>NC_140412.1:125870000-127243213 GCF_965140295.1 Lepidochelys olivacea | reverse complement strand
CACAAATAGGCACCTGTTTTTTAATAAGAATAATAGAAAATAACATGAGTTATTCTGGCTATGAAAATGTCCAGACCTGAAGAAGAGCTCTATGTAAATTACCAATCTTGTCTTTCTCACCAACAGAAGTTGGTCCAATAAAAGATATTTCCTCGACCCATCTTGTCTCTATGAAAACACAATTATTTAAATAGTTTTTTTTTGTGCTGACATTTTTTATAACAATCCCCTTTCACAGCACACACAGTAGTCTGAAAACCTGTAAAGTGTCACACTGTCTCTGTAACTCTGTTTCCATTCTGAGATAATTATAGATTTCCCCATTCATCATGCTTTTGCCTTTCTGATATCTGGGGGGAAAATCAATAATTTCTTGGCCAGTTACTCAAACAAGGTAATTTTCTTTTATTTAAGGAGATGCAGAATAACTTTTCCCTTTCAAAAAGCAAGATAGCTCCAGATGAGAAGTGATTTTGAATGAATATTTCCTCCAGAACCGCTTAACTATTTCTAAGTGCATATTCACTGCAGTTTCATCCAATGGACTCTGTGTGATATATACAACAACAGATAGTTATCTCGCCACTAAGAACTGCAGTTTTTTGCACCTTCTCCTAAGCAGTCTGTATTAGCAACATGCAAAGACAAGATACTGGACCAGATGGACTACTGATCTGATCCATTGTGACATTTCTTAAGGTCCTAGTTACAGTGATGCCGATCGCAATATTATGTAGGCATGAAATACAATATTAAAAAATATACAATCATCTGGTCTGGATCTTGAACTTGCCATCTTTGGCCTCTGAAGTAAGTGTGTGTGGTGAGGGTGGGGTGGCTGGTGGTAGTTTTTCATTAATCAAATGCAAAGTCAAGTAGTTAAACCCAATACATATGAGACATGAAAATTTCAACATTTATGACATTGCAGCTGCAAATATTTATTTGTGCCACGGCTGACTGCATGCTAATTTTAACATGAAACATAATCCATCCTTCACAGAGTGGATCACTAATGTGTGCATTATAATTGACATATAGACCTGTAAGACAACAGTACCTGGCCTATTTGAATATTAATGTAGAATGTATTAACTCTAAGGTGAGGTAGGAAAATTATTACAAATATGTGCATAGATGTTGAGTAAGGGAGGAATACCCAGTATCTTCCTCCCTCTTCCCATTGCTCTGAACGACCAATGGGGAAATTGTTTGATGCAAACTCCTGAAACAACAGTTTTTGTGGATCTGATAAACCCAGTCATTGTTGACATATATTCAATACCCAAATCATCCCTTCAGGGAAAAATCTGTGGAAAAAACTAAAAACCCTGTGGGTTGTAACTGACAGAATTTTCAATAGGTGACCTCATTCAGGAGATGCAGTTAGTCATCCCTCACGCAGACTGGGTTTGGGTGTGTGATAGGAGAGGAATAGCGTATATGAGCATACAGACCTTATACACATTTTTTAAAAAAAATATTTCAAGTGGAGATTTATGGTGGTAGGTTTGAAAGTAGCTTTTTCTCTATCAAAATTATCCAAAAAGTAAATTGTTTCATTTGTAGTCAAGTTTCAAAATACAATTTACTGTAAAACCCTTATTTGTGAAAATGAGTAGGTGGGGATGAATCTGGTTATAAGTTTGTTCAAACTTATTTTTAATGTTGCTGGTGGATGATGACTATTGAGTGATTGGTTGTTGCTAGGTTTTTTTCCAGTTAGTGAAAGTGACAGGATGGTTTTGTGTGTGTGTGTGTACCAGTAAAGTCCACACAGAGAATGCGCCTGAAAGAAATGTTCCCCAGGTTTAAACAGCCCAAAATATTGTCTCATGACAATATTCATTAGAGTGTATTCTGTGATCTATGTTTAAAAGTACTGAGAAACTGGAGATGGTCATCTTTAATTTCTGATAAATAAGAGTTGTTAAACTTCTGGTTACCAAAAGTGTTCTGATGAGGTCGGTATTATAATATCTCTGGGGTAGAAAGAATTATCAATCACACAAGAACTAAAGTCTAAGTAGGAAGTTTTTTAAGAGGTTCTGGCATTGTGGTTTAGACATTAGATATGAATTTTGATTATTAAAATATTTAACCAGCTTCAGGTTATACATTTAATTGACTTTGGCAAAATATTTTATTTGGGATAGATGACCAAAGGGACAGACACCTCCTTAGTCTCCTAGTCAAGATGGATTGTTTTTGCATTAATTTGATGATTTATCTCCAATCCCTGTATTGCATCTAACTTGCTTGATTTATTGACTTAATAGTTGTATTGATTTATTTTTCGCTTAGTGTAGTGTTATTAACAGTAACTTAGCTTTGGTGATTTTTTTTCTTGATTTAATTTTAGTTCATTTAATGAGTTTTGAGAAAATGTATAACACTAATGTTGAGTCATATTTCTTTCAAGAAGCAACATGGGTCCAGAACCCTGGAGGGCCTGTGTAGATACCAGCCAGTTAACCTAAAAGCCTGATCAGCATCCTTTAATTTGTCTTTGGTACTCACAGTTACTTCCAAAAGCCATTGCTAGTTTAATGAGGGAGCAAAGCACTCCTGGCAACCAGAACCCTATCCAGCTCACATATCTGCAAGGGGTAAACAGACTTGGGGAGAAGAGAGCAAATTCTAGACACCACTGTCTCCCATGGCAACATAACTCCTTCAGGAGCCAAGCTGTCACAGGTACTCTGTCTTCAACTTACTAATACACATTGTGGGTGGTTTCCATGCACAGTGGCAGCTGCCATGCAAGGGAATGCTGCTAATAGTCACCATTATCTTATGCAGAAAATCCCAGCAATTTCAGGAGGGGAAGATTCCACAGAGAACAGCTCTCCATTATCCCTGTCCTTTCCAAAGGAAGAAACTAGTTCTCTCTTCCCTTCTACCCAATCAGTATAAAGGTGTGGAAACTTCCCTTAAATCTCCTGGTGGGATTCCTCCAGTGTGAGGCCTGGGTGATTCCCCAGCAGGTGAAACCAACTCCCATGCCTTCAGCTATAAATTGGGAATTAGTTGGAAGTGATAGAGGAGAAAGACCTGGATATGTTGGTTGATCACAGAATGACTATGAGCAACAAATGTGATGCAGTCATGAAAAAGTCTAATCCAATCCTAGGATTCATCCAGTTGAGGCCCGGAAGAATTAGTACCATTTTACAAAGTACTGGTGAGACCTCATCTAAAATACTGTGTCATGTCTGGTCTCCCATGTTTAAGAAAGACGAATTCAAACTGGAACAGGTGAAAAGAAGGGCTACTTGGATATTCAAAGGAATGGAGAACCTGCCTTACAAGAAGAGTCTTAAGGACTTTGGATTGTTTAGCCTAACAAAATGGAGGCTGAAGGGGCTGATAGCATTGCTCTCTGAAAATACATCAGCAATATAAACACTGGGGAGGGAGAGGAGTTATTTAAGTTAAGGGCTAATGTCAAGGACATGAGAAAAAATGTATATAAACTGGCCATTAATACATTTAGGTTTGAAATTAGATGAAGGTTTCTAACCATCAGAGGAGTGAAGTTCCGGAACAGACTTACAAGGGGAGTAGTTGGGGCAAAAAAACCCTAAATTGTTTTAAGACTGAGCTTGATGACTTTATGAAAGGGATGATATGATGAAATTGCCTATAATGGCATATGGCACATCTGCAACTGCTGTTAGCAAGTATGTCCAAAAGCAGGAGACAGGACACTAGATGCGGAGAACTATGAGTTACTACAAAGAGTTATTTCCCAAGTGTCTGGCTGGTAGGTCCTGCCCATATGCTCAGGTTCAAAGTGGTCACAATATTTGGGGTTGGGAAGGAATTTCCCCCAGGTCAGATTGGGAGAGACCCTTGCTTTCCTCTGCAGCATATGGAATAGATCACTTTCTGGTTTGAACGAAAATAAATGGGGGATTCTCTGTAACTTGAAGTCTTTACATCAGATTTAAGGACTTCAGTAACTCAGCCAGAGGTTATGAGCCTTCTACTCGTTTGGGTGGGTGAGGTTCTTTGTCTTGCCATGTGCATGAGATCAGATTAGATGATCATGATGTTCCCTCCTGATCTTAAAGTCTATGAGATTCACTGCTTTGAGTGCAGAGGGCAGGTTGGAGGTGTGAAGGGGAGTGTCATATGCATGTTGGAGTTATGGCAGAACACAACATCCCAGGGGGGTTTGCTCTGTACTGTGGCCCTCCCCTATTTTGGGGTGGCAGCATGACACAGTTAAGATGAATAGGACAGTTCATAACTCTTAGATTCATGGTTTCAGGATGCCTATAGGCTCAGGCAGGCATCATTTATGGTCTGGTCACATTTTCAAATTTTTATTTACATCTGTAAGGAGTAGAAATATAACTTTGCAAAAAAGAAAGCTGATATTCTGATCTCATAACATGATTTCAGGTCCTGGGGCTCTAAGCTTGGACTTATGCCTGAATCTAGCCCTGTCTCTGGGTATTCAGTAGAGCAATTTTTCTTTTTAATATTAGAGGTAGAAACTGAGACTATAACTTTTGATTTTCTGAATAGAAATCTCTGTTAATCAATCACAAAAGCTAATTATCTAAGTGGATTTTGGATAATTATCCACCCACTTTTCCCCTGTGAAAAACAAAATAAAGTGGGAGCCAATGAGAGAAAAGACCACAAGAGCAGAGGAGTGGAGAGAGGAGAAGTGGTGTAACTGTGGAATAGGGCTGGCCAAAATTGCCATCCAATTTTTTGTTTTTCATGAATGTATTTTTGACTAAACAAAACAAAACACAACAACAAAAAATTAATATAAACATCTGCTTTCCTCAAAAAAAATTTGGTTCCATGAAAATTTGCTTCCTTGAAAGGTTTGGGCTGAAAATTTCATTTTGTTCTGTGGCCAAAACCAAAAATGTTTTCAGTGTTTGTGTCTTTGTTTTTTCAATGAGAAACTAAAAATATCTGCTGGAAACTTTTTCATTATATCTCATTTTTCCTGGAAAAATCCCATTTTCCACACAGCTGTAGACTGGTATTATTCTGTTGATTTCAGTAAAATTCTACTGACTTTGTATTTATACTGGTGTAAATGAGGACAGAGGTTGGCCCAAGGAGTCTCTCTTGAGCACACAAGTTGTCTGCAGCACTATGGATCCACCAGGGTAATTCAGAGTGTAGAGGCTTGATCCTTTTTCACTTGTGTATGCAACCTTTACTGAATTGAATTGGAATTGCATTGCAGATTATGGTATAATTGGGCCCAAGATTCCTGAACTACTTACACAATTTCTCTTTCTTTTTAAAATGAACGCTGTGTACTATTTCTACTTTTCCTCAGGATGAGAATCTATGTATTGTCATCAGCATTCAGCTTTTATTTCCTATTTGTTTTCCCTTGTTTAATCTAGTGTATACTAGAATCTTAATTTGTTTAAGAAAACCAAAAGTGACTGAGATACTTAATTAATGTTGGGGAAAGAGACACTCTGATGCTTGCTAAGAGATAGGTAAAATCAGTGAGTTACCAACCAGTTTCTTGTAATTGGTAGGGAGAGAAACTGCGATCTCTAGTCACAATGTCACTAGAGACTTTAGGAATGCAGAGAAGAGCAAAACAATCTGATATAACAGGTACCATCTCAATCACAATGTATGTGCTTTGACAGGCTGACATTGTATTGCACAATTATTTTTTGATATCTAACAGTGTGGTTTTAATAAAAGAAAATAAAGGTTATGAGAAAAGCAGATGTAAATGGATTGGCTCAGTTCTGAACATAGGTCTGGATGAAGGGTATGTTTTTCTTCAGTTCTGAGAGAATATCTGGAATAATAAAGTCAGTTGCAGTCCAGTAATTATTCATATTTTTATTTTACAAAATATAGTCTTTCCTGGCTACTCTTTGTATAACTTAAAAAAAAAAAAGAAAATCAATATCACATGACGACCAGTCAGCTCTACAGCTCTTAGAATTCAAAACACTTGGTTATCTTTTTATACATTATTGTCTGTTGACTAAAACAATGACATTTTTTTCTATTATCATCAAGACTTATAAACAGAAACAAGTAATGGCCTGACACTGAGTAAGTGGTTACTAGGTGTCATCAATGAGATTCAAGTATCAGGGGGTAGCCGTGTTAGTCTGTATCCACAAAAACAATAAGGAGTCCGGTGGCACCTTAAAGACTAACAAACTTATTTGAGCATAAGCTTTCATGGGTAAAAACTCCACTTCTTCAGATGCATGGAGTGAAAATTACAGATGCGGACATAAATATACTGACACATGAAGAGAAGGGAGTTACATCACAAGTGGAGAACCAGTGTTGACAGGGCCAATTCGATCAGAGTGGATGTAGTCCACCCCCAACAATAAATGAGGAGGTGTCAATTCCAGGAGAGGCAAAGCTGCTTCTGTAATGAACCAGCCACTCACAGTCCCTATTCAAGCCCAAATTAATGGTGTTAAATTTGAAAATTAATTTTAGTTCTGCTGTTTCTCTTTGAAATCTGTTTCTGAAGTTTTTTTTGTTCAAGTATAGCTACTTTCAAATCTGTTATAGAATGTCCAGGAAGATTGAAATGTTCTCCCACTGGTTTTTGTGTGTTACCATTCCTGATGTCCAATTTGTGTCAATTTATTCTTTTACATAGGGACTGTCCGGTTTGGCCAATGTACATGGCAGAGGGGCATTGCTGGCATATGATGGCATATATAACATAAGTAGATATGCAGGTGAATGAGCCTCTGATGGTGTGGCTGATGTGGTTGGGTCCTCTGATGCTGTCACTAGAGTAGATATGGGGACAGAGTAGGCAACAAGGTTTGCTGCAGGGATTGGTTCCTGGGTTAGTGTTTCTGTGGTGTGGTGTGTAGTTGCTGGTGAGTATTTGCTTCAGGTTGGGGGGCTGTCTTTAAGCGAGAACTGGCCTGTCTCCCAAGGTCTGTGAGAGTGAGGGATCGTTTTCCAGGATAGGTTGTAGATCATTGATAATGTGCTGGAGAGGTTTTAGCTGAGGGCTGTACGTGATGGCCAGTGGTGTTCTGTTATTTTCCCTTGGGGCCTGTCCTATAGTAGGTGATTTCTGGGTACCCGTCTCGCTCTGTCAATCTGATTCCTCACTTCTCCAGGTGTGTATTGTATTTTTAAGAATGCTTGATAAAGATCTTGTAGGTGTTTGTCTCTGAGGGATTCGATCAAATTCAGTTGTATCTTAGGGCTTGGCTGTAGACAATGAATCATTTGATGTGTTCCGGATGGAAGCTGGAGGCATGTAGGTAAGCATAGTGGTCAGTAGGTTCCCGGTATAGGGTGGTGTTTATGTGACCATCACTTATTTGCACTGTAGTGTCCAGGAAATGGATCTCTTTTGTGGACTGGTCCAGGCTGAGGTTGATGGTGGGGTGGAAATTTTTGAAATCCAGGTGGAATTCTTCAAGGGCCTCCTTCCCGTGGGTCCATAAGATGAAGATGTCATCAATGTAGTGCAAGTAGAGGAGGGGCGCTAGGGGATGAGAGCTGAGGAAGGGTTGTTCTAAGTCAGCCATAAAGATGTTGGCATACTGTGGGGCCATGTGGGTACCCATAGCAGTGCCACTGACTTGAAGGTATAAGTTGTCCCCAAATCTGAAATGGTTGTGGGTGAGGACAAAGTCACAAAGCTCAGCCATCAATGAGAGTGTTTCCTTAGGACAAGAAGATTCTGGGAGTGAACCTCTGGCTAGGAAAGTGGTATAGGATGGAGGGTTATGGTGTTTTTGTTGACTATTGATCCACCTTCAGTAGGGAGAAGGGGCTGTATAATCTGAGTCACCTCCACATCATTAGAAAGGGAACAAATCTCCTCAGGGACAGGCTGGCTAGAGTAGTCATGAGGGTATTAAAGTAATAATAAAAGGGGAGGGTAAAAAGAAAGAAGATATAAGCACTAATTAAGCACAAAATCAAGATGATAAGAACAAAATTAATCAGGGAATCAAAGGACACAAAGAAAATAAATGATTTAATTGCTTATACACTAATGGTGGGAGCCTGGGCAGCAATCAAGAGGAATTGGAATTTCTCATTTCTGAGCATATATTCAATCTAGTTGATATTTATGAAATAGGGTGGGATGAATCACATGATTGGAATGTTAGAATCAATTATTATAACCTATTTACGAAGGGTCCAGTGAGCAAGAAAGGAACGGGGAACGGCTTTTTTTGCCAAAAATGGCATCACCTGGTTTTGAGCCATAGATAACTTGGAAGAAAATGATCTTGAATGCTTATGGACCAATGTCTTAACAGATAAACCACAAGTAGTAGTATTAGGTGGTGTCTGCTAAAGATCACCAAATCACATTAAGGAAGATAACTGGTTCCTTATGCATCTATATAAGGTGTGGGAGAAATGCTGTGTGATCATGTGGGACTTCAATTTGGGTGACAGATGCTGGAGGTCACATGCTGCCAAGTACTAAAACAGCCTAGACATTTCTAAACTATATAAATGACAGTTTTCTAACTCAAAAAAATGATGCCTCCAACATGGTGGAATTCTATATTAGGCCTCATCTTGACAGAGAATGTATCAAAGAACTAAAAATCAATGGTAGCTTAGGTACAAGTGATCATAATTTAATCACATTTAAAATATGCAAACATAATAACAACAAGATAAGTAACTTTTTTAGCTGGTGCTTTAAAAGAACCAACTCCACAAAGCTGAAAACAATTATGTGCCAAATCAGCTGGGAGGAAGAATTTAATCAGAAAAGTGTGAATGAAAATTGGGAATTGTTTAAGAATACTTTACTAGATTTCCAAAAAAAACCCCACACAATCAAGGAAGAAGACATTATTGGTTTGAAAACAGACAAACAAACTAAGGGTTTAGAGGGGACATGAATGCAGCCATAAAAATAAAAATAATATATAAATAATATATAACAAATGAAAGAAAGGGAAAGTTGATAATAAAATTAATTAAAATCAGAAGGTAGGAATTTTAGAAGATTTTATAAGGGAAACAAAGGCACACAAGGAGAAATCTATGGTTTGATGAGCTAAGGATAATGAAAAGGAGTTTCATAAGTATACTAGGAACAAAAAGAATCCTAACAATGGTATTGTTCCATTATTAGATGGAAATGGAAGAATTATCAATAACAATGCAGAAAAGACAGTCGTGTTCAATACATGTTTCTGTTCAGTATTTGGGGGAAAATAGATGACGTAGTCAAATCACATGGTGATTTTAATACTCTTCCCATTCCACTAGTATCTCAGGAAGATGTTAAACCAGTGGCGGGCAAACTTTTTGGCCTGAGGGCCACATCTGGGTATGGAAACTGTATGGCGGGCTGTGTATGCTCACAAAATCAGGGTTTGGGGGTGCGGGAGGAGGTGAGGGCTCCATCTGGGGATGTGAGCTCTGGGCTGGGGCTGGGGATAAAGGGTTGAGGGTGCAGGAGGGTGCCCCGGCTGGTACCGAGGGGTTTGGAGGGCAGGAGGGGGATCAGGGCTGGGACAGAGGGTTGGGGCATGGGAAGGGGTCAGAGTGCAGTCTCCAGGAGGTGCTTACTTCAAGCAGCTCCCAGAACCAGCAGCATGTTCCCATTCTGGCTCTTATGCGGAGGCGCAGCCAGGCAGTGCGCTCTGCCCCGTCACTTTGTGTGGGGGAAATGTGTGGAGCCCCCTGGCTCCAGTAGGAGCTGGAGGGGGACATGCCACTGATTCCAGGAGATGCGCGGAGCGGGTCAAGCCTCACTCCCTGGTGAGAGCTTGAGGGCAGGGTTAAAATATCTGGAGGGCCGGATGCGGGCCCCAGGCCATAGTTTTCCCACCTCTGAATTAAACAGCACTTACTAAAATTACACATTTTTAAATCAGCTTGTCCAGATAATTTGCATTCAAGAGTTTTAAAATATCTGGCTGAAGAGGTCACTGAACCATTAATGTTGATTTTCATAAGTTTTGGAACACTGGAGAAGTTCCAAAAGACTGGAGAAAGCTAATGTTGTCCCAGTATTTAAAAAGAGTAAACAGTCTGAGTATGATCCCAGGCAAGAAAATGGAGCAACTTATATAGGACTCAATTAATACATAATTAAAGGAAGATAATATAATTAATGCCAATCCACATGGATTAATGGACAATATATCCTGTCAAACTAACTTGATATATTTTTATGACATTACTAGTTTTGTTGATGAAGGCAATAGTGTTGACATAATATATTTAGACTTCTATAAGGCACTTGACTTGGTATTGCATGATATTTTTATTTAAAAACCTAGAAAGATATAAAATTAACAAGAAACACATTACATTGATTAAAAAGTGCCTATAGGGTCTTAAAATGTAATTGTAAATGGGGAATCATAATAGAGTGGGGGTGTTTCTAGTGGGATCCTGCAGGGATCAGTTCTTGGCTTGACGCTATTTAACATTGCTGTGAATAACCTGGAGGAAAAAAACCATAAAATCATCACTTGTAAAGTTTGCAGATGACATAAAAATTGGGGAAGGTCATGGACGCAAAGCAATCTGGATCTCTTGGTAAACTGGGCATAAGCAAACAATAAGATTTTAATATGGCTAAATGTAAATGTATGCACTAGGGCCAAAAAATGTAGGTCATACTTATTTGATCGGGTACTCTACCCTGGAAAGCAGGGATTCTGAAAAAGATTCGGGGATCATGGAGGATGATAAGCTGTCCATGAGCTCCCAGTGCGATGGTGTGCCCAAAAGTACTGATGTCATCCTTGGCTGCATAAACAGGGGACGCTTGTGTAGGAGTTGACAGGCTTTTAACCTCTGTATTTGGCATTGTGCAACTGCTGGTGGAGTACTGTGTCCATTTCTGTTGTCTACAATTCAAGAATCGTATTGATAAATTGGAGAGAGTTCAGAGGAGAGCACTGGAATGGTTAAAGGGTTAGAAAACATGCCTTATCGTGATAAACTTAAGGAGTTCAATCTAATTGAATTATAAAGTTTTTATTTGGCCTGATGATAGGATTAGTTTTATGAAAGACCCAAAAGATCTTTCATGACCATTAGTGGTGAAGACCTGCCTTAATATATTATGGGAAACATGGCCTGCCACCAACCCAGTGCCCCTGCACACAGTGTTGGAGAGTTGGTTCAGTGATAACTCAAATATGAGTTTCAGAGAATGCATCCGATGAAGTGAGCTGTAGCTCATGAAAGCTTATGCTCAAATAAATGTGTTAGTCTCTAAGGTGCCACAAGTACTCCTGTTCTTTTTTCAAATATATGTGTGTCACATTCTGAATCACCTCACCACCTCCTTCTTCATCATTATGTTTCTTAGAGGTCTCTAACTCAGGGATGAATTCTTGACCATATTGAAGTTATTGCCATTGACTTCAGTGAGGCCAGAATATCACCCCAGATAGTTATCCAGCCCAAATACATTTACCTTATTCTATACGGTAAGTCCTCCTGCCTGGGGTCTGAACCACAGAAGTCTCTGGCACAGCAGGAGGAGGACAGATGGATGTGGATCTTGGAGCAGGGACGGGGAGAGTGCGGGGGCACCAGGCTGGGGGCCAGGCAGCGAGGAGTCACATTGGGGGTCGGGGGGTGAGGTCACGTGCCCCCCTTTGTGTTCCTCCCATGAGTGCAGCGTACCAACAAGAAATTATTTCTATTTGCACCACTGCTGAGGCTATTGAACAATAGCATTGTGACAGTCTTGAGGACTTGTTTATGTACGAATTTATGAATTTGTTTTGATATTAGGAACTGTGTTTGTGCACTTACAATTGTCTTTATTGCATTCTTGTATCATACTTCTTGTGTTAAGGAGAGGGGACTGGTATCTAACTCTGAATAAGAGGGTTGTTAAGGACTATCTACCAATTGTATAAGCCCTGTTTTAATAAAAGAATAGGATTGCTGCAAGTTAGGTACACCCAGTTTTTCCAGTACGGATTCCAGATGGGTGGTAACCAACCAATAGTGGCCACCTGATGGGGGACCTGAATCCCCTGAGATGGGCAGGTGAGGAGGCTTTGAGGCTCAGCAGTAGGATCACCTGACAGAGGGGACTGGAAGGTATAAATGTACAAAGTCTGTTCTGAGTAGCTCTCTCACACTGACCAGAAGAAGAAGACAAGACTGAACAGTAAGAAGGATCAAGGAGAGGGATTGCTGCAGAATCCTGGACCCTTAGAACAGATACTGACCAAATACCAAAGGGCTGTTGGAGTGGCGAGGAAACTGAAGCAGGGATTTGCATGAAGGTTTTGTTGTTTCTTCATAGATCTGGATATCTATTGTGCTGTCTATGAGTATAGTGTGATTGGTTTAGAATTACTTTTCCTGTGTGGCCTTGCTTCCGCTATCATATGTCCCTGAAGAGTTAATCTATAAAACGGAGTACCCATAAGGGTTGGAGTCTAGGGAGAGTGCGCTTGAGTGACTGGGTTTTCTAGCAGGGAGTCAGCACTGGTCCTGGGGGACTCGGGCAGTTAGATTGTGAGGTCCCATTCTCTGGAAGTGGTGCTAGACAGAGATTGCATCCAGGAATTGTGCCCTGAGGCCAAAGAATGTGGCTGAAGCCTGCTGACACCAAAAGGAGCTAGAAATCATGTGCGATCTAGGATTTGGATCCAAGCTTAGCAGCCTGGTGTGTGCCCAGCAGGGAAGAGCTCAACCAGATCTGTAAAATGTATACAACAAATGATTTTATAGATTAATCTTTAAGCCTGAAAACTTAATTTGCTTGCCTTCCTCGGTTTAATTTAGACACTTGGGGGGAAATTCTCCTTTAGTTGAGCTATTCTAAGTTTACAGTGGTGCAAAGGGGAGCAGGAGATGTCCTTTAATGTATTCTTGGTGGTTTAATGGGATACCTTTGTAATGCTAGGAGAAGTACCACAACTAGAAATATCAAGTAATCAAAACAATAAAAAAGGCAGAATGAAAGAGCAGGAAGGAATGATTGCTTCTATCTTGGGAAGATTTGCTGTCCATTTGAGTATCTTAGCTCTCTGATCTGACTCATGATGGATAAATAATTCTTTCAGGTGCCTGCAATGCTGAAGGCCTATTATTGCTTCAGACAGAAACAGCTAATGAAATAAAGGCCAAGAGCATGCAAACTCTTTCCTTATTAGTACTGAAGTCAATTTAGCCCAACTTCTCACAGTGATAAATCCCTTTTCTGCAAGAAAGGGTTAGGGGCTGATCTGAGAGTTCATATTCTGAAGCTGTGGTTGACAAATTAAATTCCTGAAGAAAATTAAAATTTCTTCATGGAGAACACGCTTATCACATAGACACAACCATATTAAATAAGAGTGGATTTTTATTCTGCTCTTTAAAGGAATACCGACAGGTAGTTTTGTAAATGAACTAACAATTAACAAATCCTGAGCCATTTTCTATCTGATAGTATTAGTTAATACTAACAATATTCCCTGAACTGACAAGCTAAAAATAATGTACTTATGTACTACACTGAAGAAGAAGAAGAAGAAGAGAATATCAGATTAACAATTATATTTTGGATAGGGTTGTGGCAGATATTTTCCTAATCATTGGAAATAGTGATGGTACCAAAAATAAATACTGTACTGAAAGTTATTTATAAAGTCCATGCTAACCCTTAGACAGCTGTGCTTTAAGTTAATCAACTTCCCACCCATCCATCCCCAAAAAACACACTAAAGAAGCAAGTTAAATTGCAGTCAAGCTATCTGAAGTCAGTGTCTATAAATAATCCCTTTCAATTAATCTCCTTTTAAAATATAACACAACACAGCCTAAGCAAAAACATTTTGATAAGTGTACAAGTGACTGCCATTTCTCAGCCTTTGGCACTTTAATAGATTCACTTTGTTATAAATAAATTAAAAAAAAAAAAACCTACTTTTTTTTTTTAGAAAGGTGTCAAGCAGAAATGGAAATAAACAGGACTATCCCAGCTGTGGGAAATGGCGAGTTCTAGAAATAGATAAAACAGATGGTTTTTGAAAATGTTGTAATTCATGTTTTGTTTTGTAAAACTGAAAGTAAAGCTAGGAAATGTTTTTTTATGGGTCCATTATATTTAATACTTCCTCCCCATATTTAATACTTCCTCCCCATTCTCCCTACTCTGAGGTTTGGGTTAGGTTTAGATAAATGATTCCCATTTTGTACCTTCTGTACTGAATGCAGATGTGTTTGAAGACCACTGGATAGATGGGCTCTTTTTTTCCCCTGACAATGGGTATATGTGACAATGGTAAAGAATCACAGAAAGGCACTTTCTTCAAACACTAAACAAGGAACTTGAGTAGAATAAAGGAAACAGAACTATCCCTAAAACCATTCTCTCTCTCATATCCTCATATTTTCCACCTTTGTAAAGTATAACACATCTTTATTAGGAATTAATATTTAACATATTAATCCGGACAAATCAGTGGCTTCACTGCTGGTCTACTTCTGGTTATCCTCTGCCTTTCCGCAGAGTTTTGTCCAGTTGATTCACTTGGTTTATCAAATCCCAGCAGTGTAAAGGACTGTTTTATAGATTTAGCACCCTCCCTTCAAAAGGATTATATTCCCTCACTCAGGCTGTGGTGCATGAGTACCACTGATAGTCAAGTCATACAGTTAGAGCTAAAAGTAACCTCCTGTTTCTTCTGTACTAAAGACCTTGACTGGTCTCAGCCATGAGCGATGTCAGTGTACAGCTGTGTACAATGTCATTAGCTGGGTTTTGTCTAATATTTTTTTCCTCATTCAATTTTATCAAGGTTAATTTCTGGTTCAAGGTTAGGTAAGCTTTAGGACCTGTTCCTGTTATGGTTTGTGATAGTGTACTAGCACTAGCTGCTGTCTTAATCAGTTCTAAATTTTGTGGTGAGGCTGGCGACCTACTCAAAATGGCATCATTATGTGCTTCTACATCATTCTGAGCAAGTAGTAAGATTAGGTGATCAACAGGGCTACCCCTTGGAGCTTCTCTTGTGAATATTCTGCAGTAGTTTTAAATGCCAAACGCATAAACAATCCTCAAAGGGGGCAGGTACCTCATATAGGTAATTATTGGTTTATGAATGGTATGATTTGTGGTCTGTCTCTACCTTGAAATTAAACCCTGAAAATATCTGGTGAAACTCTCACCAGCCATACACTTGGCAAATGTTATTTCTCCATTTCAGGTGTATCTAGATTGAATGTATGAACACTGCCTGGAACAATATTCTGTGGGCTTCTTAGTCATCTCCATTGAACTGAAGTAACACCTCACTGACACGAACACTCCTGGCATCTACTGAAATGGCTGTCGCCTAGAAAACATCAAAACAGCCCAGGTAAGCTGCTAACGGTTTCACCAGCCACGGAAGGGAAATAAAGCTCCAGGCATTAGTCCTTTTCAAGCCCTTTCCTCAAGGCTTGTTTCATCGTCCACAAAACACTCAGAGAACAAAAACAAATCCACTGAAAAACACTAGGAAATAATCTCTAGGCAGCAGCATTCCTTAATGCAGCCATCCTGGAGAAGAGAGAGAAAACTTTGCCTTTTAGTCCTCGTTTGACACAGTTTCGCTTTCCTTTTTCAAAAAAAAAAATAAAGGAGGACTTGTGGCACCTTAGAGACTAACAAATTTATTTGAGCATAAGCTTTCGTGAGCTACAGCTCACTTCATCGGATGCATAAAGTGGAAAATGCAGTGAGGATGTTTTATACACACAGACCATGAAAAATGGGTGTTTATCACTTCAAAAGGTTTTCTCCCCCCCCCCCCCACAACCCCACTCTCCTGCTGGTAATAACTTATCTAAAGTGATCACTTTCCTTACAATGTGTATGATAATCAAGGTGGGCCATTTCCAGCACAAATCCAGGGTTTAAAAAGAACGTCTGAGGAACAGTGGGGTGGGGGAGGGTAGGAAAAAACAAAGGGAAATAAGTTACCTTGCATAATGACTTAACCATTCCCAGTCTCTATTCAAGCCTAAGTTAATTGTATCCAATTTGCAAATGAATTCCAATTCAGCTGTCTCTCGCTGGAGTCTGGTTTTGAAGTTTTTCTGTTGTAATATCGCAACTTTCATGTCTGTAATTGCGTGACCAGAGAGATTGAAGTGTTCTCCGACTGATTTATGAATGTTATAATTCTTGACATCTGATTTGTGTCCATTTATTCTTTTACGTAGAGACTGTCCAGTTTGACCAATGTACATGGCAGAGGGGCATTGCTGGCACATGATGGCATATATCACGTTGGTAGATGTGCAGGTGAACGAGCTTCTGATAGTGTGGCTGATGTTATTACGCCCTGTGATGGTGTCCCCTGAATAGATATGTGGGCACAGTTGGCACCGGGCTTTGTTGCAAAGATTGGTTCCTGGGTTAGTGGTTCTGTTGTGTGGTATGTGGTTGCTGGTGAGTATTTGCTTCAGGTTGGGAGGCTGTCTGTAGGCAAGGACTCACCTGTCTCCCAAGATTTGTGAGAACGATGGGTCATCCTTCAGGATAGGTTGTAGATCCTTGATAATGCATTGGAGAGGTTTTAGTTGGGGGCTGAAAGTGACGGCTAGTGACATTCTGTTATTTTCTTTGTTAGGCCTGTCCTGTAGTAGGTGACTTCTGGGTACTCTTCTGGCTCTGTCAATCTGTTTCTTCACTTCAGCAGGTGGGTATTGTAGTTTTAAGAATGCTTGATAGAGATCTTGTAGGTGTTTGTCTCTGTCTGAGGGGTTGGAGCAAATGCGGTTGTATCGTAGAGCTTGGCTGTAGACAATGGATCGTGTGGTGTGGTCTGGGTGAAAGCTGGAGGCATGTAGGTAGGAATAGCGGTCAGTAGGTTTCTGATATAGGGTGGTGTTTATGTGACCATCACTTATCAGCACCGTAGTGTCCAGGAAGTGGATCTCTTGTGTGGACTGGTCCAGGCTGAGGTTGATGGTGGGATGGAAATTGTTGAAATCCTGGTGGAATTCCTCAAGGGCTTCTTTTCCATGGGTCCAGATGATGAAGATGTCATCAATATAGCGCAAGTAGAGTAGGGGCATTAGGGGACGAACGCTGAGGAAGCGTTGTTCTAAGTCAGCCATAAAAATGTTGGCATACTGTGGGGCCATGCGGGTATGCATAGCAGTGCCGCTGATTTGAAGGTATACATTGTCCCCAAATGTGAAATAGTTATGGGTGAGGACAAAGTCACAAAATTCAGCCACCAGGTTTGCTGTGACATTATCGGGAATAGTGTTCCTGACGGCTTGTAGTCCATCTTTGTGTGGAATGTTGGTGTAGAGGGCTTCTATATCCATAGTGGCCAGGATGGTATTTTCAAGGAAGATCACCGATGGATTGTAGTTTCCTTAGGAAGTCAGTGGTGTCTCGAAGATAGCTGGGAGTGCTGGTAGCATAGGGCCTGAGGAGGGAGTCTACGTAGCCAGACAATCCTGCTGTCAGGGTGCCAATGCCTGAGATGATGGGGCGCCCAGGATTTCCAGGTTTATGGATCTTGGGTAGTAGATAGAATATCCCAGGTCGGGGTTCCGGGGTGTGTCTGTGCGGATTTGATCTTGTGCTTTTTCAGGGAGTTTCTTGAGCAAATGCTGTAGTTTCTTTTGGTAATCCTCAGTGGGATCAGAGGGTAATGGCTTGTAGAAAGTGGTGTTGGAGAGCTGCTGAGCAGCCTCTTGTTCATATTCTGACCTATTCATGATGACCACAGCACCTCCTTTGTCAGCCTTTTTGATTATGGTGTCAGAGTTGTTTCTGAGGCTGTGTATGGCATTGTGTTCTGCACGGCTGAGGTTGTGGGGCAAGTGATGCTGCTTTTCAACAATTTGAGCCGTGCATGTTGGCGGAAGCACTCTATATAGAAGTCCAGTCTGCTGTCTCGGCCTTCAGGAGGAGTCCACCTAAAATCCCTCTTTTGGTAGTGTTGGTAGGGACGTCTCTGTGGATTAGTATGTTGTTCAGAGGAGTGTTGGAAATATTCCTTGAGTCGGAGACGTCAAAAATAGGATTCTAGGTCACCACAGGACTGTATCATGTTCGTGGGGGTGGAGGGGCAGAAGGAGAGGCCCCGAGATAGGACAGCTTCTTCTGCTGGGCTAAGAGTATATAGTTGGATAGATTAACAATATTGCTGGGTGGGTTGAGGGAACCATTGCTGTGGGAGCAGGAGTGCGGGGGGTGGGGGTGGAGGTGGTGGGCGAACCTTTTGTAGTGATAATTAAGGTGGGACATTTCCAGCAGTTGACAAGAATGTCTGAGGAACAGTGGGATAAACATGGGAAAATAGTTTTACTTTGTGTAATGTCCCATCCACTCCCAGTCTTTATTCAAGCCTAAGTTAATTGTATCCAGTTTGCAAACTAATTCCAATTCAGCAGTCTCTCGTTGGAGTCTGTTTTTGAAGTTTTTTTGTTGAAGTATTGCGACTTTTAGGTCTAATCGAGTGACCAAAGAGATTGAAGTGTTCTCCGACTGGTTTTTGAATGTTATAATTATTGACGTCTGATTTGTGTCCATTTATTCTTTTACTCAGAGATTGTCCAGTGACCAACTGGGACTTGTTAATCCTGGGCAGGCTGCAGGACCTTTACCTTGTTACACCCTGCTACTTGGAATGAATCCCAAACATTCTTTATATCCTCAACCCATTTGGCTGTGCATACATGTGCATGTGTTTCAGGACCAGTCTATTCCCTCTGCTGCTGAGCATGCCCGCCTCTGCTCTGCCTGTGATGGGCGTGGCTGGAAGAGCAGTTCCCACAGACCACCAGAGAAGAAGCTGCTGTGCAACACACTAGGTTGGAACATCAGCCACCAAACACCACACACCCTACTATGCTAGGATTTCTCTCTTTTTAATATCCATACACTCTGTAAAAAGGGATTTCAGAAAGTCAGGCCAGAGACTCTGTCCCTGTTCTTCCTGTGCTGAACTGCTAAGATCTCAGCGTGAGCCATGATACAAACCTGCAAGGTTTGCAGACTTCGCAAGCTTGAGTTGGGAACACAGTATCCTTGCCTTGCAAATCCTTCCTATTATTGTTTTCTGCTACTCTTGTTGTTGTTGTTCCTTCCTATTGTTTCTTATTTCCCCACACCACTTACTGTGGAGGCAATGGATCATTTCACTCTGAAGACAGTAACAGTGCTATGGATAGTGGCTCAGCGACCGGAAGGGCTGCAAAGGAGTGTTCTGTCAGGTACCTCTTATCTTAGACTGGGGAACCTCCATTCCAAAAATGCCATTTTTCACTTGGTTTTGCTGTCATGCATTTCAGAACTAATTAAATATTATTTTCTTAAAAAGGTGTGGGGGAGAGAACCAAGCTCTATTTCATTATTTGTTCAAATAGAAAAAAGATTTTTTTTTTAAATAGTGAGTGCTTTTAAGGAAGGGATGTTTGAGAAATAGGGCAATTTTCACATTGTGGCTTCAGAATAGTGATCCAGCTAAAAGAAGAAAGGAACTGAATTGTTAATATCTACAGGAACTCAGTTGAATAATTTGTATGTTCCTGTAGTAGCCTTAAAAATGCTTCTGAAATATTTTGGGTCTTTTGTTGTTTGTGGATAACAACAATTGCAATGATCAGATGTCAGGAATAGTTGTCATTTTGTTTCCACAATGACACATTTGAAGGCAACTACAGTCTGGTGTCGGTCAAGGCATCTTTTGAGGAAGTTATTATGTTAAGCTGTCACAATTAGATCTTTGAAAGCTCCAAAAGGATCACCTTGGCAAGCAAGCTCACTCATTATTGTTAAAAAGGGGGGGGGGGGGAGTCTCTCCTAGTTTGCAGTAAAAGCCCAAGGAGCACTTAGATAAAGAAAAAGGGAAAATCAGCCTATTAAATGTGTTCTTTTTATTTCTAGATCACATAGCCATTTTCTTCCTCAGGACTCCCCCGCCCCCGGTCTCTCTCTCTCCCTCTGAAAAAAACATTATCTTCAGTTGTATAAATACTGGCAGTTTTTCAGTCGGCTTTTCATTATGAACCTAATGGAGAATGGCTCATTGTGGCTTTAACACAGAACTTCCTTAAAATTATTACACCTAAAGAAAATCCTTTTTTCTTCTATTGCTCCTCTCATTGTTTTTATAGCACGATATTTCTGGTTCAGCAAAGCAGAGATACTTCCTTTTGGTCCCAAAGCTTTAAACACACAACTGCCCTATCTCACAAGGTCTTAAAGAGGTTTACTGAAATAGGTTCAAGTAGCCATTGACAAATTGTGAGATACCATGTTTCAAATGAATAGGAGGGGAAAACAGGAGTGTGTCTCTCAAAAATTGCCCTGTTCTGTATACTTCTCCTGAAGCTCTGGCACTGGCCACTGTCAGAGACAGGAGACTGCACCAGATGGACCATTCTTCTGACCCATTATAGCTGTTCTTATAAGAATAAGTCAGTATAATTTTTGTAGGACAAGGAGAGATCATAGCAATGAACTTGACAAATGTATGAAGTTATTTATAAATAACTAATAGTGCTTAACTCTTATCTTACACTATTCATCTTTAGATCTCAAAGACCTTCACTAAGGAGGACAAGTATCATTATCCCATTTTACATTTCAGGAAAATGAGGCACAGAGGAGTTAAGTGATTTGCCCAGGGTCATACAGAAGGTCAGTGGCAGTGTCAGGAACAGAACACAGCACACCTGACACATTATCTAGTCTATCTGCTGGAACATGTGGACTCCCTACAAAGAGTGTCTTAGAGATGGCATTTTAGAAAGTTCACAACTTAGAATACAATCTAAACCAGACAGGAAGGATAGTCTTGTGGTGTTAAGGCTCTAGACTGGATTTGACCAGTTTCAAAGGTTCAGTTTCCAGACCTTTTAGACTTCCTGTGTTGTCTCGGGCCAGTCACATAATCTCTCTGTGTCTCAAATGAGGTAGTAATGTATTTGTTCTCCCTCTCTGTATTATAGCTAAAGTAATACATAGAGAGTCCATCTGAGATGATTGATGATGATGATTGTCCATTATTTGCATTGCAATAAGGTCTAAGAGCCCTAGTCATGGAAAAACAAAGAACAAAAGGAGGGTCCCTGCTCCAAAAAAACCTTGCAATCTAAGTATAAAACAAGCAGCATCAGATCAATAGAAAGTCTGGGGAGTACAAGAAAACAATAAGACTATATTGGTCAGCATGATAGGCTGTGGTCTCAGCACAGCAACAGCCTAGCCATTCTCCAGGTTTCTTGTAGGCATCACAGCAAAGGACAGCATTAAGGAGCCATCTGAAGCAGTATAATGTGGCGGTTTTGAAGATTTAAACACATGAAGTTTCTCCCAAGTGTAAGGGGCAGCATGGGAAAAAGTTTGTTTGGGCAGAGTGGGAAAAAGTTTGTTTGAAAGTTAGACAGCGGTAGTGGAAGATGCCATCATGGGCTGATCAGAGGCAGGGTTTGACATGTTGATTGTGAATGAGAGAAGATAGACCATAGAGGGCCTTGAAGGTGAGGATGAGGAGCTTATGTATGATATGATAAAGAAGAGGGAGTCAGTGGAGAAATTCAATGATGGGGTGACATGGTCAAAGTGATGGTCTAGGAAAATATTTCCAGCAGAATTCTGAATGGATATCAGTGGGACAGGATTGGATTTTCAAGGCCAGATTAAAAGATATTACAGTTCTAACCCTTCTAGCAAATTGTAGTGGCAGCAACAAGGCATGGATTCAATATTTAGACTGGGTTCAATATCTAGGGGTTCCTCTTAACATTTCAAAAAGAACCAACTCAAGCCCCCATCAGTAATTGGGGAAAACAAAACACTATCCCATAGCACCTCTAAGAAGCCATACTTCCCCATTTGCAAACACTGAATGTGTGTATAACAAGAGAAGAAAACACAACATTAATTTGAGAAAATACTGCAACAATGACTTTGAAGGTACACAAACATCATATTTTGAGCAATTTCCTTTCCCTCAGTTTCCCATCTTGTAGTGTGAAAATCCAATAGTTGAAAGTCTGTTTAACACACGGCTCTCCTTTGCCTCCACTGCACCCACTCATGGTTTATTGTCCAAGGTGAGCAATGTCCCAGAGATTGGTGATGCGTTCAGGGGAGTTCAACTCCTGCCCCTGTGGGAGTGGCAATGGTGATTGAATGATGCCTTTGACTCGGCTCACTGCTGTCATTGTGGTCTCTGCTGTTGCCGCCACCGCTGCTGCCTCTGGCTGCCATGTTGTATCCTGAGGTTCCACCACTTAATCCTCTTAGTGATCTCAGCTCCTGAGTGATTTCACCAGGTAATGGGTAATGGCAGCCGGTGTCAAGTGGAGTGCCCCAGGGGTCGGTCCTGGGGCCGGTTTTGTTCAATATCTTCATAAATGATCTGGAGGAGGGTGTGGATTGCACTCTCAGCAAATTTGCGGATGATACTAAACTAGGAGGAGTGGTAGATACGCTGGAGGGCAGGGATAGGATACAGAGGGACCTAGACAAATTGGAGGATTGGGCCAAAAGAAATCTGATGAGGTTCAATAAGAATAAGTGCAGGGTCCTGCACTTAGGACAGAAGAACCCAATGCACAGCTACAAACTAGGGACCGAATGGCTAGGCAGCACTTCTGCGGAAAAGGACCTAGGGGTGACAGTGGACGAGAAGCTGGATATGAGTCAGCAGTGTGCCCTTGTTGCCAAGAAGGCCAATGGCATTTTGGGATGTATAAGTAGGGGCACAGCGAGCAGATCGAGGGACGTGATCGTTCCCCTCTATTCGACATTGGTGAGGCCTCATCTGGAGTACTGTGTCCAGTTTGGGGCCCCACACTACAAGAAGGATGTGGATAAATTGGAGAGAGTCCAGCAAAGGGCAACAAAAATGATTAGGGGTCTGGAACACATGACTTATGAGGAGAGGCTGAGGGAACTGGGATTGTTTAGTCTGCAGAAGAGAAGAATGAGGGGGGATTTGATAGCTGCTTTCAACTACCTGAGAGGTGGTTCCAGAGAGGATGGTTCTAGACTATTCTCAGTGGTAGAAGAGGATAGGACAAGGAGTAATGGTCTCAAGTTGCAGTGGGGGAGGTTTAGGTTGGATATTAGGAAAAACTTTTTCACTAGGAGGGTGGTGAAACACTGGAATGCGTTACCTAGGGAGGCGGTAGAATCTCCTTCCTTAGAAGTTTTTAAGGTCAGGCTTGACAATGCCCTGGCTGGGATGATTTAATTGGGGATTGGTCCTGCTTTGAGCAAGGGGTTGGACTAGATGACCTCCTGAGGTCCCTTCCAACCCTGATATTCTATGATTCTATGATTCTCTCTGCTGCTGCCTCTTCTGTGGTGTCCTTTCACTGTAATGCTGTCTCCACACCAGGTCTAAGGATCAGGCCATCAATTATTTTATCAGTGATTTCAGCCATAGTGATTGCTAAAAAAGAATCAGGACTCTCAAATGAGTCTAGCCAGCTCTGTCTTTAAACCTTGAAAGGGGGAAAGTGTCTAATGGCTTCTTAGGACCCTTTAAACAGAGTCCACACAAACAGGGAGGAACATCTGTGCGCACTCCCTCTCCCTTTCACTTGGATTTGGCTACCTCCTGCTTAGGGAGCGAGGATAATTTAGGGTGACGCTCTCAATCAGGGTATGTTACATACATTTCTGCTGCCCTTTACTCATACAATAAGGATAGCAAAATTTCATTACTCCTGCATTGAATAATAAAGTAAATATTAAGCCAAAACAACCAAAAATGATCACTTTGGCAAAGCAGGTCTGTCACCTAAGAAGAGTAGTGTGCCTGTGCAAATACGGTTTGCTTCTGTGGTTTTTCCCCCACCCCATCACCTCCCTGTCATGAGATATCAGGGGAGAGATAATTCAGACCCTACTTACACAGTAAGCAAAATGATGAGAGACTGGATGAGAAGTTTAGCTGTGTGGATGGATAAGAAATGTCCAAGTCAAAGATGATACCCAGTTTATAGCCCTGAGTAACAGGCAGGATGGTGGTGTTGTCTACAATGATTGAGAGAGGATGTAGTGGGGAGGGGTTAGGGGAGAAGATTAAGAGCTCTGTTTTGTCCATGCTGAGCCTGAGCTGACAGCTAGACAGCCACAAGGAGATGTCAGAGAGATGGGCTGAGATTTTAGTTTTCACAGGAGGAGAAAGGTCTGTATTAGAGATGCAGAGCTGTGAATCGTCCACATGGAGATAGTGGTTAAGTGTGTGTTTAAGATTTGAGGCCCATTCTGCTAGGCAATGTATAAACACATAATGGCATCTGATCAATTATCAGAGACTCTCTTACTATGTGTTTGTATTTGCCTAGCACAAAAGCACCCCAATGTCAGTGGGGCTTCCTAGGCATGATGCTTCCCAGAGGTATTCAGGTTGTGAGGCACCTCACTACCACATTCCCTTAGCATGCCTCATCTATGCCTGCTGTGGGTCAGTTCTCCAACACCACACAACCACTCCCTTCCGGACCTCTGGAGGCCTCACTCTCTCTTCACAAGTTTACTATAGTCACACACCAACACCTGAGTCCTATGAGTGTTTCCCTGGAACATCCAAGTCCTGACCCACTAAACACTCACAGAATTCCCAAATCTCTTGTTCCCAAAGGAACAGTGCACTCTAACTTACCATTAATACCATAAAACACAGCTCCACTTAACACACAGCACTTAGATTTGTTTATAGAGGGAACAGAAAGTGAGGGCACTGGGAACTGCGAGCAGCCGTACCTGCGGACACTCAGGCAAACAAAGCATCTTGCGGCCTGCCAGGGGCTTACCCTGAACAAGCCGTGAACCAAGTTTGGGAACCCCTGATCTAGAGTTTGTCTCTGTCCCTACAGTTATAGTTCAAAAATCCATTGTCCTCACCTGTAAATGGGATAACCACTGTACCTTTGTATTTTTCCGTCGTGAATCTCCCCTGAAGACTTTGAAACCATTTGATTAGCATTTTGCTTAGTATACAGTATTCAATTTCCATGTAGACAGACAGATATAACTATCTCCTGCCTACAAGAAACCTGTTTCTTATCTTCTGGTGACTGGCCCCAACCCACAGAACTTAAGATAATAATTTTCTGTATATATACACATAAATCCTTACATGTTATCCATACATTAATTTCACAACGATTAGGATGACCAGTATGATAAAGACTTTCAGTAGAGATCTTATATGATGCTTTTTGGTCAACTAGTACATAGATACCAGACCCAGGGGATTCCTGTACCCCTTATGCACTCCTATGCTCTGGGTAAGCCTCCACCATGATGAATATAGCATTGCTGAAACAGGAGAGAATTCTGCATGCATAGGTAATATTTAGATGCTTTTGTTGTGAAACAGTAAGTAAATATCAAGTATTTCCTGGTTCTATAATGGCAAAACACAACCAACACATGAATTCCCTCAGTAAAAGTCATGGTCTGCTTCAGACAAGACCAAAGCTGTAGCTCACTTCACTCAAGTTCAGAGAGGAAAAGGAACTAGAACTCCCATTACTCTTAACTGGGTTTTCTTCTCTGCAGAAAATTTAAATGAACATGAGAAAAATATAAATTTCTCAAAATTTAATCAAAATCCAAAATATTTTAATTCTGAAAGCCACCATGGTGCCTTATGAGAATTATAGATTAGGTGCCTAGTCTCCCATCCCTTGCATCCCATCACCAGGCTCGCTAGTCAGACAGAGTACACCTCCCATAATGCAGCACAGTCTCTCCTTTTGGTGATATTTCAGTTTTTGGGCTTTTCATTTTTTGATTAAAAATTAAAATGGTCTTTGACTAAACAAAATGGTTCACAAAAAGTACCTGCTTTCCAAAAAAAATTCCAGTCAAAATTTGAGAACGAAACTTTGACCAACCATACTCTTCTCAGCTCCAGACCCCTTTCAGAACTATTTTTCTGTCCAGATTATCAAGCAAGATTTAATCCCCCATTTCTGCACAGCACATCTTTCATTGTAGTGTGCTGGGAGGAACCACTTAATTCTGCAGAGCTGACATAGGCAGTTGTGGGCTTTCCTATATCTCAAGTGGGGATAAATTATCCTTTCCTTTGCCAGCATCTGAATGGAGCTCTACAATTTGAAATATCCTGTCACAACAGCATCTTTTCAATACTGACCTGAGTCTGTCAACATTATACTCAGATACTCTAAATATGTATAACTACAGGGAAAATAAGCTCCAGGCTAAGTCTTGATGTTCAAATCCTCCTCTTGAGAGGATTTATTTATTTATTTTGTCAAATTAACAAAATCAATTTGACCACCATTTAGGTACAAGAAGGAACTCATGATTACAGATTTCATATGTTGTTTTCCTGAGGCATAAAAGATAAACATACATTGAGAAGAAAAAAGTTATATTTGACAGCCACCTAGCCTTTGATCTATGAGTCTTTCTACAGTGGATCAGCACAGAGTTACTTAATATAGTTTGTTTCTATAACTCTTTTAGTCTAGGAAAATACACAATATATTAAATACCCCCAGATCTCACGCTTCTATTTTAAGGTGGCCTATTGATGGAAGCAATTGACTTTACCCTGTCAGTCATTTAGGAATACTGATTGCTCAGCAACTCCTGGGGGATATTTGTTGTACTCTGTATTTTATGGAAGCATTGGTAGCAAGTTCATAGTTAAGATTTTGCTCTGTTCCATTGCATTCATCACATTAAAATGCGGTTTAAATCCCTTTGTTAAAACAAATGTTTATCATAACCAAAATTACAACAGCAACCCTAAGGGTAAAGTTTTTATTTCTGGAAAGTTAGAAGTACATCCAGCTGTTCAGTAGTTTCGGTGTTTGAGGGACGGATCCAAAGTCCACTGGAGCTAATGGAAAGATTCCAATTGCTTTCAAAGGGCTTTGGTTCAGGATCTGACAAGGGTTAAATTGATTGCCTTTTGAAGTTGATTAGATGCTTCACAATTTTCCAGCCCCCTAACTTACAAACGGCCTCGTTTTAACGTTGGAAACATTAGGTAGTTTAGCTGTAAGCTTGAAATTAAGGATTGAAATGCTGGCCCCATTGAAATCAATGACAAAAGCCTGATTTATTTCAGTGGGGTCAAAACTTCACCCATGCTTGCTATTATTTCTTCTGAAAGTTTTCAATGAGAGATGCAATTAACATTTGAGGCCATACATATCTTAAATAACATTCCATAGTTTATTAGGAATATGGACCTGGAAACTGTTAATCTTCACACACAGATCACAATCTTAACTGTGACACATAACAGGAAAAAACAATTAAAATATCATTTTACAGTAAACTATAGTTATTCACAGTGTATACACCATTATTATTAGAAAAGAATTATTAACATTTATAAATGCAGCATTATATTAATACACATAAAATTATTTTAAGCATGGTTACTTAAAATTCACATTGACTTTCTGTTTCATTTTACTAGTACTTCAGAATTAAAGAATGTAATATATTTTATGTTATTACAGCATATAGCTGAATCCTTTAAAACAACTCCATAACTATCTAAATTCCAGGAACAAATTGCATGCAGAAATGTTATGAGTGTCTGAATATTTTAGAGCCTGATTCTTCTATCCATGAAGTTGATGGAGAAGTTCACATTAACTTCAATTGGAGCAGAATCTGGCCCTAATTTTTTCAGATATTTGCCTAAATAGCTACAGGTCAGACTTAATGTTTTTAATTTGATAATGTATATTATAATTATTGTTATTATAATTCTATTAAAGCACGTATAATGTGAGTACACAGTATTCTACAAACCGCATGTGTATAATGGGGATAAAGATAGTCACCTCCTTTGTAAAGCAACTACAGATATATGGATGAAAAGTGCTATATAAGAACTAGGTATTGTTTATGCCATTGCCATAATTGTTAGTTCCTTTTTTAATTTTAAGTAAAAAATATAGCAACCTTATTTTAAGGTTACTTTTTTTTTAGTATATATACGTATCTAGGCTATATCTACACCAGTGGTTCTTAACCTTTACTGCAGCCTGTACCCCTTTGGTTCTCAAAATATGTTCTCGCACCCCTGATCAAAAATCATTGAAGTAGGTCAGCTCTTTAAACCTAGATATATTTTGTTTGTATATTACAGTAATCATTAAAAATATATAATGTTAATAAATGCATAGGTTTGAGGAAACAAAGTAGTTCTACTTATGTGCCTGTGCTTAATTTGTGTTTTCGATGACTTACCTTTGAAAAAGAGCAGGCATGTCTCACCCCTCCCCCCCCGGGGGGGCTGTGCTCCCCCGGCGAAGAACCACTGATCTACACTACAAGCTAGAGGTGTAATCCCCAGCTTGCATACACACACTTACGCTAGCTTGATGAGAGCTAGTGCAAATATAAATAGTAGCATGGGCAGCAGCACGGCTGGCATGGCTTAACCGAGCTGAGTACAAACCTACCTGACACTCATGGGTATGTCGCTGCTGCCCATGCTACTGTGTCAACACTTCTGTCGCCTCCCTCCCTCCCCGCCCTCCCCCAATACAAATAGTTTTAGTGGTATTTAAAGAAGTGCATAGGAAAAAGGAGTCAGATTCTCAACTTTGTGGTACTATGCCCGTTTACACCAGATGACGACCTGTCCCATTGCCCACAAAATCCTGTAATATGGGATAGTGAACTGGTACAGGACAAGGCTAATTTACACTCTTAATTGAGGGAACCATTGCAGCAAGGGTACTAGGGACATGAGCATCTGTGACCTCTACAAATTGGAACCATACTAATATTCGGCCGCAATCCACAATCATGAGCTGGAGAAAATCTTTCATGACATTCTGAACAGAAGCCTAATATGACCAAGTTGTCAGCAAGATATGCCAATTATAAGGCCTCAACTGGAGTACTGTGTCCAGTTCTGGGCATCACAGCTTGGGAAAGACGTAGACAAATTGGAGAATGTCCAGAGGAGAGCAACAAAAATGATTAAAGGGCTAGAAAACATGACCTACAAGGAAAGATTGGGGGGAAACTGGGCTTTTTTAGTCTGGGGAAGAGAAGACTGGGGGGGGGGCATGAAAATAGTCTTCAAGTACATAAAAGGTTGTAATAAAGATGAGGGTGCTAAATTGTTTTCCTTAACCTCTAAGGACAGAACAAAAGATAATGGGCTTAAATTGCAGCAAGGGATATTTAGGCTAGATATTAGGAATAACTTTCCCAACTGTGAGGGTAGTTAAGCACTGGAACAAATTACTTAGGAAGATTGTGGACTCTCCATCATTGGATGTTTTTAAAACAGGTTAGACAAACACTTGTCAGGGATAGTCTAGATAATACTTAATCCTGCCTTGTTGCAGGGAACTAGACCTATTGACGTTCCTTCCAGTCCTACCATTTCCATGATTCTATAATTCTGAGATAGAACTCACCCTGTGGGCAGAATATGCACCTGCTGGCTGTGGGCCTGGAATGTCCCCTTGTTGCTTGTGCTATGATAATCAGTGTTACAGAGCTCCCTGAAACCTAAGCAAGCACATGTGGGTGACCCGCAAACAGTATCCTATCTTTGCTGAACTGCATCCATTTTTTAAGTAACAACTTTTGCTTCCTCCTTCTGCTTATTTTCCAGTGTCTCTGTTTGTTTGTCAATTTACTTGCCCTCTGTTCTTTTCTTTTTTTCACTTTATTTTTTCATTGGATATTTTCTCTCTGCTCCTTCCTCCCCACCAATCTGACATAATAATAAGAATTTAAAATCAATAATGTTTACATTGGAATTGAACTTTGGAACTGTGAAGGGGTATACTAACCCCACACTGGCCAGGAATGGGTTAACAAACTGTTGTGGGCTCTAGCCACCCTGCCCCATTAAATCTTGAAAGGAGAAGTATGTCACAGAGGCTCATTTGTGGTTCACTACTGTCAGCAACACTTGTCAGGTCTGACATACTCATTAAACCTGACACACACACATGAACTGCAGCCACTGGGAGCTGAGGGCAGCCATGCTTGTGGATGGTCAATGTAAACAAACTGTCTCATGGCCCATCAGTGGATTAGCCTGACAGGCTGCGTGCGGCTCACGGACCGCAGGTTGCCCACCACTGACTTAAGCTGATGTCAACAGTTTCTTTGCTTCCTTAAATACACACTCAAACTCTTGTCTATTTCAATTTTTTTTGCTTGTAACAGTTCATGTAAAGGTGCCAATACTCTTGCCAGATTAGGGAGAAATTGATTGTAGTAGTTAAACAGTCCTAAAAATGAACATAATTGTGACATGCTTTCTGGCAGTGGTACTTCAAGAATTGCCTTATCTTTCTCTGAAGCACCAATTCCATGACTAAGGTATTCTACTGAAGGTCTGAAAAACTCACCTTTGTTTCAATATACTCTTAGTCTATGGTCCTCTACATGTTGCAAGACAACATTAACATTTCAAAGGTGATCCGCTTGATCCTTTCCTGTAACAAGGATATCATCCAAATATCATTGGACTCCGTTTAGTCCCTTCAAGCGCTCCTCCATAACTTTTGAGAACAGGCCAGGTGCTGATGTGATACCAGGAGGCAACCTGTTGCAACAAAATAAGCTCCTTTGTGTGTTCATTGTGAGATAGGTGCAAGATGTCCGCTCAACCTTCATTTGTAGGTGTGCATTGAGCAAATCCAATGTACTGAATCACTGTCCTCCACTAAGAATAGTAAACTAATCTGTAGCATGAGGTAGTGGATACTGCTCTGCACATAAAACTGGATTCAGTATCACTTTGAAGTCTACACTAGTTTCAACTGAGCCATCCTTCTTGATGACAATGTTCACTAAACCGTCCAAATCAGCCTCCACCAGAGGCTTCAGAGCATGAGGCACAACTCTAGGATTGCATTATTTTGGCTTGCTGTCAGACTTAAAAGTGAGCTTCACTGATGCATTGCTCATCTCTTTTTCAAAAACTTTGGAGTGTCTGTCTAGTATTTCTTGGAGATTTCAAGGTGCTTTCATGCTCTTTGTCCAATTCACCTTGAGCTTCTCAAGCCAAGATCTGACAAATAATGGTAGATACTTTCCTTCAGTCACATACAAGGGTAAAACAACTGATTGTCCATCTAGTTGGACTTTCACCTGGAGTATCCCTATGTGACTAAATTTTCCACTGTATAAATCTTCAAAAATGTGGAGATTTCTTCCAGAGGAACTTGTGACAAAGTCTGGTGATCGGTAGATGAAGAAATCAGTTAAATGGTAGCTCCAGTATCCAGCTCCATTGTCGGAGGAACTCCCTGAATCAAGGATGCAAACCCAGATGCCCCCTCTGACTCCAGCTTGTGATAACATGTGCTGTGCTAGGTCTTGCTGTGTGTCAATAGAGCTTTTGTCTTTCTCCACATTATGAACTCCTGACTTCCGTTCTTTCTTAAGTTCAGTCTTCATGGGTGTCTTCTTGGACAGGTGGCTACTATATGTTGGTGGTCATTGAACTGTGTGGCAGCGATATGTCCTTTCATCTGACACTTTCTGCAAATAATCTGGCATGCCCATTAGTCCTATATAGCTTGTGCATAACCCTTCTCAGAATGTATAGTTTGTGGAAATTCTTTACATTCCCATGGTCCCCTACCTTGTTTATGAATGAGATGAACGAATTGGTTCATGCTATATTCCAGAGAATCCTTCTCTATAGTTCCGATTGCAACTGTTATTTCAACAGACTTCTTGAATGTAAGCTCTGATACAGTGAATAACTTTTTCTGGACATGGTCATTGTGTAATTCAGAGATTAATTAGTCATTCAAGGCATCACTTAATGTTTGTCCAAACCCACAATGATGTGATATCTTCTTTAGAGCAGCAACAAATTATGCTACTGACTCTCCACTTCCCTGATGTTGCTGATGTAACTGTATAATTCTGCTTTCATCAATAGGATAGGAGAAAAAAGTTCCTGAATTGCTATAGTAATTGTGGAATATATGGCTGTTTCAAGGACAGTTGGAGACAAGAGGTCACTCAGCAGTCCGTATGCTTTTGGACCCATCACTGTGAGGAAGACTGAAACTTGTTGTCTGTCTGGAATGGTGTTGCAGGTTAAAAATTGCTCAAAACGTACAGGGTACACCACTTGTGATTTGCTCTGGTCCTTGAATTCATCAGCATTTCCCATAAAAGTTGCTATTTTCTCTGATCTCCTATTGGACTTCCCACCCTCCTGGACACCTTTTGCTCCACTGGGAAGCTGTCTTTTTTGTTACTGAAGTATGTATGCTCAATCTGCCTCTTCTGGTTGTGTGTCAACACTGAAGACTGCAAAATTCTTCCTTTGGCTGTAACCTGGTCTTCCTCAGCTGGCTATAGAGATAGGGTTGCCAACCTTCCCTGTTTTTCTGGGAGTTTCCCGGAATCGGGCTCCATCTCCCGGAGGCAACTGAAGCCAAACCAGGAGATTTTAGGCTGCTAAAAGTCTGGCAGTGCAGTGGGGCTAAGGCAAACTCCCTACCTGCCCTGGCTCTGAGCCGCTCCTGGAAGCAGCTGGAATGTCCCTGCAGCATCACGTCCGGGAGCATCACATTCTAGCCTCTGCAGAATGAAGAGACCTAAGTGACCCCTTCAAGGCTTGACAGGGTGGGTCAGCTGTTTGGTGACAATATCAGTCTAGCTCAATATTTCTCAACCACCGGTATATGGATCGTCACTGGTCCCTGAGATCTCCCTGATACAGTTTAGGAAGGCAGCAAGCCAGTTCCCGGTATCAAAACGTTTGAGAAACACTGATCTATACCAAATGATTAAGTGGATACAGAAGAACCAGCAAAAGAAGGTAGCCCAGCAACAGCAACATTTCTGGCAACAGATGGTGGCCCAGTAATAACAGAAGGCCCATCAATAATAGCATCAGCTTATCTGAGAGTTGGTGATCCAGCACTCTATATGATTTTATGAAAGTATGCTTATGAGTGTGAATATAATGTAACTAAAATATGCTTCATGCAAAAGGTCTCTTGTAAGGTATCATTACAAAGCTTATAATCTACTGAGTGTGATCATCCTATTTGCATAAGTACAATAGGCCCTCAGAGTTATATTTCATATTTCTAGTTTCAGATACAAGAGTGCTACATTTATACAAATAGGCCACACTCAGTAGATGACCACACTCAGTAGATTATAAGCTTTGAAATGATACATTACAAGAGATCTTTTGCATGAAGCATATTTTAGTTACATTATACTTTCATAAAATCGTATAGAGTGCGTCACAAGCAACTTTGCATATCACTGTTTTTTAACCCTGAAATATCTACTGATTAATTTGACAACAGTTTGGTTTTACTTTTAGGTAAATATTAAAGGTGCTTTAATATTTATTAAACACACATTTATTTACACTCGCAGTGATGGAAGAATCTCTGTCTAAAAAAAAATCTCGCCTTTTCTTCATTGTTTCTTGGGTTCTTTAACTCATATGGCTATTGTTGACTAGAAAGTAGATGATGGAATTGGGGTTGGAGCTCTTAACACATATGGAATCTCTCAGTTAGTAGCAAACTGGTCAGGCTGGCACAACCAATGACTTAAGTCTTTCACTTCTTTCTCTGGCTCCTTGTGCTGGCCTATCCAAAGAAGGAAGGGACATGAAGCTTCAGATGTCCTCAAGCTATGGGCTCTTTTAGGTCACTGAGGAAAATCCCATTCCATGTGTTCGTGGGATTGTAAGATTCTCTGAATTAACTGCAACCACCGATGGTTGTCCAGAAATGTGAAGGACAGGATATATGTGAAATGGTTTGAACCTTCCACCTTGAGTAATAGGCAAGGGGTATATGATTAGCAAAAGAATGTGTTTTTTATAAAAATAAAAATATTTAATAAAAATAGCTATAACCTAATCAGCACATGCATTCATTCATATCCTCTCTTGACAATTAACTCAGTGTTCTTAGTATTTCTTAAAATATTCTGAAATTTTTACCAGGAAAGAATTGGGATATTGATAGAGATAAGTTCCTAACTTGCCTGAGCAACTTCTAACTTGATGATATATGCTTCTTTTACAGTTTTATCAGAATTATTTCATTACCATTAAAAAGCTAAAGTTTCCCCATGCCCAACTCAAATGGGAACTAGCTCAAACAAATATATATGAGACAAAACATTTTGTACATAACATCTCAGCCAGATTTTGTTAACAGTGTTACAAAATATGTGAAAGTCAATCTATAAATATAAATATCTTTAGAAATTCAATGGAACAACTGTAATAAAGAACTCCTGCCTACATGTGTGCAGTCAGACAATAATATTGGCTACCAACTGAACTGGTTGTTCCAGCAACTCATATAGATACAAATCACCAGTGTTGGATGAAACAAAATTGATAGAGTAGGTCAATAGGCCACAAAATAAAGGCAGGACTATAGGCTGTTCATTTCATAAATGACATTTTTACAAAGAATTTTTATTTACCACTGTACTTGCTGGCAAAGATATATAGAGGCTATTAAAGATATATTATCTGCCTAAAAGGAACAATATGTTTGTGCCTGCTATTACTGGTGTTTCTATGAAATTTGTGTGTCTACACTAACCAGATGTTTCAGGCCTAAAGGTAACATGAAAGTAAATAAAGTTGCTGCGACATCATGAATTTTTATGATTGTTATTACTGCTTTGTATGAGAGAATAAGTACTCCAAAATAATTATTAAACAGCTATTTAGTGTTCCAAATGTCCTGGCTTGCATGAATATCAAAAAGATAAATATACCTTTTTGCCACAAAGTTCATCTTTATTGATGTAATAAACCAGGGATTGGCAAACTTTGGCATGCGGCCCGCCAGGGTAAGCCCCCGGTAGGACGGGACAGTTTGTTTACCTACCACATCCACAGGTTCGGCTGATCGCAGCTCCCACTGACCATGGCTCACCACTGCAGGCCAATGGGGCTGCAGGAAGTGACACAGGCTGAGGGATGTGCTGGCCGCTGCTTCCCGCAGCCCTCATTGGCCTGAGATAGTGAACCACAGTCATTGGGAGCTGTGATCGGCCAAACCTGCAGACGTGGCAGGTAAATAAACCGGCCCAGCCCACCGGGGGACTTACCCCGGCGGGCCGTGTGCCAACGGTTGCCGATCCCTGTAATAAACAGTTACATGACCTGCCATTTATAAACTTTAGAAATGCAGTGGCTTGTTTGCAGTGTGCAGTTACACAGTCCTACAATCCAAAATAGGTACTATTAGGAATAAGATTATAAATAGATTAGTCTGCATCACAGCTGGTTTATCAGAAATGTTAAACTATTTTATACAAGCACAGAACTATTTCTTTCAATGAAATTTTGTAAGAAAAGCATCTCTGCTCAGTTTTAGATATCTTTCACAGTACATGTTTTAACAACAGCTATTTTCAGTGCCTCCAAGATTATTGTCTCTTCCATATTTTTTACAGATGTAGACAGTAATAGGAAATACATGTAAATTCCCTTGAGCTGCACCTGCAAAAAACTTAATGACTCTTTTTATTTGCACCACTGGGAACTGGATCTATGAGTTAATGCAGGCAAAATGTATCAAAATGCTTGTTTTTTGTTTTTTTTTTAAATATAGAATACGCCAGTTAATACTCAAAGAATGGGAGGATATAGCAGGGCTCTGCTTGCAAACAACAGCAATGGATGAACCAGACTGGGGGAAAAAAGAGAATCAGAGAATCAGCTGAAAAAATCTTTTGCTGGGTATTGGCTTTATGACACTAAAGAATACTAAAGAATGGAAAAATGGTCTCGACTAGAAAATTCTCTGTAAGCATCCACCATGTGTTTGCACTGAAATATTAGTATGCCAGTATAATTGCCCATTATCCCATAGAGTTTTTAAATATATTAAGGGTTATTGACATTCAAAAATTAAATTTGTCATGTTTTAATTATCTAGAAACAAGGCAAAGAAGATGATTCTGCTTTTGACTAAAAGAGGACTCCAAATGGCCTTTCTAAGTGGAAACAAAATTGTTTAATTGAATGTGTCAGTAAAAGCTTCCTTCTGTCATATCACAGGGAGGTTTTAGTTGTCTCTGGACCATGACAGAGAGAATTTAATTACCTGCTATCTCTAAAAGCTAAATTAATTCTTCTATTTTTCAGGGAGCCGCAGGAAGGGGTTCTTTACAATTCTTTCATCTGCTAGTTTACTTGCCTCTTTATGCTAGTTTACCTGCCTCTTTATCACTCACATATAATCTGGATATCTGTGGATTTGTATAACTGGTTCACAGAAATAAAATATGTTTAAAAGCGAAAGGCAACCTGACAGATGATTTAAAAAAAAATATTAGAGAAAAGATCTGAGATAGTGGGAGAGAAAGACTTGTTTGCCTGAGGCTAATGGAGCTAATGCTCCTCTCCCCACTATGTGTTGTGCTTTGACTGGTGCTTAATTGCTGGTATGCAGGTGTTAGATTCTACTTAGAAGATAGTGAGGGGGCAGTTTACTTCTCTCTGTTGTGACTTCAATATATTATTGTCCCTCATAAAGATGAAACTTTTCCCCTTCCCTGATCCAATTCACATCACAAAGTAATGGTACAAAGAAAAGGAGTACTTGTGGCACCTTAGAGACTAACCAATTTATTTGAGCATAAGCTTTCGTGAACTACAGCTCACTTCATCGGATGCATACTGTGGAAAGTGTAGAAGATCTTTTTATATACACACAAAGCATGAAAAAATACCTCCTCCCACCCCACTCTCCTGCTGGTAATAGCTTATCTAAAGTGATCACTCTCCTTACAATGTGTATGATAATCAAGTTGGGCCACTTCCACTCTGGGAGGAGGTATTTTTTCATGTTTTGTGTGTATATAAAAAGATCTTCAACACTTTCCACAGTATGCATCCGATGAAGTGAGCTGTAGCTCACGAAAGCTTATACTCAGATAAATTGGTTAGTCTCTAAAGTGCCACAAGTACTCCTTTTCTTTTTGCGAATACAGGCTAACACGGCTGTTACTCTGAAATGGTAATGGTACAGTGTCATAATATTTGCCTTGTCATGCTACGTGTTGCATCACCACTTACACACACACAAACTTACCCTGCAGTTTTTCAGTGGTCAGATTGCTGCACTCTGTCAGAGTACCATAGACTTCACTGGGGCTCCATACAGACATAATATTTTACCCACCTATTATCAACTGCAGGACCAGAGTCTCAGGCAGACTTACAGGCACACATCCTTGGAAAACTGATCTACAGTGTTGTGTGGTTTTGATCTTGTTTAATCCCGCATTAAATTTTGGGATGATGGATAACTACCATCATATGAACACTCTGAGAACAACATTTAAAACTGTTTAAAAAAATCAAGGTTTTTGTATTTTGAATTTTGGAAATGGTTCATTTTAAAAAAGAACCCTAGTTTGAACAATAGCAAAAGGTTTTTTTCCTGAGTGAATATGATCCAATTTTCACTCAAAGAATGCTCCCATTTTCAAACAAACGTTTGGGATTCTTTCTGTTTCATATGGTTAAAAATGTAAGTCACATCCACACTTAAGTTTGTCTCATAAACAGGCTAAAGAACCAAATAACCAGACCTAGTACACCATGATTTTGCTTTAATTTCATCCTAATTATTTGTTCTTTTGTTAGCAATCAATGTTGTTGGTTTTTTCTCTCTAGACCTGCTGTCATTACTTCAGTCTGACTTTTGTCAGACGGTGTGCATAATTCAAGTTATTTCCTGAGTTGTGAGGACACCTACACTTTCCACTTGGTTCTATGTTCCCTACTCTCCCCAATTTTGTGTTATCAGCAAATGTAACCATTTTGAAGTTGAATTGTCTGTCCAAATCATTTATGAAGATTAGAAATAAATGCCTAAATACCCAATGAAACCCCATTTCTGTTATCAGAACCTTATACAGCTTCTCTACACAAAATTATATTTCTTTTTTCCACCGTCATAAATGGCTATGAATGCCCTGGTACTGAATGCCCTTGTATTTTTCAAGCTTATGTAAATGTTTATGGCAGGGCAAAAAAGCACTGATGTTCTCAGAAAGTTATCATTAACATTGCAGATTATAATTTAAAATACTCCAAGTATGCAGAACATACCTCTATAGAATACCTGTCCTCCTTGCAGATGAATTACCCCTGAAGTGCAGCAGCTCCCACTGGCTCTGAGAAATGAAATCTCTACACCTGCTCTCTCTGCCATGCTAACAGGCAGGAATGAATCATGACTGGTATGTAAATGACATTATAAAAAACAATTCAAGCTACCCATTGCTACCTGTTACTGAATGGTGGATATGTAGTGCTGGATCCTCAGCTGGTGATGTTCAATTTAACTCAGTAAAGGGAAAATAGAAAAGGAGTACTTGTGGCACCTTAGAGACTAACCAATTTATTTGAGTATAAGCTTTCGTGAGCTACAGCTCACTTCATCGGATGCATACTGTGGAAAGTATAGATCTTTTTATACACACAAAGCATGAAAAAATGGTTGTTTACCACTACAAAAGGTTTTCTCTCCCCCCACCCCACTCTCCTGCTGGTAATAGCTTATCTAAAGTGATCACTCTCCTTACAATGTGTATGATAATCAAGCTGGGCCATTTCCATTATGTAATTATGAAAGGGAAAATAGTAATTTATTGATTGTATAGGCGATGAGCAAATGACTAAATTTCTTGAGCAAGGAAGAAGCATAACTACAAGTAAATGTTACTCAGAGTCAAAAAAAAAAGCCTTCTGGGTTACTCTTGGAGTGATGTAGATTCTGCTCCACTATTTGCTATTGGCTGTTTCTTACATAAAAATCCAGCCTGCCAAATCAGGGACAGAAGAAACATAATTACACATGACTATACCACTAACATAGCTTATTTATATTTTCCTCATACAAGTATTCAGCATATATTTTAAATTTTATAAGCATTTATAAGCCAAAAAGAAAACAAATATATTTTGGCTGATATTTTATCTAAATAAGGACAGTAAAGGAGTAAAGACAGTGAGGTGGTGTGTGGCATTAGACTAGGAAATGATCATTTTCCTTCATATTGTAGTTGCCAGATTCAGAATTCTCTTCAGCTTGATCGACACACCTTCTCCCTCCTAAAGTATAGAGAAAAAAATCTCATTTTTTTTCAAATGTCTGAAAAATAAATAAGAGCTAGCTGATTACTTGTAATCACATTTTTTATCATGTCTCTCTTTGTTATTTGCCACAAGAAAACTCTCTGTAAGAGCCTGTGGGATTGGCACCAGAATCCAAGGTTGTGTGTGTTCTGGGACACTAATGCTTCTGCATCACCAATGAAAGCTTGTGCTAGATTTCCCTTGCAGGACCTGGTGAGGCTAAACACTGCAGGAAGTACCACTCAGCTGGGCCTGAGTCGCAGCTCACTGGTTGGCTCATGCAGATATATAAACCAGGAAGCCCTCACAGGGAGCTGACTAAGCAATGATGCAGACTGCCTGTTTGCTTCCTCTCCAGACTTTCCCTTGCTGTGGACCCTTGGCTCCAGCATCTGACCCTGGTTCATCCCCAACAATGGTGTCAGTAACCTTGTACCTGCCCTTGGTATCCTGATCTAGCTCAATCCCAACTCCACTACTTACCTCCCACCCGCAACTTGTTGCCTGACCCTAATTTCCTGATATTTTGATGCAGCTCAGTCCTGACCCTAGTATTCATCCCGACTCTAACTTGTCTACACTGCCACTTACAGCATAGAAACTTTCTTTGTTCAGGGGTGTGAAAAAACACACCCCTGAGCTATGCAAGTTTCAGTGCTGCAAAATGGCAGTGTAGACAGTGCTACAGCTATTCCCCTCACAGAGGAGCCACAACTACACAGCCATGTTAAAGCACTGCTTTAATGTCGGCTGTGTAGACATACCCTAAAAAGTTGACTGGTGTACATGAGGCTGCCAATGGCCCAGCCCTAATGTTCCCTCCTTCTCCAAAGTTTTCTTACCACAAATATGAATGGTTTGGGTCTTATGGTTGTCAGTGTAGCTCATGGCAACATCACAGCAAGTAGATTTTGTCTTTTGGTCATCTGCTCCTCTTTTGATTTTGAAGAGCATGTTTGTTCTCCTAGGTCCTGATCTGTAACCACTGAAGACCTTGAAAGACTCAGTTCAGAGGACTGTGGATCAGTCCCAAAGTGAAAGAAAATTTTGCTTTGATTAGGGAATAGGTTTAGGCCTCTCATGAGAAAGTTACATTTGTTTTACTATGAGTGTGATTTTAAACCAATTTAGTTAAATCTGTGTAACCCCCCTGTGTAGAGATATTTATTTCAGTTTAAACTAGGCTTATTTCAGTTTCACTTCAGCTGATTAGGTGATTAGAAATTGGTTTAAGACAAACTGAGAAAAGGCACTCTGAAATAAGACAAACTGAAATAAGAGCATCCACATGTGTGTTTGCAATGGTTTAACTAAATTGTTTTAAAAACTGATTGATTTAAGCTGGTGCAGTCTTCCCATGTTGACAAGGCGTTAGATAAAACAAAAGGTTGTTGGCTGTCGATTGTTATAATTATCATTTTGTTTGGTTAAAGGGGTTATTATTTGTGTACTAGTAAGCTGTCTTGTGATGAGGCCTTGGGCAGTGAAGTAACTTGCATTAAGGATACTTATCTTTTTAAATTGTATATAGGAGCCTAGAGCTTGGATAGTTATTTTCAATTTATCTTTACTAAAAATCTTATTTATTTATGCTGGAAAATGAGCAAATGTGAAAGCATAAAAAGTGTCTTCTTTAAAAATAACCTTTAAAAAGAGTGAATAATCAAAAGTTTCTATTTTCAATTTGGTGCATCATTTTTTGTACAAGAATCTACATTGTTAAGCTGAACAAAACTTCTCTGCTGGCTATTTTTTGTGGGGAGAAAGGTGTCATCCTCAGAGAATAGGGATTATTGGAAGTAGTGTTAGGAACAAACACTTGGTTCTTTGCTCATCTCTTTCACAATTTATGACACCTCCCCCTTTCATCTTCTTTTCTGAATTTTGTTAAGGAGTTCATGAATCAGTTGGGAGTCAGGAAAACATTAGCGTTAATGAGTTCATTTCCACAGAATGTGGAAGTCAGCATGGTAATTGAGCCAGTGTTTTGTGATAGTCATGAACTCAGTCCTTCTGCAAAGGAGTGTTCATCTGTCTGCCTCATTGAAAATAATGAGTTTTTAAAAAATGAAATGGGATAAGAAAGTATCGATTCATCAACACAGCAAATCCTCTGGATATTTTCTGAAAATATCCAGAGTGTACACTATTTGTTTGTTTCAAGTGTCAACATGCTACCATTCAGCCTGATAGTGAAAACTAATATTTAAAATCTGATGGAATTGGACTTTGTGAATCACATGAATGGAGTATAACTCATGCATCATCAAGGATATCGGATAATTAGACAAAACAATTTCACTAGTTATTGAATTATGTGATTAGCATTTGTACATCAGTGAATAAAACCATTTTTTCTCCTCCATTTTGGGTTTTTCACATTGTCCTATGATATAATAGGTATTTTGTAATGTAGTAAACAGGAACACAAAAATATTATACCAGATCAGATCAATAGCAATGGACTTCAGTATCCTGTCTCTAATGGGGGCCAGCCCCCAATGCAATAATTCATCAGAATGTGTAATTCTATAATAATTGGCCCATAGGTAATTGTTGACTTAACTCCGTCCTGTCAGTTAGTCCATTTTTGCCTTGAAGCATCAGAGTTTATATCCATTATAACCTATAATGATTCATACCTTATATAAATATGGATGTGTTTTTTTTCTCATATAACTGTCTTACCTTTTTCTTTTTTATCATGCTAAGCCTTTGACCTTAATGATAATCTTGTAGCAGTAAGTTCCATAGGTTAACTACACATTGAGCAAAAATGTGTCTCCTTATATGCAAGAGAATCATCCTTTATTAATACAACTGTGAAAGTTCCTCCTGGAGTTCAGTGGAAAAATGTCCTTCTATTCCAATTGTTCATTCACTATTTGATGTATATTTCTCTAGTCTTTCTGTAGTTTTACACAATGCTTTGATATATGTAATAAGCCAGTGTTTATATATATATATATATATATCTCCAACATTTTCTCTTCTGTGAATGGAGTTCTTTGGCCCGTGTAATGCAGGAGATCAGACTAGATAATCATAATGGTCCCTTTTGTCCTTTATATATATATATATAGCCTATAAAGAGACACACTTTTTGCTCAATGTGTAGATATACTTCTTCTATTTTTTGGACTTCAAATACAGATACAAAAATTAAGTAATGTTATGCTTTACTTTTATTGATACATTTGCTGTTAATGCACACTAAATCTCCTGTTCTTCCAGTTTTATAGATACACCCATACCACCATACCATGCTTTTATTGTAGTTTTCTATTTTTATCCATTATATCAGAAACTCAGTATGAGCATATGTAACACATTAGAATGCATACGTCTCAATATCTGTTGTTACAATCTTATTAGATAAGAGATGCATTCAGATCTCTAAGTTGAAATGACCCAATGTTGTATTTTGAAGTATTACTAAAAACATGTAGTAGGAAGAGAAAATTGAGTCATGCATCGATGAAAGGATTTAAAAATAATTGGAGCAAAAAGATCTCCTGCAAAATTAGTACCACCTTATTTCCATTTCTTGATGTCTGAATTACTATAAGTGCTTGGTATTAAAGAGTTGTTCTGCAGGAGGTTTGTCTCTTCGTGTTTTAATACCTTATTATACTTCACTATTATATATCCATTTAGTTTGCTATTGTGCCTCTTGAATTCTTCTGAAGCGTTCTTTTCTGTTTGATTTGCTTTGTCACAGCATATCATTTCCTTCATTTTGACTTCTTCCGAGTGTGTTTTTTCGGGTGCATTTTCCTTCTACTCAAGCTGCTGGTGAAGCTTAAGTGATCCTTTTTGAGTTCTGCATTCAGATCATTGCCCTTCTAATAGGCAACAAGCTTTCCTCTAGTCATGTAGATGTGTTTAGCATCTTCTAAGTCAGTATTGTCTTCTTCTACAGCCATTGCCTGATTGAAATGGAGTTCCTATACCATACTGTATGTCTGTCTTGTGCAATACAGTTGGATTTCCCTTTTGGTGACTTGGATGTAATGGGCTTTATGGCTTGAAGTGATTTTCCTTGCCACAATTCAATTCCATTCCAGCTGTTGGACAAACTAAATACCCTCTTGAGTAACAGTGTGACCCACCACACTTTCTGCAAGTATTTTGGAACACAGTCTTATGACCAAGACTGTAGCCTTGTATGCCTTTAGCATACAAACATTGTTATACATTGGCCTATAACATTGGCACTTCCATAGCTCATCCAATGCCCAAAAGTCTATCCAGTGTAAGTTCTGACTCTTTGGGAGCTGTTCTTTGAAATTTGGTTGATGAATGGTCTTACAAAAATTGCATCTTGATCTCAGAAAGCAAGTCAACAAACTCACATGTGAGTACAAATACTTGTTGACTTCATTGGCAGTGGTAGGGTGCTCAGCATCTCTGAAATCCAGCCTTCCTAAATATACTTTTAGGGACCAGATCCACAAAAGTATTTAGGCTCCTAACTTCAATTGATTTAAGTCGAAGATAAAAGCCTAAGTACTTTTGCAGACCTGGCCCTCAGTGCCTATCATTAAGCTTCCATATTTGAAAATCATGGCCTTAGCCTTTTAAGCTGAACAGAACCTCTTGCTTGCACAACCAATATAGAACACTTCCCATAGGTTAGTAAAAACTTTTCTCTTTCACTCGAAAGGCTATCTCACTCCTTGCTGGAGTATGAATGCCCATCCTGTTAAGGATACGTCTTCTTGGTATATTAATAACATTCTCATCCCAAGAAGTCTGTCTGTTTCCTTGGATGAAGTATCAATATAGTAGAATATTTCATAGACCTAATTATTAAACACATGTTCATCTATATAACAAATTAAGTTTATATTGCATAGTCAGAGCCTGTCATAATGTGTTAATAAAAATCTAAGTAGTCTGTTTCTGAAAATTCTCTCATTCACATATATACATTCTCATGTTCTCTCTCTGTGTGTGTTCTGGCTCAATGTGGAATCAGTTCATCATTACTGAAAGGAGTCTAAATGTATCCACTGTAGGTCTGCATTGGGTAGTGAAGAGAGGAAAGAAAGTGTTATTATTTGCCATTGATTCAACATGTCAAGGGACAAAATTTTCAAAGGGGCCTCAATTTTCCCTCTGAATTTGACCCAGCAATTTTAAAAGGACAAGATTTTGTGCCTGCAAAGCCTTGCAATGTAGAGACAAATAGCATTGTATTGATTTATCAGCTGGAGCTATGTTTAGACGACTCCTTGAAGTTGTGACCCCCAAATGATCACATAATATTTGGCTTTTCAAGGAAGCCTGTGGCAGTCCCACACAATTCATCATGGATTGTGTTTGGACGAAATTATCAATAGCTTCAGATGAAGGATCCCATTTTAAAAAGAAGTTGAGAAAAAGGAAAGAAGTTACTGAAAATAAAATTGCTTTTATCTGATAACTAATAGCCATGCTATCACACTATTTTCTGAACTCATTGCTGGAAATTTCTTGTAACAATATATAACAAATGCCAGTGTGTAAACTTAAAAAAAATAATTCTCTCTTATGGAGGGGGGGAAATCTACAGAGCTGAACGCTGTGCACTAGTTTAATTGAAGCATAAAATTAGATTTTGTAATCAGTAGTTATGTCTATATTTAACATTCTTCAAAAAATATCAAGAAACAATATTTATTTAGAAAGAGCAATTCATGTAACAGTAATGGGGTCAGTTCCATTTAAGGAGAAAAATGGAATTCCATTTATATGTAAATTACAAAGTAGTGTATTTACACTTAGAACACAGCAAATATTAAACATAAATCTAGGTGGAATTCACTTATAAATGTGTATGACAACTGTCAACATAAAAAGTCTAAATATTTGCACATCCACTAGTGAATGCAGTTTTAAAAATAACAGTGTTTTAAGTATCTGGAAACTTTTAGGCCCCTATCCTGTAAATACTAATGCATGTGATTAAGCATGTTTGATTACATATGTAGTTCTACTGAAATGCAGGATAGGGGCTATGTCAAAATGATCTTTTATACAACATCACTGAGCTTCAGAGCTACTGATTATCACCCTGATCCAGCAAATCAACTAGGGCTCGATCCTCTGCGCTCTGTAGTTCATGGCAAAACTACCATTGACCTAAATGTTGAAGGACAAGATCCTTCAACAGGTAGTTGAAGGACAAGATCCTTCAACAGGTACACAAGAATATAAGAGTGACCATACTGGGTTAGACCAATGGTCCATCTAACCCAATAGCCTTTGCCAGATACTTCAGAGGGAATGAAAAGAACAGGGGAATTATTGAGTAATCCATCTCTTGTTGTTTAGTTTCAGCTTTTGGCAGTCAGAGGCTTATGGACAGAGTATGGGGTTGCCTCCCTGACCATCTTGGCTAATAGCCATTGATGGACCTATCCTCTATGAAGTTTTCTAATTCTTTTTTTAACCCACTTATACTTTTGGCCTTCTCAAAATTCCCTGGCAATGAGTTCCACAGGCTGATTGTGCATTACATGAAGAAGTAATTCCTTATGTTTGTTTTAAACTTGCTTCCTATTAATTTCACTGGGTGACCCTTAGATCTTGTGTTATGTTAAGGGGTAAATAACACTTTCCTATTCACTTTGTCTACACTATTCATGATTGTATAGACCTCTATCATATCCCCCCTTAGTCATCTATTTTCTAAAATGAATGGTCCCAGTCTTTTTAATCCCTCTTCATAAGGAAGTTGTTCCATACGCCTAATGATTTTCATAGCCCTTTGTCAAGGTTCCTCCCCCACTCTGAACTCTAGGGTACAGATGTGGGGACCTGCATGAAAAACCTCCTAAGCTTATCTTTACCAGCTTAGGTCAAAACTTCCCCAAGGTACAAAATATTACACCTTGTTATCCTTGGAATGGCCGCTACCACCACCAAACTAATACTGGTTACTGGGGAAGAGCTGTTTGGACGCGTCCTTCCCCCCAAAATACTTCCCAAAACCTTGCACCCCACTTCCTGGACAAGGTTTGGTAAAAAGCCTCACCAATTTGCCTAGGTGACTACAGACCCAGACCCTTGGATCTGAGAACAATGAAAAAGCATTCAGTGTTTTACAAGAAGACTTTTAATAAAAAATAGAAGTAAATAGAAATAAAGAAATCCCCCCTGTAAAATCAGGATGGTATATATCTTACAGGGTAATTAGATTCAAAAACATAGAGAACCCCTCTAGGCAAAACCTTAAGTTACAAAAAAGATACACAGACAGAAATAGTTATTCTATTCAGCACAATTCTTTTCTCAGCCATTTAAAGAAATCATAATCTAACACATACCTAACTAGATTACTTACTAAAAGTTCTAAGACTCCATTCCTGTTCTGTCCCCGGCCAAGACGACTACAGACAGACACACAAACCCTTTGTTTCTCTCCCTCCTCCCAGCTTTTGAAAGTATCTTGTCTCCTCATTGGTCATTTTGGTCAGGTGCCAGCGAGGTTACCTTTAGCTTCTTAACCCTTTACAGGTGAGAGGAGCTTTCCCCTGGCCAGGAGGGATTTCAAAGGGGTTTACCCTTCCCTTTATATTTATGACACGCCCCCCAAATCTCAGCTAGGGTGAAACACTGGCTGGGATTTCTTCCTGGAGCTCTAGGAAAACAGAGTTAATAAGACACATGCATCTCTAAATATACTACCAAGTACATAAAGACTAACAATATTTTCCACATCTCAAGGACGATTTTAACCAGTTGATTCTGGGAAACTTTCACGGGAGAGTGCATCAGCCACTTTGTTAGAAGCTCCTGAGATGTGTTGGATGTCGAAATCAAAATCTTGGAGAGCTAAACTCCACCGAAGAAGTTTTCTGTTAGTTTCTTTGACGGTGTGAAGCCACTTTAGTGCAGCATGGTCGGTTTGCAGGTGGAAACGCCGTCCCCAAACATATGGGCGTAGCTTTTCCAGAGCGTAGACAATGGCATAACATTCTTTTTCAGTGACTGACCAGTTGCTTTCCCTCTCAGACAGTTTTTTGCTGAGAAACACTACAGGGTGGAATTCTTGATCAGGTCCTTTCTGCATTAAAACTGCTCCCACACCACGCTCGGATGCATCTGTGGTTACTAGGAACGGTTTGTCAAAGTCTGGGGCCCTTAGTACAGGGTCAGACATGAGTGTCGCTTTAAGCTTGTTAAAGGCCTTCTGACACTTTCCGGTCCACTGAACAGCATTTGGCTGTTTCTTTTTGGTTAGGTCTGTCAGTGGGGCAGCGATTTGGCTGTAGTGCGGTACAAATCGTCTGTAATAACCGGCCAAGCCTAAGAAGGACTGAACCTGTTTCTTTGACTTTGGGACAGGCCACTTTTGGATAGCATCCACTTTGGCCTGTAGGGGGCTGATAGTTCCTTGACCCACCTGGTGTCCAAGGTAAGTCACTCTGTTTAGGCCTATTTGACACTTCTTAGCCTTAACAGTTAGTCCTGCCTCCCTTATGCGCTCAAGGACTTTTTGTAGATGTTCCAGGTGGTCTGCCCAGGAATCCGAAAATATGGCCACATCGTCAAGGTAGGCGACTGCATATTCTCCTAATCCCGCTAGGAGACCATCTACAAGTCTTTGGAAAGTGGCGGGTGCATTTCGCAGCCCGAAAGGGAGTACATTAAATTCTTACAGCCCGAGATGTGTGATGAAGGCTGACCTTTCCTTGGCAGATTCATCTAGCGGTACCTGCCAGTACCCCTTGGTTAAGTCCAAGGTAGAGATGAACTGGGCCCTTCCCAGTTTCTCTAATAGTTCATCTGTGCGTGGCATGGGATAGTTGTCTGGGCGAGTTACAGCATTTAGCTTACGGTAGTCCACGCAAAAACGTATTTCCCCATCTGGTTTGGGAACTAGAACCACTGGAGATGCCCATGCACTTTCAGAGGGGCGGATTACACCCATCTGTAACATATCCTGGATCTCCCGTTCTATAGCAGTTTTAGCTTGAGGAGACACCCGGTAAGGTTGGACCCTAATTGGGTGAGCATTACCTGTGTCAATGGAGTGGTATGCCCGTTCAGTCAGTCCTGGGGTGGCTGAGAACGTTGGCGCGTAGCTAGTGCACAGCTCCTGGATCTGCTGTCGCTGCATACGCCCAAGGGTCATGGAGAGGTTCACCTCTTCCACACCACCAGCACATTTCCCTTCGTAGTAGACACCTTCAGGCCACTCAGCGTCGTCTCCTCCCTGGGCTGTAAACTGACAAACCTTTAATTCTCTGGAATAAAAGGGCTTTAGAGAATTAATATGATACACCTTAGGCTTTCGGTTGGAGGTGGGGAATGCTATGAGATAATTAACAGCTCCCAGGCGCTCCTGGACCACGAATGGCCCTTCCCACGATGCTTCCATTTTATGGGCCTGGAGCGCCTTTAAGACCATGACCTGGTCTCCTACTTTGAAGGAACGCTCTCTGGCATGTTTATCATACCAGGCTTTTTGCTCTTTTTGAGCATCCTGTAAGTTTCCTCTAGCAAGGGCTAAAGAGGTTCGGAGGGTGTTTTGTAGGTTGGTTACAAAGTCCAGAATGTTAGTTCCTGGAGAAGGTGTAAATCCCTCCCATTGCTGCTTCACCAACTGCAATGGCCCCTTAACCTCACGGCCATATACAAGTTCAAATGGGGAAAACCCTAAACTGGGATGTGGTACAGCTCTGTAGGCAAAGAGCAACTGCTGCAATACTAGGTCCCAATCATTGGAGTGCTCATTTACGAATTTACGTATCATGGCCCCCAAAGTTCCATTAAACTTCTCCACCATGCCATTTGTTTGATGATGGTAAGGAGTGGCGACCAAGTGATTTACCCCATGAGCTTCCCAAAGGTTTTTCATAGTTCCTGCCAGGAAATTAGTCCCTGCATCTGTGAGGATGTCGGAGGGCCAACCTACCCTGGCAAAAATGTCTGCTAGTGCCTGGCACACACTTTTAGCCCTGGTGTTGCTTAGAGCTACTGCTTCCGGCCATCGGGTGGCAAAATCCATGAAAGTCAGTATGTACTGCTTTCCTCTGGGTGTCTTTTTCGGAAAAGGACCCAGAATATCCACAGCTACTCGCTGAAATGGAACTTCAATGATGGGGAGTGGCTGGAGAGGAGCTTTGACCTGGTCTTGGGGTTTTCCCACTCTTTGGCACACCTCACAAGACTGGACATAGGTAGAAACATCCTTGCCCATTCCCTCCCAGTGGAATGACCCCCCCAAACGGTCTTTGGTCCTGTTCACCCCAGCATGGCCACTAGGGTGATCATGGGCTAAGCTCAAGAGCTTGGCCCGGTATTTAGTTGGAACTACCAACTGTCTCTGAGGATGCCAGTCTTCCTGGTGTCCCCCAGAAAGAGTTTCCTTGTATAAAAGTCCTCTTTCTACAACAAACCTGGATCGATTAGAAGAGCTGAGAGGCGGTGGGTTGCTCCGTGCCGCCGTCCAAGCTCTCTGGAGGCTTTCATCTGCTTCCTGTTCGGTCTGGAACTGTTCCCTTGATGCTGGAGACATCAGTTCCTCATGGGATTGTGGACCTAGGCTTGGTCCCTCTGGAAGCGATATAGGGGATGGAGCTGTTTCTGTTGACTGTGAACCGCTCTCCGCTGGTGTACTATGTTGGGATTCAGGCTCCGGCTGAGCCTCTTGTGTAGGGTTATCGGCTGCTGCCAGTTCAGGTTCGGTGGGGCCCTCTGGTGTTGAGGTTGCAAGTACTGGATTCAGTGCTGACACGGGGTCTGGTGTTGGTTGTTCGGCTGGTTCCGGTTCTGGGACTGGTTCCGTCTGGGTCTCTGGGACTGGATCCACTACTGCTGTTGCAGACATTGGCCTGGGGTCCAGGTCCATCACCTCTGACTGGGTCCTGATAGAAGTTTCCGGAACAGAGCTAGGCCTCACGGCTTGTTTAGCCTGGTTGCGGGTGACCATTCCCACCCTCTTGGCCTGCTTCACATGATTGGCCAAGTCTTCCCCCAACAGCATGGGGATGGGATAATCATCATAGACTGCAAAAGTCCACATTCCTGACCAGCCCTTGTACTGGACAGGCAACTTGGCTGTAGGCAAATTGAAAGAGTTGGACTTGAAGGGTTGAATCGTCACTTGGATCTCTGGGTTGATTAAATTGGGGTCCACTAAGGAAGCATGGATAGCTGACACTTGTGCTCCGGTGTCCCTCCACGCGGTGACCTTCTTCCCGCCCACACTCACAGTTTCCCTCCGCTCCAAGGGTATCTGGGAGGTATCTGGGCCTGTGGACCTCTGGTGTGATTCCGGTGCAATGAACTGTAACCTGTTGGGGTTCTTGGGGCAGTTGGCCTTTACATGCCCCAGCTCGTTACATTTAAAACATCGTCCAGCTGACGGGTCACCGGGGCGAGGTGGGTTGCTGGAGAACGGGGTGGTGGGACGATAAGGGGTCTGGAGGGTTCTTTGGGAGGTAGGTGGGGCTTTGGGCGGCCCCCGGTAATAGGGTGTGGTCTGGGGTGGTCCCTTCTGGTCTCCGCTCCAACTGCGACCAGTTTTCTTCTTCTCTGCCACCTCCACCCATCTGGCTCCAATCTCTCCTGCCTCAATTACAGTTTTGGGTTTCCCATCTAGGATGTATCTTTCTATTTTCTCAGGAACACCCTCTAAGAATTGTTCCATTTGCATTAGGAAGGGCAAATTTACTGGAGATTCAACACTTGCTCCTGATATCCAGGCATCCCAATGTTTTACAAGGTGGTAGGCATGTCGGGTAAATGACATGTCTGGTTTCCACCTTAGGGCTCTGAACCTCCGACGAGACTGCTCGGGTGTTATCCCCATTCTGACTCTCGCCTTGGATTTAAACAGTTCATACTTGTTCATGTGTTCTTTAGGCATTTCAGCTGCCACCTCAGCTAAGGGTCCACTGAGCTGCGGCCTCAGCTCTACCATGTATTGGTCAGTAGAGATGTTGTACCCAAGGCAGGCCCTTTCGAAGTTTTCTAAGAAGGCCTCAGTATCATCACCTGCCTTGTAGGTGGGGAACTTTCTGGGATGGGAAGTGGTACCTGGAGAAGGATTGCTAGGGTTTGTTGGTATATTCTGCTGGGCCTTTATCCTCTCCATCTCTTCCACATGCTTCCTCTCTTTTTCCTTCTCCTCCTCCTTCAGCCGCATGAGTTCTATCTGTCTTTCATGTTCCCTTTGTTTTTCCTCAGCCTGAAATTTGGCTAATTCCAGCTGTAGTCGAGCTGAGGATTTGCCCATTCTAACCTCTCTGTTTTTAACTAACTTTACACCCGAGGTTCAGAAATAAACAAACAAAACTTGGCTGTAAAATTTTGCTGTGCTGGAATAGAATACCTATTCTCTGATAGTGATTGTCAGCCTACAGAAAAAGACAATTCCCTTGTCTCTGCTCTGGGCCCAAATTAAAGCAAAAAACCTCCAACTACTTGGAAACCTGCTTACCCAGCCCAAAGAAGAAAAAAAAATTTCTTTTCAAACCTGTGCTCCTTGTAAAACAAAAAAAAAATCAAAATCCTAAAAAAAAACCCTGCCACTTTTGTCTCCAGGCAAATGGGTAGAGCACACACCCCCTATTTACTTTTAGGAAGAAAAGAAAAAAAAACCTCTGGGTTGGAAGACTGTGAATTTCCCTGCAGGAGTTAAGTACCCTGCCTCTAGGCAAAGAAAACCTGCAATTCACAAGATAATCCCCTTTTGTCTCTGCTTGGCCACAAAGCAGAGAGAAACCAAGCTGCTTTCAGTTTCAAAGCTGCCTTCTGGACTTCCTAAAAATTCCTTTTTAAAATCTGTATTTCTAGTTCAAAAAATCTCAACTGGATCTCAAAATGATTTCAGGTTAATCCCACCGCTGCCACCATGTCAAGGTTCCTCCCCCACTCTGAACTCTAGGGTACAGATGTGGGGACCTGCATGAAAAACCTCCTAAGCTTATCTTTACCAGCTTAGGTCAAAACTTCCCCAAGGTACAAAATATTACACCTTGTTATCCTTGGAATGGCCGCTACCACCACCAAACTAATACTGGTTACTGGGGAAGAGCTGTTTGGACGCGTCCTTCCCCCCAAAATACTTCCCAAAACCTTGCACCCCACTTCCTGGACAAGGTTTGGTAAAAAGCCTCACCAATTTGCCTAGGTGACTACAGACCCAGACCCTTGGATCTGAGAACAATGAAAAAGCATTCAGTGTTTTACAAGAAGACTTTTAATAAAAAATAGAAGTAAATAGAAATAAAGAAATCCCCCCTGTAAAATCAGGATGGTATATATCTTACAGGGTAATTAGATTCAAAAACATAGAGAACCCCTCTAGGCAAAACCTTAAGTTACAAAAAAGATAGACAGAAATAGTTATTCTATTCAGCACAATTCTTTTCTCAGCCATTTAAAGAAATCATAATCTAACACATACCTAACTAGATTACTTACTAAAAGTTCTAAGACTCCATTCCTGTTCTGTCCCCGGCCAAGACGACTACAGATAGACACACAAACCCTTTGTTTCTCTCCCTCCTCCCAGCTTTTGAAAGTATCTTGTCTCCTCATTGGTCATTTTGGTCAGGTGCCAGCGAGGTTACCTTTAGCTTCTTAACCCTTTACAGGTGAGAGGAGCTTTCCCCTGGCCAGGAGGGATTTCAAAGGGGTTTACCCTTCCCTTTATATTTATGACACCCTTCTTTGTACCCTTTCAAATTCTAATATATCCTTTTTGAGATGGGGTAACCAGAACTGCACCCAGTATTCAAGGTGTGAGCAAACCATAGATTTATATAGAGGCATTATGATATTTTCTGTTTTATTATCTATCCATTTCCTAATGGTTCCTAACATTCTGCTAGCTTCTTTGAATGCCAGCTGCATATTAAGCAGATGTTTTCAGAGAATTAGCCATGATGACTTCAAGATCTCTTTCTTCTGTGGTAAAATGTAATTTAGAAGCTGTCATTTTATTTGTACCATTGGAAATATGTTTTCCAATGTGGGTTACATTGGATTTATCAACATTGTATTTTATCTGCCATCTTGTTGCCCACTCACCCAGTTTAGTAAAATCACTTTTTAACTCTTCATAGTGAGTTTTAGATGTGACTATCTTGAGTAATTTAGTATCATCTGCAAAATTTTCCAGCTTACTGTTTGCCCCTGTTCCAGATCACTTATGGATATATTGAATAACACAGGTACCAGTACATATCCTTTGGGTGGACACCACTATTTACCTCTCTCCAGTGAAAACTGTCAATTTATGTATATCCTATGTTTCCTATCTTTTAACCAGTTAGTGATCCATGAGAGGACCTTCCTTGTTATACCATGACTGCCTACTTTAGAGCCTTTGGTGAGGAACCTTGTCAAAGGCTTTCTGAAAGTCCAAGTACATTAGATCAATTAGATGAACATTGTCTGTTTGTTGACCCATTTAAAGAATTCTAATTGATTGGTGAAGCATGATTTATCTTTATAAAAGCTGTGTTGGCTCTTTCCCAACATACTGTGTTCAGCTATGTGCCTGATCATTCTGTCCTTTACTACAGTTTCAACCAGTTTGTCTGGTACTGAAGTTAGGTTTACTGGCCTCTAATTGCTAGGATTGCCTCTGAAGCCTTTTTAAAAAATTGGTGTTACATTAGTTATCTGCCTGTCATCTGGTACAGAAGCTGATTTAAACGATAGGTTACATATCACAGTGAGTATTTCTGCAATTTCATATCTGAGTTCCTTTAGTACTCTTGGGTGAATACCATCTTGTCCTGGTGACTTATTGCTGTTCAATTTATCAATTTGTTCCAAAACCACCACTACTGACACCTCAATCTGAGATAGTGCGTAAGATTTGTCACCTAAGAAGAATGGCTCAGGTGTGGGAATCTCCCTCACATCCTCTGCAGTGAAGACCAACACAAAAAGTTCATTTAGCTTCTCTGCTACTGTCTTGTCTTTCTTGAGTGCTCTTTTAGCACTTTGAGTGGCCCAACTGATTGTCAGATTTTCTGCTTCTGATGTACTTAAAAAATCAGTTAGTTTTTGAGTCTTTTGCTAGTTATTCTTCAAATTATTTTTTGCCCTGCCAAATTACACTTTTACACTTGACTGGCCAGAGTTTATACTGTTTTCTTCAGTAAGATTTGACTTGCAATTTTTAGAGGATGTTTTTTTTTGCCTCCAAACACCTCTTTTACACTGCTGTTTAGCCATGGTGGCATTTTTGTTGGCCCTGTTGGTTTTTGTCTCCTTGACTCCACATAGTTCAGTGGAACTATTCACATGCTTGCAGTTAAGCACTTGCTTATTTGATTTGTTGGATCACAGCCTAAATAACTACTTCATCTGCTAAAGAAATCAAATCTTTCTATCTTATTACTGTTAAATGTTTCAGAAGTTAGTATGTGATAATTACAATTGTATTACATGTACTATATCATAATTTGATTTATTTTACTATAACCCAGATAGTTATATTGATTCATATATTTAAAATATTGTGCATGCCTGCTATAAGATCAATATTAACATACATAAAATAGATATATTTAGGGTGAAGATATGGGCATTTTAGAAAATAACTAAGACTTTGTACCTGAAATGAAAATGTCAACAAAATATAGTTCTGTAAAGTATCCTGTAAGTGTTGAAGGTACATTCAGGAATGCTATTGATCTAGCGTTTGTATTTAAATTTGTTAGTGTTCTCTCCCACCACAAAGGTATAGTTCCCCTGAATATTTTTTTCAGTAACTTTTCACTTTGTAGACTGTTCTTTCTTTGTTTTTACAAAGAAAGTTTTGTTTTAACTTTGTATCTTGTCTGGAGACACGCATATTGCTAAAATGAAGCATATGCAATAATAAGGCCAAGCAACTTTGAATGCAGTAGTTTTTCAAATGAATGAATCAGCAGGAGGTAAGCCTATTTCAAAACAATAAAATAATTTAAAAAATCATTTTCTTTATGCTTTTAGAATGAATAACATTGGACTAAATGGTTTCCATGGTTAACAGGCTTTCAAATATTATTTTTTATTCTTCCTGCCAGATAAGATGCTAATTCAGGTACTTACACACCCTTCTGGATCAGGGATTCCTTCCTGAATCAGGGTACTGGTTTATAATTGTTGGTTTAATCCTGTGAGTTTCTGAGAACTTCTTTGGTTTAGGCTCAAGATTGGGAATTTCCTAACCAACATAGGAGAACAACTCCCATTGAAAGTCAGCGGAACCTGTGCTCCTAAGTCACCTTTGCTATTTTGGAAATCCTACCATAATCTTTCAAGTCACCCTTCACACCCAACAAAAAAGAAAGTGGTGGTAGAGGAATCAGAGTGCAGCACCTACCATTGCACTCTGTAATGGATTACAAGTGCAAGACCCATTGGACAGAGCTGCCACCACCATCACAATGTGAGAAGTAAGTAGAACAGTTGCTGTTGGGAGGAATTCACCTTGGCTTACTTTTTCTATAGTCCCCACTTTGCCACAGCAATGCTCCATCACCTACTGCAGTATCTTGAGGACAGATTTCCAAAAGAGCTCAGTATGGTGGATGCTAAGCACTTCTGAAAATATCTGTTTTGTTAGGTGCTTAATTGACAGCTGAGCTACTTTGAAAATCTGGTCCTTGTTGTGAATGTTGAGCCCTTCTGAAAAATCTGTCCCCCTTCCCTTCTGCTGGGATTCTGGCACAGACAGGTTGCCATGCAGCCAGCAGAAGGAGGAATGCTCAATGTGCTTCTGTCACTATGTATGAGCTCTCCGTAGGCTCAAGGACAGCAGTGTCTCTTTCAACTTGTTCCTCAATTCGAACTGAACTACCCTCCTTGCATGTGACAGGAGGAAGAAATGATCCACTGGCAGTTGGTATAATGAGGGAAAGATCTATCAAAAATATGCTGCCACCCAAGAGCAGAAAGCTCTGGAAGAGGAAAATGCTATAAAAGTGAAAGAAGAGACCAATGAATGAAGACAGAAGAACATTAATTCTGGGAAATAAAATATGACATTTTAGGGGGGATGGGGAAGCGAATGATAAGAGACTCCAGGAAGTTAGAGGGTAAGACATAAAGGCTGAAGAAGACTAAAAGAGAGGGAACAGACTACTGGGAGGGTTGGTCGTGATGAAAATATGTAGAATACTTGTCTACACTAAAGGGAAAAGTCGATCTAAGCTACACAATTTGAGTTACCTGAATAGCGTAACTCAAATCAATGTAGCTTAGATTTACTTACTGCGGGGTCCACATTACACGATGTTGACGGGAGATGCTCTCCTGTCGATTCCCCTTCCTCTTCATGATTCGGTGGCATCGACGGGAGAGCGAACGGCGGTTGATTTAGCGGGTCTTCACAATGATAAGGTGATTAGTGAGAGCTTATGAGAGGTGAAAGAAGGGCTGAGGGAAGGGATGGGGTGATCACAGGGGAGAAAATTGAAGAAGCGTAGAAATAAAAAGAAAGGAAGCAGCTGGTAAGTGGATAGAGAATGCAAGAAAGGGGAGAAAAGAAAATACTCTTCAAATCCATGCTAAAAACTAATTTCTATCAGATTACATAGAAGAAGTAAATAATACACATTCAAAATAATGTATTCATGTGCACGCTCACAGGAAAAAAAATAAAAGAGACATTACAAATTATTATTATTTTGTATAACAGAAGGATTGGGCCCACATGTTATATTCAAAATCTAATATGCACTTTTTTTTTCCTTTTGGTACTGGAGAAATCATTATGTAGGCAATTCTGATACATTGGGCCAGATATTCATCTTGCTTTTACAGGTTTATATCAGAAGTAATTCAACTTGTGAAACTCTTCTGAAGTTATACAGGTCTGAGATCAGACTCTGAACCATGGTTGTGATTAGAAGGCGAGAGAGCTGAGTATGGATTCCTTTGTATGGATTATTGAGGATGATATGTAACTTGTTTTGTCTCTTGTTTTGTTTTTATTGCTGATGCTGGTTTTTTAAATGTTGTGTGTTGCATATGTCTGATGTGTATGTGGTTGGAACTTGTGACCATGTGTACGTGGTTGGACCTTGGTGGTATTGAGGTATGTGAGAATAGTGGCACTTCAGAGTTTTGTCCAATATGAAATCCACTTCTAAATTTAACTTGGGGCATCATTTAAATGTTGTTAGTCCCCTAGGAGAATGGAGGTTCAACAGCAAAGAAAATATAGGCTTTTATGGAGTCTGTGTGAGAGACATAGAATAAAATTTTGTTATTTTTTATGTTTCCACTTGAGGAAGAGAGAAATCTTAACACCCTGGAGGAATTAAGGCTCCCATTGAGAGTTCATTGGCCTGGTCCTTTGTGTCCTCAGAGTGTTGGTGATGAGCTCTTTGTCTCTGTACATACAACACAGGGTTCAAATTAGCAGCACTCAAGGGTCACAGAGAGATTGACTCAGTGTTCTCAGTAGGCGCTGCACTCTCACAAGTAAACAGAAAAATCTCCAAATGGCACAGCACCATGCAAATTGTATTGAATGATATCCAGGTTCAGAACTATCAAATACTGCACAATGTGTGGAGGGCTTCAAATTTGGGTGGGAAAATTGAAAATGCTCTGCCGCTTAGCACCTCCCACTTCATGCTTATGATCTGTAAATTAGCACACTGAATTTCAAGATTGTAGCTCAGTGAGAACATGGAAATTAATTGTGTGTCAGTCACCTGTTAGAGGTGCCTATCAGTGGTATCCAGTTTAGAGCTAAAAGACTATTTAATGAAGTGAAATACATTAATTCATATTTAGTCTTCATTGATTAAAAAAATCTACATGAAACCCAATTTACAGGTGTGTATTTCATGCAGTCAGGAAATCCCCAAAGCTCTATCATTTGCACTGATCTCACAACAGCATAATACATATGCTGGGCAGAAAAAAAAAAACCTAGCAATACTATCTTTGCCCCTTTGCTACATATTTTGGATTCCTCTGTTCCATGCGTGAGGCCTAATTGTAATATGAATTATAATTAATAATTATATAATTACATTTTTGGCCTGTTTTTACAAACTAATTAGTAGTTCATAAATTCTAAGGCATGAAGAGACCATTGTGGTCATCTAGTCTGACCTCTTGTATAACACAGGCCAAAATAAATGCTTTTCATCCGGAGCATATATTTTAAAAATCTATGTAATCTTGACTTTAAAACTGTCAGTGATGGAGAATCCACTGTGACCCTTGGTAAATTGTTCCAATGGTTAAATACCCTCACAGTGAAAAAGTTATGCCTTATTTCCAGCCTGAATTTGTCTAGCTCCCACTTCTAGCCATTGGTTCTTGTTTTGCTTTTCTCTGCTAGACTGAATAGTCCATTATCAAAATATTTGTTCCTCATGCATGTACTTATAGACTGCAATCAAGTACCCCTTAACTTTCTCTTTGTTAATCTAAATAGATTGAGGTCCTTGAGTCTATCAATATAAGCATGTTTTCTAATCTATTAAATCCTGAATTAGAGCATAGCTGGCATTAAGATTTTCAAAAGTAACTAGTTATGTTGAGTCCTTAATTTTTAGGGGACCCAACTTCAGACACCTTAAAGGGGCTTGATTTTCAGAAAGCATTGAGAGCCCAGCCTATGAAATTCAGGCCCCGCTACTTTGTCTTTAGGGTACCCAGAAACGGAGGTATCCAAAATCATTGCTCATTTTAAAAAAAATGTTGGCCTAGATACGTAATTTCCATTTTGTACCTGCAAGTCAGGGAAGTAGATCTTGAACTAGTAATACTTGTGGGCATACAAATGCAGCTGCATTTAGTTGTAGGTGCAAAATGTACCTAGAAAATCAGAGGCTAGGTTGAGGTCTGGTTGAATGCTGCCAGCTACCATTTCATAAACTTATTTTGAATACAGTCATATCTGAGGACCTATCTATCTCTTGTAAGCTTCATCAAACACTGAATGGGAGTTTGAAAATGTTAGAGAGACCCAGGGGTACATTCTATGGTATGTATGTAATAATATGTATGTGTAATTATCCAAACTAGTATCATGTTTGACTGGCACTTTGTAACTTGCCCCTGCATTATATGCCTCCCCAGGAACACAGAAGGAACTGATTTAGGGCTCAGAGAGTCAAAAGTATGTCACTTTTTGCTCCTTTCACCATGGGCAACGTAAGCTGTGCTAGGCCTTTTAAGCCACAGTGTACTAGCTCAAAGCAGTTTCCCCCTTCCTTCACATTGTGATCTGTTTGTACCTTATGATTCCTTGCTCCCCTGCACAGATGCATAGGCTGGCTCACAATTAGGGCAGTATACAGCAGCAATACTGTTACAAACATGTGGGGCTTTCCAGACCTCTGGTTAAAGAAGGTATCCAGCCATCACTGTTGTATCAGAGTAAGGGATTCTATTCTGCTCCCGTTGAAGTCAGGGGCAAAACTTCGGTGGAACACAATCAGACACAAAGTAACCATTGTAAAGGATCTATGAACTCTGTGGCATGTGGATACTGTCCTTTGGATACAACCACCATTTTATTAAATACAACAACACTAGTTTAATAAATGATTTCCCCAGAATCTTTCCAAAACCAATATTTTAATTGCCACTGCTATAATGTGGACAACAAAGCATTTGCATTGGATCTGCATATTAGACACATATAGCAGTGAGACCAAATTAAACTCACATGAATATACTAGCTTGTTGTAAATCTTATTAATCTGTATTATGACACCAAATGTAACATAAATGAATCATGGTCAGCCTCATGTGAATGTTTTGTTCCAGGTATAATTCAGTTTCAGAGAACTAATGTAGTGGCCCAAACTAGTATCAATTTACTGCAGAGACTTTGTCTGCTAAATGCAGCCATTTCCATTAATGGTTTGATCTTTTATTCAGAAGATAACTAGCCCTCTGGAATTTCTGGTGTTTGTTGGTGAAGCTGGTTAAGCTAGCCATTTTCTGCTATTTTCCTTCTTACTCTTCCAGCTAGCCATTGTTTTCTGAAAGAACTCAAGCCTGATGGAGGGTTTTTTTGGATTTGATAATGCTCCCTACTGAATCCCTACAAAATGCTGTTAAAACCCTTGCTGGGGTTTTCCTGAATTTGACTTAGTTTGTGCAAAATGCTCAGTTCATGTTGGAACTAGCAAATTATTTATTATGACAGGTTTCCGTAACCAGTGGTGGAAGTGGCCACAGAGGTCCCACTGGGGATTAGTGCTCCACAAAAAGGGTCTGCTTTTCCCCTGACTGAATGTTCTTGCAATTTCTCAACTTTTTATTTGCTCAGTTCTTAGGAGAAAGTTAACCATTCCCAGCCCTGACTGATTTCATTGCCTTGACAGGTACAGCTTCTTTTCTTGTTGGAAAAACAGGCACTGCCAAAGGCAAGCATTTTGTCTTAGTCAAATAAATCTCTGCATTTAATGGCCGTGTATGTCAAAAGCTTTGACTGGAGATGCTATATGTGGCAACTATGATGTGAAAGCCACTTGACCAGTAATAAGACTGCTGGCCAAATGCCCATCACTCACAGGTTTTCCTGTAAACTCTCAAACCTATGTTACCTCACTGAGATGTTTTCATACCTATATAGGTCTTGACTGACCAAAACATGGGCTTATGTGCTTTCCTGAATCAATTCCACCCTGTGTTTTAAAAATAATTTGAAAACTCATTGACTTTAAGGCCAGAAGGGAAAATCAGGATTATCTAGTCTGACCTTCTGAACATCACATTCCACAAAACCTCCCCACCCACTCTTGTAATAGATCCATAACCTCTGGATGAGCTACTGAAGTCCTCAAATCATGATTCAAAGACTTCAAATTATACACTATCCATCATTTACAATCAAAGGCAAAACTCTCCAGTGTCTTGACCAATCTGACCCTGGGGAAAATTCCTTTCTGACCCCAAATATGGAGAACAGTTACATCCAGAGCATGTGGGCAAGACCAAGCAGCCAGACACCTAGAAAAGAATTCTCTGTAGTAACTCAGAGTCCTCCCGATCTAGTGTCTCATCACTGGCCATTGGCTATATTCACTGCTAGCAGTCATAGAATCATAGAAGATTAGGGTTGGAAGAGACCTCAGGAGGTCATCTAGTCCAACCCCCTGCTCAAAGTAGGACCAAAACCAACTAAATCATCCCAGCCAGGGATTTGTCAATCCAGGCCTTAAAAATCTCTAAGGATGGAGATTCCACCGCCTCCCGAGGTAACCCATTACAGTGCTTCACCACACTCCTAGTGAAATAGTTTTTCCTAATATCCAACCTAGAACGCCCCCACTGCAACTTGAGACCATTGCTCCTTGTTCTGTCATCTGCCACCACTGACAACAACCAAGCTACATCCTCTTTGGAACCCCACTTTAGGTAGTTGAAGGCTGCTATCAAATCCCCCCTCACTCTTGTCTTCTGCAGACTAAACAAGCCCAGTTCCCTCAGCCTCTCCTCATAAGTCATGTGCCCCAGCCACTGATCATTTTTGTTGCCCTCCTCTGGACTGTCTCCAATTTTTCAACATCCTTTCTGTAGTGTGTGTGTGTGTGTGTGGGGGGAAATTGGATGCAGTACTCCAGATGTGGCCTCACCATAGAGGGGAATAATCTCCTCCCTTGATCTGCTGGCAATGTTCCTACGAATGCAGCCCATTTTGCTGTTAGCCTTCTTGGCAACAAGGGCACACTGCTAACTCATATCCAGTTTCTCATCCACTGTAATCCCCAGGTCCTTTTCTGCAGAACTGATGCTTAGCCAGTTGGACCCCAGCCTGTAGCAGTGTATGAGATTCTTCCATCCTAAGTGCAGGATTCTGCACTTGTCCTTGTTGAACCTCATCAGATTTCTTCTGGCCCAATCCTCCAATTTGTCTAGGTCACTCTGGACCCTATCCTTACTCTTCAGCATATCTACCTCTCCCCCCATCTTAGTATAAATTGCAGATTGGCTACATGCCATTGTAGACAGTCTCACCATATCATCCCCTCCATAAACTTATCAAGCTCAGTCTTGAAGTCAGTTAGGTATTTTGCCACCCACTGCTCCCCTTGGAAGGCTGTTCCAGAACTTCACTCCTCTGATGATTAGAAACCTTCATCTAATTTCAAGCCTAAAGTCATCGATGACCAGTTTATATCCATTTGTTTTTGTGTCCACATTGGCACTTACCTTAAATAACTCCTCTTTCTCTCTCTGGTATTTATCCCTCTGATGTATTTCTAGAGATAAATTATATTTCTTCTCAGCCTTCTTTTGGTTAGGCTAACCAGCCCAAGCTTTTTGAGTCTCCTCTCATAAAATTGGATTTCCATTCCTTGGATTATCCTAATAGCACTTATCTGCACCTGTTCCAGTTTGAATTCATCTTTCTGAAATATAAACTGCACACAATATTCCAGATGAAGTCTCAGTGCCTTGTATAATGTAGATAACACTTATTTGTGTCTACAGGAAATACCTCACCTGATGCATCCTAGGAGCCTTTTTCAACTAAGCCTTTTTCAACTAAGAGGAAAGGCATTATGATATAATAATAAAGGCATTTAACTATTGTTAAAGTTCCAAAGAGCAAATCTAGATCTGAAGCATTCTGTATTACAAAGGTGTTTGGATCCAAAGTTTTGTTTTGGCCCCACCTGTAATCAATGTTTGTTATTACTAATATCACCTACAGGTTCTCCAGACAGTGTTATCTAATATGATGGGGGAAAAAAAACAGAATCATAGGAGAAACAGAAAGAACTAATAAAGAACACAGAGACTTTGGAGGCTTGCACAGCGCTTGGCTGCATCAACATTAATTTGGAAGACCTAGAAATCTCACAGAGATCCTTGTGAACTAACAGTAGCCTTGAGAGTGTAAACAGTGTAAATCAATGCAGAGCAAGTACTAGGGCAGAAAACTTGTCATTGATTTTTTCCTAAGGATCATAGATTATTCACAAGTCCCCACACAGGCACTCAAGTTTGGCTTTTATGGTCCAGAGAAAACAGCCATAAGTCTCTTGGTGTTGAGGAAGACCCCACATTGACTGAAAATTATAAGAGACATTGTTGCCCACACTACCACTGATCGTACTAGGGCCCCACCAAAAGCTGACTGCCTTTGGCTGGCCAAGTTCATCTGCTAAGCAACCCAACATCATCCTATTAGAAAGGAGGGGCAGTTCAGCCAAATGACAGGGAGCATTGTTTGGTGGAGTAAACAAAGGTCTGAAGTGCTTATAATTTAAGAAATAACAAAAGAAGGATAAAGGAGCAGAATAAATCATACACTTGTGGATTTTTTCCCTAAAAAATATTATCAGTTGGTCCTCAATTTAGCCATTATTAGCGTGATAATTTCTTCCAAATATCATAGTACAAGCGAGTCTTCAGGAAAGATCTGAAGGAGGAGAGATTAGAGGTCTTACAGAAGGAAAATTCAAGACAATTGCAGTAAAAACAAAGAGGATCAAGACTGGTATAATTGATGGGAGGTGGAAGATGATGTGATAAGAGATTAGCCATTAGGGAACAGAAGAGTTGTAAAGAGTCAATTAAGTTTTGGTTGTGTGGCATGGAACCATCTCATTAACAACTCTCCCCCAAACCAGAGTCCAGCCTCGCGCGCGCGTGTGTGTGTGCACGTGCGCACACTGAGGTCTATGCAGAATTGCTAAGGCTGGCTCTAGTGTGAAGTTATCATAGAAACACCAACAGGCAAACCAAACAAACATTCTGACTTTGTGTAGGAATAGCAAAGTCTTGCCAAAATTGTTCAGACTGCATCATTATAATCATTAGAAAATCTTGTATGTAGCACAATTACTTTCACTTCTTCATTATGCTGCATATTTTCTTCAGAGCTAGTCCAAGATTTTTTCAGATTTTGAAATCCTGATTCTATTTTTCATAGAAATTTCACATCTTTTGTTCCATTTTTCAGTCTGCTTGAATTTTCTTGGCTTTGCCCATGACTATGATTTCTGCAGGATATCATTTTGGAGACCTTCTCGAAGTCTTCAATGAGTCAGTAAAGACTCTCAAGTTCTGTGATGATAGCATTATAACATGAACTGTCAAAAACTTTAAAACATGGAAATCAAAAAAAGATGAAGCTGAGTTCAAGAAAATTACAGAGAACCATCTTGAACTTTGAGTTATTTTAGTGTAAGTGCCATAAAAGTATTATAATAGTTTCATCATTTAAAATGGGATATATGTTTAAAAGCAATCATAGTTTGTTAAAAGGGCTACTGGATTTTCAGCTGTGTCTTCCCATGGAATTGCTCACATGCTTAAAGTTAAGTGTGATTCGATGTGTTGTTGAATTCAGTCTGAGTTCATGATTGTTTATTAGGTTACGTTTGTTAGTGCTGTAGCTACTCTGACGATAAATAACTCAACTGATGGGGGTTTCACCAATTTCCTTAGAAAATTCCTGCATAGTTCACCACGAGAAAGTCTTACCTGACATGGAAAACAACCTAAATTTCCCTTTAACCAAACCCCATTATTACTAGGTATTGTACCTGCACCTACGGCATTGCCCACAATGAGTAGATGGCACAGGGAGTGACATATAATGCTTTAGTTCATGTTTGGCTATGTCTACACTTTCAATGGGTCAGATTTTAATGTCATTAACACTGGTGTAAATCCAGAGACATTAAGTTAGTGGATTTTTCCTGGTCTTACATTAGTGTAAACGAAACCTGAATTTTGTCCAGCTGGGAAGTGTGTTACTTGCTAAATGTCAGTTATTTTTTAAATCAATGCATAAATAGAGTTCCAGACAGTAGGAAGCAGAGTCATTTAAATATGAACATGCAGTAGCAATTTATGATGGTATAAAGTCTCATAGTTATAGATTTCTGACTACCAAATCCATGAAACAAACCTTTCATATTCTTGATTACCACAAAGTGAATACTAATAAAGACAGTGTTTGTCTGGTAGAAATAGCAGTAAAAGTGTGTAAAATATGCCATTAATAACAAGTTGGGTAATTTATTTAATAACCTTTTTCCTTCAGCCAAGTTCAGTCTTTGAAGAGGTGATGAATATTTCATTATCCCACAACACAGTCTCTCTAAAACATTGTATCTTGGTTGTACAGTTAGAGTTAATCCTCTTCATTTTCACTGAAACAAAACAAATTCTTTATTTTAGATGTAATTTTACTTTGGGTTACTCTGAAGAAATACATTTACTTTCCTTCATATCTACAAACAGAATACTGCGGTAATTTTAAAACCCTCCTGTTTTTTTTTCATTATTATCCCCCCACTGTGAAGAAGTTTTGCGCTAGATGTACATTTGAAAAGCTATCTAACTATATCATTATGAAGATATGCCATACCCAAGAAAGCCAGAGAATTCAGAGTTAAATATCATGATCTCTCCTTAGCATGTCTGGATTATGGGCCAGATTGTAGCTGTCTGATGATCACATACTGGGGAGTAAAGGAGTGCTGTGATGGGGTGGCCTGCACCTTTCTGGGCTGGAGGACTTCCACTTGCCAGCTTCTGTGCAGTTAGCCTTGCCTGACACACCCGGGATAGGGTCTGGGGCTATTTAGTAGAAGCAGCCAGTCTGGAGGAAACTGGAGAGATGGGGGAATGCTCAGGAATTGAGAGAAAGTGATGCATCTTATTTCAGGGAAGACCCTGAGACAGGGGAGTTGCTCCAGCTAGGATGGGTTCACAGTAGCCTGCTAAAGCAGGAAGGACCCTGAGACACCAGGGGTGTTTGGGACTGTGCTCAGCTTAAGCCTGGGTGAAAGACTTTGTTTGTTTTGGAATTCTATGTTAATGAAAGCAGACCCCAAGAAGGGCTGTTACTGGACCTGGAGTTTATTCAAGAAGCCCCTTGAAGAGTGGGAGCAGTGGGTGAATGGAGAGTCAGGCCATTTACAGAGTGACATCTGGCCACAAGGGGGACACTTGAGAGGCAGCCAGTGTAGTGACAAGCACAAACATGACATGTCCCATTTGAAATTCATGACAAAACTCCCATTGATTTCAGTGGTGGCAGGATTTCACCTGTGGTTTTCAGTATGTTGGGGGCACTTCCTCAGTTGCTGTAATTTACATGAGTTGAGGATTTGTCCCTGTTTGTTTCAGTTAAGAATATATCACTTTGCACCTAGCATACAGTGGGTTTTTAAAGAACCACATTCCCAAAAACATGATATGGATTTGTTGATTTATAATACCTTGCAATTATTGGATTACATCCAGGAAGTGCCTGTATAGTGTGCCGCATGGTTGTTGAATCTAGTTGGATGGGAAAATTGAAAGAGCTGTGTTGCTCTGCTCTCGTCCCCCTTACACATCATCCAGAATAAACAAGCACAAGATTGTAGCTCTGTAGAAATTGACAGTCAGCCACCTGTTACAAACATTTGTATAAAGATCTGGTGTTGAGCTGTTTGACTATTTAATAAAGTGGGGGAAATAATGAATAGTGAATGTTTATTGATATGAGAAACAACAATAACTACAAAAAGGCAAAAATTACTATATGTTATCCAAATTTGCTCATCATATTTCTAATGATAATATGAGACAGTGAGAATCAAATATAATAAACAGAAGATTCTTATTCCTTAAAGTCCAGAACTTTAACACACAAGAATCAAAAACAGAAAAAGAAAGCAAGATAGCAGGGTGGTCCTTAATGCATAGAGGCATGATTCACCCCACTTTGATCTAGGCTACCTCTTTGCAGACTGACCAATGCTAGGCCCAGATTACATGCTTCCCTCCAGAGCTCCTAGCCTCAAAGCAGGAGCAGGAAAATCCTTAAGCATTTAAAGTAATAGCTTACAGTTTCAATACAGTTTTCAATATACCACAAAGCTGAATGAAGTAAAGAGAAAAGTTAGGTTGGTTCAAGATGCAAAATGCTAGACCAAAAATAGATTTTTCAAAGAACAACCTATGAAAATATCAACAGTGAAAAACATTGAAGATGTGTCAAATATCCTTAATAGAATTGGAGATGCTAGAAATATGATCACTTTCTCTTTTGGTTTGTGGGTTCAGAATTAGACCCAATTTCACTAAAATGAGGCCATTTTCAAGTGAAATCTTTTTCATTGTGAAACTATGCAATATCACAAAATGGAGAAAACTGACTCTGTAGGGGGAACTGTCAATGTGACTGCACACTTAATGCTGCCAATCACCCAAATTAAACAAACGGGGGGGGGGGGGGAGAGAATAGCAAAGTAGTAAGATTTTATGTCATTTTTAGAAATAAGTTAAAAAATTACAGCTAAAAATGGGATTTTTCTAAGTTAATGCTGTTCTTTTGACTTCCTTGGGAATTGCAGGATCAAACCCATACTGGAGCTAGCTACCTGAATGGCACTGAAATTAAGCATATTAATTTCCACATCTTTCATCACTCTAACCAATAATGTGTGACAATCTGCCATTGATGTTTCTTCTCATTTAATGAACTATATTCAATTTAATTTGCTAGACTAATGGAATAATGAAATAAAACACATTTCCTGTTTATGCTTTTTCCCCCCCCTTGTCAGCATCTTTTTCTTATTCGCTTTTCCCCTCCATCCAGCACCTCAGAGATCCTTGTCTGAACCTAGCTATATATTTTACTCCTAGCAATTTCTCTGGGTCTGTCCTCTTCAGATATTCCTCTCCCTGACATGTCCCACTGGTGTCACTACTGCTGCCACATGTTTTCCCTTTCCATTGCCATCACCACTTCCTGCCAACTCTATAGAAGATGTAGAAACTATCAATACTGGGAGAGTTCTGTTGTAACAGCCAGTGATAGGAACACACGGATAAGTGATTGCTGCTGCATTGGTGGTTGGCTGTATCTTCCTCTCTCGTGCAGACAAAAATGGTTGAGTGCTATTATATTAATTCTCTTGCTAGAATACATTGTGAAGTATTCAAAATGGGAATGTGATAGGCTCCCCAAAATCATGAACAATCTGGGTTTTCTCCATGAATGCTAAGGTTTGTGTTCATCTTACCTATTTAAGCAACCTACATGGATACCAGAATCACCTGTTAGATGTAAAAGGGGTTCTTAGTTGCCTAAATATAAATGTATACCAAAATGTGAGCACCCAAGTTTGAAAATGTGGCCCTTATGCCTTTACTATTGCCCTTGTTAGAGCAAACGGGGCCAAGTTTTGGCTATTTAAATATATAATCTTACATTAATTTTAGGACTGGGAAAACCTGAACTTTTTAATGAATCTTCATGTGAAATTTTGACCAATTCATGTTGCACAATTTCACAATACTGCATTTCAGATATCAGAAATGCTTCTTTTAGTATTTGCTTTGTTATCCAATATATAATTAAAAAAAAAGCTTTGCAATATCCCAGTTCAGAATCAGTGATCTGGAAATTCACTATAGTGTAGATCAGTGGTTCTCAAAGCCGGTCCGCCGCTCATTCAGGGAAAGCCCCTGGCAGGCTGGGCCGGTTTGTTTACCTGCCGTGTCTGCAGGTTCGGCCGATTGCGGTTCCCACTGGCTGCAGTTCGCCGCTCCAGGCCAACAGCGGCTGCGGGAAGAGCAGCCAGCACATCCCTCGGCCCGCGTCGCTGCGCCCACGCCCAGGCCAGGGTTGGGTGGTCCCCGACAACTACCCGAACCGTGATCTTGGGGACCTGTGGCAGCCGGGCCCGGGTCTCTCCCACACAGACGTGGCCGAAGCTGCAGTCCATCTCAGTGCAGTCACGATGCAAGTGTCCATATTTCCCGCATAAAAAACAGGGCCTGAGTTCCGTGCAACCACCCTAGGTGGGGGATCCCATCGGGCCCTTGGGTAGACTCCGATTGGTCCTCGGGACACTTGGTATGGGGAGGCATGGATCCTTGTCGAGGTGGGAGTTTGGGGCATCTGGCCCGAAGTCCTGAGCAAGTCTCTTGCCCAGTCAGGGGCCCACCCTGCGACCAGCACCAACCTTTCAAAATGTATCAGATGAAGTGGGTATTAACTCATGAACGCTTATGCTCCAATACATTTGTTAGTCTAGAAGGTGCCACAGGACTCTTTCAAAAGTTACCAAACTCTTTCAAAAGTTACCAAAAAGGCTTCGGGGTCATCTTCAGGTCCCATCTTGGTTAGCTGCACCAGCATGGTGGTGCAGGGTGACCCAGCCACGTCTCCCAGCTGGGACTCTGCGGGGCGTGGCAGTACCATCACCAGCTGCTGCATGCATTGCCGCTGGTGTTCCTGGTTCTGAACCCCCAGGTCCCAAATCAGCTGCTGATGCTTCTGCTGTGCTCCCAGCTGCTGAATGAGCTTCTGCTGCTGCTGGGCTCCCTGCTGCCACTCCTGGCTCTCCGTTAGGAGCTTGATAAGCTTGTCCATATCCATGGCTCTTTCTGGGGTACATTTCCCCTCAGACCGCTTCTCACAGGAGTCGCGGGATCGTGCCTGCATTCTCCACCATGTGTAATGAGGTTAGCCAGGGCTTGTCTCTCTCTAGGGTGGCGGGGAACCACATTGCCTCACCAAATTGGGGAATAGGTCTTGCGGGGAATTAGTCCAGCTGCAGGAGTTGTCCTCTGCAGCCTTTGTGAAGGTACAAATAAACACAGTAAGCCAGGTCCTAGGTTAGGACGGGGCAATGGTGAGTCGGGCACTCAGGCCGGGGCTGAGCAACAACAGTATATAAACAGTAGGCCCAGGCCCTAGGTTTCAAAGGGCCTGGGAGAGGGGGAGACTACCACCGTGAGTTGGGTGGCAGGGGAATGCAGGCCCTCCCACTCCACTGCGTCCCAGCCCAGGGCCCTAGCAGCGGCAGAAGGCCCGCTGCTGTGTCAGTGGGGATCCTGGCTGCAACACACTGACATTGGCTCTGGCAGTGCAGCAGCCAGACTAGGGTCGGCTGCCCCTGGGCTACTTCCAGACTCCCCCTCGTAGGGTACCTGGGTTAGGGTGGAGTCCTCAGGGGGGGTCCAGCACCATGGGTTTCTCAGGATAGCTGGCAAGGGGCAGGCTCAGCAACTCCTCGGGTTTACTGCAGGCTGTTGGGGTTTCCCCAATCACAAGCTAGGCCAGAGGCTTCTGGCCTCCCTGACAGCTGCCCTCCCACTGAACCCTGAGGTTGGGCCTTTATACTTCCAGTGCAATGCCTGACCCTCTGGGGGGGCAGAGTCAGAGCTCCCTGGCTCCATCCACTCTGGTGTCCGGAGGGACTCGTCTCTCTCCAGGGCAGTGGGGAACCACACCACCTTATTACATTGACTTATACGCAGGGGAAGGCATTAGAAGACTTAATAAAAATATTAATACTATTTTATTGTATGTATTTAATTTATTATTAAGGGATAATAATACACCATTTCAGCCAAGGTCTCAAATTACCTCTTCCTAGTTGAATCTCAGACTCAGTACACTGTTCTCAACCTCCTTGACCTGTTAGCTGCCTTCAACACCATCGTCCATGCTCTTCTTCAGAAGAAATGGTCTTCCCTTGTTTCCCATGAATCTGTCATCTCCTGGTTCTCCTCCTACTTCTCTAATTGCTCATTCAGCATGACCTTTGGATGATCCGCCTTATTGCCCTCCCCTCCTTCCAACTTTCTTTAAGAAGTTCCACAGGCTTCTGTCCTCCGTCCCCTTCTCTTCCTTTCTAACCTATGTTAAGTAATTTCATCTGCAAACACAAATTCAGCTGCCACCTCCATGATGATCACTCACAGATCTACCTCTCTACTCCAAACCTGGCTCCAGTCCAAAATTAAATCTCATCCTGTCTCTCTGATATTGCCTCCTGGATGTCTAGCCATTAGCTGAAACTAACCATACCTAAACCAGAACTCTAAATCTCCATGCCATGCAAAAAACCCCTTCCTCTGTGCTATCCCCCTTTTCAATCAATCAATGTGGACAAACCACCCTGCCTGTCACTCAGGCCCATAAATAGGTGTATCTTTGATACTGACATCTCTCAAGTTCCTCATATCCAGGTTCTCTTTTAATCTTACCAGTTCTTTCTGCGTCACACCTCTAAGATATGGCCTTTCCTATCCATCCACACAACTAAAACTCTTGTCCAGGTTCTCATCATCTTCCTTCTCAATTACTGAAACAACCTTTTCTTTGGCACTGACAAATGCAGTCTTGCCCTGCACATATCTATTCAGATTGCTGCTGCAAAGATCATTTTCCCAGCCCATTGCTTTGACCATATCACTCCTCTTTGAATATCTCCACTGGCTCTCTATCACATCAAATGCAAGCTACTTGTCTTCATTTTGAGGGCCCTTTGCAACCAATCCTCATCCATCATTTCTCATTCACTATTGAGTGGTTGATGTCAGTTTCCATCACCCACCTGTTACATTTTCAAACAAGTAACTTTGTAATTTCTGCCATGTTGCCCCTCATATTTGGGAAGAGCTCCCAGTAAACACTGACAAAATTAACTCATCCTCCTTAATTTCTCTTTGCAGTGACGTCTCAAAAAAACTTGATAACGGTTAGGTTGGTGGTGTGTTGATATACTGCCTATCATACTGATTAATATAGTTTCATTGTTTCCTTGTACTTTCTCACAGATCTTGTCTATCTACTGTCTCTTGTCTTATGCTTAGATTATAAGATCTTTGGGGCAGGGGTTATCTTTTTTGTTCTATCACATGGCCTAGTACAAAGGGGTTCTGGTCCATGACTTTGGCTCTCAAAATAGGGCTTCAGTAGGCTTCAAGTAGTATATATGCCTAGAATGGGCCTCCCCTATGAAAAGTGATAGATACATTTCTCTGGAAATATTTTTAAAGCCATGTTAATAATGGGGAAAAGATCACATGTTTGGTTTGAAGGAAATGGAAATGTGAGGGACTGGATATATATGGCAGATTAATTGTATAAGGATGTATCAGTAACACACACTGTTATCTGGAAAAGGGGAAAATAATATAACAACATTTCTGAAGATAAAAATGTCACTTTAAAAATAAAATGAGTATAGGCAGTTAAAATTAAAATATAAAGTTTTGTCCACTACAAAGTCTACACTGACAAATTCCTGCAGAATGAGAGTTTGCTGATGAATAAAAACATATTTTTGTTCAGCTTGCTGCAGACTATCTGAAATTGAAATGTTGCAGATGGCTGCATGCAGACAAAATACCAGTGCTTTTGCACTGAAAAGTAAACAATCTAAATAGCATCCTCTTAGAAAAGGAAACATGGTTATGCTGTTCCAACAGTAATTTGAGCAAAAAATTGTTCAGCCTTAAATATCATTTTCAGTTCTTTTCATTATGGATTATGGGCTACTAGAATTGACAGCTATGTGATATAGCACAATAAAGTTAGCTGCAGAACTCCATGCAGGCTATTGATATCTTGGTAATAACGATGTGATTCTTGTTCAGATATCCATGTATATGCATGATTTAAACAGTGCTGTGAACAGAGGCCACTAACAGGAGAGTTTTGGATGGCATAGCTGAGGCCTCTGAATTGAGAGGTGCATTTAGTCCATCTGTGGGTTGTTTGTTCTCTGTGCATGGGCTATGTAACCATGGAAACCTGAGTAAGCAACTGAGATGGGTCCTTTGTGTCTTGGTAAGGGCTGCACAGCTCTGACCCATGGAGCTTTGATCAGCCCTGCTAATGTGAAATGTCTGGTTAATCGCTCCCTGGTGGTGAGAAGTGAAGCTGAGCTAAGTAGGGAGACTTGGTATGAAAAGGTCACTTGCTATACTAACTTGAGAGCTGCAAACAGACACAGCTTACAGAAGAGTTTCAGAAGAGGTTGAGATTGGGAGCATGAGGGACTTTCCTTCCAGGCTCATTTGTATGTTTGATTCCACAATGGCCAGCAATGGAACAGTGGTGGTGAGCTGCAATGTGTGTGCCATGTTTTCTTTCATGGCTGAAACAAGAAGGAACTTTCTGTGCATTAAGTGTAAGTTGATGGTTGTGGCTGTACTGGCAGAAAAGATGATTGGATTGGAACAGTGAGTAAGGATGCTATGGAGAATCAAAGAAGCTGAGGAGATCTTAGACACACAGATTTGGAAAACATCAGTACCCCAGGTTCACGGAAGAAAGAAGTTCACCTCCAAGGAGTCAGAGAGGAGAGTTGGCAGTTCGTAACCATCAGACACAAAAGTTCATGGTGGTTGTGATGCTGTGTATAAGAAAGGAGATCATTTATATCACTGTTGTTACCAGAGTTACATTTTGTATAAGATCTATGGAAATTGAGTATTATGTAAGGTATCAATGGAAAAACTATGGTTTGCTAAGTATGATTTTTGCATATATATCATCTTTGTATCTCAAGTTATTAATATTGGCTATGTACGTATATCTCCAACATGTGTTTTGTTTCTGGGTGACACCTTACATATAGATTTACATCAGGGAGAGTCAGCTATGTGTAGATGGCCCATTAAAGATATTCAGTTCACAATGGGCATTGAAGAAATTCATCCCACCCAGTAAGCCTTTCCTGTGGATGCCTCAGAAAGAATATGGGCAATGGCTGCCCCTGTGAGTCAGAAAAGCATGTAAGGACATGTGACCCTGGACTCCATCTTGGTTCAGTAATTTCCCATGAACTGGGGCTGTGGACTTTGTTTGGGACAATACATTTCCATGCACATGGCAAAGAATATAAAAGACATCTGAGACACCTCCATTTTGCCTCTTTCATACTCTAATTCTCTGGACTGTGGATTTGCAACTGTAAGGAATACCTTGAATTAGGGACTGAGGACCTTCCAATCTTTTAGAAGTTATCAAAGAGACTTTACAAGCCAGAATTCCATTCCATCACTGCTACAAAACTGATACGGACTTCACAATCATTTCCATGCATATGGTCTATTAACCATTTATAACTCTTTTGTTCTTTTATTAATATTAATTAGTTTACTAAGGATTGGCAGATCTGAGATTCATATTGACCTATATGTAAGTGTCTGATCCTTTGGAATTAGTGGAACCTCACATATGGTGAAATGTGTTTTCAATAACCCCTCACTATATTAAACTTGATTATCTGGATGAGAGGCAAGAGCTGGAATGCCTACAGGGGACTGTGTTTGGCTTCTGGTTAACCAGTGTGGTACTGCAAAAGCTCTTTTGTTACTGGCTTGGTGACTCTAACTATAGAGTAGACCACCAGCTTTAGTCTGCCCTCTTTCTTGCAGTCTATCCTGAGTGTAGCATTCTCAGTGTGGTCTATTTCAGGTATCCTAGAGGGCAGACAGACAAGCATTAGCAGACTCACCAGAAAGAAGAGAACCATGAGGAATTTCACACAGTTAGAAGTTTCTAATTGATACCAGGACCTCAACATAGAAACTATGGAAGAGACCTCTCAAAAGATCAAAGGGAAAGGAGAGGTATAAGGGATACACCTACGGATGGGAACTTGGCTCAACCCATAAGAAAGTAAAGCTTGCCCAGAAACAGATCTCCAACAGACCAAGGAAGACACATGATCTTTGTTGGGGATTCAATACTCAAAAGAATTGAAAGAGCATCCTGCAAGGGACGGGCAGATAACAGGATGGTGTGCAGAATTCCCAGATCCAAGACATGAGGCATCACTTTAAGACTGGAAATCAACAGGCAAGCATCTATTAGTGATGCTTCATATCAACACAAATGACACTTCATTGTAGACTATCTCAGAGATGATAGATGACTTCAGGTAACTAGGAAGCATGCTGAAGAAGAATGTCCAAATGATCTTCTCTGAGACCTTTCTTTCCCAAAAATGAAGGGCAAGAGAAGGCAGAAGATTCTGGAAGTCAACCACTGGCTAGGTAAGTGGTGGAGGGTTTTGGTTTTATAGAACGTTGGTCCACCTTCTATGGGGTGAGAGTGCTCTGCAGTTTGGATGGTGTGCACCTCATTAGCATTACTGGTTTCCAAGTCACTGACAACTCAGAAGAAAATTATCTTGAATCTTTCTGGATTAATGTCCAGACAAATAAAGCACAGGATGGGGGATTAGTTGATGTCTGCTATAGACCATCTAATGATGCTGGGAAATTGGGTGACTGGCTTATAAACTTACCTATAAAGTGTAGAAAAAGAGCTATGTGATCATGAGATAATTCAATTTGAGTGACATTTGCCAGAGGTCTCATGCTACAACATACTTTGAATTTCTAAATATTATAAATGACAATTTCCTAATTCAAAAAGGGTTGCATCCAACATGGGTGAATTCTACATTAGGCCTCATCTTGACAGATAAAGAGAATCACACAACTAAAATTTAACGGTAGCTTACGTAGAAGGAATAACTTAATCACATATATTGTATGCAAACAGAATAAAATCCACACCAGAAACATATATACTTGATGCTCTAAAAGGGCCAATATCACAAAACTGGAAGAAGTAAGGAGAAAAATGTGAAGGATAATTCAGAATTGTTTAAGAATTCCTTACTAGATGCCCCAAAAAATACGATCCCACAATCAAAGAAGTCTGTACTGGTTAGAAAAGCAAATGGTTTAGAGGGGAAGTGAAGGCAATGGTGTTAAAAATATATAACAAATAGAAGAAAGGAGAAGTTGATAGTACTGAGTATAAATCAAAAGCAATTTTCAAAAATGGCTAAGGAAAGCAAAGGGACATAAGAAGAAATTTACAGCTAGCACAGTTAAAGCCAATAAGGAATTTTTCCAAAGTATATTTCAAGAATAAAAAACCAGATGTATCATAGGATGATGGTGACAACACTCTTTCCATTCCACCAGTATCTTAGCAAGTTGTTAAACAGCAGCTACTAAACTTATTCATTTTAAATTAGTAGGTCCAGACAACTTGCTGTGACATGGGAGATCAGGTACCAGCTCATGCCAGAGCCCCATACCAATTCACTTGTGTATTAGTATACATCAAAGTGATTAAGTGTAAATGTATTTGGTGTTTAAACTTCATGAAAACGAGTGGAATGTTATTTTTATTATTTTCACTTATGTGTATCCAATTATAATGTAGTAACAAACATTTACATTGTGTATACCCCTGTAATCAATAACCCATCAAACGAGAAAGAAACCTAGTGGAATGCAAATAAATAAGTTTAACAGTTAAGTGCTAATTTCAAAGCAAGTAGTCATGTGTGATGATCAGAGGTCAAAGACTCAAAATGCATTCCTCATGTTCTGTTATTAAAGGAAAAGCCCATGTGGGTAGTGACACTACCAGCTTGTTTACTGTAAGAAAAAGCTAAAAAGTACAGATTCAAAGAAAGAGTCTTTGTCTCTGGACTGTTTGGATTCTAACAGTGTGGAAAAACTGAACAAGAAGATAGAGATCCCCAGAGTTATTCTGGGTAGCCCTGAAAGACTTTTGGGAAACTGGCAGATTACTACATCTCTGTCACCATTTGGAACTATAGGCTGTGACTCGCCTGTACATATTTTTACCTGCTTTAACCTAAAAAAAAACCAAAAAAAACCAAAAAAAAACAACAAAAAAACTCATTTCTTTTTCTTAGATAATAAACATTTAGTTAGTTCATTATAGAATTGGCTACCACCATTGTCTGTGGTGTAAGATCTAGAATACCAACTGATCTGGGGTAAGTGACTGGCCTCTTAGGACTAGAAGCAACTTAAATGGGATGTGATTCTTGGTATAAGTAACCTTTTATCACAAAATCCAGTTTGTTTGGGTGGCAAGATAGACTGAAGAGACCCTGGTAAGACTGATATAGTGATCCAGGAGTTCACATGTGTCAGTGTCTTGGTGAAATCTCATTATAAACACACGACCAGTTTGGGGTATCTGCCTGTTTCTGACTGTCTGCCCTGAGGTAGGCACTCATGGTCATGAGCCACTCCAGACAGTGTGACGCCATTTTAATTATTTTTAAAAAAAGTTGAATATACAATTAACGTGGAACACATTAAATAGATTAAAAGCTGCTAGGTCTAAAAATGTAATTGTAAATGGGGAATCAGGGTCAGCCCTAGACCAAATGGTACCCCAGGCGATGAGCATCTTTGCCCCTCCCCCCAATACATTCATTAAACTTTTGAATACTTTATTTTTATTGCATTTGTAATCCGTTTCATGATTTTGTTGCATAATTTACATTCATGATTTAGCTCTGTAATGTAAGATGATAAATTTGCATACTAGAATCTGTAAATCTGCATGTATTCATACCATTTATAAGCAAATAAAAAAAATCCTATAAGCTTACAGAAACTTTTTACTTTTAGGAATAGATGAAATGTACTATAAAGAAATTGAACTGTGCACCAACATTGGGTGGACCACTATTAAATAATGTTACAGTAGGAGAAAGCCTTAGAATCTTAACCCTAGTTCTTTAGCTCAAAAGGTCGCTTTTCTCCCCTTTGCCTTCATGAACTGAAGCACAGCATCAGAGAGATCCAAAGACTGGTCAGTGGTATTTTCAAGTGATACAACAGCAAGCAGTATTAGTCTCTCATTGGCCATCATCAGTCAAACATATGTTTTAATGAGCCTGAACTTCAAAAAGTTGTGCTCACCATTTGCGACTTTGATAGCATGAGCAGAATCCTCAAAGCTATCCACACATGAGGAAACTTGTCCTTCAGCTTTGCATCATGAATGAATTGGAGAACTTGGAGTGGAGAGTGCTTCCCTTATTGCAAAATGTGATGGATGTTGTCAACAATAAAGACTTCTATGTCAAATTGGACATCTGAACATGCCCCGCATGTCACCGTCCGATGAAGATCTGTACAATTGTTCAAGTGTGTTTCCTTCTTTGCCAGCAACTTACTAAGGTTATACAACACCCCTCCTTCCTTCCCCTCCCCCCGCTCCGCATGTCTTTTGGTGGTGCTTCATTTGTCCAAACCTTTCTTCAATGGACACTTGAGCAGTGTCAATGAGGAAGCAAAAAAACCTCCCTCTTGAATTTTTCTTCCAACCTTCCCATCACTTAATCTCTGCCCTGGTAACCAAGCTCTTTCTTCTTCTGCTTAATATGAGTTTCCTTGAAGACAGGCTCCTCTCCTAAGTTATCTGCCATTTCTTTGGCAATAGTGATGGCATCTTCAAATCACAATGAGATCAAGGCAGTTTCTCATCAAAGTAGTAGTAGTTGCAATGTCCAACTGAATTTGTAATGCCTTGCTTACAACATTTATTTGGAACAGGGTATTGTACCAAACCACAATTGAGACCAGAACTTTTAAATTAGTAATCTGGTTTGCCAGTCTTTGTGACTCATGTCAGGTTCTCACTTGGGCATTATTCAACTCCGCAAGTTCCATCAGGGCATCGTAAACCTCAGTCACTTGGTACCTCATTGGACTTATGCTATCAATGCGGCTCTCCCACCGAGTGTCACTTAGCAGCTTCATGGTCAGATTTTAAAATTGTCTGTGAGGATCTTCCACCTGATAGTGGATGCTGAAAACAGGACATAGATCCTTTGCAGTACTCCAAAGAGAGATACTGAATCTAAAGAAGATGATGCTGCATCTGACACAAACAGATTGAAGGAATGGCAGACAAAAGGCATGAAGAAAGCTCTTGGATTCAGCACAGGGATAGTAGCCTGGACGTCACTGTTTCTTCCCTTCATATTCATGCCATTGTCATGGCATTGGCCAGGGCAGACCAGAAGCTTTATTTTATTCTCATTCAAAATGTTCATAAACAGTTCTGTTAAGCCTTTTCCAGGAGAGTTGGCCACAAACCAAAAACAGATAAAGTGTTCCTTTACTTGGATACAGCCATCCTAGTGGTCAACAAATCTTACTGTAAATGACATCTTTTCACTCTGACTAATGCCAGGAGTGCAGTCCATTATTATGGCATAGTACTTTGCTTTGCCAAGCTGCCTCAGTATATTACCAAGCACCTTCCTTACCATAAGGTCAATCATTTTTTTTTTGTAATTGTTTTGCTGCAGTAATGGTCCATAGGTTCTTTATGAACAGCTCAACATAGGTGCTCACACATGACATTGTCATATTTCCCAAGGAGCTCTACCAAACCAAGGAAATTATCATTGTTGTCCAGTGAACAACTTATCGGACAAGCCCCAGAAAGCTAAATTATTCTTTGCAAGGAAGAGGGTAATAGATATTAGACACTGGAGCATGTTCCTCCAATGCTGGGTTTCTACATTAATAATGTGCTGGTTTTCAATGTCTACTCATTTATTCAGCTTGAGCCTGGACTTGACATCCATCCATTTGCAGTAGGCTATCAGGTGTCTGGGTGATTTTTTTATGTTGCTTCAGAGTGTAGCGGAGTGGTCACCCACTCCGGCCCTGAAGGGGTTAAAACAGCCCTGGGAAAGAGCTGCCCTGGGGAGCCAATAGGGTAGGCTGATTGTGGAAGCAGCCACAGCTGGGGCCATGCCTTAATCAGGCCACAGCTGGCCCTATAAAAGGGCTGTGAACCAGGAGCTCAAAAGGACCCTTTCTCTGGAGAGAGAAGGACTTGCTGCCTGGGATAAAAGGGTACCTGATTGGAGAAGGGCTGGGGGAAGGCCAGAGGAGCTGGAGAACCCGCAGGCTGCAGGCCTTGAAGACCCAAAGCAGGTACTGGGGTTGCAGAGGGGCAGCCCAGGGTTAGGCAAATGCAGAAGTTCCAAACCCCCCTTGCAGATGATGAGTGGTTTACACACTGCAGTCTGCCATAGTGAGCGGGGGCTTGATGGTGACTGGCAGTAGCCACTGAGGCAAGGTGGGATAGAGGGTGGGGGTTCCCTGGAGAGGGGAGACCCAGAGACTGTGGGGGTACTGCAGAGGGCAGAACCCCAAGGTAAGGGGCACCAGGGTCCGGGAGGGATATGGGGGCCTGAGGCAAATGGGACACTGGCTTGCAGAGGGTGCTCTGGAGGCTGAAAGAGCTAATTCTCAGGACAACCAGCAGGAGGCGCTGCACCAATGAGTCATTGCCACGCTACACAGAGCATCAGCTAAGATATGCCAGTAATTATACCTGGAAAGCATAAACAACTATTTGACATTGTCAAATATTTTGCAACAAAAAACAACACTTTCTCACTTGATTTCAAGTAAACTAGCCAACACCAATTCTGTTTCTCACATTCTTGAGCACTCTTTCACAGTGTGGCTTTGAGAAGTGTCGCTTCTGCTCATTCACTGAAAATGTAATATCCTCAGTTTTCCCTGGTCCATTCAAAAATGGATGATCAATATTGGCAGAGTTTAGAATAGCTGGCCATAAAGCAAGATCTGATGTACTGATTTGTGATATGCAATTTTTCTCACTGCTGTTTCTGCTATCATGGAAGGCCGATTCTTTTTTATTGCTTTTCTCCTTTTCAGGTAAACCAGATTTTGATTTGTCATTACTCTTTTCACATGAGCCACTTTCTTCTTTATCATCACTCTCCTTTATACTGCCAAGAAAATGGACAATTCTCCATCACTTTCCTCACCTTTCTTATCTTCAGGTAAATTTGCTAATTCTTTCGTAATAGGACTTCCATCATTTACGTTTTTCTCCTCAATTTCTGTGATGATCGATACTGCCTAAAGCCCCATCTATGTTGTTCTATTATAGATATTTTACCATCAAATTTTCCTCTTGATGCAAACTAGATAGCAACTAAGCTTTTCACTTCCTATTTTGAGCTCTTGAAGTCTTCTTCAGGGACATCTTTTATTTTCTATTGGGGAAAATAGACAGTATTAGGGAGAGCAAAAGTCTACGTTCTGCAGTCTTGAAAAGTCAAACATTATGTGCTAAGCATGGCAAAAGTAGTAACAGTATTTCTTTTATGTTGTTGCATAGGTAAGGGAGTTCATTAGTTGCTACTTACACTCTTCAAGTCTTAACACGAGTTCACTTTCACAATTGCACCATAAAATAAGGGTCAACAGTATTTCTGCTGGGCTCTCACTTCACTTCATTCTTAGATTTCACTGACTGGCAATAATCCATCCCATATATACCCGGAAGGGCATGGCTGACAATGATCTAGGCAAAATGTAGTTCTGAGAAAGTCTGGAAGGTTCCATGAGATTCTACAAATGTCTAGAACATTCTAGGAGGTTAGTGAATAATGAATACACATATAGAATACCTGAAACATTTTACTTCAGACATTCTATTTTCTCTTTTCTTGCTAACAAAAACAGCCTCACTGAGCCCAGCTTCCCCATCCCCACAACCCCATAACTGAAGGTGGTCACCTGGGTTGTTTGCCTCTAAATCCCGCCCTGTGGGGAGTCATCATTGAGTGAATGTGGTTTTATTTGGGTCTCGCAAGGATTGGTTCTTGGCCCTATGCTATTTAACATTTTTATCAATGACCTAGAAAAAACAAAAATATGGATAAAGTTTGCAGATGACCCAAAAATTGGGGGAGTGGTAAATAATGAAGAGGACAGACCCCTGATACAGAGTGATGTGGGTTGCTTGGTAAACTGGGTGCAAGCAAACAATAGATGTTTTAATACTACTAATTGTAAAATGTGCACATGTAGGAACAAAATAACGTAGGTGATAATTAGAGGTTGGGGGACTTTATCCTGGGAAACAGTGACTCTGAAAAAGATTTTGGGGGTCTTGGTAGATAATCAGCTGAACATGACCTCCAGGTGTGTCACTGTGTCCATAAAGACTAATGTGATCCTTGGATACATTAAATGGGGGAATCTTGAGTAAGAGTAGAGAGGATAATTTGCCTCTATTTGACCTCTGATGGAGTACTCTGTCCAGTTCGTGTCCGCAATTTAAGGGGGATGTTGATAAATTGGAGGTGGTCCAGAGAAGAGCCATGATAATAATTAAAGGATTAAAAATATGCTTTATAACAATAGTCTCAAGGAGCTCACTTTATTTAGCTTAATAAAAAAAAGAGTAAGGGATGATTTGATTACAACATATAAATACTTACATGAGGAACAAATACTTACTCAAGGAGCTCACTTTATTTAGCTTAATAAAAAAAGAGTAAGGGATGATTTGATTACAACATATAAATACTTACATGAGGAACAAATACTTACTCAAGGAGCTCACTTTATTTAGCTTAATAAAAAAAGAGTAAGGGATGATTTGATTACAACATATAAATACTTACATGAGGAACAAATACTTAATAATGAGCTCTTCAATCTAGCAGACAAGGGTATAACATAATCTAAAGGCTGGAAGCAGAAGCTAGAGAAACTGACTATAAATCAGGCATAAATCTGTAACAGTAAGTGTAATTAAACAGTGAGGGTAATAGTAGAACAATTTACCATGGGTCGTGGTAGATTCTCCATCACAATTGACTAAATCAAGATTAGGTGTTCTTCTAAAAAGTCTGCTCTAGGAATTATTTTGGGGAAGTTCTATGGCCTGTGTTATACAGGAAGACAGATTAGACAATCACAGTTGTCCCTTCTGGCCTTAGAGTCTGAGAGTCTTCTAGTATGTAGTAATAGATATGTGCTTATCCACCCACTTACTTACCTTAAAATATTTGTTTTAGTGGTTTGTTACTAAATTAAATTTAAAACTTTTTTTTTCAAAAAAGCAGGAGTGAAAGACTCTCGGTCAAATTCTTTCTAGTGGAGCCTGGAGTAAGCAAATGCAATTCCATTAAATATAGTTTGGAGAAAACTGAGTGGTAATGAACATGAAGCTGTAAATTACATGGAGAGCCTAATTTTTCTTTTGCTTACACCAGTGGAAATCAGAAGTAACTATTATTGCTAATGACATTACACTGGTGTAAGAACATCACATGTGGAAGACGAACTGAGGTCCATATAGCCATGCTACACTCATTTTGCAATGCATAGAAAGCCAAGAGCAAAATTCTGCTTTGTTGTGCCCTTGTAAATCTGGAGTAATTCTTCTGATATCCCTCTGAATTTAAACTTGTGTAATTCAAAGAACTTGGCCTAATATGAAACTTGTATCATTACTAATGGGCAAAATACATTTTTTTTAAAAAATAGGAGCATACAACTAGATTCCAAAATAAATGGCTGATTTTTAAAAGTAATGAGCACCCAGGAGTTCCTGTTGAAGTCAATGTATGGGAGAACAGACTCATACATGAATGAATCATCAGACATGCAAGACACACACAAAAGATCAACAGTGCCTGTCAAATCTAACCAGGTAGAGCCTAAAACAATGAGAGATGATTACTGTTTTTTATTCCACCAAAATAATGCATAGATTATATTAACAAACAATCCCACCTTCATTTGAGCAGTAACTAAATGTCACGACTGCACCATATTCCATCACTCTGTAGAAACACAAGATAGGAATCTTCTGTTAACAGTAGCCTCCTCATTATAAACAAATCATTCAGTCCCCCTGGATATCCCTGCTGCACCATGCTGGATACTGCCTGGTGGGGACTGGTTCCAATTTACACTTTGGTTTCCAGTGCCTGCATTATCATGGAAAGGTTTTGCCTCCTCTCCCTCACACTTCCTTTGCCCATATTTGGGCAAGGTGAGCTCCAATTGCCTCTACTTGCTATGATCCACACATCAGGGACCTTAGTGAAAACATTTTAAAGTCAATGGCAGTCTTTCCCTTGGCTTCAGAGAAGTTTGGATCAGTCCCCCACTGTGATTTTGCTCTGCAGACTTTGTTCAACATTTCCTGAGCATTCTCACATGCCATCTCTTATATGCTATTATCATACAGGGACATTAGAACTTTCTGTATGTCCTAATCCTCCTACTGATATTTTGCTGAAAATGAACATTACTTATCATTCGTGGCTGTAAAGGAACAAGAGCTTGAGTCTTCAAGACTCCTAGAAGAAAAATCCACTATCAGCCTTACATGAGAGATGCTGTACATCAGCCTGCTATTTTGCTGGGTTAGCTACAGCTGGTGCTAAAACTCAGTGATTCAGTTAATAGGGAATTTGCCATTTGTGAAAGAAATATTTTTTAGTGACAGAGCCCTTTCTGGCACCCTGGTATTTATCTACCTTTTGAAAACAGCTATTATTACTGGTGGGAAAACTTTAAAAGTTGCAGAGGTTCATTTCATGTAAGTTAAGTCCTCAGAAATAAGGATGCTTATTGGTGCCCAAGTGTCATGCTGACAGCACCTCTGAACTACCTTAGCTAGAAGTGTAACTTCTAAACTAAGCCTGGGAATCTCATGAGAACAGGCTTTCCTGTGAGACTGCCAATACTTACTTCCTCTATTCAGGCCACAAATTCAGCAAAAATAACCAGTTTTATGGTCTACCAGAATTCTGATTATCCAAACCACTGGAAAAACACCTAGTATTTTCAGGTAACAGAGTTTGAATAACTGGAAGTCAATGGGCAGGATGGGAGCAGAACAAGGACACAGACAAGCAGTGTGTTAGAAAGGTAAGTTCCAATAACGAACATTTTAATAATCAGACTAGTCCTGTCCGGAGTCAAAGACCAAAAAGGCTTGAAATGAAAAATAATGGGGGGGGGAAGGGAGGAGTTTAATTTTTTTTTTCAAACTTCCAGGGGAAGATTTGGATCAGTTGTTTTATCAGAATTTTCACCAGTTTCTAGTCATTATGCTTTCAGTGGGGGTTGTGCTCCCAGGGCTTGCGGTAGGAGGTGAAACTCTATCATCCTTTGTTTCCTGGATGCTGTGTGCCATGTTGAAGTTCAGTTCATTAACACAACATGTATTTAAGCTTAATTTGCTGTATAAAAACAGGAGCAAATTCACCAGGGTTATCTTTATATACAGGCCATGCCATGAAATCCATTTGGTCATGATTTCTTGACAGAGACAACATCCTAAAAGGTGTTTTACTACATCAGTTTCACATTTGCCCCAAGGATTTACAAGAACCCCCTTTGAACTAGCTTTTATTGCCAGCAAATTTCAGTCAGAGGCTCGGAAAAAAAAAATCAACCAAGGTGACCAACCTGCTTTCATGCAACATAGATAAATGTTAGCTTGAAGCTGATTTATGCAGAACCCAGTTCATTTGAGTAAAATTATTTCACATCACTCGTCATATGGATATTGGTAACTTCTTTTTTTCCCCACCCAACTACTCTACCTTTTTCTTTCATCATAAGATATACATTTTGCTCACAAATTCACAGAATTTTCAGGGCTGTCTGGCAAATCTTGCCTCTAATGCTATTGCAAAGGTTATATGGAAGGCCATGCTACTCTCCCTGCTTCAGTAAAAATGAATTTTACTGAAGAGGAAAAAAAGGTTCTCTTTTTAATCTTCTTAGTTTCAGTGTATTTTTAAGGAAACTAAGTGCCAATATAGGTACCAAGGGCTGAGCTATGTGGCTAATTTAAATTTTAAGTCAAGTCTCAACTGCCGGCCTCTTCTTTCCTCTGCTTGTCCCTGGTGCATATACACCTTTTGCTCTGTAAAAACAGGTCACTGAAATGACTGGAACTTCCCATGGGCCATGGTACATTTTCACTCTAAGCTAATATTGTCCTCATTGGCAGTTCACTAGTTTACGCCTGGCTAAACTGGTGCTATCAGTGTAATAAGTATCACTGCAGTTTGTGAATTGATTTGTTATCTGAAATGACTTCTATATATTGTATTGTTTCAGAGTAACAGCCGTGTTAGTCTGTATTCACAAAAAGAAAAGGAGTACTTGTGGCACCTTAGAGACTAACCAATTTATTTGAGCATGAGCTTTCGTGAGCTACAGCTCACTTCATCGGATGCATATCGTGGATACTGCAGCAGACTTTATTTATACACAGAGAATATGAAAAAATACCTCCTCCCACCCCACTGTCCTGCTGGTAATAGCTTATCTAAAGTGATCATCAGGTGGGCCATTTCCAGCACAAATCCAGGTTTTCTCACCCTCCACCCCCCCACACAAATTCACTCTCCTGCTGGTGATAGCCCATCCAAAGTGACAACTCTTTACACAATGTGCATGATAATAAAGTTGGGCCATTTTCTGCACAAATCCAGGTTCTCTATACAATATATTGTATTGAGAGAGACAAGTTGGGTGAGGACATATCTTTTATTGGACCAATTTCTGTTAGTGGAGGGCACAAGTTTTGACTTCAGACCTCTTCCTCAGGTCTGGCTACCTTCTCCAGGCCTGAGGAAAATCTGTGATGCTCAGAAGCCTGTCGCCTCCACCAACAGATGTTGGTCCAATAAAAGATATGTCCTCACACACATTGGCCCCAGGATATGAGAGAGACAAGCAGATACAGCAACATTGCAAACAATAATATTGCATTATTCACTAATGATTCAATTGTGCTTGGCCCTGCTTGATTGCACAAAGGAATGGGATAGAAGGCACAAGGAGCCTCCCCCCTTGTGCTTCATACACAGGAGCTAGGTACATGCTAAGTGACTGAAAGGGTCGTGAGAGACTAGTGTAGCTCATTCTAGTATCCTCTTCAAAGGAGGCATGGAAGTGGCTCAGTCAAGGCCTGGATCCCCTCTTCCAAACCAATCAATAGCACTGATTATGCACAGAGAGGGAGGTGATGGAGGGGCCATTTCCCCCAGACTCTCTACAAACCTTTGGAGGATCTTGTTAACTTTTCAGGTAAGAGAGCTCAACCTTAAAACAATGTGTGAAATCCTGGTCCACTTGAACTCAATATCAGTTTTGACAGTTACTTCAATTAGGCCAGCATTCTACCCGGTATATCTGTTTCCTTTCCACCACAGAAAAAAATGTGATCTCTATTCATGTCAGTGAAGAGCAATTGCAACACAGTGAAAAGCACTGCAGCCTTGAGGGAATTGTGGTTCTCAATACCCCTGTCTTTCCTAAGGGAACACAATTGTCACACAATTAGAGTTTTGTTGTGGAGAACTCTTATTAGCTTTTGTAGCAACATGCACCATAAACAAGCTCTCAGATTTTTCTTAAAACACCAATCCATTAACATAACAAGGACTTTAAGATTTACTACATTAGAAATGTTCCCAAACACATATACTGTAAATACACCATAATAGCAATCTGAAAATGAGTGACATTTGTATTACTTGTATTATTATATATTTCAGATTGGGTGACAATAGGTCACTCACTCTTCAGCTATTTCCATTTCTTTGCTCCTATTTTTTCCCCCAAGGTGATCTCTAGGTTCTCATCATCATTCAGGAGCAAAGAATCTTTCACCCATTTGTGATATCCTGAGAAAATACTTTTTTCTCCTGTAAAGCTTTGTATTTTGTGCAGTGGAGAGTGTAATTCTTTTATGATTTCAGATGTCACATTTCTATAGCTGTGGTTGTAAAATGCCATCTTTGTACTTGCTGATTACTTTGTGGTTGCTTCTTTCTACTCCCTGCATGTATTCATGATGATGATGTTGTGATAAACTGGCCTACAAAGTTACTCTAATTGTGAGCTCAATTGTAGAAATTATGTACGTCATAGGAGCGCCAGAGGTTGGTCCTGGCAGGAACCACCAGGATCTGAGCCCTCCTGGACTATGACCGGGGGAACTGGGTGGATCCACTCACACTAGGTTGGCGCATGACGCTCTCCACCCCTCATAACCTCCAGCACATACTCCAGGAGGTGAGGACAGCCTTACTGCCTGCCTCTCAGGCTTTCTTTGAGTGGTTCCTGTAGGAGGGTACCTACCCCTTACCCTTGGCTCTTCCCATCTCATTATAAGGCCCCTGCCCCATGAGTCCCCATGGCTTCCTCCCCCCGTAATCTGAACTGGCTGTATGATCTGCTGCCGGTTCATTTCCAAACTGCTCCAAGGAGATATCTGTACAGGCTCTTGCACCATGCATTTAATTTCCTCACCCTCGTGTCCCACCCCAATACTAAGTGGCAAGACCTTCTGCCTTCCATGGAGGATAAGGAACCCCAGTGGGCCAGCTAGAATTTCACCTTGGTTTCATGACTCATGAGGGATATCAGCTGGGGCTCCTTCATAGAGCTGTGAGCATGGGTGTGTACTCAGCATGGTTCACCCCTAACCCTGACATTTGCCCCTTTTTGCAGAGTGAGGGATACTTTGGCACACATTTATCTCAATTGCACTAAATTGCAGCCCCCCTTTCCAGCTTCTCCAGAACCTTCTCCTAAAGTTCTGGCTGCACTTTTCCCCCCACGCCAACTGATTTATGCACACCCTGTCCAGGGCCACACGAATTTGCAGGACCTCCTCCTCAACCTCCTTCTGGCATTGGCCAAAGTGGCAATTATAAAACTAGCAGGAGGATGGGGGAGGAGGTGCTCTGTGACTGTGGGGCCTATTTCCATTCCTCCATCCAATCACGTCTGGGCAGTGTTCCTCCGGGTGGTGTCTGCTGGCTCCCTAGAGACACCTTTGAGGAACAGTGGGCACTGTCTGGGGTTCTCTGCTTGGTGTCCCCCTCTAGTTCCTTGGTTATGGCCCTATGATCTCACTCCTGTCCCTGTTTCTTCTTAGTTGTGCACCAGAATTATATGAGCCCCAGGTTCAACTGCTCCCTCCCTTTGGTTTCCTTGTGCCCACCCATTCCCAGATCTCAATAGGTGCAGAAATTATGTAAGCGTTCATAAGATGTCACAATAATCTATAATAAATGTTGATGGGAAAAGGTAAAGGAAAACAGATTAAATTGGTCTAAACAAAAAGGCCTATTAATATAATTAAAGAACTGTGTTAAAATCATGTTTGTGATAGGTGCATAGAATGGACCACACTGGGAATGCAACCATCAGGGCAGACTGCAAGAAATAGGGCAGACAATCCCCAAAGCTGGTGTTCTACTCTGTTGTTAAATTCACCAAGCCCGTAAAAGAAGAGTTTTTGCAGTACCATACTGGTTAACTAAAAGCCAAACACAGTCTTTGGCTCCCTTCCAGACAATCAAATCTAATATAGTGAGGGGTTACTGAAAACCCATTTCACCTATATGACATTCCACTAATCCCAAAGGATCAGATACTTACCCCTCAGGTCATTATATAACACACATCTTACCCAAATACCATGCTATCAACCAATCCTTAGTAAACTAGCAATTTTTTCATAAAAGAAAATAGAGTTATAAATGGTTAAAGAATCATATATATACACACCCCTGATTTTCAGTGTTCATAGATAAAGATCATAGCAGTGATGGAATAGTCTACTGGTTTGCAAAAGTTTCTCTGGTAACTTCCAAAAGATTGGAAAGTCCTCAGTCCATTGTTCAAAATACTCCTTTTAGTTGTAAATCCACAGTCCGGAGAATTGAAGCATGAATGAGGCAAAATGGAGATCTGCTTATATTCTCTGCCATGTGCCATGGAAATATATTGTCCTAAACAAAGCCCACAGTACTGGTCACCTTTGGAAGACAGGATACTGGGCTATATGGACCTTTGGTCTGACCCACTCTGGACATTCTAATGTTCCTACTAGTTGATTCTTTTTAATGGCCTACCAAGCTTGAATAGACCATTCACAATATACTGATGAGTCTGGATGTAAACTACCTTGTGGGTGTCAACCCAAAAGCAAATTTGTTTAAGATACAAATTCATAGCCAATCTTCATTGTTAGAGAGCTTATTCCTTCACTCTCCCACTTCCCTGGTCCTTCTTGCATGAACAGAGAGCAACAATACCCGAAGTCCAAAGATGCAAACAATTTGATGTTTATTGGGGTGAACTTCCAGCAAGCTTAAATCCAAGTTCCTTTTTCCTTATTTTCGAATCCCAACTTACTTCCTGTTTGCCCCTAATTTATATAGTAATATTCTTAGCTATACCTTAACCAATCATTCTACTGAAATTTACTTAACCAATCCTAACATATTGTAACATGATTAGCTAACCAATTATATCCCACCACCTTAATTAGTTTACACTTAGCAAAATTATACAGCAGACAGAAACAATCACAGAACCAGACAGAGACCATGCAAATAAACAATAGCAAAGTGGGAACTATAATGACAAAACAATACAGAAGTGAGGATTTCACAACTACATCTACAAAGATATAAGAGTTTCCCAGCTGTGTCTATTGATAAGTGAGTTCTTACCAGACAGAAAACTATCAACCTAACTTTCCTTTTACATCTTCTAGGCTCTTCCGTTTCTCTGGAGGTGATAGATTGGATCACCTTCCTAACAGCCCCATATTGACTAGTTTGGAATGTGAGGATGTGACCGTATGCTTCCCAGCTTATGGCTGCCTCTGCTGCTTAGCCAAAGGCATTGGCCTAAGAACAGGGGCTCAGCCTGTCACAGTGAGAGAAGGCACTTACACAGATTCTTTCTTGTATACCTCTATTACTAGCTAAATGATAAACATATACCTACATTCTTAGAGTATAGGCCTTTACAGACAGGCCTGAATATCTATATCCTGACATTCATAACTTCAGATACAGTGATGACACATGGATTTAACCAGGATATTCATACCTGACAAATTGTAACTTTTCCATTGGCATCTTACATGACACAAATTGTATCAAATTTAGTGCAATTTGCAGCACTGGTGGAAATTATATAAAACATCGTCCTTTTCATGAAGCATTACAATTTTTGTTAAACAAAAAAATCTGGGTCCGAAAATCAGTGATCCAAAACTGATGTGTCAAAAACTAGGCCTAATTGGTGGACAAAATGATAAGGGGAGGGCTATTCCACACATCACTCCCTTTTTGGGTTCTTAAAGAATAAGATTTGGGGGGAATATATAGAAGAACAGATGGAAGCTACTGGAATGAACTTCACTATTATGGCCTTCTCTTGGGACCCTGGACCTTTGTTGTCCTAATCTTGAGAAATGCCCTGACCACACTGGGCCAGAGAGAGGGACCCAGATGACTTAGGCATCCCTACCAGCTCTAGGTGAATCCTAAACACCACCTGAAATGAAATAGGATTGGACTTTAAAAACAGCAACAACAACAGCTCCAGCCCACCTCAACTAACTTCTCTTTTCTCCAGAAGGACAGTTACCATTGTCAGGAAGGAGTTAAAATTCAGCCAGCTGAAAAGAGAGAAGCTGCTGAGAAGTAAGGACATAGTTTCTGTTAATACCTGATAACTTAGCTCAGTTTACATAGTCAATGCCCGCCCAGTAACTCAGTTCTTATAACAATGCTAACCCTCCCTTCACAACCCACCGGATATCTGTAAGTACTCATCCCTACCCCCCGACCCTGCCTCCTTCCCCCACAAGGTAGCCATAAATGTTTGATGCATGTAGGATGACCTCTATATGTACATACTTGTAGCAAAGTGATGACTCACTGGCATGACACCTCCTGCTGATTGTCCTGGGAATTAGCTCATCCAGCCCGGAGCACTTTGTGCAGGCTGGTGTCTCGCCTGCTGCTGGCCCCCATGTCCCTCCTGGACCCCAGTGCCCATCTACATCAGGCTTCTGCCCCCAGCAGTAACCCACAATATGGGTCTCCCCAGCCAGGGGAACCCCCAACCCTCTATCCCCACCTTGCCTCAGTGGCTACTGCCAGTCACCATCTAGCCCCCGCTCACTGGGGTGAACTGCAGTCTGTAAACCACTTATATTGGCAAGGGGGTTGGACCAGCTGCCTCTGCCTATTCCCAGGCTACAGCTCTGTAGCCCCAGTACCTTTCCTGGCCTATACCAAGGCCTGCAGCCTGAGGGTTTTCCAAGATGAAGCTCTTCAGCTCCTCTGGCCTTCCCCCCAGCCCTGCTTCTTTCTAGGTACCTTGCTCAGCTCCCAGGCAGCCAGGTCCTTCTCTCTCTACTGGTAGAGAAAGACTCTCTCTGAGGTCCTGGCTCACAGCCCTTTTATAGGGCCAGCTGTGGATCGCTCGGCTTTTCTCTCAGCCCCAGCCCTCTCCAAGGGCTGGCTTTTAATCGTTTCAGGGTTGGAGCGGGGTGACTTCCCCGCTACAGTACTGTTCTTATTTTTATCTTTGTTCAGGGTTCTCTCTTGACTTGTAACAATGTCTGTCTCTGGATGTACAGATAAGTGCAAATGAATTGATAAGAGAATGTATATAACCGGCCACTATGGCACCATATCTTCGAAGATGCTTGTCAATCATCCCGGTACCGTAAATTAAACCCCCTTCAGTATTGTCTGTGCTTTCTAGGACCCCCCTGCTCTAACTTCCACTGGTCTAAGCAGGCAAGGATGAGGGAGCTGCAACCGGCTCCCTTCTGCTACTACTCTCCAGTATGGCTAAATGCTGCTCAGACATAGTACAGAACGAGAACAACAGACTATATTGATATTGATGGTTGATGATCTTCTAGTGATTGACAAGTGTAAACTGATTCTATGACTTTTGTCAGAAATGTAGAATGTCATAGATTGTATGATGTCATTAAGATATGAAGGATGTTGTGGGGAATGGATGGAATGGCCACATATTAGGTTTCCTCCTTCCTCTCTAAGCAGTCACTGAGTGTCCTCCCCAAGGCCGTCCTAGATTTTCATCTAGTTCTCCCTCCTGTTGAAGCCATTCTCCTTTTCATCAGTCCCAGTTTCTGTACTCTCATTATTCTCCAAAATTAGGTGTGGCCCTCAGGCTTCTGGTTTAAATTATGAAATGGATGGAAGTTAACTGGCTGTGTTATCAGTCCAGATAACACAAAAATGAGCCATAGCAGGGTTGTACCATTAAGGAGGTATGAATGACCACATTTCAGTAAAATTATTTACAGCTTCAGAGTCATAAATAATAATAGTCATAATAAATGCATGTTTCCTCTTAATGACTCTGTATCAGGGACTTTATTATGAACCAGAGTGATTGCTCCTCTCCCACTTTTTGTGTCCTGGCAAGGATAGCTGCACTACACATGAATGCATACGTTACTTATATCCTATTTTTTAATGGTCATGAGTTCTCAGGTTGTCTTGTTGATTAAATACAAATAAAGATGCACTGGGACATTTAATTAATTAATTAATTACTATAATAGGAATGGAAATCAAGCCTAGAGCAACTTAGCGGTAATTAAAGCTTACTTCACTGACAACATGTAAATACTTATGCACATTAGGTGTGGCCCTCAGGCTTCTGGCTGCTTACCGGTATGGCCTTTGGTGCATTCAAGGTTGTACTATTCAGCAAATTTATTATTCAGCTTCCCTCTCCTGAAATCCCAACTGTGCTCTGTATTTCCTCTCGGTATGATTTTTATGGTTGTTCATATTGAATCCCATTCCTGTGTATGCAATCCACTCTTCCAGTCTCTCTAGGTCACATTGCAGTATAATTCTAGCTCCTATGTGCTCATTTCCAACATGGATATTGGTGTTATTCACAGATTTGTTGATAGGTAGACTTTAGCATGTCGTATTACCAGATACTAATTTACTGCATTCTCCCAAAAAAACAGAATAATATTTTATACCAAATAGAGATATTAAGATATGAATGTTAATAGTTTCACCTAATCTTGCTTTACATTTCACAGACTCAGTTTAAACAAAACAATAACATTTTATTGCATTTTGATAATACAAAATCTATGGGGTAGGATTTTTGAAGGTGCTTTTTTTGAAGTGCCCACTGGCTTTCAATGGGAATTGTGCTCGTAAGTCATGTAAGCTCTTTAGAAAACTGCAGCCATAGTATATTAGAGTAGGGTGATATTTAAAATACAATTAGACAGACTTTCCACAGGCATGAGGAAATCCTAACTCCGGATCATAGGATGCATGGAATGGGGTGGAACTCTGTAGCTCAGCTCAAGTCAATATTTATGGACCACTAGATGAATCCTGATGGGTTGAATCTTTCTCACTTGTAGACCTGGAGGGGCTCCATAGCAATGTAGCCCATTCCATCCTCCTCTGTTTCTCACTCCTTATCCCTGAAGTCTGTTCATGGAATAAGGTACAACTCAGTGTTGAATGAAGGCAGCAGAATCTGACCCTAAGTCTTTTTGTAAATATGGCCTGCTCTCTAAATATTATCACAATACATGAATTATTATTCTGCCAAAGAGGATTGTTATCTGAGCTATGTAGATGGTAGAGCAGGTCAGTGAAATGCAATGTGATTCATACATTACATTATATAATACCTAGTACTTACATATACACTTACTAAACTGGTGTATGCAACTTGTATACTGTATGCATATACCAAAGGATTCTTCTTCACTTCAACACCTAAATGCGTCTTCTTACACATTTAAATCCTTGTTTGACCTGCCTACACATACTCCATAAAAATACTGGGCTTCATTCATCTCCCTCTGGCATAGCAGGTGCAAACTGCATCCCACTGCACCAATCAGAGAGGATGCACCTCAGAAGAGATGTCCACACAGGGTTGGAAAGCACTGTTTCTGACACCATCCCCCCTTAGGGATTCCACTGAGGAAAGCCAGGTTTTACTTGTTACCAAGCTCTACCAATGGCAGCAGCCCAACAGATGTTCTGAACCCGCTCATACCCTACGTTCACCATCTACATCCATCCTCTGTTCAGCACCATCTACTACGAGCAGGCAGCAGGGTACTGCTGAAAGAGGGAATTATGGACATCTTGTACTGCAATTGCAAGAGTAGAGGATCTGTTGCCAGGGCATAACTCATGGCTGAATCAAGATAATTATTCTTTGATACATATATCTCAGAGGCACTTTGTAAATATTTTGTAATAGACAGGATATCTGGAAGAAATTGTAGTGAGGTGCACAATGTATCTTCACTGAAATATGTAGTTTTGTTGAAGCCAGAATGTTTTGTGGATGCATATTCATTTCAAAGAGAGGAGTGACATGAGATAAGAGATGATCGAAGTGATGAGCTAAGAAAATGATCTTTGCAGCAGCTTTCTGAGTGAAGAAAGATTGCATTTGTTGAGGCCAGAAAAAAGGATTTGCAGTAACTGAGGCAAGAGATGATGGGAGCCTGGACAAAAATTCTAGCTGTGTGGATTCATAGGAAAAGCTATATCTTTGGCTATGTCTACACTTACATCAGCATGTGGAGCACAGATACTGCACACCCAGCTACCACAAGTTTAAATAACAGTGCAGATGGTGATGCAAGGTTTAGGAGAGTCAAGTGCCCTCCATGGCTGAACCCCCAAGATAAATACATGACATGGCTCTCTAAATGCCCAGGCAGGGCCTCCCATATGTATACTCCTATTTTTAGCAGTATCATGTCCCACTGCCTCACCACTACCAGAACCTTTCCCTGCCACAATGAAATGCTCTAGCAGTGGGGAAAGGTTCTGGCAGAGGAGAGGCAGTGATAGAGAATGGAAAATGAATCCTTACATTGGATCCCCTTTCTCTATCATATCAAATATAAGCTGCTTGTATACAATTTCGAAGACTGTCATGAGCTCTCACCTCATTCACTATCAAAATGTTGACTCCAACCTCCAATCAACCCATGATGACAGCCTCCATCAGCTACTTTTTAAATTTTCAAACAAGCACCTTCATGCTTTCTCCTATGCTGGCCTTCACACTTGGGAGGAGCTCCCCATAAATATACAGAGAACATTACCTTCCATCGGATCTCTCCTTAAAACTCTTCTTTGACATGAGGCCTACAAAATCTTGACAATGGTTAGGCCTCTGGTGTGCTAATACACTGTCTCTTATGCTGACCAATACTGTCTCATTGTTTACTTGTACTCCTCCATCTGTCTATCAATATCCATCTGTTGTCTCTTGTCTTATACTTTGACGATAAGCTCTTGGAGGCAGGGATTTTTTTGTTGGGTTTGGGGGTCTTTTAGTTCTGTGTTTGTACAGCACCTACACAAAGCCCAACAAGTGGGGTCCTGGACCATGACTGGAGCTGCTAAGTGCTATGGTAATACAAATAATAATAAATCATAATAATAACCTATACTTACGTGGAGCCCCATTGTCTGTGGGCACAGGTATCTGTAGTAGTGGATCAAATTGTGGGGATCTGGCCAAAGTCAGACATCTGTGACTAAGACTGTGACACACCTACTTGTGAATGCCAATGGCTATCCCCTGAATATTAGATCTCCCAGCATGCATCTTAAGATCTAATGATTCAGATGCTTCTATTTTTGGGTGCCCAATTTGAGACAGCTTAAAGAGAGTCTGATTATCAGAAACTTCTGAATCTCTGCCTTCTGAAAATCAGATGCTTTTAAAATGTCTCAGATTGGGCACCTAAAAATTGAATCACACAGACTTATTAGTCATTTTTTGAAAACTTGGGCCCATGAGAGTGTGGAACATGTTATTCCTTTATGTGAGTTTTTCAGCTTCTTACAATCAATGTTATAAGGCTCTGCTGCAATCAATATACCACGGTCATTCAAAAAAAAAAAAACCCGAGGAACACTTGTGGCACTTTAGAGACTAACAAATTTGTTTGGGCATAAGCTTTTGTGGGCTAAAACCCACTTCGTTAGATGCATGCCTTGGAAAAAACAGTAAGAAGATATATATACAGAGAACATGAAAAATTGGGGGTTGCCATACCAACTCTAACGAGACTAATCAATTAAGGTGGGCTATTATCAGCAGGAGAAAAAAACGTTTGTAGTGATTATCAGGATGGCCCATTTCAAACAGTTGACAAGAAGGTGTGAGTAACAGTAGGGGAAAAATTAGCATGGGAAATAGTTTTTAGTTTGTGTAATGACTCATCCACTCCCAGTCTTTAATAATGGTGGAATTCCTCAAGTCCTTCTTTTCCCTGGGTCCAGATGATAAAGATGTCATCAATGTATGGTTTCAGAGTAGCAGCCATGTTAGTCTGTATTCGCAAAAAGAAAAGGCGTACTTGTGGCACCTTAGAGACTAACCAATTTATTTGAGCATAAACTTTCATGAGCTACAGCTCACTTCATCGGATGCATTCAGTGGAAAATACAGTGAGGAGATTTATATACACACAGAACATCATCAATGTAGCGCAAGTAGAATAGGGGCATTAGGGGGTGAGAGCTGAGGAAGCATTGTTCTAAGTCAGCCATAAAAATGTTGGCATACTGTGGGGCCATGCGTGTACCCATAGCAGTGCTGCTGACTTGAAGGTATACATTGTCCCCAAATGTGAAATAGTTGTGGGTGAGAACAAAGTCACAAAGTTCAGCCACCAGGTTTGCCATGACATTATCGGGGATACTGTTCCTGACAACTTGTAGTCCATCTTTGTGTGGAATGTTGGTGTAGAGGGCTTCTACATCCATAGTGGTGTTTTCTGAATGGTGTTTTCTGAAAGATCACCAATGGATTGTAGTTTCCTCAGGAAGTCAGTGGTGTCTTGAAGATAGCTAGGAGTGCTGGTAGCATAGGACCTAATCACATCAGCCACACCATCAGGGGCTTATTCACCTGCACATCTAGCAATGTGATATATGCCATCATGTGCCAGCAATGCCCCTCTGCCATGTACATTGGCCAAACCAGACAGTCTCTACGCAAAAGAATAAATGGACACAAATCAGATGTCAAGAATTATAGCATTCAAAAACCAGTCGGAGAACACTTCAACCTCCTTGGACACTCAATTACAGACCTAAAAGTTGCAATTCTTCAATAAAAAAACTTCAAAAACAGACTCAAAAGAGAAACTGCAGAACTGGAATTAATTTGCAAACTGGACACCATTAAATTAGGCTTGAATAAAGACTGGGAGTGGATGCGTCATTACACAAACTAAAAACTATTTCCCATGCTATTTTTCCCCTACTGTTACTCACACCTTCTTGTCAACTATTTGAAATAGGCCATCCTGATTATCACTACAAAAGTTTTTTTTTCTCCTGCTGATAATAGCCCACCTTTATTGATTAGTCCTGTTAGAGTTGGTATGGCAACCCCCATTTTTTCATGTTCTCTGTATATATATATATCTTCCTACTGTATTTTCCATGGCATGCATCTGACGGAGTGGGTTTTAGCCCCTGAAAGCTTATGCCCAAATAAATGTGTTAGTTTCTAAGGTGCCACAAGTACTCCTCGTTCTTTTTGCTGATACAGACTAACACAGCTACCACTCTGAAGCAGGATCATTCAAGCTCTCATGTCAGTTTTGACAAAGTGCCAGAGGTGGAAAAGACTCAAGATTTGCAGAAACATTATCTAAGGACTTCTCAGTTCGTCCTTATGGGTGATTGGAATTTGGACCATTCTTCTGATAACCAGCAAGCTGAAACTGTGTGTGGAGTCTGTATGGTAGTCAGGAAATAAAGCCACCTAGAAAATTCCAGAAAGACAGGGATGGAAATATTTAAGCCTAATAAATGTAAGGGAGAACACATTGTCATTTTCTTGCTACCCATCCCTTTCCTACACACATACAATACCGAGCAATACCTATTAAGAATGCTAGTATATCCTATGGACAAAAGAGAGGAGACATGATGTAAGAACCAGGGGCTGATTATAAATAGATAACAATGCAATATAGGGGAGAAAGATTAGCTTAAATGATGAATGAGAACATTTAGGATATGTGCATATACCGATATACACACACATAAACAGCTAGGTTATGGAATAATATTGTGGAAGAACCAACCTCAGAGGTAACAAAAAGTTTGGGTAAAACACTTGATATGCATATGAAAGGGATAAGAGAACATAAATGATGGGGTGAAATCTTAGCTCTATTGACATAAATGGTGAAATGCCCATTGGTGTAAGTAGGGCCAAGATTTCAGCCATGATTTTTTTTTCTAAACCTATCATATATGTTTGTATACTAATTCTTCCTAACTGGGTAGAATGGGCAGATTCACTGCCATGTCCTGTCCTCTTTGCACTAGTGTGGTAGAGTAAAGGGTTTGGAATATGACCCTATGACCCTTGTGGAAAGCCTTGTTATGGGGGAAATCTCTGTGTGTGTAGAACCAGTATAGCTGACTGCGATGCCAGTCTCCTCATGCCTTCTGATACAAGAAACAGAAGGGAGTGTTGGAAGTGGCATGTGGTCAAAGTACATTACTTCTCAGCTATCCTCAGCTGATGGATCATTCACTGGGGACATTGCCAGCTGGCACATATTTTAGCAGCTCCCAATAACCTCTAACCTGTGCTAGCACTGGGCAGAGATAATCAGGGAGCTGTATCAGGCTCTATGACATCTCATCACCACAACTACCGTGGTGAACCAAGTGGAATCTCTACTTAGCAAATAACCTGACCCAGTTTTGCAGAATATGCTGCTGCCTCTTGTACCTTTAAAATCTATTTTTTTATATACATTTTGATTTAATCACCTAAGTGAATATCTGCTTTATTTTGTCCATGAACATTTATGACCAATTTCTTGACCCTGAAAAGTACTGTAAAGAAAGAAGCAGCCAGTAGTTCTTAGAAAGGTGTACGTTGCTAAAATGACACTACCTGATAAGATGCCTATTACAATAAACAACTTAAATTAAAATATAAATATGAAACATCACAAAATAATAAACTGTATACCCCCTGTTGATTTTAGAGTGCTTTTAAAATGAGAAAGATACCACTGAGACCCATTTAAAATTAGCCTGTTTTGAAGATATAAACACTCTTTGAAATACTAAAAGCGCAGTAGGTGGAATAAAATGACCATAGAATATGTTCTTCACTTTTCCTGTATCGGCAGTGGAATAATATATAAACTTTCCTCTCTGCATATGTTAAAGCTCATCCACCTGACCTGTCTCTTTAAGTGAAGAAGACAGATTTTTCTTTGTTTTTAGCCCCATTCATGTAAACACTTATGTACATGCTTAACTTTACTACCACAAGAGGGTCATGGCTATTACATATAGTAGTAAAGTTAAGTACATGCATAACTACTTTCTGGATTGGAACCTTTGTTTATTAAATGTCTTTTATTGTTATATCTCACAACATTTAACCCAGAAAAAGACCTCAGTTTCTGCATCTACTTTCTTGTTCTATTTAGGACAAACCATTTCTTCTCACTGTCTATCATAACAATCCTGACCAGTTTAATTTTGAAAAGCCTCAAGCCTTAACTTACATGCACCATTGAGGGCCACATGCTCCACCCTGACTCCGCCTGCTTTATATTGCAGAGGCTGCTTTAACGTTGGGGAATATTTAGGCTTGCAGCTGGCCCAGAGCTAGGGAGCATAGTGATGGTTTGGAATCAGTTTTCCTCCTGTTCTACTCTGGTCCTATGCAGTTGTAAGATTTTAGAACTGATTTTTTGTTATTTTTCATTTTCTAAAGAAATAGTGTATAGATTTGAAAAATAATGGAAAGGGGAAAATAGATCCTGATGTGCTGGGCTTTGTGCCCTGAAGGCCATCAATGTTTTCTGTAGTTCATACAGTCATTTTCAAGGTACCACATACTTCACTTCTTATTATTTCCCTGAAGGAAGTCAGCTGGAAGTTACCAGAAAACCCCTGGACACATTCCTGAATTACTGACAGATAAATCAAAGGATGGAGAGTAGTATTTTCAAGCCGTATGTAAGCTAAAGTTGTAAACTAAAGCGTGACAGAGTTTGATCTGGCCTCAGCCCCAAAATAGGGAATGTTGCTTTAAGACTTGTTGGCTCCTCCTCTTATCATTTATAGACAGGGGAGCTGGAACAATTTATACAATGGGGATGCTGAGCCATTGAACCAAACTGTAAACCCTGTATATGATGGAAACCACTTCCAGACAGAGGCTGCAGGAGCACCCCTGGTTCCAGCACCAATGTTTGTAGATAATCTTAGCTATATCTGAGGACAAATTCAGTACTCTCTCAGTGAAATGTGGTGACTTGAATGACTACAGTAAAGCTGATATAGTGTAAATCTTTTACTGTGGAAAAACTAGAACTGTGACTCCCTGTATGTATCTCATCCCCAGCAGGGGGAAGAAGGGGTTAATGAAGCTTCACCAAGGCAGAGAGAGCTCTGATACCACCCTAAGGGCTGTATGCAATCTGCCAGTCAAGGAGGGAGGAGCAGACAGGGGGACCTCATTGAACGGGAGGCTATGAAAGGAAGAGTGTAAGCAACAAAAAATCTTTTGTGTGGGTAGAATCTTGTTTGTAATGTGGCTATTGGCTGAACAGTACCTACTTCCGGGGTCTAATGACATGCCCCCAAGGCCTTTTGGGGGTTGAAGGACTGATTACCTCAGAAAAGTTGGCATTTTAAAGTTTGGTGAGAGGAAGCTGAGGTGAAGAAAGAGAGAAATTGAGGCATGGCTGTGTGTGGAGAGAGGTTAGTGTATGGTCACGGGAACTAAAGGTAAAATGTATATTTATTCGTTTACTTTATTCACTTGACAAGGTTGAGCTTGTAGAAAACTGAACATGAACTTTGATGGCTTTTCTCTGCTAGAGTAGTAGCTGAGAATGCAGTAGATTTATGTACAAAATGACAAATAATATACCATACCTGTGAGCAAGGGAGTGGGGGTGCTCCTGTTCTTCTTAAGTTCAATGCCGCAGGCTTGACTATGAACATCGTTGCAGGACTTTCCGCTCTTTCTATGCAGAAAGGTGCCATTCGATCTTAGAAGAAAAGACTGTTGCATCAAAGATATATACGGGAGCTTGAGGGATGGCAATTCACATAATTAATTTAGATTTGTCAGAGTTAGAACAGTGATGGAAATTAGGGAATGTAGCAGGAAAGAAACAAGAAATGTTTAAATTTAACTATTTCCATTACTGATTCCTGTTAGCAGTAAGAGAAAGGAGATAGCAATAAGGCGCTGGTATTTTCCTAAGGAAAAAAAAACATTGATGGTGCCATTTTCTATCTAACCATGTTGAAACTCTAGTGCTATGACAATTCCTACATGTTCTGAGGAAAAGTAGGCAACAAAGAAACTTGTAGAAAATGAAAGCACTGGAGTATATGAAAGAATGCTGCAGTGAGGGTTTGAACCTTATTAGAAATGGCTAGTGAGATTATCTGAGTTCAGATTTATGAATGATTTAAGGCATATCTTACAAACTGCTGTGAATTTAGAATTTGTTCCATTGCAATACTGGCTTTTCCTACCCTAAAGGGAAAAATGGGCTACCCTTTCATATCTCTCACATAAGCACACTAGAAAACTTGTCTTTGTTGTGGGAGTCCTTAAGAGTTCCAGATTCCCACAAATGGAAGACTGCTTTTAAATTGTTTAGGTGAGCACTTTCAGACACCTCCTCCCCACCCCCATCACACTAGTATATCTGATCCTGAACTCTGACCTAGATTTAATCCCTCTAAATATAGTAGGTTTTCCATTGTACTCTGTACAAGGGATTGTGAGGCCTCTTGCCAGCTTTCTGCCAATCAAGCAACAGAGGAGACAAGACTGTTTCTTGCCTTGCTGCTGCTCAATTTTTCATGAGGGAGCTACTTCCTGATCCCTCAAACACCTCAGCAGAGTCCTCTACAGAGGAGGTCATCTGGGATCCAAAGATATGGTTCAGCTTTTGAGTCGAATTCCTGTGTATTTTTGAGAAGAGGTGGTCAATATTAAAACAAAGGACATATCTCCTTGTGATTACACTAATGATGTGCTTGATCTGTTTCCTTAAAAAACTAAAATATATTCTCCCCAATACTTCCAGTAAGTAGGTGTTTATGAAATGACTGTGCTTCCTTGTTACTGTGGAATTACTTTCTCTTAAGAGTTCTTTCCTTGCTAGGACTCAGATTCAGCAATTCATCTTTCTTCAGCAAAGCATTTAGGCACAGGCTTAAGGATCTAAGCACATGGCTATAACTAACCAGAGCTTTGGGAAAAAGAGATGGACTTAATTACGTACTTAAAGGTTTTGCTACTTTGGGGATCTAAATAATTCTAAACTTTTAGGGACACATTGGGAGGGAAGTATTTGAGCTGTTAGCTTGCAGTACCCCATGAGGGTGGTCAAACTGCTTCCTCACCACACAAATGCAGTCTGTAACTTCTGGCAGTTGGGAGGGAGGTGCCAATTCACATTTCAGAAACACATCATGAGTATATGGTTAACAGCTAGCACTGTCCCTGGGGCTGGATATAGGCGTGGTTGTGTTAATTCAAGGTGCCTGGCTCTAGTATGAAAAAAACTAATAAACTCCATAGTAATTTTCTTTCCTGAAAGTATATGGAGAATCTTCCTAAATGGAAAAAAAATATCTGAAGCACAATTCTATTTATGGGAAAAGATTTGGTTGTGTAATTGGAATGATTACAGCCAACATTGGAAAGAAACAAACACCATTTCCTGTGCACATTTAAAATGAAAATATCTTAGTTTTTCTGCCTTGTATATTGATGTGGCTTGATGAAAATTGCTTGAGTACTGATGCTGTCTCTTCTCTGAACCCACTGTATTCAGAAGTATTGTTACCAACTGATGCTACTAAGAAATAAATAGGCTGAGTACACCTTCTAAATAAGATGACAGATTTGGATCCTGGAGCTGCTGTTTTAAAACAAATAGGGAAGTGAGAGAGTGTGAAATTCTCTATTGGTGCAATTCTACTGAAGTCTGAAAACTTGCATAATCTGTGAAGTGCCAAACCTGCTTCTGCTCTAGCCAGTGAGGCAACTCCACTGACTCAAGGGGGAACTGGATTTGAATCCACTACCTTAGAACAATCCTTACCGCATTGGAAGGGATACAAGAGAACTTAGGCAGCTGGAAAGAAGAGGCTAGGTGAGGCATCATAAGGGCCACTTGTCAGCTGAGCACATTCTCTTGCAGTAACTATATTTACTGTGGAAGAATATACTCATTTAAATTGGCCCATTGTGCCACACCGCCTTCTGTAATCTCCCCCAGTTGCACAGCAATCCCACAGCTCCCTTCCACAAGTGCCCTATTCACAGCTTCCACCAGACAGGCATTCTGACTTATCTCAACTACTGAGTCCTATCAGACACAAGCATACTAACTTGACCCTTTGCCCTCTAGCTGCTGAAGAACCCCTGCAAACTGCATGGCACATTCAGCACTGAGGGACTGTTCTGAATAGCTGTGCACAATTTCTGAAAGCAAGAGGAATTTCTTTCCAATGTAACACTTTAATACTGGCGGGCAGCTTTCAGCAGTACTAATTATTAAAAATCAGTGAAGCCCAAATGATCTGAAATCAAGCCTCAAAATGTTTAAATGCATTTTAATTTAGGTCACAAATTAAACGGTGGGAAATCTTTCACGATGTTGAAGAGTACAAATGGTGTGGTGCAGTATTCTACATCTCCTCCCAATTATTACATAAGCACTGAACCACGGTACATAATAATGGGTCATGCTGCTGCATAGAACCATAGCTTTCCCACCCTCCCACTGAGTGTGCTGAAGTCACAGGATCATATCTGGCCATGCAACTACAATTATGAATGTAAGCAATTCTGTCTCTTAGGTGAAGTTATGTCATATCTAATGTTACATATCACCAGCTTACTCCAAACTGTGAACTTGTTCATGCCCTTGGCTCATGTTTTAAATAACTGGCCCAATAGAATAACATTGATATTCTGTTACTTTAAACAAAGAAACAAAATAAGCCTCTTTTAAAAACTAGTTCTTTCATCTCCTCTACCCCCTTGGTTTCCATACCTGTTTTTAGTTGAACTGCATTGTGCCAATGCAGCAATTCATGTGGTTGCAGTGTGGGCTGGAACAGAATAGAATGTACTCTAGGGATGACAGTTCTCTTCCTAAAGTGTTTCCTGGTTTTCAGAACATTTTCAAAGCAATTTTGGATATGTGGTTCCAAATTATGTAACTACTAGCTTAATAAAAGCCATAGGCATCTGTAGCGGAAACTATATGTGGTTAATGTGCAGACCTGGAATTTAGGGAAACTGAGTTCATGTCCCAGCTCTGACTGTCCTTTTCACTTAATCTCCATGCCTCAATTTCTGAGCTATAAAATGGGGATAATGTGTACTTTCTCCCATCCTTTGTCTTGTTTATTTAGAACATAAGCTCTTCAGGACAGCAACTCTAAGAATAGTCTTTGCAACATCTAGAAAAATGGATTCTGCACTTGGTTGTGGCCTCTGTATGATACTATAATATAAATGAATAATAATGATTTTAAGCATATTTTTAACTAGTTCTGCTATATCATTTTGTATAAATTAAAATAGAGATGGGCCCAAACTGCAAAGTTGAGATCCAGATTTCAAATCTTCCCAAATCCTAGAGTGTTCAGATCAGACTTTGAATGACAAATATTGATCTTGTTTTTCTGTGGTAGTGTTTTTCTTTACCTATTGCAATATATAAGCTCTCTTAAAGAATGTTTCATTACCATGCAAGTATAACTAGCCAATTTTAGATTAACTTTCATATAGATTAAAATATAGAACACACTGTTAAATTTCAAGATTTTTAGAAATGATCAATTTCATAAACAGTTAAAACATTGAGTGTCACCTCACCTTAGGTTGGACCTAGACTTTCAGAAGTTACAGGGTCTTTGATGCCCAATCTGAGATTTCTTAAAGTGACGTAATTTTCAGAGGCTGGTATTAAGCATTTCCTGAGAATTGGGCCCCTTTAAAGTTTATAAATTGGGCACCCAAAATCATTAGTCAGTCTTGAAAATCTTCACCACAGATGCAAAAAGAAAATAAGAACCAAATGTGCTGAATTCTGTTTTGTTCTATGCAGTCTCTTCAGTGTATTCAGCACCAGTACTCAAGGAATGGTATATTTAACATGAATTATTTGGCATGGTGTATTTAACATAATCACATTTTGGGCTCTGTTAGGTGAAATTTCATGATAACCAACTCTGTTCATTTCATTTTTGTTTTATTAATTAATAAGCAGTTGTGTTTTTTGTTTTTCCTGGCACTAATGCAAAAACACAGAATAATGACAGTTCAGTACTTTTGGAATTAAGAAATGGAATAAAGCTCTGTAAATCCTTAAACCATGCAATAAATATACTATTGCATTAATCTGTATTGGTTAATTTCCCCTTCTTGTTTATTGCTTTTATTATGTGCATGCCACTGATACAAAGTTGTCTTGTTTTAATTGCTTTTTGCTTCATTGCTCCTTCAGAAGGACTAATAACCACAAGGAATCCACATCTATTTGCCTACTCAATATCAAGCTTCCTTGATTTACCAGTTTTGCCCTACAGATGACAAGCCTCTTAAAGAACTTTTTTAAAATCTCATATCATGACTGTTTGTTTTTACTTTGGCATGAACACAGGTTTTTTTCTTAACCTTTTCTTTGTACAATAGAAAAAAATAATTTCAGGTACTTACTACTCCTTACATGTTGCTAATTATATGATCGTGCCAAGCTGTTTTGCGTGAAACGAAAGTTCACATCTCCTAGAAAATGTTATGTTTAGAGACAATCCTAGGATCAGTATGTATTTATCTTTTGTTTTGTAACATATTACCCAATACTAATAACCAGATGCACCAAAGAAAGAAGTATAATATTCAACCAGGAACTGTGTGGGTATAAGTGAGAAATGTAGCATTTATAGGAATAATGTAAAACTGGAGAGAACACACCCTTAAAAGTTTTCAGGCAAAAAATAAATATCTTGGTGGGAGCGCTGCCGTACCACTCTGAGTGGGTAGTGAATGAGGATACTAAAAGAACAAGCCTGAAGCTGCTTGGATTTATAAGTGGAGCAGATGAAAATGTGTAAATAGGCTGACTAGCTTTAATTAGTAATTGGTCACCAGGTGTCCTGAGCCAGTTAAAAGGAAAGAGTAGGCCAACACCTTAGAGAATTTTCCTTTGACTTTCCTTTGAGCTGGAGTTGAACTTGTTCAGTATGCTTGAAAATTGAGACGTCTTCTTTGTTTCTGTTATGATATTACTTGCCACCGGAAATGAATATATAGAAGAATGCAGCAACAAGCAAAGCAAAGTAGCTGATCTGGATGTGTGTGGCTTCACAAGAACTTCTGCTCTTTCCCCCCCCCCCCCAAGTTAATGAGGTTAAACAGCATCTTTTGAAACTACTTGTGTATTAAAACTATGTGAAATAGGGTAGTTTTTGCTTTAGAAGCATCTATCTAATTATCTGATTGTATGTTGCATAATTTAACTAGGGAAGTAGAGGGGTTGGGGAGAAGAAGGGACAACTATAAATCAGCCCAGCTTTGTAAACTTCAATGACCTTTTCAACAACTAGACATTTTGACTTTTTTACATGGAGACTAAAGTAGGTAACTTTCATGCAGCATTTGGTTGAGCGATGAACATTTCATAGCTAACTTCATTGTCGGTGGCTCTGACCCTGCAAACACTTACATCTGTGCAATTTTATCCAAAAGAGCAGTTTTACTGATGTGAATAGGACGACTATTGTGAGTGAAATTACATTTCTGTTTGTTTGACTGGGGCCTGTTTCTCATACATTCAATATAAAACCTGATCTGACTTGCATACACTCTTACTTTCATTTCTAGGGCATGTCTGTGGAGACTAATAGGTGGTTATTACTGCTGTTGTGCTATTGCAGTCAGATTAAAGATGAAGGGTAGTACAGTGGTTAGAGCAGTAGCCTGGAACATAGACCCAGGTACAATTCTTTGCTCCCCTAGACTTCCTGTGTGGCCTTAGCATCTCTGGGTATGTCTACACTGCAAAGAAAAACCCGAGTTGCCAGGTCTGAGCCCAGGTCAGTTGATTGAGAGGCTAAAAATAGCAGTGTAGATGTTCCTGGGATCTGAGACCCTGCTGATTACTTGGCTTCAAAGCCCAGGCTCCAGCCAAGTGGGAGCATCTCCATTGTTGTTTTTAGTTCTGCAACCCAACAACCCCCCTGAAGCCAAGTCAATTTGACCTAAGCTCTGAGACTCAGTGCCATAGCTGTTTCTTTGTAGTGTAGACACATCCTCTGTGCCTCAGTCCCCATCTGTAAAACTTGGATAATAGCACTGCTCTACCTCATGGGGCTGTTCTATTTATCCTCACATAAGAGTGTGGGGTGCTTCGGTGTTACTGGAGTGAGGGCCATATAAGTACTGGAGATGGATGTGACATTGCACCCCATAATGCTTTATAGAAATATGTTCCTGAGTGTAAATATGACATAACTGGAATATGTTCTATGCTAGATATTCCATGTAACATATCTTTGCAAAAGTTATGTTCTACTGCATGTATTCATCCTATCTGTATGCATGTATCATTTTTATATCTGAAGTTGAGTGTTGGCTTTGTGCTTGTATTTAAAGTGTTTGCTGCAGAAAGGACCTAAGGCAGATTTGGTCAACATAGTGTGAAAGGGTTGTACAGCTAGACTTTGGCAAACCAGTAAAAAGCCTGAAATGACTAGGGCTTATTGCTAAAAGCAGCCAAGTCAGCAGGCTGTAAATTGGCCAAGTCAGCAGGCTTAGCTTAACCAAGGCAGGAGGGGAGGGGGTCTTTGGGTGCCACAGAGAGGGCAGCTTGACCCCACATCCTTCCTGATAAGAATTGTGTTGAAGTGGCTGATACATGCATGTTAGAAGAGCAGGATGTGCCCCAGGAATGTCTAGTGGGGGCCTTAAGGCTGCAAATTCTTGAAAAACCCACACCTGGTTAATTGATAATCAGAAGGAACCTTTTGCTGGACTACTGCAACTACTTGTAACAAGTTTTCTTTAAGGGACATGTCTAATGTATAAATAAGGGGGGAAAGTTTGAGGTAGTGTGGTGTTTAGATGTTGCTTGTAATTATTAGAATGGGAGCACTGGCTGTTGGGAGTCTGAAAAGACAGGAAACAGGAAGGAGGGGAGGAGTTGAGAGGCTGGGAGAAAGCTACAGAGGGTGTAGCAGCAGCTTGGCAAAGAGGTTTCCAGTTTGAAAATAAAGTCCTGTTGAAGCTTGTTAGTATCTTGCCTGGTTGATACAACAGTAGTTGGACTCTTTTTGGACTCTCCCTCTGGATACATCTTGTAGTCCACACCGGCAGACAGAAGATTTGGCCACCAGAAGCCTGCCGCTGTGCCACTCAAGAGCCACACTCAGCTTTGGTAATTATCAAGGGTTGGGGGTGTTTTACTAACCTGTTGTGGATGTGTGTGTATAGGTGCTTGAGACTAAGTAAAGTTTAGCTTTAAGTGAATGTGCCAGCCATCTATTGGTCGGATGGCTGTGTCTCCTCTGATTTATTTCCTGACACCACCTTGCACAGAGTAAAAGTTACCAAGAGCTTTGGGTTGAAAGAACCCCAGATAACAGGGTTATTCAAGTAATTGTGAGTACTTGGCTAACAATGGACCTTGATAGAAGCCAATCCACATCTGAGCTTTCCTGGGAACGTTCAGGCTAACATGTGCGTAATGGCTTGGCCTGTAGAGAACTGAGTCATTCATGGACAAGTGACACACAAACTCCATCTTGTAGCTGTGATTCTACACAGGGGGAGAGAGGAGTTTCCACCCATAAGAGAGAGACTATATAAGCCCCTGGAAACCCCTCCATTTTGTCTTCAGCTGGCTCAAGAGAGAGGCTCTCCCCACCCCCACCCCCCCAAAAAGAGATGCCTGAAAGAAACTAGAACAAAGGACAGTAACTACAGGGGTGTGAGTGATTGCTGTACCCAGACTAGGAGGAAGTCTAGTCTGTAAAATAAGCTTATTGGAACATCTCTGAGGGTGAGATCTACCTGCATTTAGTTTCTTACTGTATTAGGCTTAGACTTGCATGTTTTGTTTTATTTTGCTTGGTAACTTACTTTGTTCTGTTATTACTGGGAACAACTTAAATCCTACTTTTTATATTAATCACTTTTTACTTATTAATTAATCCAGAGTAAGGATTAATACCTTGGGGAGCAAACAGCTGTGCATATCTCTCCATTAGTGTTATAGAGGATGTAATGGGTTTCTGTCGGAACTTAACTTGGCTGCCCCTGGTTGTGTCTAGTTGTACAAGATGGAAGTGTAATCGGGGTACAGTTTTGTAAAAAAGAGTGTCAAGGTTCCTCCCCCACTCTGAACTCTAGGGTACAGATGTGGGGACCTGCATGAAAAACCTCCTAAGCTGATCTTTACCAGCTTAGGTCAAAACTTCCCCAAGGTACAAAATATTCCACCCGTCGTCCTTGGATTGGCCGATACCACCACCAAACTAATATTGGTTACTGGGGAAGAGCTGTTTGGACGCGTCTTTCCCCCAAAAATACTTCCCAAAACCTTGCACACCACTTCCTGGACAAGGTTTGGTAAAAAGCCTCACCAATTTGCATAGGTGACCACAGACCCAAACCCTTGGATCTGAGAACAATGAAAAAGCATTCAGTTTTTTACAAGAAGACTTTTAATAAAAATAGTAGTAAATAGAAATAAAGAAATCCCCCCTGTAAAATCAGGATGGTAGATACCTTACAGGGTAATTAGATTCAAAAACATAGAGAACCCCTCTAGGCAAAACCTTAAGCTACAAAAAAGATACACAGACTGAAATAGTTATTCTATTCAGCACAGTTCTTTTCTCAGCCATTTAAAGAAATCATAATCTAACACGTACCTAGATAGATTACTTACTAAAAGTTCTAAGACTCCATTCCTGGTCTATCTCTGACAAAGACAGACTATAGACAGACACACAGACCCTTTGTTTCTCTCCCTCCTCCCAGCTTTTGAAAGTATCTTGTCTCCTCATTGGTCATTTTGGTCAGGTACCAGCGAGGTTACCTTTAGCTTCTTAACCCTTTACAGGTGAGAGGAGCTTTCCCCTGGCCAGGAGGGATTTCAAAGGGGTTTACCCTTCCCTTTATATTTATGACAAAGAGTAATCACAGTGCAAGGGATGTTAGGCAAAAAAGAGTTTTGTGTGTGTGCACAGGAAAAAGAAAAGGAAAAGGGGAGGAATGATGGGAATACTGAGCCTTGGGGTGTGCAGTGCTCTGGGGGATCAGATTGTTGCTTTGGTGGGTGTGCATGAAAACTCTGTGGGCATGGGGGAGGCAGTTACATCTTGTATAAAATTAATATGGCTAATATAATGTTATGGAGGTTAAACTATATGGAAGGAATGTGCATATTCCCAGGACGTGTGCAGTGTATATTGGAGAAGGGGTAAAAGAAATGCAAATAAAACATGGTACTTAATTAAAATCCTAATAGGGCTCCAAAAGGAGCCACAATAGGTTGTCCTTTCTTTTTCAGAGCTCTGTGTTTTGGAGCAGGAGATGAAAGTGGAAAGTAATCAGAACTCTGGTGGAAGTAAAGTGTTTCCCTTTTAAGACAGTCTCTGAGCTGCTAATAGCTTTGGATCCAAAAGCAAGCTAGTAAGCCTCTGTGTAAATGCAAATTACCTAGCTGATGGGCACAAAGGAGCTACAATTAATGAATACATCTGGTCAGCAAACAAGCTACTAGAAGACTCAGATTATGGCCCTCCAGGAAAGGGAGGTGATAAGTCAAACCTGAAAACAAGGGGAACAGGTTAACCCTAATGGGTGTGTGTGTACAATGCTAAAATCTGAAGCTGTCTCAGCTATTACCTGAGAATAAACTTAAAGCTTGGTACAGCAGAGAAACTATTGCAAACATGGTCTGTTGTACAAGAGGGGAAACTGAGGTACACTACCTCATGCATTTTGTAAATGACCAGTGAATGAGGTAATTCACTAGCCTGACTATAGAACAAAATAAGGACAGCCTGGAGGTAATTCTTCTGTTTTTCCTGCAATTAGCAAGGAAATTTGTAAAAGAAAGTGGTATTATTAAGGAATAATCTTTCCCCACCAGGGGAGTAGAAATTGTTTCTTTTGTTTTTCAGATACTCTACAAGCAAGCTGGCACCAGCGGGAGAATAATTCAGAACACCATGGGTCTCTGTGTCCATGGGGGGAGGGATAGCTCAGTGGTTTGAGCATTGGCCTGCTAAACCCAGGGTTGTGAGTTCAATCCTTGAGGGGGCCATTTGGGATCTGGGGCAAAAATTGGGGATTGGTCCTGCTTTGAGCAGGGGGTTGGACTAGATGACCTCCTGAGGTCCCTTCCAACCCTGGTATTCTATGATTCTATGTTTTGTGGTGTTTGTCTTGTTGCTGGTATTGTTGTGTTTTAATGAACAGAAAACCTCATGACATGGGTGGGGGATGGCTTCAAAAGGCTGACCCTGTGGGGGGAGATGTGTATGGGAATACAAAATGCTCAACTAGGAGGCCAGCATCTGTGTAATAGCTACCGTGGTACCTGGAAATGGAATGGCAACTTATGTGGTCCCCACAAGTCCTATGGAAATAATGAGAAGGGAAGGAGCTTACTGGCAATCAATGGAGGGGTGTGTAAAATAGTGTAAATCAACAGAAGTTGTTTGGATGTGCCCCTCTCCTATGACTATGGAGGAGCAGAATCAATGGCCTATGCAAGGGGTGGACAATTGGGTGTACTGTGTATAAGGTGTTTTGCTGGGAATGTACATATTACTGGGGGCACAATTACACCAGCCCATAACCAAACTACACACATCTACATGCTGCTATCTGAACTTTGGTGCACAAATGGATCCGTGAATCTTATTGCTGTGAATAATCAAACCAGGGTATACTGCCTGATTCCATACCAAGTGGTCAAGCTGGTTTGGACGATATCCTATTTCTCTGTGAACATTCAGTGGACTTATGATATGGACAAAAGTATGCAAAATTTGCAGGAGCAGCTTGTTGCAACTGCCAGCAACTGGACACATAAGATCGTGACCCCCGTCGAAGGAGGAGAGGCAGTGTTTTGGGGGTGTCTCAGATGTTGGACCATACTGCAGTGGTCAGGACTTGGTGTTGCTGTGGATTTTGTATTGTTAACTGTATTTGTGCTATGTTGCATATGGAGATAACCTATAAGTAATGTAGTAAGCCCTCCAAACCCTACAGTGTACTAGACAACCTGGACCCAACCTTCTCAGGTCCACTCTAATGGGAAGTCTGGAACGCTAATTGGAATAGGTGTGGTATGTACGAGAGAAGGTGCAGGGCACTATACAACACAAGGGGCAGTGGGACAAATGGAATATTGACACCTTCCACCTTGATGCCTGGCCCTATCAGGAAATGTGTGGCTGTATGTCCTATGCTTTTCCAGGGATACCTGGGCAGGAGGATCCCAAAAGAAAAAGAGAAAAAAAAGGGATGGAGTGTTAGGATATAGATATCCTGTCTGTAAAGGCCTATACTCTAAGAATTTAGGTGTATTCTTATCACTTGGCTGGTTAGAGGTATAAAAGAGAGAATCAAAATCACTGTCTGCCAGTGTAAGGTCCTTCTCTTACTGTGAGAGTCTGAGTCCCTGTGCTTACGCTAAGGCCTTTGGCTAAGCAACAGAGGCAGCCATAAGCTGGGAAGCGACCGGTCACCACCTCACATTCCAAACTAGTCACATTGAAATAAGGTGCTATTAGGCTGTTAGGAAAACAATCCTGTCCTGATGATGCCTATCACCTCCAGAGAAAGGGAAGTGCCTAGAAAATGTAAAAGGAAACTTAGTTTGATAGTATCCTGTCTGGCAAGAACTCACTTATTAATAGCTGGGATGTGAAATCCTCACTTCTGTATTGTTTTTTCATTATAGTTCCCACTTTGCTATTGTTTGTCTATAATCTCTATCTGGTTCTGTGATTGTTCCTGTCTGCTGTATAATTAATTTTGCTGGATGTAAACTAATTAAGGTGGTGGGATATAATTGGTTACATAATCATGTTACAATATGTTAGGATTGGTTAGTTAAATTTCAGGAAAATGATTGGTTAAGGTAAAGCTAAGCAGAACTCAAGTTTTACTATATAGTCTGCAGTCAATCAGGAAGTGAGTGGGTGTGTGTGTGTGGGGGGGAATGGGAACAGGTAATGGGGGTGGGGAAATTGGAATCATGTTTGGCTAAGGGCAGGAATGGGAACAGGGGCACAGGTGTAAGTGCCCCACAGGGGCACAGTCCCCCACACTGTGGTGTCAGAGCTGGGAAGGGGGACACTAAGGAAGGAAACTGGAATCATGCTTGCTGGAAGTTCACCCCAATAAACATCGAATTGTTTGCACCTTTGGACTTCGGGTATTGTTGCTCTCTGTTCACGCGAGAAGGACCAGGAAGTAAGTGGGTGAAGGAATAATCCCCCTAACATATAGCAATAACAATCCTACAAACCATGAGAGAAAACTCAGTATGAGAGGGTTACAAGACGTCTTCCAAATGACATTTTTCAAACTTGCCCTGAGGTGGGTTTTGTTTTTGTTTTTAAAAAAACAAGCTCTTCAGCATTGCTGCTATTTTTCATTAGAAGGAATGAGATTCTCCTTAAAAAGAATCTAAATATGATTCAGAAAGCATAATACTGTTAAATATATTCATATTCAAATTTATATTTGGTCAAACATTTAGACAATATTAGAAATAGTTAAGGTGTCATAAATATAAAGGGAAGGGTAACGACCTTCCTGTATACAATACTATAAAATCCCTCCTGGCCAGAGGCACACAATCCTTTTACTTGTAAAGGGTTAAGAAGCTCAGGTAGCCTGGCTGGCACCTGCACAAAAGGACACAGATAAAGGAAGCAAGCAATCCAACTCCATTAGAATCAGTAAGTACTAGCAAGGGAATGCATTAGCTTATTTTTGTTTTGGCTTGTGATTTTCTCTGTGCTGAAAGAAAGGTGTATTCCTGATTTTCTTTTTGTAACTTTAAAGTTTGGCCTAGAGGGAAATCTGATTGTCCTGTAAAATTACCTTCCATCCTGATTTTACAGAGATGCTTTTTACTTTATTTCCCTTTATTATAAAGTTCTAATTTTTAAGAATCTGATTGGGTTTTTAGTGTCCTACAAACCCAAGGGTCTGGTTTGTGCTCACCTTGTTTATTTTTCAAGCCTCCCGAGGAAACAGGGTGTAGGCTTGGTGAGATTTTGTGGGAATAGGAACTCCAAGTGGTTCTTTCCCTGATTCTTTGTCTAAATCACTTGGTGGTGGCAGCATACCTCAGTCCAAGGATAAATAGAGATTTGTGCCTCTGGAGAATTTTCAACCTAAACTGCTAGAAATAAGCTTAGGGGGTCTTTCATGCAGGTCCCCACATCCATACCCTAGAGTTCAGAGTGGGGAAGGAACCTTGGCATAAGGTCTGCTTAAGTTATCATTAGAGTCAAAATTGATCACTCTGTGGTACCTGATACCATTTTTTCTTAGTAAAGGGACATACTGGGATGCTGCATGTTGGAAAGCACTATCAGGCAATTGTGAGCAACTGTTGTCTTTTTAATGGTGACTGCTGTATATTTTTCCATAATTAAATGAATGTTAGAGCAAAGCCTCCATTCTGTGGTTGGATCTGCAAGGGCCAGGACCTTTTATGCATGTGGTTCCCATTGTGCAGAAATGCAGCAGCATCAAGGGACAGCTTACACACACATTGATATCAAAACTCTCATACTGCATAAAATATAATATCTATGAACATACCAAGATATGTATATGGCTCTCCCTGGCTGGCCTTGCTGCAGAGCCTTGTGTCCATTGATAAACAAGTTTTGAACTGCAGAGATAAGAGAGATGATTCATGAGGTTATAATATACTTCAAACAGAACAGTTTGTGTAAGTCATTTTCTAGTGTAGTAGAAAGGTCCCTGGATAAAGGAATGGGGAGTGCTGGCTGAACTGGAAGACAGAGTCCTGATTAGAAACCTCCATTCCCCAACAAGGGTACAGAAGACATTTCACCAGCTAGGACAAAAAAATCGTACCAGGGCCTCCATTTATGCAAATGGATAGTACCTTTTTATTAAAAAAAAACTAGCGTGACCAAACTCAAAGAATAAAAGTGTATATTTGCCTATTAATAAAACGGATAAGAAAGATCTTGTTTGTGTATGCTTATTTACTTTACAAAAGTCATATATTACATTATGACATGGCCCAAAAACGACTTTGGGAGTTTGAACATTTCTTGGAGATGTAAATGTCATGGACTCACTGATTTGAACTTAGATGTCTGATCTGATCTGGTCTAATCCAAAGTCAATTAATGGAAGGATTTCAATGTATGTCAATGAGCTTTGGATCAGGTTCAAAACTGTGTTTTACAGCTATGAAGCAAATAGAATTGCCTAGATACTGAAATAAATTGTCTGACATTAGAGATGCTCAGATTCTAGACTGCTCCCTCTAATTCTCAATTCAAAGCTCTGTTACTCTAAATTATAGATAAATTTGCATTCAATAGCCAACCAACTCAGAAGGATAAGCGAAGTACCTCCCCATCTCAAACTTTCTCGCTGATAGGATGTTTACTATCTTTTACTCGTTTCACAACCTGATCCTATGTAGTAGTGCTGAGTCCCTTCAATTCCCATTCCAATAAAACTTCAAATTAATACATATTTTCTGCAACTGACATTGGTTTACAAAAGTAAAAATTCTGATAGCGATTGTTCTGTCATTTAAACTACACATTTGCAAAAACACTATTTGAATTATTTAAATACAGATAGACATATTCACTCAAACCAGGTTACACATGTGTGTTGTGCAAATAACTGATGTGGTCTCTTTTACCTAATGTCTGTTCAGAGTGGCAAGGAAAGGAATTATGAAGAGCTGGGAGAACTTCAGGGGACCATGCTTGACTTTGGAATTTAGGGCCCAGCAAACATAACTGGGAAAGAAGGAAAAAAACAAGTGAATTGTTTGGAGAAAATAATTTTCAAATGTAATTTAGTTAAGGAAACAAGTTCAAGGGTTGAAATACTTTCACATTTTGGTTTTTGGACACTTTTTCTATTGAAAAAATGTTTTTTAACAAGAAATCCCCCAAATTTTGGAGGAAAATATCCCTTACATTTTTGGATTGTAAGCCAACTCGAGAAATCAGTTTTTGCTAGTTTGCCCAAAGGAACAGCACTTGTTTTATTTTGCAAGTGGAGTGAAGATGACAATACAGATCCAATAAAGTCAGACAACTGACCCTCCAAATATCCAGATTTAAGGGAAGTTCATAATAAAGTATAACTACAAAAACCTATAGTTTTAGCCAAAGCTGATAAAAGTCAATGTGGGAGTCTATTTACTTGAGTAGGCTTTGGATCAGGCCGATATTGTATGGCTTAAAAACAAACTGAAGTTCAGTAATTTAACTTGTAACACTGCTGAGTATAATATGTGATATAGCATAATGGCAAACTTGTACCTTTAAACCTGATTGTTTGGAAGGGATAGATATTCCTTTTACTTAATCTACATCTTCATTTTCCCATTTCTTGCATGATAACATGAGCGATTATTATTATAAATACTTAGCATTTATATTGTACTTTACAGCATTGAAATGCTGTACAAACTAATTAAGCCATATTAATTAATCCTCCTTGCACTGCTGAAAGTTAGACATTTGTTTGTAATGAAATACAGTATCAATTCTTCTCTGCAGCTGCCATATTGTATTTCAAATCCAGACAAAAAAATGTGGAAGCACTAGGAGAATCCTGAACAAATGTAATAATTTGGTATGTTTTTACATTTGAAAATATTGAATAAATTATTTCACAAATAGATTACCAAACATTTCCTATTACTTTGACTTTCCTCATTACTCACATAGCTCTACGCTGATATCTCATGTTTTACCTTCAAATGTATGGTTGTAGGTGGTTTTACCATAAGTAAACTTCTAGATTGAGATCCTTAACTACTTCAAACTGATGTCGTCTGTACTGGTATTTCCTAATTTTTCCCATCTGAGTCTGCAGATAATGGACTACAATTTAGATAATAAAACTAAAAATTCTGCTTATGCAACACCAACAAATATTACAACACTTTCAAGCTATTTTCACAAGAATAGACATCAACTACATCAGTTAAGTTGAATTTCTGGAGACCTCTTTGCCTATGCTAGTTTGTCTTTTAGAATCATGCTGGTTAATCTCTAGAGGCTTCATGCTTTTACTAACTTGTCAGATCATTTGGGAGGTTTTTTTAGTGCAGGACATTCAAAAATCCCACTTCAAAGTAAAGTGCTTTCATAATAGGATGCATAATTCCAATTAATTAAATTGAAATAGGCATAGGATTCCTGAAAGCAAAGCAGACTCAAAGCAACTTGTGTTTTGGAACTACACTTTAAATCCATTCATGTTTATTTTGTAATATGCTGAGGGTTTGATAATAAAAAATATATACTCTTTCCTGGCATCATTTCAAATATAATTTTTCATATTGCAATCTCTTCTATAATGAAAGGAAGTGACCTACTGTTGCTGATTCGAAAAGAGATATAGAAGTAGATAAAAATGTATCTGAAATTTATACAAATTGAATTAACATATTTGCATACAAGAATGATCCTCTCAGCAGCTATCCAGTATTAGATTCCAACAGTATTCCATTTAAGAATAGTTTATTCGTCTGTTAAAAGGATTTTTCTCAAAAATAAAAAACATAGTTTATATCTATTTCCTCATGAAATGTTTTAGATTCTACATGAAAAGTAGATTGATTTTTGACATTTTAAGTCACCAATGTTGAGGACATTTCTTTACACTCACTATAGAAATGGAGTTCACTAGTAGATTATTCTATGGTACTTGTTGTTGGTCTATGCCAGGGATCAGCAACCTTTGTCATGAAGCCCACCAGGATAAGCCCCTTGGCAGGACGGGCTGCCTGTTTACCTGCCAAGTACGCAGGTTTGGCCGATTGCAGCTCCCACTGGCTGTGGTTCGCCATTCCAGGCCAATCTGGGCTGCAGGAAGCGGCGCGGGCGAGGGACGCTTCCCACAGTCCCCATCAGCCTGGAACAGTGAACCACGGCTAGTGGGAGCTGTGATCAGCTGAACCTGTGGACGCGGCAGGTAAACAAACCTGGCGGGCCACATGCCAAAGGTTGCCAATCCCTGGTCTATGCCAAGAACCATCCTTTCTTTGCCTTGGAGTCATACAGTAATCTAACAAATTTTGACGGCATGTGAGGTACTTTGTCTAAAAATCCTTGGGGGCCTGACCTAAAGCCCATTGTTGATCCAGTCTGGAAAATGGCTGAGCATGGGAAGGGGCCTACGTATTATTTATTTGTAGTACTGTAATGCCTAAAAGCCCTGATCATGAACCAGGACCCCATTGCACTAGGTGCTATACATACATGGGACAAGAAGACAGTCACTGCCACAGCCATGCATCAATGCTAGAAATGGTCAATTTTTGGAAAGAAAAGCTTTTAATTTAAAAAGGCTTTTTATGAAAAATTGACAATTTCCTCTTTTATGAAGTAATGCATTTTTATTTACTTTTTTTTTTCTGAAAATAGGCTTTTGGTAAATGAACAATTTGATATTTAAGAAAGAAATGGGCCAGTTTCAAACAATTTGGAATGAACTTTGAAATTTTGTAATGAAACTATTTTAATAGCTTAGTTTTTTGTTTTGTTTTTTAAATCAGTCTCTGAAATTTGTGCTTTTAAAAAAATAAAATAAAATCAAGAGCACAACATATTGTTGAACAAATCGACGGAAAAAGTCTCTCATACTTTCAGTTTTTTCTCTGGTTTCACCCATTCCTGTTTAAAGGTAACACTTAAGTTCACTTGCTAGCAGGATGCCACCTCCTATCTCTTGGCCACCGTATACAGTTTGAAGTGTGCGATAAACCAGTTCAGAAAAGCACATGATAGTAGGCAATGTTGCGGAACAGTCTAATTTGTACCTTTGTAAGTCTCTTTGTAATTTACTTGATCCCACTCAGTAGTAGTTGGGGGGGGAAAAGAGATTACCACAAAGATGCTTTTAAATATGGTTTTGAATAGCTCTAGCACTATTGTATGCAAGGCTCTAAAAGAGACGCTGCTTGCTTTCTTGAAATATATACATCTTGTTTGGAGGTACTGGCCCCATGCATATAATTCTTATGTGCAATACCAGTGTTCACACTGAAGGTGGGGGGCTTATTGAGGTCTTTGAGTCAGGGGTTTCTTATATTTAACTATGCAGTTGACTCACTTATGAGAGATCGGGGCTCACTGTAGTTCTTAAATGCATCATAAAGAATTGCTTATTTTTTAGAATGAATTGTCTAGACATCAGGATTTGTGGTCCATCTTTCAACGAAAAGAAATAAGTAACATAAATTACATTATCACCCTCTTACTCCTTCCAGTGACTGCTACATCTGGTTCGTCCCAAACATGACTTTTACTTTGTGGTTAATACAAATATTCCTAAAGGCAAATTTTTGATTCTACCACCAGATTGCAGCACATACTAGGCATTATCAAAACAAATATTCTGAACTCCACTATAGGGTCTTTGGCAACCCTCCATTCCTCTCCAGAGATTACATGTCAAATTATATCATGGTATCAATAAACTTAGTACACGTTTCAGATGCAAAACACTAGAGATGGCTGAAAATTGAAATCTGTCCAGAAGAAAATTGAAAAGACATTTTAAATTTTTTATACAAAATCATGGCAAAGTCAAAATATCAAAGCTTTTCATGGAACACGAAGTTCCAATAAACTTGGATTTGGAAATATTGAAACATTTTGTTTTAACCTTTCAATCAAACAAAATGTTAATCAGTTCCATACTTTCAAAATGTTTTGTTTCAGCTTGGTTCAACATTAATCCATGTCCCCCTGAGCTGCCGCAATGCCTCAGAGGAGTTGTTCTGGATCCTGATGAGAATCTGGTTTTATTTCCCCAGTGTTGCTGTATTTTTGTTTTTTGGTTTTTTTTTGGAGTACTTGTTTAAATGGGATAGGAAACAAGTTGGTCTATTCTTCCCGGCTCTTCGATGCAAGTTTATGTATACCTAAGGTGCAGTGACACCGGTCAGCTCTGTGTTCTTGGGGAAGCAGGGTGCAGTATCCAGCCTGTCTGACTCATGAAAGAAACCCACCCCACAGCCTCTGTTAGAACCAAAACCAAACAGAAGAAAGACTTGAAACAATGAAAACAATGAAAAGGTGGTGGGAAACACACCTAAACCCCTCCTGACAGGGATGACAGGATTAAGGCAACTCCCCTAGCCTCATCTGCATCAAAGATGGAACAGGGAGGCATCTCCATTGGCATAGAGAATGAAGAACAGAGATTCCAAGGGAAGAACCGCACTGTACTCTGGGACCAGAAAAACAGGGAAGGACTGCACGATGGGGGATCTCTGCTCCAGATGTTAATAAACCCACACCTGCACACACCCAGCTCAGCAGTTATCAGACCAGTTCCAATAATGAATCCTTGATTGATATCCAAAATACTGAAGCTGCTTAATTGCATTGTGAGCTCCCTCAAAGGAACACCACCCATAGCCAGGAATGATCAGTTTATATTGTCTAGCCTAATGAAAACCCTTGAGTCATCAGTTTACCCATAAACAAATCTAGTGTTCTCCCTTGAACCATTGTTCTTTCCCTACAAAAACCCCTACCCTAGCCATGCTCAAGTAAGTGCTCTGATGCCTGGATCCAAACTCAGTATCAGTTCCACTGGGATTTCATCTTCTCCTGACTGATCATGCTGGGCGCTCTGCCTGTCTCCAGCACTCAGGACCCTGAGCTACCGCCATCACCTGGGAACCCCGACCATTTCAAGCTTCATGGAGTGGTGAGACCCCAGCTCTCTCTCTCTCTTTCTCTCTCATGCTCTCTTTCTCTGTGTTTTCTTTTCCATCTCAGGTATAACTTTTTAACCCTGACTTGTTTGATCAGGTATAGTTTTCTATATCTGACCTTTGTAATCTTTAATAATGTAACTGTTATGTTTGTTTAGGCTATCCTTGTGTAGTTATCACTATTCAATAAATAACTTTTATGGTTAAGCTGATTGTCTCCCTCTCTCTGAACTTTACTCTGTTGTGTTTTTGGCTTCCCCATTTACTCTGCAGCAACGCTCCTCTTACCTGAACTAAAGATCCCTGTAGTGTTCCAAAATACTGTGGGGTTTGCTCATCAAGTCGGTTACTAACAGAACAATTGTAACATAAAAGTGGGGATAGGGGCGTGCTGAACCTGTGACATACGAGGGTGGCAGCTTGGAAGTGCTCCTTGACCCAGTCTGCTCAAGCTTACTCTATCCCAGTGCTGTACCTATGCCATAAAGGGTGACAGCTTGGAAGTGCTCTTGGCCCAGCCCATTGAGTCCACGGACCTATAAGAGGTCAGCTTGAGAGTACTGATTGACCCAGTCCCCTCAGACTTGCTTTATTTGTGTGTGTGTTCATGTGATTCTGGGGCTGGAGGAGCCCCACCCTGGGGAACCTAGGTCCTGCAGGATAGCTCCATTGGGAGGGGATTTGCAGAAGGGAGAAATAGAGCTCCATATGAAAACACAAGTGACGCAAGCAGTACACTGATATAATTACAGAACCCCGCCCCCCCAGAAGAGTAACCCTAATAAATCAGTGTACCCCAAAGTAACGGGCAAATCTGGTAATAGCAGGGTGTTTTTTTTTTTCTTGTGGTTAAGGGAGCAATTCTTGTGGGACCCTCTTGTTAAAATATTGACAGCACATTTCTGCTCATGGCTCTGACTGTTCAGAGTGTGCATACTGGCTCTGGCCATTCAGTTCCTTTTGTGGACTTCAGTAATAGGTAAAGAGAGAAATGGATGATCCTGAGAAATGCTGTGCTTGAGTCTTTAGTCCTTTCCTTTCTTAATTTATTGGTTTTGTGTTTTTTTGCCTTTTGCTTGTCGCTTGCCTTCCAGAACAAGGCACCAGGTAAAATCTTTTCCCAATTAAAGTCAATGGGAGTTTTTCCAATGAATTCAGTGCAGCCAGTATTTCACCCATCTACACAATGAATATTGGAGTTTTAGATGGGTGTGTCCCCTGTTGATTCCTCACTATTACAAATGTTGTTTGTTTTTAATTTGTAGAAATGTCAGCAGCTTTCAATATGAAACTATGTCTTGAGGTTGTTTCATTGTGTAATGATACACTAATCCTCATACTTCTAGTATGGGTGGTTACACACCTAGGGTCAGTTTTACCATTAATGTCATTGACTTCAATGGTAGTGGAGCTAGGCCCTTAAATTATAGTCTCATGACAGGCAGTTTGAAAGTGCCTTGCTTAAAATTGCCCTCCCCCCCGCCCATACACACCATGTTACTTTATTTTAACTCATGGCAGGATGTCCTAATGACATAATATTACCTAATAAGTGTCTCATTAATGAATGTCACCATTAGTTTAATGACCTACATAATGATAATGCTTGATTATACTTCTGAATATTTAAATGTAGTGTATGTGAAGCATTTAAAATAGAAATAGAGCAAAAGACGCTATTGTACCCAAATGTCCCATTTACTTTTTAGCTGAGATTCTATCTAGGCCTGCTTTTTTTTTTTCAATTAGTAAACCTAGTTACTGAAAGGAATTTCCAATTTTTAGAAATGTAGGTCCTGATCCTTTTTATTTCATTTAACTTCATTTACTTCAGTCACATTACGCCTCCCTGACACTGGTGTCAGATTGGAAACTGTTCTATGATCTATCTGCTTATTACTAAATCTTTAAGCAGCCATCTTTATCTTTTTTTTTTATAACAATTGACCCAAATCTTGCAAATACACACTACCATATGCACTGCTTGCAGGCACTACTGCCCCTGGCTGCCATGAGCAATTCTATGGCATCACTTGTTGTAGTGAGCACTATGCCTGATAGTAAGCATTTGCAGGTTTGTGCTCCTGTGAGTTTTAGGGCCTTATTCTACCACACTGCTCCATGTTGAGTAGTACATTACTTCCACGAAAAGTAGAAAAAGTATCTTTCGAAAACCTTTGAATGAGGGGAAGATGGGAGCCTGGCACACTGAGTGTGGAAGGACTTCCCATGCATACAAGCAGCATGGAAACTAACACATGGGAAGATGGAAGGAAATGAGACAGCAAGACTGGCATCACTGTAATGTGTTCCTTTTCTCCTGCCTCTCTATAACAGAGATGAGATCTAAGACCTAAACTAGGGCAGATCTATGCAGGGCCTGTTGCATCCCCCGCCTCTATGTAGGAGAGAGTGCAAGTAGATACATTTAGCCCTGAATTGAATTTCCCTCTCCTTTCTTTTCCCACCCAATAACCATCTGTAAATTGGAATTCAGGGAGTTACCGTATGCTCTCCCCAATTTCTGCCTACAATCTGCACAACAGAACAGCACCTATTCCCATGGATTTGGGATCTATATGCCCGGGTGTGCAGGCTTTATTCCACTGTGGATATGACAAGTGTCATTTATGTAATAAGAATCCAGGATTCTCACTCTGAAGCCTAGAATGTCTGTAGAAGTGTAGAAATGATGGAAACAGCTACAAGGATGGCTGAGAGCTCTTTTTTTATTTAGAAGATCACCAGGTTCAATCATCACTGGGTTTTGTAGTCTGTTATGATTCAATTTTTATTCTCTGCCATTTTGACATAAATTACTCCGATACCATGTACAGAGATGGTAAGGCATATATCTATATATCTAGCCATCCTAGACCATTGTGTTATCAAAAGTAACTCAACCAATCACCATACTTACTCGACAGCTAATTTGCATGTAACTATCTGTATGAGGGAGACATCACAGCTGGTGGATTATTTGGCCCAACAGTCACACCCATGCAACAATCTGGGCTTTCATCTACTAGTTAAGTACATATAGAAGTATCAAGGTACAACCACTGGATTGCCACTATAGGCCAAATTTTGCCTTCATTTATATTTGTGCAACCCCATTGAAAGTATAATTTGGGTTGTATTAGTATTGTTGAGACTAGAATTTGGTTCTAAATCATTATTGGAAGAGAAAAAAGTAGATTAAAATTACTTTAAAAAAACTATTTAGTAAGAATCTTGTAAATTGGTATTTCATATACATTGCTATAATCTGTCTTCTGTGAAACTTCTCCTTTGATAAACAACCCCAGAACAATATCTTCTCATCATTAGCACAAAATGTATTTAATTGAATAAATAATAATGATTCTAATTAGAGCTACAGAGAGCTTTGACTTCATGCATGTTTAATTCCAAATGTAAGGGCTTAAAAATGCTAATTAGAGAGATTACTGAATACCAATACAGCAATATTTTAATTAATCTTGGTTAATCCAAGAGCAATTTATTCAGATCAGATCAACCTAAGAATAAAAACTGAAAAAAAAAAAAAAAAAAAAAAAAAGATTCTCTCTGAGCCACAAAATGAGTTGGCAAGCAAGCCAGGTTCATTTCAGACTTCATTAGATAATTAGAATACTATGTGAGACTACTTGAACTGGTATGTTTTACAGCAAATTAGTTTGGAATCACATTTGTTTTTTTTTTCTGATTTATGTTTAAATGTAAACACATCACCATTCTTTTTAAATATTACTAAAGAATATTAGGAAATTAAAATGTCTGAACTCTCCCTCTCCCACTCAAATACTTTGCGTATAAATAATCTCTTTATAAAGACTAGTCCCTTCCATGCTAAAGTCCCTATTGAGCCTTTCTTACATATTGCTTGGTCAGACAAAATTTTCATTGAGGCACTCAGCCTGCAGCCCTTACCAGTGAAAACAGCATTAACCCAGGAGAAAAGCATGCTAAAAATCTCTCTCATGGTAGTTATCAGAAAATATGAATTAACCTCTTTAGAAAAAATACAAAAACAAACAAAAAAAACATTGTGGACATGTTTATCACATGTTTATCACTGTTACAAAACTGCATTGTTCACTAGCTCAATAAATTCCCTTGAATTCCATAGGCTGCTGCTTTTCCTCCTTCCTTTGATGTCAGTGCAATCTTTACGTTTGCCTTCAGAAGGAGAAGAAACAATCCCCTAGTGCACATAATCGTATGTGGTCAGATTGCATTAGAATGTAAGGAATACATTATGACAATCCTACTTGTCTAGTGGCAGCAAACAGACTACAAAATTATGTTTGCTTTCGGCCTTCATAGTAAATTTAAATTTAAACTGAATCTAAGTTTTGGCCCATATCCACATTAATACTGTTCTAAATCCGTTCCAGTGCCCTCTTGGTCCTGATCTCTCAATGTAGTTCCCAGAAGCAGTGTTTGCTGGGAAAACTCAGGTGATGACCAGTGTATTGTTGAACAGCAGTGGTAGTATTAGTTGAGTTCTTTTAGTTGGTCAGAATCTATGCTGACGCTAAACTGACCTAGACCTCACAGGTTAAACTTGAGGCAGTTATTAAACTTGCAGAAAAGTAATCTGTTCTAACTCGTGGTTAGTCTAACTGTAAGCTTTTGGGAGAATTTGTGTAAGCTTTTGGGGGAATTGGGAATGTTGTTCTGCCAGAGTTCTAGGGGTTGTAACCAGTGCTGAGCTGCCAAAATCTTAACAACGGGTTCCCTCCTCACCCCACGAGGGGGTCGTTGCCCACCCCCACTCCCCAGGACCCCTGCCCCATCCACCCCCCCTCCCCTGCCCCCTGACTGCCCCCAGAATAGGGCAGGAGGATCTCGTGGGCCACCATAGTGGGTGCCCACCCTACCCCTAAGAGCCAGAGGCACCTGCCGGGGGGGGGTGACGTGGGGAGTCCCAGAGGGGCTTACCTGGGGCAGCTCCCAGGAAGCATCCGGCAGGTCGCTCTAGCTCCTAGGGATGGGGGAGTGTAGCTACGGGGGAGCAGGGGGAGTGGCTGCTCCCCCCACTGATCACATCAAAAGTGGTGCCTTAGGCGCCAACTCCCTGGGTGCTCCGGGGCTGGAGCACCCACGGGAAAAATTTGGTGGGTGCGGAGCACCCACCGGCAGCTCCCCACCCTGCGCCTGGCCCCAGCTCACCTCACCTCCGCTCTGCCTCCTCCCCTGAATGCACTGCCCCGCTCTACTTCTCCACCCCCTCCCCCAGCTTCCCGCGAATCAGCTGTTTGGCGGGAAGCCTGGGAGGGCTGAGAAGCAGGCGGTGGCTTCCCGCTCAGGCCGAGGGTGGCGGAGGTGAGCTGGGGCGGGGAGCGGTTCTCCTGAGCCCCCTCCGCCCCTGGGTTACCTGCTGCGGAGTGGGCGGCCCTCCTCGCGTCCCCCTGCCCCAGCTCACCTCTGCCTCCTTGGGCCCGAACGGGAAGCCGCGGCCTGCTTCTCAGCCTGCCCCAGCTTCCCGCCAAACAGCTGATTCGCGGGAAGCCTGGGGGGTGGAGAAGCAGAGCAGGGTGGCACGTTCGGGGGATGAGGTGGAGTGGAGGTGAGCTGGGGATGGGGGTGGGGTGGGGAGCTGCCGGTGGGTGCGCCACTTTTGGACGGTTAAATTTAGAAGCCCTTTTAGAAACGGTTGTCCCTCACGGAGCAATCAGTTCTAAAAGGGCTTCTAAATTTAACAACCGGTTCTAGCGAACTGCTGCAAACTGGTTCCAGCTCACCACTGGTTGTAACTTAAGCCTGGGGTTGTGGTGCTGCCTGTATCCAACTCCAGGTTCTGGTATTCGGTGGAAAATAACACTTTGTTAGAATAAGATGTTGAGGGGTCAAGATAACCAATGCAATATTAAACACATCTTAGCACTCAGCGTAGACCCGGAGTGTTTTGACTAACATTCTGGTAGCTGTTCAAGATATTAGACAAAACAGACCCGGTCTAGGCTGAATGCCAATATGTCAGTCTCCATGACTCCTCAAGGTCATATCTCTCCAGTGGCACCCAGGCTTTGGGAACTAACTACAGATAGCATCACACCCCAAGACTCTTTCACTTTCCATTTTCTTATCCTGTCTACTCCTACACATTCAAAACCCAGCTCTTGAGGAACCAGAATTCCATAACAGTATGCTCTGCATCATTTATATTTTGCCTGTAGAACTTGTTTTCAGAATTCTGAATAACCTGGAAAAAAATCATACACTGTGTGACAGCCAAGCAGTATTGAAACAAAAAATGTTTTTCACTCCTGTGGTGTCTCAGTGAAGGGATTCAAGTATTATAACTACTTGTAGACCAGCAGTGTACTTTCATTATCATCACATATATAGCTCCCTTAAAGCATTAGAGGTAGTTTACAAAGGTAGTGTGTGCCAAATAAAGCACAAAATCTGTTTTATCATAATGACTAATTTTTAAATAAGAATACTTTTTTAAAGAAAGTTCAAGGCAGATTAATTGGGAGAGTTAAAATGCACAATTTAAGCAGCATTTAAAACAGTAGGTAGTTGATTCTTATTCATATTCACTGTGAAGCCTTTTCAACAGGAAAAAGAGCCTGGAATTTATACAGTGGAATATCCATAGGGAATACTGATTGTATGATTAACATAATCATTCAGTCTATTACCATTGTTCCACAGAAGTTCAGTAAAAAAATGCATCTTAATGCCATCTGAACTAAAGCATGTGAGGTAGCAGTTGTACTCTGAGGAAAAAGATCAGGTCAAATATGCCCACCAGATCCATGTTTTTACATCTTTCATTTCAAGCTTTTAGTTCTCAGAAGCTCATCTACTATATATATTTTATAGTAGTCACACTTTATATACTTGTATGTGTAAAAGGGGAATGCCAGTAGAACTGGTTGTTTTTATTAGCTTGCCTTTTACTAGCTTAAGTGTACTCAACATATATAGCTTACACATTTTTAAAAAAACAACCACAGAATGAATTATTGCAGTAAAATGCTAGGTACAATCACACAGTATAAAGGGTAGTGTTACTTCTCAATAGTAATGTAATGATTATTCTACATGGGTTTTAACCATATTTTTTTGAACTAGGCTTTGCACAGTATGTCCTGGTCTCTAAGCTTTTAATGAAATCATGTGCCGATTAATCCTTTGCTAGGAATCTGCTTTCAGGAACAAATAATCTTTCAAGTGTAGATTAGGCCAGAGAGGTTAAGTGACTTGCTAAGGACACATAGAGTTTCAGTTGCAGAGTTGACCTGAGCACCCATTTCTCCGGACTTTCTATTTACCAGGCCTTATTTACGGGATATCCAGTCTTCTTCACAAACTTGCGTATCTCATTGTGTGAGGTCTCTGCCCCAGTTATTTTACTTTAAAATTAGATAGTCACAAGTAAGGTTGGCTATAAAACCACCATTCTACTTCAAGAAACATTTTGAGGTTTCAAAATTCGCCTTCATTCTGATATAGAATGAAAGACATCTTTTTAATTTGTTTGGCATATCAACTGCAGCATAGCCAATACTCTGGTGCATAGGGCATTCATCTCGGCTGTGGAAAGACCCAGACTCATGTTGATTGTCTGAATTAGGTAGAGTAGAGACTTGACCATGGGTCTTCTATATCCCAAGTTGGTGCCCTATCCACAAGGCTATTGCATTGCTATTGCTATTCCATTGTGGGACTTTTTCTTGTTTAGACTAAAAATTGCATCCTGGAACTGAGAAATCTTCCTGGCGGAAGTATTGTTGAAACTAATACCCTTCTGTGAAAAGTCTGGCATTTTCAGATGAAAAAAATGTTTCAAAAAATTCCTGAATGTGACAAACACCTTTATTTGTTTTCTCTCCAGCAACCAGGTAGGTCTGTGAAAGTCAGTGTTCAGTTTTCAGTCATGATGCAAGAGAGGTTAGTTTAATTACAGGGGAAGATGTTTTTGGAATCAGGCCCTTAACACTGATGGACAAAGGGCCTGACTCACTGCCATCTTGTATAATCACTTTTACGTGTGCAAAATGGGCATAAAAGGCTGTCAAATCAGAGTTGTACCCTGTTACACCTACTTGGTCCTCACATTGCACACATGTAGATGACTAAATAAGATATACTGTAACAATGAATTTGGCCTGATATCTCTACTCCATCTATCATATTTCTCATTAAACAGTATATATCTATATATCCAATATCGTATCCTGAGTTCCAGTGATTAAGGTTGGCCTATTTAGCAATGAATCCTGCTTCCATCATTGCAGGCACATAATCACTTACTTTTTGCATGAAATTCCACTCAGCCCAATATCTGTGGGTGTTTTACCCTGTCAAGGTTCCTCCCATTCTGAACTCTAGGGTACAGATGTGGGGACCTGAATGAAAACCCCCCTAAGCTTATTTTTACCAGCTTAGGTTAAAACTTCCCCAAGGTACCAACTATTTTACCTTTTGCCCTTGGACTTTATTGCTGCCACCATCAAGCGTCTAACAAATATATAACAGGGAAAGAGCCCGCTTGGAAACGTCTTTCCCCCAGAAATCCTCCCAAGCCCTACACCCCCTTTCCTGGGGAAGGCTTGATAAAAATCCTCACCAATTTGCATAGGTGAACACAGACCCAAACCCTTGGATCTTAAGAACAATGAAAAAGCAATCAGGTTCTTAAAAGAATAATTTTAATTGAAGAAAAAGTAAAAGAATCACCTCTGTAAAATCAGGATGGTAAATACCTTACAGGGTAATCAGGTTCAAAACATAGAGAATCCCTCTAGGCAAAACCTTAAATTACAAAAAGACACAAAAACAGGAATATACATTCCATTCAGCACAACTTATTTTATCAGCCATTTAAACAAAACAGAATCTAACACATATCTAGCTAGATTACTCACTAAGTTCTAAGACTCCATTCCTTTTTTGTTCCTGGCAAAAGCATCACACAGACAGAGAGAACCTTTGTTTCTTCCCCCCTCCAGCTTTGAAAGTATCTTGTCTCCTCATTGGTCATTTTGGTCAGGTGCCAGCAAGGTTATTCTAGCTTCTTAACCCTTTACGGGTGAAAGGGTTGTTCCTCTGGCCAGGAGGGATTTTAAAGGTGTTTACCCTTCCCTTTATATTTATGACATTCCCATATTAGCAATTAATTTCCCCAATCAGGATCCTTATATCATCTTTGAGCATTCGTCAAGTTCTTGTTGCTCTGGCAGTTACTTTATAATTTTAGAGAGTACAGACTGAGAGATGCTGAGGTGAAGTTCTGCTCTGTGAAGCAACTGTACAAATGGCTTTGCCGGATTCCCATATATTATTTTTTGTCAGTGGCTTCTCTATCACATCTGCCAGTTTACAAATAAGAGGCTTTTTATAGTTGCCAACTTGACAATGCAGTCTGGGATCTGAAAGTCAAGCTGGGTTCCTTCTGGCTTGTGATGCTAACAAGAGTAAGAAGTAGATAAATGTTATAGCCATTAAAGTCATGAGTACAACTGTGAAAACACAGAGATCAGTTTTCCTGAGGGAAAAGAGGACATTTTTATAGTACCTTTTCAGAGCAGAACATCAAAGTGCAGTGTTAGATGCCAGTGATTTGTTCTCAGCATTTTCTTTCTTGTAGAATTCTCTTTTCCTTACCATTCTCAATCAAGTTCCCTACTCACATAAATAAATACAACTCCACTGAAGTTAATGAGGTGCACCAATTTACAACAGTAGAGAATTTGGTTCAATATATATGCTCTGTTTCCCCCAAGAATGGGAACTTCAACTTGCTTTATGTAAGAATGCAAAAGATGATGTCCAAAGGGCTGTTTTTATGGCAAACATTGGCAGGATACAGCCTGTTATCAAACTTACACTATCATAGCAAACTATTAGATAAATTCAATAGTACATTATATGATCTCCAGTAAACAGGGTTAGGCCTTTTTCATTTTCATATTTCTTGCATGCTATAAAATATCTAATTTCAATTTTCATTGCCAATGCATTGATTGTTGTACAGCATCAGCAAGAGCTTCAAATTTTGTTTTACCTGAGGCTTGATGACATTTGTGTAAACTAATATTGCCTGCTTTTTGTTTAGAAGCTTTTCTTTACTGTGGTATTAAATGAAAGAAAAGGATTAAACTAAAATAGTGTCTCTAGCATAATTACTTCCTCACACAGTGCAACTTAATTTTCCATAGCATCTTTCAGATACATTGCATTCCCAAAATTCTTTAGATAGGGCCTTATTCTGCAATTTTTTTTATTCATGTGAGTTGTCTAGTTAAATCTAATGGGACCACTTATATAAGTAGAGATTCTGTAATGGGACCACAAATTAAGCACAGTTTTGAAAATATATTTCTGTCTATTTTACCTAAAAACACAAATAAGGAAGAAAATATCTCATTCCTGAAACCTTTATTCACATGAACCAAGCTTTGCTTTCAGTAACAGTTCTGTTAGGATTACTAAGTAAGGAGTTCCCTCATGGGTAAAGGTTACAATAACAGGCTTTCAGATGGGATTGCTGAAACAAAGTGGTACAAAAAGAGATCAGATGGCATGAGCTGAAAAAGAAAAGGCTCTTGTGCAATCTGGATTGAGATTGTTTGAGTTGAAAAGTCAGTTGAACTGAGGGAAGGAGATCGGGGTATAAGAACAAAGTAAATTATTCCATTGCTACAATAAACATAAATGTACATGGGGCAAAAAAGTCTGATTCTCTAGAAATGTTTGTCATCTTAATCTTTTGAACAGAAGGGAAAACCTCAAATGTTAACAATTACGTTGTACAAAATCAAGTTTGTGTCACTTTCAGTTTCATGAGTATGAACTGGATTTCAGTAATAATGAAATAAATAGGGAACATACTAGAATAAGCTAACTTTAACTGTCTTGGAGCATATGATGTCAAAGCAAAGAGATCTGCCAATAGAACATGGAAAACATTTGCTTAGTTTATGATGGGAATATCAATGCATTTGGAAGAATTACTGCTGTGTTTTCAGGACAACTTATTTCTGCTACATATGCCATTTTAGACAAAACCTTCAGTCTGCAAAATTTTCATAAAGCTTAACAAAGCTGCAATCCCTTTCTATTTGCATTTAGAAACTGTTAAGTGCTGTGAAGCTATGGGAAACACAACAAGCAAAAGCTCCCAAATGCCATTCCTGTTTTTAAAAATAAGAAGCTCAGAAGACCAAAGAAAGCTTGACTTAAGTTAACTTGCACTAGTACAGCCTCAGGAGGATCTCATTCTATTGCTGCATCAAATTAATGTTGAAGCGGGAATGGGAATAATTAAAAGTGACTGCTCTCTTTTTGCCCTCCACCTACAGAATCCCATTTCCATTGGATGTTTTGAATGATTAAATGCATCTATCAGAGCTCCAAGAATACTATAATACGTTCCTGGACAGAAAATTTAGCTTCGCAGGGGGTGAGAGGGATGGACTTAGGCAGGCATTTTTGAAGCAAATATGGAACCAGATCCTTAGCTGTTGTAAATCAGTTCTATTGAAGTCAGTGGATCAGTGCTACAGATTTAAACCAGCTGAAGATCTGGGTCATGGAAATGGAAAGTAGTAAATAAATTAATAGTAAATTAGAAATAGATATTCAGGCTGTGTAAAATGGCATAGATTCATTTAAGTCAATGATCAAGTGTCTGGAAACTACATGCGGTGGCTGGTCTGCCCTTCCGCTCAAGTCGATGTAACTTACGTTGCTTAGTGGTATAAAAAAGACACCCCCCCAGCAACATAAAATACGTTGACCTATGCACTGTCCACACCGGCACTATGTCGGCAGGAGACACTTCCCACCAGCATAACTTCCACCACTTGCGGAGGTGGAGTAATTAGGCTGATGGGAGAGTGCTCTTCCATTAGCATAATGCGTTTTCACCAGATGTGCTGCAGCTGCTGTAGACTTGCCCAGTAAATCAGAAAGTGCCAGAAGCAACATAATGTCAATGACTTAGAGGTTGTAGAATTTGTTAAGATGTCAGGAAGAAGTCACATGGTTAGACAACCACATCCTCAGGGACCAGTGGCCAATAAACCTCTCTGCCCTCCAACAATAAAGAACAAAATAATAATAATAAAAAAAACAGATTATCGTCTGCAATTTAAGATGATTTGGGGGTTTTGTGTTGCTGCTGTTGATATTCTTGGGACATGTAACACTGTCTTTCCTTAAACTTACATGGCACACAGTTTGTTGCTGTCACTGTCCAAAGCCGTGGTAAGAGATTATGATGCTCTTGGTTCAATTTAGTGAATTTCACTGTAACCACTGCCCATTATTTCCACTGAAAGCAATGGTATTTGATGTTGCAAACAATCCTAAAATTTCATGCTCTGCATAAAATTCACTGGTTTCATTGTCATCTGTACTGGCAGTATGTTTTGAATGAAAATGTTATGGTTCTGTTCATAAAATGTCGTTTCTTTTATTTTCAGTGTCTGGAAATATTTGTTGTACCGTCTAAAATTCCACCTGCTCCAAAAGTTTTTTGAAAGGAAAAGATCTTAAATCTGAAGAATGCCCTTTATAATGATTGAGTGCAGTAAGTGATAACTTGGCACTTTATCTATTTATATGTATTTCAATTTAAAATTTGTAAGTATATGTTTGCTTCCCTATCTTCTCACCCTTGGTATGGCACATGTCATCTTGGTTCCTGAATCTGAAAGCTTATGCATGGACCTTAAGTATGGAATGGTAGCCTCCAGGAGCAGATTGCAGCTCCCTGACTGATTAAAAATCTGTTCCAGCAAAAATTAGAACGTCAAGGGACCACTCTAACTTCAGCTATTGACATAACTAACTGTTTGAAGTGGAAGATCCAGATCTAGTGGAACTCCACTATATCATTATGCAGAACACCGCTACATTTCCCCTCTCTTTATATGCTACATGTGAGGGTAGCAGGCATACAAATTGCAGACACTCTTCTTCCACCTTTCCACCAGTGGAGAATTTGCCTACCAGCTATTTCTGGCCACTTTACAAGGCACAAAAATGGCCCTAGTGGACCTGAGCTTCTTGGTGTTAGTTTAAAAAATAATTCTGAGACTGAGGAATAATTGTGAGGTCTGAATGTCTTTCCAAGTGTGTACCCCACCATCTGGGAAATGCTGGAGTCAAGGCTGAAGGATTCAGTGTCATGTTATAATGCCTAAGTGTACTGCATTCCAGTAGCCTTCTTCCTCCATATTTTGGCCCTTCATTTTTAAACAGGCAACCAACAACTTTTTTGGGTTTCCTCCAGATTTCCATACATGGTGGAGGGCCTATTTCAATTATGAAGGTATTCTTCCAACTACCAAATAGCTGGCAGAAGAGCACATCCTTCTTGGGCACAGGGAGCAATATTTAAGTTTGCTTCAGAACCAGTTTCACCACTACTGAAATCTGCCTCAGGGTCAAATTTAGCTTCCTCCCCATGTTTGGTACTTGCCATCTGAATCTCTGGTTCTCCTGTACTGTGTTCACATGTACTCTTTCAGCTATATGTAAAATATTAGTAGGCCACATCTGTGTTGCTTAGCTTCTTTGCCATTCAACTTTTATTTGCTTTTCATCCAGAACTGTGTAAATGTAAATACACATGTAACCCTTAGTCCATGCAGTTGACTCAAGGGGGGAACTAAAACTGTCAGGCCCAAGTAACATCTTTCATATGAGACCCAAAAAGGTAGAGGGGGGTGTGTGTGTGTATGTTGTGATACAGCATGGCCAGAGGTCAGCAGGAGAGTGTTTTGTTTTGGGGTTTTTTTTGAAGCAGAAAAGAATTTTATTTGTGTAACACTTACAAAGAATCACCAAAAAGAATAAAGCAAAACTATGCAACAAAACAAAAGCAAACACAAGGTATAACACAGCAGCCTTCAGGAGGGAGGAGTGTTCAGGCTAGCCTGGGCCCAGAGCGGGGGGGCTTCCTCGACACTCATGGTCTTCCACCCTCCTGAGTTACCTGGTGGCCTAGAGTGGGGGGGCTTCTTTGACACTCATGGTCTTCCACCCCCTCGAATTACCTAGTGCCACGCCCAGTGTCACCGATTATCCCTCTCCTGAGAGTGCCCGACAAGATGGCCACGGCTGTGGGGTGACAGTTTAGGGGTGGAGGGGGACGTACACCCACGTGTGATAGGACCCCTCCTAGGTGACAGTGATGATGGTATCCACAGCGGCAACGGCTGGGGCTGGGGCCTCTCGCGCTTCCCCTCAATCAAAGGGTCAGACGGAGGGAACCGGATGGGGTCACCGAGCAAAGAACCTCTGACAGTGCCACTGCTTCTCGAAGGCGTCAATGGGGTCGGTGGATGCCGCCCAGAGGAACTCCGCCCGGATACGTGACTGTACTGAGGATCGGAAAATGGCCCTACAATCGCAGGATGCTTCATTAGCCAACCTCCCCTCTCTGGTTTTATAAATGGCTGTTTTAGCTAGGGCTAGGAGGAGGTGAACCAGGAGATCTCACGATTTTGTGGGGCCATGGATGGGGAGTGTGTAGATAAAAAGGTGAGGGGAAAAGTGTAGCCAAAAGCATAATAAAATATTTGTGAGGAGCCGGAAAAGGGGCTGCAGCCTAGCACACTCTAAATATACGTGTGCCAGGGTTTCCCTCATGTTGCAAAAAGGGCAAGTATCTGGGATGGGGGTGAACCGCGTCAAAAACATACCCGTGCTCACAGCTCCATGAAGGAGCCGCCAACTAATGTCCCCGACGGGCCTGGGACCAAGGTGGAATACAAGCTGGCCCAGCGGGGTTGCTCACCCTCTAAAGGTGGCAGGAGGTCCCGCCACTTTGTATCGGGGCAGGACACCAGGGTGTGAGCGTGAAAGGTGTGAAGCGTGAGTGTGTATAGATATTTCCGTGGTGCGATTTGGAAGCTGACCGGCTGCAGTTCATGCGGCCAGTTCGCAGTGAAAGGGTGAGCGGTTTGTTGGGATCTACGGGGTAGGGTCCCAGTTGAAAGGTCCGGCGGGCCTGGGGTAGAGGGTGGGCGGTGCACCCTCGCGCAGGGCTTGGTTGAGATAAGCCAGAGCAGCGGGCGTCAACGCGGCCTTCACCTCCTGAATTACGCGCCGGGGGGTATGAGGTCTGGAGAGCCCCATGCGCCGAGCAAGCGTCAGGGGATCCAGCCAGTCTCCCTGGTCGTAGTCCAGGAGGTCTCCGACTCTCGTGACTTTCGTCAGGACCAAACTCTGGCGCACTGAGCGGGACTCCGCCACCTGCACACAGAGCTGGGGGTTGTGTAGCAGGGGCTCCGCGAGGAGATCTGCTCCCACGGCGGTCGCCATGGACCTGGTCGTTGAAAACAGTTTCCAGGTCTGGAGGAGGTCCTGGTAGAAGACCTGCAGTCCACAGAGGTCTCGCAGAAAACCTCTTGGACAGAGATAAAAGAGTTGCCGGTCGTATCGGAACCCTTGGAAGCGGCGCAGGAAGGCGTGCGCCAGTATGCTCCACGTCGAACTACCTGCACTATAAAGGAGCCTCTGCAGGGCCTGGAGGTGGAAGACACGGACCTGAGTGTGCAGACACTTCAGCCCTGCCCTCCTTCCTTCGGGGTAGATGAAGAGCCCCAACAGGGGCCCAGTGTATTCCTGACCAAAAGAACTCTAGAATCGATGTCCGGAGGTTGGTCAGGAAACCCGGGGCTGGAACCAGGGTGTTGAGCCAGTACCAGAGCGTGGCCAGGACTAGTTGGTTAAGCACCAGTGCTCTCCCTTGGAGGGAGAGACATTGGAGTAGCCTCGTCCCTTTCCAGAGCCGCTCTATCACCCAGCATTCTAAATTTTGCCAGTTCTCTGGTGGAGAAGGGTGCATGGTAGAAAGGTAAATGCCTACGTAGAGCAGTGGACCTGCGCTCCACTGAATGGTCTGAAGCACGGGTGGGAGGGAGCTCACCCGCCGCCAGTCTCCCACCGCCAAGCCAGAGCTCTTGACCCAGTTGACTCGGGCGGAGGAGGCTGCCGAATAGATGGCCTGGCAAGCCTCCACCCGCGCCAAGTCGCCCGGGTCCTGGACCACGAGGAGCACATCATCGGCGTACGCCGACAGGACCAGCCGCAGCTCCGGCTCCCGTAGCACCAACTCTGTCAACCTCCTTCGGAGGAGACAGAGGAAGGGCTCGATCGCCAGAGCATACAGCTGGCCTGAGAGGGGGCACCCTTGCCATACTCCTCACCCGAAGCTGACCGATTCGGTCAGGGTCCAGTTGAACCTAATCAGACACTCCGCGGAAGCGTACAGCACCCAGAGAAAACTCACAAACTCACAAATTTATGAAGAGTGCCCAGGAGGTACCCATGGTCCACTCTATCGAACGCTTTCTCCTGATTAAGAGACAGGAGGGTGAACAACAGACTGTCTCTATGCCCGAGTTCCAAAAGGTCTTGGACTAGAAATAGGTTGTCAAAAATGCTGAGGCCCGGGACAGTATAGGTCTGGTCTGGGTGGATCACGTCCGCCATCACGGACCCTAGCCGCAGCGAGATTGCTTTCGCTACAATTTTGTAGTCCGTGCTAAGGAGTGAGATGGAACGCCAGTTTCATAAATCGTGGAGGTCCCCTTCTTCGGCAACAAGGCAAGCACCACTCACCTGCACGAAAGAGGGAGGACCCCACCTGCAAAGACTTGGCCCAGACAGTGCCTAGGTCTGGGCCAAGGATGTCCCAGAATGCATGGTAGAACTCCACGGTCAGCCCGTCCATGCCCGGAGATTTATTGGTGGGCATGCGACGGAGGGCTTCCAAGAACTCGGCCAGGGTGAGAGGCAGCTCTAGTCGGTCTCGGTCGCCCACTCTGACTGTGATGAGTTCCTACCAGAGCACGCTGCAAGCGCCAGGATCGGTCGGATCCGAGGAGAAAAGGCTTGTGTAGAATTCACGGGCCCTCCCACACATCTCCACCGGATCCGTGAGGGGGGCGCCATCTTCTGCTAGAAGGCAGGTGACGTGTTTCTTGGCCCCCCTCATTTTCTCCAGGGTGTAGAAGAAATGGGAGCCGTGATCCATCTCCCGAAGGAGGCGGATGCGGGATCGAACAAAGGCGCCTCGGGCCTGATGGTCCTCAAGGGCCCGGAGCTCCTCCTGCTTTTCCCGGCACTCTCCGCAGAGGAACGGGTCCTCAGGGCTGGCGGCCAGATGCCTCTCCATCTCTAAGACCTCCCGTTCCAACTGCTCTATTGCTGCATTTCTCCGTCGGCTGGTGCCCCGGGTGTAATCACGACAGAACAGCTTGGCGCGCACCTTCCCTAGATCCCACCATTGCCGCACCGAGGGAAAGGCACGCGGCTGCTCTCACCAGGCTAGCCAAAACTCCCGGAAGGATGTCACGAAGCCCTCATCCTCCAACAGGCTGTTGTTAAAGTGCCAATAGGCCGGCCCGGGCCTCTCTGCACGGAGGGATGCTGTTATGGTGGCTAGATGATGGTCGGAAAATGGGGCCGGCCGAATGTTGGAGGAGTGGGCCTGTGAAAGATGGAAACGGGATAAATAAATACGGTCCATCCGAGAGTAGTGTGACTGATGGGCCTTCACCTGGACAAAGGTGAACGTGGAAGTGTCATCTGGGTGGTGGTCACGCCAGACGTCTACTAGGGAGTGATGTTCGACTATTTCTTGGAGAATGTTCACAGCGGTCGGCTCAGCTCGGCCCCTGAGCGGTCCTGTTCCTCGAGGGCGGTGTTAAAGTCCCCTTCCAGGACTAAGCACTCATGAGAATCTAGGGTGCTGAGGAAGTCGGACACCCGCTGATAGAATTGCGGCCGCTTCGGGCTTGTTGTTGGGGCATAGATATTAACAAGGTTCGCAACGAGCCCCTCCATACGGACTTGGAGATGCAGCAGGTGTCCCGGCACGGCCTCAGTGACCCCTAGCACCTCGGGCCGTAGGTTGGGGGAGAACAGGGTCGCCACTCCAGCTTGTCGAATCGTGAAGTGGCTGAAGTAGACCCCGTATTCCCACTCCAGCCGCCAGCTGTCCTCGGCGGTCGGATCCGTATGGGTCTCCTGCACGAAAACGACAGAGTACCCCACTTCCCGAAGGTAAGAGAGCACCTGGGACCTGCGGAGAGCCATCCTACAGCCCCTGGTGTTCAAAGTTGCAATAATGAGGGCCGTCATGCGGAGGGCTGGAGGGGGTGGGGGTTCCTTGTTGGCGGGGGTGTTTACAGCCCCCGGCGGGTTGTGCAACAATCCGTGACCCATCCCGTAAGTGAGTAAATCATCACGGAAGCTGCGGGCCCGCCCGTAGGCTGCGGCACCATGCCTTCCTTTCCCTTTACCCTCCTTTATAAGGGCCCTTGTGGCCTGGAGGATTTGATCAAAGTCCCCCCATAGCTGGAAAGCTAGCTGTACCCTGTTGCGGGAGCCATGGATGTCTTCTAAAAACTGTCGCAACGCTTTTCGCAGCTCATGGGAGGGTGGGGTTGCGATTTCCGGGTTATTCCCTGGTGGGGCTCTTGGTGCAGCCTCGTGGTCCGCTGAGGCGGGCAGGCAGGGTGCAGACCACCGACGGGGCGTCTGACAGGCTAAAGTTATTTGGTCCCTTTCAAGCCTTGGGGTAGAAGAGGATGGCGGAGGGAAAATTGCAGCTCCTAATGGGTTGCGGCAGGAAAATGCAAAGACTGCTCCTTTGGGAGGATCCGCAAAAAACGGGAAAGAAATAACCCCAGGGGCGGCAATAGCATTGCAGCAGGAGGTGGATTGGGCAGGGACAGGGGTGGGCATGGGGGCGGGGGCAGAGGCGAGGTTCTGGGCTTCGGGAGGCAAGCAGCTAAGAGGTGGTGCCTCCCGAATGGATTCGAAGGTTAAGGGGGTGGGGAGGGGGCTCCCAGTGATGCTAGGCACAGGCTCTGTGGTGGATTTGGCAGCCACGGCTTCAGGTGGTGGACCACCTTCTGCAGGGTGCTCGCCCGGGAAGGCAGTTAGGGGGAGGGAGAATGGGGAAAGGGGGACTGGAGTAAGGTTGCCCAGATCGAGGCCAGCCGGCAGTAGGTCATTCTCTCCCTGGGTGACCGGGGTCAAACCTAGGGCCTCGATCTCCTCTTACATGGAGGAAAGGTCGTCTTCTGCCACCCCGGGGGACTCCCCTCTGGTGCCCGCTACGACAGTTGCTTCAGGGTTCGCAGGGGGTTCGGGTGATATTCGGCAGAAGGGGCTTCCTCAGGGGTCTTGGAAGGGAGGGTCTCCCGTGGAGGGGAGATTCTACCTTCCAGTGCTATTTTGTCTTCCCCTCCTGACACCGGCGGATAGATATCTCTCGTGGGCATAGCGGAAGGCTCAGTGTCAGTGCCTCCCTTCTTGGTCTTCCGGGGGGCCTCCGCATCGAATGGGTGCAGCGGAGCTCAAGCCTTCCGCTTGCCTCGCTTCCCCTGGACTAGGGTCCAGCCCTCCATAGCATCGTCTGGGGGCTGGTTAGCAGGGGTCGTGTCGGAGGACAGAGGCGATGGTTCAGAGGCTCGGGGGGGTAACGGTGAGGCAACATGGGGGGGCAGTTCTCCTTGGGGTGGGCTCTCTCCTATGCCCGGTAATATCTTTGCTGCACCCTCCTCCATAGGCTCTGCTGGATTCTTAACTGCAAGGGCGGGACTCCCTCGCTCGTCTGGGCGTTGTAGGGGAGGTGTCTCTTGGGCCCGGGCAGGAGCAGTGGTGGATCGAGCAGGAGGAGAGGTGGTTTCAGATGTCGGGCGGCCAGGGGCATCGGCAACGCCGGGTCTCGGGGGTCTCGGGTGCCCCTCCCTGCCAGGCCAAGGGGCAGTCTCTTCGGACATGCCCCGCTGATCGGCAGAGGTAGCACTGGGTCTTTCCTGTGGAATAGTAGACCCAATAGCGGGCTCCTTGGTAGGGGACTAGGAAGGACCCCTCAAGCGCCTCTCCGTCACGCGCCGGCAGCAGCGGTAGAAGCTGCACTTGCCGGCGGAACGAAAGGACATGACGGAGGGTGGGGTCCTTGCAGCCCAACGGGAGAGGGCTGATGACGGAAATGGGTTTCCCCAGGGTGGAGAAAGCGGGTAACAGGGCAGCATTGGGTAGAAAAGGAGGGATGGAGGTCAAGACTAGGCGGATGCCCAGGTCTTCTAGCGGCTCCAGGGGGACAAATACCACCCAGGCCCTTCTCCACCGCCTCCTGGGCAGCAACCTCCAATGCTAAGAAAAGGACGACCATCCCGTACATTTTAGAGACCGCCACAATGGCTGTGGGTCCTACCACCCTCGCCAACGCCTGCACTTATGTCTCCACATGGGGCGAGGTGGGCACCAGGAGGCAACGGACGCCATGCTTCATGTTCATGGTGGGAAAGGGGCCTCGGCTGCTATTGAAGGTAGCGGAGGCGGTGGGTGGGCGAGGTGATGAGGCGGCAGGCGGTGGGGGGGGGCTGCCACCGCCCGCGCATACGCCCTGGGGACCGGGGGAGGGACGCTCGCAGAGCTGGTGGAGGGAACAGCAGGGAGAGACGCCATGGTCGATGACGAGGCCACAGCGGTGGGGGCAGCCTCTGCCATGGAGGGCTTGGTGGTTGTGGCGGGGCCCTTCCCCTTCTTTGCACCCTGACCATTCCAGCTAACTGGGGGGGCTTTCCTAGAATCTGGGGGGGGGTGGGCGTAGCAGCGGTAATAGTCTCCCCGGTGCCTCCGGCTGCCGATGCCCCAGCGGTGACAGTGGCAGGTGTTTTGGCAGCAGTGGTGGGGAGGGGGACTTGGGGGTTAGGCAGGGGGTAGGTGGGGAAGGGGCAACTGAGGTTGTTAGAGGGGCCTCACCCCTCTCATTCCCCGCCATCGTGAGCAGGGAGAGACGGGGAGACACCAGAAGGAGGAGCGGGGAGGGGGAAGCAGATTAACCACTTCTCCCTGTTGGGCTGCAGGCAGGGGGTGGCCAAATGGGTCGGACTGGACAGGGGAAGGAAACAAGAGTTGGGGTCAGGTAGTAGGGGCAAACTGTGGGGTGGGCAGTCCAGGGGTGGGGGAGGGAACGCGGACCCACGTGCGTTTATCCAAAGAGTCTCATTTGGTCGGCTGTTGTGTCTCGTCCGGATGATGGAATTCAAAGCAAGCAGTTGAGGCTAGAAGCAGATGGCAGGTTGCCAGTAGGGACGGACGGCGGGGGGGCCGGGATGGTTGTAGTAGTGTTGGGGGGGGCACCGATGGATCAGGGGGCAGCTTCGTGCCAGACCCCCTATGCCCCTACAAACGCAGGTAAGACACAGTCAAACTCCCCCCACATGAGAGTATAGTTCAAAAGTTACTCAGTCTTACGGCCCCCTCCACGATGATTTGTAGCTTCCCCGGGCGATGTCTCATTCAGCTGTCTTCTCGCCTGGTCTTTGTGGAGCATTCCAAAAATGCCAAGCGAAGATAAGAAGACGATTAATTACGGGTCCACAAACAAACAGCAAACCGGTTGGGTCTGGGGGCATCCACTCCCCTACTCCGGGGAGTAGGTCGGCAGTCCTCCCCCCTCCTCTGGGGGTTGCAGCTGAAGCAATAGCAGTGTCCGAGGGCAGGCGTGTGGGGGCTGGCAGGCAAGCTGGCAGCCAACCAACACTTGAATGGCAGCAAATAAAAAAAAACAGCAAAAAAAAAAAAAAAACGAAGAAAAATCATCTGGCCCGGTCGGTGGGGGGAACTAAAGCAGGGGCAAAAAGCAAGAAAAGCCCAGGCCAGAGGGCAGCAGAAGAGTGTCAGAAGGGAGCCTTCTTCCCTGTAGAGGGAAGAAAGTCTGCTATAGATTCATTTAAGCACCTGAAGCCAGTCACCTGATAAAACCCCCCTGCTTCAATCAGACTAGGGAAGGAGTTGAAGCAGAGTGGATTGATGTTGGAGCAGAGAGCAATTTGGAGGGAAGCAGTGGAGAGTTTGGAGAAGTGCTGCGGTGGGCTAAGAAGACCAAGACCCAAGGTAAAGGGACACCTTGTTTGTGCAGAGGGAGGGCAGGAAGCCCCACAAGCTGAAGAGCAGGAGAGGGAAGTAGTCCAGGGGAAGGAACCGCTAGTTCAAGTGGTTTACCACTATCCCTAGGGCCCCTGGACTGGGACCCAGAGTACAGGGCGGGCCCGGATCCCTCCCTCTCCACTCCCCTCCTCTCGGACACTAGTGGGGCAGTTAATACCCCAGTTCAGGGGTGAGAAATGGTGCCCTGAACCCTCCCCAAGAAGAGAAAGCATGAGACCCATCAAAGTAGTGCTGGCAATGTGCCATACGTGGTGTTAGAGTGGGATCTATGCGCTGGGGACTTAAACCAGTGTTAGCCAAAACCCTCCCATCCCTAAGATGGACGATGTGCTCAAGGCCCTAATACAAGCCACTGCAGCCGAGCAGGAGGCTACCCGGGTCCAAGCAACTGCCCAACAGGAGGCCACTTGGATGCAACAGGAGTCTAATAGTCTGTTGATGAGTCAGGCTGCCCAGGACCAAGCCCTGTTGCAAGATCTGATGAAGGCCCTTATGGATCTGAACCGCAACTGCCTTGGGACCCGGACCATACGGGCCAGCCACTGCCTACAGAAAATGACTCAGGAGGATGATGTAGAGGCATACCACCTGGCTTTTGAAAGAGCAGCCCTGAGGGAGGCCTGTCCCCAAGATCAGTGGTCTGGTATCCTCGTCCCATTTCTGTGTGGGGAGGCCCAGAAGGTGAACTATGATTACCCCCAGCCGAAGGCAGAGATCCTGACCAGATCCGGAGTAACGAAGGCGTTGCAAGCCCAGAGGTTCCATGAGTGGCAGTATATGGAGGGTAAGACACCCAGATCACAATTGTTTGACTTGATCCACCTGACCCGGAAATGGCTGCACTCTGAGGCCCTCAGCTCTGAGAAGATGATGGAGCTCCTGGTACTGGACCGGTATATGAGGGGGCTACCACCAGGCCTCCAGGCTTGGATTGGCCAGAATGATCCCTCCACCTATGATGAGTTGGTCTCCCTTGTGGAAAGACAGCTGGCAGCCTGTGAACTGTTCCAGACCCCAGGGGGTGAGACATGGCAAACCAGGAAGCCAGTCCCAAACCCAAGGCCCCGCACTGTCAAGAACTCCAGGAGAACCATAACTGGTAGGAAAGACACAGAGGAATGGCCCAAGGCCAAGAAGGGACCTGGGGGGTTGGGAAGAGAAGGCTGTGGGGGCTGGCCAAATAGCCCCAGGCAGAGGGCGGCAACCGGAATAAGGGGGCGGTGTTATGAGTGTCGGGAATTGGGGTATATAGCGCCCAATGCCCCAACAGGGAAGAGCCTATGTGATGTAATTTGGGGGATCACGGGGAGCAATGTGTCTTAATCGGCCTGGTAGGGGTTGCAATAACCTCACATGGGTATACAAGATCAGTAAAAATGAATGGAATCGAAACCATAGCATTAGTAGATTCCAGGAGTGCTGTCACACTGGTCTCAGGGAAGTTGGTGGGGCAAAACCAACTAATCAGGGCCAAAAACACAGGGGTAACGTACATTCATGGCACCGTAAATTTGTACCCCACAATCCCGGTATGGATTAGATCCAGGGGAATACTACCAGGGTGACTGCAGGGGTGGTCCCCAGGCTCCCCTACCCTGTCTTAATTGGTAGGGACTTCCCTGGATTTGAGAGCTTACTCCCCCCCAATAGAACCAGGGGAGGGTAGCAACCCCCGGCCTGAGACAGAGGCACCTACAGATAGCCTCACCCCAATGTTTGCTGAATTTGCCCCAGAGTTATTCTCATCCCCCAGAAAACCCCGAAAGTCTAGGTGGGAAAGGAGGCCAGATAAAAGGTTAGGGACCAGGATTCTAACAGAGAACCAGAAAACCTCCCTTGTTGGTAGGTGAACCCATTCAGGTGGCCAGGAGATAATTCAGGCCAGTGTGGACTCGGAGGCGGTTCCTAGCCCAAGTAAGGGCAACCCAGGGGGTGGAGTAGAAACAGACCCCCTGGAATTAGGTCAGATTGGTACCACACGTGAGAATTTCAGGCAGGACCCAAGCCAATGACCCGCTATATGCAAATGTGAGGGAGGAGGTAGTGGAAATAAATGGCGTACCCGTGGAAGGAAAGGCCCAAGGCCATATTATGTGCTCAAACGAGATCTGTTGTACAGGATAGTGCAAATACGACGGGAAGAAGTAGAGCAACTCTTAGTCCCACAGAAACACACAAGGGCAGTACTAGAGTTAGCTCACAGGCATCTATTTGGGGGACATCTAGGAGTAGACAAGACACTGGATAGAGTCCTAAGAAGGTTTTATTGGCCAGGAATATGTGCAGCAGTCCAGCGCTATTGTGCCTCCTGCCCTGAATACCAGTTGCATAGCCCCCGACCTCACCTGCAGGCCCATTAGTACCTTTGCCTATTATTGAAGTTCCTTTTGAGAGGTTAGCAATGGACATAGTGGGCCCACTGGAAAGATTGGCACGGAGCCACCGAAACGTACTAGTCATCCTTGACTACACCACACGGTATCCAGAAGCTATTCCTTTAAGAAACCCCACGTCCAAGGCAATAGCAAAAGAACTACTCCACGTTTTTGCCAGAGTGGGCATCCCTAAGGAGATCCTGACAGACCAAGAAACCCCGTTCATGTCAAAACTAATGAAAGACTTATGTAATCTACTCCACATCCAGGCCATATGGACCTCAGTCTACCATCCTCAAACAGATAGACTGGTTGAGCGGTTTAACCGTACCCTTAAAAGTATGATCTGGAAGGTGGTAGCACAGGATGGAAAAGACTGGGATACCCTTCTACCGTATCTAATGTTTGCTATATGGGAAGTCCCCCAGGCATCCACTGGTTTCTCTCCCTTTGAACTACTATACCAACACCACCCATGCGGAATATTAAATATTGCCAAGCAAGATTAGGAAAAACAACCCAACCCAGGAAAGAATGTCATTGAACATGTGACACAGATGAGAGAGTGAATAACTTGAGTAACCCCTATAGTATGAGAACATTTGGAAAAAGCACAAGAGGCCCAGCGGACATATTACAACTGTCGGGCGAAAGTACCGAGATTTCAGCCGGGGGAACAGGTAATGGTGCTAGTAGTGACAGCAGAAAGCAAACTGCTAGCCAGCTGGCATGGACCATATGAGATAGTGGAAATCATTGGGGAGGTGGACTGTAAGGTCAGACAACCAGACCGTCGAAGGCCAGAGCAAATCTAACACATCAACTTACTGAAGCCCTGGCGTGACCTAGAGACGTGCCTGGACATTCGGGGAGCTCCACCCCAGACAGATGACCCACAGGGGCAGGTGAAAATATTTTTTGAGTTAACTCCAGAACAACAAGCAGAGGTCATTGATATGATCCAACGGAACCAGGACATGTTCTGTACACAGCCGGGCCATACAACACTGGTCCAACATCATATTGTCACCAGTCCAGAAGTAAGGGTGACGATAAGACCGTACCGAATACCGGAAGCTAAAAGGGAAGAAATTAGGACAGAAGTGAAGAAGATGCTGGAACTCGGGGTTATTGAAGAATCCCACAGCCAGTGGTCCAGCCCTATTGTCCTAATCCCCAAGCTTGATGGCACCCTGAGGTTTTGCAACAACTTCTGGAAGTTGAATGAAGTATCCCAATCCGATGCCTTTCTGATACCGCGCATTGACGAGCTAGTTGATCAGTTAGGCGAGGCCCGATACTTGACCACTCTAAACCTGACCAAAAGATATTAGCAAATTCCCCTGGCTGAGAATGCCAAGGAAAAGACTGCCTTCTCTACACCGAATGGCCTCTTCCAATACACTGTCCTCCCTTTTGGACTCTAGGGGGCCCCCGCAACATTCCAACGACTTATAGACAAATTGCTGAGACCCCATGCCAAGTATGCCACTGCCTGTCTAGACAACATAGTCATCCATAACCCTGACTGGGAAATGCACCTCGGAGGAGTAGAAGCAGTGCTAGATGCCCTGCGGAAGGCTGGCCTCACTGCCAACCCTCTCACAGGATAGGACTAGCTGAGGCCAGATACCTCGGGTTTGTAGTAGGGAGAGGTTTGGTGAAACCCCAGTGGAACAAAGTGGAGGCAATACAAGGTTGGTCTCGACCAGTCAGCAGAAAGCAGGTCAGAGCATTTCTAGGGATAGTAGGATACTATCAGAGATTCATCCCTCATTTTGCCAGAAGAGCAGGGCCATTGACGGATTTGGTAAAGGCTCAAGGCCCCGAGATAGTGAAGTGGACTGATGTGGCAGAAGGAGCATTTGCAGATTTAAGGACAGCCCTTTGCTGCCACCCAGTACTCATAGCCCTAGACTTTGAGAAGGAATTCATCCTACAAACAGATGCCTCGGAGGTAGGGCTAGGAGCCATCCTTTCGTAGATGGTAGGGGAGGAAGAACACCCAATCTTGTACCTCAGCCAGAAACTCCTCCCCAGGGAACAAAAGTATGCCATCATTGAAAAGGAATGTCTGGCGGTAAAATGGGCTATGGAGACTCTCCACTACTACCTACTGGGGCGGCAGTTTACCCTTGTGACAGACCACGCCCCACTCCAGTGGATGCACAGAAACAAAGAGAAGAACGCAAGAGTGACTAGGTGGTTCCTATTCCTGCAGCCCTTCCATTTCCGGATACAGCATAGGGCCGGAAGCCAACAAGGCCCATGATGGCCTATCACGACAGCACTGCCTCTCGTCCCAAGTAGCCCAACCTCATGGTGTTGAGCGGGAGAGGGGGGAATATGTGATACAGCATGGCCAGAGGGCAGCAGGAGAGTGTTAGAAGGGAGCCTTATTCCCTGTAGAGGGAAGAAAGTTTGCTATATATTAATTAAAGCACCTGAAGCCAATCACCTGATAAACCCCCTCCCACCCCCCGCTTCAATCAGACAAGGGAAGGGGTTGAAGGAGAGTGGATTAGCATTGGAGCAAAGAGCAGTTTGGAGGAGTTGAAACAGAGTGGATTGGTGTTGGAGCAGAGAGCAGTTTCGAGGGAAGCAGAGGAGAGATTGGAGAAGTGCTGTGGTGGGCTAAGAAGACCAAGACCCAAGGTAAAGGGACACCTGGTTTGTGCAGAGGGAGGGCAGGAAGCCCCACAAGCTGAAGGGCAGGAGAGGGAAGTAGCCCAGAGGAGGGAACTGCTAGTTCAAGCGGTTTACCACTATCCCTAGGCCCCTGGGCTGGGACCCAGAGTAGAGGGCGGGCCCGGGTCCCACCCTCTCCACTCCCCTCCTCTAGGACACTAGTGGGGCAGTTAATACCCCAGTTCAGGGGCGAGAAACGGTGCCCTGAACCCTCCCCAAGAAGAGAGAATGTGAGACCCATCAAAGTAGTGCAGGCAATTTGCCACAGTGTGTACGTACAAGAGTACACGAACTAGGTGAGCAGTTAGCTGCTGCTTTTGTTATACAGTGTGTGAGTCTAGACTATTCTTTGAACAAAGTGGCTAATCTTTTCTTATTGACTTCCAATATTGTACTGCATGTTGCAATTTATTGCTGGTGGTCAGTCTAATGTACTAATATTTTATGTATGTATAAGAGAACATCTGCAAATGACTGTGTGGACTTAGGGGCCTCAACCATTAAAGTTAATGGAGATTGTGTGGCTAACTCCATATGCATTGCAGAAAGTAGTTATTCTTGCAAATACATTCACTATCAACAGTAACACAGAGTTTAATTTTCAAGACCTGAAACTGTAGATGTATTTTCAAAGTATTGCCATAATTTTCCCTTGCGTGACCTGTCCAGATTGTGAAAAGTAATAGTTCTTGAAGACAACTCAAGATCATTGAATAACAGACTCAATTGGGATTATTTAATAAAAGATTATCAGTCAGAGATTACTATAGGTTTACACAGAATACAGAAAGAATAGATAGTTAACCGCCCTTTGATGTGATCAGGATTGATGGTAGATTTGCTATGTCTCTCTCCTTCACTGTATCTAAAGATGTGGCAGATTTCAGTGTCATCATATAGGATTTTCAAAAGAAACATGTTTTGATGTCATTTCTATTCATTCTCAGTTTACCTGACTTATGTGTGAAGGCATGATTATTTACACCTGGGAGGACTAACAGGATAGTACAGTATATTGCAATGGGTCTTTCTTCCCACATAATTATTCTTTCCTATCTGCTGTTATAATTATCTCTTATGAGTTTCCCATGTTTATATATACTTGTATTTGGAATTTACAAAAATCTTCTTTTGTTGATTAAAATTCAATATACTCATAAAATGTGGACAGTATTAATTACTATAAGACTAATAGATAACTCAAAATCACAACAAATTAGTATATTCAGATTAAAATTTTAACAATTAAAGTTTGGATGTGATCTGATGAATATATAAAGTGGACATACAAGGAACAGACTCTGGGTGAAATTAAAGATCAAGATTTAACTCAAAGCTTTTGTAAACCAAATTTAAATAAGTTTTCAGCATTCCCTCTGGCTTGTATATGGTTTTTTAATGGAGATAAGTACATATACATCCTTCACCTATTTACTATAGGGGATGTTTTCACTACCAGTGTGAATTAATATATTTCTTGGTTACAGAACAAGCAACATACATGTACTTTAAAATTCTTGATCACTTATAATTATAAAGGGCTAATAGATGTTAACATAAGTAAAATGTGTTACTATAGAGCTGGTCAGAATTTTTCCAATGAAACAGTTTACTCAGAAAAGGCTAATTTTTCAAACCAAAAATGTTTCATGAAAATGAGTTAAGTTCAATTAATTTTCAGGTCTTCTGGATTCTGGGGACAGCTGGCTTACTGTGCTCCCTGACTCCCAAGGCATGGCTACAGGGAACCAGAGAGTCCAGGCAGCTACTGGCTGAAATTGACATTCTTGTCAGTATCACCGCTGGTATCTGAGTAACAAGAATGTTAATTTCAGTCACTAGTTGCCAGGACCCTGGAGAGTTTATTTTGTTTCAGGAACACAATGGGTCAATGCTTCCAAAACTAACTCTCCTTCCCCGCCCCCAACCGAATTTCCAGTTCTCTAGAAACTTTAAAAAAAAAATCTTTCAAACCAGAAATCCTGAGTTTTGGACAACTCTAGTTATAAGTGGATATAAGCACATCAGCAGAAGGTATTTATAAATGGTTTTAAGCAGCCTGTTACGTAGTCATTTTATTAACCATTTTGTAAAACAAAAATTTACTCATGAATGGTTTATAAAGTATTTATAAATGTTGTTGGCATCCTTTCATCTGTGAAAGACAGTGGGAATTGAAGCCTATGATGTAGATGGTTTTCAATGTTTCGTGACTGTAATATATCTGTAATATAAAGTGACCAATTTATTCATGGCTACATTATCACAGATTTCTTTTTTGAAGTTGAAGTTGCTTAAGTCTCTTTACAAGTATCTTAGGTTCAAGTGGCAAATTCTTTTTTCTATTCAACTTTGAGACACAAGTCCAAAGCCTATATAAATAGGTGTCTAGGTATATCCTGTATCTTCAGCATCTAGGAAAAGCTTTTTGGTAACAGGTTATGAACTCTGCATGAGGGTTGTCTTCAGTGAAATCAGAGATGTGATTGCAGCTTGGGCATATCTGACATATCTGCACGAGCTTTAATCTTACCTAGTACAGCTGAAAATAGCTGTGAAACTGTGGTGACACGGGCTTCAACACAGGCTTTATAAGCACACCAGACATGCAGGGTACGTACTCACATTGCTAGCACACACTGAAGCGCTGCTGCCATAGCATCACTGCTATTTTTAGCTGTGCTAGCTGGATAACAGATAGTTCAGGTACGCCAACGTGTGTTGCAATCACCTCCAGTTGTAGAGTGGACATACTCTAAGACCAAATCTATTGGGATGACATACTGGAAATGACGTAAGCCTGTCTAGTGTTAATAATAATCCTTTTTTTAAAAAAAATTACTACTTCCTGGGAGGAATCCATCCTTGATATTTCCTGGTAAGTATCACATTATACCTTAACTTTATTTTTTGAAAAGAGCTTTGTGCAAAATATGCAATAGCTTTCACATGGAGTTATGAAAATAATTCTCAAGACATTTTTATTGTGTAGTTTCAGGAGGATTTTTGTCTATAAATGGCATTTTTTCATTGGTACAGTTCTGGAATAGAGTGCCCTCAGGTATGTTAAATTAAATGGGATGATGACAAAAATCAAAAGATTTATTTCCAGATCAAATGTCTATTCATTCTTGTGATTGTCTGTCTGCATTCCATATCAGAAAAAAAAATTCTGTGTCTTCAGATAACTACAATGGGAAATACTGAATAGAACTAGGTGGGGAAAATTTTTGCAGGATGGAAGAATTGTTTCAAAAATTCAAACATTCTTGCCCATCCAAATCAGGAGAACAAAAGACCTTGGTTAAGTTTTATATGAAAACATGAGAGACTAACCCACCCCAAAATAGTCAATAGACTAGTTCATAGGGCACTCTGCTGGGATTTGGGAGACCCATGCTCAAGTCTTAATAAAGCAGAGGTGTATTTGGGGGGCAGAGTTGGCATAGTATGGGAGGCATGATGTGAATCATACAAAGCAGGCAATTGATCTTGGGTCCCCCACATCTTAGTGGGTATCCTAACATTAGACTTTTGGCAATTGTTGGGTTAATGGTCCCCTCTCTCACTGCATAAGTTCCATCCTGGACCAGAGAAATCTTTCCTAACCAAAGTTATTTCACGTCTGGTATGTTCTTGCACAAAGTTTTAGTTTTGGCAAAAGTTTCAGTGGAAAATTCCCAACCAGCTCTAATACTGAACTCTTTGACCTCACCACTGAAGCCATTTCTCCCAAACACAAGGAGCGTGATCCAAAATCCCCGTGGAGTTCAATGGACTTTGGATAGGCCCTCATTGCAAGTATAGTCATATTTTTTCAGGTATTTATTTTTAGAACAATCTTAGACTCCCTTTGAGGGGTAGAGTGGGAAATGGAGGTGGATGAATGCAATTCACCTTGTTAAAGCAAAACTCTTTTTTTTTTTTCAAAGGAGGCCTTTCAATTACTTTGTGGGTTTTGATGCTGTCTTCTGGGAATGTATACTAAGGGGTAATTATTTTCAGCCTGTGGTAGCTATAATACTTCATTACAAGTTGTGAGAATTCTCTCAGATTTAACATGCTGCTGCTCTTCAATCATCTATGAAACACCAAAGTACCAGATCCTCAGGTGATGTAAACTGACATGGCTCCGTTGTCTACATGGATTACACCAATTGATGATCTGGCCCAGATAACAAACCATACTCTAAAATTATGAAAGCAAATAGACTGAAAAAGGAAAGGTATTTTGTTTGATGTATATTTGCACTGTTCTAAGAACCTAACTCATACCTCTCTAAGTAAACAGGAAATGTGCTGTCAGAGATTGACATGGCTATCTACCTTTTACTGGAATTAGATATGTGTCTAGGATTGCTTCCATTAATGGAAATTATATGCATACATTAAGAAGAGAATTGGTCCTGTTGTACTGAAATGCTGATGCTTCTACAACTTCATATGCAACCAAATTTTAAAGGTATTTCTTTTATGAATGCTTAATGTGTTGTCCATTATGATGGCAGAAAGCATATTCCACCCCCCTTTGGAGGAATAATTGTTTTATTTGTCCTGTCCATCTGGTTTGTGACCCTCATCACCATAGTATCTGACTACCTCACAGTTTATAATGGATTTGATGTTTTACAACACCCCTGTGAAAAACTTTTTTTTTAACATAGATTGGGAGCAGAGGCACGGGGTAGAATAAGTAACTTGCTCAAGACCACAGAGGAAGTTTGTGGCCAAGCAAAAAATCAATCCCAGGTCTTCTGAGCCCCCAGAGCAGTGCCCTATCCATTAGATCATTTTGCCTAACCTGCCTCTTATTCACCAAACAAACAAGTTTTCTGTTGAATAGAACTGGTTGAACAGTGTTCAACAGTAGCAACACAGGCATAGAGATGTTTTTACCTTCAGACAAACCATAAGATGGACCGCATATAATGGAATAACTTGGTTGAGATCTTACTGATCTGTATAATATTTGCAGCTGTAGCCTTCTCTGAATTCTAAATTGGGGCAAATATAACATGATCTCTGATCATGTGCAAAATATTCTTATTCCATCTAACTTCATCACTTATGCATATTTTTCAACTTCATCACCAAAGCGTTATAAAATTCAGATGCTGATAGGAAAGGGAAATAGAGCAACAAGCACAATGTTTTTTTCATAACTCTTAACTGAAAGGGAGTTTGATTTTTTTCAGAGAAAAATGGCAGGCTAACTAGGATCCCAGGTACACACAGTATGCATATAAATGTGACCCTTAAAATGGTATACATTTATAGAGTAGTCAAACCCTCTTTCACATTCTTCCAGATCATTACTTTTGTATGAAATTTACCATTAGCTCAATGGAACCTAAATAAATAAATAAATCCATCAAGAAAACCTGGATACATTGAGGTACCTGGAATCCCTGTGAGCTGCCATCAGCTATTTCATACTGAATTCCAAAATAATATATATACTCCGAGCATGGCTCATTGCCTTTTCTTTGATATGGAGTGGCCGAAAAAGTAGATTGGTTTGAAAATGTTCAAAGGTCAGAGGAAGGGTATTCACACAAGTAGTATCTTACATTCCAGGTCTGATTTCTCCCCTCTTCCCACCTCATTGTGCTGTGTGTGTGTGTGTGTTTCTTTAAAAGTTACTATAATGCTTCCTCTTCTAACCTTCAATTTGTTCTATTGTGTCCTTCTGAAATTATTTCCTATTGCAGACTTTCCCCAGTTCAGATAGTTTTATTATTGTGCCCTTTTCAATTCACTAAGGCCACCTTTGTATTCTGACAGAAACACAATTCTTCAAAATATAAATGACCTAAATCTTGAAGAGAAATGTAATATCATTTCCCAAAAAGATTTCTGTTTCATACTGTGATCCTGAAAGATCATTCTTAAGTATCACAGATATGAAATTGTTGTTATAAAACAAATTTCCCATGAAGATGACCCATCTGCCCAGGACAGATTAAACATTTCCTCTGTGTACATCTCCCATTCTGAAAAAGAATTACAATAGTGTACTGGAAAATAGAGTGGGATTTTTTCAACATGGATTATATTGGGGACCAAGGAGTCCTTGAAACAACTTAATTTGTATTACTATTTATTACTTGTATTACTATATATTAACTTAATTTAATTTGTATTACTATTTATATATGTACTATTTCTGTACTATATGAACATGTCTTCTAAACTATAATAAGTAATGCTATGAGAAATTGGCCAACATTATATTACACACACACACACAAACTTTGTAAAAAGAACATTAGGAAGATTGCAAAGCCAACCACTCAAAAATTAGGAAATGTAAGGATTAAGGTTGTGCATCTATAATTTGGCCTCTTGTGTTTGGGGGCCAAATTAAGATTGCACAGGCAAATTTAATTCTGGCATTTCCTAACTTTTGAGTGCTTCACTTTACAACCTTCGTAATGGTCTTCTAACACTTTTTTTTTGGGGGGGGGGAGGGGTTAATTACCTGCATCCTTAAAAAAGCAACCCAAAAATCCAAAAGCAAATTCCATCCTGTGGCACCTTCCTGAAAACAAATGGGTTTATGTAGACCAGCATTCACGGGTTTGAGATACACACCTTGCAGTAGGTTTCATAGTTTTGCTGATAGCAGAGGAATGGTGAGACTCAAGAATTTGGGGTTCCATTCCGATTAGTGTTCTTAAGTAGGCACAGAATCTTCTGCCCATTCCCTCTACATTTTAACTCCTACGCTATACCCTTCAACCTGTCTTTTCCCCCTGGTTTCATCTCCTAATTCCATTCTACTTACCTACAAAGTCCCAGTCTCCAGTGCACAAGTTTATCATTCTAGTGCCAATCTCCTTATCCAGTTAGACATAATCTCTTCCTCTAGGCACACAGTCCATCTCTTCCCTTCCCCACATTGTTTCCCCCTTCTGCCCTGACTTCTTGCCCAGCAAATGTCCATTCAGTCATTCCAGCTTCTTCTCCAATCTTTCCCTTCTTTTCCACACCCTGCCTCCGAGTCCTTCTCTCCATCCCTGTGGTCTTCCTCCAAGTCTTTATACAGCCAGTCCCAGTCTCCTTAGGAAAGGGTCCCAGCCACTACAGAAGATAACCTATAATATTTAATATAAAAATAAAATATGTTCAATGTAAAGGTAGATTCATACTGACAGTGTTTGGTAGGCTTACCAATTTTATTGCAAAGTACAAAGCTTATACATTAACCCAGGCCTAGTTATGACAGTCTTTGTTCAAGGAAGGCCTAAAACTGGAACAGGTACTGCAGATTGGTGTTGAGATTAATGAGCTCCAGAAGATTTTGAGGTTGACTCAAAAGTTCAATTCCTTATCCAGATTTTTTTTATCCAAATTATTGGAAACTTCAGAATGAGCAAAACTTCAGGCTTGGAATCTTCTGAGGTTCTTGCAAGATTTGTCACTTTCCATTCTAGCAAAAGTGAGAATACAGCTGCCTTTCATGAGCTATTCCTTTTCCTATCTGTGCTGGATGTGCTGAGGTGTGAATTAATGCACAATGCAACAGTTTGGTTGTAAATTGAGCAATCTTGTCTGAACCTAAAATGTTAAGCTTTGTTTCGTTTTTGATGATCTATCTTTGATCTATCTTGAATTGTAATGTGACCTAAATTTGGAAATTTATGTAATGACTATGTTGATTATACCTCTTTCACCTACTTCAATTGTTCTTACAAGTTTGTGAAGGCTATTTAACTTCAATTGGAATCTGTGGGCGAATTTAGTCATTTGAGTGCTATACATGGAGTACAACAATAAAATATGGTACATTTTTGGTATTGCATCTTCCATATAAAGTGACAAAAAAGCCACAGAGACCATTGCAATCAAAACTCCCATTGGGTCTGCAGGATTGGTCCTTTCATAATTGGAAACAGAATGTAGATAACACTTCACAGGTTTGCCAAAGTTAAGCTCTATGAGGTAGAGGGGGAGAAATGATGCACAGATTCATAGAATCATAGAATATCAGGGTTGGAAGGGACCTCAGGAGGTCATCTAGTCCAACCCCCCGCTCAAAGCAGGACCAATCCCCAATTAAATCATCCCAGCCAGGGCTTTGTCAAGCCTGACCTTAAAAACTTCTAAGGAAGGAGATTCTACCACCTCTCTAGGTAACGCATTCCAGTGTTTCACCACCCTCCTAGTGAAAAAGTTTTTCCTAATATCCAACCTAAACCTCCCCCACTGCAACTTGAGACCATTACTCCTTGTCCTGCCCTCTTCTACCACTGAGAATAGTCTAGAACCATCCTCTCTGGAACTACCTCTCAGGTAGTTGAAAGCAGCTATCAAATCCCCTCTCATTCTTCTCTTCTGAAGACTAAACAATCCCGGTTCCCTCAGCCTCTCCTCATAAGTCATGTGTTCCAGACCCCTAATCATTTTTGTTGCTCTTCACTGGACTCTCTCCAATTTATCCACATCCATCTTGTAGTGTGGGGCCCAAAACTGGACACAGTACTCCAGATGAGGCCTCACCAATGTCGAATAGAGGGGAACGATCACGTCCCTCGATCTGCTCGCTATGCCCCTACTTAAACATCCCAAAATGCCATTGGCCTTCTTGGCAACAGGGCACACTGCTGACTCATATCCAGCTTCTCGTCCACTGTCACCCCTAGGTCCTTTTCCGCAGAAGTGCTGCCTAGCCATTCGGTCCCTAGTCTGTAGCTGTGCATTGGGTTCTTCTGTCCTAAGTGCAGGACCCTGCACTTATCCTTATTGAACCTCATCAGATTTCTTTTGGCCCAATCCTCCAATTTGTCTAGGTCCCTCTGTATCCTATCCCTGCCCTCCAGCGTATCTACCACTCCTCCCAGTTTAGTATCATCCGCAAATTTGCTGAGAGTGCAATCCACACCATCCTCCAGATCATTTATAGATATTGAACAAAACCGGCCCCAGGACCGACCCCTGGGGCACTCCACTTGACACCGGCTGCCAACTAGACATGGAGCCATTGATCACTACCCGTTGAGCCCGACAATCTAGCCAACTTTCTACCCACCTTATAGTGTATTCATCCAGCCCGTACTTCTTTAACTTGCTGACAAGAATACTGTGGGATTGACTGGGGGTGCATTGCTGGGAAAAAGGAGAAATGTATTCATGGGTCACAGCATATGTCATTTAACATAAATCTGTTACCTTGTGCTTCCTCTGTCTATTGTCTTGTGTCTTATAATTAGAATGTAAAGGTAGGAACAAAAACTGTTTTCCATTGTTTGTACAGTGTGCAGCACAATGAGTTTCTATTTCAGTGCTACCACAATACAAATACAGTAAATATTTTAGTAGTTTACTGTCAGTCATAGCTTAAAACGGTGGTTCTCAAACTATGGTCTGTGGACAAGGAGTGATCTGCACATCCAACAAACCTTTTTCTCAGACCTGCTCCTAGACCTTCTCATGCACTTTCACACTGCTCACTTTACTTCTTGGCTATATTGGAAGGGAAGAAGCCTCTTGCAAGTCCAGCATCCATTTTGCTGAATCAGTGAGCGCAGCAAGCTTGTGTGAAACAGTACAAATGATACAAAATTATACAGACTTAGCTGCTGATCCTGAAAACATTACTATATGTGAGTAGTGCATTTGACTTCAAAGGTTATAGTTAAGGATGAAGTTATCAAGGGATAAAGTTATCCAATTTCATGCTTTCATCATTGAGGCCTTGAACTTTGCTTATGAGTTTCTAGTGAGATTTGGGAATGGGGAAACCAGATTCATCTGAATCCAAACCTTTCTGAACTTCAAGGCTTGTGCAAAGAGTTTGATGGAAAATTGTTGAACCCGTTGTGAGCTGAGTTTAGATGTCTTCATATATCTCAAATATAGGGAGCTTGTTCACAGACATGGTAACATGGGAAGATGAAAGGAAGATTTTTGATTATCCATCTATCAAACTGAGTAGCAGATGTACTGGGTGGCCCTTCTACTAAAGGGAACACCTGAAGGTCTGATTCTCCTCACACCATTTTTATCAGCATAAAATAGTTCCATTGACATCAACGGGGTTACTAATGATTTGTACCAGAATGCATAAAATGAATCCAATCCCTAATTAGAGTGTGAGAGCAGACCATAGCCAAAAGGCTGCAAAGAGTGGCCTATATATTGAACCAGACAAAATGGTAACTGGTTTACCCCTACTACTCAGGCATAAATCAGAAGAAATTCAATTGGAATTAATGGAGTTATACCACTGTAAAACTACTGCAAGCTGGAGAATCAGGGCTTTAGCATGATTCCGCAGTTGTATCTTCCAGAAAAAAAAAAGACTTTTTGCCTTGTTTTGGGGAAACTCTGCCTTCTGACAGGCTGGGAACTTTCTTTGAAACTTCACTCTGAGGCTTAAGTAGGTAAGGAAATAAGATTATAAGGTGAAAGACAACTTAAATCTTCCCTTCTGTAGTTTTGTCATCTTCCCAGTTCGTACTTAATATGTGAATTGTCCTATTAATAAGCTCTGATTTTTGTCTTGCAACATTTTTTAAAGCCTTCTTTTAAAGGACTTGATGTAATTTCCATGACCTCAATTTAAAAAAAATACTTTGGGATAAGTTTTTAAATACATTTTAGGGGTACATTTCTGTGATTAAAAGTTCTGCCCCGGAAGCTGGGAAATCTTGAGATCAAGTTCTTCTGTTAACACAAATGCTATCAGCAAATTGGCCTCACTTGCTGGTCAAAGAATTTTCTGTAAGTCTTCCGTTGCTTGGGAAAATGCTTGACATGAATGGATCACTTTAGCAGAACATTATTCTTGTCAGTTTACTCTCAGGCTAAATTCTTACTTTACATTCTCGTCACTTATCCTCATGGAAATCAGAAGCAATGCTATTATACCAGCATAAAACTGAAATCAGAATCAAGCTCTTCACTCCCCAAGTAAATAGTATATCTTGTTGTAAGTTGTGAAGAATAATATAAACTGAACAATGACGCACAGAATCAATGTGTTTTATGCATTAGAACAAAAATATTGTAGTCTCATTAACACTACCCTTGAAAACTATCTGAGTTAAAACAACATCATGTAGCCTCTATAGTTAAGGAATAATTTTTTTTCTGTAACTGTCCCTGAACTTTTCAATATTTTGAAAATACCAGTCTTTTAAAATGTATATTGTCTCATCTCAAGGAAGACAGTTCTGAATATTACAGATTATTCCATATTTTAAAAATGTCTAGCATGCCAAGGATTTTGTAGTGAAAATGACAGACAAATGTCAACGATCCTGAGACCAACATGACTACAACATTGCAAACAAATGTTTTACACTCCTCATTTCCGTACTACAAATACACCCCACAGAGAAAGCAAACACTTAAGCAATTGGAATCAGAGGTGGGGAGGTTTTAGTGTTGTTTATTTTATTGGAGGGTGGGAACACAAGGGACGTTCCTCCCACACAGTTCATCTTCTGTGTAAGTATACTCATCTTTTTTCATAGGAATGTGTTCCCATGCAAAATTCATGGGAATTTTGTCTCCTTTCAGATACATCTTATTCCTTTCTCTCATTTTTCTCCTTTGTCATGTCCTATTACACTGGTGTGAGTCACTTCATCATATGAAGCCAATACCCTTTGGCAGAGCCCCCAGAACTGGCATCCTTCCCCTCTATTTTGGTCTACTTTAAATCCCATCTTTGTGGTGTGTTGCTGGATTATTTTCACCTTTTTGCAATAGGTGCCTTCTTGGTTGGCTGCCTGAGCCAGGCACTGCATTGTGACATATAGATAGCTGATGAAGAATAATCAGGTTGCTCACCATCTCCTACAGAAAATGAAGCATCCTGAGGATCTGAGTAAGGGGAGTTGTGGTCCAGGGTAAGGTTGGGCAACAGTGGTACTAACGTAAGGTCACTTGCTGCTTCTACCTGGGGAGGGCCATTAGAGTTACAAAACACAGCTGTCATGATTTCCCCTCTCTGTTTCTTTGACCTTATCACTACTTACTTTGAATCCCTCACCACTTCTACCATGTCATATTCAAGCTTTGTAGCCATTTGTAAGACCTTTCCCAGCTATATCGCTCTCTACTTCATCTGCTCATCTGCCATATCAGTTCCCCCTCCTCTGTTCACCAATGTCAGCCTTGAATGATTATTTGTCCATCTCTTATAAATGTGTCTGCATTTCCTTCCACACATAGAACTGTCCTACAAAAAGTAGTCCGGACGGCCTCGATAGTGGTTACTGTATGAAAGGTGCAAACTACTCCTAGACTGTCCTCAGATATGGGTATACATAAATCCCTCTAACTTCTCTGGGAGTTCAAGACTTGGGGTTGTAAGAGCAACTGAACCCAAACATGGACACAAATTCTGCCCAGATGTGATTAGTCTGATAAGCCCCTGAAAAACAAACTCTTTTACAGCTGAAGCTAGAGATGTAAAATGTCAGATCCAGACAAATCAAAATACAAGAAAAAGGATGGGAGTTGAGTGATTCATGCCAGAAAGCATCTTATTTTGAGAATATGGATCTTCCTAACCAAAATCAACTGAAAGACTCCCATTGATTTCAATGGCTTGCAATCAGACCCATTAGGATAATTTTGTATAAAGAGTACATACAGGAAAGGAGGTTCCAAATACCATATCATTAAGGTGTAGATTTAAAGACAAAAACAAAAACACCGTGAATACGAAGGAGGTTAAAGTTACCCTCTTTTCAGTCCACACTTATTGTGACTCTGTCTGGGTTTGTAAGTGCAAATATCCTGTATGAATTAGAACCTAAGATTACCCTTTCTTTGAATGGTGTAAAGGACCATGTGGCCATGTCCATGCAGAGCCCTGTAATTTTACGGTAAAGACCCTTTAATGCTTAGACAGGACCCTGATGAAACTGTTCACTGATTCCAAATCTGAACCAGAAAAATAAGAATTAAAAAACTGAATACTTGTTGCCTGCCCTCACTGAAATATGCTCTTTCCAATACAGCAAAGAAATAACTAAGCCTTTCCAGTGAATTCTTGTTCAGGTCATATGGTGTTTTAAAATGCAATAACAGCTATGTCATTTTATTTTAGTTGAATAATATCTTGCATAGTGATATCAGGTAGTGTCAGGCCCTTAGTTTTGCTGATGTGGTACAAGTCTCTTTGATGCTAGGAGACTGAGCTATTCTAAATGTTGATGAGCTTTTCATCCTTAATGGATCTGTTCAGCATGTGCAAGGGGCCAGCTTACCTGCAATTCCTTTGGAAATATCTTGCTGTCTTAATTCCAAGTTAAACTCAATTGAGTATACTGGTACAGATCCACTGAGGTCAACACTTGCTTCATTTTCTTGGAATTATTTCAACTACAACTAGGGGTTGTACCAGTAAAAAGTGGCCAGCAGTACTGGCCTGTACTCAGCAGCCAACTGGGTGGGGGGAGCAAAAGGGGCAGCGATATTAAAGCACTACCGTGGCAAAAAACGCTGTTTAAAGGGTTCCACGGCAGCACTTTAATGTCCTTGCCCCTTTTGCTCTCCTTCTCCCCCGGTCTACAGTTAAGGAATACATTTTTTTCTGTAACTGTCTCTGAACCTTTCAATATTTTGCAAATACCAGTCTTTTAAAATGTATATTGTCTCATCTCAAGGAAGACAGTTCTTATTCCTTCTCCCCCAGTCACTGATGAAAATAGTATTTAAGGGGAATTTCTGACCACAATCTTGTCAAGGTGACTAATTGATGTGTATGATAAGTTGAGATCATTGATATGCTAACCTGTAGAAGAAGGACACTCCAACATTAGTAAGGTAAGGACATATGAGAGAGACGGGAGAAAACCCTACTGAATATGCGTCAGACATGGTGGTATCAGCATAACATATTATAAAAGTGGTATCCCAGCCTATGGGCAGTAGGAGAGAGAGATGTAGCCCTGTGGAGATGCCAGCATGATGGTCATTGGTGAGGAGGGGGGAAGTGATGGTGATGAGGAAGATGAGAGCTGTCATTTCAAGTTGTTCCGCAAGGGATGGTGAGAGCCTAAGGATGTTCAGATGTATGTTCTGTAGTATCGCTATCTGCCTTACTGTGTTGGAGTGTTTGGGACTGTGCTAAACTTATTAATAAACTATTTGCAATTATTGAAGAGTTCTCATAGTGTGAGTGTTGCAACTGTGCACATTGGGGTTCCCACCTATATGATAATTTGTATAACACTGGGCCTGATCTTGGGACAAGAACCTATCAGCCCTTAAATTGATTACTTAAAAATTCCTAGATATCAATATAATTCATAATCTATAGATCAGGCTACAATTTCCTTCCCTGAAGCTCAATAAATCTGTTGAATATAATGTGGTCCTTCTGTACATATGTAGCTGCCCAATGTATGAAATAAATAGGAGAATGTCAGGAGTAAGAAATGAGGAATTCTCAAGGTTGTAAATATCCATAGTCATTGGGTACTGTTGTCTTTGCTCTTTCCACATTAAGAATATGAGGAAACCACATGGACACAGCTGAGCTCCAAAAACTCTATACATGCAGACAACCCTTATCTACATATACACACTGCTGATCTGTTAGGTACTAATAGCTTCTGCAGAAAAAAGACAGGAAGGCCCAGTAGAGGGCTCACAAGCTATTTACAAGGATAGTACAATTCTTACACGCTATATGCCATCTTGTGAGATGGTGTCAGTGGAACTGTGGCTCTCCTAGCTATGCAGGGTGTGGCCCCAGCTCACACAGCTCAACTGGGCTGTCAGTCTATTGCTGGTCCTGAGACATCTGAAAAACATTTCTGTTTTCAGTCCATCAGGGTGTTGATAGGGGAACCCACACCCACCCACTCAACTGGGTTCCTCCTCAAGGTAGGCATGCAGAATCAGAGGTTCACTGACTCTGACAGTGCCCTGTGCTCCTTCCTACCTTCCCCTGGGCCTCTGCAGGCACTTCAGCCTTTTGGACTGTTTCTGGGGTGTTGTCCTTGGGCAACTCTTCAGCAGCTTCCTGACAGGAATTTCTTTCTCTAGCCACTCACTCCTCTGGTAGTCACCCTGCACCTCTGCTTCCCAGCCCTTTGGTATATCCTTTTTTTGCTAGACTGACTGTAGACTTTCATGAGTACAAAATATGTAAATTAGCAACAATATACTGACAGGTGGGTACTGTGGAAATTGCGCCACCCAACTTTGCCAGGGACTTTATTCTTGACCTGTAATTCTTTAATTCTTGGGCTTCTCAAGCAACAATTTATATATCCAAAGAGAATATATCAAAATCGAAGGCATAGTAAATTCAGGATCAACAGAAAAATGATATTATAACTATTATATATTTCATACCACATACACCGATGTAGTGGCAATGTGCACTGAGAACAAAGTATACCTGATATGGTTTGTTAACAATTTGCTGAGCCAGGTCATGAGCTGACCCAAATTAGCATAATTCAGTTAATTCAGTGCTGATGTACATCATCTGAAGATGTGGCCCGTTATTTTTATATTCTCCTCACCAGAGTTTTGATACTGAAATATCACTAGAGAAAAAATACAGTTATTAATACCTTCTAGAACGGATCAAATAGACATGAGAATTTTCAAAAAGGCTGCTCAAATTGGTTATCACTGTGTACAAATGCTATCTACTCCAAGTGAACCAACGGAGGAGAAGATATAATAAGGCAAAACACTGAAGTCTTTGTGACTCACCATGATTGAGAGCCAAATGACAGACAGAAAACCTCCCCAGGAGTAGAAAGAAAAAAAATTCCAGAGATGGTAATGAAATTAAGATAAGAGAATGCAGTTTCAGTAATAGCAATCAAGTTTCGGTATAATTTTTGCAAATGATGATGGGATCAATACTATCAAATGCAGCCGAAATGTCCAAAAGAACAAGTACAAAACATTGCTACTCACACACAGGAAAATGGTTTCCATGCAGCAGCCTGAGGAGGAAATGAACTTGAAATGCTTGAAGATAATTACAGTATGATCTGACAGCCTTTCAGTGGCACATATGAAGTTAATTGGTGTCTGCAGTCAAGAATCTCTGCCTTCTTTCTTCTCCATTAAAACTAGCACTTTTGTAAGCAGTTTCAGCAGATGCTAAGGCTTGGACTGAACTACTCTTTTGACCACCACAGTTGGTCCTCTTGGGTCATTGGAAGGGCAATGTGAGGAAGCTAGCACTGCCCTGGCACATTGTTCTGTGGACTAGATAATGAAGTTTCTTATGCTTTTAGCCTAGAACCATTTCACTTTGAAAAAATATTGTCCTTATGAAAATGGGACTTGATTCTGCTTTCACTTTGGTGTAAATCAAGAGTAACTCCACTAAAGACCAGGAGTTACACTAGGGTAAGTAGGTATAATACAGGGGAATTAGACCTTTGAAGGTGAAGGTCAGAAGGACTTTTTCAAGGACTTCCCTAAAGAAAGGGAGATTAGGCAGGATGTGATAACTAGTAAGGCAGCAGGATCAAAAGAAAACATTTTTAAAGGGAAAACATTGTCTATTTTAAAAGCTTCCTAATACAGTATGTACTGCTGCAAACGGACTTCTTTAACTTTTGCAGTGAGATGAGGAGCTGGATTCAAAAGACAAGCCAACACAAAGTGAGATGGAAATGGATCAGTGGAAAAGAGTATTGTTTTTCTTAGTTCTAAGATACCATTTGATAAATAAAAGTAGGAAAAAAAGGAAAGTGGCAAGTTGCAGAAGTATGAGGCTGCTGAAAAGAGTAGAGGGAAAAGTATTAAATTAATATTTCTTGCACCATAGGAAGTCTGACAATCTGGGACAAATTTTCAATAGGCCTCCTGAATTGCACTTGTGAAATTGCTGGACATGTAATCTTGTCATTATGCATAATAACTTTCTTCCTTCTCCTCAAGCATATTGGCTTACCACTTTCTTGTCCTTGATTTGAGCTACCATTGAGACAACCCTGCCAAATACTCTGCTGGTTAAACTCTATTGTGTTTTTCTGTTTGTTTGTTTGTTTTGTTTTTTGCAACCAAAAGCGTGACTGAACTTCATTTATACATCTATAATATCAGAATCTTCAGCAGTTAATGGCATTGGTCATTTTCATCTGGGAAAGGTTCCAGCTGACACACAGTGAGTGGCAGAAGGGATTGTAAAAAAGGCTTTTTTAATATGTGTTTATAGTCTAAAGTTTTATTATATTCAAATATAAAATGTATGCAAACCATGAACGTTGCATTAACTAGGAAAGTTTCCCATTGAGAGTATTTATGAGCATCCCCACTCTGTCAGCATCCACTAATCCAAATATGACAGACATGAATGGTTAGGTTCTGACTGTGTACATTCATGTTATCCCATACAGCGTTAAAAGTTAACAGGAAAAACCATAAGCATCAGCATAATTATTTTTTTATTGAAGAGGAACCTAGTTCACAGCCTATCTTAATTGCAAATCTCTCAGATGGCAAAATTATATATGTTGTGCAAATTCAGAACTGTACAGCACAAGGCAATTAAAATTAATATTTAATTATCTTACTATAAACAAGTTATTTATAAATAAAAATAAGATTTATTTCAACTGTAATCCCTCAATTGTGAATTTCATAAAGCCTGATTACCTAGCAGTTCTCAACACTGCTCCTAGAATGCAATTCATTTTCATTGTGATGAACCAAATTCATATGCGAAGTAAGCAGGAGCAATTCTCAGGAAAAAAAACCCTTTGACTTAAATAGTGGAGTAAGTTAAATCTAGATGAAAATAAACCAGGAAATGTATGCAAGTGGTAAGATACAGTAACATCCACTGAATGCTAAGCATCTTGCAAACTGCAGGGTAGAAGATGGATATAGCAGCAGTAGAAAGGTTAGAGAAACTCAACACACATGTTGACGTTTTCCTGTTATACCCCCTTCTCCTTTCTGCAGGCAAGATTAATTTGTACACTTCAGTTACTTTGCAGAAATCTGGTTGCGCACAGAAGCTGTAAACCTTGCTTAACTGGCCAGTTAAGCTGGATCTAAGCCCTGGTCTACACTAGGACTTTAGGTCGAATTTAGCAGCGTTAAATCAATGTAAACCTGCACCCGTCCACATGATGAAGCCCTTTATTTCGATTTAAAGGGCTCTTAAAATCGATTTCCTTACTCCACCCCTGACAAGTGGATTAGCGCTTAAATCGGCCTTGCCGGGACGAATTTCGGGTACTGTGGACACAATTTGATGGTATTGGCCTCCGGGAGCTATCCCAGAGTGCTCCATTGTGACCGCTCTGGACAGCACTCTCAACTCAGATGCACAGGCCAGGTAGACAGGAAAAGAACCGCAAACTTTTGAATCTCATTTCCTGTTTGGCCAGCGTGGCAAGCTGCAGGTGACCATGCAGAGCTCATCAGCAGAGGTGACCATGATGGAGTCCCAGAATCGCAAAAGAGCTCCAGCATGGACTGAACGGGAGGTACAGGATCTGATTGCTGTTTGGGGAGAGGAATCCGTGCTAACAGAACTCCATTCCAGTTTTCAAAATGCCAAAACCTTTGTCAAAATCTCCCAGGGCATGAAGGACAGAGGCCATAACAGGGACCCAAACCAGTGCCACGTGAAACTTAAGGAGCTGAGGCAAGCCTACCAGAAAACCAGAGAGGCGAATGGCTGCTCCGGATCAGAGCCCTAAACATGCCGCTTCTATGATGAGCTGCATGCCATTTTAGGGGGTTCAGCCACCATTACCCTAGCCATGTTGTTTGACTCCTTCAACGGAGATGGAGGCAACACGGAAGCAGGTTTTGGGGATGAAGAAGATGATGATGATGAGGTTGTAGATAGCTCACAGCAAGCAAGCAGAGAAACCACTTTTCCCAACAGCCAGGAACTTTTTTCTCACCCTAGACCTGGAGCCAGTACCCCCCAAACCCACTCAAGGCTGCCTCCTGGACCCGGCAGGCGGAGAAGGGACCTCCGTTGAGTGTACCTTTCAAAATACTATACATGGTTTAAAAGCAAGCATGTGAAAGGATTACTTTGCCCTGGCATTCGCAGCTCTTCTGGATGTACTCCCAAAGCCTTTGCAAAAGGTTTCTGGGGAGGGCAGCCTTATTGCGTCCTTCATGGTAGGACACTTTACCACTCCAGGCCAGTAACACATACTCAGGAATCATTGTACAACAAAGCATTGCAGTGTATGTTTGCTGGCATTCAAACAACATCCGTTCTTTATCTCTCTGTGTTATCCTCAGGAGAGTGAGATATCATTCATGGTCACCTGATTGAAATAGGGTGCTTTTCTTCAGGGGACACTCAGAGGAGCCCGTTCCTGCTGGGCTGTTTGCCTGTGGCTGAACAGAAATGTTCCCCGCTGTTAGCCATGGGGAGGGGAGAGGGTTGAGGGGGTAGCCACGCGGTGTGGGGAGGCAAAATGCGACCTTGTAACAAAAGCACATGTGCTGTGTATGTAATGTTAACAGCAAGGTTTACCCTGAAAGAGTGTAGCCACTGTTTTATACAATGTGTCTTTTTAAATACCGCTGTCCCTTTTTTTTCTCCACCAGCTGCATGTGTTTCAATGATCACAGGATCTTCTCCTTTCCAGAGGCTAGGGAAAATTAGAAAGAAAAAAAATGCACTCATGATGAAATGTTCTCTGAGCTCATGCTGTCCTCCCACACTGACAGAGCACAGACGAATGTGTGGAGGCAAATAATGTCAGAGTGCAGGAAAGCACAAAATGACTGGGAGGAGAGGTGGTGGGCTGAAGAGAGTAAGTGGCGGGCTGAAGAGCGTAAGTGGGGGGCTGAAGACAGGGCTGAAGCTCAAATGTGGCGGCAGCGTAATGAGAGGAGGCAGGATTCAATGCTAAGGCTGCTGGAGGACCAAACCAGTATGCTCCAGTGTATGGTTGAGCTGCAGCAAAGGCAGCTGGAGCACAGACTGCCACTACAGCCCCTGTGTAACCAACCGCCCTCCTCCCCATGTTCCATAGCCTCCACACCCAGACGCCCAAGAACACGGTGGGGGTGCCACCGGCCAACCAGCCACTCCGCCACAGCAAATGAGTACAAAACAAATCTGGTCTATTTCTTGTTTTGATCCACTCCATCTATCTTTTACATCTTTGTCTGGCAGCAGACAGTGCAGAAGGACTGCATGCCATCCACATCTCATGGCTGCCTGGCAGAAGATGATGCAATAGGACTGCTAGCAATCCGTATCACCTGCCTGCTCACCATAAGATGGTTCAATAGGAATGACTGCAGGACTAAAGAGAATGACCTGGTCAAGTCACTCCAAATTTAGTCCCTGCACCCATGTCTGCCCAGGTGCTCCTGGCCGACGTGGCCAGGAGCACCTCAGACATGACAATGATGGCTACCAGTCGTACTGTACCATCTGCTGCCACAAGGCAAGGGGTTGCTGCTACTGTGTAGCAATGCAGTACCGCGTCTGCCAGCACCCAGGAGACATAGGGTGATGGTTACCTGAGCGGGCTCCATGCTTGCCGTGGTATGGCATCTGCACAGGTAACTCAGGAAAAAAGGCGCAAAACGATTGTCTGCCCTTGCTTTCACGGAGGGAGGGAGGGAGGGAAGGGGGGCCTCACGATATGTACCCAGAACCACCCACGACAATGTTTTAGCCCCATCAGGCATTGGAATCTCAACCCAGAATTCCAATGGGCAGCGGAGACTGCGGGAACTGTGGAATAGCTACCCACAGTGCAACGCTCCGGAAGTCGACTCTAGCCTGGGTACTGTGGAAGCACTCCGCCGAGTTAATGCACTTAATGCACTTAGAGCATTTTCTATGGGGACACACACACTCGAATATATAAAACCAATTTCTAAAAAAACAACTTCTGTAAATTCGACCTAATTTCATAGTGTAGACATACCCTATGACTTCTCCATGTTTCCAAACAGGTGCAAAGCAGCTGGAGCATACTTTGACATCTGTCTTTTAATATGTAAGGTTGCACTTATTTTCCAAATTCACTGCATGAATGTCAAATTGCTATGCTACTTTACACTCACCACTAACAATTTTTGACCCACTTATACCCTTGGTGGGCAGAGCTTCAGTTGATGTAAATCAGTTACATTAACTTCAGTGGAGCTGCATCAGTTTTACACCAGCTCAGGATCTGCCCCCTATGTGTATAGTATGCCATTTAAGTCACTACTTTGGCCCAGGGAGTGTGGGTTTCAGAGAACTGAGGATACTGGTAGAGTGGAAACATGTTCACAATGGTAATCATGAGCAAATCCTGAGATATATATGAATGGCTATGTGTGTGTGAAACTGTAGCATGAAAAACACATTTCATCTTTTTCAAACTTGGTTGAGGCTATCACTTTAATTCAAGGTTCCTATGACTTAATGGTTGTCCTTCCCTGAAAACCTTTAATCTTGTTGCAGCATATAATAGTGCAAAAGGCAACACTTTATTTCTTTACAGTTCACTGAAGATGTAGCATGGGCAATAAGGACTGAAATGAAAGGTAGCTGAGTTTCAGGCATTTAATGTAGAACGAAGATAAGAGTCCAATTCCTGCAGTTCATACTTGCATAAAATTTGGATTGATGACAGTTGGAGTTTGGGGTGATTAAGGGACCATAGGTTGGCCCAAAAATTAATTAGCTGGAACAAAATATATACTTCTGAATAACTCAGCTGGACTCCATTGTAGCAGTTGGGGTCTAGAAGACTTAAATTTACATCTGGATTGATTTTTTTTTTTAAAGAGGTTCTCAGGACTTCACAGCTTTAAAATCATCCAGGAGCTGTGGAGGTTGAAAAACTGTCCTACTGTTAAGGAGTCTAAATATAGATTTAAGGCCTACTGTTACACTGGCTTTCAGTAGAATCAGGAGAATGCCAGGGATGTGTTCTCTCACCTATGTTCTTTTGTGTTCTAATTTACTATCTGATAACAAAGCTGATTGTTTCCTCCAGGGCAGATTGGAAGAGGCCCTGGAGGTTTTTCGCCTTCCTCTGTAGCATGGGGCAGAGGTCACTTGCTGGAGGATTCTCTGCTCCTTGAAGTCTTTAAACCTTGATTTGAGGACTTCAATAGCTCAGACATAGGTGAGAGATTTTTTGCAGGAGTGGTGGGTGAAATTCTGTTGCCTGCATTGTACAGGAGATCAGACTAGATGATCATTATGGTCCCTTCTGACCTAAATACTATGCATCTAAGCCAAAGTAGGAGGTGTGACATTTAAATACATCTTTAAAGGATCTCAAGTATGATGATCCTGCCTTATTTCATGAGATTACTGACCAACTACAGCTAATTCTGGAAGAGCTGTGGAAAAGACCCCCAGCTGGTCCATGTCACCTGATTGAAGCCCAGGGCCTGTGGCCTAAAAATTGCTGAATAGATATTTGGGCTCTGGGCAGAGCCTGGTCTCTGGGACCCCCACCTCTCATGGGATCCCAGAGCTTAGGCTCCATCCCGAGCATGAACACCGACATAGCAATTTTATGTCCACTCAGCCCAAGTCCTGTGAGCTCAAGTCCACTGACCTGGGCCAACTGCGGGTATTTAATTGCTGTGTAAATGTACTGTATGGGGCTTAAGATCAATGGCGATAAAACCAAAACTATGTCTGTCTCTGCTGCACATAGATGGCAATGACATTAAATGAAAGAATAGTTCTATCTCTATCCGGGCAGATGGTTGACAGCAGGAATTTCTATATCAGAAGAAGTTGCATGTCAGATTGGTTCCATCTCATTGGTATTCTAGCACCTTCAAAGATTGGTGAGATGTTTGAGGCAATTAAGATGAGTGTTCCATGTGGTAGTGTAGTGGTGAACTCTTACACAGAGCAGGAATGTGGACAGTAATAAAAGCAGCTGAGGAGCAGAAATTAAATGGTTCTTAAGATCAAGGGTTATGTCATATTCTTAACATGCATTAGTTTGGTTCTGTCACAAATAAGGAGATACTTTAACAATCCTAGCATGTTGCAGTCCTGCACCGGTTGAGAACAAACTGACTGAAATGGTGGCATCAGTGCACTGTGCCAAAGAAGTTACGCTTTTACAGAAAGATTATAGAGCTGAAGTTAAAGGAAGTAGAGCTTGAGGCTGACCACAAATGAAGTTGGAAGATGCAATTGTGAGGAATTTAAGAAGCTTAAACCTTCCCATAATGATTTTGGCTGAAGGAACACTTGCAACGGATGGTTCAAGATAGAGGTTCATTCTATCCTCCAGCAGGGATACATCATAGCCAGGTGAATATGTTGCTACTGCCTATTGTTAAAGGCTCAGATCTGAAAACTTGAGCTTTGGATCCTGCCCAGAGAGTTCCTGCCCAGAGGAGATTAAATGAATGAGAATCAATAGCAATGCTGTAAAATTATATCCTCTTAAAAAAAAAAGTGGAGTGGGGCTTTTAAAAGCACTCTGTTTAGCCTAACACTGCTGCCATTAATGACAATGGTAAAACTAAAATTGACATCAATAAACACAGATTTAGACCACTTAGCATTTTGAATATCCAATCAAAAATTACCATCTGATGGAATCTTCCTTCTAGATAGCTGTTGGAAGGGAGAGGTGTGGGGAGAATGTGTAAAGGCAGCAATATATATACATTGTTAGTGCCACAGAGTGGGAATCAAGACTTCTGTAGCCAGGCTATGACCTCAGTTACTCTGATGAAAATCTGGAATAACTCCATTGAGTTCAGTGGAGATGCACTGATGTAAATAACAGTGGAGTTTGGCTCATTGTCTTCAGCACAAAACACATTTTTCATATGCAGAATGACTATAGTAGTGTCATAAATATAAAGGGAAGGGTAATCACCTTTAAAATCCCTCCTGTAAAATCCTTTCACCTGTAAAGGGTTAAGAAGCTAAAGGTAACCTCGCTGGCACCTGATCAAAATGACCAATGAGGAGACAAGATACTTTCAAAAGCTGGGAGGAGGGAGAAAAACAAAGGGTCTGGGTCTGTCTGTGTGATGCTTTTGCCAGGGACAGAACAGGAATGGAGTCTTAGAATTTAGTAAGTAATCTAGCTAGGTATGTGTTAGATTATGATTTCTTTAAATGGCTGAGAAAATAGCTGTGCTGAATAGAATGAATATTCCTGTCTGTGTGTCTTTTTTGTAACTTAACGTTTTCCCTAGAGGGATTCTCTATTTTTTGAAGCTAATTCCCCTGTAAGGTATTTACCATCCTGATTTTACAGAGGGGATTCTTTTTTACCTCTATTAAAAGTCTTCTTGTAAGAAAACTGAATGCTTTTTCATTGTTCTTAAGATCCAAGGGTTTGGGTCTGTGGTCACCTATGCAAATTGGTGAGGATTTTTACCAAACCTTCCCCAGGAAGTGGGGTGTAAGGGTTGGGTGGATTTTGGGGGGGGAGACGTTTCCAAACGACGCTTTCCTAATAGAAATAAACCCAGATAAATGTTCGGTGGTGGCAGTGGAAGTCCAAGGGCAAAGGGTAAAATAGTTTGTACCTTGGGGAACTTTTAACCTAAGCTGGTAAAAGTAAGCTTAGGAGGTTTTCATGCAGGTCCCCACATCTGTACCCTAGAGTTCAGAGTGGGGAAGGAACCTTGACAAGTGGTCTCCAAAATCATAACTATAAATAGCCCAATATAATATGCCAGTCTGAGAGACTGAGAGGCCACGACCACAGGTAGCACACAGAACCAGAGAGTGTAGAACTGAAACTGAGGCTGCCTGCCTCTGTGTTTGGGAAACAGCCTGTAATGGCCAGACCAGAAGCTCTCTGGTCCTCAGAGAGCTTGCACATAATAGGAACCCCTATCACATGTACTCTGAGCCCTGCCAAGGACAGTCTGTGGGAGACAGCTGGCTTGCAGGAAGTCAGGTTAGAGTAGCCAAAAGGGAAGCTGTCATGGCATTGCTCGCTGCAGGGGAAGAGAGACACCTATATGTGTGTCAGCCACGGGATTTAGATGGCTAAGCTGGTGCTCCAAGACTCTGTTGCACTGGGCTCCCTGCACCAGGAGCCAGGGTATGGCCAGGGATCTACTCCATCTAGAAGGGTTAGTTATTTGCATCCCAGCCTTTCTCGCTGAGCACAAGTTCTTACCCCAACAACTACAGAAGTCCTGTGGTGAGATTTTAGGGGTACTTTAATTGTTTTGACTTAGTTTGTGGGTAATTAGTGTTTACTACTGCTGGATTTGTTGGTTACTCATTTATTTGATATCTTTGATTTCCTTTCTTTTTCCAGTTTCGTTCTTTCAATTTCCTCTGAGCCTTTACAGGAATGAAATATTTATCTTTATCATTGGTCCTGGACTTCTTTTACTTATAAATTGTAATATCCAAGAATTTATAGGGGTAATCTATTAATTGATGTACCCAACCACTAAGGCAGAGGCACCAACTGTCAAGAACCCAGGGCCCATTTGTCCTAAGACAGGTCACAGATTTCCTGCAGAAGGAGGAATAAGTACTCCACTCTTGGGGATTAGTGCAGCCCTAGGAAGGGGTTACATAACAATTGTACTCTGTATAGTGACTATCGGTATTATAAATATGGGTAGTATAATTAAGTCACAGTTGGAAACCGCAGGTTGTTTTGGTAGAAGTGGAGAACTCCTATTGTATTGTCACATGAATCATTCAATCAGGAATTTCCTTGTGATGGGCAAATTTTGGTTTGGCTTGGTTGATTGAAGCTCCCAAAAGTTTACATGTATAATCAAACCTTATCCAAATATCTTTGGTCTACAAAACTGGCCTGAAAATCTTGAGGGTTTTTTTTTTAACCAGATTTACACCATATACCATATATTTCAGAAGGGCAACCCATGATATCGTTTTCATGACAATTTTATAGCATTGCAGCACGTCTGTTTCTGGCTCCAGAAGCCACAGCCATATAAGAATAAAAGAATAGTGATAAGTATCAAACTTTTCTAAAGGTCAATTATTATATTGTATGCTTGTTTTTATATTTGTGTATGTGCACACAAAAAATATAAAAACATACAATACAAGAACTGATCGTTTTGATATATAGATGGGGGTTAGGTTTCTTCTTATCCTGTCTGAGGTGGTGTTCCCACCTTTCTATGACCATGTATGTATTCTGAGTCAATGGCAAAATTTCCAGTGACTCTAGCATGGCCAGGATTTCACCCTTTTCCCCTCAATGCTACCTATGGATAATTTGGTGTCTAATACTGGAATTCAGTGCCAAGGATTTTGCTTGGAACACTGGTAGTAAATGCAGACCTAGATTTTCAAAAAGGACTAATTTTAGGATGCCTCCTGTTTTGGGTGTTAAATTTCACATCCTTAAGGATTTGTAGAAAGTGCTGAGCACCCACCTGCTGAAACTGAAACCCTTTTAAAATATAAAGTTGGATACCCAAAGTCACTAATCTTTTTTTTTTTTTAAATGTAGGCTTCTGATAGATTATATATGCTATTTTAATGAAATAGCATGTGTTCTACTAGGGATTGACTAATAGCTTGTGAAAACCTAGTAATTTAGAAATTTTTGTCTTTCTCAACTTCTAAAATATCTCATCTTAAATGTCAGAGAATTGATTGCGGAAAGCTTTTTCTTTCTTTTTTAATTTGAACAGCAGGAAAAACTTATCTGAAAAAAATTACACTACATCTATGTTTGCATGGGCTTTTGTTATGTCATGAATTATGATTATTTATCTGTTACAAATTTCCCTTGGCAATTTTTCTATATACTTTGGGGAGAATAAAAAACATTGGAAGTAAAATCTTTCCAATTTATATTTACAGAGTACAGTCATACTCTGCACTCTAATAATGTTAATCATAAGATAGCTACTACAATGACATGTAACTTTACATAAATATCAAAATGATGCAAGTATATCAAACTATCAAAATAACTGAATGCAAAATAAGCACCCGTAGTGCAACCAGATAAATTTATTGATTTAAGAAAATGTAAGCATTTTTTGAAGGAATAAAGGAGGAAGTTTGACTTCAAATAAATGTCTTCCTCTTCTTTTCTTCCAAAAGGCAAATAGCAAGGGGTGCTGTAGGACAAAGGGAATTGTGATACTCTCTCAAGGGCTGTTGTCCAAGCAAAATAAGCAATGCTCAGCTCTTTTAGATGTTTGTTTAAGTGTGGATGGATGGGTGTGTCCCCAGGTAGACACACTTGGTGGTACTAAAAATAGTGCAACAAGAAAGCTAGTAAAAGAAGAGACTCTTGGGAACATATGTTTTCCAAATATTTGCATAGAGATACAGTAAGTGTCCTATGTGAATGTTTTGGAACAGCTCCAACCATGTTTGTCCATGCACTGCAGCCATAAGAGATTACTGAATCAAAGCCACATTGTGTAATGATGCTTTACAGAAGTAATAAAGAGCGTAGGACAGAATAGTTAACAGCTGATTGAAATCTCTAACTACAATGAAATATAGGTGACATTTGTGGTAGGACATGGAAGATGGACAAATAAGGGGAGAATAATTGAGCATGAGGAAACTTGGAGGATCAGCAAGTATGATTTGTTCACTTAATAAAAGAAGAATATGTCTGGGTCAAATTGTGAACTACATTTTGTATGGTGATCTTCATTTTGTATTAAGAGTTCTATTTTGTATTATGTGCTAAACTCAGCTCTACCCTTAACCAAAGCAAGGTTACTGTGATGTATTTGACAAAGAATTGAATGACGCTCACTGAGAAGCCATCACAAGGCAATCTGGAGCTATCAACTTGGATTGTCTCAACAGCCTACCCAATCCCATGGAAAAATAAAGTTAGAGTATTTGAAAATACTCTAACACCTAGTTTGTCTAAGATCCTTATATCTAAAATGGCTTGTCTAAATCACTTCAAATTTGAGGGTATATAAAAAAAAATCTTGTGACCACAGACAGTACAGGCAAAGTTTGACTTGAAAATGGCCTTTTGAAAATTTTAGAAACAAATACAAAATCAGTCTTACACTGTGAAGATTAGTATTACTTCACAATAACATGACAACTTCTTTCCATTATAAATTGGGCTTATAACTGAAGAAAGCTACTACCTCTCCATAACACAACAGGAAAAAAAAAACAATCAATATATCCATTTTCTCTGCAAAAGAGAAAGCATTACTTATTACAAAGCATGTAATAAAAGTTTTATGAAACTGTTCATTTTCCATATTGTCTGAGTACTACAGTACATATTGATTGTACTTGCATTCCTTTCAGAGCACAAGCTCCAAATTAGACACATTATAGGAACTGGAAATCAGCTAGGTCCACTTGAAGCTCCATCCAGGTTTTCTGGAAGAGTCCTGAACCTTGATGAACCTAAACTCATTTTGCAGTTTCTAATGGAATGTGAAACTAAGCAAGTTTCTCCAATTTTGGATTTCATTATAAAATTTTCACATAGCTTCTAAAAATGTACAGCCATAAGGTTTTGATCCTGCATTCATTGTGCCATCAAACTCCCACTGAAAGGCCCGGGAAGTGTCACAGCAATCTACTGAGTCTCTGATTTGCAGAAAAAAAATCATTTAAATATGGAGAAGATTCAGTTTTCAACAGTCTGAGTCAAACATGGAAGTTGACAATAAGAGAAAATGAGAGTAGGAGTGTAGAAAAAACAATTAATGAGAAACTTTCACTGTTTTTAGAAAATAGAAGAAAGTTCAATCAACACGGCTCTCAAGCATAAAAACAATTAATGGTACAGTCTGAAAGCAAGCTGAAGTTATAAATAGATTTTTCACAAATAGACAAACTCCCAAAGCAACTTAAACTAAAGGTAATTTGGAATTTTAAGGAGACTGTGAACCTTTTCCAAAGATTTAAGATTGGTATGGAAAACGCTGGTTAGTCAACAGAGGGATATTGTATTTGAGGGACAATCAAATCCCCTCTGGGTGAAATCAGCATATTTTCACAGATAGCGGTTGACACACTGCCTTCAGAAGTCAAATGGCTTCAGTCATAGATCATGATGTCACACTTCACAAATGAGGAGACAGAAAGACTTGTAATTTACACCTAGTAGCATATTTTTTTCCCCTTTACTGTGGGTTTACTCTTGCCTTCCTTGCACTGCCAATACTTCCTACTGACTTCAGTCCATTCCAAAAAAATAAAGGACGTGAGAAAACCTTATGCAGAAATTGTTTTGTGTCACTGGAATGATGGAAAGCAGCTCAAGTGTACCAATAAACGTATCCCAATTATGCCTGGTCTACAGAATTTATTCACAGTTAGGGTACATCTGCACTAGGAGCTGGAGATGTACATTTCAGATTAAGACATAACTGTACTAGGTCTGATCAAGATAGTGTGCTAAAAGTACAATATAGCTGCAGTGCTGTGAAAGGCTGAAATGTTAGCCATTAAAATACATGCCTAGCATCACAGATGAGATTGTATTCAGGGCAGCTAGCCCCTCTTGCCACCCTGGCTGATTTTTGGAGTGCTAGCATGGGTATATCTTCTCCAGCTCAAAATGTAGATGTACCCTTAGTGAGTGAACTAGTCCAGAGAATGTTGAATTTCCTATTATGTGAAACTAATTGGGATATACATTACCAGAATGACCTATCCAATGCACCTTCTGAGCACTGCAGAAAGCCCAACTCATTCCTTTCATATATTGCCGAGTTTTTCACTGTGTAGCTAAGGCTATGTCTTCACTTTACAGTTATTTCAAGTTCACTCCATTTCAATGAGAGCAGTCTCACTGAAAAATATTTGAGCTGTACAGAGTGATTATTAGCAGTTGCTGAGTTTTGCTATCTAAAACTTAGCCTATATCACCTGATGAGCCAGGCAACTCAAGTTAAAAGTGCCACCATACTCAAGTTAGGGACTTTCTCTGGCTATGCCAAAAGAAGGACAGGAGATATATTGACATGGGTTTAATCGAGCCACAAGTTTATTATTAGATGTCTGGGACTACCCAGTAGAAAACAGTGTTCAGTGCAGGTAACCCCATGTTTACGAAATAAAATAATTACTTTTTCCAGCTCCTTCTCTTTTTCCATCCAGGTCCCGCAAGCAAATCTTTTGCCGGGACCTTACCAAGGCTTCAGCCTTGGTCCGGGTAAAAAGGAAGGCTTTAGGCACTGAGATGCCCCTTTTAAGCCCTGCATTCCCAGGGGATTAGTCAGCGACAACGCTGACCCTTTTTTTGCAGCAGTTTTCATCTTCCTACCACTCCACCAGGCATAAAGCATTGTTCCTTTAACTTGGCCAGCCAGCCAACCTCCCACCACCCTCGCACACACTTAAAGGTGCAGGGCAAGTCATTTGTGTGTCAGTTGGGTTTAAGTTAGGGGTAATGCTTAAAGTAACTCTGCAGTGAACATAAATTCTGTGTCAGCAATGCTTTCTTGCACATAGAAGCTTTCTTCAGTTGCCCAGTTTACAAGTCCATGGTCAGGTCCTTGGCTAGTGTCAATTGACTTCAATAGAGCTACATCAATTTATACCAGCTGAGATATAAAATTGGTGAGAAATGTATGTACAAAAGTAAAGTACATTTCCAGCTTGTGATTTTTTTTTCACATGGTCATTAATGGATCAAATGGAAACTAGTTTTCACCAGAACACTCAGCAATATTGGAGGACTATTTTTATGCTAAATTTTAGCTTTCAAACCCTCAATGTTTTAGCTCTTGAATTTCTTCTTAAAGGGAAAAGTTTTTTCATAATGGGAAAAGTTTTTTCCCCTCATTTTACTGCAAAGTGACGGAACTAGTTTTGTTAAAACATTAGAAAAAAAATCAGATGTAGGAAAGATTAGACATGACAAATTTCAACCTGTTAAAAACATTTTGGAAATGTACACAAAGTGGGCAATTAGAATGGAAACTCTTAGGCCATCTTAACTACACCCATGTATCCTTAATATTCACCCCGCCTTCAGGAAGGAAATGTCTCAATAGGAAATTGGCATTGTTCAGTGGTCCCTGCAGGGGAAGAACTCCCTTGAAAACAATTCAGTTCTGGAGCCTTCAAATGTATTGTGATTGCTACCATTTTGGCTATGCTACATTGGTATCAAATAAAACATTTCTTTAAATGTCTTTGGAATCCCATACAAAGAAGCAATATATCCACAGATATACACAGATGGTGTAAAAGAACTGTCATACATAATACTCAGTTGCCAAAATCACACTTTATAATTGGATTCAATGAATAGCCAATACAGACGTTATTTTTACGAAACAGATAATTTGGCAAAAATAGAATTTGTAAAAACTTTACATTCATGTGCTTACTGGAAAGGTAAACAAACTGAATCAAAAAGAAAAGGAGTACTTGTGGCACCTTAGAGACTAACCAATTTATTTCAGCATGAGCTTTCGTGAGCTACAGCTCACTTCATCAGATGCATGCCGTGGAAACTGCAGCAGACTTTATATATAAACAGAGAATATGAAAAAATACCTCCTCCCACCCCATTGTCCAGCTGGTAATAGCTTATCTAAAGTGATCATCAGGTGGGCCATTTCCAGCACAAATCCAGGTGAGAAAACGGCATGCATCTGATGAAGTGAGCTGTAGCTCACGAAAGCTCATGCTCAAATAAATTGGTTAGTCTCTAAGGTGCCACAAGTACTCCTTTTCTTTTTGCGAATACAGACTAACACGGCTGTTACTCTGAAACCTGAATCAAAAACATTCTCCCTCTCCTTTATGGATAGGGACAAAACACTCGTTCCAAGACATGCATTCCCTTCATTTTAGTTGGTGAAATCATTTGTGAAGAACACATTCCAGACTTGAAACACACACACACACACACACACACACACACACACACACACACACACACACACACAGTGTAGGGACCTTAGCCTATATGGAATTCTGGCATCTTCCACAATAACTCCTTGTTTTCTAATTAGTTACACCTCAAAGATCATCTGTTCTTTTCCTTGCAAGATTTATGTTTTCTTTAATGTTCTCCTTATTTTCCTCCATAGACAAGATTGAGGTGAAGCTCAGCAAGGAGAAGCAATTAGAAGAGGTGTCAAAATCTATTGCTGCCTAGTCTCTGGAGGGAATCTGCTTGCAGCAGACTACAAACTTATGTTCTTACTAGACATAACGCTGTTCCTGGTTTCCCAGATTTATTCAAAGTGTACCTGTTTTTAACAGAAGTGGAACTGTGTTCCCCTCCTTCTTAAGACCTGCTCAGCCCCTCAAGATTTCTGGGCTGATGACAAGCTACAGGCCTCTGAACTCAGCTATGGCATCAAGAGCTGGCTAGCAGGTACCAGGTATCATCCCCTCTGAATTCAGTGAATCAGTGCCTTCACCTTGTTTGCAAAGGTGAGAAGTGATAAGTGACAAGCCCCTGAGGTTACTGGCACAGCATTTCCCTAAATGCTACAGTAATAATAAAAAATAACTTCTAGTTTACTGGGCTTGATACTAAGTAACAATCCACTGTGGGTCACTGGCTTGGCATCCGTAGCTTGCTGGGCTGATTTTACCTTGGGTTACTTGCTCGCATCTTTGCCTTCCTGAGGTGATATCAAAGAACACATTTTCATGAAGTATCTTAATCAGAACTTCCAACTTCCTGGGCTGAAAACAATACACAGGCCTCTGAGAAGCCAGACAGTTATCTTTTTTTTTTTTTTAAAGCTGTTGTCAAAGAATTGGCCTAGGAGAGGTGCAGAACTTCTGACATCAAACCTGATGGGCTGATGTGAAAACTCAAGTGAATTTATTGGCTTGAGACTGGAGTTGGTTGAAAAAATTCAATATTTGAAGTTGTAATTTTCTTATTAACTTTACTTGGGAATTTTAGCTAGCTGTCCTAGGAAAGCTAAACTGATCTGATGTGAAGGAACAGTTTTCTGTACTAACTGAGCATCTCCAACTTGCTGGTCTGAGGGAAGAGGGCTCTGTGAGCTCACTGGCCTCCCAACTGTCTCATGTGAAGTCAAAGCACAACACTATGAGTCCTCTGGCTTAGTGGTTTAAGGCACAGGCCTTTGATATCACTTATTCAGCATTTCCGATTTGGATTTCTTGTGGTCCAGGCTTCTGTGAAGGTTTCTAAATTACTTATGGAGCAGAATGGCAATTTCCTGCAATGTTCTTGGGGGGGAAAGCATATTTTGTATTAAATGTAAAGTGTATGAATTATTATGGGTGTGGATTGTAAGTAATTTCTCTAAGAGGGAGACGTGATTTGAGGGCTGGGAATTCAAAGGACTGTATTGAAAATGTGCCAGACAAGAGTGGACTTTTGGGGAAAGAAGTGTTAAGTATATTTCCTGTCAAATACCTATGGGGAAGTTAGTGCAAATCTGCCACCTCAGGCCCTTCCTTTTGAAGCTATGCCCAGAGGAGAGGATCTTTGCCTGTTGTTTACCTGTTCCCAGAGACTGGAGAGCAAAGATTCAAGCTGTACTAAGAAACAGATGAACTGTCTCTGGTTCTGAATCTGAGACAATTATGAACTTGTAACCCTAGGGAAAACCCAGTTGTGGGTTTTGAAGGACTGGCACCTACCAGAGACTGAGGTTGGAGTTGCGAGTGACCTCTGATAAGCTTTTGAGCATGCATGCACGTTATTTTATTGTTTTTAATATTTTTTTTTTGTTTTCACCTTAAGAAATGTGCTTGGTTAGAAAGAATTGTGCAGTAACTAGCAATGGTGGGCAATTACAGCTGTTCATAGAATTTGGAGAGAAAGCAAAGTGCAGACACTGGCCTGTTTTAGGTAGTCTGGCTTGCTAGGGCTATTGCAGTTGTAAAGCAGGGAACTGTGCAGTCTGGCGGGAAATCCTGGTCAGGAGGGAGAGAAACACAAGTCTGGGAGCTGGAAACCTTGGTGGACCACAGAAGGGGAATACAGGTGCAGTTCTCCTGAAATTCTGACATGTCACAATTTAGCTGGTTTGTCTGGGATCCATCCAGCTCACAAGGCTGATTTTAAGGCAGATATTTGATCTCTAGTTCTGCCTCTCTAACTTGCTGATTTGATATCAAAGTCCAAGTCTCTCTGAGCGTTACTGAGTAAGGATCTCTAATTTGCTGGTCTTTGTCAGGGCACAGATCTTAGTAATGATGCTGGCTCAGCACCCTTAAACTGCTAGACTGATGCAAAAGATTACTTGTGGAGCAAGTAAGCAGAATATTCCCCAAAATGTAATTTGGGAAATTAACCTGTGCTGATTTTAATTAAAATTTTCATAAGAGATTTAGGACCTGCTTTTTTTAAGTTGAGTATCCCCAACTAAAATTGCACTGGATCTGCAAGTGCTTAGCAGCTCTGAAAAGTGGGCCCTTCATAACCATAACAACCCTTGGTTGTAGTCTTATTAAAAACAAACAAATAAACAAAAAACACTTTTGGAAATAGTGTCCCTTAATGCCATGCTGGGGTGTGTGTTCGTTATTCAAATCAATATATGGAACATACTTCCAAATCAAATTTTACTTAGCCTATTTTTTTAGAATTTTGGTGGATAATATTGATGTTTATTTTAATCTTTGTTCCATTGATTTTAAATTTTCAGTTACCCAGAATTATGGGATTTAAAACATTTTAAAAATTATTTTTATTGATTTAAATTTTCACAGTTGTGGTAAATTATAGGGAAAGGAGGCAGACTATGAATATTTATTGACAGTAGAATGCTGAGATTCAAAAAGATAAAGCTTTATAACTGTTAAAACACAAATAGTCAATGTCACACGTCAAAATATACAAAGTAAAAATATCCATAAATCAAACTCTCAAGCAGCATTTTTCTTATTTTGCCTATCTGTAAATTTTTATTATCTATGGAAATATTTTTCTTGGCTTGTGTGTGTATGATTACATTGATATTTATCTTTACTTACTGATAATATCTAATCCTTCCAAGTCTAAATATATAGTTCATGGATCACTGACAATTAGACATCTCTGATCCAAAAGGACATAATTAGTACTAAAGGGATAAAGAGTTTTATAGCTGCTAATAGTATTGCCAATATCTGATATTCATTGTGAACACAGCTGTGTGCTGAGAACAGTACAGTGAAGACTCCAGAAAGCTGTAGAAGCTACAGCGTGAAAAGCATTTTAGCGTTCTGGCCTGCATATCACACAGAGAAGAACTTTATGATATTGTGATTGGGTGTCTCATGGGGCCACACTGAGTGTGCTTACTCAGAGCGAACTGTAAGGAATAGGGCAGACAATCCCCAAAACTGGTGGTTTACTCTATAATTGGATAATACCAGTGATGAGCTGCCAAAATCTTAACAACTGGTTCCCTATAAAAAGTTATGATTTAAGGGATGTGCCTCTGTCCTGCCCCCTCGCGCTCCCCCAGGCTCCATCCTGCCCCCCAGGCTCTGTTCTGACCCCTCCCATCCCCCTGCCCGGCCTGTTCTCCATCCCAGGTGCCTGCTGGTGGCGCAGGAGTCCTGCAGCCCTTGCATCAGTGGGGTCGCTCCCGGCATGTGGGGCAGCGGCTCCCTGCAGGGAAAGGCTGCTGTCTGCCCGCCTCCCCATGGCAGGATGTGAGCGCCCCCAATTGGTGAAGGCCGGACAGCCCGACAGCGCAGGAGCGGGAGAGACTCGGGGCGGGGGGGAGAGCCTGCCCAAGGCAGCCCCCAGCCATGGCAACAGCTGGCCCTGCCCAGCTCCTGGGACAAAGGAAGCTGCTGCTGCCAGGGGCCTGGCTCCCCAGCCCTACGTGGCGCCCAGTCACATGGTGCCTGATCGCCCTGCCCAGCGCAGCCAGTCGCACTTCCTGCGCCAGGCAGGAAGCAGCATGGAGCTCGGCCGCAGCTGCTGAGTGAGGCGGCATTGGATCAGCCTCTGCGCGCGGGGCCCTGGAGCAGCTGCCCAGATGGCTGCACAGTGCGGCCTCTGCCCCGAAACAGGACGCGGGACCCCACAGCCCTACCATAGCCCCGTGCCCCCCCAAACGGTGCTGCTACATGCACCCTCCCCTAGCACAGAGCCCCTTCTCCAACCAGGGCTGGCTCTAGGATTTTTGCCACCACAAGCAAAAAAATATTTGGCCACCCCCACCTCTTTTTCATGCCTCCCCGTCCCTTCCCAACCCTTTCCCCAAATTCCCAGCCCGCTTTCTCCCCAGGGCGTGCCGCATTTCCCCCCCACCATTGCTTCCTACTGCTTCCCCCCACAATCCCGTGCCCTAGCTCGCCTCCACTCCGCCTGCTCCCCTGAGCATGCCGCCGCTCTGCTTCTCTCCGCTCCCTCTCAGGGGAGGGAGAGCCAGCATGTTCAGGGGAGCAGGCGGAGCGGAGGTGAGTGAGGGTGCGGGGGGGAGCGCAGGAAGTAACTGGGGGGTAGAGGAACTGCTCCCCACCCCAGCTCACCTCCGCTACATCACCACCGCCTCCCCCGACTGCGCCGTCGCTTGGCTTCTCCTCCCTCCCTCCCAGGCCTGCTGCGCCAAACAGCAGTTTGGCATGGCAAGCCTGGGAGGCTGGGACAGACAGACGGGGGAGAAGCAGAGCAGAGCAGCGGTGGCACGCTCACGGGAGCAGGCAGAGGTGGAGCGGAGGCGAGCTGGGGCGGCGGGGGCTCATTTCTAGAGGCGGCATGGTCGGCACCAGAATGCCGCCCCTAGAAATGTGCTGCCCCAAGCACCTGCTTGTTTTGCTGGTTGGATGACACAGTTCTCAATTTCTTAAATTTTACATTAATGTAAAGCTCATGAAAGGCGCCGTAGGGAAAGCCCTGGAAAGCAAAATGCTCGCATCCTGTCATGGGCAGACAAAAGGCAAGCTACTGTCCCTCTCACAAGAGTTCACCTTATGTCTGAGTCTGTCTGTAGGGTGAGGCCTTGCTTCCTAGAGGAGGTAACAACAAAAGGTGGGCCTCAAGACATTTCAGAGGAGCTTCCAAACTGATGGATACCTAGGCAGAGTAAACCTCTCCTTACACTAGCCAGATTCAGATACGGAACAGAGATAAAAAGCAGTGTGCATCCCATCACCAGTATCCTCTGAACCATCCAGTCTTATGGGACGCTGAGCATTTTATCTTTGTTCACAAGATTTTTTTGTTGCCAGATTTTGATATCCTTGTTCTTGTTGAGTAACACCTTGCTGGTCAACACTGGTCCACAAGTAGTCCCACTGAAGTCAATGGAAAGCTACTCATTAAGTGAAAACTCCATCAAAATTAAAAGAGTATCAGACTATGACTTTTTTGCAGCATAAAAATGTGTTTTCAAGTTAACAATGAGACACAAGTGAAATTGTTGAAACTCAGAAATTCCAGCACTTTTGTTTTGATTTGGGATGAAAACATTAAATTTCAACATTTCCCGTGAAAAAGAAATTCCAAAATTTTTAGTCTTGGAAAAATCAAACCATTTAAATTCATTGTTTTGCCAAACGGACCTAGAGCAGTTGGCTCCCTGGAACTCCCTGAGCTATCCTCAACTCCCCAGGAGTAGACCAGGGAGTTCCCTATAGTCAGGGGAAGCTGGACGTGTCTCCAGGGAACAGAGATCCAAGAAGCCCTGAGAGCCCCCATCCTGGCTCCCTGTCTGAGAATTTGGAAGTCCCTGGGCCTCTGATCCTGAGGTAGTCTGCACGGTGGGCTGTCACATACCTGGGAAGCCCAGGCTACCTAGTAGTCTGCCAGGTTTGCTGGTAGGAAATCAGGCAGGGTTCCATCAGAACCCTCCCTGTGGCTTGTCAGAAGTTCATCAAACCACACACATTTCTGTGAAGCAATTTGAGGTTCAATTAATTGTCATTTTCTGATGAAGCCTGTTTTGTTGGGAACATTTTTGACAAGTTGCATGAAAACTACAAAGTAAATACTAGATTAATTATAAACTCATTACTGAAATGACTATTGACTCATTTCTCATTTCACTTTACATTTTACTGTTTGGGTCAGATTTTTTTAAACCTGTGTTTTATTTGCTAAGACTGCTTTTTGTTAAAATATTGCATTACCAATTTATGTAGATGTTAGGGACTGGAATAGAGGGATATTTAAATTATTCAAAATTCTGAATAAGCTGCCAGCAATAATTCATTCTAACTTCTTGATCAGCAACTGGAAAGGAGGCAGAAAAAGTCTGCCTCCCACTGAATATTTTACATTTCATCTGCATAGATATTGGTAAAATAAAATGAAAAATAAAGGCACAAAAACCTTCATCTAGTCAATAATATGCAGCTGTCATTTTCTATTAACGGGACACTTTCCAAAATGCTGGCAAAGTCTATACAACTCATAAGTCTGAATCATCCAGTTTTGTATTTTATACCAAGAAATAGTACTTACAGATATACAAAGAGTCAAGAAAAATATGAATGAAGGGTAAGATTGTTTGATAGGTGGGTACACATGGGTATAAGGGATTCTAAGGTCCACTCTTAGTCCACTGTGCAACTTCCCTGTATTTATATTCAGTGCATGGTGGCAGAGCAGGATTTGTAGAGACTATTTATCTCCCCCATTGTGCAAGCTGTGTTGGGGAACAGATGTAGTCTTGGCTCCACCCATCCCCAACATACCAGCCATTTTAGCAGAAATAGCATAGAAGTGGAACAAAGTTGATAGTAGTATTGGCCAGTAGCAAATTTTGCCCCCACATACTGTGCTAGGTGAAGAATTGTGATTCTCATACTTGCTTTCCAAGTCTGCTCCCAGTGTGGGAAAGCTACAGGTTGTGAAAGTCTCATTCCAAACATTCCACTAAAGTGGTAGAAAACAAAAAGCTGGATCCTGTACTCTGATGTACTGTAGATGTTGAGAAAACCAAATTAAGCCCTATTTCTAAATCACTAAGACAATTTTATAGCAGAATCATCTGCTGCTGCTTTAGTGTGGAGTCACTCAACATTTCCATTATAAATCTTGGATTCGGTGGTTTATAATTTGGTCATAAAACTTTTAGTTGAAACTTGACTTACAAGGTCAGACTCATCTCAGAGGAATTTTAATTCTTTTTTTATTAGCTTGTCTAGTCTTTTGGGTTACAAAAGTGTTCAACCCTTTCCTCCCCCCATCCCCCCAAAAGTTACTGATCTTTATTTTATTTTATTTTATTTTATAATCCCATGCTTTAAAAAGTGAAATTGTTTAGGCACTGAGCCAGCAAAGCATTTAAGTGATTAACCTTAAACATGAACAATCCCACATAGTTCAAAGTTAAGAACATGCTGAATCGTGTTCTTAAACTTGACCCTGTGTAGTTGAGATTGCCCTTTTGGAAATGCCCTGAACTTTTATTGAAATCTGTCAGTATTGAGCCAAAGATTTTTTTTTCCAGGTAACCATGCAATCGTTTAGACTTTTTTGCCAGCATAAACAATCTAATTAATTTCTCTGTATAAGTATTTTGCACCAGCAATTTTATAAGGATATCTGATGAGCAGGGCCAGTGTTCTCGTGCAATGAGCTCAATGATATACAGTTCCTCTGAGGGCAGTAGGTGTTATATGCTGTAGTGCATAAATCAGTGTATTTAAGAAAGATCTATTATGATCTTGCATGTTACTGAGCCATGGAGAAAATATCCATATAATGTCTGAAGATAACAATGTTCAGTCTTTAAGAACTCTTCCTTTGACATTTTAGCAGATTTGTATTATGGATTTGTAGGTAGATGTGTTGAAAAAAAATTGCCAAGGGAAATTCTCCTTGGTTATTTTAAATTCCAGCAGTATAAGTATATTCTCTCAAAAGTTGATTAGCATCACTTTAAATTCCCACTCTTAACAGTAGAAGCAGAATTTGGCCTTTTCAACAGCTGACTCAAAGGAGTCAGACCAGAGTATGCAAAGACTCATTTCATATTCACTTCCAGTGGATCTTGTTCAAGATGATAATAAATCTGATTGCCTTGTTATGTCTACTGACATTGTTGTTGGTATGACTCTGCATTCCACTAATCTGAACCTTGGCTTCTCTGCTAAGAAAATCTATTAATGTTGATGACAGTGGATTTTTTAAATGTGTACACCTGCATCTAGGAAATGGAATTGTGTCCTTTCACAAAAGTCACTGAACTGCCAACAGTCAGGAATAAATTTTGGACACTACCAACCTAGTGCTTGGTTTGAATCAGTGACCGAGTGAGATAATATTTTACCTTAGTATAGTAAAATTCCTTCTTAAGGGTTAGAAGAAAGCAGACCTTCTGTGATTCTTTACTATTGTTTCATGACTGTGACTAGAAAAGGAATTTATCTTCCTTTCCTTATTATAATCTAACAAAATTCCATTAGATTAACTCATAAAATACAGAAATACAGGGATTATTTTTATACCTGTAAATATTCTGGGGAAAAACAGAAATTGGGACAAGATAAATCCTGCTTCCATAATATTTATAGTTGGATAACATGTTTGGAGTCGTGTTCTTCCCAAATAAACTTTTCTGAGATGCCTTTTAAATAAGAAGTTAGAACAGTCACTAAATCTCTGAAAAGCAATAAAAAAGTCCTTTAACTTTAAACAATACATTATAAACCGTATCGAAAGGATTGAATCATGTGGATAACAGAAGAACAGAGCTAACTGGGTCAGGTAAATATATTGACCCTTCTAATGAATGTCCAGAGATTTCTGCTATTTCCCCTCCACAGCTGTCTTTCCTAATGCTTTACCATGTTTATCTAATGGAAACTGCCAATGTCTCCACAAAGAGTGCAAAATGGAGTAAGCTACAATTTAACATACTAAACATAATACTATTTGTTGTGACAGAGGTGGCCCTTGAATTGAAAAGAACAATTGCACCCATTTAACAAACTAAAAACCAACATAAGACACCATGAAACTCTAACTCACTACTGCCATGATGTATTAATGAGACAGTGCAGATAATAAATATGTTGTCATAAACATACAGCTAAGGGTAACATAAAATCCCTCCTTTACCTGTAAAGGGCTAAGAAGCTCAGATAACCTGGTTGGCACCTGACCAAAAAAACCAATAAGGGGAGAAGATACTTTCAAATCTGTGGGGGAAGGTTTTTGTTTTGTGCTTCCTTGTGTTCCCTCTGGGACAGCGAGGATCCAGGGCAGGGAAATTACCTTCCATCCTGATTTTACAGAAGTGCTTCTTTTACTTTTTCTTTGTAATAACCGTCTGCTTTTAAGAATCTGGTTGGTTTTTAGTGTCCTAAAAACCCAAGGGGCTGGTCTGTGCTCACCTTGTTTACTCTCAAGCCTTCTCAGGAAAGGGGGTGAAGGGGCTTGGGGGGATATTTTGGGGAAACAGGAATTCCAAGTGGTCCTTTTCCCTAAATCTTTGTCTCACTCACTTGGTGGTGGCAGCGATACCATTCCAAGGACAAGAAAGAATTTGTGCCTTGGGAAGTTTTTAACCTAAGATGGTAGAGATAAGCTTAGGGGGTCTTTCATGCGGGTCATAGAATATCAGGGTTGGAAGGGACCTCAGGAGGTCATCTAGTCCAACCCCCTGCTCAAAGCAGGACCAATCCCCAACTAAATCATCCCAGCCAGGGCTTTGTCAAGCCTGACCTTAAAAATTTCTAAGGAAGGAGATTCCACCACCTCCCTAGGTAACACATTCCAGTGTTTCACCACCCTCCTAGTGAAAAAGTTTTTTCCTAATATCCAATCTAAACCTTCCCCACTGCAACTTGAGACCATTACTCCTCGTTCTGTCATCTGCTACCACTGAGAACAGTCTAGATCCATCCTCTTTGCAACCCCCTTTCAGGCAGTTGAAAGCAGCTATCAAATCCCCCCTCATTCTTCTCTTTTGCCGACTAAACTATCCCAGTTCCCTCAGCCTCTCCTCATAAGTCATGTGTTCCAGTCCCCTAATAATTTTTGTTGCCCTCCGCTGGACGTTTTCCAATTTTTCCACATCCTTGTAGTGTGGGGCCCAAAACTGGACACGGTACTCCAGATGAGGCCTCACCAATGTCAAATAGAGGGGAATGATCACGTCCTTCGATCTGCTGGCAATGCCCCTACTTATACATCCCAAAATGCCATTGGCCTTCTTGGCAACAACGGCACACTGTTGACTCATATCTAGCTTCCCGTCCACTGTAACCCCTAGATTTCATCTGTACCCTATATTTCAGAGTGGGGAAGGAACCCTGACATATGTCATAAGTTATGTCCACTAATACAACTAGTTTAATGTGCACTGCAATCTTTTAGGACTTTTATAGCCCCATTTAGGACTGTATTTTGAAAACTAACTCAAACCAGACTCTGAAATGGCAAATGCAGATTTATTCAGTAAAGTTTTATTCCTTTGTTAGTTCTTGGGCATGTAAGATACATTTGCATGTGCAAATTGTCATATGTCTAGCAATACATCCAAAATTTTGCATGTGCAAAAACCTGTGGGGGAAAATTATGGGTATAATCAAAGACAGGTATTCAAATTGATCTTTATAATGACAAGGTTGATCTGATAGGAACAACTCAGGATCAAGTGTGAGCTCAACAAGAGATCCTATAGAACCAGAAAAAAGGGGAAACTGTGGTACATGAGAATAAATGTAAAATGGATGATTAGCTAACAAATAGCTGACAGTAAGGGCAACCTAATGGGCTATCTTATAGCTTTCCATTTGCAACATTATAGTTAGCTCACAAAGTAAGCATAGCAAGGTTTTCATATGGTGACCATTGCTGTAGTACCTAGAAACTCATATTAATTTATCCCCAGGACCCTAAGTAGAAATGTATTATCCCCCTTTCAGAATTGGGGGACTAAGGTGCAGATTAAATCACTTGTCTGAGGTCAGACAGGGAGTCAGTGGTAGAGTCACATATTGAACCCCGATCTTCTGAGTCCCAGTCCAGTATCTTAACCTTGAGGCCCCCTTTCTTACTTTTCTTTGTCATCATCTTATCTAGTATATATGACTTTCTAGAGCAGAAACATGCTTGTATTGAAATTTCTTGATTTTTAGAAAATATTTTTTACAGAAAATTTGGTAAAATTCCTTTTAGCTGTTTTTTGATTTCTCTGTGAATGATACAGCAGTGTTTCGTTTTCTCAAGGAAAGACATTTTTTTTCTGCTGTGGCTGCTTAGATCTTGCTCTCAAAGGCTTGTTTGTCAAACTAGCCATGATTTTATCACTAAATAAGGACAAGTGACTTTGATACATTTGAATATATTTGGTTTAGAAAAAAACAAATTTTAAGCCTTAAGATCAAGTACTGTGCTATATATAATTTTCCACTCATATTTTAATAGCTAAATTCTGAGTTCCAAATATTATCCAGGAAGAACCAGTGGAGGATGAAGTGTAGCTGAGTTCAGCTCCACCATGCACTCTCCAGCTCCTGCCCTGGACTTGACATACAGCCAAACTCACCTATATGTACTCCCTTCTAACTCTTTGTTTTGGGAAACATCTGGCCTACATGGCGAGTATACTGCCTGCACCCTCAGAGACTCTCTCTGCACAATGGGAATTCTCCTTTGCAGATCACTTACATGACTCAAAGTGGACTTGAGAGTCTGGTCCAAGGAAAACAAATACTCAGTCTTGTTTCCCATAGCAACCAGCAAAGTAGCAGTGATTGCTAATATGCTTAAAGGCACAAAACTGAATAGTATATGCAGTAATATAAAATACATGTATGAGGGTAAGCCCTCATATCTTTGCAACTGATTGTTCCTGGATCTTGTATAGGTGCAGAAGCAGCGAGGCGCAAGGAGCCCCTCCCAGTGCCTGGAATGCAAATATTAGGGACTCAATACAATCACAGAAATTTGGGCACAACTCAATGCAAGGCCTGCACACCACAAGTACTGTTAATAGTACTGGCCACAAAAAAAGAGGAGACAGAGTCATGGCCCGTGCAGCTGCAGCAGAGAGCACATATCCCACCCTCTTAAGAGTGACATGATGGCTGTTGTCAATGGGAGATCCTGAAGGCATTCATCTCTCTGACCTTCCTGGATGTGTGGTTGTGCAGGGTCCTCAACAAGGACTCTTCCTAAATGGTACAAGAGAGCCCTATAGCAAAGATAGGCTGAAATAACTGCAGTTAAGTCAGCAAAATCATAGAGAGTTCTGCAAAACCAAATGAATTGAAAGGCAAAGCAAATCTTTATGGGCTAAGTTCATTTGTATGAAGTGGGGAAAGGGGTGATCAAATGGCCCATTGATTTGGCAGAGGTAAGAAGCAACAGTGGTGAAAGAACAGGTTAAGGACTATTTAGAAAAGTTGGACATGCACAAGTCTATGGGGCTGGATGCAATGCATCCGGTGGTGCTGGGGGAGTTGGCTGATGTGATTGCAGAGCCATTGGCCATTATCTTTGAAAACTCGTGGTGATCAGGCAAGGTCCCAGATGATTGGGAAAAGGCAAATATAGTGCCAATATTTAAAAAAAGGGAAGAAGGAGAATCTGGGGAACTACAGACCGGTCAGCCTCACCTCAGTCTTCATTGCCAGAAGATCGAGGGAAGTGATTATTCCTCTCTATTAAGCTCTGGTGAGGCACATCTGGAGTACTGCGTCCAGTTTTGGGCCCCCCACTAAAGAAAGGATGTGGACAAATTGGAGAGAGTCCAGCGGAGGGGAACAAATATGATTAGGGGGAAGGGGTATGTGACATATGAGGAGAGGACAAGGGAACTGGGCTTATTTAGTCTTCAGAGGAGCAGAGTGAGGGGGGATTTGATAACAGCCTTCAACTACCTGAAGGTGGATTCCAAAGACGATGGAGTTAGGCTGTTCTCAATAGTGGCAGATGACCAAACAAGGAGCAATGGTCTCAAGTTGCAGTGGGGGAGGTTTAGGTTGGATATTAGGAAACACTATTTCACTAGGAGGGTGGTGAAGCACTGGAATGGGTTAACTAGAGAGGTGGTGGATCTCCATCCTTAGAGGTTTTTAAAGCCCAGCTTGACAAAGCCCTGGCTGGGATGATTTAGTTGGGGTTGGTCCTGCTTTGAGCAGGGGGTTGGACTAGATTGCCTCCTGAGTTCTCTTCCAACCCTCATCTTCTCTGATTCTATGACACGGATGCCACTCTGTTGTCATGAATTCCCATCTGTTGGCAATCCCTCAAGTTTTATTTTCAGTTTTTCTACTCCCTGTCTTTTCCACTCCTTGTCTTGTTTTGTATTTCCCATCCCCATCTTCATGTTTTATTAGCTTCCAAGGTTTTTAAGGATTGGGCATTTCTTGTAATATGTGACATTATGCCATATGTTTCTGAATCAATCGATCAAACCTAATTAGTTTCTGAGAACTGATTAATTCCTCTCCAGCAGAAAGCTTTTCAAATCTATAATCAAAAGTCCCAGAAGCCTGATGGCACACTGTAGTTTTAATATCCAGAGAACTGTATTTCCAGTAAGGTTACCTAATCCAGAAGATTGTTTTACTTGGATGAACACAGTATGTGTATTTTTAAGAAAGGGAATTATGTCTTGAGCAGAAAGCTTCACTTAGAGGGTTTTTAAGGCCCTGGCTGCAGTGATGACTCAGTTTTTAAGATGCATGCAAGAGATCTGTTTTACTGTGTGCCCAGTTCTAACTGATTGTGCATAACAAGAGCTTCATAGTGACCCTGCTAGACACACTGGGAAGCTTAGCCCTTAAAGGCATAGTTCCCAATACCATACTATTAACCTTCCACTACCCAGCATTTGACCTTGGATCTAGTACTCCCTGTGGAAATTGACAGTGCTCTGTACCTTGCAAGATCAGTCCCTTCATCTGTGAAAAGCAGAAGTATCCTCAAAGGAACATTAGACTTTGCTGGTCTCACCGGTAGCCTGCTCACTCTACTCTTCACTGATGCAGTATCTGCACACCTGTCTGAACACTGAATGCCAGATTTAAGAGTGTTATAGCTGTGTTGGTCCCAGGATATTAGAGAGACCAGATGGCTGACATAATATCTCTTTTTTGGATCTGAAGAAGAGCTCTATGTAAGCTTGAAAACTTCCCTCTCGCCAATATAAATTGGTCCAACAAAAGATATTGCCTCACCCACCCTTGTCTGAGTTAAGAGCAGTCTTGAAGAGTTAAGGAACCAAACTGGAGGATACAATGCTAATGGCATCCTGGATTCTTTTGTCTAGATCCCCTGTTCTGCTCCAGGACTCTAATTCATTCCTAAATGATTTTGGAAATTATTCATGTTGGGATTCCCCCCCTAGTAAATAGTGAAATAATAAATTTCCTAATAAAGAGCTCACAGGAAGCCTAAAAGATGTTTTGGGAAATCTCGGGAAGGGAAATAGCCTACAGATGCTGACCTTCATTTCAGTGTCAGGGAGAAAGTTGTTTAATCAAACTGGCAGATATGGCAAGCGGTATCACCTACATTTCTTTTTTTTCTAAAGAATCAAGGATGGTTCAAAATCCATATATACTCTTTCAATGATCTATCAAAGGAATGAGGCACAGAACTAGGGGAAAAAGTAAATTGATCCATAAGTATATGAAGACTAAATCAAAATCATTACTTAGCATCTTGAAAAGAGTCTCTGTAGAGTGTATAGATTTTTTTTTCATGTGGAAGTAGAAACATTGATGAATTAAAATGCCAGTTATAAATCTTCTGGCAGGATAATGTGATTGTGAATCATCTAAAATGGGTTCAAAATGTAAAGCCTGATTGTGCATTTGGAACGATGCAGATGGACCGCCAGACCCATGCCAAGTCCCGCAGAGTGCAGCGAAGAGCATTGTAGAATTGGTGACAATTGAAATTCTGACAATTGTTGTCATTTTATATTGTTGCAGTTTATCTTGCAATTTTTTTAAAAAAGCTGTTTTGAATTAAAGGCACAGAATCTAAGTGAGATCAATTTAATTCCCTACAAGACACAAATCTGAAGACTTAAAGTTCTGTGTGTGTCCTGAAAAAAAGAAAGTGTCTCTATTGAAAGAATTCAATGAATTAAAAAAAAAATCTAATGAAAATTCCCATAAGACAAATAGCATTCTAAGTCTTTAATTGTTTAATGTAATCTAATTGTTGTTACTGCATCTCATGTGTTGGCAAAATCTCACATGTAAAGTATTTTACTAATCTCCTCTTCTAGTGAGTGCATGGATGGAAAAAATCTGTGACCCATTTCACTCTCTCTAAATTTATTTCACTCATATCTTCTGTAGAAGTGGAATGTACATCCCTCCCTCTTGACTCAAAAATTCTGACCTCTTTTAAGGAGCGTTAAAGGTTTTATCTAGCAAGGTGCAAATCTTGACAGCTTCTCGCACAATGACAGAATGAATCAAGAAATGTGTTAAGCGAAAAGATGATTCTACTAGAATGGTACCATTTTAAAATGTATCTTGAACTTGGCTATTCTGTACATAGTGAGCTATAAAATGGTCAGAATACAGTGTAATTAGGAAAACCAAATTAAACCCATTTCTAATTCACAATGACAATTAAATTATAGCAGAATCCAATGATGCTGCTTTAGTAGAAGGTCATTTAACATTTTCATTATAAGACTTGTTTTTTGTGGTTTATAATTTGGTTCACGGGGAAAAAAAAATCTCAGCACTAAAACTTGATGTACCTCAGATTCAGAGTCCCAGATGAATTTTGTAATGAGCTTTAAAAAAATTCTCACTTATATAACAGAAGGAGAAAGGTATACAAAATCATCCAGATTTAACCTTTAACCTTCCATGCTTAAAGCTCGAGAGGGACGTAAGAGAGAAACTCCGCAGTAATCTCCTTGTGAAGATTCTTATAGAAGGGGGTGGTGTTTGGTGCCTGGAATCTGGCATATTCCAGGGGATCTACTGGAGGCTACCACTTGAGGTTCTGCAGTGGTGTTGACACCCAGCAGCCTCCCCATTATCCTGGTAGTATGGGTTCAGTGCTGAACTGCAGGCAGGGAGTTCCTTAGTCCTGCTTTTCCCCAGAGGTTGGTGGGGAGGATCCACAGGAAAGTTATTACAGGTTGGGTGTGCATTAACTAGGCAAGTTCTGGCTGTAAGCAGTCCAATGAACATCCTCCTCAGCCAGCCTCACCCACCCCAATTTAAACTACTTACCCATACCAACAGCCTTCAACCAGATCCAGGGTGTAGGGGTTGGTGCCATGAAGTTATCTGAGCCCTACTTGGGTAAGGACGTGTTGAGATGTGAATGTGGGTCTGTACTTCATGCACAGATCTCAGGGGCAGAATCAACATATATACTTCAGCTATATGGCTATGCCACGATCTGGGGTTGCTGGACTGCAGCCCAAACTTAAAGTCCATATAAATATAAACAGCATATTCCACATAATACATATGATGATCTTGTCTGCATCCGTTGGAGGCAATCTACCCATGTATGAATGGATATTTACACTCAGAATCAATAGATCCCACATTTATAATATGAACCATAGGTCATGCTGAGATACCATAGGTCTTTACAGGCCCTTGGTCCCTAGGGATGTTTCTGTCTCTTCTTTTTAGTCCCATCCTGCTTTCACTTACAAAATATTTTTAGCTCCCTCAGACTATTTTCTCCTCAAAGGATTTTTCTGGACCTCCTTTACTTTTGCTTTAGGAGTCATATGTTCCAACTACAGTATTGCCACAAAGCTGAAATGTGTAACTTTGTTACTAATATGAATCAAGAGGTGCAATGGGCATGATATCACCTACAATAAAGTCGCTTTACACCACTTTGGCAATATAAAGGACCTTAAAGTCAGAGTAAGTTATATTTACACCCACTTTACATTGCTCTGGTAGAGTAAAAGGGTCTTCGCATAAATGCAAATCAGGCTCAATTTGTCTATCAATATATTTCAAATGATCATACTCAGAATAGTGACAGCCACACATGTGAGAAGACACTCAGAGCCAGAATAGCAATAGCCCCCAAACCAAATCACCTTTAATGGGAACGCTCCTACATTCTATTTTTTATCCCTGCCTGTAGCATGACTTTCCACCTTTTAATAATTAGTATAATAAACTACTGTTTTGATTTATTTCTGCCTAGAATATGAATGACTGTGGCTAGGAGAGAGATGAGCTTGGATCTTGAAGTGAAGCCAAAGCGCACATAGGAGTGAATGGTGCGTGGATTGCTTTAAAGACCCTTTGTGCTCCTCCAGTCATAGGCTGACTGCATGCCCGGCTAATCCCCTAGTGACATCAGAGCAGCCTGTAGATCTGTATGCAGGGGTGAATCTGGGCCATGATCTCTCTCTTCCCCCTACCCTCATGCTCTTTATCTTCAACCCTACACTATTTCTCACATGCTTTGTGTCAGTTTACATCACATGAAGAGGCATAACACTCTGTTAGTTTTCCCATTATTCTTCTTTATAACTGGACTAGGACATCACTAACTATATCTTTGTGGATATTGATACCATTATAGTATTAAAGAGAGAGGGGGAAATTATGCTGCTAGTAGAAGGAAGCAAATATTTTTCTCATATCCAAGTTCCAGTTTGAGATGGACATCCCCAGGCTGCCTAAGATTTTGGTACATCTCCACTTTAAAGTTATCTATTGAAGAATGATCTCAGAGACTGACTTGGATAACCCTCTGAAACTTGAAAGAGAAAGCAGAAGGGGAGACTATGCCTTTCTCTTACTAATTTATTGTGGGTATTCATGCAATTAAAATTCCCTTTAGGATTGATTCTGCAACCTTTGCTCCTGGAAGTCTTATTTGCACAGTTTGTCCCATTCAAAAGATAAGGGAAAAATAACATAAACTACAGAGGCCACAATCAGGGCACCAGGCCTATCAGGAATTGGATGTAGCATGAGCCCTTTATCACCAGGTTAGTAGTATGTGTTTGCTCCTGGGGAATCTTTTATCATGGATAAATGGTTAACTTCTAAATAAGAAAGGAAATGACCCTTCTTCATTCTTATCAGGAAGGAGGCTAAAAAAGAAAAGCTGAGGGTGATGTTTAAATATTTGTTGGCAGAGTCTTGGCTAATACTGGTGCTGGATTACAAGAACCTTGAACTTCCTGCTCATTTTATATAAGGAGCATTCAGTTCTCACTGGGTAATAGGCCTAATACCTCTTCAGCAATAAGCCAGATTGCTGGAGGTTCTTACACACAGAAGAGCCAAAGGTGTGTCACATAATGGCCTCAGTGTGAAGCTATTTGCTGCTGGGATACGATAAAGATGTAAAGCAGAAAGTATAAGGTAGCCCCCTGGCAGATGTGTAAATGGTCATTCCAAGCACAGGTCATTCGCCAATATTACTACAGCAGAGTTGAGTGAGACATTTTGCATTGAACTGCACTCACTCAAATTTAGCCTGGGTTAGAGCTTGTGTTGTGTTGAGGTTCCAGAACCTATTTGCAGACCTCCTGCCATCAACAGTTACACTCCTCCTCCTACAAGCCCTAAGACTCCCTCCTTTTTATATGTCCTTGTGATTGCACTGACCTTCCCCCATGCCTGGCCTTTAAGGCACACTGGGTAGAAGATTCCCTTGCAGCAAACTCTTCAGCTTGAACCCTTTCACCCAAATCATGAATGAGCTGTGCAGAGGATGTACTCATCTTCAATAGGGCAGCAGGAGCATGGAAACATGTTGACTGTTCATATTTCACTGAAGACCTTGTTGGCAAAGATTACTGATAATACCCAGAGCTAGGAAACCCCTTGGATGGTACAGAGGAAATGACTGTTGGTATAGCAGTGTTCTTATTGAAGGAGAGTGGGAACTCTGCCACACCAATAGCCACTCCAGGTACCTATAATGCTTTGTATCACTGTTAACACCTGAAAAGTGTACAATAGGGTTTAGCTGAGCTTCTGAGCACCTTGCAAATTGAGTCCAGATTCTGACCATTCTGCTGATAACATGGTTCTCCGATTTATGCTAACATTGAAATCCCTGTGTCTTATGTTTCTGGATACCAGCTGGCTCACATAGCATGCTGAACTTTGGCTTTGGTACAGTGGTTTATCTGCATCACCTTGGAGTACCATAGCCTCTGAAAGTTAAACAACTTGTACTGTTGGAAGATCATCTTATAGAAAAGTCAGTCTTTGCCTAAATTATAAATCCATAAATATTTGAGTTAGACATGCACTCCAAATGATCTGAGTATAAGAAATGTACTTCAAGAGTTCTTCAATTTCAAAAGAGAAGCAATCTTTTGTTTCACAATCTATATTCAATGTATACTTGAAGTAATTATTGTTAGTTAAGATTCTTACTGTTTTAACACTCATTTGTAATAATAATATCTAATTATTCGATTTTGCTGGCTTCAGCTTCTTCAGAAAATCTGTCCAATCATCCTATTTACTAAATTCTTTATGTCGCTAATGATCTTTTTCATTCTCATGCTCTTTACGTCTTGGCTTAATCACATTGACTTATCTTGTGCCTTTCCAATGCTCAAATTTTATTACACTACAAGCTATACCCTTTATACATCATATCCTTGATAAATGATTTGTAGTTTTTTGAAAACCAATGTTCTCTATTTTATGGTCTCAAAGTGTGGAGCCATACTTGGTAAAAGCAGTCAGGTTTTAGACAGCAGGTTCCTTATTCTGCTTTTTATGAACCTTTCCTGCTACACGGTACAGTATTAAGTAACTGTCCCATCTAAAAAATAAAGTACATGTCCAAAATATTTCTCCAAGTTGTAAGCTCATAAGAACAGCACCAAAATGGTGGTATATATTTTACCCATCTATAAAGTGCGGAGAGACTTTTGGTCTGCAGCATATAATAAAGATTCTTCTCATTGTTGACAGTTATTGATTATTTGTAAAATAATAATCACAGCTACTACACTGAAATCATAATAAAAATGACTGAAATAAATTAACTTAAAAACAAGTCTTCAACCTCCAAAAAGTGCTATGAATGGGTTGAAGACAAACTCGGAGAAAGTTTGAGTAAATAAGCCAACTTTGCAGCATGTCCTGAAGGTCAAGAAATGTAATCTTTGCCAAAACAAAGATGGAAACATCTCTGTGTTGAGAGGCCATCATTGAAAACATTCTGCTGTCAGCTTCCTACACAAGTTCAGATTTAGGACTGGTACTAGGAGTCTTCCAGAGGTCTTTTGGTCAGGGATCGTCCTTTTGTACAGCACCTAACACAATGGGGTCCTTCCCCATGACTAGAGCTGCTAGGCACACTGGTAATAGAAATAATAATTAATAAATAATTAATACGAATGGTTTCAACTGGTGGGATGGTAGCTTCTAAAGCAGCCTGGTTTCAAACCATGAAAGAGTTAAATTAAAAATTGTTGTTTTGTTAATTTGTTTTACGGTAGCATCTTGGAGCCACAGTTGTGGAGCTGTACAAACACAAAACAGATAGTCCATGCCCCAAGGAGGCTTACAATTAGATCTTCCTGTGGTGTGAACTAAAGTGTTCTTTTCAATTGCCAAACCGGTTACGCATTTCAGTGTGGTAGTTATATGGGGCATACCACATTGCAAAGGGTAGAAATCTAGATACTAGAAGGTGCACAACTTATAAGTAATTAATCTGTACAAATCTAGGTTAGGTTTGCAGATGTGTTTTCTATCCCACAATGTTTGTATGTACCACAGCACTCTAATGGATAATGTATGCTTAAGCCATGCAGACATAAATCCTAGTACAAGAGAGGTGAGGAGAACCAGGAGAAGGCAACTAGTGAAAAAAGTTAGTGAAACAGCAGAAAGAGGAAAATATAATAGAGGAGAAGGAAGAAGAGGAAAAGGGGATAGAAGTGGTAGGATGGAGGGAGGCAAAGAGGAGGATAGGAAAGGGACAAGGAAAAGAAAAAAGGAAAAAGGACAGATGACAGGGAGCAAAAGGGGTTGAAAAGGAAGAAAAGAATAGGAATCTTATTTGTCACAATCCCAACACCTATGACATTTTCATAGCTAAAAGCTAGTCAATATAATATGCTACATTTTGTGTCTGTTCTTCCACTAGTATCTGGCATTTCAGTTTTTCAGGGTAGTGGATCTCTGGAGCTCGTCATTCTGATTTAATTAATTTTACATCCTACACTGCCCAAAAGCCTCCCTGACTTACCTTGTCTGGCTGTGGGCCTGAGTATGTCGCTCTGCTTAGCTTTCAGGTTAAATTAATTTAAGCTAAGATTTCTTCCTATTGGGCTTCTACAATAAGTTTTTAACTCAAGTTCATTGCTAAAGTAACTTTAGTGGAAGGGTACCTCTCACCTAACTTTCCATTTAAAAACAATGCTGATCACAGGCAAGGTTGTTGCCACAAAACATGTTAAAGGAACGTTCTGCTGCACAGCTCCTTGGTGCATACATTACATAAGCCTATGACTAGCTAATGCAAATGGATCTACCATAATGAACCTCTGCACCCATACAGAGCCAGAGATTTCAGCAGGGAGCATCACATGGGCAGAGCGACTTACAGGATCTAGCCCTTAAATTATTTTATACAACAGCAGGGTTGAAATCAAAACTTCTAAGGGAGCCTTCTGGGTAAGATCAGTCTTCAGTTCTGTGGGTGTTGATGCTTAGTACAATGGAGCACCAGTCTTGGTTGGTACCTTTAGGAGCAGTCAGAATAATAACAACAGAGTGCAAGGAAGAGAGGGGGGGTGTCTAATTTGCACCACATTATTCAATTTTGAATTTGTCCCGGTAGGAAATTTCACCTTGCTAACTTAATTACTGCTTATTTTTCTTGTTTTCATTATGGTCCTTTTGAAGTCATTGTGATTAAATTCAAAGGCGTGATTGGCAGATTTTGATTTTGAGAGTTATAATGTTTATCACAACAGAAGGTGTTAAGTTTTTTAACTTGGACTGCAGACTCCACTTCACCTGTTGACTTCTTTTCCCATTTGGACAGGGTCAGAGGTGCCCATGATTCTTTGCTGTTCCTTCCAGTCCATGGCACAGGTTCTTAGGTCTTGGAGTTCCAGTCCCTTTGTCTTCGAAATTCTCTTCGCATTCTTTACATCGTATCCTCAGTCTTTCACATCTTTCTTGCTGTCCTCTTCCTCCCATGCTTTCTTTGTTAGTTGTTCTTCTCCCATTCTCATCACATGTTCAGCCCACCTCACGCATGTGCTAATTTACCCGTTACTAGTGCAAGAGACTATCAAACCAATTTGATTGTGTTAAAACAATTGCTTATTACAAGGGAATAGAACAATTGCTAAAAGAATGTCTTGTTCCCATCAGTGTATGATTACTCTTATGCAGTCATAATTGTCCTGTTTAGGCTTTTTGAGCCTCTTGCCAGTGGGCACCACATGTTAATTGCTTGTCATTAGTATTGAAAATGAGCAGAGGAGGCTGGAAAAGCTGTGCTGAAGACCAAGAGTCAGCTTCATAACTAGATTATGTAACTAAATGTGGTTATAAATCAGTGTTCATTAAGGGTTGTAGTAGAGAAACTAACTTATGAATTCTTGAAAGGCAAGGTTCCGCTGATTTGTATAATGCATGTCTCTCTAAATTGTCTTGCTTGAGACGGAGAATTTTGAAGGTAAATTTTTGTATTAAAATTAGTCTCAGGTTTAGGATCTAGCATAAGAATATCTTAAATATTTTTGGCAGTGGTGGCAATGTAATCTTTAATCATGAAAAGCTATGAAAAATTACTCTAGATAATAGTGTCAAATAGTTCATTGTCTATTTCATATATCATTTAGCTAGTCTTCAACAAATTTACTGAAATGATCATTACTAGGCCAGTTTGTTTGAATTATCAAGGCTATGATGCTGTGTTAACAGTGTGAATTGTTAAATACATGTGGCGAGATCATTAGGTGATTCCTCAAACATCTGTTGCTTAAAGTAAAATGACAAATGTACTGTAAATGTTAGAGAGTTGGGAAACTTTCCTTAATGTATATGTTGCTGGCATTTCGGGGCGGGGGGCGGGGGGCGGGGGGGGCGGAATCATGGACTGTAATGCTGGGAAGGTAAAACTGAAAAGTGCTATTTCATTGCTTGTCAAAGGGATTGCATTTATAGATTTATTTATTTTTAATTACAAAATACCAGATTTTATTTGAAAGTTTGTATTTTTTTCCTGACATTCTAAGGTCTTCAGTAAGGTTATGGGTTTTAATACAAGAATTATTGGTGGGGAAGGGGGCGTGAGGGGGAGGCTTACATCTATGGGAGTTCTCAATCTATTTGCAAATCATCAGGGATTGATTTATCAGTGCAGTTTGTGCACAATAGGAGGCCTTGGTTTAGGCTTTGGAATTACATGGGTGTTTTTAGGATTTACAATAGGCAGCCTGTACCCAGCCCCTGAAACATTCCTCAGATTCTCTGGAGCAGTACAGTTCAATATCTATCTGCTTGGGATACTTCTGGTAATCTTAGAACACCTTTTCTTAGGAGCAGCTTTAGTAATTCAGGCAGCCTCTTCAGATCCCGTGCCCTCCTGATAATGTATAGGTTTCCAAAAGAAGTTTAAATAACATGGAACCTTTTTTATCTATAAAGCTTTAAGAGGCTTGTAATCTATTTAACTGACACCCCTCCCAGGTGCCATTCCTGCATCTGGGATCAGCAGAAGTCCTTGAACCAGAGTCCCTCAATATAAAAGAGAGAGTTGCCAGTAAAGCATTCTCCATAAGGGACCCTCTAGTTTATCCTAAGCAGAGCAGGCAGCATGAGAGACAGTGTGGTCTAGAGAGAAAATATGGTGATATGATTGGACTAGGACTGAGGAGTCTAGGTTCAGTTGTCAGTTCTGCCACAGACTTCCTGTGTGAGATTGGGCAAGTCACCTGATCGCTCTCTGCCTCAGTTGTCCATCTGTAAAGAAGATAATGGTTCAATGCCTCACAAAGTAACAGTGGGCAAATTAATGTTCCTAAGGTGCTCCAAGGCTATGCTAATGAGGGCCATATAAATCAATAAAACAGTGGTTAGAGCTAGGGATTGAGTCTGGAAACCAGATTCCTATTCCCAGTGCCTTTGACTTGCTCTGTGAGCTTGGTTAAGTCACATAACTTGCCCTGTATCTCCGATTTCCTGTCTGTACAAACTGAATCAGAGGTTTTTTAAAGCACTATGAGAATTTCAGAATAAAGACACTATGTAAATGCAAAGTATCATTATTTAATAATTTATTATAATTCAGTGCTGTCTTTCTTTAATTTTTCCATGTTTTTAACCAACCATATTTTTAAAAGAAATCAAACCAAGAACATAAGACTGGTTATGTTCAGCATTTCTACCTGAATCATTGATTGCTTTGTTACCCATGATTATTGTGCATACTAAATGCACCAGCTAGCTGTGCACAGACAGGTTAATTCTGTTCTGACAAAAGAAAAGAAAATACTGGGGAGTATTTCATTTTCCTTCACTTCCATAAATATCCTTAATGCACTGATGGCTCCCGGAGGCTTATTTAGCTCCTCAGAAAGTCAAGAGAAAATCCAAAAGCATTTTCAAGTGTTGATGTTATTCCTATAGTTCTTAAGATAACAATTGGAGAAACAGACTGAGTGTGACATAAGTTGTCTGCTGTAGAAGGAGGATTGAGGGGTTTCAACACAGATACGTATTTGTGGATGCTAATATATTGTTCCTCTTTGAGTGCATCTTTCCCTGAGGAATGGTGTTCTTTGGTTGACACAGTCACAGTTATCCTAGAGCAACCCTTTTGGTTAACTCTCCTCAATGTGAGTTATCTGGGAATGAAGCCCATGAATGCCCATGAAGTTAGTTTTGTCTTGCATTGGGAACGGATTTCCAAAAGTTCCACTCTTTGATCGGAAAAAGTCATAAAAGAAGCTTTTAGATATTGGGCCTTCAGAAAAAGAGAATCCAGGGTGGATTGAATTTTATAGTTCTTCTCCCATCAACATAGCTACCACCTCTCGTGGTGGTGGATTAACTCTGCTGACAGCAGAAGCTCTCAGGTCAGCATAGGTCTTCACTAAAGCACTACAGTGGCACAGCTTTTTAAGTGTAGAGCTGCCCGTAGGAACTAGCCTGGTAAAATCCTAATGAAGACAAAATAATTTGTAGTTTTCACATGAGTTACAGGTCAAAGTAAACTCTTGGCTCCGCCATAGTGTTTACCTCTACCTGCTGACTCACGTGAAAACTACAACTGCTTTGTCTTCACGAGGATTTTATCTCATATTAGTTACTATACTTCAGCTTACATGAGTTAAGAACACACCTTTTTTTCCTACCAAGCGTAAGGCCTGAGAAAGTCACTTGGTTACAAACTACAGTCAGCTCTATTTGATAGGGTCAGGATTCAACTGCCACCAGGTGACAAGTCTTTTGTACTTTGTTGCACAGAAGGCCAGATTCTGATCTCTCTTTACACCAATCTTATACCATTGTAGTGCCATTGACTTGAGCTGATTTGATTTTACCCTAGTTTGAATAGGATAAGACTCAGTCTCAGAATGAAGTGGGTTCTAGCCCATGAAAGCTTATGACCAAATAAATTTGTTAGTCTCTAAGGTGCCACAAGGATTCCTCATTGTTTTTGCCAATTCTTACAGTGCTGCATCGTGTCAATCCCCATGGTACCTCTGAAATTGACACATAGTGACCTGAGGCCAGCAAATTCACTTTAATCCGGGACTTGGATTCAGCCTTTCAGGGATGAGGTAAATGTATTAACTTTAGGTTGTCTCCCAACTCCCTTTTGTTTTAGTAACATCATCATTTTTATTACACATGAGCAATTGATATTTTTAAAAGTGGAAATGTAAAGTTTTCTACCAAATCTGGTTCAAACTGCGAGAGCAAGAGATTAAAAGTGGAAGTAACTCTACGTCCACAAGGCTAAAGCCATCTGGTTGTTTGAATGAAGAGGGGAGAGAGGAAATGGTGCCTGCAGGGGAAAAAAAAAATAAATGAAAAAATTTAAAAATAAAATACTAACACTTTAAAAATGTCAGTTTCTTTCTTTCTTTCTTTCTTTCTTTCTTTCTTTCTTTCTTTCTTTCTTTCTTTCTTTCTTTCTTTCTTTCTTTCTTTCTTTCTTAATAAGACATCTGGAGTTGGTAGGCCTCCCTCCCCCGCGCCCCCGCCCCCCGTGGCTTTATCTGAACTGAACATTGTGTGCGTAGCATGCCTTAAATAGCACAGTGCAGCACACTCACATTCACAGCAATGACTTTATTCTCACTGTGCACTTGGCAGATTTTATTCATTTCCTGCCTCTTTCAGCACTTGCTGCAGTGATTACACAAAATCATTAGAGTCCTAATACAAACAAGGGAAAACATCATACTACTTTATCTCTATACATTGGGTGCTCATTTCATTTCCCTGTAACATTAAAATCTATGCCGAAAACAAAGGCACATATTCTTAATTTAACAAATAGCAAAAGAGGAAAAAAATACAGTATGTAATTTTCTTACTATTTGTCGTTTGTGTATAGATGCACTGTAGTCTTCCTCAGTTTTTAGCACACTCAAATGGCTCTGAAAGCACATTAACAGCACCACAGGCAACCTAGTCAAGGATAAGTGTCATATGTTTGTGTGCACCTACCTAATGTACACAATGTCAAGATGTGTATGTGCAAATCTGGTATTTGTGCATCTGACAATACCTTATCTGAGTATACACATCTGGCATTTGTTAGGTGCACACAAATCTTTGCGTCAGAAAATCTGGCCCTGAAAGCAGTGTGACATAAAAATAGGTGGGCCAAGATTCTCAGCTGGTGTCAAAGGGCATAGTTCCAGTGATGCCATAAGAGAGAGACTGATTTACAGAAAATGATGATTGTGGGTGCCCTTAATTTTCATACATTTTCTTTCTCTGTGTATCGAGTAGCATCTCTTTCAGTGCTTTGGGCATTGCATAGTATTGGGGGAAAATTAAGATGAAAAATAACAATTTTGAAATATTACCTATAATTTTCCAATCAGTTGGTAGTAACAACTTTCATACTGGCACAACTGTTATACTCCTGTTCCAGTTGAATATGCTGTTTGACAGCATCATTTTCAGCATATGCATTTTGTATCTCAGTGTGCCGCCAAAGCTTCCTGAAAGCCAAAATACTTGCCAACTAAATCAATTTCTACTTAGTTCATAGTTAGGTCTGCTCATCCAAGACATCCCCCACACAAGAAATGATTAGTTTAAACAGCACCACTATACATGTATTTTAGCTTCTACTTGCATTTATTAGCACTCCAGCTTACAATAGACAATCAAAAGCAGACACTTCAGGACTGACATAAAGACGTTCATACTGTTCTTCTATTCATTTATTTTATTTCCTACAATAGGAGAGAAAAATGGCTAGGAAATGAACAGTAGTACTTCGTTGAAAGGTGTTGCATCTCTATGAAACAGTTTTCTTCAGACTTGCATTTATTTGTTGATAAGCACATGTCCAAAACTAAGTTAGAATGACAGATAAAGAAACACTGTTATTCCCTGGGTGTATATATTCCCTCCATCTGGTGCATTATTTTCCAAACTCACTTCATTTGGTTTTCAAATGTTAACTAACAGCTGGTCTAAAGGTTTTCATATTTGCTTTGCACACATTCACAATTCATATGATTTTTTAATATTCTCTGTAACATTTAGCTTGGGTTTTTTTCAGTTTGCTCATCCTGACTTTCAAAAACAACAAAACTTTTTTTGTTTAATTTACCATTTAAAAAAAATATGCTGGTCCTTCACATCAGACTGCCTTCTGTTTCTGCCTTCACATCAGACTGAATTATGAGTTACTTCATTCAAGCCAATATGAAATCATTATAACTTAAAGCAGAATCAGGCTCAACAAATCAAATTTTAGGAAGATCCTGTGGCCTGGTTCCCCACTACCTTGCACCTTGTCTAATTAATTGCACCTGTGCAAAGTGAGTGTGAAATGCTACCAAATCAGAATTTTTCTACTCACTGGCAGAAAAACCTTACAACTATTTTGAACTCACTTTACACAGGTGCAATTAACTAGACAAGATGCAAGGCAGTGGAGAACTGGCTCCATAATCTTGTTTTTTTCCAGTCAATTCATTAGTTGGCATGAACATTCTTTCACCAATATAATTTGATTTAATGCACAATATATTTTTGTGAGTACTCCAGGTAACAGTTGACCATGCAAACATAATAAATACAGATAAATCATGCACAATAACATATTTGCATCACTCAGAACTTAACACAATTAGCATGAAATATTGAAAACACTTACTTTAATTGGGGAAATAATACCAGAGCACTGATGGCTTTTTTCATTCCAATAATCTCTTATCCATACTCTGGTCCCCAGGCATCTGTGCCCAACACCTCACAGACCTCATGAATTACCTACAATAAATAAAGCAGGAGTTCAGCAAATGGAAGCAGCAGTGACAAAATCTAATTGATTGTGGGATAAGGCATTTGTGCCTGTAGGTGATCAACCCATGGCAGTTCAGCATTATAGAGGACATCACTCTGTTAGCTGTCTACCTATCAGGGGGTCTAGAACTGCCTCAAAAATCATTTTAGCAGGTTTTTCTCCCCGAACAAAAAATGGTCTCTTCGGATGGTTTTCACAATTGGGGTATCTGCGCAATCAATCTTTTTGTGATGAGGGAAAACAGGAAGTGTTGCCTATTCTGCTTTCTGAAGGAGCTCAGCCTAGGCTCCCTCTCTGGTGCTTTCCTGCATTCTCTCCTCAGCGTGGCCAAGGCAATGCTGATTCTTGAACCATCTTGCTCTCAGTCCAGATTGCCATGCCACTTCATCTCCTTCCTGACCTCCTCACACTGGCCCACAGCTGCACCACACCCTACATTCAGCGATCTGCTCTCTGCACCTTATGGCATGGCTGCTTCATGGCTGAATGAGGAGGAAGAGTGTTGCTCAGAGGCTGTCCGATGGGTCCTACTTAACAGTAGAACAGCCTATTTGGCAAAGGAGAGGAGGTTTTCTGTGTGGTCCTTGGCCTTTGGGACCCATCCAGTAGAGATTTCCGTCCAGCAAATTTTGGAATAGCTGCTACACTTTCAGGAATTGGGTTTAGCACCAGTTTTCTGAGAGTGCACTTGGCAGCAATATTGGCATTTCATCCACCTATACAAGGGAAATTGGTTTTCTCCATGCTGATGAGATTTCTGGAAGGACTTCTCCACCTTCATCCTCAAGTCCAAGAACCCCAAGTGGGACCTGAACACAGTTTTAGCAGCTCTAAAGGGTCTTCTATTCGAGCCCCTTGCTTCCTATCAGCTGTCCCTCCAGTCTCAGAAAACTGTATTCTTGATAGCCATTACCTCTGTCAAGAGGGTGTGAGAGTTGCAGGCCCTGATGGCTGGGCTTCCTTATGCACAGTTCTCCAAGGACAAGGTTATGGTCTGGTCACACACACAATTTGTATCCAAGGTAGTCTTTCAGTTTCACTTGAACCAGGTGGAGTATTTGCATGTATTTTTTTCCTAAGATACATTTCTCCCTGGAGGAAGAATGCCTTTAGACATAAGATGTCGTCTAGACTTTTATCTGAACAGGACTGAAGAGTTTTGTGCTTTACCTCGCCTGTTCATATCATATGTGGACTGCATGAAGGGACAAGCAGTCTCTACGCAAACCATCTCTAGACGTATAACGTCATGTATCAAGACTGCATAAAAGATAGTGTTGGCTATGCCTGTTCAGCAGATATGAGCACATTCAATGAGTGCACAGCCAAACTGATGCTGTTCCTCAATGACACTTCCATATTGGACTGTTGTAGGGCAGCCACATGCTCATCCTTGCATATATTTACATACCATTACATGATCACTGCTTCTTCCAGAGTGGATCCTAATGGCGGAAGAGCAGTCTTGCAATCCTTACTCAGGTAAACTCCAAGTCCCACCTCTGGATGGAGATACCGCTTGCTAGTCACCTACTTGGAATACATATCTGCATCTACCCACCTCTGGATGGAGATACTGCTTGCTAGTCACCTACTTGGAATACATATCTGCATCTACCTGAAGAAGAAATGGTCATGTATGGTAACTGTGGTTCTTCGAGATGTGATGCAGACATGTATTCTATGACTCACCCTCCATCCCCCTTGCACTGGAGTCTTCCTCTTGACATTCAGTGCAAAGGAACTGAGGGAGGTGGGGTGTCAGGGCAGCTAGGGGAGGGGCTACAGGCACGAGGCATGAGCGCTGCCCCTCTACAGGTACTGTTGGGCAAAAGTTTCCCAATCCAGGATGCACACCTACTTGAAATATATCTGCATCACATCTCGAAGAACCACAGTTACAATACGATGAAGTGAGCTGAAGCTCACGAAAGCTTATGCTCAAATAAATGTGTTAGTCTCTAAGGTGCCACAAGTACTCCTTTTCTTTTTGCGGATACAAACTAACACGGCTGCTACTCTGAAACCTGTCAGTATGTAACTGTTTCTTTATTTGAAATAGTTGTTTGAAGTCTGAGAAAATATACTAAGCAGAAAGCGATAGCAATAGTATAGACCATCAACCCACCTTTCCCTCATTAGGCACTGACCCAGTTGTGGAACCATGGTCACACAGTTGTTCTAATGTTATTTCGTTCTATAGGTCTGAGTGCATAAGCATTCTGACTCCTTAACGGGGGAGAGGGAGGAAGGGGAGAGGAAGGGTGGTGTGTTCTACAAGACAAAAATGAACAGCCTCATGCGATCTCTAAAGAGCTTGCCTTACATGCATATGTACAGAAGCCCAGATTGATTTTATCCCTATATTTAGAATCATAGTGTGAACCCTTTGCTCCCATTGGAGAGCAGTGTCTCACACAGGTAGTCCTGTTGACTTCAATGGTAAAATCTATAGCATAAATAAATGCTCCCCAGAGTGAAGAAAGACTCCACAGTCCAGCACTTTGTCAGCACAGAGATAGGCTTTATCCATGTGTCTTATATTTGTGGTGCTCTGTAGGGACCAGATTCTGCCACCTTACTCAGGTTGAGGTGAACCTCACTTCCCAGGAGGTACCATTTGAATAAATAGTATTGCTTATAGAATGAGATACTACTCCATGTGAGAAATGACAGCTGAACCTAGAATTCTTAGGCCTTCTCTACATTAGTGGCAATGTGTAGGGTACATGTAGAGTGTGAAGCCAGCTCTGCTTTGCTGCTGTTCTGATCGGGCCTCACTGCAACGTCAGCTCTGCAATGTTGCCACAATTTGTCAAGTCTCACAGAATTCACTAGGTGAAAACAAAGTTCCTCATATTACTAAGACAAAGCTCTTTCTTCCTCATCCTGTTAAATTTGGATTTTGTTTCCAAGCCAAAGTTCATTAACCCTAAATTCAGAGTGACCTATGCACTCAAGGGCACAACCTGCAGCCTTCTAATCCCTTTTCATGAGTACAGTGATGATGATAATCTAATATCATATAATATATATACACATTCAAAACAAATTCCAGCCAAAGCAACAACACTCAGTAGGTAGAATTGTAGGTAAGCAACATTATAATCTATGCTAACGAACCTGTCCATAGCTGAATTTTCCCCTCCTTTCATATAGGGGGCACAGAGTTCTAGCTCTCCAAATCTCCCCTCACTGGGGCTTACACATGTATTTGTTTAAATCAGTGTTTCAAATGTTACCATCTCTGCTCAGGTAACTAGGTCTAGAAGCTTCATCTGCAATGCATAGAAAGACCTGGAATGTCTCCAAAACATGCGTTGAATGGTAACAGCTTTGAATATGTTACAGCTGAAGAGAATTATTATTATTGGTTATTTGTTGTATGGTAGTGCTTAAAGCCCCCAAATGAAATCAATGGCCCCTTTTTCTCCAAGCTGCACCTGAATATAGAAAAAAAGAGTCCCTGCTCCCAAGAGTGTGTACTGTAAATATACAAGACAAAGGCTGGGAAGGGAAACAGAGGCACAGAGTGACAATGACTTGCCCAAGGTCACCTGGCAGGTCAGTGGCAGAGCTAGGTCTTCTGACTCCAAGTACAGAGCCTAATCCACTAGATCATGCTGTCTCTTTACGATGGCACCATTTATTAACAGTGGGACAAATTAATCCCTGATGTAACTCCACTGATTTCAGTAGAGTTACACTCGGTAGTCAGCACACAGTACAGACAGCATACAATACAGAACTAAGGGGTTTTCCCCTTTTCTTTGAATGATACAAACTCACTCCTCCTACTCCCCCTTTGGGTCATAAAAGTCCAAGTAGTGGAACAGATTGTAATGGAGCTTTAAACTGTATTATACCATCAGCCGCTTGGTGGCACAATGTGTAACATACCATATTTAAGCTCACAACAGCCACTCCTGGCAGTGCATTACATGATTTTATAGTGAACACATCTGCTGTATATTTTTGGGAGAGAGATTCTGTAGCCAGTTCATCTCTGGTAAAGAAGGCTGACCTGCTCGTTGCAGCCCTGCAACCTACTGTGTACAAGGAGTACATGACACACCTGCTGCATTCTTTTAGTAAAAAAGGTTCTGTACAGAAGTTAATTAAAAATCCACCCTTCATGCACCAGAACTGAATTAAAATTAATGCCCTATTTTCATGGAGAAAAAGAAACAATAAATCAAAACTAAACTACTCATCAAAGAAGATCTTATTTCATTATCACATACCAGGCAATATATGTAGGACTATATTAACTGAATATTAGTCTCCTGTATCACATGTAATAACACCCAGGATCTGAATGCCATGTTCTTATTAGGTGCCAGTTTAATTTATATTAAGAAGCAATAAGAATACTTACATAAGTATCTATTTTTCAATTGTACCAAATCCAACTGTACTTTATCTGACTTAATTTTGACCTAGAAAGCTCAGCTTATGCAACTTCTGGCTTCCCAACCTTTTCAGACACTTCACTTTGGAGAACTCAAATGTGTTATATCACTGTTCTTCCCCCCCTTGAATCACACCAGCCAGCCTCTCTCTGCTTTAACTTCCCTTAGTCAAAAAGTTTGATCGTTCCAGAAGGGTATCCAAGACAATGATGACTATTGTCTTTTCTCAGAAATGCTTACCCAATTATAGAATTAAAAGGTATCCCCTCCTAGATATCAAACAATGTGTTTCTTTCCAATTTTTGGAGATTCTGCCAATCTCTAATAATGCCAAAATAGTAAAATACCTCAGTGGGGTTACAAGCAGCTCAGCCCAATCAACTGAAATGAATTGCTTAAATCTTTGTTTTTGAATACAATTTTCAGAGTTATTTCAGTTAGTTTTTCCAGAGGAAATAGGGTGCCTCATGAAAGTTACATAGGATTGGTATGCTCTATTTATTCACAACAGTGAAGAAAGCACAAGCTTGTTACACAACTATTCAGGCAATGAGGGTACTATTTATAAAAGCGAAGAGAAAGTCTTGCATAAAAGTAAGCCACTGGCAAAAATACATAGGGAGTACAGTCTTTACAATGGAAAAGCTTGAAATCCTCCATGCTGCTCAGTTTGAGGACTATTCATACCATCATGCCATAAGTCCCAAAGGAAACATAGAAAAGTCCCTATTTTTAGGACCTGATCCAAAGAATATTGAAGTTAATAGGACTTTCTCCCTTGATTTAAATGAACTCTGGATCAGACCTCTAGTGAACCAATAGTTTCAGTATCATGTATGTCAAACAATGGGAAGATCTGTTCTATTCATTGTGTCACAATCTCATTGATAAGAAAAATCAACTGTGGCTCTAAAAGTCAACTATCTTACAATAAAGTTATCAAACCTACGCAAAATACGAATGAGCAGCATCTGGCTTGAATAATATGGGTGCTTATTTTCCTCCTACATTCAAATGCAAAAACATAGTGGTAGAAGAATTGGTCTTTTTTTTCATCTTAGGTTTTTTTCTGGGAGTTGACCAAAAATAGTTTTTGAATAATATGGAAGTTTTCTCTGAAGATGTTTATATTTTCCAATTTGTTTTCAATTTTCTGTTGCAGCAAAGCTAAAAATACATTTGATTCGAAATTTAAAAACAATAATTTCAGAATCCATAGATTCTAAGTACCAAAGGACCATTGTCATCATGTAGTCTCCCCTCCTATATTACACAGACCATAGAACGTTCCCCAAATAATTCCTATAGTATATATTTTAGAAAAAAAAATCCAATCTTGATTTAAACATTGCTAGTGATGGAGAAATTGTTATAATGGTTAATTATTCACTGTTAAACATTTACACTTTATTTCCAGTCTGAATTTGTCTAGCTTCAGCTTCTCGCTATTGGTCTAGCTTTCTCTGTTAGATTGAAGAGCTCATTGTTAAATATTTGTTCCACGTGTAAGTACTTATAGACTGCAATCAATTCAATCCCAACCTTCCCTTTGTTTAGCTAAATAGATTGAGCTCCTGGACTCTATACGGTATGTGTCTAATCCTTTAATCATTCTTGTGGCTTTTTGGCTCTTCTCTGGACCCTCTACAATTTATCAATATCCTTCTTGAACTGTAGACACCAGAACTCGACATACTATTCCAGAAGCAGCCACACGGGTGCCAAATACAGAGGTAAAATAGCCTGTTTCCCTGTTTATGCATCCAGTGATGACAGCAGACCTTTTGGTCACAGAGTTGCACTGGGAGCTCATGTTCAGCTGACTATCCACCATGGACCCGAAATCTTTTCCAGAGTCTCTCCTTCCCAGGATAGAGTCCCTCATCATCTAAGAATGGCATGTATTTTTTCCCCTATGTGTACACATTCATGTTTAGTTGTATTAAAACATATAGTTTAATTATGCTCAGTTTACCAAGATATCCAGAGCACTTTGTAACAGTGACCTGTCCTCTTTATTATTTACCACTCCCTAATTTTTGTATCATTTGCAAATATTATCAGTGATGATTTTGTTTTCTTCCAAGTCATTGATAAAAATATTAAATAGCATAAGACAAATAGCTGATCCCAGAGGGATCTCAACAGAAACACACCCATTTAACGATGATGATGCTCCATTTATAATTACATTTTTGAGACGTGTAAGCTAGCCAGCTTTTAATCCATTTAATGTGGGCCATGTGATTGTTTTTTAAATCTTTCTAGTTTTTTAATCAAAGTTCCCTGGGGTACTAAGTCAAATGCTTACAGAAGTCTAAGTATATCACATAAACACTATTACCTTTATCTAACAAACATGTAAGCTCATAAAAAAAAGAATGCCAAATTAGTTTGGCAGGATCTATTTTCCATAAAACCATGTTGATTGGCATTAATTATATTACCATCCTTTAACGTTTTATTAGTGAAGTCCCATACCAGCCCACCATTATCTTACCAGTGCTTTATGTCAAACAAGCCTCTAATTACCTGAGTTATCCTGGTGGCACAGCATTAGCTTTCTTCCAGTCTTCTGGAACATCCTCAGTGTTCCATGAAACACTGAAAATCAATATTAACTATTCAGTGAGCTCCTCAGCCAGCTCCTTTAAAGCTCTGGGATGCAAGTTAACTGGAATTGCTAACTTAAAATGTCTAACTGTAATAGCTGCTCTTTCATATCCGCCTGACATAATTTTGCCATAGAAAGAATGTTAACATATGATATGAATACATCATTTATTTTTCCAAAATAGAGAAAAAAAGTATTGTACTCTTCTTCCTTTTCTGCATTACCATTGATAATTCTACCATTTCCATCTAGTAATGGATCAATACTATAGTTAGGATTCTTTCTGTTCCTACTATATCCATTTGAAACAGAAAAATTAAATTTTAATCAAAATTTAAAGGAATATTGCAGATTGCACCTCCCACCCCTAGCATATCTAGTGAGCTCTGAGGTGCATCTACCTCTGAGACAGAATGCCTCCAATGCTCCCTCTGGACTGCTCCCCCTGGGCTGCAATTATGGCAAGTCCTTATGCAGGCTTTACTGGGGAAGTTAGGAAAGAGAGGCTCGATAATCCTTCCTCTGCGTGTCCACGTGAGGGTCAGCTAAAATATAAAATCTTTGTGTGGGGTATTTACAGTTTGTTACATTTTGAGGTGAATTTATGACCTCCAAGAATAAAAGTCTTGCTTATCCCTAGACTGAGTTACAGACTGCCAGCCACTCAGATCTCTTTGCCCCTCTGCTCCCCAAAGTGGAACCAGTGGATCACACATGTATATATTCTGTTGTCTGACAATAATCTTTGTATATACTGGCTAAGTAGCAGCTCTGCAGAAAAGTTCTGGGGATTACAGTGGATGAGAAGCTGGATATGAGTCAGCAGTGTGCCCTTGTTGCCAAGAAGGCTAACAGCATATTGGGATGCTTTAGTAGGAGCATTGTCAGCAGCTCAAGGGAAGTGATTATTCCCCTCTATTCGGCCCTGGTGAGGCCACATCTGGAGTATTGTGTCCATTTTTGGGCCTCCCACTACAGAAAGGATGTGGACAAATTGGAGAGAGTCTAGCAGAGGGCAACAAAAATGATCAGGGGGCTGGGGCACATGACTTACGAGGAGAGGCTGAGGAAACTGGGCTTGTTTAATCTGCAGAAGACAAGAGCGAGGGGGGATTTGATAGCAGCCTTCAACTACCTGAAGGGGGGCTCCAAAGAGGATGGAGCTTGGCTGTTCTCAGAGGTGGCAGATGACAGAACAAGGAGCAATGGTCTCAAGTTGCAGTGGGGGAGGTCTAGGTTGGATATTAGGAAACACTATTTCACTATGAGGGTGGTGAAGCACTGGCATGGGTTACCTAGGAAGGTGGTGGAATATCCTTCCTTAGACGTTTTTAAGGCCCAGCTTGACAAAGCCCTGGCTGGGATGATTTAGTTGGGGATGGGTCCTGCTTTCAGCATCAGGTTGGACTAGATGACCTCTTGAGGTCTCTTCCAACCCTAATCTTCTATGATTCTATATCAAGAAGCAAAGTCTTTCCAACATGGTTATCACTTGTACTTGGTTTTAATAAAGCCTATAGTTCGGGATCGTTAGCTTACTAGTGGCACTTTCACTCATACCATTTCATTTCATAAGTTTTTGAATGGTGTTTCAGAAGTTAATTTAAGCAGTGATAGGTCATAACATGCCACAAATGGAGTTTTCTTGGAAGAGGAGGAGGGAGAATTTCTCACCATGATGAACTGGTGTCTAGGTGAGAGGAAAGAGAATCCAACTTACTGCCACTGTATTGAACTGAGTCTAAGGGCTTGTCTTCATGTACAGCGCAGCTATACCAGTGCCATTTCGGTAACCTTGGGGGTCTGTGTAAATTATGGTCACCTAAACTGTAACATACTCTGTGACCCATGTCCAGTCAGCTTCGCTTGGCAACAAGTGAGGAACAGGGTGGAATCATGATTTCACTTACGCCCTGCCCCTGCTCATCCCCTTGCTCCTCTCGGATGCACCTCTTCTTGTCCTAGAGCTTGTCTTCACATACGGTGCTGCAGCAGTGCAGGTGCACCAGTGCAGCTGCCCAGCTGTGGCGCTTTAGTGAAGATGCTACTACACTGATGGAAGAGCTTCTCCTCAGCATAGTTAATCCATCTTGCTGAGAGGCGGAATACCTATGTCGGTGGGAGAAGCTATCCCATTGCCATAGTGCAGTCTACATGGGGATTAGGTTGCCCAAGGTGTGGATTTTTCACACACCTGAGCAACATATTTATACCCTTATAAGTCTGTATTTTAGACGTGGCCATAGTGTTGGCTATGTATGAGCCTCACCCTCCTCCAACCTGACTCTCGGTGACATAGGCATGGAAGATAGTAACAGAAAGCTGGGGCCATCTCCTGTGATGCCACCCCTGCTGTGACAACTGCCTGGAATTATAGCTGAGCAATGAAGATTCTACATCTTAACTAATCTCTTTCCCCTGTACTCTCTTTGGATCTATTCACCCATCCAGCTTCCATGTCTTCCCTTTTGAATCTAGATGCTCTGGTCTCATTATATTGAATTAATTTCATAGTTTTTTTTTTCCAAATCAAGTGTTAAGAGGGCACCAATGGATCGTGAAGAGAATATCAATGAAGCAAAATGGCTTGGCAGAATGAAGATGTACAGACAGACAAATGGGAAAGAAACTTTTGTGGTCATTGATTTTCAATCTCTACAATAATGGTACCCTCCTTGCTAGTCTGTTACTAAACAATTATTCTTACTGTGCATAAATTTTGCCTTATTTCTCAGCTAAATGTTTCCCTCTTCATGCACACTTGTGCTGCCTGTTCTATCACTCTTCAAGGCTGTGAATAATTCCCCTTCTTTCTTCCTGTTAGGTAGTTATCAATATTAATCACAGCTGTTCAAATCCTCGGTCTTGTCTTTGCTACATTTCATACATATAGCAACCTGGTCTCTTATTTTCTCTCTGGCTACCTCATTTCAGCCTCTTTAGATCCATATTGGCTAAATGTAGTCTGAAACCAGGTTCCAAATCTGCAGACCCCCAACCTTGGGGAGATTTGGAATCTGAACTGGGAATTTGCTTTGAACTTCAGAGGTCTCTACTATCTATTGTGACGGGGCAAGGCCAGATGGCTATAGAAAAGTAGTAGGAGATAGATATATTAGCTCCAGGCTAAACAAATCCCTGGTACCAGGATAAGTGAAATGGCAGTTGCTCCAGGTCAATTAAGACACCTGGGGCCAATTAAGAACTTTCCAGAAGGCAGGGAGAAAGCAAGGTTGATTAGGACACCTGAAGTCAATAAGGGGCTGGCTGAAACTAGTTAAAAGCCTCCCAGTTAGTCAGGTGGGTGTGCATGTCAGGAGCTGTGAGAGGAAGTTGTGCTGTTGGAGAGACTGAGTAGTACACACCATATCAGGCACAAGGAAGGAGGCCCTGAGGTAAGGGTGAAGTGGAGCTTGAGGAATTGAGGGCTGCTGTGGGGGAAGTAGCCCAGGGAATTGTACATGTCATGTTTCTAAAAGGTCAGCTACCATAGCTGATACTATTAGGGTCACTGGGCTGGAGCCTGGAGTAGAGGGTGGGCCTGGGCTCCCTCCCCTTTCCCCCCTGATTAATCACTGAGACTGGGAGACAAGAGATACTGTGCAAGGAAGGATAAATTCTTCTCACCTCCCTCACTGGCTTATGATGAAAATGGCTCAGTAGACTGTGACCCTTGTCTCTAGAGAGAGAAGGGTTACATGAAGGGTCACAGTGAGCCTCTGAGGCTAGTGAAATCTGCCAGGAAATGCGGGACCCACGGAGGCAAGGACAGAGCTTTGTCACACTATATAATGGATCAAATCAAAATCCTGGTACCAAACCCACTCAGACTTTGTGGGGATTGGAATCTGCATCTGAATTTCACAACTTGGAACCAATTTCTGGTAATAATGACACGTCTCTCAGTATAAACACAGGGAAACTTTTCAGGCTCCCCTTCTTCTTTTAGAGACACACAGAGAAGCAGTGACCATGGGACAGCCAGAGAATGGACAGACATAATCAGTAACCCATTATTTACCATTGGACTTACTCTCCCTAAAGGGGAGATTGTGCACCTTGTGGAGGGTTCCAACTTCCTTGCTGCATCATATCACTATATTAGAGGTATAACATGATGGGCACAAACAAAGTTTGGATACCAACATCCCCATCTTTGCAAGAAGTGCGTCAAAATCTAGGTTTGGATCTAAATTCTTTGGACCAGACCTATCTCTAGTGAATCCTGAGCAAAACTGGGGAAGCACACTATTTGCTCTTCCACTTCTGCTTCAGTATGACACTTGCTGCTGATATTGGTCCTGAAGACCTACTGGAAAGGCAAGGCCATCAGCATTGTGACACCCATTTCTGATTGCACCAGTACGGATGGCCAATGAGAATAACGGCATCTTAATTTCAGTCTCTCCTCCCATTCAGCTCTGCAGGATCAGGATAGATCAGGTTCATTGCTTGATCTCTGTTCGTGTCTGGCACCCCCTGCCTCTTTGATGAAGTGGCATTTCAAATGTTGTTCAGGGTAAAAGTTAGATCTCCAGTGTAGCTCGAGCAAAACTGTTGAGTCATTTGTGCATGTGCAGCAAGAGTTTTGTGAGCAAGCATGTTTGCAAGCAGCCTGACACTAGGGTAAGTGGTTGGCTCAAGGTGGAATGCTATGGTCATTGTACCTGAGCAGCATCCCTGCACTGTGATTTTTGAGTCCTTTCCTTGGCAGCTTTTTCTACTCACATAAAACCAAACACCTGTGCTTTGCCCCTCCTCTAAAGCCCTGCCCTTGCCCCACCTTCCTCCAAAGCCCCACCCCCTGCTCATTCCATCATCCCTTCCTCTGTCACTTGCTCTCCCCACCCTCACTCACTTGTTCATTTTCACCAGGCTAGCTCAGGGGGTTGGGACACAGGAGGGGGTGAGAACTCTGTCTGGGGGTGCAGGTTACAGGGTGGGGTCAGAAATGAGGGGATCAGGGTTCAGGAGGCTGAGGCAGCAGGTTGGGATGCAGGAGGGGATGAGAGGTCCAGCTGGGGGCGGGGGGCAGGCTCTGGGGTGGGGTCAGAGATGAGGGGTTTGGGGTGCTCCACCAGGGGGATGGAGCTGAGGGGTTCAGATTATGGGAGCATGCTCTGGGCTGAGGCAGGGGATTGGGGTCTGAGAGGGGGTACAGGCTCTGGGCTGGGGATGCAGATTCCAGGATGTAGCCAGAAAGGAGGGGTTCAGGGTGTGGGAGGGGGCTACAGGCTGTGGCAGGGGTTGGGGTGCAGCGGGGTGGGGTGAGGGATCCGGCTGGGGGTGCAGACTTTGGGATGGGGCTGGGGGATTTGGAGTGCAGTAGGGTGCTCAAGGCTGGGACCAAGAGGTTTGGATGGTGGGAGGGGGATCAGGGCAGCAGCAGGGGGTTGGGGTGCGGGAGAGGGTTGGGGTGCAGGCTCCAGCTGGTGCTTACCTCAAGCAGCTCCTAGAAGCAGCGGCATGACTCCACTCCAGCTCCTACATGGAGGCGCAGCCAGGTGGCTCTGCCCTCTGCCCCGTCCACAGCTGCTGCCCCCACAGTTTGGGGCAAGGGCAGTGTCCAGAGGACCTGGCTGCCCCTACATGTAGGAGCCAGATGGGGGACATGCCGCTGCTTCTGGAAGCCACACAGAGCCATAGCAGGTAGGGAGCCTGTCTTAGCCCCACTGCACTGATAACCAGACTTTAAACATCTCGGTCAGCTATGCTGATCAGAGCCTCCAGTGTCCCTTTTCAACTGGGTGTTCCACTCAAAAAACAGACACCTGGCAACCCTAGTTCTGATTCATCTGAGAGCTAGATCTAACTGGAGGGTGACAGTCCCATGTTGAAACAACTTTTGAGGCTTCTAAGTTTGTTTCTGTTCCCAAGTCCTGACACAGTTTCAGAGTTTTATTTTGACAAATGTTCTGACTGGCTCTACTGAGAATATCACAGAGAGGAAGGAATTGGCCACTTCCCATCACTGCAGTTCTCTTATAATACAGAAGTTTTGTGCAGTGCTCCTTCCCCCTATACTAGCCCTGAAAGAGGAGTACATAGCTTGGGAATCCATTCCACTCCCCTTGTCAGCCACTGTCCCCCATCCTGTTGGTTACCACCTTCCTTTCTCCCTGTGGTCCTTGCAATCCTACTGGGGTCATGGCAGGCCCAAGAGAAGAACAAAGCTGGCACCTGTGTCCTTTGTGCCCCCTGGCAACCACCATGCTGTCATGCTCCCACCCCCACTACTACCACTTCCTCAAAAGAAAAGGGAAATTTACTGCCTTCATTAATGCAGAGTTAAGGTTAACCAGCAGCGCCTTGTACTCTGCCAGAATGTGGAGTGCAACTATATTGAAACCTTGAACACCAAGAAAATAAAAAGTTAAGGTGAAACAAACTTAAACCTGTCAAACCTTAATTCACCCCTTTTGTAAATTTGAATTATGATAGTATTTAATTTCATGCTCACATACTATTTTTTTCCACTGGATCCCTGTGTCATTCAGTGCACAGGATGGATGGCACTTATTAACGAAACAATATTTTGTGTTCTCCTCATTGTTCAATGTGTGGCCTCAAGCCTTATTTACTGCTATTATTCAAACCCTGCTTTAAAGTCAGAATTATTAATTTTCTCGTGGACAGTTCAATGGTGCTCATCACTGTAATATCTGATTGTTTCATAAGTATTAATGAATTTTAAATATTAATGAACACTCATGTGAGATGAGGGAGTATTTTTGTGCCCCAGTTCCCCATCTGTAAAATGGGGATAAAGAGCTCAAGGTCAAAACATCCGCTAATTCTGGATGCCCACTTTGAGAAACCTAGGACCCAAGTTTTTCAGCGTACATAACATAGAATCATAGAATATCAGGGTTGGAAGGGACCCCAGAAGGTCATCTAGTCCAACCCCCTGCTCAAAGCAGGACCAATTCCCAGTTAAATCATCCCAGCCAGGGCTTTGTCAAGCCTGACCTTAAAAACCTCTAAGGAAGGAGATTCTACCACCTCCCTAGGTAACGCATAATATATCAGGCTGTATATATTCAAAGCACAGCTGACATTGACTTCAGCTGCAGCTGTGAGTGCTTAGCACTTCTGCATGTCAGACCCCAGGATCTTAAGTCAGCTACTCAGAAAATGAGGAACACAGAATTGATGACCATCTGTGAAAATGTGGATTAAGTGATTTGCCTAGATCACACAGAAACTCTGTGGCAGAGGCAGGGATAGAATCCTGTTCTCCAGGGCAGCATTCAACTGCCTTAACGGTGAGAACTTCCTTTCTCTTCCTGCAGTGCCGTTCGTCATTCACTACACACTTTTCAGCTTCTGCAACAAATAAATAAGGAATCCAATAGAGAACAGTCTCCTTTATTACTCAGCCCTGATTCATCCCCAAGCACTATATGAGGCAGGTATTCCACAGAAAGATAGCCTGTGATCGTGTCATTAACTGTTGTATCATAATGCATGCACAAAAGGGAGGTGAATTACAGTTGGACAGTCAACCTTAATTCCAGTACTTCCTAACTTTTGAGTGCCTGACTTGCAATCTGAATGTTCTTTTAACATAGGGTTTTTGTTTTGTTTCACAACTCCTGTGACTTACTACCTTTTAAAAAAAAGCAAACTAAAAAAAAAAAACAAATTTCCTAGTGTGGAATAATAGACATACCATGGGTCAGCAGCAGCCCCCACCTCCTTCTCCTCATTCCACTGGTTGTCAGAGCTACCAGCACTGCCTATAAGAAGTGATGTATGTGTTGAAAGAGTGTATGAGTACGTGTTAGAGATAAGAATTAACATTGATATTGGAATGTGCAAGGTGTATTTTCATAGATCAGTAATACCATTAACCAAACATATGAAATCTAATGGTAATAGAATATTCATGTAAATTACTGTACCTGGTTATTTCCAGTATTTTAGTACAGATGCTAGGTTTTTTTTAAGTGGTAATGCTTTAGAGATATATATTTTAAGTAAGAATTAGATTTATTACCTTAATAATCTTTATTTGAACTTAATTGTGTTTTTGTGGGAATTTCAGCTATTTAAAAGAAATCCAGAGTCACAGAAATGTAACTGGGTATGGCATAGAAAACTTTATGCACATAATAACCTACTTAAATCTCCAAAGATTGTTTTTTCATTCAAAAATGTGAATTGTTTGCTTTTTGTAGTTGCATCCTACATCCTGCATCCTAGGCTCTAACAATTTCACTGGCAACATTTTGATGAAGCAAACACATGCCAAGTGGCAGGCAACTGCCCTATGAATTATCATTCCCCTGGGAATTTGGCAGCTCCTTCTGTATCACTTCAAAACACGAGGTGACTAACTCCCGCAACTAGAGCAGCATTATGCTGCACTGTCTGTCAGCACCTCAGCATTGGAAATGAACAGTTTATCCGCTGATATTTCTAGAGAGGTGACAGTGTTTGTTAATGTGCTAAGAATTAAGTGTCATTCACATTTTTAGAATGAAAATGTTATTGGTGAGTAATAATAGTAGCACTAATGGCTTTTAGGGGTTGGATGCTTTTCTCACATATGCCTGTTTTACACTGTTGTCACTTCACTGACTTCAATACCTGATTTACATGGGTGTGAGGGGAAGATCTTAAAAATAACCTTTTAAAACAACTGATGGCCTTGGTCCAGATAAGATGCTAATATATCCCTTTCCTAGTCAACCTTGGATTAGTGTAAGATGTCATAGAAAATTGGTTTTCTATTATAGATGTTCTGAATGAGGCCATATAAAATTCAGCACCATGATTTGCAGAAATGGATGATGCAAGCAGAACAACACTCCTTTATTTGGTCTTTCTTCATGTACTAGCTCTGTATCTGCCAACAAGCTCCTGTCTACATTGCTAACAAGCCCAGGCTAGGATACCACTTAAAAATGGTTTCAGCTAGTTTAATTTTGCCCCATTGTGCACAGGTTATAATGTGGTTACAAGTTGTCACCGAAAACCACTATCTGGATTTGTTTACTGAAAACCATGATCAAGACTACAATAGATTGTTGCGTAGTTACTAACTTGAGATGAGGTCACCATGACACTCTGCCTGCCAGCACGGGGATATAAACTGCATTTAAGCTACTCCTTACTCCCTTGTTCAGGCTATAGATTGCAGTGCAGGGTGTACAATGGCCTCTATCGGCTTCTACTCCCCCTTTCATGCAGTTATGCAGGGGCAGGGAGGGGGTAAACTTGGACTCTATTTCCCCGACTCCACTCAGTGGCCAGTAGAGCTGAGCCTGCGTGGGGAATAATTACTGTATGCCAGGTATACGATGGTGAAACTTACTTCCTGCTTGGAGCAAGGGGGAACGAGCGTACAAATGATCACTCTCTTGAGGTACAATGCAGTCCCTGATCTGCTTCTGGGGCACTCAGTGCAACTAAGCACTGTTACATACCAAAGGGTGTGATTTTCTGTCACTGAGTAAGGGCAGGGTTATATTTCACCCAGTGGATGGACTCTCTGGTCCATAGCAGGCCCTTACTAGGTGCTCTAGGGAGGAAGTGGGTGTAAGGCTAGGGGTTTTCCTTCACTTCCGTCACCGCCACAGAAGGAGTCACAGTCAGTTTTATGGCGAGGGGATGTGGGCTGGGGCTGAGATTCCAGCTGACACCCTTGTGTGAGCCAGTGGAAGCTGTGCCATGCTTGCCAGGACTGAAAATTAATTTTATAAAACACATTAAACATAATAATTGGGCCAGATGCTCAGGTGGTATAAAACAGCGCAGCTCCACTGAAATTAATGAAGCTACACCTATTCATACCACCTGAAGATCTGGCACAGTGGATCATAATTTCAGAATGGTATTAACCCACCTCATATAATCCTGATCCTGAAGTTGATAATGTGTGGGTGGATTACTTTCCCCGCAGAGAGCCCTCTTGAGTTCCATAGGGCTCCATGCAGTCACAGTAGCTTCACCATATGCTATCAGTTACAGAATTTGAGGCTAAATTTGTACTCACTGTATTCGGGATTCATATTTGGGCATGCCCAAAACCTCAAATTTGAAGTGATCTGTAGCTCACGAAAGCTTATGCTCAAATAAATTGGTTAGTCTCTAAGGTGCCACAAGTCCTTCTTTTCTTTTTGTGGATACAGCCTAACATGGCTGCTACTCTGAAATGTATTAATGGAATTTGGGTAGTTATATGTGCAGCTACTTGATTTGTGTGGAAAATGCTGGTTGTGGAGAAAACTTCAGATGGGCACTTCTAGACTATCTATGGCAATAGGACTTCTGAGAGACCATGATTTCTCTTCTGTATGTATTCTATATTTACTGAAAAATATTTTCTCAACCTTGTATGTAGTATGAGCTGCAGCAGTCCAGATTCTGTCTCAGTGTAATGGGTATTCTCAAAACTATAGAGAAAGCTCAAGAAAAAAATTGAGTAATAAAAAACTCTTTTTGACCTTATTAAAAATAATTAAGTAGGCTTAAAATCAATATTCAATGGGAAAACATGTTTATTAAGGACTTCCCTCTGTTTTTAAGCAAATAACAAAATGAACACAACAAACATACAAGAACAAATTCAACATTATGAAATTCTGTCTTTTAAAAGCAAACAGAAAAAAGTCATATTTTTCCAGAGATCACTTTGTCTTCCTGCCCGACAAGTCATTTTTGCAAGTCATATACATGCTTTAATTCAAAACACACTTTTAACTCACATACTTTTTGTTGTTTTTCATAAAATGCATCTTCTCCAATTTCCCAGCCTTTAAAATCATGCTTTTTTCACATTATAGCCCACATTATAATAATATCAAAAACGTACAGTAGCTTCCTTAAGATACCAGTTCTTTTCCTGACATTCAGACATAAAGTTTGTAAGCTGCCACTTTCTTTTAAAAGTTTGGAATGAAGGGAATAATTTGTGCTATTTAAACTTTAGGGAACAAAAATGTGATAAATATACAGCTGAAAACTGACATAGATACAGCAAATAGATAGACAGTTGCTTTCATTACAAATGGATTTTGGTAAAGAAGATTCTGGAGAATAAGACTCAGCAGATGTAAGACTAGCAGGCCTATATAAATTTCATCTGGCATTTCCGTTTTCAGTGTGAAGTTCGCTTAAGTGCACAATTTCATGGTTGGCCAGTTATCGTCCTTGGCTGAATTTATTTTCAATGCTGGTGAAAAAGATTATTGGTTTGCCAGTTGCTGTTCAGAGGTAATAACTCTAGATAGAAAATACATATTCCATCAGGATCTCAAAGTTCTAATGCAGTGTGTGTCTTCATTGCTGGAGGTTAAACAATGTTATTGGATCAGCAGACAGCTAATTGCACTGCTACACAAGATAATGATCTACATAATAAAAATGCATCATTTCTTTCATCTCGTTTTTAACCAAAAAAAAAAAGCAAAACACAGCCGTATATTGAAATATATGTATACTGTATATAAGAAAATTAGCTAAAGATTCCTAAATAGTTCAATTAAATGAAAAATTATGAGATCAGTTCATTCCAAAGACATATTTAGTCTTCCTGTTTCAATTTATCTAACATGATTTAAATGACTATAGTAGTGGCCCTGCTGAGTCTGCATGGAACTCCTGTTAATATCATCTGGAGTTCTGCTGTATTTTAACACACACCCTTCAAACTTAACAGCAGACTACGGGGCCATTTTTATGTTCATTTTAGGAATTTTGTTCTCTAGGCCCTGGCCTACACTAGGACTTTAGGTCGAATTTAGCAGCATTAAATCGATGTAAACCTGCACCCATCCACACGATGAAGCCCTTTATTTCGACTTAAAGGGCTCTTAAAATCGATTTCCTTACTCCACCCCTGACAAGTGGATTAGTACTTAAATCAGCCTTGCCGGCTCGAATTTGGGGTACTGTGGACACAATTCGAGGGTATTGGCCTCCAGGAGCTATCCCAGAGTGCTCCATTGTGACTGCTCTGGATAGCACTCTCAACTCAGATGCACTGGCCAGGTAGACAGGAAAAGAACCGCGAACTTTTGAATCTCATTTCCTGTTTGGCCAGCATGGCAAGCTGCAGGTGACCATGCAGAGCTCATCAGCAGAGGTGACCATGATGGAGTCCCAGAATCGCAAAAGAGCTCCAGCATGGACTGAACGGGAGGTACGGGATCTGATCACTGTTTGGGGAAAGGAATCCGTGCTATCAGAACTCCGTTCCAGTTTTCAAAATGCCAAAATCTTTGTCAAAACCTCCCAGGGCATGAAGGACAGAGGCCATAAGAGGGACCCGAAGCAGTGCCGCGTGAAACTGAAGGAGCTGAGGCAAGCCTACCAGAAAACCAGAGAGGCGAACGGCCGCTCCGGGTCAGAGCCCCAAACATGCCGCTTCTATGATGAGCTGCATGCCATTTTAGGGGGTTCAGCCACCACTACCCCAGCTGTGTTGTTTGACTCCTTCAATGGAGATGGAGGCAATACAGAAGCAGGTTTTGGGGACTAAGAAGATGATGATGATGATGATGATGAGGTTGTAGATAGCTCACAGCAAGCAAGCAGAGAAACCGCTTTTCCCGACAGCCAGGAACTGTTTCTCACCCTGGACCTGGAGCCAGTACCCCCCGAACCCACCCAAGGCTGCCTCCTGGACCCAGCAGGCGGAGAAGGGACCTCCGGTGAGTGTACCTTTTAAAATACTATACATGGTTTAAAAGCAAGCATGTGAAAGGATTACTTTGCCCTGGCATTCGCGGCTCTCCTGGATGTACTCCCAAAGCCTTTGCAAAAGGTTTCTGGGGAGGGCAGCCTTATTGCGTCCTTCATGGTAGGACACTTTACCACTCCAGGCCAGTAACACATACTCAGGAATCATTGTACAACAAAGCATTGCAGTGTATGTTTGCTGGCATTCAAACAACATCCGTTCTTTATCTCTCTGTGTTATCCTCAGGAGAGTGAGATATCATTCATGGTCACCTGATTGAAATAGGGTGCTTTTCTTCAGGGGACACTCAGAGGAGCCCGTTCCTGCTGGGCTGTTTGCCTGTGGCTGAACAGAAATGTTCCCCGCTGTTAGCCATGGGGAGGGGGGAGGGTTCAGGGGGTAGCCACGCGGTGTGGGGAGGCAAAATGCGACCTTGTAACGAAAGCACATGTGCTGTGTATGTAATGTTAACAGCAAGGTTCACCCTGAAAGAGTGTAGCCACTGTTTTATACAATGTGTCTTTTTAAATACCGCTGTCCCTTTTTTTTCTCCACCAGCTGCATGTGTTTCAATGATCACAGGATCTTCTCCTTTCCAGAGGCTAGGGAAAATTAGAAAGAAAAAAAAATGCACTCCTGATGAAATGTTCTCTGAGCTCATGCTGTCCTCCCACACTGACAGAGCACAGACGAATGTGTGGAGGCAAATAATGTCAGAGTGCAGGAAAGCACACAATGACCGGGAGGAGAGGTGGCGGGCTGAAGAGCGTAAGTGGGGGGCTGAAGACAGGGCTGAAGCTCAAATGTGGCGGCAGCGTAATGAGAGGAGGCAGGATTCAATGCTAAGGCTGCTGGAGGACCAAACCAGTATGCTCCAGTGTATGGTTGAGCTGTAGCAAAGGAAGCTGGAGCACAGACTGCCACTACAGCCCCTGTGTAACCAACCGCCCTCCTCCCCATGTTCCATAGCCTCCACACCCAGACGCCCAAGAACGCGGTGGGGGTGCCACCGGCCAACCAGCCACTCCGCCACAGCAAATGAGTACAAAACAAATCTGGTCTATTTCTTGTTTTGATCCACTCCATCTATCTTTTACATCTTTGTCTGGCAGCAGACGGTGCAGAAGGACTGCATGCCATCTACATCTCATGGCTGCCCGGCAGAAGATGATGCAATAGGACTGCTAGCAATCCGTATCACCTGCCTGCTCACCATAAGATGGTTCAATAGGAATGACTGCAGGACTAAAGAGAATGACCTGCTCAAGTCACTCCAAATTTAGTCCCTGCACCCATGTCTGTCCAGGCGCTCCCAGCCGACATGGCCAGGAGCACCTCGGACATGACGAGGATGGCTACCAGTCGTATTGTACCATCTGCTGCCACAAGGCAAGGGGTTGCTGCTACTGTGTAGCAATGCCGTACAGCATCTGCCAGCACCCAGGAGACATAGGGTGACGGTTACCTGAGCGGGCTCCATGCTTGCCGTGGTATGGTGTCTGCACAGGTAACTCAGGAAAAAAAGGCGCGAAACGATTGTCTGCCCTTGCTTTCACGGAGGGAGGAAGGGAAGGGGGGCCTGACGATATGTACCCAGAACCACCCGCAACAATGTTTTAGCCCCATCAGGCATTGGGATCTCAACCCAGAATTCCAATGGGCAGCGGAGACTGCGGGAACTGTGGGATAGCTATCCACAGTGCAATGCTGCGAAAGTCGACTCTAGCCTCGGTACTGTGGAAGCACTCCGCAGAGTTAATGCACTTAATGCACTTAGAGCATTTTCTGTGGGGACACACACACTCAAATATATAAAACGGATTTCTAAAAAAACGACTTCTATAAATTCGACCTTATTCCGTAGTGTAGACATACCCTAAGGAAGCAGAGGCTAGGAGATCTGAGCTCTCAATTTTGAGACATTGAGGAGAGAAATTTTCCTTTTTTTGCTCTATAAACACTTTGGTTGGAATGATATTAAGGAAGATGACTAAAGTGACTATCAACTTTAAAAGTTGACTATTCTACTTAACTACCATGAGGGTAGGTCTTCACTTTATCAGTATCATGCATACAGTTACACATTTGGGTAGAGATAAAGTTAAGAAAGAAAGGAAGGGGGGAAGGGTGTCTTCAAAACAGAAGAAATCTGTGGTTCTCCTCTCCTGGATTCATTTGCTCACTAAAGTTATGTAAGCAGGGTCTGAATGAACTCTCCCCTGACAGCTAGCGGGGAGGGGGAGAGACTTCAGGAGAAAATTGTATTTACAGGAACACACCTATTTCTTGGTGCAACATTTGGGTGTTCCTGGCAAAAACAAGATTGCTGACAGATGGAAGGCAATACCATACCTGGGAGATCTGCCAGTCTACAAGATTAAACCTGAGATGGGGCCAGGGCAAATTAAGAAAATACATAGAAAGCTTCTAGTATCTGTGGGGGAGTTGGTAGGCGCCCCTTATGGAATGGACCATGACATGAGACCTGGGCAGAAATTGCTGGAGTGGGGGCAGGGCCTGTGGCAGAGGCAGGGGTTGAGCAGTGAGCACCCCCTGGTCCATTGGAAAGTTGGTGCCTGTAGCTCCAGCCCCGGGGTCGGTGCCTAGACAAGGAGCCGCATATTAACTTCTGAAGAGCTGCACGTGGCTCTGGAGCCACAGGTTTGCCACCCCTGATATATGGGCTTTGGGATAGAATAGTTTCTCTTCCTGTGGTAATTAGTCAAATTTTAAAAGCCTGAATTTCATTATGTATACTTTTTAAAGCCTTGACCAGTGAGGTTGACAAGTCTTATGTAAACACCATTGTGAACTGGGATTGGAAACTTTGTTAAAGTGTACTCATACCCCTTATTAGAAGAACTCTGTGACACATTCAACAAAACTCACTTTCTGCAAGTTGCATCATTGCCAGTTATGCTCAATAGCTGTTTTCACTCAAATAAAATTACTTATCATATTATGAAAGCAGAAGACAGAGCTGGAGTCAATGTTGAAATGTCTTGGTTCGTCATAGCCCAACAGTTATTTATACAACAGTGTTCATAATAATTGGAATCAGATGAACAACACATAATTTTGGTTCACTACCAATTAAAAAAAATATTAAAAGAAATAGTTTCAGGTCAAACAAAACTTTCAAAAAAAATTGCAGGGAATTGAACAGTTCCAAAAAATCATTGCAGGTGGATCAAAATATTACATTCAACCTGAAACTTTTTTTTTATTTTGAACATTTTTAAATACACTCAAATGATATTTTGAAACAAAACATAGTTTCAAAACAAAAAATTGAAATTTTTGGTTTTGAAAATGTTAAAATGAAACATTTTGATTTTTTTCCTGAATTCCTTTTACATTTATTTTTTGATTGTCCAATTTGCAGAATTATTTCCCAAATTTCCCAAATGTTTGTGTTACCCAATCTGCAGTTTTTTCACATACAAAAGACGTGAAAAATGTTGCCCAACTCTTATAATAATATTTTATAATTTAATAACTAGTGATGGTCAAACATCAAATATCTATTTGGATGCTCATCCAAACCTTACCTGGAGTTCAGAACCTTTTGAATCTGCACATTTTGGAATTTTGCAAGAAAAATCCTTCTCACTATATTTTGGCACTTCTGTTCCAACACTGACTTGAACCGGAAAGGGCAAAGGTGAATAGAACTGAACTTTTCCTTTCTATTATTTTTATCTGAATGTTTAGTTTGAGTTTGTGTAAAAGTTTGGGCAGCCCCATTTTTAATCTACAATATGTCACTAGTTCTTAAGAATAATGTGGTTTGTGATTGAGGGTGTAATATAGTGTGAAATGTATATTACTTCTTAACGTTAGGTTAAAACTGAAATCATTTAATAGGAACCAAGGCTATAAGCAGGACTGGTTAGGAAACTGTTCTCTCCATACATCCCACTCCTAAAAGCCGCAATCTGTGATTTGTGTGCTCTTATTTTTCTATGCAGGCACATTTAGGCTAAGTCACAATATGACCCTATATGTAACTATTTCTGTACATTCTGGGCCAAATTCTGCCTTCACCTCAGGTAACCCTGTGGAGGTGAGTAGAGTCTCTGGGGTTGCACAGGAAGTAATGGGAGGCAGAATCTCATATCAGTAGTGACTTTAATATGTTTTTTAAAGCCCTTCTTCCCTTCCTGTAATCCAGATTAAACATGACCCTCTTTTGAGGTTTGAGGCTATCGCCTCCCCTGTTCCAGACAAACATCATTGTTCTTTTTACCACTTCAACCTATTTAAACCTGCTGCATTATCTTTCTGGCAGTGACTCACCATTCTCCAGCATTCAGGGTTCCTTAGTCTGGAATGCCAAAGGGGGCTGTCTGTGATGCCATGGTAAAACTGCAATAGTGCTTTAGGAATTCATACTTGTTTCTGGGTTTGGTTAAATCCAATTATAGAACATATGAGTTGTGGTTTCTTTACTGTTTTTTTGATCATCTGTCCTGTGGTTGGAACTCATGGTTATGATCCACTCCAGACATTGTGACAATTGGCGTAGCCTTGACAGGATTCCATAGGTCAATTGGTTATTTTCAAGGTTAAAACAGGGAACATCCAACACACAAATGAGTTAGTCTTAGGTTTAAAAAGGTAACATAAGATTCTATAATAAGCAGCTTTATATTTTGGGCTGACCTCTGCCGAGCAGCAAGGGGATCTCCTGCTTATGTATAGGCATCTTTGCCCCCCAGAGTCTAGAGAGCATGAAGATCCCTGTTTCTCCTTGTCAGGGATTTTTATCACCAGAATCCAAGTTGATGCTCTGAGTTCATGTGCAGGCCTCAACTTCCTGGAGGGAGTGAGGAATATAATCAACATGGTCTTTGTCCTTTGATGATACACAATGCCTCATTTTCCTTCAATGGGTCATCTTGTGAGCAGGATGAGAACTTTACCTTAATTAATGTTACTTTTCCTATTTGGTGAGTTACACAATTACAGAGGTTTAGGATGCAAACCTTGAATATAACTTTATACAATGGGATACAGATGATATAAGGATTAATACATGCAGCATCCTACAAGCATTCCATAAAGTCTAAACTCATTCTTATAACACTAATATTTATTTTAACTATACTAACCCACAGGTAAGTCAGACTGGTGTCCAGCTATGCATTTGTCAGTATTCAGTGAGGCCCTGGGCCTTGGCATGACCTGGCACCTGGTTTGCCAGTGTCACAGCCTCCCCTTCTCAAACAAACACCTTTGTTACTTTATAACTTCCCACTGCAACTTGTTCATACAAACTGCATTATCTTTTTGGCAGTGACTCCCTGGAATCTGCTACCATTCTCCAGAATTCGAGCTCCTTGGTGATAGGCAATGAATTGATGAGTTTCTCACTACCTCCCTCAATTCCCTCAGCATTAATGGCTGTAACACTAAGTGTGTCTTTGGGGGAAGGAGATTTTACAACACTATAATGCATATTGTGTAATAAGCTTCTTGTTGCTTCATATCTTAAAAGAGCAGCTGATAACACAGTAGAATTGAGGTCACTTGGTCCCACTGCAATAGAATGGCACTGTAGTTTTCCCCCATGAGAGGAGACTTGAGTACATTGTATATGGGCGAGAGGGGGAGACGGGGGGGGGGGGGACTAAGCTGCCTGTTGTAGCAACGCAACCAGAGTGAAGGAAAGGCCCACCCTATTCCCCTTGATTCCCTCTCTTGGAAGGAGATAGAAGACTCCTGAACTGATACCCTTTTCCAGCAGAATCAGACCAGGTAGATAGCAGGGAATTGTCTAGTGACACAGAGTCATAGTGCCTTCAAAGGTTTGCCAATAACAGAGAAGCTTTGGATACTACAGAGAAACCTAACCCAAATTCTGCCCCCCTTTAGGTTTGTTCATCACTGATTCAAAGGAGTTGAAATAGATACTTTTTTTCTAGCAATATTTTTTTCTGAATCCATCATCAAAGTCCTGAATTCACATAAGTGACCATAATTTTAATTTTGTGAGTTTGATGTGAAACCTATTACATTTTTGTCATATTTTTATCTGTATCTCAGGGACAAAGATAATAAAAACTGGAAAGAATTAAAACTTTCATCTGAAGTGAACCTGCTTCTCTTATTAAATGGATCTTCTAATTTGTAAGTTTTGCTCCCCCCTTTCCTCCCCATCTTTTAATAAAACTAGATTGGAGGTTTAAGAGCCTTTATGGCTTACACTTTAATTAGCTGATCCTTTGAAATGGAAATTTTAAAGTAAACTTGTACATTATTTAGGAAACATACATTCAATTTTTAAAATAAGGGTACCAATTATTTTCTACCACCAGGTAGGGATAGTTCAGGATCATAGGAAGGGAGAAAATAACAAGAGAACTCCCTACACACTATATCAAATTACAAATGACAATAAATCAGATTGTAAATTGTAAACAACAGAGAAAATACCTATTTACATGTCTTGACTGGCTATTGTACAGTAGTGTCCATCGTACTGTTTAGCTCATGTGGCTTTATCTGATTTAACTTTTGTGATAGCCTACAGCACTGTTGTCCTTTTTGCTATCATAGAATTCTGTGATCCTGTAATAGCTGACAGTGGGGTCCTATTTTAAGACAATGTTAAGTTTTGAAAGTCAGTCACTCAAGATTTAGGAAATGACAGAATTAAGGTTGCTTCTGAAAACCCCCTCCATGTCTGTCTTCTCATCCCAGCTTTGACTCTGTCTCCTTGCTCAGACAGTACCCATCTCCTCCCTACTTGGTTCCTTGTCCAATCTTAGTCTTCCCCTCACTCCATTGCGTCTCAGTGTCCCCACCCCAGTTTTCTTCCCTAGTTCCTAGTCCCCATCTCCTTGTCCAGCGAGTCCCAGTCACTTCCAGTCTCCTTGTCCCCATGTATTCCATCTGCTGTCCGCTCCCACACCCCGGGTTTGGCTCGTCCCTTCTGCAGTGGAGACAGCTTGCTTCCCTCTCCATGCAACTTGGATACAAGCAGGGGGAGCACAGATACAAGTCTCTCTGCTTTCAGTTCTGGTGCCCAGTAACATGGCACAGCCCACAGCAGCAATTGCATGAAAATTCTGCTCTGCACCTGCAGTCCCAGGTTGGACCATGCTCAGTGCAGATGGAATTTTCGGACTTGTCTACATGAAAATTTAGTTTGTGACAAGCTCCAGTGTGAATCTCCCACACTAGCCTTCCTCTTTGAAATAGGACTAGCTCAAAGCCTACTGCTGTGAACTAATTGGTTGTATAGAAAAGCCCTTAGAGCATTTAGGTCTAAATCTTTAACTCTCTATTGAACATGTGTGAACTGAGATTTTTCAGAATCTTAAATTTGGCAGAATGTTAGGTGAATTTCCATGGGCTTAGAAGAGGCACTTCCCAGATACCAGGAAGAGCCCTCTGGCCAAATGTTAAATGCTGGACCATTTTTTCCCAAAAAACTTCATCTTGAGGCAGAATCGGGAATGGAAAATCTCAGTTGGAATAATTAGTTTGGCAAGGTTATAAGCAACTGAAAGCAAAGTCTTATTTTGAGCAGCATCAGGAAACCTTTCCTATAGGTAACACTATCTGCTCCATCTATAACCTTGCTTCACATGCACGTGAGTTAACAGGTTAGAACCATCAACGTCAGTTTTAGGAGCCAAAGTCTCGTTTTCAAAGTGACAGTCACTTTTTTCAAAATTTTCAAAATTACACAAGTGACTTTGGAGCTAAAACACCAGATTTTAAAGATATTTAGGCACTTAACTTCCATTGAAACTCTTTACAAATCTGGGCCAAAGTCTAATTTTCAAGTCACGTGTTTTGGAAAATGTTACCAATCACCTTCCGTGTTATTAGACCCTGTTCAACAGATGTATTTTATGGAGGCACATGCTGCCAAATGTGAGAAGTCTACAAATTCCATGGCTGCATTGCTCAGTACTGTACTAAACACAGTTAGCCTTTTTATGTATTGGAGGCTAGATATCTCATGGAAGACAATATCACATTTCCAGAGTGACAGTACTTACTGACTTGTCACTATATGTTGAACATATCAGGTTTTGTGTCACTGTGTGTTGCATTTTTTCTATCTCACAGACACTGTTAAGGCCTATTCAGGGCTAGGATTTAGGGACACTGCAGAACATGGGAACAGATAATCCCAGACAACAGTGTGATGACTGGTGTGCATCGGATTCCCTGACGGTGGTTGCATTGGGGTATTTTGAACCTGTCCATCTTACCCTCTGAAATCTGGACCATCACATAGTCTTTGGTGCTGTCTGTTTCAGAAGAGAAAGCAGAAAAGCCCAGATACCACACCAAGGTAATGCCCAAGAGTGGAGAACACACCACTGGAGACAATCCTCATACAAACATCATTACGCTTTATTTCTGTCTCAGTTACAAGAATGATGGAGAATAACCACAAGATTTCAGCCCTTCTTTACTAAGAGGCTCAAAGTAATTTACAGACGTAAAGGACAGAAGCTTCATATGTCCTCTGTGAGGCTCCTCTCAGTCACTTTTTCCTCACCCTCATCATTCCTCTCTCATCCTTTACTATTCCTCCCCCATCACCCCTTCAATGTTTCTGCTTCTTCCTCTCTGGTCCTTGTCAATTCTTTCTCCTTGCTGTTTCTGCCCCTGCAATCTGCAATCTGGTTCATGGATTAAGGCACTCCAGCTCCTCTAGACTTGGTTGGCTCTCCTGCTGTCTGGGACCAGAATGTTATGAAGTTGCTAGGCAACAACCAGGTATGAGCATCTGACATCACTAAGTTTTTGTCATTTCCTGTGACAAGTTATATCAGGGATGAGCTGTTGACATCACTGCATTGTTGTGTCATCTCCTGTGATGAGATATGCCTGGATCAAAAGTGTGTTAGCTACTTCCAATCTGTTTTACCAGTCATAGAATCAAAGAATATCACGGTTGGAAGGGACCTCAGGAGGTCATCTAGTCCAACCCCCTGATCAAAGCAGGACCAATCCCCAACTAAATTATCCCTACCAGGGCTTTGTCAAGCCTGACCTTAAAAGTATGTAAGGAAGGAGATTCCACCATCTCCCTAGATAATGCATTCCAGTGTTTCACCACCCTCCTAGTGAAAAAGTTTTCCCTAATATACAACCTAAACCTCCCCCACTGCAACTTGAGACCATTAGTCCTCATTCTGTCATCTGCTACCACTGAGAACAGTATAGATCCATCCTCTTTGCAACCCCCTTTCAGGTAGTTGAAAGCAGCTATCAAATCCCCCCTCATTCTTCTCTTCTGAAGACTAAACATCCCCAGTTCCCTCAGCCTCTCCTCATAAGTCATGTGTTCCAGTCCCCTAATAATTTTTGTTGCCCTCCGCTGGACGTTTTCCAATTTTTCCACATCCTTCTTGTAGTGTGGGGCTCAAAACTGGACACAGTACTCCAGATGAGGCCTCACCAATGTTGAATAGAGGGGAATGATCATGTCCCTTGATCTTCTGGCAATGCCCCTACTTATACATCCCAAAATACCATTGGCCTCCTTGGCAGCAATGGCACACTGTTGACTCATATCCAGCTTTTCGTCCACTGTAACCCCTAGGTCCTTTTCTGAAGAACTGCTGTCTAGCCAATCTTCTCTGCAGTTCCAGGTACCTTCACAAGTTATGGTTCTGAGAGCAAGATACATACAATTCAATGAAAGCAGGGTTTTCTAGTGGGTAGAGCAGGGGCCTGGAAATGGGGACATCTTTATTCTACTCTTGGCTCAGCTGCTCTGGATGGCTCACTTTTTGTCTATTTCTCCATCTGTAAATTGGGGCTAATAATATTTGTGACACTCTGTATCTTCATGTTTATCCTTTTTACAAAACTATGAAAAATCTTGTAAAAATCATGCCTTGTGAGGTATCATTTGAAAAGTTATAATTTGCTGATTATTATTATACGGGTAAAATTGAGTGTGTACCAATATTGTATGTAAAATTATACAATTCTACCATATTACATTTCTGAGACATCCTCCAATTTTAGAAAAGTAGGCACAAACCAGTTCTTCAGACACAAAGGCGAACTGATGCCTCAGCCAGATGTCTATAAAATCAAATGAACTATATCGCCTGGTTAAGCAGCTATTCTTTGGCAGGGAGAAGGGTGTGAATGAGAAATTTATATCCCATGTAAACAGACTGGCTGTTGTCAGAACCCCAGCTGGAGATGATTCTCAAAGAGGAGGAAAAGATACAAAAATGAGGAAAAGAGACCCCTAAATTACCACTCTCCCTCATCTATACTCACGGCATCAACAGCATTTGAAAGACAAAAAAGGCATTGTTGAACTGGGGAAGAGGTCCTGGCTGAAGGAATCCAGCCAGAGAGCTGTAAGCATATGGTGAGAAAACTCTTTTCGCTTTGAATTCACTTAGCTTGTTAAGTTAGATATTAGTGTGCATTTTACCTTTGATTTGTCTAATTCTGACTTTTATGCCTCATAACTTGTAATCACTTAAAATCTATCTTTCTGTAGTTAATAAACTTGTTTTTATTGTTTTATCTAAACCAGTATGTGTTTGAAATGAAATGTTTGGGCAAATTTCATTTGAGATAATTGAAAATATGGACAAATCCTGTTAATAAAATGATGAGCTTGTATTGTCCAGAAGGAAAGAGCTGGGAACATTTCTGGGAACAAGTGTGGGACTGGGAATTTGCTGGTGTCATTCAACAATATAATTCAGGAGTGGCTGGCTGAGAGCACTCATATAACTCAGCTGGGAGAAATTTATATTCTAGTGGCTGTGTGGGAGCAGGCCAGCAGTGGTTACTCTCACATCAAAACAGTGTAAAAGACACCCCAGGCTGGAGAACTGAGGGGACACAACTGTCCAACAGTCCAAGTTATACGCTGGGGAATGTCACAATACCACCCCCTCTCCCCCGTTTAAAGTTCTTTGAGCTCCTATTCACTGAAAATTCAAGTGCAAGCCAAAACTTAGACAATGACACTAAATGTAGGCCAAATGATACTATTTCAGTCAAATGTAAGAGAGGGAAAAAAATGTGGTAAATACACTGTGTGGGACAAATCCATCTCACTTTAATCACTGAGTGATCCAATTTCTTCTACTGGGACTGCTCCTGTTAGTGAGGCAATCTGTGTTTACTCTACATGCAAAGATCAGGTCATGGATTGTAAATAACATGGGGGGAAAACATTTATAAGGTAATAGAGTAAAAGGGGTCCTTTAAAGTTGTTCCTTTTTTATTCTTCGAGCCATTAATGAGAACAATGGACAAAACTCCAGAACAACACTTCTAGTGCTAGGTCTAACCATTCATATCCCAGGGTCTGACAAGCCTCCTTTCCTTACACATGCATTTTGACCTGCAGACAGTCAGGAATTGCAAAGTAATTTGGTGGTGATAGCCTATTAAGTGCCGTGTTTTATCTTTGAGATTCTTTGTATCTGATGCTAACTTGGAAGAAAATAAAGGAATAAAAGCTTTGTAGGTATGTATCATAAAATGTAAAAGACCATTGCAGTAACTGTGCAGGTCCATTAGATGCTGGGGAATTGGGGCATCAGGGGTATTAGGGCAGACAGCACCGATGCAAATTTTGGACCACATCATTGGCTGATGTATGTTAGCTCTGTTGACTTAGAATATCAGGGTTGGAAGGGACCTCAGGAGGTCATCTAGTCCAACCCCCTGATCAAAGCAGGACCAATCCCCAACTAAATCATCCCAGCCAGGGCTTTGTCAAGCCTGACCTTAAAAATATCTAAGGAAGGAGATTCCACCACTTCCCTAGGTAACGCATTCCAGTGTTTCACCACCCTCCTAGTGAAAACGTTTTTCCTAATATCCAACCTAAACCTCCCCCACTGCAACTTGAGACCATTACTCCTCGTTCTGTCATCTGCTACCACTGAGAACAGTCTAGATCCATCCTCTTTGCAACCCCCTTTCAGGTAGTTGAAAGCAGCTATCAAATCCCCCCTCATTCTTCTCTTCCGCAGACTAAACAATTCCAGTTCCCTCAGCCTCTCTTTATAAATCATGTGTTCCAGTCCCCTTATAATTTTTGTTGCCCTCCGCTGGACGTTTTCCAATTTTTCCACATCCTTCTTGTAGTGTGGGGCTCAAAACTGGATACAGTACTCCAGATGAGGCCTCACCAATGTCGAATAGAGGGGAATGATCACATCCCTTGATCTTCTGGCAGTGCCCCTACATATACATTCCAAAATGCCATTGGCCTTCTTGGCAACAAGGGCACACTGTTGACTCATATCCAGCTTCTCATCCACTGTACCCCTAGGTTCTTTTCTGCAGAACTGCTGCCGAGTCATTCGGTCCTTAGTCTGTAGCGGTGCATGGGATTCTTCCGTCCTAAGTGCAGGACTCTGCACTTGTCCTTGTTGAACCTCATCAGATTTCTTTTGGCCCAATCCTCTAATTTGTCTAGGGCCCCCTGTATCCTATCCCTACCCTCCAGCGTATCTACCTCTCCTCCCAGTTTAGTGTCATCTGCAAACTTGCTGAGGGTGCAAGCCACACCATCCTCCAGATCATTTATGAAGATATTGAACAAAACCGGCCTGAGGACCGACCCTTGGGGCACTCCACTTGATACCGGCTGCCAACTAGACATGGAGCCATTGATCACTACCTTTTGAGCCCGACAATCTAGCCAACTTTCTATCCACCTTATAGTCCATTCATCCAGCTCATACTTCTTTAACTTGCTGGCAAGAATACTGTGGGAGACCGTGTCAAAAGCTTTGCTAAAGTCAAGGAACAACACGTCCACCGCTTTCCCCTCATCCACAGAGCCAGTTATCTCATCATAGAAGGCAATTAGATTAGTCAGGCATGACTTGCCCTTGGTGAATCCATGCTGACTGTTCCTGATCACTTTCCTCTCCTCTATGCGCTTCACAATTGATTCATTGAGGACCTGCTCCATGATTTTTCCGGGGACTGAGGTGAGGCTGACTGGCCTGTAGTTCCCAGCATCCTCCTTCTTCCCTTTTTTGAAGCTATGCTGATTTCCACCAGCTCAGAATCTGGCTCCTCAAATCTCAACCCCTCTCCACCTACCAAATCTCACTATGGTTGTAAGAAACAAGGAGACCAGCCCAAATACAATCATCTAGTGGGCTGAAAGGGATAGGTAAGAGAAATAAAGCCTTTTTTTTTAAAGGCTAATGAGAAGGAAAAATAAAATGAGAAACTGTCAGTGCTGGTGTCAGTGGGTTCATTGATGTTGAGTAAGAACAGAAATTAAACAAAAACAAATCCCCTGGCCTACCAACAATAACATCCATTGAGGGAAATCGGTACAGGGTCTTGCAAGCAACGGCAATATCTGTATACGCATGTTGCAAACTGTTGACCTGATTCTTCACATCTCATTTACATTCTGATTAGAATTTTCATAATTGTGCTCAGGATGCTTTCAGGAACCTGGACTCAGTTTCAGGATTTGTAATAAAAATCCAAAACCAAGCAACTTTTCAGCTTTAGAACAAAACAAGTAAAGTCAAAAAGTAACTTTTATGAGGTGTATCTTGCTTTCGTAGGAAAAATCATTGTCCATCTGATCAGTACCTGAGCAGACATGCTGGGAAAGTTGACAAATATTGCAAAACTGTCAACACACTTGGTAAGGTTCTGTTTTGGTTTGTTTTCTGTTTTTATTTTGTTTTTGTTTTTTTAAGCCCTCTCCACACTGGAGAAATCTGCACTGTTGGAAGTACATCAGCACAGTGACATCAGTGTAAACCCCTAATGTAGGAACACAAGACTGGTATAAAGCAGGGCTTATATGAGTGTAGCTTACTCCAGTAATTCATCAGAGTAAGTCACACCTATCTAAACCCAATTTTGTGCTGGTGCAGCACATCTACATTAGATATTTGTACTGGTGTCACTATGTCAATTTCCTAATATAAACTGTCTCTTAGGGTCTGATACTGAGATGTACAGAATACTTGCAATCCATATTTAATTCACCTTTTGAATATTGTAATGTGTATAAGTGCTGTTGTGCCCAGATTTATTTTGCTGCCAGGTAAAGGAGGAAGAAAGAAACTGAAATTAAAATGTAATTAATAACAACTTTAAAAGGACAGCAACCCCTCTGTGGCTCTTAGAGCCAAATTCTTCTCTTGTGCAATTCCCCTGAAGTGAACAGGATTTCACTGGTGTAGCAGAAGGCAGATGTTACCTCTGTGTGTGACATTTCACCCCATATTCTTTATGGAAATATGCTTCTGATATGGATATGACAGAACTGAGATGTACTTTATGCATGATGACTCATAAGCTATCATTGGAAAGGTTATGATTTACTGAATGTATTTATGCAATTTGTATGCATGTATCCTTTTTGTATCTGAAGATGGGAATATTGACCATGGCTCTGTATTTCAAATGTGCTATGTTGGATTAGGTCAAACTGTGTTAGTGGTTTACTGAAGAAATACACATAAGCGTGAGGATTACCCCAGGAACTCTCAGAGATAGCTCTACACAATGGGCGCTGTTTGACCCATGTCAGCTCTATACAATGGGAACTGTTTGACCCATTGTATAGGTCACAGCAAAAAAAGCTTTCCAGCAAGTGGGGGGAAGATATAAAAGATGAACAATGACAGCGTGAGGGAACCTCACTCTCCCTACAACAACACACCTGAAAACACCTGAGGAGCTAAGACTGAACTGTGAGAAGTGATGGTCCCAGGCTAAGATCTTTAGCCTGTGTATGAAAACCTGGGAAAGCCAAGGCAACTTGTGCCTTAAGAATCTGTAAGCCTGTACAGAACTCAACACCATCCACAGCCTCAGAAACAACTCTGACATTATAATCAAAGGGGCTGACAAAGGAGGTGCTGTATTCATCATGAACAGGTTGGATTATGAACAGGAGGCTGTCAGGCAATTCTCAAACACCACATTCTACAGGCCACTATCCTCTGATCTCACTGAGAAGTACCAAAAGAAACTACACCAGCTGCTCAGGAAACTCCCTGCTACAGCATGGGAACAAATCTACACAGACACACCCCCAGAACCCCAACCAGGGGTATTCTATCTGCTACCCAAGATCCATAAACCTGGAAACCCTGGATGCCCTATCATCTCAGGTACCAACACTCTTACAGCAGGATTATCTGGCTATTTGGGCTCTCTCCTCAGACCTTATGCTACCAGCACTCCTAGCTATCTTCGAGACACTACCGACTTCTTTAGGAAACATGATTCTGGCAATTAATTGATCTTTAAATATTCATGGTAAATAGGCCCAATGGCTTGTGATGGGACGTTAGATGGGGTGGGATCTGAGTTAGTACAGAGAATTCTTTCCTGGGTATCTGGCTGGTGAATCTTGCCCATATGCTCAAGGTTCAGCTGATCGCCATATTTGGGGTCGGGAAGGAATTTTCCTCCAGCGCAGATTGGAAGAGGCCCTGGAGGTTTTGCGCTTTCCTCTGTAGCATGGGGCACGGGTCACTTGCTGGAGGATTCTCTATTCCTTGAAGTCTTTAAATCATGATTTGAGGACTTCAATAGCTCAGACATAGGTGAGAGGTTTATCGCAGGAATGGGTGGGTGAGATTCTGTGGCCTGCATTGTGCAGGAGGTCAGACTAGATGATCATAATGATCCCTTCTGACCTTAATATCTATGAATCTATGAATCCAGAATGCGTTTGTGATCTTCCTGAAAACACCATCCTGACCACCATGGATGAAGAAGCTCTTTACACCAATATTCCACATGAGGATGGACTACAAGCTGTCAAGAATAGTATCCCTAATGAGGCCACAGCACACCTGGTGGCTGAGCTTTGTGACTTTGTCCTCACCCACAACCATTTCAGATTTGGGGAAAACTTATACCTTCAAGTCAGTGGCACTGCAATGGGTACCCGCCTAGCCCCACAGTATGCCAACATTTTTATGGCTGACTTAGAACAACGCTTCCTCAGCTCTTGTCCCCTAGCACCCCTCCTCTACTTGCGCTACACTGATGACATCTTCATTGTATGGACCCAGGGGAAGGAGGCCCTTGAAGAATTCCACCTGGATTTCAACAATTTCCACCCCGCCATCAACCTCTGCCTGGACCAGTCCACACAAGAGACCCACTTCCTGGACACTACAGTGCAAATAAGTGATGGTCACATAAACACCACCCTATACCAGAAATCTACTGACCGCTATATTTACCTACATGCCTCCAGCTTTCATCCAGGACACATCACACTATCCATTGTCTACAGCCAAGCCCTAAGATACAACCAAATTTGCTCCAATCCCTCAAAAAGAGGCAAACACCTACAAGATCTTTATCAAGAACTCTTAAAACTATAATACCCAGCTGGGGAAGTGAGGAAACAGATTGACAGAGGGAGACAGGTACTGAGAAATCACCTACTACAGGACAGGTCCAACAAGGAAAATAACAGAAAACCACTGGCCATCACGTACAGACCCCAGCTAAAACCTCTCCAGAATATTACCAACGATCTAAAACCTGTCCTGGAAAATGATCGCTCATTCTCACAGACCTTGAGAGGCGGGCCAGTCCTTTCTTACAGACAGCCCCCCAACCTGAAGCAAATACTCACCAGCAACTACACACCACACCACAGAAATACTAACCCAGGAACCAATCCCTGTAGCAAATCTCGTTGCCTACTCTGTCCTCATATCTACTCTAGCGACACCATCAGAGGACCCAACCACATCACCCACACTATCAGAGGCCCATTCACCTTCACATCTACTAATGTTATATATGCCATCAGGTGCCAGCAATGCCGCTCTACCATATACATTGGCCAAACCGGACAGTCCCTACGTAAAAGAAGAAATGGACACAAATTGGACATCAGGAATGGTACCATACAAAAGTCAGTAGGAGAACACTTCAATCTTCCTGGACATTCTATAACAGATTTAAAAGTAGCTATACTTGAACAAAAAAACTTCAGAAACAAACTTCAAAGAGAAACAGCAGAACTAAAATTCATTTGAAAATTTAACACCATTAATTTGGGCCTGAATAGGGACTGGGAGTGGCTGGCTCATTATAAAAGCAGCTTTGCCTCTCCTGGAATTGACACCTCCTTATCTATAATTGGGAGTGGACTACGTACACCCTGATCAAATTGGCCCTGTCAACACTAGTTTTCCACTTGTGAGATAACTCCCTTCTCTTCATGTGTCAGTATAATAATGCCTGTGTCTGTAATTTTCACTCCATGCATCTGAAGAAGTGGTTTTTTTACCCACAAAAGCTTATGCCTAAATAAATCTGTTAGTCTTTAAGGTGCCACCAGACACTTTGTTGTTTTTGCAAGCCTGTTTATCAGTCAACGTGAGAATTTGCTAATTTGTATCCTACCTATCTAGTGTGTCAAGCTTAGTTTGCATGTTTTGTTTCATTTACCTAGTAATCTGCTCCGTTCTGTTTGCTATCCCTTGAACCACTTAAAATCTGCCTTTTATAGTTAATACAATTTGTTTTGTGTATTATTAAACCCAGCTTATGCAATTTCTAACTGGCAGGGTGCAAGAAAGCATGTATATCTCTCTTCACATTGATGAAGAGGACAAATTTTATGAGCTTTCACTGTACAGATATGTCTATACAGTGCAAGACAGTATTTTGGGTTTGTCTCCCAAAAGGAGTGGGCATGTGAGTGCTGGGGGAGTCCTCTCACACAGAGCTGACTTCAGTCTGTGTCTGCAGCAGGGTGCCCTACCTGTGTGTGTGTGCTGCAAGAGGCCAGAGAGCCTAATTCAGCAAAGCAGGTAGAGGGAACCCCGGCTAATTAAGTAGGAGAGGCTCAGTGAAATCCCAGTAGATCAGGTGGCATCCGGGGGGTGGGGTGGGGGGACGACGACGACCCATCACAGTGTGCTTTTCTGTTTTTGATTTTCAATATCCTAGCATCTGATTTGTAAAAAATAGAAAAAAGGCAAAAGATATGTATCAGAATGGAAAGTGTTGGGAACACAGGACAGCAAAGATTTCTCCTTAGTTTCTTTCAGTTTAAAACAATCACATCAAAAAGCAGAGGCAGATGGTGCAACAGCACCTGTGGAAGGTGCTAAATTTTCTTTTTCAGCCTCCAGTTGCCAGAACTGAAAGTTCTGCCCTCATTCTTCAGTCTTATTCATATTCCAGTAATCCTTCAGCATCAGCTATTCAACCTTCTCTTCTTGGTCTTCAGGAGTAGCAGCTGCATTGCAAGAATCACTCAAATCATCTTCTATGGAAATCTGTAACATTATTTAATCTCTTAAAGAAAAACGGAACCCAATTTTTTTCTGCCTAAGATCAGAAACATTCACATGGTACAAAGCGTTTATCTGCATGCATAGAATTGGGAAACATTACTAATTCATTTTAATTGCAACAGTTCACATTTAAGTTCTGGCAACACACTCTGGCGAAAAAGTTATGATATTTGGCATAGTGAAATGACATTCTGAGAGACTATAAACTGGGTTCCAATTCTGAGTTACTTTGACATTAATTTAATGAAAAAAAATCTTATTGTTTAATACATATGTATTACAAGCTAAAAATTATTTCTTTACTTGGGGATGGGGGATTGCAGATAGGTTTAGATGGTTCATTACTCCCTTTTCTTTCACAGATTTTAAGGCCAAAAGGGACCACGATGATCTAGTTTGACTTCCTGGATAACACAGACCCTAGAAATTTCCCTGATGATCCCTGCATCAAACTCATAACTTCTGTTTGAGTTAGAGCATCTCTTTCAGACAGCTATGCAGTTCTGATGGGGAACGGGGAGTGGGGGGGAGAATCCATAGACGGTAAAGCCAGAAGTGACCATTGAGATAATCTAATCTGACCTTCCATATAACACAGGCCACAGGTCCTCCCTGAATTAATTTCTAGTTTAACTACAGCATATCTTTTAGAATAACATTCAATATTGATTTAAAAATTGCCAATGATGGAGAATCCACCACAATTCTTGGTAAGTTGTTCTAGTGGTTGACGACCTTCACTGTTAAAAAATGGTTCCTTATTTCTTGACTGAATTTGTCTAGCTTCAACTTCCAGCCGTTGGAACTTGTTATACCTTTATGTTCTAGACTGATGAGCCATCTATTGTCAAATTTCTATTCCCTATGAAGGTACTTAAAGACTGTGATCCCCTTAACCTTGTCTTTGTTAAACTAAATAGATTGAGCTCCTTAACTACCACTGTAAGGCAGGTTTTTGAATCCTTTAATCATTCTCGTGGCTCTTCTCTGAACCGTCTCCAATTTATCAACATCCTTCTTGAATTTTGGACACCAGAACTGGGCATAATATTCCAACAATGGTCATACCAATGCCAAATAGAGATATAAAATAACTTCTCTACTCCTACTCGAGTTCTCTCTGTTTACTCAGAAGGATCACATCACTCCTTTTGGCCACAGCATTGTACTCGGAGCTCACATTCAGTTTATTACCCACCCTCACCCCCATCCCAAATATCTTTCAGATTCACTGCTTTGCGGGGTAGAGTTCCCCATCCTGTAAATATGGTCTTCATTCTTTTTTCCTAAACATACTGTTTGCTTTTGCCCATTTTACTGAACAATCCAGATCGCTCTGTATCAATGACCTGTCCTCCTTGATGACTTGTAGGAGGACTGTCCCAAATCTTATTTCTGTTGTAACATTAGGTCATTGTATAGGAATGGTTGAGAACCACTGAGCTGGAGTGTTCCTAGACTTAGACAAATACATGGAGTGGAGAGAAGAAGAAAATGTCGGAAGCATTCATTTTTGTGCCCATAATCTCTGAGAAGCTACTCATAATTTCACTCCATGTGCTCACAGTCTGCAAGAAATGCACACAGTGAATAATAACAGTAGTACCAGCCTCCCTACAACTGAAGGGCATGAAAAACACTATGGCCACACACCCTTTACTGGGCCAGCATGGAAGTAGCAGATGCTGTGACCCATATGCGCTATCTTCTACCCATCCCTGAGAATGGAGCACGAGCTGTCGGTGGAGACATAAGTGACCTGTGGACCTGTTGAGGAGATGCACTAGGATGGGGGGGTACATAAAGTGAGAAGGGGTCCTTGGCTGCTGCTTTGTGCCCATCAACGTCTTTCAGTCTCAGTCCGTGTCAAAGTTCCTTCCCCACTCTGAACTCGAGGGTACGGATATGGGGACCTGCATGAAAAAAAACCCTAAGCTTATTTTTACCAGCTTAGGTAAAAACTTCCCCAAGGTACAAACTATTTTTCCTTTTGTCCCTGGACTTTATTGCTGCCACCACCAAGCGTCTAACAAATATAACCAGGAAAGAGCCCACTTGGAAACGTCTTTGCCCAAAAAATTCCCTCAACCCCCCTTTCCTGGGGAAGGCTTGATAAAAATCCTCACCAATTTGCATAGGTGAACACAGACCCAAACCCTTGGATCTTAAGAACAATGAAAAAGCAATCAGGTTCTTAAAAGAAGAATTTTAATTGAAGAAAAAGTAAAAGAATCACCTCTGTAAAATCAGGATGGTAAATAACTTGCAGGGTAATCAGATTCAAAACATAGAGAATCCCTCTGGGCAAAACCTTAAGTTACAAAAAGACACAAAAACAGGAATATATATTCCATTCAGCACAACTTATTTTTATCAGCCATTTAAACAAAATAGAACCTAACACGTATGTAACTAGATTGCTTATTAAGACTTTACAGGAGTTCTGACCTGCATTCCTGCTCTGGTCCCGGCAAAAAACACTCAGACAGAGACAGAGAACCCTTTGTTTCCCCCCCCCTCCAGCTTTGAAAGTATCTTGTCTCCTCATTGGTCATTTTGGTCAGGTTCCAGCAAGGTTACCTTTAGCTTCTTAACACTTTACAGGTGGAAGGGCTTTTCCTCTGGCCAGGAGGGATTTAAAGGTTGTTAGCCTTCCCTTTATATTTATGACAGTCCCATTGTAGTGCCTGCCCTCAATCTCTCTCCTGGCTCATTCTCTCCAGCTCTGAATTGCCCCCCCATCAGGCCTCCTCTGGGATTGAAGTTATTTTTGCTGCCCTGTATTCTTCCAGTGCTCCTGAGTCAGGCACTGCCCTCAGGAACTCCCCCGGCCATAGCTCATATGCCACAATCTCACTAATATTTGGTTTAAAAAATGGAACCTCCTAATGCATGACTTCCTTAAGGATGATAGTTTAACATCTTTTGTCAGAGCCATGAATTATGATGCCATCAATCAGTGCAGACATTCCTTTACGATAGAAGGAAGAGAAAATGTGCCAACATTTGCATATTCTATGGCCAGTTTATGGAGCACTTGTTTCAGATTTGGTAACTTTCAGATGAGGCTATTTGAGAAGTGGTTTTAAAAAGGTTTAGCGAGTGGGCCGAATTCATTTCTGATTTAATTCCATTGACTTCAATACATATAGGTAATAGCACATCAGCTGAGACACACAAGGGTTGAGTGTGATTCAGAGTGCCTAATACCTAGACACGAGACGATGAATTAGCAAATCAGAGTTGTTTTCTGCTGGGCTAACAATACACTTTGTGACCTTGGGCCAGGTGTTAGATGGGCTAGTTCCTAGTTATAAGTAACCTGACACCGGCAACATTTTTCAAGGGTTCCCCCCCTCCCCCTCCTCACTGTTCTCCTACCCATCTCTTGGCTTTTCCACTGATGAAAGCAGCCATATTGTGTGGACACCAGCACCAGTGGACAGCCTGAGAGCAAGTGGAGCATGCTTAGTAGCCTCTGCTTTCCTATTTTCACACTTCCAGGCCATATTTTGTTTGTACTTCAGTGTATTTGTCCTCCCCTGCCTCAATACACAGACTCCACAGAGAGGATCACAGGGCCTTTAGAGCATGTCAAGACTGCAAACTTTTTCCAATGCAAGTTACGTCAACATAAAGCCACTGCAGTTAGTATATAGCTTGTGCACATGTATACTTGGCTCCTTGCGTCAGCACCGCATGTACTCATCAGAAGTTCTTGTGTTAATGCACAGTGTGGTGCATCGTGGATATGTATCCCAGAGCGCGACCAGCCAACATCCAGCTCCCGGTCTTTTGGGAAATTTTGGCAAAGCATGGCGGAGAAGAAATGAGTCACACGGGTCAACTTCCCAGAATGCAATATTCTCCACCTTATAATGTCATCTATATCTCATCATGTTTGCAGTTTAAAAAAAATCCCATGAATCTGTGCATCCCTCCTTACTGTCTGACATCTCTACAGAAGCATGAAGCTGGCACAGCTCTGCACCATTGTCCTGAGCTTTGCAAGCACAGGACGTACAATTGCCTGGTATTTACAGACCTGCAAGAAGAACTGAATAAGTGAGGAACATGACAATTTTGTGGAGGACAGATTACTGTGGGCCATAGTGTGAACCAATTCAAGGGCTGTTGGTGGCGTTCATGGAGCAGCAGCAGACAACAGAGGGCCACATCTGCACCCAAGATGTGATAACTGACTGGTGGGATTACATTGTAAACCAGGCGCGGGATGCCAAGCAGCAACTGCAGAACTTTTGGATGCACAAGGGCACATTCCTGGATCTGCTTGATGAGCTTGCCCAGCCCTCTAGAGCGGCACTGACAGTGGAGAAGTGAGTGGTGATCACACTGTGGAAATCTGCAGTGCCATATTGTTACCAGTCCGTGGGAAATCATTTTGGAGTTGGAAAATCCGCTGTTGGGCCATAGTCATGCAAGTGTGCAGAGTCCATTTAACATCTTCTGCTACGCAGTGCTGTGACTCTCAACAGTATGCAGGACATAGCAAAAGGATTTGCAGTGGAGCAGTAAACGGCATACATATCCCTATTTTGGCACTAGACCATCTTTCCACAGAGTATATCAACAGAAATCGGTACTTTTATATGGTGATTCAAGCATTGGTGGATCACCAGGGACACTTCAGTGACATTATTGTTGGCTGGTCAGGAAGGTGCATGATGCCCATATCTTTAGGAACACAGGACTGTTAAGATATTTGCAAGCCGGATCTTTCTTTCCTGACCAATAGATGACCATTGACAATGTTGAATTGCCAGTATTGATCCTGGAAGACCTAGTCTACCCTTTGCTCCCTTGGCTCATGAAGCGATACCATCCACGTCAACAGCACCAAGGAAAGATTCAGCTACTGGCTCAGCAGGTGCATTCTGACAGTTGAATGTGCTTTTTGTAGATTGAAGGAACTTTGGCATTGTTTACCCACCAGATTTGGATCTCAGTGAAAAAAAAATGGCAATGGTTATAGCTGCCGGCTGTGTTCTGCATAATATCTTTGAAGCAAAGGAGAAGTTGCTCTCTAGGTGGAGGTGGAGCTGCTGAATTTGAACAGCCAGACACAAGAGGTATTAGAAGAGCACAACGTGAAGCTATACAGCTCAGGGAGGCTTTGAAAGAGCACTTTAACAGTGGGACATAGTAATGCGTTGTGGTTTACTATGCTTTACCTGGCCCTGCTGTTTTGGGGCCTGTTAGGAATTGTGTGGTGTTTGTACATCTAGGAATATAACACTGTCAAGCAACTATTAATTTTGTGGTGCTTACTGTATATTTATGATTATTACATTGTGTTTGTCACTGATCCTATGAGTTTTCATACTGTACAATAACAAGTAAGTGGGTGCTTTCAGTCCCGCTAGGATTTCTGTAGCATATGTTGGGAACTAATAAAGATGAATTATTTTCCAAACAATAGAATTTTATTGAGCAATGAAAATGCTGCAAAAAAATTCTGTGGAAGTTAAAAGCAAATACATTAAAAACGTAATAAATTTATGGAGCTGAACTTAACAAGGGGAAAGAACATTCACATCCGTTTTAGCTACACATACAGCAACCGTGGCTCTCACAGGTCAGTTTATGTAAAGCTGTGGTTGTCCTTAATGTCCACTCATGTGGAGTGGTAGGCGTAGGGAGGCAGCCCCTGATGCCGGATGGAATGTTGAGGGGGTCCATAGGCAGGTGCTATAATGGAATTCTCCATGGACTGTAAAGGGAGGTGAGCCCATTATTGTTGAACTTGTAGGTACACACGAGTCTGCAGCATCTATGTTTTCTGCCAGAGGAGCTCCACTATGTCCTGGTATATCTCCCTCTCCTTTTCCTGCTGGGACTCCTGTGACTTTCTTCTGCCTGCTCTTTTCTTCTCCATACAGTCTGCAGTATTCATCCTCCAGGACTTCTGCTCATGGTCTGATACAGCACTGACTTGCTGGATCTCACTTAATATGTACTCCTGAGTCCTCTTCTTTCTCTTTATTATCTGGCTCAAGTGTGGCAGAGGAGCTGTTCAAGGCCAGAATAGCAGCAGCTACAGATAAAACATTGAGGTACCATTGTCAGTATAGTTGCAATGGAAAGCAAAAGTAGAGATCCGCACTCTTCCCTTATTCCCCTAAAGTTTTAAACAAGACATGCTTATTGACATTTCTGCTTTGGGGTGCTTCTGCACGGTGCAGCCATCAGCACCAGCCATGGTGCGTATGGCCTGCCAGGGGTGAGGGAAATGGGGATAGAACGGCTCGGTTTCATGAAACTGACTATAGAGTAATGACACTGAATTTTGGCACCATTTTCCACAGGCAGTGGTGATTTTAGCTTGTATCTCACTCCTGAGGGTACAAAGGCACAAACAGCAGAACTGCTGCTGGTGTCCCAAAGCCATATGGACCCATATGCTGCTTGCCTGTGTCCTGCAATGGTGTTTACCAAAGCTATCGCCAACTGGCATAGGAAAGTGTCCTACTATAGAGGGACGAAATAAGGCTGCCATACCGAGAAACCTTCAGGAGAGGATTGCGGAGTGACTCCATGAAAGCTTTACTGAAATCTCTCAGGAATATACAAGGATTCTTGTGTACACTAACAAACTGCTCTGCATTACTTCCCAACTCCACCACTGCTACCAAGGGAATGGAAAGTGGATAATAACGCTACCTCTCTTTGTTGTACCACTGCCTCTTCTAGGAAGAGTAAATTAATGAAAACTCTGTAGCTGTGTCCTGTTAAGTTGGGGATGTCATCAGTTTAACATTCTAATGGGCTGGCCCATGCTCAACTGCCAGGACTGACTGGACTACTATGGAGGATCAAACAGGTGCATCTCTGGTGCATAGCTGTATCCACCAGAAACACATCCATCCTCCTCCTCCTCCTCCTCATTGCTGCTCATTGCAGGAATCTGTGACTTGAGCTCCTCAGAGGTATCCAGGGTGGTGTGTGCAGGGAGATGGTCAGGTGTCCACCAAGCATGCAACAGTTTGTAAATGCAGCAGGTCTGTGCCTCAGCACCAGATTGACTGTTGGCCTCTCTGGCCTCCTGATATGTCTGCTGCAGTCCCTCTACTTCAGGTGGCTCTATTGCTGATCCCTGTTGTACCCCTTCTCCGACATCCCCAGTGCAATCTGTTCATGCATATCCAAATTTCTAAGGCTGCTCCATAGCTGTGCCTTCACAACCTCTTCTCCCCACAGGCCCAGGAAACCCAATATCTACTGTCTACTCCAGGCTGGCGTGCATCTGGAGTGTGTGCAGCTAGCATGGCCAGCTGGGCAGTTGCACACAACAGGGGAGAATTGCTAGGTGTGTTCACCAAGCTGGACAATCAGGAAAAGGCAGTTCAAAAATCTGAAGGTTTTAAAGGGTGACAATGGGGGGAGGCTTCTGGTCTTCATGACTCTTGGGCAGTGGAGTTCACAATTGTGAGGAGAGAGGTCAGTGTCAGGCATTGTGACAGAGCTTCTGAAGGACTGTTAGGGTGGACCTAGGTAACGTAGTATTTACCTCAGTACATTGACCATGTTTCAATGTTACTTGGGAGATGGTGTTACTACATCACTGTAACAGGGAGCTTACATCGGTGGGAGATAAATTTAAGTGTAGACACATGCACTATGAGGTCAACACAAGGTGGCTTACATTGACCTAACTTTGTAGTGTAAACCAGGCCACAGGAAGAATGAACTACACAACCTTAATATCTGAGGGCTTGATTCACTCCCGCATTGGAAGCCCTTAGAGGCTGTAAGTCTGCTGTAAAAGTGACATGCCTACACACATGAATTGCTATCAATCAAGAATTGTCCAAAAAAGAGTGTTACTTGGAGAGAAAAGAAAAACCCTGGGAAGAAATAATAATAAAATGTCTAATGGCAGGGTTGTTCCAGTCTTTCACAGGAGTCCATGTGAAAATTGTAGGCAATAACCTCCTGGAACATTTGTGAAAGAGGAATTTTCCTTTTTCATGATTCAGTTCAAATACGTAAAATTACATGTTTATATTATAAATATATAAAATTGGCATGTGATATTTGATAGGCTATTTAGCTGATAAATTCCGGCAATCACTTGAAATGTTTTGATGGGAATTCAAATTTATATAAACAAAAGTTGATTAAAAGTTTCAGTGTAACTCTACAGAAATGTGGTGCAAACTTTGAAACGACAAGTGTTAACTTTAGTCTTAAAAGGAACATCGCTGTTGCTCGCAGTTCATAATCACAAATTAATTTTATTGTAAATCTTTATTGTTGATTAATGAACAAACCTTTGATACATTCATTAATTATCTGTTCAGTGTCTGTTATATCAAAGATCAAGTGAAATATTTTAATGTATGTATTTTTAAAAGCCGATGGACTGAAAATCTTCAAGGTAAACCAAATCAAAGTGTATCATAATGAACTGAATGACCAGAAAGTTTTGTTAACTGCATCATTAGAAGTACACAGACACATACCTCAGAAAAGTGATTCATTCAGCCTCATAACTGCTAGTGATAACAAACAGGAATGGATAGAAAGGGATTAAAGATCTATACAGCTGTTTCATCCTCCTGGTGCTGAACCAAGCTGAGGTTTTTAAAAAGAATCATTGAAATGACCTTATGTTGCTGTACCATGAAGTATTTTTAGGTTATAAAACCTTCAAGGAATGCACAGAGACTTTACAGAAAGACTTTAGAGAACCTGCAGCCTGGGAAAAAACAAAATTCTACTAAGTCAGCCTAGGATATTGCACCTCAGTGAACTGAGGAACCTCCTGTAAACTTTTCAAAGGCAACACAACTGTGTATGGGAAAACAGTAGATTCTAGTAAGAACACAATGGATGGTCATAATTGCTTAAACTGGTTGAAATTCTGGGTGGAACTAGCATGTCCCAGTGTATTGGTATGCGAAGAAGTACTGAATGGGGTTCTGGAAGTAAATGCCACAGTAAGTGTAAACAAGTTTAAACACATAAACCCACAAAAGAAATGGCCTGTTTTCTCATTGTTCTATAAAAATATGATGCATGAAGCACAAATTAAATTCTGGTAGGACTACCTCACTCCACATATGGGCACCAATCTAGCAAAACACTCAAGCATGAAAATTACTTTAAGTATATGAATAGTACCAATTACTTCAGTGAAGTGAATCATTCTTAATATTAAGCACATGCATGTGTTTTTACATGAACAGAGCCAAAGTGCATACTTGGTATTAATGTGTAATGTTCGTGTGTGCATATATGAAAGGAAAATGTTTGAGTATGACTTATCAGACTCCAGGAGGGCAATTTAGACATTCTGTTACTTCAGTATTTGTTCAAATATCCATATTTACAACTTTAAAATTATTTTTAGTTGAACTGTCACTGATTGGTTAATTTGGGATAAAAAGTGAGTGGCAAATTGATAAAGACCTGTGCTATTGACCCATATCTATTTTGTACTATAATTACATCTCCAGAGTAATATTAAGCTTACCACTTCGTGATAATGTGGTTAGATTTGTTACTTCTTAAGGATTTTAAATTCATTAATTTAACATTTGAAACACAACAATATGACTCTTTAGTTTATTTTCTTTCTTTTATTAATCTTTCAAATTAATATTGGTTACTAAAATATCTATATCAATCAAAATTAATTTGCAAACAGTGTTGAATTAATTGAATTTCAGATTGCCTAAACTAAAGCCCAGATTTGAGGTGTCTTATACATAAAATGTTCACATTTCTATGAAGTCTTGGGTCTGTAATTTAGATTCAGTAACCTAAATTCATTGAATTGTGAGACGCCCTCTCTGAATAAGTGATTTATTGAAAAGACTTACCCTATGTAAGTCATGGGAAGACAGAATGCTGGGATAGATGGAGCATTGGTCTGACCCAGTATGGCCGTTCTTATGTGTGTGTTATACCACATCTTTCCTACTGCTCTCATACCATCTGAAGGAGAAGCACAGCACTGCAAGCAATTTGCAATCCCTTCTCAAATGGAGAGTCTGACACTGGTTGGCACCACCTTGAAAATGGGTCAGGCCAATCTGGGAAGCGCCCAGGTCAGCCTGGCTGGAAGAGACACACTGATGTATCACCTTTACCCAGGGGTTCTGGAATAATTTGTACAGTAGGGGTGCTGACAGCCATCGAGACAAAATGAAACCCCATATATGATGGAAACCACTTCAAGCCAGGGGGTGCAGCAGCACCCCTAGTTCCAGTACCTATGCCTCTACCAGGCACTCTCCACTGTCGTGAATCCTATAGAGCTCTGATAAGTATTTAAAGCTGCTCCTCTCCTGCCTTCCCCCCTGCCCCAAGAAAGGACAGTGATGCATCATTCTCATCCCCCAAAGGGTGATTTTCCCTCCCGTGGTGGTGGTGGTGTGTGTGTGCACGTGCAGCTTGCTTCCCCTGTGTCTGCAGATATTAATCTGGCTGGAACATTTTATTATTTAAATGGCATTCATAGCAAAGCATGAGTGAAATTAGTGGGAGCTTTGCCATTAATTTTAGTGGACCCAGGATTTCACCCCCAATCTTTGGGTTTGTCTGATATTTGATAGTCATTTCTATAAGTTTTACTAGTTATTAGCCATTACTACAACCAGAGCTGCTGTAAGATGCAGCTTCACCACAATCTGCTCCATCCACTGCAGTCTAGGCTCCCTGCCTTACAAAATGGAGGATGACCCTTGATCTCTGCAGCCATGCTCCAGAACCTTACATAACAATAAAAGTGCCTTCATATGCCTGCCACACAGACACACAGAGCCTTGCCTCAGCCATAACAGAGCACATGACATTTATATCTGTAAATAGTTGCATTGGTCCCAGTTGTGATCTGGCTAGCATGGCCATGCAGATGCATAGTGGGGGTGCTTTGCACATCATGGATAGCAATGTGACAGTAGAAGCAGGTCACCCACCAGTGTAAGAGGGTGCAGAACAGCACATGCTTTAGTGGGGGGGAGGTTTCTGAGTCAGGGTCTAAAATTGTTAATAGCAGCAGGACATTTCTATATTTTGCATTTTAACTGGAGTTGGATGGAAATGTTTTTCTCATCCCAAGAAAATTTTGGAGATAGAAAAGACTGAATTGGGATGAAAAGTCAGTGTCTTGAAAATGTTTGTGAACAGAAAATCTGGAATGAGTTTTCGTTCAAGTCAATCAAAATGTTTTGTTTCAATCATTTTGAAATGTTTCATTTAGATTTTGACCGTTTTTATCTTTCCCCTATAATTAGCTTGCACTGCTAGATGAAAAGTCATTTTGAACTGGGGAACTAAGATCATTTTAAAAAATGACAAAATGTTTCATTGACAATTTTGAATTTATTTTCAATGTTTGTTTTGAAGTAGAAGAATTTGTCAAAACCTATTATTACCAGATTTGCCCATTACTTTGTGGTATGTTCATTTATTAGGGTTACTCTTCGGGGGGGGGGGTGTTCTGTAATTCTATCAATGTACTGCTTGTGTCACCCATATGGAGCTCTACTTCTCCCTTCTACAAGTTCCCTCCCAAGGGAGCTATTCTGCAGAACCTAGGTTCCCCAGGGCTGGGTTCCTCCAGCCCCAGAATCAGACAAACACACACATTAACAGAGAGCATCTGAAGGACTGGATTAATCAGCACTCCCAAGCTGACCCCTTCTATGTCCCTGGACTCAGTAGGATGGGTTAAACAGCACCTCCAAGCTGTCACCCTCATATGTCATTGGCACTGCACTGGAAAAGAGCGCTCCTGAGCAAGCTGAGTCAAGCAGCACTTTCAATCTGCCACCCTTATATGCCACTGTACTCAGCAGACTGGGTCGAGCAGCACTTCCAAGCTGCCACCCTCATATGCCCCAGGTTCAGCACATCCCTATGCCCACTTTCATGTTACAATTGTTCTGGTAGTAACCCACTTGATAAGCAAACCCCATAGCATTTTTGGGTACTGCTGGGATCTTTTATCTTAGGTACGAGGATCATTGCTGCAGAGCAAATGGGGAAGCCAAAAAACATACACGAGAGAGAGACAGCTGGGTTCTCACCACTCCGTGAAGCTTGAATCGATCACAGTTCCCAGGTGGTGGTGGCAGTTGAGGGTCTGGAGTGCTGGAGACAGGCAAAGCCCCCAGCATGATCAGTCAGGAGAAGATGAAGTCCCAAGGGAACTGATCTAGATTTTGGATCCAAGCATCAGAGCACTTACTTGAGCATGGGAAGGGGTTTTTGTAGTGTAAGAACAATGGTTCAAGGGAGAACACTAGATTTGTTTGTGGGTAAACTGATGGTTCAAGGGAGTATACCAAAGTTCTTTTGTTCAGGCTAGAGAATAGCAACTGATCATTCCTGGCTATGGGCAGTGTTCCTTCGAAGGAGCTCACATTGCAATTAGGCAGTGTCATAAATATAAAGGGAAGGGCAAACCCCTTTAAAATCCCTCCTGGCCAGAGGAAAAATCCTCTCACCTGTAAAGGGTTAAGAAGCTAGGATAACCTCACTGGCACCTGACCAAAATGACCAATGAGGAGACAAGATACTTTCAAAAGCTGGGAGGAGGGAGAAAAACAAAGGGTCTGGGTCTGTCTGTGTGAAGCTTTTGCTGGGGACAGAACAGGAATGGAGTCTTAGAATTTAGTAAGTAATCTAGCTAGATATGCGTTAGATTATGATTTCTTTAAATGGCTGAGAAATAAAACTGTGCTGAATAGAATTGATATTCCTGTCTGTGTGTCTTTTTGTAACTTAAGGTTTTGCCTAGAGGGATTCTCTCTGTTTTGAATCTAATTACCCTTAAGGTATTTACCATCCTGATTTTACAGACGTGATTCTTTTTTACTTCTATTAAAATCCTTCTTTTCAGAAACTGAATGCTTTCTCATTGTTCTTAATATCCAAGGGTTTGGGTCTGTAGTCACCTATGCAAATTGGTGAGGATTTTTACCAAACCTTCCCCAGGAAGTGGGGTGCCAGGGTTTGGAGGATTTTGAGGGGAAAGATGTTTCCAAACAATGATTTCCTAATAAAAATAAACCCAGATAAACATTTGGTAGTGGCAGTAGAAGTCCAAGGGCAAAAGATAAAATATTTTGTACCTTGGGGAAGTTTTAACCTAAACTGGTAAAAGTAAGCTTAGGAGGTTTTCATGCAGGTCCCCACATCTGTACCCTAGAATTCAGAGTGGGGAAGGAACCTTGACAGGCAGCTTCTGTATTTTGGATACCCCATCACACAGTGCTTCCCTGCTTTCCTGGTCTCAAAGTTCAGTGCAGTTCTTGCCTTGGAATCTCTGTTCTCCATTCTATATGCTAATGGAGATGCCTCCCTGTCCCATCCTTGATGCAAATGATTCTAGGGGAGTTTCCTTAATTGTGTCACCTTTGTCCGGAGGGGGTTTAGGTGTGTCTTCCACTGGCCTTTTATTGCTTTTTGTAAGTCTTTCTTCTGATCAGCTTTGGCTCAAACAGAGGCTGCCAGGGGTGGGGGTGTCCTTCAGGCTGGGTACTGCAGCCTGGTTCCCCCAAGAACACAGAGCTGATAGATAACACTATCCTCATCTGTACAAAGTTTCAGTTTTGAGAAATCAGCATTCTTTAACCTCCCAACCCCATTGTCTGAAAATTCCCACCCAGACCTACTTTTAACTAGGTCTTATATATTGTAAATACTAAAATGTATTAATAGCAGCCATTCACCTCTGAAAATCTTATAATCAGTTTCATCTGCAGTTGTTTAGAAAAAAGTTTAATACTGCCAATCAGCTTTCATTTATCTAAAGGATAAATAGTACTGTATTTTCTCTTACTTTGATGTGCTCTTAACTTTTTTTTTCTGTGTAACTTTTACTTTTTACTTAACTTTTAGCCTTATGTATTACATAGCATAGCTTATGACAACAGGTGTTTAAAACGAAGCATAAAGAAATGTCATAACACCCTAGGGCAAGGGTTTAGTCTTCATTTTATTAAGTTTGTCTCTTATATCTTATTGATACTAAACAGCTATAAAATGCAATGAAATGTTAGGAAATAGGAAATACATTTTTGCATAATATGGTTGCTTTTAACCTGAGTGATGTGTGAGTACTTTCTTTTCTGTTTCCTAGCTGAATAAATATTTTGCTCATAAATATTTAGTAATCCTTATTTTATTCAAAATCAGACAAGTTGAGAATTAAACATATTTTTCTTACCAAAAAAAATTTAAGCTACTGTCATTTTGCATTCTGGATAGTGTTAAATTGGCTGACTTTGAAGAAAAAAATATCTCTCATGGAATTGTGCAAAGCATATGAAAGATTCAGAAACACGTCAAGAGAAAACTTTTGTGGGGGGAAAAGTTTGGGATTTAAAATAATCCTTCAGGTGATTTTTTTTTTTAAAAATTGTTCGGATTACATATGAAACTTTTTTCTCAAGTCCTGTTTCAACAAAGCACTTAAGTATTTGATTAATGTTAAATGTGTGCTAAAGTCCTATTGAGGTCAATAGAATTCAAGCATAGGCTTTTGCTTTTGCTTGAGTGAGTTCTGAACCACGGCCTTCAGACATGCCAGTTGTGGCATTCAAACAGTTAATATATAATACTAGTTCCAACTGTACAATATATAATTTAAATACCAAAATACAGTCTAAGCCCTGAAAGATGTGCATATGGCAACATCATGAATACCAAATGAATCTATTTTGATCTTTGATGGATGTTTCAATGAATAGCAAATGAGTTCACCGTGATTGGACACAGAAAGTGTTAGTGAATATTTATCTGGCATAATGAAAAAGTTGTCTTAAAATGACAATATGTGGTGCATTGTGTTCCTTTGTCTTGGTACTGTTGCCTTTCCGTTAGCATGACTGCCCGCAGGTCTTTCGAGGAAAATTATGTTCCTGCTCGTCATCTATCTCATAAACTCTTCTACAAATTGCTTTCATGGTACATGAAAAATGACAAATGATTAAATTAGCCATTCAATTAGCCCAATTCCATCTTGGTGGTGTTTGTTTTGTTTTAAAGAGAGCTTAGGGACACTGTTGTTTGTACCTGGACACGAAGGGCAAATGTGAGCATGATGGGTCCAACCACAAAAGGTTGGGTATACCTGTTTGCCTGCAGAACCCACTTTTCAGAATCCAGATGCAACTGAGAACAGGCAAAAAAATCCATATAGGTGAATTCATACCTAGTAATTGCATGCACAATTGGGTAGTTTAGAATCATCAGTGGTTCTGAAACTGGGGGTACATAGGGGTCTTCCTGGAGGCCCAACAACTCATCTAGATATTTGCTTAGTTTTACAACAGGCTACATAAAAAGCACTAGCAAAGTCAGTACAAACTAAAATTTCATAGAGACAATGACCTGTTTATACTAGTCTATATATTGTACACTGAAATGTAAGTACAATATTTATATTCCAATTGATGTTGTATAATTATATGGTAAAAATGAGAAAGTAGGCAATTTTTCAGAAATAGTGTGCTGTAGCACTTTTGTATTTGTATGTCTGATTTTGTAAGCAAGTAGTTTTTAAGCAAAGTGAACATCAGGATTCAAAAGAGAAATGAGACTCCTGAAAGCGGTACAGGAGTCTGGAAAGGTTGAAAGCCACTGGTTTAGATGTACAGTTACCTGATGTCAAATCCTTAAGTTCTCACTCATGCTTTGCTTAGATAAAACTCTCATTTAAATCAATGGGCGCTTTGCCTTAGTAAAGTCTTTAGGATTTGGCCCCTGATTTGCATGTACCAATGACAGATTACACAAACAAGTGCAAGTTTTGGTAGGTGTACAGAAAATTTGCAAGCACACCATTCGTCTTTGTAAAGCTTGGCACTAATTTTCAGCATTTCTTTACCTAAAAGTCAAAATATTATCTTTGAAACGTAACTTTTTGTTCTGTATTTTCCTCCTCACAGTTAATTGATCAATATAGTTAATTTATGATTATATCCACTATGGTTTTGTTTTGTTCAAATACACGAATAGGAATACCTTCAAGTCACTGATTTGCACCTTGGTCCCTTGTCTACTGAATGCAAACTCAATATTTGATTGATTAAGAGAAAAAAATCATAATGGTATGTCTGAAACTAAGCCTAAAACTGGAGTTCTCTGACATTATTAGCAATTGCGGAGACCTTTATATTCTTTATACAGCTGCATCTCAACCAAAAAATAAATATAATCTGTCAGTAATTCTTCATTAATCTATTGTCTTGGATGTATTTATCTAATGTTGATTTCATGATGATCATTGGCAAAATTTTCATGAGTCAAAAGGTTTGCAGAGCCAGTTTGGGCATCTTACAGCCCAGGTGCAAAATTCAGCTGCAGCAGCATCCTTTAATTGCTTGGCAACCAAGAGGAAAACATCTGCTAGTCGTGACTATGTTATAAATTAGTAATCATAACAAAATAACAGAACACTGTGACTATTTAGCTCTGGAGTAACTCAGAAAGTTGAAGGCTGTTGCATGTCAAGTGAGCATTCTTTCATCCAACGTCGGCTTAATGCTGTACGTAAATTCAAATTACTGCTGCCCCCTTTCATTTAGACACACTTTCTAAAATCAATAGGAGATAAATCTGAAATATCCCCCATGTGTAATTATGCAACTACCATATACATGACACATATTTTATAGACTCAGTTTACACAAGATCATGAACTGGCACATAAAATATGACCTCTTTCATGTTGTTCATACCCACATAAAATGTATCAGCATATATATGAAACACATAAGACCTTTCCAAATGTGTCAGTTGTATCAAACAAAACTAGAGTAGCTAGATATTGCTTTAGAAACATGGGGCCTGACTCTTCTTTTATTTAACCAGTGTAAATCAGCCTTAATTCCATTGCAGTCAATGCAGTTACACCAGCATAAAATTGATGTGTAAGGAGAGTGCTATGCTTAATGAACCTCAATCAGTAGCATCAAAATACAGATACTGAACCTTTCAGATTTTTCTTCTGTGGCAACATTTTAATATATATAATCCTCATACAAAAGCTATGTTAAAGGAATGTTATGGCTGCAAGGTGAAGCACTCAAAAGTTTGGAAATGGCAAAGTTAAGGTTGCTTGCACAACCTTAATTGTACTCTATTTTGCACGTGCATTAGGACTCATTGCTTTTACATGAGCACATAGTTTCTCAAATAATACCAGATAATATCAGAGTCATACCATTTTTATGATACCCTAAATATACAGGTGTAGAACTTGTATACATAATATTTAAAAAAATGAAAATATTCCCAAAGTTTAAAGAGAATTTATTTCATATGTTCATTTGGTTTTATTTTTTTTATTCTGCTGCATTACAGAATGTATGTGTCAGCAGATCAGAAAAGTGTTGTGGCTGGGTCCTGAGCACAGAGGAGGTCCCTTAGTTGACAGGGGAGCATCAGGGAAGGTTGTTTCAGTGAAGCAAAGGGACTGACCCTCCTCATCCTGTGGCTCCAGAACCTCCTCTCCAGCCCAGACCCATTCATATCTCTGCCTCAGCCAAAGCAGAAGACAGGGGAGGAGGAAAGTAGAGGAAGTCCTGTGGCTGACTCCAGGAGAAAAAGAAGGTTTTGGAACACCAGAAGGAAGCAGAGGTGGGCAGTGGGGGAAAGCAGTCTGAGTGAGAGAAAGGGAGGTCTGGGGACAGGCATCTGCCAGCTTCCTGGGGCTCTGGGGGCACCTGGAAGCCTGATTCTGTGAATAGCTTACTTTTGCTTTCCACTTACACCAAATGGCAACTCTTTGCCTCCCACTATATTCTTGCCCCCCCCGCCCCCACGCACAAACACCTCTGTGCCCCCTCTCTTCTCCCCCCTCCTTGTGTCCTTAGGGTACATGGAATTTAATGGACATGCACGTGCAGAGCTCTTCAGCCCATGGAACGCGGAGGGATAGCTGACACTGACTGAAGTCATTGTGCATGCGTGAAAATCATTTTTCCCTGTTCAAATATTAAAATTCAAAATTTCCCAAAACATCAAAAGACACTTCCCTGATCCACTGTGACTATCTGCCAAATTTGATCACCTAAAGCCTTTTCTCTTAGGCACTAGAGCTTTCCAAATAAATGGTTAAAAATGTGTCATTGTTTTAATAATGGAGAAATAACATTTTTCAAACAGTTTTCAGAATTGGATAACTCTCTTTTTATCCCAAATATAATTCAACCCCATATAGATGATAATTGTGCCAAATTTAACCTGAAAGAATGAAATATTCACAGAGTTACCACTTTCTAAAAAAGAGAGCCTTTATAACAGACAGGGTTAGGCAACAGTCATGGGGTGACTGAGCCCCTTTGAGAAAGAAAGTTTAATGTCTCCTTTGACTGAACAGGTGCACCCTGGGTAGGCCCTGTTAGGGGTGGGGCTGCACCTGGGGTGCAGTGATAAGCAGACTTGAGAACCAGGAAGAGGAATGGGTTAACTGGCAGAAACTTACACAGCTGGAGCAGGAGGTAGGCTTCCAGGAAGAGAATTTGCTCAATTGCAAGGGGGTACTTGTAGATGGGGGAGAATCATAACGGCAACATTAACTAGAAGTGTTGCTCTGACTAGAATTTTATTCTGCTGAGGCTGCTTTATTCCCCAGAATGTTTTTCCCTGTAGTTTGTCTGTGTGATACTGTAAGCATACAGAGCATATAATTCTGCTTTGTCAATTCTAGAGTTGCCTTCTTCTTCTTCCCCTGGTAGTCATAGCTACAGGACTAGGAATCAGTATTGCTTTGGTTACACTGTAGGATCCTGGTGAGATATGGACTGAGTTATCTACTGTCACTCCATATACAGCAAAAGTCAGTGGAAAATTCCATGATACTCTAAATTTGACTATCCAAAAATTGAATTTAAAGTTACATGCCTCCTTGACTATCTTCCCTCTTGGGAGCCATCTGTATCCACATGGATTTCAGTAGAAGAAGAGGAACAAAGCCAGTGAAAGTGTTAAGAGTAATTGCTCACAGAATGCCTTCAACCTCAGGGAACCCTGGCAAGATGCAGAATAATGACCTCTATCTGCACATCTGTGGGTTGAGCCTATCTCACAATGGGCACCAAGTGCTCATAGGGTCTTCTCCCATTCCTTTAACATGTAATTATGCAGCTTAAACTAACAGGAGACTGCTGTTACTTTAGATGCTCCTGTTTCCTCATCAGCAGGAAGTTGGAAGCTGGAATAAGAGGTGGCATCTGGGTTACACCTTTGGTTGAAAGAATTCCTGCAAGAATAGAGGTTGATACTGGAGCTGCTGTTTCACTTATTTCTGCATCAACCTATCACCAGACTTTGTCACAAGTTCCTCTGGAAGAAACCTCCAGGTGAAAATTAAACTTGATGGACAGTCAGCTGTTTTATTATTTGTTTATTTATCTACCATTATTTGTCCAATCTAGGCTTGAGGAGCTCATGGAGAATTGAACTGTGATCAGGAAAACACCTCAAAATCTTCAAGAAATACTAGACAGACACTCTAAAGTTTTTGAAAAGGAGCTTGAAAAAATGAATAATGTGTCAGTGAAGCTCACTGTCAAGTCTGAAAACCAGCCAAAATATTGCAAGCTAAGAATTATGCCTTACACTTTGAAGCCTCTGGTGGAAGCTAATTTGGACCATATAGTGAACACTGGAGTCTTGTCACCAGTTTCACACAGTGAGTGGGCTGCACCCTTTATATCAACAAGGTCATCAACAAGGATGGCTCAACCCAAATTTGAGGAGCTTTCAAAGTGATTCTGAATCCAATTTTAGCTGTACTATCCACTACCTCATACTGAAGATTTGTTTGCTATTCTTAGTGGTGGACAATGTTTCAGTAAATTGGGTTTGCTCAATGCATACCTGCAAATTGAGATCAATCTGGCATTTCACAAATATCTCACAATCAATACACAAAAAAGGTTATTTTCTTAATGTTGCTTTTAGATATCACATTGGCACCTGCCCTGTTTCTGAAAGCCATGAACAAGACCCTGAAGGAACTGAATGGAGTTCAGTGCTATTTGTATGATATCCTTGTTACATGAAAAGATCAAGACGATTGTCTTCTAAATTTGGATTCTGTCTTGTAACGTTTGGAAGACCATGGACTGAGAATACGTCAGGACAAATATGAGTTTTTAAACCTTTAGTTGAATATATTGGACATGTAATTGATGCCAAGGACTTAAGGAAATCACCAGAGAAAGATAAAACAGTTCTTGAATCACCACCACATCCACTAAAAAGAAAAAGGAGTACTTGTGGCACCTCCACTGTTAGGATTGCTAAAATTTATTATGGTAAATTTCTGCCTAATATGGTGACAATATATGTACCCTTACATGAACTATTACAAGCAAAATAAAATGGAAATGCGCTAGAGAATATGAGTGTGTGTGACTTGCACTTCATATGTTTTATGGGAATATGCTTAGAGTGTGAATATGATGTAACTGGAATATGCTTTCTGCAAAAGCTCTTGTAAGGTATGATAACAAAGGTTATAACCTACTGGATATATTCCTCCTATTTGTATGCATGTGTCATTCTTGTATCTGAAGCTAGAAATATGAGGTATAACTCTGAGGTCCTACTGTAATTATGCAAAGTGTGGGCCATTAATGGTGGTTTAGAATCTTGATGTCTCCCATTGACTAGGACAATTGGTTGTAAATGGTTTATTTACCTGCAAACATTCCTGTGTATGTGTAGGCCAACCCAGGAAGAATGGAGATTAGGGGTTTTACAGTGACAGGTGACCATGTCACATGATATTGGAATCCATCTTAATCCTTGTATTTTTCCATTGATGAGGTGAGGGTGGGGACAAGTACAGACAAAAGATTCCCTCCTTGTGCCAAAACTATAAAAGGGGGTGAAGCAGGACAAAGGGGGCTGCCAGTCCTGAGAAAACCCCTACTTATCACCTGAGATGTCTGCTGGATCAAACAAAGAATGTACCGGGGAAAGGATTGGGCCCAGACTAGGAAAGAGTCTAGTCAGTGAAAGAAGCTTATTGGAATATCTCTGAGGGTGAGATATTACCTGTAATCAGTTTCTTAATGTATTCGGCTAAGACCTGTGTGTTTTTGCTTTATTTTGCTTGGTGACTTATTTCGTCCTTTCTGTTATTACTTGACACAACTTAAATCCTACCTTTTATACTTAATGTAATCAGTTTTGTTTATTAATGAACCCAGAGTAAGTGATTAATACCTGCGGGAAGAAACAGCGGTGTATATCTCTCTATCAATGTTATAGAGGGCAGACAATTTATGAGTTTACCCTATATAAGCTTTATACAGAGTAAAACAGATTTATTTGGGGTTTGGATCCCATTGGAAGCTGGGTGTCTGGGTGCTGGAGTAGGTAACCTTCTGAGCTATTTTCAGTTAAGTCTGCAGCTTTGGGGGCATGGGCCAGATCCTGGGTCTGTGTTGCAACAGACTAGCATGTCTGGCTTGACCAGGCAGGGTTCTGGAGTTCCAAGCTGGCAGGGAAAACAGACTCAGAGGTAATTTCAGCATGTCAAGTGACATTCCCAAGGGGATCTCTGTGATCTAACCGATCACAGTGCGCATTTAGGGAAGCAAAAAAAAAAAACCAAACAAAAAAACACTGTTGACCTTAGCGGATGTTCTTATGCACTTTGATGCTTTATTACCATTTTGATTGTCTTGCGGTGCTTCACCATATGGAGTGGGTGAAGTTCTTTCACACATTTTTTCTGATGGCATGGAGAAACCATTCACTTTACAAAACTCACCAGCCATGAGAAGAACTATTCACAACTAGAATGAGAAGATCTCAGCATTATTTTTGGAATTCAGAAGATCTATATGTGGTCTGGGAGACATTTTACCTTGCTGATGGATCATCACCCATTACTTTCAAATTTTGGACCAAAACATATAATTCAGTCATTAGGTGCTGCCCATATGCAACAAAGGCCATGCTACTTTCAGCACGGCAATGCAGATTGGCTGTTGAGCTTGCCATGCACAAGCTCTCATCAACCCAAAGAAACTTCTGATGAAGTTTTCTACCTCAGTTTGATGGATAGGTTACCCATCACTAGCACGGACATCAACAAAGAAACCTCTAAGTAAGATGTGCTTTCTCTTGTGAAGGGAATGGTTCTACAGACTACAGTGTTGGATCAAAAGAATCCCCAGTTTACACAATTTGTGTCACATCAATGAGAATTATTTATCTTGTGGGGAATGAGAGTGATCATTCCCAAATCACTTCAATTTCAAGTTTTTGAACTCTTCACAAAGGTCATTTTGGCATTGTACAGATGAAGGCCATAGCTCAGAGTCATGTCTGGTGGCTGGGTATTGATAAAAATATTGAGATAAAGGTGAAGTGCTGTACTTTGTGACACCAAATTCAGCATAGTCTTGGCCCAACTCGCCTATGCCCTTGGTCGTGGCCTCAGACTTCTTGGACACATATTCAAATGAACTTTGTCAAACCTCTAGAAGGATATAAGTTTTTGGTCATAGTCCACACCCATTCAAAATGGCCAGAGGTTTTCAAATAAATTCTACTAAGATACCTAGACCACTAACCCTCTTTGTACCTTGTTTAGCCAATTTGGTTTACCGTTACAGTTGGTGAATGACAATGGACCTCAGTTCTGATCTGAAGAATTTCAAAGGTTCTTAGCTTCAAGTAGAATTGAGCACATATGTCCTGCTACATACCATTCTCCTATAAATGAACTAGTGGAATATTTTGTACAGATGCTAACAGGCCTATTTTGAGTCCGCCGCAGAAATTAAACAATGTTTTGCTTGTCTGCAGGAGCACACAACATCACACTACCCAGGAATCACCTTCAACTCTTTTCTTGCAACAATTTTGTGAACCTGTTGAGACCTGCTACATCCTAATTTTCCTCACATGAAGAGAAATCCCCAGCTATGCAAATTGATCAATGATATGAGACTTTTCACTGTTCTTTTCAAGTCCAAGATTTAGTGTGGACTTGCAACTATGGCTGTGGAGTGAAATGAATTCCTGGAAAAATTGGAAAATGCATGGGACCTGCTTCATTTGTGATACACAGACTCCCAGCATTAGCATATAGGCAAATCAAGAATTTATTTTCTTCATGTCCTTGGATCCTTGATTAATTTTGTTCTCAACATCTCAATGTTGTGTAAATGAATGTTCATATTTTCTCACTTTTTACCCTCCCCCATTATTAGTTTAACACCCTCCTCTCTACTTTAACCAGTCTGTCCCCACGGAGATTGTTTCCCCTTCTACTGAGAGTGGGGGCCATCCAAACGGTTATGGCTCTCTAACCCTATAGAAGGTGAACTAATGTTCCACAAAACTAAAACCATACACCACTTACCTAGTCACCAGTATAATGTCTGAACCATCATCAATAGATCCTCATCCATTGACTTCAGAAGCCTGTCTGATCTTAGAGTGATCTCCCATGTCTTGGATCCAGGAAGACAGCACACAGTTGTCTGCATGTCCCTGGCAGAATATTCTTTCAACTCTTCTGAGTATTAAATCCTCTATAAGGATTGTCAGTCTGCCTTGAATGGTTGGAGATCTCTGTGGGCAAGCTTACGTTCCTTATAGGATAGGCTGAGCTGTCATCAACATGTGTTTCCATACATCTCTCCATTCCCTCGGAACAGCTGGATCTTGAGAGTTATTTTCCACAGTTTCGACACTGAGTAGCTGGTATTGATTTGAAATCTTGTGAAATTCCTCCTTGTTCTCTTTTCTCTGGTGGCCACAGTTTACCCATTTTTCTCTATCATCAGCTATGTCAGATGCCACAATGACCTTTTGTCTCTAGTAATTGTGTCTCTTCTGGCTTCAGGCAGGAAAAAAAAAACATGGCACCTCCATTGTAAGTCACCACCACTGTTGCATTACTGGACATCATGGAATTGAATGTATAGCTGGACCTGGAAGGAAAGACTCTCACAATCCACCTCTCCACTCCCTCCAAAAGTCTCCCGTTAGCTTTCTTTGTTTTTGACTCTCAAATTCATCTAGCAATTGATGTTTTATAATAAGTCTCCATGCTTAGCTCAGCATAGCTCTGCTTCTCACAAGCAGGAAGTGATTAACTTGTCAGAGACTTCAAACATCAGGGCTGATCAAAGCTCCAGGGTCAGAGCCACACAGCCCTTACCAAGGAACCAGCAAACAGACCTGTCTCAGCTGCTTACTCAGGGACCCATGGCCCAGCTACCGCAGCATATACACAGAGAACAACCAAACTGTCAAAAAAAAAAAAAACATAGATAGACCAAATGCATGACTCCTGAAGGCCTGCTACCCTGAAACACAAGAGTTCACAACTATAACCTCTGAAACTCTCCTGCTGGCTGTTTCTGTTCATGACTTTTAACTCCTAGTTAAAAGTTACATACTGAAGAGATCTCCTAAACAAGTTTTAAAAATAACATGGTCAAAGATCAAAGGAAATGTAAGATAATTTCATTGACTGTTCAGATCTCTATTCCCATTACTTGTTTATTTTATTAGTTAGAAGTTATAGAACTGGCATAGCCAGATGCAGTTAGGGTAGAAAATTGTTTCCAGCTGTTAATCTCAATGTTCAACCCTCTTCAAATATCATTCAAACCATTTAGCATACCTGTTATATGCTAATAAATTCTACACCAAGTCACTCTGATTCTGTGTCAGTTCAAAAGAAAATGGTAAAATCAAAATTAGCTTCTCAGTTCTAATGGGTGTTCATGGATAGGTCTCCCCTGTCCCTCCACCCACAAACTGCTTTCTTAGTGGTCGCTACTTTGTTCTAATGAGGAATTTCCAAAATTGCTCCTTCTTTGGGACACAACTTCAATGCATCGCCATTCTCAAAACTACAATTGTGCAAATTATTTGCATTGAACAACCATCAACTAGGTGAGAATTTCCCCAGTACAGGAGCAACATAGTGTCACCCTATATTTCCCAATGCTGTTCCCTTCACAGCCCGCCCGGTCTCTAGTGTTTGGGCTAGGAACTGAAGGGACCATGACAAGAGCATGAAGGGGCAACTCTAGTGGCTCAGCGCTCCAAAGATTTTGGCCTGCTATAGGCTGAAGCAATGTAGGCAGCCTAGATAAAGCTGCTGTTAATTAGAACAACCCCTGGGGTCACATAATTTTTTTTCGTGTGAATACTCCTGTGAATACATATTCATATAAGTAGTAGTGTGGAAATGATTAGTTATACAACTTCCTTGTAAATAAAGTGTTTACAGGAGGCAAATTAAAGGAGCTGTGAGTCACATTTTCATAATCCGCAAGTTGTTATGTAAATGAACATTCACACGTTTAAAATACATTATTCATCTAACTCTGTCTTATGTCAGGAAAGCCAATATGTTTGCCCCTCTGACCATCACTTGCCCTTGAAGGAACTTATGGAAATGTGTCATTGAACATCATACAGTTTCTGGAAGTTCAACGCTGCAGATAAACTGACATTCACATTAAGAGACAAAGGTTATATCCCAAGTGAACATGAGGCCAACAGAACCTCCTCAGGTCCCTAAGGACTTTTGAATACAAACAGATTTGAGCTGCTTAAGGTGAAAGCACAGCATTTGACATTAACACAGTCATGTACAAATAGGTCCTATCACAAAGGTCCTAACTGATTACATTATGACAAAGTGTAAGTGCACACTAAAATTTATGGGGGAAGATTGCATTTCAAGACCACAAAGTGCAGTAAGGCACTAAGCTCCATCGACTTTTACTGGGCATTGGTTGCCTAACCACTTCCTTTGAAAATCTCCCTGTTAAGGAATAATGGGAATTTAAAATGTCTTCTTATGATTTTTATTCATTTAGGGATTGTGGCTGTCACTGAGAGGCTTATATTATGTAAAGGTATGATACAGTACATAGCTGGATTAGATCTAAACATTTTAATCACATATCACTTATTCATTTAAATGCACTTCATTGTATGATGCCAATAACAGAGTTCAAATACCAACTCCCGTCATATAGAGCAGCCAGTGCCATCCACTACTATTATATTAAAACTGACCTTTTGTAGGCTGAAGTTCAAACCAAAGTCTAATTCATCCTTTGGACAATCTTCAGCTGAAGTTCATCCAGAAACCATTTTTCATACAATTGAAATAAAACTTCCTGTATCCAATTTCACAGCTAGTCATGGAAGAGCTGTGAAACTGGCACCATTCTTGACCTATGGGGAGATCAGAAGAATGAATGACTGTGATGTGAATTTGCTTTCTGTCATCAGGTCACTCATGTGGAACATTGCCGTTTTGAAGCTGTTTTTTTGTGGGAGTGCAAAAGACTTTAAAAGTTTCATTTTATTTTCCTGGCCGGAAGGCTTTTTGTGGCCTATTTCAGTTGAATGGTTACAGTTTTATTTATAAAGTCTAGACAACATAGGAAGACTTGTTTAGGTCATTTCTAAAATGTATTCACACTGTCATTAAGAAATTGCCAAATAGGGGAAATTTGTTTGGTTATTTTTGTGCTTCTAGGGGGTAAGAATGTCTGATTGTAAAGTGTTTCCCTGGCCCTGATAGCATAAATAAATGTGTAATCCCAGATAAGAAACATGTTGATGGTGATTATCATGGTTGGGAGTGAGAACATGAAAAGTTGTTTGGCAAAGTAAAATGTGGGCCCGCTGTGCACATCAAATAATTAAATGCTTTGTTATTTGGCATGACGAATGTTGTTGTTTGGCACGATACTCATATTCAAATCTGGGGAAATAGGGAAGTCTAGGTCTGAATAAAATTCTAGGACTCATGGAACGTGGCAGAGGTCAAACTGATCAAACTCACTGTATAACCATTACAATTTAGTTCAATAATTGTCAGTAATTTGGCTTACCTGCAACCTGTTTATTTTCTATATGCAAAGATATTTCAGGGAAATGGACTTATGTGGGGATCTTTGAAGGGCTAGGAATAAACCAACTTTGAGTAAGGATACAAAGAAATTACAGACAGAGGGCTCGTTGAGAAAAAAATAAAATTAAACATTTTCCTGATAGAAAATGTGGTTTCCTTAGAAAATCTCTCTCTTAAGGAATAATGGGAATTTAAAGTATTTGTTTATGTTTGATCTATTTAAGGATTGTGGCTGTCACTGCGAGGCTTATCTTATATAAAGGTATGATGTAGTACATAGCTGGATTAAATTTAATCATTTTATTCACATATCAATTATTCATTTAAATGCATGTCATTGTATGATGCTAATAACACAGTTCAAATACAAACTCCCCTCATACAGAGTATTAAAATTCTCAGATTGATTTTAAATTCATCCCCTTCCTCTGGCTGCTCTTATCCTCCCTTTAATACTCTTCTGGACACAACCAGTCAATGTCTCCCTCTGTCTTGTTTGTATCATTATTTCTTGTTTGTATCATCTAGCTCTCAGGATACTGCCGCAGTAGAGCTCCCAGATCACACAATGCTTCCTCTTCATAGATACCCAGGTTAGAAGGAACCACTGTGATTATCTAGGCCAGTGGTCTCCAACCTTTTTATGCCCAAGATCACTTTTTGAATTTAGGGGTGTCATAAATATAAAGGGAAGGGTAAACCCCTTTGAAATCCCTCCTGGCCAGGGGAAAGCTCCTCTCACCTGTAAAGGGTTAAGAAGCTAAAGGTAACCTCGCTGGCACCTGACCAAAATGACCAATGAGGAGACAAGATACTTTCAAAAGCTGGGAGGAGGGAGAGAAACAAAGGGTTTGTGTGTCTGTCTGTAGTCGTCTTGGCCGGGGACAGAACAGGAATGGAGTCTTAGAACTTTTAGTAAGTAATCTAGCTAGGTATGTGTTAGATTATGATTTCTTTAAATGGCTGAGAAAAGAATTGTGCTGAATAGAATAACTATTTCTGTCTGTGTATCTTTTTTGTAACTTAAGGTTTTGCCTAGAGGGGTTCTCTATGTTTTTGAATCTAATTACCCTGTAAGATATATATACCATCCTGATTTTACAGGGGGGATTTCTTTATTTCTATTTACTTCTATTTTTTATTAAAAGTCTTCTTGTAAAACACTGAATGCTTTTTCATTGTTCTCAGATCCAAGGGTTTGGGTTTGTGGTCACCTATGCAAATTGGTGAGGCTTTTTATCCAACATTTCCCAGGAAAGGGGGAGTGCAAGTGTTGGGAGGATTGTTCATTGTTCTTAAGATCCAAGGGTCTGGGTCTGTAGTCACCTAGGCAAATTGGTGAGGCTTTTTACCAAACCTTGTCCAGGAAGTGGGGTGCAAGGTTTTGGGAAGTATTTTGGGGGGAAGGACGCGTCCAAACAGCTCTTCCCCAGTAACCAGTATTAGTTTGGTGGTGGTAGCGGCCATTCCAAGGATAACGGGGGTAATATTTTGTACCTTGGGGAAGTTTTGACCTAAGCTGGTAAAGATAAGCTTAGGAGGTTTTTTCATGCAGGTCCCCACATCTGTACCCTAGAGTTCAGAGTGGGGGAGGAACCTTGACAAGGGGCAACCCAGGACCTACCCCGCCCCTTCCCCAAAGCCCCATCTTACTCACTCCATCCCCAACCATCGATTGCTCTCCCCCACCCTCACTCACTTTCACTGGGCTGGGGTTGGGGTTTGGGAGGGGGTGTGGGCTCTGGGCTGGCGCCAAGGGGTTCACAGTGTGGGAGGAAGCTCTGAGCTGAGCCTAGGGTAGGGTTTGGGGTGCAGGAGGTGAGGGGTGAAAGCTCTGGGAGTGTGTTTGGGTGCAGGAGGGGGCTCTGAGCTGGGGCAGAGTTTTGGGGTGCAGGAGGAGGTGTGGGGTGCTGAATCTGGGAGGGGGCAGGGCTGGGGTAGGCGGTTGGGGTGCAGGAGGGGATACAGGCTGCTGGCTCTGGGAGGGGGCTCAGGGCTTGGGGTACAGGAGGGGAGTTGGGCTGCAGGATGGGGTATGGTTTGCTGTTTCCGGGACGGGGTTCAGGGCTGGGGGTTGGGGTGCAGCCTCCCACCAGGTGGCACTTACTGTGGGCGGCTCCCAGTCAGTAGTGCAGCGAGGCTACGGCATGCTCCCTGTCTGCCCTGGCCCCATGCTGCTCCCAGAAGGGCCAATGTGCCCCTGTGGCCCCTGGGAGGGGTGAGTGGGGCACGTGGCTCTCTGCTGGCACCACCCCCTAAGCTTCCATTGGCCATAGTTCCCTGTTCCTGTCCAATGGAAGCTGTGGGGGTGGTGCTTGCAGGCAGGAGCAGCATGCGGAGACCCCTGCTCCCTCAATCCCTGGGGCCACAGGGGTATGCTGGCCGCTTCTGGAAGTGGCATGGGGCTGCGGCAGGCGAGAAGCGTGCCATAGCAGCAGCCCACTACACCACTGGAGATCGCAATAGACTAGGAGAGTCCCCATGATCGACCAGTTGATCATAGTTGACGGGTTGGTGACCACTGATCTCGTCTGACCTCCTCTATAACACAGGCTGTAGAAGTTTCCCAAAATAATTCCTGTTCGAACTAAAGCATGTCTTTCTGAATAAAAAAATCTAATCTTAATTGAAAATTGCCAGTGATGGAGACTCTACTAAATCCCTTGGTAAGTTGTCCCAAGTTAATTACTCTGTTAAAAACGTATACCTTATTTCCAGTGTGAATTTGTCTAGCTTCAACTTCCCTCCAATGGATCCTGCCATGAGAAAAGCAGATTTTAAAACAGTTATTAGCTTTAGAAGAAGTAGAAGATTAGTGCCAGCACCAGCAGGAAAGTGTGTACCTGACTCCAAGAGCAGGTAATACTCTTTCGTTGTTATGTATTTTATGGTAAAGGATTTGGGTTACATGTGCCGTGGGAACAGAAATTTGCCCCTTGCTAGTATGCATCTCTCCAGTGTATTTTAAAAATATCCATCAAAATGCTGCCCCTATTATCCCTCCAATTTCTTCTCTGTGGTTGCACCTGTGCTTATTTTATTGTTTAAATATGAATTTTGGTGCCTGATTTTAGATTCCTGTTTTGAAAACACCTTGGCCAAGACCTTTCCAGTCTAATTGTCTAACAAACTGTTAGCCAAAAAAAGTGGGCCCAAACCCACAAAACTACTTAGGTGCCTAAATCTGTGGTTTAGGCATCTATGTCCCAGCCTTAGGCTCCACGGTGATCCACAGAACTCCTGCCAATTGCTTTAACTCCTGCCTAAACTCACTGAGCACCTAAGTTTGTAGGGTAAAAATTCCCTATGTTTCTGCCCCAGAGTGGTTCATCAGCTGTGAGAAGACAGGCATTCAGCTGCTTAAGTCACATGTGGTGCCCAATCTGGTAGATATGCTCAGAGACCAGCTATCAGATCGAGTCTGATTCAAAGTCTGGCAAAGGAGGAGGTGGTTGTGGCGGACTAAATGTTATAAGGTTGGCACCATATTATAAGCATCGCCTTCTCCTCCTCCTGCCATTTTGTATGGAATCAGGTGACGGCATCCTGGTTGCAGATCACTAGCAGAGATATGCTCCTAAATCCAGGCTTCAGGGAGGTGTCTATCTCCCTGAGAGGAGAGGGGCTTATGACATAGCCCTGTCATTGGCATCTCCCATTGGCTAGCTGCCCACCTAGCATACTGGCTTTTCTGGATTGCATTCTAAGGCACCTATGTCTCCCCATTCTTTGTATGGGGAGATTAAGCACTTAACTCAGGCTTTGCTGCTCCCATTGTTTTTCTTGTGATTTTCAAGGAGCCTAAAAGTTAGGTTCTGTGATGCTCAGTGTTGCAACACCTAAGTCCTTTTGTGGATCTGGGCCTTTGTCTTCCTCAGATGTAATAGCATGTTTTTTTTCTTAGCCTGCAGAATAAACCTGTCAAGATTTAAACCAAATCATTCTTGCTAGCCACAGTGCCTATAAACAGGGCACCTTGCCTTCCACCATGAGTAGTCATTTATCCCTCTGCAAAGAGAGTGCAAAATGCTACCAGCAAGCATGATAGCATCTAACACCCACTTTGTACACTTTGCACAGGGATAAATATCTATAGAAGAGGCAAGGTGGTAATGAACTTGACCTATTGTCTCTCTGTAACATCAGTTTATTTTTTTGCTCTTCTTTTCCTGTAATCTCATGTCTTCCTTCTTCAATGGATATTGGTACATATTTAGTTAGAATAATGAGTTAATTAAGTGGTCCCAAAGAAAACTTTATTTTATTTTAATGGTTAAAGTTCTTTTGCTAACATGCCCTTTCAATTTTCAATGGTCAAGGAAGTCCTATCTACCTTTCTTAAGTGTTAAACATGTGACCCCAATGTTGGGAGTAATTAGCATTTAACCTATAAGTATCATTTTAATTTTAATAATGAACAGCTCGATTCCCCACACATATAACTCATTGTCTGGGTGATGCCAGTGGAATTGGTATTGACCTAGTCATCCTGGGGATTGTTGAACTTTTTGCCTTCCTAAAAATAAATCTTGAAAACTTCTTGGCAAACACATCTCTTTATTTAACTTATTATTAAGAGGGTGAAGTAGAGGATAGAGGTAGGGATAATTACTAAAAAAAGTAGACTCAGATGGGAGTTTAAATCCATGCATAATTCAGTACCCCATGAATCATTTCGATATTCTTATTAAAAAACCTTGCTTGGCTTAAAAAATGTTTCCAGGCATTAGCAGTTGCTTCTGTTTATAATTAAAATTAAGAGCATATTACACTTATTCTTACAAAGAAATATAATACAAACAAAATACATGCAACTTTTGAGCACTTAGTTAAATTAATTAATGTTCTTCAGTTCTACAGAACCCAAACAAGCTAGCCAGCTGCAAGGTCATAGAAAGGACCTACCTCTCACAACAGAAAGTGTTCCAAACTGACATATAATTCTTCATATAATTGAAAAGATGGTCAGTTAATTAGAATTAACTCCAAAAATATATGAGCATTTTATCATCTTGGACTCTCTTCTCCTCTTTTTGGTCAAATTTATGTGGCTGTACCATTGAAAATCTGGAGAGTAGCTACATTAGTTTTGAATAACCATACAGACACTGGAGTAGTATTATTCCAGAATTCCACCTGAGGAGTGTTTGCTGCTGCTAATTCCTTGTCTGGGAACCATACAGGCACTGATTTATTCTGTAGTTAAAGTGAGAAAAAAGCTATTGCTATTAACAATTATGTTTATAATAAAATAAGCAAAATAATTAAGGGCCTGATTATGCTCCAGATCTGTGTGGAGCATGTTCCACTTCTGGACTCAGCCACCTCTGAGAAGTATGATGTCTTTTCCCTGCCACAGCGGAGGGCCTGGGAATCTGTCACAGAGATGGCTGGGAGTGGAAGGGCTGAGACAGAACTGAGCTGAAATTGCTCTGTGGTAACACAGCCTTTAGATGTTTTATCTTTTCATCCCTACCCCTTTTTGCACTGAGGAATCTCCATTTAATAGCACGGTCCCAGGATCAGATGCCAGGTTCACTGGAGGGAGCAAGGATGCCATGGCACTTGTGCAGAGCACAGAAGAGCCAGGCAAATGGTCATGGGTTCCTCCTAGTTCCCAGCATCTGTAGGTTGTGTGGGTAGGCAGTGCAGTCAGGATCTATATGTATGCACATGGAAGGGGAAGACAGAAAAATTCTGGAGGAACCTCCTCTAGGATCCTTTCACCACCTCCTTTGGGTTTTCCCATGAGGAAATTTGTTTTCCCATGGGAGGAGGCAAGCAAATCCTAAATATTTGATAATTAGATCAGCTATTTCATAAATCTCCCTTTTTTCTTTCAGAACTTGTTAGGACACTAAAGCACATCAAGGGCTAGGGCCAGGATCCTGCTGCAAGCACCGAGCTGGCAGAACCACAAGCCAGTCACAGGGCTTCTGCAGTAGCTCAGGGATCTGCCCACATGAAGCTCGTGGACTGGATCCTAAAAGAATGTTTTAAATAAAATTTAAATTTGGGGAGCAGGGTGCTTAGCAAGAGGTGGCAATAAAAGCACATGAAAATACTACACATGCATTTGACGCCCTGTAACTCTTTAAAATAGTATGGTCAAATTCCATTACTATGGCTACAAAACAGAAATTAACCTTGTTCCCTTTATGACACCCACGTTCTGATATTTGATATATTGGGCAATGTTATTACCTGCTATGTTGTAGAAACAAACAAGTTCTAAAGCACTGAATATTGGTGTTTATACTGCAAATGCCAACAGACTAAGTAGAGCTGTACTGCTGGGCAATCCTAGAATATGATTCCAAAAGTAATTCATCTCCTAAAGTTCACCTTAATTTAATGTATTTGTAGAGATAATTAGAATACTGGCTCTGTTCATTAACATTTCAAATCTCATTTAAATGTAAATTGTAATATTCTCCTTTTATGCAAGAGTGGGTAGTTAGTGTCATTCATGAGTGATAAGTAATTTGTTCCTCATTAGCCATAAGAATAGATAAAGATATAGATCAAAAGTGGGTAACAGACATAGTTAAAAAAAATGTTATCTGTCTAGAAGGAGGATTTCAAACAAGCACCTATTGTTTTCCTGTAATTTTACATTTTTTTTAAATTTGATACTAATTCATAATTCAGTACATTCTCTATTAATTGGTTCTCATTGTATTATTCATAATGGGAGTGTGAGAGTATAACAATGTTTTCATTGGGTGACTTATGAGAAATTGTGTGTATTTTTAATGTTTTTTTTTTTCATATTAGCTCAAATTAAATCCATCTTTAATGCAGGACTATGTTTCCAGATACACTTCAAAGAGCTAGAAAAACCTTTAAAAATAATAGAGACTGCCTATAAAATGTTTTGTTTTTTTTTTAAAAATCACACTTGTTTATGAAGAAGGCCATCTTAGAGATGCTTGAACCAATTTGGATGGCCTCTGCTCAGATTCATTCAGGAAATTACTACAAGGTATGAATTAGTAAAAGAGCTTCCTTTCCATTGGTCATATCTATCCCTGTGAGGGGAAACTAGGGAAGAGGATTGCTTGAACATTTCTCTTCCAGTAAGAGGTACTTGGAAGAGAAGGATGAATTTATAAGTTATGCACCCTTGCCACTACTAGGAGGCTCAGAGATCAACAGGCAAAGAAATCCCCTTCTCTGCGGAACCAACTGCATAGATAGTTGCTTTTGCACTTATTTTGGTGAGATTCCTGGTGGGTAGCTAGTATTATTCTGGTTTTGAGTTAAGCAATTTTGTTGTGTGATGGAATATGATTTTTTTTATTCTGGATGAGAAATCTATTTATTATATGGGCAGTGTAAGATTTATTATATCCTTAACTATTCATTTCCTTGTTTTTTCAGTGCTTGGGTTTTGTAAAGGTCATGCTGTGTGCTATGTTGTCATCACTTACCAGCCTTGTTTGTTGGTTTTTAATTAAGTTTTTGGTTTTGGAATTTCCCAGTGTTTATATTTTGCTTTGTTTTGTTATTTTACAACTTTCCCTAATTTGGACAGGTAAAAGAAGGCACAGGACAAGATTTTCAAAATGGGTGTCCAAAGTTAGGAATTTAAACCCATAGTTAGGTACCTAAATAAGTGGCCAAAATATAGCTTTGGCAACCTAACTGCTAAATTTAGGCACTGATTTTTGAAAATTTGGGCACAACTTTTATTTTATTTTATTTTAAGGGCCCTTCTATAGCTGTGCAGGAGTGAGAGAAGGCATAAGGTCCTTGCCCTAACTGCTGTTCCAGGGGAAGAGCAAGGCTGTGTGACAGGGATTTCACTCCATACATCTATATGCACACGTCAGTGGGTAACGTGAAGAAAGGGGCATTAAATGGGTTCCATCCCTCAGTGCCCCTGGCAGAACTGGGACGGGGGAGTAAATCTGCTATTCATAAAGGGATATTTCTCAAGCATTTCATTAGAGTTTCCTTCTATTACCCCATTAAGTGGTAGAAGTTCAGAGGAGGCGTAAAGGTTTAGAGATGTAACCCTCTACACCTACAGAAGAAGAGGATCTACTGGGAACTCTATTTTCAACTTCTGAAGGCCCTTGGATAAATTTCCTGATCCTCTGTGCTGCTGCCACTCTATTATTCTCTACAGGGATTATTGGTGAAAGCCGTATAGAGATCTTTGTGTTAATGCTTATTTTCTCTTGTAGCTACAGAATCATAGAAATGTAAGGTTGGGCGGGATCTCAAGATCAAGTATACCTACATCATCCCTTACAGGTGTTTGTCTAACCTCTTCTTAAAAACCACCAGTGACATGGCATCTTGAGGGAAGCGTACTGTGACAAATAACCACTTTCCAGCTCCATGCTCTCCTGCTTCCAGTGAATCAGCTGAAATCCCATGGAGCCGACAACACAATGGGATTTCCACTTGCTCAGAGCAGAGGGAACATGTGCTACATCAGGTGGTACTCTCCTGTTCTGGTTTGGGGAGTTTTCTGTCCATTTTACATCCATTTGCTTTCCTTTGCAATTTTAAAGCTTAGAAGAGAATAGCCCAGACACTCAACTGTTGTAAATTATCTGACATTGATGGAGATATGCCAATTTATACCATCTGAGGATCTGGTCCATACTATATAGTCTATTTTAGGAACTTATGTGGCCCACATTGCCATAGCATGTGAGCACCTACAATCTGTAGTGTATTTATCCTCACAACATCTCTCTGAGGCAGGGAAGTACTATTATCCTCATTTTACAGATGGGAAAGAGAGACACAGAGAGACTATGGCTATTTCTACTTACAACAGCTAGGTGCTGCAGCTATGCCACTGCAGACACTTGCTACAGTGATGGAAGGGGCTTTTCTATTGCTGTAGTAAATCCACCCCCTCACGTGGTGGTAGTTAGGTTGACGAAAGACTTGTTCTGTTAACCTAGCTCCATCCTAAGTGAGGCTTAGGTTGGCCTAACTATGGCTCACAGGGCACAACATTTGTCATAGCCCTGAGCAATGTAGTAAGATCAACATACATTTTAGGTGGAGACCAGGCCTAAGTGACTTAATCAAAGTCACTCGTGAAGTTTGTGGCAAAGCTGGGAATTGAATTTGGGTTTCTCAAGTCCTGAACTAGTGCCCTAGCCACTGGGAAACCCTTCCTTTCTCTAAAGGAATGTGCTACAATATATAGTTAAACCCATTCACACTTCTACTATTTTATTCTTTCATTTAAAAAGAAAAGTTAAAGAAACTGCAAATTTCTATTTCAGAAATGACCTTTTGAAATATTTTTTCTTCACATTGCCTTTAATATCAAGTACTGCTAAGAAATAAAGCTCAGTGCTTCATCCCTCAGAACCTGTTTCAGCACTTAACGTGTTTACAAAGCTTTTCTGGGGGCTTGCTGGGCTTACACAGTCACCATACTCTCAGTCCTCAGAAGGCTTTCCCAGATTTGGCCTTGAAGGGATCTGTCTGTCACTTGGTCTTTATGCTAATCTTGCTCATCCTTGAGAGGCTGTAGTTTCTTCCCCACCGTCACTAAAGTTTTCAAACTGGTTTAACTGCCTGCAGTTGTTCAGGGGCTTCAATCTTATTTTTATGCTTTTTGAAGTTGAATAAAGATAGACAAAGCTGATAGTTCCCTTGTCTGTGAAGAAAAGGGAGAAGTTTGCCCTGTGAGGGTCAAAGGGCTATAGCCTCATCACTAGCTACAGTTAGAGGCTCTTTCAGTGGAGAAAACTAGAAATCCTAGCTATGGAGGGTACCCAGTGGCCAAAAATGAATATAGCACATTTATTTATTTGTCAGAATTTTTGTCACTTTGGGGACCTGTGTTAGGAAAGGTATTTCACGTGAAAGTTGGAATTTTCAAAGAATTCCAAGGGAGTTAAATGCCCAACTTCCATTGAATTTGGGTGCCTATTATTTATTATTTATATTGTAATAGCTCCTAGCAGACCTAGTCATAGACCGGGACCCTATTTTACTTGGCAATGTACAAACTCCAGACAAAAAAACTACACCCTAATGGGCTTACAATCTAAGTTTAACACATGAGAAAACAGATGGACACAGACAGGTTACAATGAAACAATGAGAATATTGGTGATAGGCAATGGTTCTACCAGCAGAGCAGAAGACTAGGTCCCTTATGCTTAAAACTTGTGATCCTGTTTGATCTGGGTCAACACAGAAAATGCCCATGGTATCTTCTGTTTAAAAAAAAAGTTTCCCTGGTGTCTCAAACCACAATGTCCCCATCTCCCTCTGTTGTGAAGAGTACCAACTACTAGTTTGTCACTTGGCTGCCTCCCTAAATCCAAGATTTGGTTACATTTTAGTGGTGCTGAATATATTTTCTAAGTCTTTTATTGCCAAATATAGGTTTACAAGTCCTCATAACAATTCAGGATTTCTAGAGCAGTTTGATTTGTCACAGGGAAAGAAAGGAGTGACACACAAACAAACACAGGATAGTCTTTTCTGCTTTATTTTATTCACAGAACTGAGCCAGGTTCTCAGCTAGCATAAATCAGAGTGATTGCATGGTCTTTATAGAGGTATGCTGATGAACACCAGCTGAGAAATTGGCTCAGTAATTACACATTTCCTTCAAAGTTCTAAAAGCCTACATGTGTAATTCCACCTTCAAACATTCCACCTAAAATGCAAGTGTACATTTAGCTAGTAGCAACTTCTGTAATACCTTTTGAAGCATGCGCTGAGAGTGTTACATGGGAACAATATACCAATAAGTGCAAAAGGGTGTACTTTAATAGATTAACAGTGCTTGCTTATAATGTGCTCTCATTTTTATGAAATTATTTTACAAACTGTTTATACAAATGCATTTCATTCTAACGATTGCTCCTGAACTATTTGTCACTGTTGCTTTTAGGGTGTTCTATTCAGGGTTTAGTATTTGTGTGGTGTTACTGGCCAACTAAAATTGCTCCTGCTCCCAAATTCAGATAGCTACAGACATACTTCCAGCACAAACATGCATAGACATTCATGATACTTTCTGTTTCAACAAATGTTCTTTTGAATAAACATTTGCTGATACAAGTTTTAATCAAAATAAATTCAATCATTGTGGGTTTTGTTAGAATGAATGATAATCTTATTATTTTATTTGCAATTTTCAGTCACTCTAGAAGTGACCTCCAGCTAGTCAAGATGTGCCCCAATAACTTACTAATGCCCAATGTGGCATGACATATATATAGTAGCTGTTAGCCTGTAGCTCCATAATTTTGGTTTTTAACATTTTTAATATTCCTCCCAGGGGTTTCTGAATTGTATCCTTCCACTCTGATAACTAGTTGATAGTGTCAGGAAAAGAGAAAATAGTAGGGAAAAGGTTATATATATATATTTCACCACTATTTTTAATATAATTACTGTTACATCAGTTTGCTGTGACTTTGTGTTTTCTTTTAGTGTTCTCTGGAATATCTGGGTCATTTCTGCTGTGTTTTATCCCTCTGAGTCTGGATGCCTTTACAGTAGAAATTTTGGAATAGTTTCTAATTTGCCTATCATTGCAGGTCCCAGTTACCCACATTGGGTGTGAAAGAGTGTAAATTTCTCTTATTTCCCTGACTACTGAACAATAAATACCCTGTAATCTAGAATTTTCCACAGGGGGACAACAAAGTCTGCAACTTTCCTCTGAACAATGCAGAGAACACTGGCAGTATTTACTAACGTAGTGTTTATGTCCCTTTCTGGATACCATGCACCAGAAAAAGGAAATGAGTAGGCAATTGAGTTTAATGTGGCTAATCACCCACCTAAATTTGGATCCCCTTCCCATTAAATTCTTCAAATCCCATTCCTCTTTTTCAGGGAAAGTGACCCAGATGAAAGTGATTATCTTTTGATATCATTCCCACCCATATGAGACCTTTGGCTAGTTCTATGCCAATGTAATCTACAGGTCCTTTGCGTGTTACCATGTCTCCATCTACTGGCTAGTCCTAGCAGCTCCGCAGCCTGCTACTAGCATAGCAGTAAGATACTTTTTAGCTTGATGGATAGGTGCCTGTGCTTTTGGTGGTGAAGACCCTCTGTTCAATTCCTGTTGATAACCACAGTATCTGTATGAGTATACAGTCATAGTATGTTACAGCCAGATGTCTGACAACTTCAAGATATAGCTGCCATTTCTATCACCCATTTCTCCTTAAATAGGATCATGTATTGGTTGTCTGTTGGGCTTGACAGAACGGGAACCACTTCACTGCGATCTGCAATCATCTCTAGTGTCATGGTCAACGAGATAGCCATTCTTCAGGAAAACCGTGAAGGAAGTCTCTGTATTCATACTCTATCTGTTGATCACCCAAGATATTAGCTTGGGTCTAGAAAATGTTATGTCCTTCAGCCATTCAAGAGGATCCTGCCTGAATGAAAGAGAGCAGTGCAAAGATCCAGTGGAGGTTCAGTGAACCTTTCTGTGGTTTGTAGCGAATATTGTCTCCCTTTGTGGTGCTTCAGGAGGGCAGATATCTCGCATACTGAGGTCATTTTTCAATGGCAAACTCCATTATTAGAAAAATTGGCAAAGTGGGAGTCAGCATTGAATGCAAAAATGTCACTCACATTTGGTGATTCCTTGAGATTTTGGAGCAGACCTTGTTAGCATGCAGTTCTTTTTGGTTCTGCCAGTAGGCAGACCTTAGTTGAGTGCCAAGTTTCTTCCATCCATTGTTGAATGTTGCATCCAGAGAAGCTATCAAGGATGGTGAGTGCTCTTGTTAGAGGAAGGAAGGGGAATTTGAATCTAAATAGCACAAGTATTCTTGCTTTTAGAATAGAGGGATGGATGATTCCATATGATGTGTGTCATATAATAATAATCAGTTGGGACAGTTTCTCAGCTAGGGATATTGGTGTAGCTATATTGAATTCAATGGTGCTATGTCAATGTACCCCACTTGAGAATCTGATCCAATTATTCTCTGTGAAATAAAGCATGTTTTCAAAAATGTTTCAGAGACTATTTCTGATGAAAAGTGCTTAGTATCTTTTAACTTTCTAATTGCTAGATTGAGCAAAATAGATACTGTTTTCATTTAAAATCCTGACATACTTTTAATCCCTTATAGTATTTCCTTTTGTCTTGGAATTTTCTTTAGAAAACCATTGATATTTACAAACTGTTCTTAAAATGCTGTCAATCTTTCCATCCTGGCAATTACAATCTCTTAACAGATTATGGGATCTTTTTAATTTTTTGTGGTGAATACTCTCAAAATATCGAACATCTGCTGAAGAACTGCAACAAGCAGTTTACAGCCTATTGAGACAGGGATGAACAAATGCCCCTAGACCTGAAAAAGGAAAAAAAACAACCCAACATTTTCAGCTGAGCTTATTAGTATTTGAAAGAATAACTATCCAGTTCAACAGTCAGTTACCTACAACCATCTCCATAACAATGAATTGGAAAAAAAAAAAACCTGTGAAAAAACAACAACTCAAAAAGTTTTTCACCCAACAGAAAAAACTTTGCCTGTTTTTTTTTAAACATTAAAATGATCAGATCTTCATTTTCTTCTTCTTGCCTGAAGAATCTAACACGGTCTTTGGAAGAGGTGAATGATGAAGTTGCATGAGGCTACAACCCTGAACTTCAGCCTCCAGGGAAAGGACTTTGATTCTTATTTACAATGCATTTAACTTTAGACTCTATGCATCATTATGCAACATTCAGGTTTCCACAGAAATGCTTAGTATCCTCCCCACTGAGTTCAAAGGAACTTTGAATAGTGTAAGAATGGAGACAGTTCATTTGAGTTCATAATATTTTAATGTTGTCCGGTAACATGTAGTGTCTGAATCATCCAATTACACCTTGTGATTATCTGAGGTAAACATGAAGGCCATGTTGGGAGCAATAGCCTTAATGTAAGCTCTAGTGTATGAGACTCTGAAAATAAGTTCATTTGTGTAATCTATCTCTGTTTTTGTTCATGATTTATCTGTATCTGTGCATCTTGCACAATCAGCATACTGCAAACATTGGAATAACTGGACACTGGCTCATTATAATCTTACTAGAGTTTTATAGTTAAAAGAGTTTCTGGTTTGTTTTTATGGGATATTACTCATTTAGAGGGGGCCTGATTCATCCCTAAAAGCAGTGAAGCTTTATCAGCATAAAACTTGAATAATACAGTGATGAATCACTTCCTAAACTTATTGTAAGCCTGAATGGCTTGAATTATTGTGCAGGAGTTTTCCACTGATTAGGGAGACTTCATACATTAAAGAAAAATATGAAAAAATTTCAGTGTTTGTTTAATATTTCAGCTCTTATACTACCAGTAATAACTGCTTTAAAGTTTAACACGGGGGAACATCGGCTTATGATTACAACCAAATTTTCTCATTAAGTAACATTCTATCTTTAGAGAGCAATCTTAAATATGGTAACTTTATTTATTTATTTTTTCTGTTCAATCTTTGCTTGTTAAAAAGAGACACTAGTAGAAGTAGCAATAGCTTCTGAGATATTACATGCACTTAAGTGATATTATGTGAGACATTAGATAACAGATGCTTTTCAAATATTCAAAGAAAAGGAGACAGGGCTTTTAAGAATAAAAAGTTTTCAGAAATATTTACGATTGCCGTACATTCATTAAAGTTATAATCACTACATGTCTCAGTTTGTTAGGATTATTCTATAGAAGACACATACTTCATTTAAGAATAGAAAACTCTTAGGCAACTTCTGAGACAACAGCAACTCCAAGGGTTAAAGCATTTTCAAGACAACTATACTATAATAATCTTAAGCATAAAAACGGAGAGGCACAAAATAGGCCTAATTTTTCCAATACTTTGCACTTTGTGTAGTCATGTATATCTCTGCAAAGTGATTGCAAAGCAGCTGTTACAAATCATAATGATACAGTTTTAAAATGTCCACACAGGTGCACTGTAGTGGACAAATCAGGCCCCCAATACTTTTGAGACAATTTAGGCATATACCAAAACTACTGAAAACATACAGTAATTCTTAAGGAAAATATTAATATGTCAAAGAGGTCTGAAGGCAGAATACACCAAAACAAAAGATAATTTCAGGGTTAACGTACATGCGCTGTTTGTCCTAACACACCAGTTTCCATGAACAAACTTTGAACCCATCAATATGTGCTATTACTAATAGATCCTAACCATGGGTAAATTAACAACAGGAGTGGGTGAATAACCTATTTTTTGGCTTGGTGGTCAAACCAAAAAATCTTAGGGAAAAAATCATTTTGGATCAAATCAAAAAGAAAATTATTCAGGTTTTTCTTGAGGAAATAAAAATAAATTTACAAAAAGTTTTAACGAAACATTTTGTTTGATTATGAAACTTTTGTTTTTCAGTTTTTCCTTTTGTTTGTTTTTCGGGGGGGGATAAAACTTTTTTTTTAAAATTAAGCGTACATTCTGAAATGAAACTTCTTTCTGACATAAAAAGTCAGGACATTTTATTTTGGAAAAGTTGAAATGAAACATTTTGATGTTTCAAAAAAAAGTTGTTCTTTAGTCAAAGCTATTTGCCGAATTAGACCCACATTTGCAAATTGTTTCAGTAAACCTGAACGTACACTTTTTTGGGGGTCAGAAATCTATTTGCACAAACATTTTTGCCTAGATATAGTTCACAACTGTTTATTTTGTGTTAGAGCTACCCCTGTGTATTCAGGCAACACTTTCTAAAGGTGGTTTCAGCGGTTGTAGTTTAAACATGAGTATGTTTTTGGGAAGTGGTTTGACTGAAACCTGCATTGTCATATTCCCATTGTATTGCCCTAAACATGATAATCTTGTGTTGAATGGATTGTGTTTAGAGGATTACACTGAGTGGTGAGAGAGAGAGAATTGAAATACTTTGATAGAAAAGCAGCTATGGAGTTGTTTTTTCCAGATTCAAAAGTTTGGTTTTGGGGAGGTGTTCAGAGAGAAGTGGGACAATAGCAAAAGCTTAATTTAGCAACACATTTTGGTGTCTTTCATACTTATATGATGAACTGAGGTAGATAGGCACAGTGGGGTGATTTTTGAATAGAGTAAAATCTTCCCATTTTTAGAAGGAGGTCTTCTTTATTCAGGAACATTCACACACTTGAATGCTGTTGTATCATAAAACATTCTTACTCCAACTTCTATGAATATTAACAGTCTGCTTATTCAGGCAACAAAAATGTAACTTTGAAATAGCTCAGTGCATCCACACTTCCTGAAGTTCCCAAAAAGGTGCCAAACCAAACCCACAGTTCCTTCTTTAAGTCTACTCCCCCCTATTGGCTGGTTTGCTATATAGAGTATAAGATTTCCCCCCTTTTAAGTATTTACTACACAATTTACAAAACCAGCAATAATAATGAGTAATGCATTTCCATTTGCAAATAATAATAATAATAATAATAATAAAATAAACAGGTACTCAGTCACTATTACACTGTATAATCTTTTAAATAGACAGGTGGACATTTCTGCCATATAGAACACCTCATTTCAACTTCTCAAATGGTCAGCCTTTAATGCTGAATTTCTAGGAACAACTTTTGGTTGCCACCTGTCATTCTGTGAAGTGGTATCTTGAACAGTCTGTCCACAAGGTCTATCTGTAACAGATTATATGGTTTCTGATAGTTGCCCCCCAGGCCTCCAGAAACTGGTATTTGAACCTAATTGGGTGTTCTCAGGAGGCAATTCCATTTCTTCTGTACTAACATCTCCAGAGTTAATCACAATCCTTTTTCTCAGTGAATCCACATGTCTGAGCACAACCCTCCCATCCTTCAGAATTACTGTGAATGAAACTGGTCCTATAATTTCTTGAATGGTAGCTGGCATCCAGTTGGGATCAGGCTCAAAGTTTTTAGTATAAACAGGTTCTCCAACATTAAAACTATGTTCTTAAGCGTGTTTGCCATATTGCTGCTTTTGCTTCTGTTGTTTTGGATGTATTTTTGCCACTCAATATGGATGCTTGACCTTCATTTCCTTCCCATTAATATCTCAGATGGAGACAGGCCTGTGGTTGACTGTGTAACGAGATTAAACAGATAATGAGACATTTTTGTATCTAAAGTGCCTCCAGGTATTCTTTTAATACCCCCTTCAGATTTTAAATGACTGAATTCTATGCTCAGCTAATCTATTTGTTGATGGATGGTAAGGTGCTGATGTAATAGGTTGAATTCTGTTTTACTTCATAAATCTTTGGAATTCCATGATAGTAAAAGAACTTCCATTATCTGATACAAGCATTTCAGGTAAACCAGGGATAATAAAATTGATCCTTTGTTTTTCTATGATTGAATCACTAGTGTATGTATGCATGGGATAGGTGTCTACCCATTTGGAATGTCCATCCACCAGTACTAAAGACATTTTTTCGACAGGAATGGTCCAGCATAATCAATATGTACTCTCCTCCAAGGTTTTTCTGGCCATTCCCAAGGACAGAGTGAAGCCTAAGCAGGAGTTTTGTGACTCTCTTGACAGAGAAAACAGTATCAGTATCTATATTTGGCCACCACACATAACTCTGGGCTAGCCCTTTCATTTTAGTAGAGCCTGGATGTGTTTGATGGAGTTCCTCCATTATCACTTCATGTTCTTATTTTGGAATAATGACCTGTGCTCCCCATAATACTCATCCATCTTCCACGCATTGCAGAGCTTACAATAAGGTGTGAACTCCTGAGCAGCTTTGGTCTGGGTCCATCTCCTTAGCACAAGTTCTCTAACTGTTGCAGGTACTGGATCTTTACCAGTCCATGATTTTCCTTGTAATGCTAGCACTAGAGGTGTATGAAGATAGTCCATTAGTAAAACTATCTCTTTTCCTTTGTCTTTTTTAAATCTTCTGTAAAAGCAAACAGCTTAGAGCATCTGCATTCCCTGCTTCTTACCAGCTTTGTATAACATAGTATATTCATAGGCTCTCAAGTCACTGCCCATTGTGTGATGCCATCTGTGGCAGAGCCTTCATCTCATTAAACGTCGAGATTGGGTGCTGTGATCAGTGAAAATTGTAAATTTTGCCCATACATGTTTTTGTGAAACTTCTGCACACTAAAGATAAAAGTTAATCTTTTTCTAAGTGTGGAAAAATTATGTTCAGCAGAAGACAGAGTCTGGGATACAAATCCAGTTAGCTCTGACCCATCCTCCATCCGGTGAGCTAAAACTGCTTCAATTCCCATTGGGAAGTATATCACAAGACAAGTTCAGTTTTTTGTCAGCTTGATAATGAACCAGGATTTCTGAGGACTGCAACAATAGTTTAGAATGCTGAAACGTTTCTTGTTTCTTGAGCTGATTTCCAATACCATTTAACCCTTTCTAAGTTACATATACAGAGGCATTAGAAGTATTGATAAGTTTTTGGCAAAAAAAACTTACGTAGTAATTCAGCAAGCCTAAGTAAATCTTCAGCTCTGAAATACTCCTAGGTACAGAGGCAGCCTGAATTACTTTGACTTTCTCAAAGTACCCCCTGGGCATCCACTTTATATCCCAAACATATGTTTTTATATGCCGGGAAGTAACACTGATCCTTTTTGAGGTACAGACCTGCTTCTTTTAGCCTGTTTAGCACTTCCAATACATGTTGTAAATATTCTGTTTCTGTGGTATCTATGATATACTGCCGCATGTGGAGTTCCTTGAATCAATCCTTCCAGGGTTCTCTGAAAATAGCAGGGCTTGAGGACACCAAATGTAAAGTAACCAACTATATTTAAACAGTCCTTTGGGAGTATTTGCAGTGGCATACTGCTTGGAACCTTCATCCAGAATGATCTGTTGGCAGGCACGGCTCGTGTGTAATTCTGCAAACAATTGCCCTGCAGCTAGAACTCCTCAATTTTTGGAACTGGGTCTATATTGTCACCGCATATGTGTACGCAACCATTCATCTTCAACCCTGATAATATTGGTGCTGCCCATTCAGAAAACTTTTCAGGTTTAACTTTACAGGTTGCCTGTAGTCTTTTTAACTCAATTTAAACTTTTTGGTTTGTGACAAAGGATACGGATCTGGGTTTGAAATAATGTGGCAAGATATTTGGGTTTATGTAGATTTTACCAGTAGAGACTTTTCAAGTGCTCAGTTCATCTTGAAATAATTCCTTATGTGTATTTAAAACAGTTCCCAGAACTAGATCATCTTCTGATTTCAAGTGATGCACTTTACATTTCCAATCCAGTGAAAGGTCAGCCCTCTGCCGAGCAACTCTGGGCCAGTGCCTGCTGTGATAGGTTCTTCCCCCTGCCCCCCCGGGGTGCAACCTGGTACTGGGGTACTGCTGAACCCTCTGTCTCACCAGCCCGGGCTCCCTCTCACCCCATGGTACTGTGACAAGCTACAATCCCCTCCAGGACTTGTACTCACACAGGCTGGGACACACCCAACTGCAGTTACCTGAGTGCTTCTCCTCAGCCACTCATGAACTAACAATAGAGAGGCTGCAGCCAATTCTCTACAGCTCCTTAGCCTTGCACCCCAGAGCTCTACCATCCTGCCCCAGTCAAAAGTCTGACAGGTATGAATATTTCCCTGCTCCCTTGATGTGGAGAGGACAATTCACAAGCCCTTGTTTAATGAGCTGAGATTCTCCACGCACTTCAAGTAAACCACACTGTTTTAAGTAAAAAAATATAAAACAGATTTATTAACTACAGAAAGATATATATTTAAATGATTATAAGTAATATCATACAGATCAAAGTAGATTATCATAAGAAATAAAAGAAAACCGCAATCTAAGTTCTCTAAACTGGACAGGATTTGAATCAGTTGTACAAACAGTCCACCAAGCTTCCATACACAGGCAGGCTTGCTTCTTTCCTGTCTAGAGCCCCCCTTTCCCAGTTCAGTCTTTGTTTCTTAGGTGTTTTCAGGTGCTGTGTTGTAGGGAGAGTGAGGCCTGTTGGTGATGTCACTTCTCCCTTTTATAGCTTCTTCCAAGCCAAGTTCCCAGCACAGCTTGTGGGAAAATACAGCTATTGAAATGGAGTGCAGAGTCTTGTGATCTAGTCACATGCCTTTACATTCTTTAATGAGTCATGGCAGCCATTATCCAGAGGCTGGGTGAAGCATACACAGGTGAGGATAAGCTCTTTCATGGTCCATTGTCTTTGTTTATGGGCCATTCAACTTGAAAAGGCCATTCATAATGTCATGTCTAGGCTGTAAAAAGAAAAGGAGTACTTGTGGCACCTTAGAGACTAACCAATTTATTTGAGCATAAGCTTTTGTGAGCTATAGCTCACTTCATCGGGTGCGTGCAGTGGAAAATACAGTGGGGAGATTTTATATACACAGAGAACGTGAAACAATGGGTGTTATTGTTTCACCCATTTCACATATTGTTTCACTCTAATGAGAGTGATCAGGTAAGGTGAGCTATTACTAGCAGGAGAGAAAAAAAACCTTTTGTAGTGATAATCAAGGTGGGCCGCTTCCAGCAGTTGACAAGAATGTGTGAGGAACAGTTGGAGGGGCGGGGGGAATAAACATGGGGAAATAGTTTTACTTTGTGTAATGACACATCCACTGCCAGTCTTTATTCAAGCCTAAGTTAATGATGTCCAGTTTGCAAATTAATTCCAATACAGCAGTCTCTTGTTCGAGTCTGGTTTTGAAGTTATTTTTGTTGAAGAATACCACTTGTAGGTCTGTAATCGAGCGACCAAAGAAATTGAAGTGTTCTCTGGCTGGTTTTTGAATGTTATAATTCTTGACGTCTGATTTGTGGCCATTTTTTCTTTTACGTAGAGACTGTCCAGTTTGGCCAATGTATGTGGCAGAGGGGCACTGCTGGCACATGATGGCATATATCACATTGGCAGATGTGCAGGTGAACAAGCCTCTGATAGTGCGGCTGATGTGATTAGGCCCTATGATGGTGTCCCCTGAATAGATATGTGGGCACAGTTGGCAACGGGTTTTGTTGCAAGGATAGGTTCCTGGGTTAGTGTTTTTGTTGTGTGGTGTGTGGTTGCTGGTGAGTGTTTGCTTCAGGTTGGGGGGCTGTCTGTAAACAAGGAATGGCCTGTCTCCCAAGATCTGTGAGAGTGATGGGTCGTCCTTCAGGATAGGTTGTAGATCCTTGATGATGCATTGAAGAGGTTTTAGTTGGGGGCTGAAGGTGGTGGCTAATGGCGTTCTGTTATTTTCTTTGTTGGGCCTGTCCTGTAGAGGGTGACTACTGGGTACTCTTCTGGCTCTGTCAATCTGTTTCTTCACTTCAGCAGGTAGGTATTGTAGTTGTAAGAATACTTGATAGAGATCTTGTAGGTGTTTGTCTCAGTCTGAGGGGTTGGAGCAAATGTGGTTGTAATTTAGAGCTTGGCTATAGACAATGGATCATGTGGTGTGGTCTGGATGAAAGCTGGAGGCATGTAGGTAAGTATAGCAGTCAGTAGGTTTCTGGTATAGGGTGGTGTTTATGTGACCATCACTTATTAGCACTGTAGTGTCCAGGAAGTGGATTTCTTGTGTGGACTGGTCCAGGCTGAGGTTGATGGTGGAATGGAAATTGTTGAAATCATGGTTAAATTCCTCAAGGGCTTCTTTTCCATGGGTCCAGGTGATGAAGATGTCATCAATGTAGTGTTAGTAGAGTACGGGCATTAGGGGACGAGCGCTGAGGAAGCGTTGTTCTAAATCAGCCATAAAAATGTTTGCATACTGTGGGGCCATGTGGGTACCCAAATGTGAAATAGTTATGGGTGAGGACAAAGTTATGGATGAGGACAAAGTCACAAAGTTCAGCCTCCAGGTTTGCCGTGACATTATCAGGGATACTGTTCCTGACAGCTTGTAGTCCATCTTTGTGTGGAATGTTGGTGTAGAGGGCTTCTACATCCATAGTGGCTACAAGTCGTCAGGAACAGTATCCCCGATAATGTCACAGCAAACCTGGTGGCTGAACTTTGTGACTTTGTCCTCACCCAGACTAACACGGCTGCTACTCTGAAACCTGTCTAGACTGTATGTAACCTGTCACAGCAGGCACTGGCCCAGAGTTGTGAGTGATACCCAAGTGTAAGCACATTTGAAATACAGATACATGTTAACATTACATTATTTTGTACACATAGTCAATCTCTTGCATACCAATCCACTCTAATATACTGTATTTGCAGGTAAGATGAGCCTATGGGAAACTCATAGGGAATTAGGAGAGACAGTTATCCAGGTACTTGTCCATCTCTACCCCTTTTTATGAGACCCTATTTCAAGAGATATGATTTATGTGGAATACTGCCACTCGTTTTACTGTGCAATAACTTTTTTTCTTTCATTTCCATGTCTCTGCAGTTGGGTTCTCCTTGGTAAAATGAGGATCTAGAGAAGTAGAGGAAAGTTTATATATATATATATCATTTGACAGCTTGAAAGTCAGAATGGTATGACGTACTGTTGAACAGTCCAAAGCTATTAATTCCATCAGATTCTGTGTAAGCAGATCTTCTTTCTCTGTCACTGTGTTTTGCTGCAAACTCTCTGTTGGTACTATCGACCAAAAGCAAAAAATTCTCTTGTCAAAATATTCACACAAGTAGTATAAAGCAATAGCTGTTCTTTCCCTGCACTTACATTCAAATGTAAGCCTTATTTACTTTTTTATTCTAGGTTTGTTTTGGTACTCTGGGAAAATACATTTTTCTTGTTGTGCTGAGTTGCCTTGTTTATTACTGTACAGTCTCTTTGCCTGACAGAATATATTTTACATGTCCAAGCCTCCAAGAATATTGAGCAATGGCTGAAAGACAGGAATTTAGAGAAAATCATGAAAACCTGATTTTGGAATCAAGTAATTTAGGCCCTGCTTTTATTGCCTGACATTAAAGTTTATTTTTTGTGAGAATAAATGACAATATAAATATTTCTAGTTATTTTTCTATAACTGTTAGGCATAAGGCAGTAATATTTCAATAACTCAGAACAAGTATTAAATATATGTAGATTAATTTAAGATTGCATACCTTCAGTTACTGCTCTCTGAAAATATTTTGCCAACTTCTCAGCTGTGTATATTGGCACAACTCCACAGACTTCAGGGTCAATTTACACCAACTGAGGATGTATATTTGTTGTGATAAGTAATCACTCTTGGGCCCACAATGGGAATTCCCCAAGATCAAAGCCTTTTGGTCAAACAGATACCCTTTGGGCCATTGTCTCTAGTGGAGTATAGGCATCCCACGCTAGAGTGCCCTAACAGCTATAATAGTTCCTTTCAAATGGGAAGTGAAAATATTCCCATTTGTACAACAAAACATGAGGGCTAGAATGAATCACAGGTGTTTATCAGAGGGAGATGCATAAAGTGCACCACCCAGAAATAGCCTGGAAGGAACTCAGACTCAGCAAATCACAACTGCCCCATACTCCTCTGTGAGAAGAGTAATCTATGGCAGCCTTTGAAAGGGATGCAACTTACTTCTCCTTGAGCATGCCCAGGGTGAAAGTAACTTAAAGGATTTACCGGTACGCCAGAGTCCTGAGTGGGGGCGTGGCCTCAACCGGAAGAGGTGGGGCATTTAAATCAAGATTTAAATGCCCTGGGGCTCCATCTGCAGCTGGGAGCCCCGGGGCTTGGGGTGATTTAAAGTGCCCGGGGCTCTGGCCGCCGCTACCGCAGCAGAGCTCTGGGCCCTTTAAATCGCCACCTCTGCGCCAGGGCTCTGGCATCAGGGCTCAGGCAGCGCTTTAAAGGGGAGCCCTGGGCCCTTTAAATCGCTGCCCGAGCCCGGCTGCCAGAGCCCCAGGGTAGCAGTGGCAGGGCTCCGGCAGTGATTTAATGGGCTAAGGGCTCTGGTCGCTGCAGGGAGCCCTGGGCCATCTAAATCACCAGCCTGGGGAAGCCAGTCTGGTCTGGCACAGTGTATCGGCTCTTGCCAGTATGCCATACTGTACCGTACCGGCTTACTTTCACCTCTGCGCATGCTGCCAGCCGTGCTGAGGGGTGCCAGGAGGGAACACTATGACTCTACCCTCCTCCTGTCATCCTCTGCTCTGTTTCTGCCCACTTGCTCCTTATCTAGAGCATTCAGAATTCAGTCCTTGATCTCCTCAGATCCAGGTTCCCTAACTTGGCTATGCAGGGGTAAGATGGAGACTTAATTCCCTGCATGCTAGGGCTAGTCACAATGTAGCCCTAACTGAATAATAAAATGGAAAAGAATAAAAAGCTCTCAGCTCTTTGGGAAGGTGTTTGTATAGCTGGTTTTCTATTACAGTATATGGATAGTGTGGTCCAGTGGCTAAGACACTAGGGTTGAAGTCAGGCAATCTGGGTTCCATTCTTGACTTCATCCCTAACTCAGTATGTGACTATGGACAAGCCACTCTGTGCTGCAGTTTTCCCATACATAAAATGGTGATAAAATACAAGTACTTACCTACCTTTTGAAAGTGATTTGTGGTTCTTGGATGAAATGTATTATAAACAGTAAGTGAAAAGTATTATCTGCTTTTATCAAATCTTTTATGGAAACTCTCCCCTCTAAGTGATTGATTCTGAACAAGTCAAGGGTAGCAGACACCAAAATTATTTATGATCTGTTGTCTGTTTTGTGATCGCAGTGCAGCTGGTCATTGAGATTTAAGGAACAACCACATCTGGAATTAACTGGCATTATGTTTGTAAGTTTCAACAGAGAAACCAATGAATTACCTTGCAGTGGAAGCTCATCAGTTGTATCTTCTCATCCTTAGAAGATGTCTCTCTAATAGCATTGATGCCCATTGGTGAGGGCAGAAAGAATACGCTTCTACTGTTACAATGTTTCCTGTACTTGTTCTGTAGATTGAAGTCTTTTAAAATCAGATAGTGTAGGACTGGGTTTTTCAGAGGAACATAAAAGAGAAAGTTGCCCAAATCACATTAAATTTAGATTTTTTCTAGGCTCCTCTGAAAAGGAAGTCTTTGGAAATAGGAAGTGTGTGTCCGTGTGTGACATACATACATACACAAACATGAATATTCTGGCATCTATTGTGGAGCATTGGTTACTGTTGAAAATACCAACATTCTCTCTGAGACATATTATCTATAATAAACAAGGGGGGGAAAAGACCATCTCCATGCTTTAAAGTCCCAGCAGTTTTTCCTTAAAATTTTAGTGTTTTCGCTTCAGGAATCCGTTTTATACATCTAGTTGGATTATGGTTTTTAAAGATTCACTTGCAAAACTGAAAAGAGCAACACAGCATTTTTAGTCTGATTGAATGGCCAATAAACTCAGGGAAATAGCTCGGGAGAGAATCTCAGATGCACCCTTCACTGTTTATGTGTATTATATTGTATGCCTGATCACATAATAGTCACTTCTCAACCCATATATTTTGCCATGCTAGAGCAATCGTAATTGGACTGACTCCCAGGGTCTTGTTTCAACACCACTTTCTTCACTGCCGTCCCTTACTACAGTGAACATTCATTGAACATGCTTCCTTCTTCACCCAACACATAACAATTTTGTATGGCAAGAGTGTGGAAGCTGCTGGAGGTTATGTTTGGGATGGCTGTTTTCTCATCCTTAATGACAAGGAATGTTTGACAGTAAATTCATTATAAAAGGGGTTGATTCTGTAACCATGACACATATAGTCATACAGTTAGTCCCACTGCTTGTAATTTCCCCCCATGATTAAGGGTGACTGAATCAGAGCCTAAGCAAGTATATTTTCTGGGACTTCAGATGACAGCATATAGCAACCTCATGTATAATGTAGTATGACATTGAGCAAGTGAAGGGTGGGTTACTGCTTATGACAGCACAATGAAAATTCAAGGAGAGAAGTACATTTAGTGCCTCTGATGTGGTGAAGAGAATGTTTTGATAGGTTTGTTGGATGGATTCCCTAGTGAAGGAAATGATTTGTCTTTTGCAGGGCAATTTACAATGGAAGGTCCCTGCTGTATCAATGACTTTTGTCCAGCTTCACACTGTAAAATGTAACAACTTTATTTTGCATTCTCAGAGTTCTCTCATCGGTAGGAGCTGGTATCCAGCTACTTCATTGAATGTTTTTGTCATTACAGGTCATGTATTTTCTTAACGGATGTCAACATTACACCATAGTCCATCTGCTGCTTTGGTTCTCAAACCTTATAGCATGATTACAGGATCTTCTATCCATTGCACTGAACTTTTGATTAATGGTATCAAGTAGCTAGTTAGATAATCAGAGTATTTTGTTTTTCCTGAGGCAATGCCTCTCTGGTGCTGTCCTTTGTAAACCAAATCCACCACTGTGTTGTTTCATCTTATATTTATGAACTATTGTCAATTGTGGTTAAACATCTGCTTGCTATCTGGCATGATTCCACTAGTTTTAGACCATGTTTCCAAGTATGATGATGCTTTCATTGTTTTGTTCTATTTAAGACATAGCAGGCCAAGGATAATCATGATTTTTATTAGAAAATAGTCCACTGAGTGACTTCAAGATGTACTTGCAAAAGCTTTAAATGGCTGGCAAAAGTGACAGTGTTACCATAATATACATCTGAGTTTTTCTTTTAGGGGAAAATAATTATTTTTCAGTTGGAATACAGCGTGATTATTTTATTTTGTGAAGCACCTAACATCTATTTGTCATCTAGTGGTCTTCAAAATCAATACCCAGGTTTGAATTCTGTTGTCGCTTTCTGCAAATTACAACTGAAGCTACTCCACTGATATAAAAGGAACTGATTTTAGATAGATATAATTGAGAGTAGAGCTTTGCCTCTACATTTCTTATTTCACTTTTTGATACTCTTTTTTCGTTAAGTTGTACTTATGCTGTCACTCAAATGGATGTAGTTCTTGTCCTGTTTCTACTGCTTGTATTTTCTTGAGCCACAAACTCTTAAATATCTCTGGGTCAGGTTATCCCATAGCTTCAAATTGCAGGCTTTCTTCTTATGGAGAAGCTGGCGCTGGCCGCTGCCCAGGGTAGGATACTAGACTAGATGGACCACTAGCCTGATCTACTATGGCAATTTTTATTTTCCTGTGTCAAATATGGCACACATTCAGGACCACTTCTTTTTATTTAGTAATTCCACTATGCTTTGTCAGTTCTATTTTTCAGGTGTTGGGCATCTTAGTGAGTTTATTTACCAGAATTACAGGGTTTGATTGTTTCTTTACTTATTATCAAAGAGCAAAATGACCCCCCTGTTCAGAAAGTGTCCTGTTGGTTTCTCTGGCACTGGGTCTTCCTGCAAGTGACAGCATTTTAACCAAGAAGTTTCATCTGCAGGAAAGCAGAATAGATAGTGAAACCATATTAAAATGTAGTGGTCCAAATTCTGCTCTCAGCAAAATATGAATTCACAAGTTTGCATGGAGATAATTGACAGCAGGATCTGATCCAATAGGTTTTAGGAAGATGGAAAATGGATATTGAATAGTAATTAACATTTAATTATTATTTATATTCTTGTTGATGTTATTTCATTTGTGTGTCTACACAAGAAGGCTAATAATCCTGGTTTGTTTGTTTTCTCTCTATATATATCTATATATAATGTTATTATATCTCATGCTTTGCTATTATTCAGTGTGAATGTATGTGTACTTTTTATGCAAGAAATGATCAAATATAAATAACAGATTGCTATGTGTAATACATTCTTAATCTTGTTTTACTTTAATATTTCTCATGTGTCCTTGAAAAATGAATAATTTGTTTTAACTTCCTCTAGATATTTGACTCTTTCCACCTTTTTCATTGTCACCAAGTCTTTGATGATTAATCTTTACCACCAATAACTCATTCCAAACCTTCACTGATCCTGCTTTACACTGTGACATATTCTCCCCTTTTGCTTAATCAATTTATCCCATTTTTGGTATGTTTTATGCCCTTACACTTGTTCTGTCTGCCACTCCTTCATTTTTAATCTCTGCATTCTATGATACATAGGCACCTTAAAATAAGTGTACGCATTGATATTATTTAATGAAAAACAAGCCTTGCTGAACAAATGAGTCTTACTGAGCAAATTCTAATGATCCCAGAGCACTCTTCTGAACACACAACTATTACCATTCTACTGTGCACGAGAAAAATGGGCTGGCTCCAAGCTAACTCAAAAAATGCTTATCCCTTCACAACCTTCCTTGCTGGAATTTTTAGCAGATGATTTTCTGGAATGTTATCTCTTGAGATGACCTATTTCTCCTCCTTTCTGCCTACTTAAAGTATATCTTCCAAAAGAAGGTGGAAAGAAGAGAAAAGCAGCATATAATGTATATCTATAGCATCTTAGACAGCAATGTCCACAGGAACCGATATGTTTATTTTTAATTATTTTGTAGTAGCACCTAGAGGCTCCAGCCAAGATAGGGCCCCCTTGGAGTAGACATGGTGCAAACACATAGTTAGTTACAATTCATTCCTGAATTGCTTACAGTCTAAATACACAAGATGGACAAAGGCTGGAAGAGAAAATAGAAGCAGGAGGCTAAATCCATAAAGATACTGAATGGCCTAACTGCCACTTCAGTCACCTAAATCCAGTATTCAGGTACCTCTGGGATCCTTAGAACCCTGCTCAGCTGCCACCTAACTCTGGAGGTGCTTATAGTCCCACACTATTTCTGCTGGAGGGCACGTGCAAAACCACCTAATTTTTTTATTTTGCCTTAGCCCCAAGTTACAATGCTGGCCGCCCTTCCCGCAGCCCCCATTGGCCTGGAGCGGGGAACCATGGCCAGTGGGAGCCGCGATCAGCCAAACCTGCAAATGCAGCAGGTAAACAACCCGGTCCAGCCCGCCAAGGGCTTTCCCTGAACAAGCGGCAGACCAGCTTTGAGAACCACTGCTTTAAAGCATGTAAAAGATCAACCCAAACATGCAGTACAAGATTTTCTAAGTTTAAGTTTTAAGATCATAGACTGGAAAATTAGCAAACCAAACCAAACGTAGCATGTTCAATTCTTTTCTTTTTCCTCTTTTTTTTTTATTCTTTATCCCACTGAAGTATGTCTTTTCTCTACTTTGAATTTTACACTGGAGTGTATTTATTAGATGCCTTTTCTATCATCACTCTGGTTTCGATATATGGATTAGGAAACATGCATCTTTTGCTTCCAAGAACAAAACAAAAGAAAAAAAATCCAGAAGCATTTTTATAAATGGTGGGAGGGTTGTGTCTTTTAGTCTCCCTGTTGGAGCGTTCACATAGCTTTTTGTTGCTAGTATTCACCTCGCTTTTGTAGCCTATAGGACTAACATGCTTGCTTGCATATATACACATATCTTTTTGTAATAGTTTAAGTATTTGGATTATTGTAATAGGTTTATAGATTTATATTAAAGTAAGTTTGGCTGTAATGCAAGAGACCTACAGGCCATATCCTGTATGTTAAGCTAAGGCAGAGTTAGCATATCTATATTAAGACCTTTTACTCAGAAAGCAAAGTTGACCTATATCTTGTTACCTAAATAAATGAGTACTCATGGATTCTTATGCCAGAGAATCCATGAGTACCCATGCCTATGTCTATGACCTTTTATCTAGACCAATAGACAATGGAGAATGACATAGGGTTTTTTTCAATGTTGTACCCACAGACTTAACAGGTACACCACAAGGGAACATATGTGCGTAGGTACATGTCATCAATACGCACATACATACTAGCCTATGGGGTAAGCATACCCTAACATTTTGTGGGTGAGGAATGAAATTTGGGCATAGGAGGAAGGATTTCCCAACTTTGCCCGATAAAAGAGGTGACCCACCTTGATAGAGTACTTCATTCTCACTTACTTCCTCCACTCTCTCTATCTCACTCTTCTTATTCTGACAGGTTTCAGAGTAGCACCCGTGTTAGTACTTGGGGCACCTTAGAGACTAACAAATTTATTTGAGCATAAGCTCATGAAAGCTTATGCTCAAATACATTTGTTAGACTCTAAGGTTCCACAAGTACTCGTTTTCTTTTTATTCTATCTACTATGACTACTACCATTAGTAGGCTATACTTGTTCTTCTTAAACTTTAAGTTTCAAGGGAACTAGGCGATGCTTGGTTTCCCTAAGATTTTATTCTTAGAATTATAGAATCATAGAATATCAGGGTTGGAAGGGACCTCAGAAGGTCATCTAGTCCAACCCCCTGCTCAAAAGCAGGATCCATCCCCAATTAAATCATCCCAGCCAGGGCTTTGCCAAGCCTGACCTTAAATACTTCTAAGGAAGGAGATTCCACCACCTCCCTAGGCAACGCATTCCAGTGTTTCACCACCCTCCTAGTGAAAAAGTTTTTTCCTAATATCCAACCTAAACCTCCCCCACTGCAACTTGAGACCATTACTCCTTGTCCTGTCCTCTTTCCTGCAGACTAAACAATCCCAGTTCCCTCAGCCTCTCCTCATAAGTCATGTGTTCCAGACCCCTAATCATTTTTGTTGCCCTTTGCTGGACTCTCTCCAATTTATCCACATCCTTCTTGTAGTGTGGGGCCCAGAACTGGACACAGTACTCCAGATGAGGCCTCACCAATGTCGAATAGAGGGGGACGATCACGTCCCTCGATCTGCTCGCTATGCCCCTACTTATACATCCCAAAATGCCATTGGCCTTCTTGGCAACAAGGGCACACTGCTGACTCATATCCAGCTTCTCGTCCACTGTCACCCCTAGGTCCTTTTCCGCAGAACTGCTGCCTAGCCATTCGGTCCCTAGTCTGTAGCTGTGCATTGGGTTCTTCCGTCCTAAGTGCAGGACCCTGCACTTATCCTTATTGAACCTCATCAGATTTCTTTTGGCCCAATCCTCCAATTTGTCTAGGGCCCTCTGTATTCTATCCCTGCTCTCCAGCATGTCTACCACTCCTCCCAGTTTAGTATCATCCGCAAATTTGCTGAGAGTGCAATCCACGCCATCCTCCAGATCATTTATGAAGATATTGAACAAATTCGGCCCCAGGACTGACCCCTGGGGCACTCCACTTGACACCGGCTGCCAACTAGACATGGAGCCATTGATCACTACCCGTTGAGCCCGACAATCTAGCCAACTTTCTACCCACCTTATAGTGCATTCATCCAGCCCATACTTCCGTAACTTGCTGACAAGAATACTGTGGGAGACCGTGTCAAAAGCTTTGCTAAAGTCAAGATACAATACATCCACTGCTTTCCCTTCATCCACAGAACCAGTAATCTCATCTTAGAAGGCGATTAGATTAATCAGGCATGACCTTCCCTTGGTGAATCCATGCTGACTGTTCCTGATCACTTGCCTCTCATGTAAGTGCTTCAGGATTGATTCTTTGAGGACCTGCTCCATGATTTTTCCAGGGACTGAAGTGAGGCTCTTAGTTTGTTTATTAGATTTTGATTTTAAGTTTAAGTTAGTCAAGTAAATCCTAAGTTAATTTTGATAGCTCTTAGCATTAGCTTTTTCTAAGCACTGCATCCCTCACTCGAGAATTGAGAAACCTGAAGTGCAAGGCTAGTTCCGTGTCCCTTACCACCAGGTTATCAAGGAAGGGTGTGAGTATATTAACCAAAGTTTTTTTGCATCTAATACTATATTAGTATATGTATCTTTTGAATAGCAGTAATGCAATTGTAACTTTGTAACTCTGAGTATTTTACCATTTACTTACTATTATTGATTTTAATAAAAAGTTTTTAAGGCTATATCTGTCTCAGTGTGAGCTTCCTGTTATACCCCACGAGTGTCCTTTGTAAATTCTGTGGAGCCTGCTTCGGGACAAGAACTTTTATCTTCTGATCAAACAGGTTGGCAAGCCTAAGACCCATACTAATTAATATTACTAATTAATTATTATTAAGATTATTAATAAATTAAATGAAATTAAAATTAAATAAGAATTAATATTATCAGTACACCCTAAATCAGGCTACACTTTGTTACACTGGAGAAAGGTAAAAGGAAAAAAATGCAGGTCTCTAGCTGAGTGTAAGGTGTATGCAGCTCGATGAAAACACAGGGTTTCTAAACAACAAAGTAAAATCAGTTCACCATTGACATAAATAATTTTAAAATAGAGTTGCTGGAGCATGAGTGTGAAAATAGATGTGCCAGAAATACTTTAAGGGAAATAGTAGGTTTCATTTAAACTATTGGAATGGTGTAAAGTAACCTTTCTCTAAATGAGAATCATGGCACCTTATTCATTTTCCTTTTTCTTCTGGTTTAGCATTACCTTGGTGCAAACAGAACAGAGCAGTGAACGTTCAGTAATCAGTAGATAGCTCTACTTCTGCTGAGTCCTCAGTGAAAACAGTTAAGCAAGAAAGAATACATTCTATATCTTTTCATTTTCCTTTGACCTACTTGAGCCTCCCATGAAAAAAAAAATAGTGTGTCCCTATGGAAGCCAACCTCAGAGTTTGAGGAAACACTGTTTTGAGGTATCATAATCAGCAACTGTAACAGTCACTAGGGAATCAATGCCACCTAAAACGTCCTTGAGTACAGTCTTTTCAAGAAAACGTGTAAAATGTCTTACATTATACAAGGGAACACTAAAATGATGGTACATGTGTCTTATAGCATTATTTTCAAAGTTGGTGGAAGTAGGGAAATTAGGAAGACTAAGACCTTAAAGAAAGTTTTATATGGATACACAATTTAGAGCTGGTTGAAATTTGGAGTCTCAATACTATGGAAAATTCCAACATTACAAAATTTATTTTTAGTCAGTCAAAAATTTTCCATTATGATAAAATCAAACTTTCCAATTTCAGTTTTCTTGCACTGTATTGTACTAAATTTCAAAACCGAAAATTGAAATACTCCCTTCTAAAAATCCATTTCAATTTTTTCTCTTTTTTTAAAAAAAAAATAATGCATGCCTACAAAAATGTTCAGTTTCAATTAAACTATATTGTTTATCAGAAAAACATCTCATCCTAACATTTTCAACCAGCTCTAATATCACTGATTTCATTACAACTGTGGTGCTTTGGATGTGCCATATCTTCAGCAAGACAATAGACAGTGCTGGAGGAATGGAGGCATGACTTCCAATCATCTTTCTCATAACAATCTAGCATGAGTTGAGTTGTGCACTTAAAGCAGAGATTCAACCACTTTATTATGTATCCTACCCAAAATTACAGCACTTATTTTTTGAGAACAGAATTAATTTATATGAGTTTGACAAGAAAAAGAAGATATAGGCTGCAATTTTCCAAGGAGCCTCAGTGAGTTAGGTATCCAAATTCCACTGCAATACAATGGGAGTTAGCCCATTTGAAAATCCAAATCATAGTGTATAATTCTTTCATCAATGTATGCTGTACCTGAATGCCTGGGACAATGACTACCTGATCCTCATGTAGTGTAGCTTGCATGTCAGTTATAGCACCCAAACATGTACAGGTTGAAGCATAAACTGGGAAGAGAAAGTGGAGTACTAAAAGCATGCTAGAATTGGAAGTGTTTATCCCTCTTGTCTCTTGGGATGGAGTTGATTATCAGAGCAACTTAATCCTTCCTTCCCTGTTGAATGTATATTGGGACTAGTGAAGAACCAGGTAGAGTTTAGAGATAAATTGGTGAGTTACCTTTAATGTTAACAAAGTGGCTCTTCCCCCTTGTAATACTGTAATTTATAAAAATAAAGTTTGTATGTTGTATGGGGTCAGACTTTTTTCCTTCTGTTTGCGCCCATATATGGCTGTACAAATTCCCACTTCCAGTGATTTGTTAATCTATATGAATGGTGTTATCTTTGCCAAAATACCCTATGTCCTAGTCCTCCATCAACGCGTTTACTCTTTTTTATCATAATCAGTGGACTTTCAATGGTAAGGATGAGACTGGAAATATGTGCATTGTGTTTGGGGGGGATGTTACCTTGTCACAGTTACAATTGAATTTTGCCCCTTTTTGAGTGGGTCTCAGCTGCAGTCCTTCAGTCAACAGTGTGTGGGACAGCTAATGAGAGTCAGTTATACACTCATTGGTTTGGCAATAACATCGGTCTGGACTATTTCAAATATTCAGAGCTGACACCCATTGGAGTCAGTTCTTACCTCTGAACCTTCTGAGGACCAAATGTAGGACACAGTTTGTGACAAGGATTCATGGTGAGCAACACAGATATATTCATGCAGAGCACGAATTGGTGTGGGATTCATTCTTTTAATACGAATAACTCTATATCGTCAATTTCATGATTCTTTACTTGTGATGCAAATAATTTTCAACACTAATATTGAAACAACAAATGTGCATAATACCAGATGTAACTTTGGGTCTGAAAGGAAGGACACTTGAGAAGTTAGAGACAATGATACTTCAACCTAAGTAAGAACTGCAGGAGCATGTCTTTAAGCTCATAAATAGCAATGACCAATGAGAGTCCCTGTATGCATGTCTATCTGAAGTATAACTACATTTTTCTAACCTTCTTTGGTATAGAAAGTGGTCCAACAGTTCATAAATTTAAAGTTTTTACTAGACAAGCCAAATTCCCACTCATACATATAAAGCTCTTGTTTTTTTTTTTTTTAATTATTAGTAGTATAAATATTTGGTCTTCTTTCTACCCTAGAGTCTAATGAATCTAGGAATATATGGAATTCAATAGCTGTGGTTCTGCTAAATCTACTTTCCACTCTGTATTTCTGAGTTCTCCCTTATATGCACAACTGGCATGCAGATCTACTTCCAAAGAATCTCCTTTCTGGAGTTACTTGAATTACCACAGGCAGTTCCTGAAACTCCTCTCACAGTACCAGCACGGCAAAGGCATCCCCAGAGTGAGCTTTCCCTCTTCTGCCTCCATTTGCCTGTGATCTGTCTCATTCTATCATTCCTGCTTCTCCCCTTTATCCCCATGTCTTTTGCACTTAATCCAGCACTGCTATGACTTTGTGTTCAATGTCCCACATTTAGTCAATGGCATTACTCATGTGCATGGTTAAGCACACATGTAAGCATTTGTGAGATTGGAGCCTCTCATTGTAAGCATCAAGAGGCATGTTTCCATGTACACTGGACTAGTATATTTACCTTTAATTATAACACTTTTTTTTAATATTGTATATGATAGCTATTAGTACATCTTCTGCCTTAGTAAACTAAATTTGTGTGCATGTTTGTTGACTGATTAATGTATTGATGAATAGGGACAGACTGCAACATGTTATTGCTTATATTTACTAGATGAAATGGGTTCAGCTGGTCCGGACCACCCTCTCTTCTTAATAGCTAGATGATGGTGGTGGGGGGAGTGGTTCTTTAAACTTTTTTTTTCTGCTGTCAAATGAGGTCACAGAACTGAAAATGTTGAGAACCACTGCCATAAGAGATACAGCTGTAGGCCCTGATCCAGCAAGGTACTTGAGCGCACACCTAACTTTAAGTATCTGAGTAGTCTAACTGAAGTCAACGGGACTATCCACATGCTTAAAGTTAGACATCTACAGAATTACTTTGCTGGATCAGGTCCGTATTGCACAGAAGAGGCAATGCTGCTGAAGTGCCTACTGAATTCCCTGGGAGCAGGCTCTGGGCCATTATGTTAATGAAGTACTGAATTGCATGAAGTTGATTGAAGATATATCCTTGCATTCAACATTAGATCATTAAAATATGACCTAGCTGAAATTTTAACAACCAATTTTTACCTTTACAATATCAGTCTGAAAGAGATGAACATTGTGTAAAATAATTTGCCCTTTTATAGATGTCAAAAAGGTCTAAATATTTCCTGTCTTGGATGCCACAAATCTTTCAGACTTTGTGTCACACAACATAAACATGTATTGCCTTATAATGGTTTGGAAATCTCCTGTTTTATTGCTGACATATAAAGTTCATAGAGTATGAGTAGAGGTCTTTGTTTTCATGTACAACTTTAGAAACAAGAGTTTACCTTTTAAAGTGGGGTTTGCTACTTCCATTCTAGAAAGACCAGTCATGCCTCTTTGTTGCTACTTGAGTAGCTGTAAGTTATCCTGTTGAAGAGACATGTTTTCAATGCAGATGATAAATCAGACACCATATCTTCAATTACAGCATTGTTTTATGAGAAAAGTTGCTTTCCATTCTTACAAATTACAACCATATTTATTTTTATTTCACTTTGATTCTTTTAGTATTATTTTCTGAATACCCCCCAGGCAGTAAACACTACAAATTTATGGAGTCAGTGGCTCATATTTCTCTGTCTTTCTTGTTAAAGTTATTGACTTACAGAATTCTACAGTGTGGGATAACGATCAACTGCACTAATGGTCATAATAATATGAGTTCTTTTTCTTATTATATCTGAAACTGCAGAGGAGATATCAATGGAAGGGGACAAGTTCATATATTTGGTCTGAAATATACCAAAATCTAACTTTTCCTGGACATTGTCTGAATGCCTCAGGGAGTTTATTTCCTTCACAAGAGAAAAACAGACAAAATTGTCCAGTTAGTGTTTGAGGGAAAACCCACTGATAATTTTTTTTAATAGTCTCCAGACCCATAAACTAAGTGTGGGTGTAAGTAACTCCTGAAATGCTGGGATGTAGTACATATTCAAGAAGCAGGATGTTTTAATAAAATATGTATTCAGCCACAGAGTCAGCAAAAGGAATAAGCACATGCTTAACCCCACTTGTCACCCATTCCACATCTGGCAGCCCTATCATACCTACCTGCAGCTCAAGCTGAATTTCACACATTTCCCTGACCTACAAGCAGCAGCTGCTGCTCCCACTGTTGGCTGCAGACATGAGCAACCTTAGCCATTTTTCTAGAGTGGATGAGGGAAAAAAAATTACAGAGTGGCACAGCAGATTCCCCTCTCCCCCCATCCCGTTGTCCCTGGAAATTGGTATCCAGGGCAACTTCCCTATGCACCCAAGCCCCTAGAACTGGCTTTAGCTCTGGAGCCTGGCTTCAAGAAGCCTGTCTGCTTCTCCTCTGGCTGCTTCCACTCCTGGAAGGGAAGGAACAGCGGTCACAGATGGGAGCAGCAGTGGCCAATCAGGTGGCTGGGATTCAGTAGTTGAGGAGTTCAGTACTAGCACTAGACTCCCTCAGACTGATCCCTGCCAGAAACCTCCCACAGAAAGACCCCTGACCCAGTGTCTCAGAAAGACCACAAGCCCGCTGCCTCCCAGCCAGATCTCAAGAGACACCCTAGAATGCTGTCACCCAGCAACTTCCTTTTCCTGCCAAAGAGCTATTCTGCTCTGCAGACAGACCCTTACAGCCTAGAAAGACCCCAGAACCCTGTACTTCAACTAGCTCCTCAGAGAGATGCCAGCACCCTGCATTCCTGAGAGAGCCCAGCCTCCCAAACAGACCCCTTGACTATTAACCCCATATCTCCTGGTCCTCCTCCAATTGAAATCAATGCAAAACTCCCACTAACTTTAATGGTGCATGCTCATGCTCATAATAATGCTGTAACAAATACATCAGTCTTTTATTCTAAACAAGAGCCATGATCTCATTCTGGAGATGGCATTTGGTTTGTTTTTTATGCGCAGGCTGGAGCCTTTTTTTTAGCAAACCAGGCAGGAGTAAGGAGAAGAGGGTAAGTTCCTCTGCTGAGCACTAAAAAAATCAATTAAAACACATTAAGTATGTTTAATAGCATAAAATAAATAGGAAAGGAGGAAAGGAAGAATCATAGAATGAACATAAAACCTTCACTCGGCAAACCCACAACATTAATACTTAATTTTTTAGCCCAAAGTAACACTTTGAATGTACCTATTTTCCCCTCCACTGGCTCTCTGAATTGTATTAATTATGTATTTAATTTTGTATTAACTGTAGGGCTTAGGAGAGAAGGGGACTGGCTTCTTCTGCTTACCATGATAGTCTTAGCGTAATCAGGTGCTGTTATGATTCTATGATATCAATGCACTTTAAATATTACCTGGAACTGGTTAATACTATGGGTCAGATCCCCAGCAAGTATATATAGACAAACTGAAAGGTGAAAAAGGGGAAAAAATGGAAAGAGAAGGGCAAAAAAGAAATCTCAGCTGGAATGTAGAGTGTTATTTTATGGAACTTATGATCAAATCATTCCTATAGCTTTCCATTTTTCATAGTATAATACAACTTTGTTTTATTATTATTTGTATTTGCTAGCACCTAGTATCCCCAGTCATGCACCAGGACCCCACTGCTCTACGCACTATACAAACACAGAACAAAAAGACAGCCCCTGCCCCAAAGACCATATAAAACAAGAAACAACAGCTGGAGAAACAGTGACATAATCGGTATAAAAAGGCACCTAAGTGATGTAGAAGCCTAAGAGACACTTTGAAAAGTCCCTCAGTCACTTAGGAGCCTTTCAGTTGAAAGTCAATGGAACTTAGATGCTTTGCAAATTTTTTGGCAAAGAGGCTGATGCCCAGATCTTCAAAAAGTTTTTAGGCACCTAATGCATATTGTAATTAATGGCACATAAATACCTTTGAGGATCTTGTTGATATTCAAGCACAATTGAGAAGCAGTTCTGCTGTACTCCAGGGCCTCAGCTAATTCCTCTTGACTAGTGTTTGAATAGCAACAGCAACTTTTCCCCCTTGACACAATTAGCTCAGGTGATATTTGCAGCCTTTCAAACTGTAGCAAAATGTATAATCTTTATTGTACACTGGTGATGAAAGAAGGCAAAATGAAGTTACACAAAGTTCAACATTGATCTCACTCCTCTTCTGACCATGTTGAATACTGAGATGAGTTTAATTCAGTCTTGTGCCCCTCGCACAGCTTTAAGCAGTAGACACTGTACATCAGCATGCAGTGTGGGGAGCCTATTCACTATACATTAAGCACTTGGTCCTTCGCCTATTGAATTCATTGGCCAACCAACCGCCCATCCCCTTTGACTTCAGTAGTGCAGGATCTATGGCCTTAATAGAGAAGTGGGAGAGAATTACTTGAATGTATTAGGCTGTTGTATATTCCATTTTGAATCCTTAAGATAATTAGCCATTGCGTCTCTACATCTAGAACATATTCCACTCCAGTAACAGGCCACACTCACTTGATATGAAATACTGGCTGTTGTCTAATAGAAAGGGCAAGTGACCTCTTTGAAGAGTTATGGCACTGAATTATTTGATGCTGGGGACAGAGCAGGGCAAAGAATGGGACCCATGTAATGAGGGAGAGGGGAGCCAGTGAGCCTCCAAGACAGTTCCGGTCTCTGCAGAGAAGTGAATTAACTTCCCTCCCTACTAGAGGGGACGGGCCAGTGAAAGCTCCCTGCCTATTCCTTCTCCTCATACCCACCCCGAGGGAAATTTTAAGTGAGAGGTTGTGTGTAGAATTGGGTAAAAATAAGAGGAGGCCATAGAAACTAATTCTTTAGAAAATTATTGCTGTTGGCTTTTAAATTTTTTATTTGAAATGTCCAAATTTCAAAAAATGCCAACCAGCAGTATGCCTGGTTGAGAAAAACAGGGAGGACATTTTGTGAAAATGTTTTTTCTCAGGTTGGCTTTTATTTATTTATTTATTTATTCAGTTTTATGTGTAATGTGGTGTACCATTCTACAGCAATGACAATTAAAAACCCACCACACACTCCATATTAGAAATACAAAACAACAGAAAAAAATTCTGTTTGGATCTGGTAACCAGTTAATAAGTTACTAGCTTCCAAATGAGTTCTGTGAACTACAGTGGCACATAAACATGGAAGGTTTTGCTGTGGTTTTGAGAGTAGCCCACTGTTTAATTTCAGTTTTATATTATTCAAATTTTCACATGAACTTTCAGTTCTACACTTAAGATTCTGTACAGTGAATTCAAAACAAAAACCTTTTTGTTTAAGTGCAAAAAAAAAATCCACTTGATAGCCTTTATTAGTTTATTCAGAATGTCTCCAGAAATGTCTTTTTTTTTTTTTAAAGAAACAGGAAAGAATGTTTTTTTTTTCCTCTTCTTTTCTTTTAAAGAAAATTAAGACCACTGTTTTCAGCAATTCTCTCCTATCTTGAACTTCACTTCATGAGGCTGTATAGCCATCATTTTTTCCCATCTGCTGGCATTTTAATAAACAAATCACTATAGTTCTGTGATGCCTCAATCATATTTTCCTTTCTCAAGAGAAAAGGAATGTAGGATCATTTGTTGGGTCATTTTTCCTTTTATCTGACCATGCAAGGTGTGGTGCAAAGGATTTGGGTAAGTGATTCAGATTTTGACATTTCACAAATATATATATTACACTGACATAAGTGGTTTGTCTTTAAGATTTAGATTACAAATGCTCCATAATCTGGAAATGTGTAAACATTAAGATTCTCATGAGGAATGGAAATCAGGGTTTTGCAAGCTTCTTAAAATATTTTTCAAAGTTGCAATACACAACTGGGCCAGATCTCAGATAGTGTAAATAGAATAGGTTGATCAAATCAAGAGGTACAATGCTTTAGCAAAATCTAATAGGGATGGAATTAGCAATGTAGTTTAAGCAGTAATAATGCATTGTTTATTTAAATTCACAAAATCACAGTAATACGGTAGGAGGAATTTGACCTTACAATGAAATCTGGGATCATTTACTTTTTAGATGAGTGTAAGAGCAGGATAATAGGACACAGACGTGCTGACTCACCCACACACGTACAAACCATGAAGTTATAAATAGTAGAGGTAGAGCTGATGCATCAAATGCCAGCAGCAGTTGGTGGGACTGAACACCAGGTGTAACACTGATGACCGGAACCTGAGACCTCTGGAGCTTAGTGCATGAGCCTCTAACTGCATGAGCTAAAAGTCAACTGGCTGTTAACTAAGGCTGTAGAGCAGACTCATTTTATCTCTCTCTCTCTCTAAGTGGTCTCGGTGCCACTGGATGGGACAGAACAGCATACCCAGGAGCTGTGTGGGTTACAAAAGCACATGAACTGTTTGTCTAAATGAAGGACATTGGAACACAAACCAATGAGCTAAACAACCCACACAACAGCAAAGGCATGAACACTAGGGTCCCTTAACAGCAGAGTAAATGTATCAGTGGCAGATATGGGGGGAGGGGTCAGCAGTGGTAGCTGCCATGCACCGTGGCATAAATGGATTTTTCCCCACTATCTGCTTTCAAAAGACACCCAATAACTGTTTTGCTTTGCTTCCTGTTGTTTGGAAGATAGGACCTATATCTTCCAGACAGCTGCTTTGTACCTCACTGCCTGCGGATTTTGTCTCTAAAGCACACTTACCTGGCCCCAGTGTCGAGTGAGCCTTAAATTGTATAGAGCCAGTGGATAGGTTCTTACACCCTACCTCCTCCTGCTTCATATAGCAGAAGAGGGGAAGAAGCTATAAAAATGACTTCTCTTTTCCCCAGCTGCCATATTGACCCCTTAGGACTGTTGTCAATCACTGTCCAAAGAGGCCCATTCTGGCAAACAGCTAATCCAGGTTTAGGAGAGCAGAAAGGTCACCTTTGTATGCCACAGTGCATGACACTTTTGCTGACTTGGGCACTAACCGAGAAACTAGGACAAAGTATTTTCCCCTCTTTTTCTTCTCCCAAATAAAAGTGTCCAATATCTGTTCTCTCTGGTTTTCAAGATTTGGTTTTTACCCCTTAAGCCATAAACACAACTTCTAGAGTTTCTAACAGGGCCAGATCCAATGCATATTTAAGTCAATGGACCTCTTTCCACTGACATCAGTGGGTTTTGGATCAGGTCATTCATTCTTTTGCTAGGCAGACAATGACTTCTGTTCTCCTGCCACTCATTTTTGCCTCTTTGCCTCTCCTCCTTTCTCTCTGCAGAATCACATCTAGTGGCTCAGAAGCCTGTTTAAAATGTTGCGAGAGAGAGGACTTCTCAAATGTTTCCAGATGATCAAGAATGCCTTTTGACAAGCAGGTAATACGCAGTTTGAAACAGAAGCACAATGTACAGTGATTTCAGGGAGGGTAATAATTAGGTAGATATTTGGGAGTGAGTTACTCTGATATTCAATGCCTAGCCTATATTGATTTGGGTACCTGTGCTAGGTTCCTTTGGGGCATTTTGAACTCCACTCTCAGGCCACAGTAAATTTTCTATTGCCAGTTTTGTTTCCAAAAGGTAACTTTGTTGGAAGATTAGCTGTATTAGATCATGAACATTTGTTGTTTCAGTAGTGGCCCAAATATTGCTACTAGATTTTGTTGGAGACCTTCACAGAATATGCCTTGGTTTGCAATCTGTGTGTCAACTGTGGAACAAATAGCGTAGTCTTTGAAAACTGGCCTTCCTACTTCCAAAAATGTATTTAACTCTTTACAACAAGAGAGAAATTAAAGTAATTAATGTGAGCGTATAATTGAAATCACACACACCCCTTATTCATTTTAACTTGTGCATCTTGCTAAACATAATTCACTTCTTGCTAAAAGATTGAACTTCATAGTGTAGTGAGAGTTACCGTTTTCACATTATATTATTGATATTGTTTTTGGAAAAAAATATAGAATATTAAAAATAGAATGTTTCTTTCTCTCTTGACAGGTACCCAGCACTGAAATGTTGTTATACATTATAGAATTTGCTAATAAACAGCAAAAAGAAAGCAAAACAAACAAACAAAAACCCACAAAAAACTCATAACATCATTTTCTGGAAGGGCTAGTGATTTTGACTAGTGCAGTAGTTTTTGAGTGCACAGTTTTAGCAATTTTGGAAGCCACCTGATTTCACAGGTGAGGGGCTCAGCACTTTCTGAAAATCAGGCCACTTATAGGTATGTCAAACTAGGTCCCCCGCATTTGAGAAACCTAAAGTCACTTATCACTTTTGAAAATATGAGCTGTGGTTACCATTTTTGTGATAGTTTTTCCCACATGCACATTTAGCTGTATATAAAGTTGTTATTGCTCTCTTGCATTCAGCGACAAAGTAAAAAGGACAGGGGGTTGTGCCGCACTATAAGATTCAACATGATAAAAAAGTAGGATTATGTCGTAAGATTGAAATATAATTTCTTGTCTGACATTTGCTACATTGTTTCTTTCTGCAGGTGACTACACATTAAAAAAAAGAAAAATCACAAACTCTGGCTGTTAGCTAGCCTAATTGTATCACCTACCATTACTAGTTTAGGTGGTCACCCTGCACTGGGTCTCCTATTGATTTTCCATTCTCACCTGGAGTTGATTTCAGTGGAATTCGGCACCAGCACAGAGCTTAATATCAGTGATACTCATGCAGCACAGGGGCTCTTGTGTTTATTTGATTTGATTTTCACTGTCCTATAATGTATTATTTTATTACCTAAAAGATAACGGGCGCCCACACACACACACAGAGTTTCACAATGTAGGACCTAGTAATAAACATATCTAGTGGAATGTTTATGAAAATCATTAAAGAGAGCTGTGGGAAATTTAACCTTTTGTTTTTTTGTGGAATATCATGACTACATCTCTCAATATTGATTTTCCAAATGTGAAAGTTTTAGCTTCCAACAAACTGTGATGGAGTGGGAATTTTCTGTAAATATTTGGTAGGAGTTCTGTGTGTACCTCAGTTTCCCTAGGCTGCATTGTCATGTAGGGATGGAACAGGGCTATTTACTCTCAGGAAGCCTATGATGCCTGGCTGTCTTGAGTTTGGGGCCCATGTCAATAGAGAGTTTATGAAGATAATGGCAAAGCCAACCCTCGGTGCATTTGCTACCTACCCACTAATGAGCTTTGATGGCCCACCACTCCTCAGGAAGCCAGCTGTGTTTGAGCAGCTAGAGGAAAAATGATTAAGGAGGGGCCAGGTGGGACTGGCCTGGAAACCTGAACAAAGAGTACACAAAGGGACAGAGAGTGGAAGCCAATGAAGGACACACTGCTTGGGTGGGGCTCTTGGATAACCCAAATGGATCATGCTGTAACTTTATTCTTTCTGTGCTAACCAAGGGCTTTCTGTGCTGTGTTCCAGATGACTAATAAACCCTTCTGTTTTGACAATGCTGGCTGTATCACTGCAGATGCTGAAGGTGAGCATGCCTTGCTCCTTTTGGGGGTACAAGTCTTCCTCTATGTGCCCATCTCCCCATTGAAGGGAGCTCAAGTTGTTAAGCTCGGGAGCTGAAGGCCCCAAGGTTCACTCCAAAGAGGTGATGAAGCTGAGTGACTTATCCTAGTGAAAGAGTGATACCTCTAGGGGGTCTGACTCACTGTTCCAAAGCTGGGGTCTGAACACCAATCCTGTGGATCTGTGACACATACTGTATTAAAGAATAACAGGTAGTGCTAAATAAGTGAAGCATCTTGCTGATAGATAGAAAAGGATGAATAATAGGGGAAAACACTAATTAATTAATTTCTTTATTAAAATATTTCATTTTTAAATATATTATTTGACTAATATTATTCAAACCAGATCTACTGCCATACCATTTGTTGTACTATCCCCATTATGACAGAGGGAGATTCAACTGTCAGGAATTTATATCTGAGGTAGAGAAGTTTTGTTTGTTTTTTGGGTTGGGGTATTTTTTGAACATAGGGACCCTGAGTCTCTTCTCAGTTATACTTGTGTGCACAGCTGTTGAAGTAGATCGAAACAGAAGAGAGAGATCACAAATTCTAATGGCTGTATGTTGTCATGGGTGTTGATATCATGTGCCAAAGTGACACATCATCATCATGCATGGTGGGACATGGCATGAGGAAGAGGATGGGAACAAGGATAAAAATGTAGCTGAAATAAGTCCTTGTCCCCAAAGAGGCTCATAACCAGCAAAACAAATATATTTGTGTGTATGCACACACAGAGAATAAAAAACTGCATAGAGGAACATCCCTTGTGCTCTCAAACACCCTCCTCGCCCCACTATAGTGTCCCAAGGTGGAGCAGTAACTCTCAAGCCTGGATTCCCCTGGATTCTGGCTAAGGAAAAGGGAAGACTCTGGCAGAGTTTTGCTTTTCCCCTGGAAGGAAGGGTAAACTGGAGATCATGTTCTCCAGTTTCCTTCTCTCTCTGTTTTTTTCCTGGAGGGAGAGGGAAACTAACAGGGGGCAGATCTTCCTGTAGAAGACAGAAATCGTATAAGGAATACCTACCTTGGACAATTCTACCAAAAGTCTTGGTGTTCATATCACTTGTCAGCTCCTCCTGCTGCTCCCACTTCAGATTCTCTCACCTGAACAGTCTTCATTTCATGAGCTGGTGAACTGGCAGAAGGGGAAAGAGCTGAGCTCCCACAAGGGTAAGAGAAGGAGATGAGGTAGAACTCTCCCTCTGTGTTAAGAGGAAGAGGTGCTCTGTGCCCACATACTGTGGAACAGGATTGTGTGGATGTGCTCCTCTGCCAGCCTACAGCATGAACAGAACTTTCCAGCTTTTTCCACTTTTTCTCCATCTCTCTTTTTATTTGATGCACAAGTCTGTTTTATGGATGGGATTGCTCAGCATTGGCCTAACTGTTCTCATTCCCACTGACTTCACCGAAAGCAGAGTTAAACCAACACTAAGAGTTTTGAAAATCCCACCCTTTGTGTTCAGCTAACACCAAACACAAACAGCAGCTGGCTGTTCTTAGGATTAACCTGGTTTCAGAGGGCCTGACCTTGGAGTTTTACCCTGTGTCATGCTGGTCTGCTGTGCAACTTGTCATTCCTCATTGGGGTTATACACTATTCACATATATGCCTTTTAGGTTCTGATCCAGCAAAGTACTTAAACATGTGTTGAACTTGGAGAAAGATTTGTAGTCGCATTAGACTGCTCTTGTGCAGCCAGAACATGGGTACAAAATAATATTGCTTTTGTAATGCATGTGTTTGCGCCAAAAGCAAAGATGACTTGAAACTTGCCTTTAGGTTCAGATTAAAAGGAAGTATTAAATATTTCCAGGGTAAGCTAGGTTGAGACTGCAACACTTCTTTTCTCAATGACACTCTGCTGCAGCCTCTCTGTCCCATCCTTAGCAAATACAGATGCATGCACATGCACAGACACACAATTTTCAGTTGTACTAGGTGTTATTTTTTAACTAGGTAATATGAATAATGTGCTCTGATAGAACTGAATTAAGAATACAACAAGGCTAAATATATATTTCCACTTTAACAAAAAAATATAGTGCAAGTATGGTGCAAGTATCTATTTTAACGAATACAGGAAGTTAGCTGGAACATAATGGATAGAACTGATATTAAGAATACAACAAGGCTAAATATATATTTCCACTTTAACAAAAAATATAGTGCAAGTATAGTGCAAGTATCTATTTTAACGAATACAGGAAGTTAGCTGGAACATAATGGAAATAAAAAGATACAAATTAGAAATTAGTATTTTTACAACACATAACACTGCTCTCCCATCAAAGTGTCAGCTGTCTGATGAAAACTCTGGCATGTAAGTGGAACACCTGGGCACACTATGTACTGTTCTCCACATCCAGCCATATTTGGTAGTATGTTTATTTGATGTCCTGTATCTGGAGTGCTTTATAGCCTTGAAAAGGTTAATGCATGTATATAATACAGATAAAATTACCAGATAACATCTGGGAAATATTTTGTGTTAGCAATGTTAGATATTGTCAATTAGAAGTTGACAGACAATTGCTGTTATAGAAAATAAGATGCAAATTATGTCCACCAGGATTTCTGGAACAGATTTGAAAGTTAGATTGAAGAACACTGTGATTTGCCATGGTACCACGCTGACTGACATCAAATATTTTCATAACTATAGACAACTCAGATAACGTAGAATACCTCATTTAAATGCTGTTCCTTCAGTCCAAAGTTCAAGCCAAATGTGACCAAAATGTTAAAGCAGTATTCCTCATTATTTGCATTAGTCACAGGAGTTTGAAATGTGACTTGGATTCTATTAGTCATCACCTAAGAGTTAGGGCTGGGGTGCAGAACAAAGGTTCAGTATATAACTTTATGCCCAGGTATGGCTAACATGTTGTACATTTTTATTTCCAGTCTGTTTAATGTGCCTTTTGTACTGACTCCCAAGAAAAAGGCAGAGTCTCTGTCTCTGGCTTGAAAAATGTGCTTGAGGTACAGAAATATGTGCAAAAAATTCGACAGAGCAATTTGAATTTAACGCTGAGTGAGTCAAAACTTACTATGATCTCATTTTAAAAGAGGTTTCCAATGTGACCCAAACCCATGAAATTAGCATATGAGTCCTCCAGGCCAAGAATGAATTCCAGGAGACCTATTTTGAGGTGTAATGAGTCCTATATTGCTCGTTAATGGTATTTGGTCATCTCTGCAGCACTTTCAGGGTGGCATTGATTACTGGGGTTTTCAGGATCCCGCTGCTGTAAATTAGATTGGATTGCTTGAGGAGAGATCCCATTAGTGTATGTTGAGCCAATTAGCTCAAGGAACATACATAGCAGTCTGGACACCTTTAGAGAGGTGTCTAGTGCCTGCCAGAAAATCCTGTTATCTTTCCTTTTTCCATAACAAAAATTAAGCCAATGCTGTATGTAGCACATAAGTATCATTCATTCATAAGTATCATCATAGAGCTTCCGACTGGGGAGGTAAAGAATGCCATGTTCTTTTGGTGTGTGCAGCCTCAGGAGTCCAATTCAGGCGCTTTCCCCCCAGCCAGAGTAATACTCTCTACATAAAATCCTGTTGTTGTTTTTTTCAAAAGCACATGTTATATACTCAATCCCTTCTAGCTCCTGCTTAACATTACTGATTTCAAAAATCCATCATGGCTCTTTGGAGATCTATGTGTGGGGGAGCACATAGGCTGAAAAACAGAATGGCAATGGCAACAAACTCCATTCCAGCTCATCTATCCAATAGCACTGCACTTCTGCAATAAAGGAAGCAATGAGAACATTTCATCTCTATAGCATCACAGCTGCAAAAAAATCACAGCTGTTCTCTATAGTGCATTGGTTAATCATCCCACACTGCATGACCCAAACATCAGACTCAGGCATTGGTTACTCTCATCTCAGTGTGCAGAAAGTTGTCAAAAATATAACAGCAACTTGATAAGGCAGAAAACTCTAAGCCAAACCAATTACCATTAGCTATCTTATTTTGACAGATAGAGTTCAGACCCATCACACACAAAGATGCTCTAGGAGCCTTACACAAATTTGAGCTACCATGTACAAAATAGATCCATGTCCCTGTGGCTGGTGAAAGGCAGCAAAGAACAATTGTGTCCGTAGAGACATTATCGCTGAGGTGTTTGCTCAGAAGCCAAAGGTGGAGATATCCTCTTCCAGTTGCTGTTTTGAGCATGGGACTGATTTTGGCAGCTTCAGCTGAACAGGATTGAAAAGAGATGATGTTTTGGGAGCTTCAAGACATCTCTGATTAAAAGTGTCGTGTGTGGGGGGGTGTTTTTAAAAAATACTTCTGCTTTTTCTCTGTATTTTAATAAGTCAGCATCATTATTATTTTACCTACCCCTAATATGGTGCCATCTTATAGTACTAATCATACAACAGCACAGCCAGAGTGTTAAGTCATGAAATTTCTGCTTCTAATCAAGGATATAGAAAGTAAGTTAATTTAAATATTAGGACTGCTAGTTAAAAAGACAAAATAATCTTCTTTCAGGATATCAGCTATCCAAATAATATGAAAGAATTACAAGGATAGGATCAAAGGTTTTAGTAGAGTGTAGTTTTTCAAGTTAACCTTCAGATAGTACAAGCATCACATGAATTAGTGATTTTTATTATATTTCAGGTGAGGGAACAGGAAACTGTACATTTCATTAAAATTGTCTGTTCATTTACCGTCTATTGTTTATCGTCATTACTTAGTTAGATGAAGGAAAACACCTTGATTTTAACACAGCTGGATCCCATCCCTTGTGTTTCACTCTAATTACTATCCACGTGTAAGCCAGTCAGGAGACTTAAGTGATCTCACAGAGATATTACTAAAAACAGCCAGGTGGTGACATCTGCTCCAAACTGACACTGGGATTTTGGCATTGAAGCTACTTGTATATGATTTACATTTTCTATTATCTGGAATGCAAGTTGTGTATGCAACAAGAAAATAGAAAAAGGGATCTAAGTTCTGGTGTCTGGGAGATCATATTAGAAAACGTCAAAGGTGCAACTATAATGTGGGTGTGATGGTGAACAATTACAAAGGCATAGCTGGAAACTAGCCTTGTTTAGCTGTGTGTCAGCATTATCAAAATAGATATTAGATGTTAAGTTGATAAGAATGTCTTTAGACTTTATAAAATGCACGTAGGCTGCTGCATGTATTGAGCTCACTTATAATCATAGAATCATAGAATATCAGGGTTGGAAGGGACCCCAGAAGGTCATCTAGTCCAACCCCCTGCTCAAAGCAGGACCAATTCCCAGTTAAATCATCCCAGCCAGGGCTTTGTCAAGCCTGACCTTAAAAACCTCTAAGGAAGGAGATTCTACCACCTCCCTAGGTAACGCATTCCAGTGTTTCACCACCCTCTTAGTGAAAAAGTTTTTCCTTATATCCAATCTAAACCTCCCCCACTTGCAATCTCTGTAGCCCATGGTATAGAGTTATATTGAGTGTTTGCATTATAAACCTCTGTAATTGTTTAACGCAAGAAACAGGAAAAGAAGCATTGATTAAGGTAAAGTGTTTACCCTGCACACAAGAATGGCCCATTGGAAGCAATTGGCAAATGGTGTAGCATCACAGGACAGAGATTTTGCTGATTGCAAGAGGTGCAAGAATTCCTAAACATAAGTGCAGAGATCCCCACGCTGCTTGGCATGGGTTAGCCCTGAAATCAAACATTTTCAATTGACAGCTCACTACATCTCTGCCGCTCTTAGGATTTAGTCTGCAACTCATTTGTGGTATATGCTTGCTTTAACCTGTATTTCTAACCTTATTTCTTTTTTTCTAGTTAATAAAACTTTTGTTAGGTTTATTACAGAATTGGCTACAGGCCTTGTCTTTTGCATGAGATCCAAGATACCAGTTGATTTGGGGTAAGTAACTGATCTCTTGGGACCGGAAGCAATCTGAATATTTTGTTATTTTTAATATAAGTGACCATTTATCACTCAGTGCAGCTTGCCTGGGTGGCAAGAGAGACTGGAGTGGCTAAGGGGACTGTCTGTGACCCTATTGGTAAGATTGTTATAGTGATCTGGGAGTTCACATTTGTGAATGAGTTGAAAAAATCTAATTATAGAACATACCACCAATTTGGAGGGTCTGCCCTGTTTTTAGCAGCCTGCCATGAGGTGGGCATTCACAGTTGTAAGCCACTACTGACAGCATTACAGTGGGAATAAATTAATATTTTGAAACTGCTGTTGATTTTGATAACATGAACCCTGATAAAAGGAAAAATAGATTTACTAATGTAAAACCTAAAACAAATATGAACATACAAATTATTTCACCTTCCAGTATGTTCTGAACCTTTTAAAACTTTCCAGTGGGGTGGAGGGGGAGTTGAGCCTTCTGGAACATCTTCATCCAGAACCCAAGTACTGAATCCAAACTATGGGAGGAGATATTCAAAGGTACAGAGCATTTAGCTATCCAATTCCCACTGCCTTTCTACACTGCCCTTCTTATAGTTGAAAATATTACCCCAAATCTTTCTGAAGTTTGAAAAGATTTGCCCACCACACCATGTTTATCTGGGAAACTGCCAAGTCAAGTCAGAGAGAAGCAGATCTAGTTGTGGATGTTGAAATGGCTGGTTTGTGCTTTGAATGATACAGTGCTGAACACTCCTTAACTCAGCGGCAGAAAATGCCTGCTCAGTCCTTCTGAATTCTAGTTTTCTATTCTGAGAACACACAGGACCCTAAGAAAAAAGAAAAGGAGTACTTGTGGCACCTTGGAGACTAACAAATTTATTTGACCAGAAGCTTTCGTGAGCTACAGCTCACTTCATTGGATGCATGCAGCTCATGAAAGCTTATGATCAAATAAATGTGTTAGTCTCTAAGGTGCCACAAGTACTCCTTTTCTTTTTGCAGATACAGACTAACATGGCTGCTACTCTGAAACCAGGACCCTAAGAGATACACCAGCTGAGCACAGAGCCAGCCAAATATACAAGACTTTCCCCTGATAGAACAAAGGGGAAGGAGAAAGCCATCTACAGTACTAATATGGCCCCATTACAATAGTATCTGAGTACCTCATGATCTTTAATGTATGTATCCTTATAACAGTCCTGTGAGTTAGTGAAGTGCTATTATCCCCATTTTACAGATGGGAAACTGAGGCACAGAGATTAAAGCCCAGATCCTCAAAGACATCAATGGAAATTAGGAGCCTAAACACCTCTGAGGATCTGGGCCTAAGAGACTTGCCCAAGGTCACACAAGCAGTCTATGGTAGAGCAGAAAATTGAAGCTAGGTCTGAGTCCTATGCTAGAACCTTAACTCCACTGGACTATCTTTCCTCTCATTGCTTCCCCACCCCACCCACTCTTTGGTAGTCAGTTTAACCTTTCTTTCTTCCATAAGACAATAAAATTGTTCAGAAACAACCCCCATAAATCATCTATTGAGGCACACCATGTAAGTTGAATACATAGATTAATGACAATACTGTATCCGTACCTAGCTCTTTTACAGCTATTTTGAAGAACATAAAAACTAAGTGCAAAAAATAAAGGGCCCAAATCAATGAAGTTAATGGCAGTCATAGCATCAGCTTCAGTGGGCATAGGATCAGACTCAAAATGCATTATGAATTGTTTTGTACTGAGAACTGTTCAAACTAAATGGTAAATTATAGAACAAGCTGAAACACATTTGCTTTGTGCAATTAGCAATTTGCATCATGCACGTGGGTGAAATATTGTGATTATTATTTTTAGCTGTCAAGAAAGGACTAACTTTTCAAGTTTATGTGGGGAAACATTCAAATGATTAGATTGTCAGGAAGCTTTTGTTGTATTTTATTCCCACTAATAAAGTATGTTAATATTAAGGTTGTAGGATTTCTAGTTCTAGAAAATGGTCTACCGCAGATGGAGCTGAATAAAAGATAGGAGAACCTTAAGTTGTGAAGTTCCAAAGCAAACTTCTAAGTTTTAAAAAATGTTAAATAAAATCAGAGATCTAAAAGGAGATGGATTACAGGAACAAATTAGATGTACTATCTTTGGATTTTAATAAACATTTGATATAGTCTCATGAAATCTTGAGAAATAAGTTCAAATTGGATTGAATAAGTAAGCTGTCAAGTGGATTGAAAATTCTAAAAGTGCATAAACAAAGTGCGAGGAGAAACAGCAACGTATCAAGCTGGGAGAGGTGTTGAACAGGGTACTTCAGAGATCAGTATTAGGAATACCATGGTGATTCACAGAAATGAGTGGTAGGAATCACTCACTGATGATCACAGAGAGAGGAAGTAAAAACAGTACACTTAATGAAACTTGAAGATGGTAGTAAGGGACATATTGTGGTGGGTGGGCGCCCCAAGGTATCTAATGGATATAAGCAGTGATGAGCTGCCAAAATCTTAACAACCAGTTCCCTCCTCACCCCACAAGGGGGTTGTGGCCCAGCCCCTCCCCCCTTCCCCCCCGGGACTCCTACCCCATCCAACCCCCTGCATTCCTTGACCTCCCCCGGGACCCCTGCCCCATTTACCCCCCCCCCCCCTCCTGTCTCCTGACTGTCTCCAGAACTGGGCAGGAGGGTTTCGTGGGCCACTGTAGTGGGTGCCCACTCCACCCCTAAGAGCGAGAGGGACCTGCCGGGGGGTGAGGTGGGGAATCCTGGCAGTGCTTACCTGGGTCAGCTCCCAGGAAGCATCCGGCAGGTCCCTCTGGCTCCTAGGGGTGGGGTAGTGTAGCTAGGGGGGGAGCAGGGGGAGCGGCCGCTCCCCCCACTGATCACATCAAAAGTGGCGCCTTAGGTGCCGACTCCGTGGGTGCTCCGGGGCTGGAGCACCCACAGGGAAAATTTGGTGGGTGCAGAGCCCCAACCAGCAGTTCCCTGCCCCGTGCTCAGCCCCAACTCACCTCACCTCTGCTCTGCCTCCTCCCCTGAATGAGCCAACCCGCTCTGCTTCTCCACCCCCTCCCCCAGCTTCCCATGAACTAGCTGTTCACATGGGAAGCCTGGGAGGGCTGAGAAGCAAGCGGCATGTTCATGCTTAGGCCCAGGGAGGCGGAGCTGAGCTGGGGAGGGGAGCGGTTCCCCTGCCCCCCCTCGGTTACCTGCTGTGGCGCGGGTGGCCCTCCTCGCGCGCCCCCACCCCAGCTCCCCTCTGCTCCGCCTCCCTGGGCCTGAGTGCGAAGCCGCCACTTGCTTCTCAGCCCTCCCAGGCTTCCCTTGCGAACAGCTGATTTGTGGGAAACCGGGGAGAGGGAGGGGTGTGTGGAGAAGTGGGGCAGCACATTCAGGGGAGGAGGCATGGCAGAGGGGAGCTGGGGCTGGGTGGGGAGCTGCCTGTGGGTGCTCTGCACCCACCAAGTCTTCCATGTGGGTGCTCCAGCCCCGGAGCACCCACGGAGTCGGCACCTAAGGTGCCACTTTTGGCCGGTTGTTAAATTTAGAAGCCCTTTTAGAACTGGTTGTCCCTCACAAGACAACCGGTTCTAAAAGGGCTTCTAAATTTAACAACCGGTTACTGCGAACCAATGCGAACCGGCTCCAGCTCACCACTGGATATAAGGAACGAGGAGCTAAAGATCAGGATACCATGAACCCAGCTTTCTGGGAATGGTAGGGGGATCTGTGTCAGCAATCCCAGAGGTTACTGAAGATGCCCACAAAATACTCATATAATCTGGGAGGGTTGAAGAAGAAACCAATGCCAAATTAAACTCCAACTGTCTCCTTTCCCCCAAGCTAGGGGCCGGAGCTGTGTGAGTATCTTATAATGAAACCCGAAGCGATTTTGTTTGGCTTAAGGTTTTGTTATGAGTCTGAAACAGGCTGAATTTCAATGCAACTGTTTGCAAGAATCAGAGTTCAAAAATAGGGTTGTACACAGGTAAGTCTTGCTTGATTTTGGAATTTGTTTCTGTCCAATTGAGCAAGGAGGAGTCCCTCCCTATATATCCTCCTCCCTAAAGCTCAAATGACGTGCTTCCCCTAAGCCTTTTCTAAGCCCGTGTCTGCTTTCCACTCTTACCAGTCATGAGGCTATTTATAAAGAAACAAAGGGAAAGAAAAGTGGAGCTGCAGGATCTTAAAAAAATATTCTACCTTCTAATCCACACATTAATTGTTAAAACTTGAAGAGCATCAGTCCCTTCTTTTTCTATGATGTAAACTTTAGGCGAGGATACAATGTATGTGTGTGTGTTGGATGGTGGGGAGGGAGGAGGAGGGAATAGTTTTATTCATTCTGAACCAGGGAAAATTCTTGCTTTTTTGTTTTTCTGCAAAAGAATGATTTGAACAAAGCAGTCATCTGATGGCATTTATAATAATGGCAAAAGGTGTTGCAGTTTTCACCCAATTCAATCAAACACTGGTTCCTCCAGTAAATGAAAAAAAAAAAATCTTGCTTGTCAAAAATCAGGAGGGAGACTGGCTTTGTTCCAAGAAAACCTAAATCTTTTGACAGCTTCACTCCTGCTGCACTTGCAGAAGTTTCCAGTATATCTGAATGAGGAGGGGGGAATCAGAAAATGCTCTGCTACATTTGAAAGCCTGGATTCCTACAAATGTTGAAAGAAGAGTTTCTCTAATTTTACCCTCATTATGAAATGCCTTCAGGCACTGCCTGCATAGTCTCCCTGCCTATGAACCGTTTCCTCTATGCTGAGGGCCCCTTAGGAAGAGGCAATGGCAATCAGTAAATAACAGTGCATAGACTGTTGATTAGTGCCGAATCAACGAAAAGTTTCTCCCTGCATTGATAACTATAAAGAGGATCATACACATCACTTATCTTGTTTTTTTTCTTTATATGTCATTTCAAAGTCTTAAGGATCTTGTTATTAATCAGTCGTGTGCGGTGTTTTGTAAAAGTTTTCATGCATTTGCTCAGAAAACAGGGCAGAGGGGGCATAATGAGCCTCTTCTGAGAAAATTAAATTATGTCAGTATTCATCAGCATGGTCTTTTGGGTGCAAAAGCATAGTCAGCAGGTACACAGTGAAGGAGTGCACTAAGAAAAATGTAGAAAGGGAAGGAGGGAGAAGAGGAGGATTTGTTCTCAAAGGAAATGATGACAGGATGCCAAAACGACAATAGTGTACCAAATTGTGCCCACACCTACATACCTACAAACAGCTCACCTGCTGGGTCTCTGCTCTTGCAAGACACACCATCTGAAACAGGACTTATCCCAGGGCCACAGAGTGATCAATGCAGGTCCCCAGTCCCAGCATATAGCCTTAAGGTGAGTCGGCTGGGGGGGGGGGAAGGAAGAGAGAGAGAGAAAAAGAAAGTAGCCATAATGGCAGGAAAGGGGTCGGGGGGAAACACAGGAGAAAGAAAGGAAAACAGGAAGGGAAGGAAAGAATGGAGACAGAAAAGGGGAGAGGAGAATGAATGGACAAAAAAAGTTAAGCATGGGGTATGCAGCAAAGGAGTGTTGAAGACGGAACATCCTTCCAACATCCTGTCATGAGATTTTGCCAATAAACTTAGAAGATGAAGGAAAACATCTGTCTAAAACAAAGAAACAATTGAAGACTTTTGCTTTCTGTTGTGTCTCTGGGGTTGGGTTTTAAGTCATTTTCATGATAGGTATTTAAAATAAGAAGACTGAAACTGATAATGAGTAATCTATGCAACCTAGATTCCCTGTTTCTGACTTAGGCAAATGATACAAAGCTTGTTCCAGCAAGTAGGTGGAGTATCAGAAGAAAATGGCTTAAAATTAAATTATTTGTTGCTTGTTTGATATCTTTAATTCTCATTCCAATTTCATAAGCTGCTGGATATAACAGATCAATGTTAATGTCTTTTTATAGAATTGATATTTTCTATGAACATATATAACACAATAAGTCTTTGAAAAGATTCTTTATCACTTCTGACACATTTTTCTCCTTGAATGTATAGCCTTATAAAAGAAGGGCAGAAGAAATATAATCCTGTTAAAAAAATGATGTCCCTATTACTCATGTAAACTAGTATAGTTAATATTGCTAGCTAGAACATTAAATTAGGGTACAGCTCCCCCATTGACAGAACTGTATTTTCAAGTTAAAATAATCAGTGCTGAGGCTAGCAATAATTACTAGTGATAAATGGAACAACTAGACATTTAACATAGATATTAGTATCTGAAATACTGAATGTTTAAACTCTTGTCATATTTACATGGAATATAGTTCTTTTTATTGATTGAATAAAATGTATGATTGTTGATTTTTTTTAAATAAAATGGGGTCCCCTGGGTCACAACTTGGGCGGGAGAAGGGGCAAAAGCTAAACATACATGCTTCAAGAAGCAGTGCTAGTGACTGCATATGTAGCATCTTCCCTATGAGAGTTTACTGAATGCATCCGATGAAGTGAGCTGTAGCTCATGAAAGCTTATGCTCAAATAAATCTTTTAGTCTCTAAGGTGCCACAAGTACTCCTTTTCTTTTCGTGGATACAGACTAACACGGCTGCTACTCTGAATACTGAACTAATGTTTCATTCATTGGTGAAAGAGGAAACTGCTGGTGGAGGTGTCATATGACAAGAATCAAGAATTACAGAAAAAATCATTTCTTTCTAAGACCAAACAAGGAACTTTACTTATCCCTAAAGACATTTTGTGTCTCTCTGCAGAACTTCTGCCTAGAATTTACCTAACCCTTCCTGCTAGGTGTCCATGCTACTGTTTTAGATTACACATATGCTTGTAATGACAGGTTTCAGAATAACCGCCGTGTTAGTCTGTATCCACAAAAAGAACAGGAGTACTAGTGGCACTTAGAGACTAACCAATTTATTAGAGCATAAGCTTTCACAGATATTCTCTTTCAGCACAGTGAACGCCCAGAAAGAAGAACTGCCAAAAATGCTAGAGAACTGGCAAGGCTCAACATTGACATTGCAGCTTTTAGCAAGACCCGCCGTGTTGATGAGGGCCAATTAAAAGAGGATGGGTGTGGTTACACCTTCTTTTGGAAAGGAAAGCCACCTGAAGAGATACATATTCATGGGATTGGCTTTGCCATCAAAAATAAGATCAGCATTTGAAACTTCCTCTGGGGTCAACGAGTGTCTCATGTCTCTTCAGCTCAATCTCAGCAACAACCAATATGCCACAATCATCAGTGCATACTCCCCAACACTTGATGACGAAGAAGACAACAAGGAGCAGTTTTCTATCACTCTCGATGCAGTCCTCAGAGCCACACTTAAGACAGACAAACTGGGAGATTTCAGTGCAAGTGTCAGACGGGACTCCCAACTCTGGAGCAGCTCAATAGGCAAAGAAGGTTTGGGAAATATAAACCCCAAAGGTATTCTCCTCCTCAGCAAATGTGTGGAGCATGACCTGCTCATCACAGATACCATCTTTAGACAGAATAACAAATTTAAGACCACCTGGAAACATCCTTGGTCCAAACACTGGCACCTTCTTGATTAATATCTAGTCAGAGCCCGAGATTGTGCCAATGTTCATATAACATGAGCCATGAGAGGTACAGATCACTGTTGGACAGACCATCCATTAGTAAGATCAATCATGTACCTGGAGCTCACTGCACCACACCGCAAACAGTTGAAGACTAAGTGAAAGTGGTACAACACCAAATCACTTCAAGACCAAGCCAGCTGTGAGACATTCCAGCAAGACCTGCCTGAGAAACTCTCTAACATGCTTGATAACATCGTTGACATTCAAGAACACTGGGATCAACTTAAAAATACCATTCACAGTGTATGTTCTGAAACTATAGGTTATTCCACTCATTGGCACCAAAACTGGCTTGATGAAAACAATGAGGAAATCCTAGAGTTAATTCAACAGAAAAGAACTGCATTCTGTGACTGGCAAAATGATTCCTCTAACCAATGAAAATATAAGGCTTATCACCTGCTCAAAGCTGAAGTCCAAAGGAGGCTATGTGACATCAAACATAAGTGGTGGCAAGAGAAGGCCTCTGAGATCCAAGGTTTCGTAGACCAGGATGACATGAGAAGCTTCATTCATACAACAAAAGCTATATATGGGTGAAGCACCAAAAGCCCATCCCCCTTACATTCCCAGTATGGCTCCACCCTCTTCAAGGACAAGTGGCCATTAAACAACACTGGTAGGAGCACTTTGATAGCCTACTAACCCACGAACCCATGGTCTCGGAAGACACCCTATTCCACAATACTCAGCAATGGTAGCCCTTGCTGATCCCACATCTTCTGAGGAAGTCCAGTGTGCCATCACCCAGACAAAAAAATCACAAGGCGCCAGGCCCGGATGGCATCCCAGAGGTTTTTAAAGCTGGTGGAACAATGCCCCAGCACAAACTTTGCCAACTCCTCGACAAAATCTGGACCTTTAAAGAAATCCCACCTGACTTTAAGAATGCCAACATTGTTACAATATTCAAGAAAGGAGACAAATATTTGTGCGGGAACTACAGAGGTATTGTCTTCTTCTCCATCATAGGGAAGATCCTTGCCAGGATTCTGCTAAACCGCCTTCTCCTCCTTGCTGAGGAATGATTCCCTGAATCACAGTGTGGTTTCAGGCCAGGCACAACTGTCATGATCTTCATGGCACAACAGGTTCAGGAGAAGTGCAGAGAACAACACCAGGAACTGTTCATGACATTCATAAATCTAACCAAGTCCTTTGACTCTATCAGTCGTGATGCCCTAAGGAAAGTGCTATGTCAGTGTGGCTGTCCACAGAAATTCATTTCCATCATCAGACTACTCCATGATGGGATGACTGCCACCATTCTGTGCAACGACTCAGAGACCAAACCATTCATCGTTTGCACTAGTGTCAAGCAGGGCTGTGTGATTGCACCAACACTCTTCTCCATTTACCTTGCCGTGATCCTGATTCTCATCCATGACCACCTTCCTGATGGAATCAGGATTAAGAATCATATGAATGGTCAACTCCCTAAATCATTTTGCAGTTGCCTAGCACAGCCTGGGTGTCTCTCTCAACATCGGGAAAACCGAAGTACTCTACCAGCACTCGCCTGCACAAACTATGCTTTGTACTCCACAAATCACCATCAGTAGAGAACCCCTGCAAAATGTGGACCATTTTCCATACCTTGGCAGCCAGCTCTCCCAAACAGCCAGCATTGACACAAAGTTCCCAAATGAGTCTGCAATGATAGGGATCTGCAAAGCAGTTGTCATCCCCACCCTTCTCAATGGGTGTGAGACCTGGGTAACCTATAGATGACATCTCAAGTGGCTGGAGTGGTTCCAAAAGTGCAGCCACAGGAGGATTCTCAGGATCAGCTAGGAAGACTGACACACTAACATCAGTGTTCTGTCTGCAGCCAACGTCAGCGGTATAGAAGCTCAGGTCATGTAACACAAACTCCACTGGGCTAGCCACTATATACTTATGCCTGACACTCGCCTCCCAAAGAAAGTAATCTTCTCTCAGTTAAGTCAGGGAAGAAGGGCTCGCGGAGGGCAGTGGAAGTGCTTCCAAGACATACTGAAAGTACACCTTAAAAAGGAGGCATCAACCCAACAAACTGCGAGGACTTGGTGCAAAACAGAACACAATGCCGTGGCACCACACCATACAGAAAACCACAGCTCACTTTGAGGAGAACAGATATGCTCATGAGACAAAGAAGCAACAAAGGAGGAAAGAAAGGGCACAACAGTCCAGCCAACAATTATATCTCCTCCAAGATTACACCTGTCACTTCAGTGGGAAAAACTGCAGGGGACAAATTGGGCTCCTTGGCCACCTAAAAATCCACCAATGAACCCACCTGGCAGATATCCTCCTTACATCGAGGGATAGCTGAAGAAGAAGATTCTCACAAGTGATGTAGCCTCTTAACAACATTACTGGAAAATGAAACCTGGACCACTATGGCCATTAGACATGCTGTGGCATTTTTCAAAAGGGTAAGGCTGTTGGCCAAGGTGTCCTGGCTGAATTCCTACTAGGGTAATTATAGTTAATTACAAGGGAAGAAGTAGAGAGTAGTGTGAATAGCAGCATCAGTCCTCAGACTGTTGGATTACTGAGGTTACAACTCAGGAGAACAACTCTTGTTCTAAAGATAGAAAAGGGAGGTAAGATACACCTATTTTCTGATAGAATCATAGAAGCATATAATCTTAGAAGATTAGGGTTGGAAGAGACCTCAGGAGGTCATCTAGTCCAACCCAAAGCTCAAAGCAGGACCAACCCCAACTAAAACATCCAAGCCAGAGCTTTGTCAAGCCAGGCCTTAAAAACCTCTAAGGATGATGATTACACCACCTCCCGAAGTAACTCATTCCAATGCTTCACCACCTTCCTAGTGAAATAGTATTTTTTCCTAATATCCAACCTAGACCTCTCCTACTGAAACTTGAGAACATTGCTCCTTGTTCTGTCATCTGCCACCACTGAGAACAGCCTAGCTCCATCCTCTTTGGAACCCCCCATTTAGGTAATTGAAGGGTACTATCAAATCCCCTCTGACTCTTTTGCTCTGCAGACTAAATAAGACCAGTTCCCTCATCCTCTCCTCATAAGTCACGTGCCCCAGCACCCTAATCATATTGGTTGTTCTCTGCTAGGTTCTCTCCAATTTGTCCACATCCGTTCTGTATTGGGGGGCCCAAAACTGGATGCAATACTCCAGATGTGGCCTCACCAGAGCCAAATAGAGGGGAATAATCACTTCCCTCGATCTGCTGGCAATGTTTCTACCAATGCAGCCCAATATGGCATTAGCCTTCCTGGCAAAAAGGTCACACTGTTGCCTCATATCTAGATTCTCATCCACAGTAATCTCCAGATCCTTTTCTACAGAACTGCCACTTAGCCAGTCAGTCCCCAGCCTGTAGCGGTGCATGAGATTCTTCCATCCTAAGTGCAGGACTCTGCACTTGTCCTTTTTGAACCTCATTAGATTTCTTTTGACCCAATCCTCCAATTTGTCAAGGTCACTCTGAACCCTATCCCTACCCTCCAGAGTGTCTACTGCTCCCCCAGTTTAGTGTAATCCGTGAATTTGCTAAGGGTGCAATCCTGCCCCATGAAGATGTTGAACAAAACCGGCCCCATGACCGACCCCTGGGGCACTCTGCTTGTCCATGTTAGTTTCTCAGTACACAGCAACCATGTCTGTCACAATGCTATAACAATAAGAAGGCCACCTTCATCACTGTTCTGTGAAAGCAGTGGGGTGCTTCTGTAATGGCATTTTGAGGCCCTAAGCTATGTCAACTGTAAGAGGCCTCATACCATAGAAAAATGAATTTATTATTTATACAGAAGGGACATTGAATATATAAATACAAAAGCTTTATATCTACATATATACAAAGGCGAAGCATGTGCAAGAGTGAAGCACCAGTCGCAGTGAGCACATTGATCTTTCACAAATAGGAGCAGCAAACAATATCCCACAGTACATCCTGCCCTGCAACTGCAAGATGTCTCTATTAACAGACCAGCATATCCAGCTAGGCTATGCTGCCCAGACAGTGCAGATTTGGATGGACTTGGCCCTGATTCAGCAGCCAAACAAGCAAAAATAATAATAAATAACTAAATTTAAACACACTCGTCAGTAAAATGTGAATGTGCTTGGACTGAATACAAATATTGATTTTAGTACATTTTAATTCAATTGCTACAGTGAAAACACCCATTAAAATATGATGATTCCCTACAAATGTCCAATAGAATAAAAGAACTGTTTTGAGCAAAATGGTGTGAATATTATCTTAAAACATTGCTTTTGAAAATGGGGAAAAAATCTGAAAAGATCTGCAATGGAGAAAAAACATTCTGGCAGCTGTAAAAGGCCAAAATTTTGCTGGATTATGCTAATAGTTCCATTATAATGAGACTGGTTGTATGAATAAGGTAACCAAGATTTGGCCCTACACCTTTCCTTTCTGCAGCACTTGCACCAAAATTAACATAATACTGACTAGCCAACAAAATGCAAAAGCCTTAGTAAAAGTAATTATGTTTCCAATGCTCTTCCTTTCAAAATGGAAAACAAATGACACAAATTAAATGTGTGAAAAAAATCAATAAACCAGCAAACTATAAATGATGTGGAAATAACTTCTTTATGTTTTCCTGTTTTCTTAGTTTATAGTTACCACTAGAACATAAACTAAACATCTCAGAAAAGTAAATCCAAATGTATGGACTGCTCTGTTGAGCTGGCTTTTCGTCATTGAATTCTCCTTTCGCCTCTTTACAAAACGTGACAAGTGTGGCATTTTTTTTAAGGACTAGGGCAGAAGGGAAGTGTTTGTTAACATTCTTTTTGTTGCTGCTTTATATAGTATATGTGTGGTGCTTGAGGTTCATCTTGCCAACAGGAGTTTTACACCAATGAAGCTACACTAATTTCCATGGAGTTATTTCCAATTAATATTGGTGTAAGTGAGATAAGAATCAGGCACTATATTGGAAGGAGGTTTTCTTTTTTAAGGACATATAGAAGGACATTAAAATATGTAAAGCAGCGTGACAGTTCCAAGAGTACCCAGGACTGTGCGTAACCTTGTTACCACCTGTCTCCAGTGAGAAGGAGTATTCCTTGTGGTAACTGGGTGTTGGCTCCCTGATGCTGCCAGCCCTTCAGACACTCAGGCCTGGTCTACATTAGAAACTTAGGTCAACGTAAGGCAGCTTCCATCAACCTAATAATGTATGCGTCTACACTACCAGGTCCCTTCCGCTGACTTAACTTGCCTGTAACAATGACTTAACTACTCCTCCTCCGCAAGAGGTGTAACACTTAATTTGATGCTGATGGTTTCAAGAGAGGCAGTGTAGATGCAGCGTTGTGTAAGTCAACTGAATTGGCCTCCAGGAGGTGTCCCACAATGCTCCGCTGTGACCGCTCTGCAAATAATTTTCAATTCCACTGCACAGCAGCCAGGTACACAGGAAACAGCCCATCCCCTGTTAAATCCCCCGGAACTTTTGAATTTACATTTCCTGTTTGATCAGCCTGGAGAGCTCACCAGCCCAGTGGATCATGGAGACTCAACACCCCAAACGCTCTCCAGCCTGGAGTACACAGGAGGTTGTGGAACTTACTGGTCTGTGCTGAGAAGAGTCTGTGCAGCCACAGCTCCAATCCAGCCAAAGAAACGTAGACATCTACAAAAAGATGGTGTGGGTTATGGGGGAGAAGGGCTACAACAGGGACATGCACAAATGCCACATGAAAATCAAAGAAACGTTGGCAGGTGTAACAGAAGGTAAGGGAGGTGAACAATTGTTCTGGTTCTGCACCACAGACATGACACTTCTACAATGAGCTGCATGTGATTCTTAGTGGTGACTTCACCACTATCCCCAAATGCAACAGGGTTACATCCCAGAATTCGGAGTCCTGGGCCACCTCAGGCAATAACAAGGTGTACATTCTGGATCAGGAGGAGAAGGAGAGACAGGCAAGCAGGAGATCTATTCTTCCTTACAGCTAGGAACTATTTTTAATCCCGGAGCAGTTCAGCCCGTCACAGGACAGCATGGTGACCAATGTGGTACTGGGGAATGCACCTCTGGTGAGTATGCTATTCCAATCAAATTGCAGGGGTTATATGCTCTTATATTTTATTTTTAATATGAAGAAAAGGTGAGGTGCAGTGGTATCTGCTTCCCAGTGGCCACTCTAGCTACTTAGAGGGTGCCCCCTGGAAAAGACTATTTATGTGAAAAGGGCTGGCCAGGGAATCCTCCATGGAGATCCCCAGGAAACTTTCATAGAGGTATTCTGCAATCCTTTGCAGAAGGTTTCTGGGAAGGGCTTCCTTATTTGTTCCATGATGGTAGGACACTTTCCCATACCACTTGAGTATTATCTATGCTGGCATCATTGCGGTACACAGCATAGCAGCATAAGGATCACGCCTGTACCCAGACGCTTGCAGCCTCTGCTCCCTTGCCACTTCTGCTAACCGCAGGAGACTGATATCACATAGGGACACCTAGGGGAGATGATGGAAGTTTTCATTACAAGTGCTCACACTGCAAAAAATACAGCATGTAAATCCCCCACTTATGGTGATTTCCAAGTCCCTCAACCTCGGTTTCCCTAACATGCCAGTGGTTTGGGTGGCAGGGATTGGCATTGACCTCAGAATCTGCATGCCCAGAGTGACTGCTACCAGCAGTGTTAATGGAAGGAGGGGGGAATTCCTGTGTTCTCTCATGGCTGCACCCCACCCTCAGAGCCACCTCAGACAAAGACTGCAATTTAGGATCTTTAACGCTGGTCCCTGGTCTCAAAGCAATGTCCATGTTGCTAGGGGGAGGGGCCATTGTCCACCTGCCCGCATGTGCTCCTGATGCAGGTTTCCCACAAGTTGCAGCACAAGGCCCATCACCCATGCCACTGGGCCATACTCACCATGGCTAGAAGCAGTTCGTTGAATAGCTAGGGATACTGATTATGTTCTGGCTTGCACTTGAGTATTTTTTTAAATAGCAACCTTGCACAAGACCCAGGGTATGCACTGATGATGGTTGCCTTGTGCTTTGCATGCGTTACAGTGGAAAACTAGGCCTTCAGCACAACCTCCAAACCGACAGAGATACTATAACAGATTAGAAGATGGAAAAAGAGAATATGTGATGACATGTTTAACAAGATAATGAACACCTCTGGAACAGCTGATATGAAACTCAGAGCCTGGATGATTTCATTGTCTGAAAAACTGGACATGGACATGGAAAGCAGGAGAGCATCCTGGAACATGAGTGTACCACACAGGATGAGATGCTGTGGATTATGAAGGACCAATCAGAAGGCTGAGGTATGTGGTTGAGCTTCAAGAAAAATAGCTTGAGGCTAGACTCCCTCCGTAGCCCCCACCCAATGGCCTTCAAAGGTTGATCTGTTCCCAATCCCTCTTCCCCGAACATTCCAGGAGGTGGGGGATGGGAGGGAAGGTGTATTATTCCTTCCACTCAACACCAGGGGAGGGTACTAAGTACAAAAGGCTTTTGATGGGCAAGACTTCTGTGCTTTCTTAGAGAAACTGACTTGGTTTCTCCCCTACCCATATTATCACACCATTTGGCCAAGGTTAAATTATTTTCCTGTTCTTTCAGTTTCTTTATGTTTGTGCAATAAAAGTCAATGTTTCAAGAATGAAATACTCTTTATTTATTCCAAGTATGGGGGTGGGGGTGGGGTTCAGGGAATCTGATGCAATGGAGGGATGGTATGGGAAGGTACAACACACATTACTGTGGCTCATTAGTGAAATGGGTTTTCAAAGCATCCTGGAGATGCAGAGTTCCTTGATGGGCTCTTCTTATTGCCTGGGATCTGGCTGCTCAAAATTAGCTGCAAGCCTAACTGCATCCATGCCTACATCTGCAGAAACTTCTCTCCTTTTGCTTTATGGATATTATGGAGCACACAGCAGGCAGCAATAAAAATGGGGATATTGCTTTCACTGAGATCTGACCTAGTAACCAAACTGCCAGTGGCCCTTTAAACATCCTTAAGCATATTCCACTACCATTCTGCACTTGTTTACCCTATTGTTGAACCGTTCCTTACTGATATCAAGGTGGCTTGTGTATGGCTTCATGAGCCATGGGAGCATGGGGTAAGATGTGTCTCGCAGAACCACTATTGGCATTTCAACATCATGGATGGTTATTTTGTGATCTGGAAAGAAAGTCCCCGATCACAGCTTTCTGAACAGGCCTGTGTTCCTAAAGATGTGTGCATGATGTGCCTTTCCTGACCATCCCACACCAATGTTTGTGAAATGCCCCCTATGATCCACCAGCACTTGCAACACCATTGAAAAATATCCCTTTCGGTTTATGTGCTCTTTGGCAAGGTGGTCTGGTGCCAAGATAGGGATATGTGTGCCATCTATCGCTCCACCGCAGTTAAGGAACCCCATCTCAGCAAAACCATCCACTATGTCCTGCACTTTGCCCAGAGTCACTAACCTTCTTTGCAGAAGTCGATTAATGGCCCTGCACTCTTGGATCACAACAGCTCCGACAGTGGATTTACCAACTCTGAATTGATTCCCTTCTGACTGGTTGCAGTCTGGCATTGCAAGCTTCCACAAAGCGATCTCCACTCTCTTCTCCAGGTCTCATTTTAGTGTTGCTGCATTTCAGGGCTGGGGAAAGCTGTGGTGTTTAGATATTGCTTGTAATTATTATAATTGGGAGCACTGGCTGTTGGGAGTCTGAAAGGACAGGAAACAGGAAGGAGGGGGGAGAAGTTGAAGGGGTTGAGAAAGAGATACTGAGGGTGCAGCAGCAGCTTGGAAAAGAGATTTCCACTTTAAAAAATAAAGTCCTGTTGAAGTTTGTTAGTACCTTGCCTGGCAACTACAACATTTTGGTGACGAGGATGGATCTTCTGCCTCTGAACCTACCTGCACCCTTTCTACAAAGCCCAGGTGAGGCTCCAATTGCTTTTACTGCCTGGATCCATATGTTTGAGACTTATTGGCTTGCAATCACTGCTACAGAGATTTGTGAAGTAAGAAAGCATGCTGTGCTAATTCACTGCCTTGGAGCAGAAGGGCAGCATATAGTTTACACTTTTCCCCTTGCAGATAATAAATATGAGACTGCACTCAGTGCATTAAAGAACTTTTTTGTACCAAAAGTGAATGTAGTAGCTAATCGCTACAGATTTCACCAGCGTGAGCAGAAAACAAGGGAGACTATAATGCAGTATATTGCTTCCCTGAGGAGTCTGATTGTAACTTGTGACTTTGGGAATATGGCAGATGAGATGATTAGAGACCAGCTCATTGAGAAAACAACCATGCTTTGTGTAAGAGAACGTTTACTTCTAGAACCACAACTTATGCTAGAAAAAGCAATAACCATTGCTACCCAGATTGAGTCAGCTAGAGCTGAAGCCAAAATAATGAGCATGGATACATGAGGCACAGTCCAGGCTGTGACTCCTTTGCAGAAAAGTTCACTATTGTTGCAGACAAACAATTACAAGAGGAAAACTAATGAAAAACCACCAAATCAGCAAATTCAAAATATAGTAAAAGCATGCTTTCGCTGTGGATCGCCACAACAGCTGGCAAGCTACACAAGATGTCCAGCAAAAGTAGCTCAGTACAATCATTGCAAAAAGGTTAGGCATTTTGGTACAGTATGTCGCAGCAGCCAGTTCAATCAACAGGTGCATGTAGTTACAATACCAGATGTTACTGTGCTGAGAGTGGACAAAATCACTACTGCACATATTCCAGAACAAATAAAGTGCACCGTAAACGTTTCACCATACCCTCAGGCAAATCATGCTCTATTCAGCTACGGTCTCGCATCAGCCCCAAGTGCCTTCCAAAAAATGATGTCATTGATTTTGAAGAATCAACATGGAGTTCAGTGCTATTTGGATGATATTTGGATGATATTATGGATGATATTATTGTGTTTGGAAATACTTTGGAGGAGCATGACAATAACCTGCAGTCTGTACTAAACTGAATCAGCAAAGCAGGCCTCAAGCTCAATAAGTCCAAATGCAAATTTAGACAAACTGAACTCTCCTTTCTGGGGCATACAATTTTACAGGCTGGACTAAAACCTGATCCAGATCATATCCTGGCAATTTCAAATGCTCCTCCTCCAACAGATTTGCAAACCTTATGTTCCTTCTTGGGTCTTACCTCCTGGTATGCAAAATTCATTCCCAATTATGCTTCTGTCATTGAACCGTGATGAGAATTACTAAGAAGAAGTTCAACCTTAATGTGGACAATGGAAGCACAAGCTAGTTTCGAAATGGTGAAAGACTTGATTGTACATAGTCCAGTACTTGCACTATTCAGTCCTGCATTGCCCACAATTGTAACTACTGATGCTTCTGATTATGGACTTGGGGCTGTCCTCACACAACTTTATGAGGACAACACAGAGAGGACTGTTGTATTTGCTTCAAGAACACTAAGTAATGTTGAGATAAAATATTCTGCAGTCAAAAAGGAAGCACTTGCTTGTGTCTGGGCTACTGAAAAATGGATAACTTACCTGTGGTTGTGCACAAACCACAGCTCTTTGATGACGTTGCTCACCACGAAAGGACTGGGAAGAGCAGGATATCGTATTGCTAGATGGTCTGCAAGACTACTCTCTTTCAATTATGAATTGGAATATAAGCCTGGAAACCAAAATGTGGTAGCTGATTGCCTTTCTTACCTGCCTTTGTCTTCACCAGATGGTCCACCGGCGGATGAGGATGTAGTAGTTGCGCTTATTACAAGCACTCTTACTGCAGTTACAAGAGAACAATTTCAAACTGCTTGTTCAGCGTGTCCAATTCAAGAAAAAACTACGGGAATTTCTGGCAAAGAGATGGCCCAATAACTCTAAAAACTTTGACCCAGTTTTGCTGCCTCATTTTAGAGTTCGGGATGAACTTTCTTTGCTCGATGGCTGTTTGGTACAAGGCACACACTGGCTACTTGTGCCAGAAAAATTACAGTCAAAACTCATACACCTGGCTCATATACTCATACACCCATATACGATACTCATCAAGGAATTGTCAGAACCAAACGACGACTATGGGATCTGTATTGGTGTCCAGGGATGGACTCTCAAACTGAAGCACTCATAAAATCCTGTTTCAGAGTAGCAGCAGTGTTAGTCTGTATTCGCAAAAAGAAAAGGAGTACTTGTGGCACCTTAGAGACTAACACATTTGTTTGAGCATAAGCTTTTGTGAGCTACAGCTCACTTCATCAGATGCATTCAGTGGAAAAACTGTAGCTCACAAAAGCTTATAAAATCCTGTGTCACTTGCAAAATGCATAATAAGACAGCAGTGACATGTACCCCTCCATTACAGCCTGTTCCTCTTCCTGAATCTGCACAGGAAAAAGTGGTGATTGACATTGTAGGACCCTTTGATACTGCCCCAATTGACCGTCATTATGCCATCACCTTAACATACTATTTCAATAAATGGCCTTAGGTAGCATTTACATTGCAAATCTCTTCTGCTACAGTAATTAAGTTCCTCTCTTCAGTTTTTAGCAGGGAAGGTAATCCCAAAGAACTGGTTTCAGATAATGGTAGTTAATTTACTTCCCTGGAGTTTGAAACTTTTCTAGCAGAGAGGAACATTTTACACAGAAGGTCATCCCTATACTACCCTCAAGCCAATAGGGAAATCGAATGGTTTAAGAGAAGTTTGAAAGAGAGTTTGCAAATGGCTAAACTGGAAGGGTGATTGTGGATAACCTTCACTACTGATTTCTTGCAAGCATACCGGGCTACACGACATGCCATAATGCAAAGTTCACCCACACACTTACTTCATGGGAAACAGCTGAATACTAAACTTAACATTGCTGGATTGATAAAGTTATGACCTGAGGCCCCAAATGAGGATGATGTGAGAAAAACAGTTGAACAGAACCAAGCAAAGTATAAGGCTTTCACAGACAAGCGGCGGGATGCTAAGGAACCAAAGTTTGAGTGTGGTTCCTTTGTTAGAATATGAAAACCTGGAATTTTACACAAAGCGGACCATAAATTCACAGCTCCTCTTAAAATCATAGCGAAGAAGGGACCTTACACCTATCAACTTTCTGATGGGCAGGTATGGAATGCTTCTTATCTTGCACCTGCCTATGCACCAAGAGGAGATTATGCCAATACCAAGTCTGCATTGGATGACTTCACCGTAGTATCAACACAACAAGACATTGCACTGGAACCGGGGCTTGAGAGACGGCCTGTCAGACCCAGTCGACCACCTATCTGGACTAGAGACTATGCTATGTAGTATCTATAGTGTTTTTAGTGTAATATTTCTGTCAACAGTATAGTGCCTTGTTTCCTATTTGTTCCTGTGGTTAGAACAACAATGTTTATTGTAATTGGGAGAGTTTCTTAAGAGACGGGGGAATGTGGTGTTTAGATGTTGCTTGTAATTATTAGAATTGGGAGCACTGGCTGTTGGCAAGAAGCACTTAAAGTACAATGGATCTTGGAATCATAGAATATCACTGTTGGAAGGGACCTCAGGAGGTCATCTAGTCCAACCCCCTGCTCAAAGCAGGACCAATCTCCAATGTTTGCCCCAGATCCCTAAATGGGCTCCTCAAGGATTGAACTCACAACCCTGGGTTTAGCAGGGGGTTGGACTAGATGAACTATCCCTCTCCTCCACAAATTCTCCAATCCACATAAGAAGTCTACTTGAGGACCTTCAAGGTAGCATGTGAAAGGACAGGAAACAGGAAGGAGGGGGGGAGAAGTTGAAAGGGCTGAGGGAGAGCTAGTGAGGGTGCAGCAGCAGCTTGGAAAAGAGGTTTCCACTTTAAAAAATAAAGTCCTGTTGAAGTTTATTAGTACCTTGCCTGGCAATTACAACAAAAGCTCTGCACAAAGTTCCTGGAAAGTGGCCTTTTGCATGTGAAAGTTCTGCAGCCGCTGCTTGTCATCCCATAGATGCTTAATGATGCAATCCCACCAGTCAGTGCTTGTTTCCTGGTACAAGAAATGGCGTTCCAACCTGTTCAGCTGCTGCATGACTGCCAGTAGCAACTAGGAATTGTTCCATTCTGTGGCTTGCAACAGGGATGCTTGCATGATATTGCAATGTTCTGCACAGCAGCTCCTGTCTCAGCTCTGGAAACACTGCAGGATAAGGCAGGAGGTGTTTGTTATGTTCACAACAACAATGCATAGCTGAGCAGGGTTTATGCTTTTCGGGCTATGGCATACGCACAGCTAAGCCAGGCTTTCAAAAAAAGGCATGAAAAAACATGTTTGCCATAGATATTTAAGGAGGGAGGGAGAGAGGAAACTGCAACATGGGAGATTGAAGCCATGTTTCCATTCCCCTGTGACAAAGTTTTGGTCCCATGAGGCATTGCAAGTCCATCCCCAAAACCCCTGTGGCTAGTTGCACTGTGGGGTAGCTACTGTGATGGGATCCCTGGGATGAAACTTGGAACTTGGGGTACCACTGAACCCTCTATCCCACCCCAATCTCCAAGTCCCTTTGAATAGTTCACCTGTGATATCCAGCCCCTGAAACTGGATGCTCACAGATATTCCAGATCTTCTGCATCCAAAGGTGCAGTGTACCCCAATTAATCAGCTTTAACTTAAACCACCACTCCCTGTAAACCACACAGCATTTGCAAGCACTAATAATAAACCAAAAGTAGGTTTATTTAAGAAAGAATAAAGGTTTAACAAGAAGCAAGAGAAAGTGGTGGATAGAACTGGTTACAACAGATAACAAAATCATAAAATGTGAACCTGGGTCTACACTTATCAACAGTTACCCCTCCTATCTAATAAAGTAAGTTTCCCCCACAAAGTTTAGTCCATTGCAAAGCTGGCTGGTTTCACGTAGAACCAGGATCCAAATGTTTATGAACCCTCTCCCCCCAGCCCCCCACTTCGTAATGGGTTTCCTCAGTGAATGAATTTAGAATCCCTTTCCCTACACTCTGTTATACTGAAACAGTCTTTGTCTTTATTCATAGCCAGGGATCTTCTGCTTGCTATAATGTTCCTTTTCACCTTCAAAAGGTTTTGATTGTTTGCAGTTGTCTTTGATGGGGTTCCATTGACTGTTCTGGGATGTTGCAAAGGCAGACAATAGAATCTTGCATTATCTCACTGGCTCACCAGGGCAGGGTGATGACACCCTCTTGATTAAATAGGTAATTCCTGAGGCACATAACCCCAGTGACTAACTTATTTCAACTCCATAAAGCATACTTTCAATGCCAATACATTATTCCTTTAATATTACCTGTACCTACATTTCACAATGGTTCTAAGTCTTGACAAATTATGATTGTGACGGTGCCCCCCATAAGGCTTTATGGAGATATGTTTATGAATGTATATATGACATAACTAGAATATGTTTTATGCTACATATGCCATGTAACATATCTCTGTAGAGTTTATGATCTACTGAATCTATAAATCATATTTGTATGCATGTGTCATTTTTGTATTCAAAGTTATTAATATTGGCTGTGTATTGGTTTGATTTTTAAGTAACCTTTGTAAAGCATTTGATCAGCTTCTTGAGAAAGGAATGTGCAAATCAAGAAGCACTTAAAGTACAATGAATCTTGGAATGCTCCAATCCACATAAGAAGTCTACTTGAGAACCTTCAAGGTAGCATGTGACCCATGGCTGCTACCTGGTAAGAAACTGAGTCATGCATGGACATATGACTTGCCCAGGTGACTCCAGAACTCCATCTTGGAGCTGGACTTTGCATAGGAGAGAGGAGGGGGTCTCCACCCACAAGAGAAAGTCTATTTAACCACGTGAGACCCCTCAATTTTGTCTTCAGCTGGCTAAAGAGAGAGCCTCTCCATCCCCAAGAAAGAAACTGGAACAAAGAACAAGAACTACAGGGGGTGTGAGTGATTGCTGGACCCAGACTAGAAGGAGATTAGTCTGTAAAAGGAAGCTTACTGGAACTGGTGAGGTTTTGTCTGTATTCAGTTTTATTAGACATAGACTTGCAGGTTTCATTTTATTTTGCTTGGTAATTCACTTTGTTCTATCTGTTAAAACTTGGAAACACTTAAATCCTACTTTCTGTATTTAATAAAATCATTTTTTACTTATTAATTAATCCAGAGTATTCATTAATACTAGCGGGGGGCAAACAGCTGTACATATCTATCAGAGTTATAGATGGCAAAAAATTCATGAGTTAACCCTGTATAACTTTATACAGAGTAAAACGGATTTATTCAGGGTTTGGACTACATTGGGAGTTGGGCATCTGAATGTCAAGGACAGGAACATTTCTGTAAACTGCTTTCAGTTAAACTTACAGCTGTTAGGGGACATGGTTCAGACCTGGGTCTGGGTTTGCAGCAGGCTAGCGGGTCTGGCTCAAACCAGGCAGGGCACTGAAGTCCTAAGCTGGCAGGGCAGGAAAGCAGGAGCAGAAGTAGTCTTGGCACAGCAGGTGGCAGTCCCAAGGGGGTTTCTGTGATCCAACCCGTCACAATGATCTTGACAAGTTATCAGCTTTCTGTAGATACCACTCATGTTACTCTCCATGGAGAAATAGCCTGTAAGACATGCTTGATATAATGAGTTTGTCAGGTGAGAGTTAGGAGCTGTTTGCAAAGAACAGGAGACCCTTGCCAAAGGTCTGCTGTGTCACAAGCTTATTGGCGGATTTGCTCACCTCGGAGATTCACGATAGCCCTCAGTTTGGCCATTTTTGTCAACCCACAGTCCAGGTCAACTCCTCCTGTGTCTGACCAGGAGTTGGGAGGTTTGGGGGGAACCTGGGCCCGCTTGCTACTCCAGGTTCCAGCCCAGGGCCTGTGGAATGCAGCTGTCTAGAGTGCCTCCTGGAACACCTGTGCGACAGCTACAACTCCCTGGGCTACTTCCCCATGGCCTCCTCCCAACACCTTCTTTATCCTCACCATAGGACCTTCCTCCTGGTGTCTGATAATGCTTGTACTCCTCAGTCCTCCAACAGTACGTGCTCTCACTCTCAGCTCCTAGTGCCTCTTGCTCACAGCTCTGCACACGCGCACTACAAACTGAAGTGAGCTCCTTTTTAAGCCCAGGTGCCCTGATTGGCCTGCCTTAATTGATTCTAATAGCTTCTTGATTGGCTGCAGGTGTTCTAAGCAGCCTGTCTGTCTTAACTATTTCTAGAAAGTTCCTGATTGTTCTGGAACCTTCCCTGTTACCTTACCCAGGGAAAAGGGACCTATATAACCTGGGGCTAATATATCTGCCTTCTATTACTCTCCTATAGCCATCTGGCCCGACCCTGTCACAAAGGATACCAGCACCTTTTGTATAGGGACAAAATATATACCCAATGTGATTCCATTGTAATCTGTGGGGTTACATCAAAGATGATTTTGGTCCAAAGTGACAGTAGCGTAGCTCAGAATTCACTCATAGGGGGAAGTGCTATCTACATATCACAAATACTAGGCATTGATGGTGCTGGCCATTGAGGGCCCTAAGCAGAAATATTCCTCCCAACGCACAATACTAAAACAGGCAAGTTCTTATGAAAAAGCAAATAGGGGTTGCCCTTGAGCTGCTCAGGACCCTAAGCAGTTTCTTAGTCTCCTTATGCCTAGCATCGGCTCTGATACTAGGCTTTGCAGTGCCCTGCAATTTCCTTGGAATTTGCCACCCCACTCCTCAATAGTACTCTGTTTAGCTGGTGATACGTAAGGAGATCAGAACCAGGTTTAACAGAACTATGTAATCAGTGGGTCATTTGGATGGGCTGTATGTTTGTGTTCCTAAACTGCACAGTTGAGGAAACACTTAAGAATGAAGGAACTGGATGATTAAATTTAAGTATGTTAGAATGGGGCAGCTGATTAAGCTAATGAATTAGTCATGATTGAAGTGATATTCTTGGAAGCAGCAGCTAAGGAAACTTGGTTTGAGGGCCAAGAATGAGGACAATTGTTGTATTCCTGAACAGAACTGAGTACATTGTTCACAGTAATTATGTAACAAATTTAGTCTCATTTTCTAATTGTGGAACATCCTGGAGCTGATCAGTCTTCTCAAATTTGTTCCGTTTTTATGGGTTTTCAATGGCTTTTTCTGCTAAATGTTTAAACTCTATGGGTTTGTTCAGAGTGAACTGCCTGGGATCTTCAGGTCCAGACCCTCAGCTGATGAAATCACTGAAGTCAATTGAGCTGGTCCCTGAGACACTAGCTGCATAAATTGTTTCAGCTATCCTGGTGAATTGTGGTTGGTCACATAGATCACATGTGATTTTTTGTTTGTTTTTTTGGTCCACAATTAAAGGATTGTGCAAGCATTTCTGGTGAGAATACTCACACATGTGAATTTAGAATTTGGACTCAGAAGAAAGTATTTGTATTTGGGGTCTGAATTTCACCCATCAAGAACAGTCATGACAGGAAGACTCAATTGCATAATTATTTGTAGTACACAAATACAAAGGGGACATAAGCACAGCCAAAGTAAATTCAATTACAAATTTGAACAAGTACTCACAGAAACTTTGTTGCATGAGTTATGCAGGTCAATTTCTGCTGAAGGGACAATTATATAGGACTTTAGAGGATTCAATAGCTGTTTTAGAAAGATTGGGACTAATGGAAGAAATGCAGGTGAGTTTGACTTGTGCAGGGGAAGTGATAGGTGGGAGAGAAATTTAAGTTTTAAATTATGGACAACTCTATGTGAAAGATGTATGGGTGAAATAGAAGTTAATAGGAGTTCTGCCATCAATTTCACTGGGGCCAAGATTTTACCCTATATTTCAACAGTGATAACTCATTTGGAGTCAAATCCAAAGCTGATGAAGTTGGATGGAGTCTCTCCATTGACTTCAATGATTTTTGGATCAAACCCATGCTGTAGATGCAACTCTGTTCTAGTATATTGATAATTTGCATGTAAAAGTGTGACCAGTACACCTGGGCTCTTCTCTTATTTAACTTTGAAATGTAAGTCTTCTTTACTACACTGTCCCACACAACTGCCTAATTCCATCTAACTTAAACTGTATAAGAAAGCCTTAGGCAAGGCTGGGAAAGAACATTTAAGTTTGGATATAGACTCTGAAATGTGACCAGTGCATCGATTATACGCTCACTGGGATTTTTTATTATTTGACAGCATACTTGCTGTGTAACAGGTGAAATTCACTCATGTGCACAGGACCAGTTCAAGCAGTGTTTATGTCCCACATGAGACCTGTGAATGTACTCCGCAATCTATAGAGCATATCCTCTGTAGTACACACAGTCTCTCTCTCTCTGTGTTTGTGTGTGTGTGTATGGCTTGCTTCTACAGATTGCCCAAATCCAGCTAACTACTTCAACACATGCTTAATTTAAGCAAATGAATAATCCCATGGACCTCAATCGGACCTTGTAGAATTATGCTTATACTAAAAGTTAAATACATTCTTAAGTATTTGGCTGTCAAGTATATGAGTTTGAAGATTTATTAAGGATGGAAATCCTAAGTTATTGTAGTTCAACTAGCCTAATGCTGTACTTAGTTATTGTATCTTCTTGTTACTCTAGAAAAAGAAGGCTTCTAACTAGAAGAACATACATAGCAACTTTTACTTTTCTTCCCTTTCTTCCATCCCACCCAACCCTGCCAACAGACACATTTTTCTCTCATTACTTGAAATGGATACAGTAATTGGCAAAACATTTTTCTTAGTCTTGTACCACAAAGTGACTTTAAAATTTAATAGCTCATGTTATTTTCTCGTATGCCGCTTGTACAGACACCTTGGAATATTCAGCATCAACATAAAATTCTTCGAGTGCCCTTTGAATGGATTAGCTCACAAAGATAAAATAAAAAAAAATCTTTGAGATGCTGGAGGTAAAAAAATTGTTTAATTTCTGGTGGCACCAATGCTACCCATCTCTCTCTAATTGTATAGCATTATCACAATTCACTTTTCTGTCTATTCTTGCATAGAGAATTGAAACATCATTTGAGTTTCCTCTGAGGATGGATTAACAAGATCTGCTGTGACATGACTTGATTAATTAATGAGATTGGAGCATTCTTTGGTCCTTATGTTCTGTTCTTGAACTTCTGAAATGGGGAAATAATTCTAACCTTCAATATTTTAGAAGCCAACTGGGTAAAGCAAAATTCCTGTATGACCTTCACTAATAATAAAACCAAAAATCCATTATAGACTATACCTGAATAGTTGTCTATATTCTAGGTAATTTATTTATTTATTTATTTAGTCATGTAAAGAATGGAAGTGTACATGGTTAAAATGTAGAGGGCAGAGAAAAAAACTGCAAGTACTTTTTATGGTATAACTGGATTTTTTTTTAAAGAGGAGGCAGGAGGAGGCAGCGCTGCATCCTTCTTCAGGTGGAAGTACACTGGTGAGTGCTATGACCCAAGAATTGGTGCCTTCTTCTATGTACACACCACCAACATGTGCCTGGAGGAGAGATTCAAAAGATGACAGCTAGCAGATCTCAGCAAGAGAGGTGCTGTACTACATATGAAACCCAATCCCCAAAATTAATTGCCTATGAAAGATTGAGTACAAGGTGCGCACAGACATGTGGTGACCTATGTCTACAATCCAAGTGTGAGACAAACAGCTGTATGCAGCCAGCCCAGCCTACCCCACCAAAAGGGTGTGACTGATAATCTATAGTCAACTAGATTTCCATCATGCTGTGGTGTTATTAAGTAAAAATGGCATTTTGACTTAGAGCTGCTCACTCATAAACTGAATAATAGCTCTGCCCCATTGAATCTTCAGCCAAACTCATAGACTGAATGGCTGAACTTGCATTTCATCTCATATTAAACAGGATTTCTCTTGCAACTTCACATCAGCATTGTGAAACTAATCTGCCTCTTGACAGTCTAATTCAGGGCTCAGGGAATACTGTACAAAAAAGTATTCACTAATGTCAGTTAACAATACTGGCTGTAACTTAGAGTCAGTATTTGTCCTTCCATGGCAGTAGAAAGCTCTGGCTGATGCAGGCGATTTTTATTTACATTTATTGGAACAATCCATTTAGTTATTTTATTTAAGTGAAATAAAGATTTTAAGCATATGTGTGAGTGCTTTGGTGGATTGAGGCCCTAAAACTGTAAAATTGGGTCCATGACAATGGTGTAATCTCCATCTTCCCGACGTTGCTCATGAGTCCAAACAGTAATATAATAATACCACCTAGCTCTTGCATAACACTTTTTTTCCTCAGTAGCTCTCAAAGCACTTAACACATTAATCCCACTTTACAGATGGAGAAGCTGAGACACAAAGCACTGAAGTGACTTGCCCAAGGTCACCCAATAGGCTAGTGCTATAGCTGAGAATAGAAGCCAGGTCTCCTGAGTCCCAGGCCAGTGAGCTCTCAGGTAGGCAACCCTGCTGCTTTTAGAGTCAAAATGTGCTCTGTTCTATCAGTCAAAACTGCAGCCATGAAATCCTGAGTTGATCCAAAAGAAGTATCAGCTACAGGAACACTGAAATGATCAACTGTCACATCAGGGAAGAAGCTAGATAGACCAGCAAGGACTTCCTTTCCCATGGCTGCAGGGTAATGTGTACACCAGCCATAATCTCATCTTCACCCCTCTGTAGGAATCCCAAACAGGACTCTGGCAGTCCCTGGGCGTTACTGAACACTGACAAATGAATAGCTTGAAACCAGTCTGGTTTACCAGCGTGTTAGCATTGTTAGAGTAGATATTAGAGTTATACGAATGTGTTTAGCCTTTATGGAATGCTTGTAGGATGCTGCATGTATTAATCCTATTTATAATATCTATACCTCATGTTGTAAAGAAATATTTAAATGTTTGCTCTGTAGCTATAAAAGTGTTTGCTAAGACTGTAAATTCCCCAGTCATGGGAGAACCATCACCAAGTGTGAAAATGCTAGTCCACCAGAAGAGGTGATATCTCCTCCCCAACTAAAGGTCTACAGACATCAGACAGGCCATTGTGGCCAAATACTTTTTTGATTGCTACAGCCTGAAAAGGGTAAGTGCACAAGCCTGCATCCCACCACAGTTTGAATGCAGGGGGAAGGGAATAAAAATGCCCGTTAAAGAGAAATTGGTATCTTTATGCTATCTGGACTCTGAGGGGGAAAGATTCCTAAAAATAAGCAAGAGATCTCCAAGATGCATGGCTTGGATTAGCCCTAAAGGACATAAAAGCTTGCTTCTTATAGAAGCTTCTATTACTTTTTGAACTTAAGATTGTACCTGATTTGTGTGTGCATGTTGAACTTTGTATTTAACATTATAAATAACTCTCATTTTCCCCTAGTGAATAGTTAGCTTATTACACAACTGGCTACTAGTGTGGATTTTGGTTTGAAATCTGGAGTACAGTTGACCTGGGGGTATGTAACTGGTCTTTTGGGACTGGGAGTATCCTGAATATTGATGTGATTTTTGGTGTGACATATATCTCAAAGTCAAGCTTTTGATTGGGTGGCAAGATAGACTGGAGAACCCAAGGGGTCTATCTGTGATTCCATGGTAAGATTGTTATGGTACTTTAGGAGTTCACACTTGCTACTGAGTTGGTGAATCTAATTATAGAACATATAATCAGTTTGGGATTTTTGCTTTGCTTTTTCACAGTATGCTTACGGTCATGAGCAACTCCTGTCATCGTGACAGTAGGCACCAGCCAGAATCCACCTTCACCCCATTGTAATAATCCCACACAAGACAGAAACTAGAGCTTGATGAAAAGTGAGGCGTGGTGGGAAAATTGACGAAAATGTCTTAATTATTGTTTCTTTTTTTACAAAATTTCATCCATATTTTTCCTTTTATTATTTTCATTTTTGAAATATAAAATATTTTAAATGATTTTTGTCATCTTAGTCATCCGGTGGGTTTTTTGGTTCTAAACTTTAAAAAAATCATGTTGGAAAATGTAGTATTTTGGAAACAGTGAATGAAAAATACACATTCTGATAACATTTTTCAAAAAGAATATATATTTATTTGGAAAAGAGATGTGCGTAACATGCAGTTTTCAATTTAAAAAATCATTTGAAAAATGTTGACAGGTTCTAACGGACATTGTAGTGGAGCTAGACTCACCCCTGTGTCACCTCCTGCTGGTCGTCCAAGGAATTAGTGTTCCAGCCTCCAGAGCGCCCTCTGCAAGCTGGTGTCCCGCTTGCGGCTGGGCCCCCGAGTCCCTCCTGGACCCCAGTGCCCCCTTTCAGGCCGGGGTGCTGCCCCCTGCAATACCCCGCACAGATCTGGGTCTCCCCTCCCTAGGGAATCCTCACCCCCTATCCCCACGTCCCTCAGTCTATGGCCACTGCTAGTCATCAGCTAGCCCCCGTTCCCTGGGGCCGACTGCAGTGTAAACACAACTCATCACAGGCAAGAGGGGTTTGGACCTGCTGCTTTTGCCTACCTTTGGCTGCCCCCTGTATCCCCAGTACCTATTTGGCCTTACTCTAGGCCTGTAGCTTGGGGGGTTTTGAGGCTGGAGCTCCCCCAGCCTTCCCCCAGTCCTGCTCCACCTCAGGTGCTCTCTCAGCTTTCCAGCAGCCAGGCCCCTCTCCCTCAGCAAGGTAGAGGGAGAGTTCCTCTGCTCCTGGCGTCACTGGCTTTTATAGGGCCAGCTGGGTCTCTTTTGGGCATGGCCACAGCTGAGGCTGCCTCCCAATCAGCCCAGCTTTTCCCCTGCCCCAGCCCTCTCCCAGGGCTGTTTTAAGCCCTTCTGGGTAGGAGAGGGTGACCACCCCGCTGCAGACACATACGCACTGGTCTAGCATCGCAAAAGGTCTAATGTATGAGCAATCAGATGAAAAATATGCTGCTGCAGCACCTCCATAACACTCCTTTGTCTCAGGCTAAGCAGAAACTTTGTCTACAGACAGTGGTATCAACAGCAGTCATGATGGGGCTCAGCTATATATGCAACAGCTCAGTCCAATCAAATCTCAGCTTTATATGCAAAGTCAGCTCATAACAAGCCATTGATGACACTAACTTTATTAGCCAACAATCTTGCATTAAACACAAAGACACAAAGAACCGGATCCCAAATCATTTGCCAGACACCTTATGTTCGAGACTTGATACAAAATGCCACCCGTGGAACTAAGACTGAACATCTCAGCCTTGGTTTATGCCTATTGCACCAACTTTTTCATTTTAGTTTCCAGAATTGCCTATCCTAACTCTCCATCACAGGTGTAACAGACGAAGGAAATAGTTTGAGAACAATCCACAGGCTGACTTATGTTTGCAAACAATTTTGAATAACAAACAAGTTCAGAAAAATCAAAGTCTCTTCAAGGATAATTTATGGGGAAAAGAAGGGTTTCAGTGGCAGAACAAATTATTTGCTGTGAATAGTCCACCCATCTCCAATTTAAACCCAAATCTGATTCATTGTGAACAATCTAGCCCTTTGTGAATTCTATTTCAGAATGAGAGAAAAAAGAAAATGAAAAGGCACAAGAAGTATCATCCCCATGACTCTGTCTATGTAAATCCAATTATCCTCTAGTAACAAGGTACCAACACCTCCTGTTTAAATTTCAAAATGCCAGGAGACTGTACTTTTGCAGTCTGCAGTAATACTGAAAATCTTACATTTTCACATAAACATCAGTGATTATTTGGACAAAAGATATAATGAGAACATCCAATATAACACAATAGGTGGCATGTATTGAAAAACTGGAATCTTATTTCAGCAAAATTTTGCGGTGCCAAATTTAAAGTGCAAATCCAAATGAAAAGCTAATAAACAGAGAAAACATATCTAAAATACAGCATGGCTTTTTTGTCATCTTGATGAGTTGAAATCCTTATGGAATGCAATTAAATAATTATAAATTAGTTCTTTTCAAATAATGGTTCCTTCTGTTAGGAGTAAATTGACAGAGTTATTGTCCATAGATTGCCAGCATACTGATTATACATGTATGGGTGTATGTGCATGTATGCTGTATTGTAAATATCACAGTGAATTGAAAGAGTTGAAAATTAGCACTATTCCAATTTGTTTATCTAATAAAACAGTGATCAATATTATTGTTGACAACATATACAACAAAGCAGTCACTAAGAGACATATGTTTTCTGCTTGAGATCATTTGAAAAATTAATGAGGTTAACATCCTAGATGAGAACCAGTTCTGCCTTCACAGATGCCATGCAGTGTGAGCACAAAGAAGCAGATGTAAGTTCCTTAGCTAATATCATTAGACTGCTTCCCCATACATGCGTGTATAAGATTCATCCAACAATACTAAGTCAGTAGTTTAGCTAGGCAATAATATATGTGGGTGACAGAGAACAGCTGTAAAACATGAGCAATATTTAGTGACCTATGCAGAATGAATTGGTAGTTTCTGGTGACCACCATCACTGTGGAACTAACGGAAATACAGTCTCATTGGCAGACTCAGGATCACTAGATAAGTTACATGTTGAATGAGCAATTTGGGCATGAATGTTGAATTATCTCAACATCTCAAGGTGGGTGCCCTCATGGCAGTGTGGGAAAGCTTCAATATCTTCTGCCCATGTGTCTGCTCTGAACACAGACGATTTCAGTCACCTGATCTGTCAGTCACACACTTCTAAGGCCCAGTTCTGATACCCATATTTATATGAGTATTCTTTTCTCACACAAATAGACCCTTTGCAGTCAATGGAACAACTCATCTGAAACAGGGCTGCTTAGTAGAGATGGGGCTGGTAGTAACCCCTATTGTTAAAGTTGCCCATCGTTTTCCATTATAAGACTATGTTTTCAGTTATTTAAAACTTGGGCAGACTTAACCATTTGGGTGAATTTTCCATCCTGAATGTCTGCATCTGGCTGATTAATATGAAAAATTTAATCCAACCGATTCCCCCATTTTGGTGAATGACTATGGTGGGGGAAAGCACTGTTTTGCCTATGTTAAAATTTTTCTGCTGATCTTCCATTTGAAAATCTGTAGTGCTGTTCTATTTTGGATCAGGGACTCAAAATTTGACAAGGGGGTGCCTGTTGTATCAGGGCTGTGTCTTTTTGTGGAAAAAATAGTATGTAATTAAACACTTTATAGTGGTGCATACGCACAGGGGGGATAACTGAAAGTTTCACAGACCACCTTAATTCTGGCATTTCCTAACTTTTGAGTGTTTGACTTTGCAACCTTAATTATGTTATTTAAAAGCGTATTTTTTAGTGTAATATGAATAAGGCTTATAGGATTGGGCTCTAACTGTGAAATTCCCCTTGGTGCAAAAGACTAGTAGGAAGCCTATACACACAAGACCCATTTAAGCCCTGTTTTGAAGTCTTTAGTGGTGCATGATCCTCTGCATAGCAGGGAATTTCACCTTTACTGAATACTACATTCATTTTTTAAAGAAGTGTGAGTCCAATAGAATTTCTAGTTTTTTCAATTTTGGGGAAGGGTGGGGAAGCAGGGCTGGATCAATGTGGGACACCTAACTGTTTAATTGTAGGGAAATGTTGAAGCAGGTGTCCCTGCATGATTATTTCCTCTGGAAAACAGGATCACTGTGTTGTAATCAACAGTGGAGTTCAGTAGCTGACAATAGTGCCTGTAGGGTCTAATCCAAACCCCAGTGAAGTAATTGTGAGTCTGTCTGTTGATTTCAAATGGTTTAGACACAAACCCATAATGGGGCTGAAGGGAAATTACTTTAAATTTGCTTTTTATTTCTAACAATTTTTCCCAGGTAGAGCAATGGCTACACAAGCCAACAGCAGAATTGTCCCAGTCTTAATATATGGACTAAGTGTAGTAGTTCAAATAACCCTCCCCACTGCCAGCTACTATGAAGAACAAGGTAAAACAATTTGGGATTGCAAAGAGGCACATTGCAGAGGAGAATGTGTGTATTTTAAAATAAAAATCAACAAAAAATGATATCCAAGCAAAGGGTCTTTTAGCTATTGATAAATACACATTAATATGGCTCTTTATCACCCTGACCCTTCTGTAAGTTCTTTGGCGCAGAGATTGTATTTCATGTTATGTACTGTACAGTCCTGAGCTCACTGTCAGCACGAAACAAATAATTATTAATAGTAAATTATCCATCTGTAATGCTAAAAGTTGGAGTCCCCTTAAATGGAGGATAGGCTGGGGAACATCCCTTTACTGCTGCAGCAAAGTACAAGATTCCCTACCCACATCAATATTAGCCACTGTAAAAGTAACTTTGATGTATAAACCTCTCAGGTCCATCTCATTCCATTCTCGAACATGTATCTTCATCATTGGATGATTAGGCTAATCTTACTTTATACAAAAAGGACGATAGGTAAATGCAAAATGACGACATTGAAAGACGCAAAGACATTTGTGCAGATACCATTACCAAATCAGTAAGAAATAGTATGAAAGGAGGAAAAGGGAAGAGCAATAATGATCCCTTTTATCATGCAATAGTACCTGGGGAATCATCATGCACAACCTGATCACTGTGATTGAATGTGTGACTGCTTAGGAGTGAACTCCTCTAATACTAGCAGAAGCTGGAAAGGTCATGCTGTACTGTGAGCTATTAGAGGGGAAAATAACTTAGATTTGCAGGTTAAGTCTGGATTTGGTCTGTGACCTCAGGGCTTGTCTACATAGTGCATTAGAGGGGTGTAAACTCGAGTGCATACCAGAGTGTTGCACACTAACTGGCCTGTGTGGACCCTGCTGGTGATGTACTAAAAGTTGCTAATATCTCCAGGTATACATGGTAAACAAATACTCAAATTAACAAAATAGAATTGTATTGAGTCACAAGAATGAACTAAATTAGTAGCACTAAGTTTCTAGAATTTAACTTCACACTGGGACAAACCCCAAACTTTTTATTCAGTCTCTGATTTTATATACCAGGTCTGGGTGTAGATGGGATGTGAGAGGGTGTTGTTAGTTGCCTCCATGTCACCATCCCTCATTCTTCTTTCTTCAGACCTACATTTTCCTTCCTCCTCACCCTCATTCCAAGAGCTCTTTATGAGGCCAAGGTTCTGCACAGCAACAAGAGGTAACAGGGGAAGGAGTTGGGAGTTGCACAGTATCTTTTCACCGTCCTGAGGAGGTCAGAGTATTTGTTACAGTTAACACACCTCAAGTCTGCATTATTTTCTTTCTTGTGTATCCTCCCCATGCTTAGAGAAATTCCCTTCAAGGGGACTCTCACAAGTATTCATAGCCAAAGGATTGCCTTCTGGTAGCAGGGTTCCATTGGACATGCAATGCCTGGGACAAAAAGACCACTAGAGCCAGTATGGAGATAGGAGCCTCCTTGGAGATGGTCCTATGCCTCAATCAGTTCTGCTGAGATCTAAACTAATCTTAGGAGATTGGCAGGTTTTGGGGACAGACAAACCCCTTGTCCATTCAATGTGGGGACAAACTTCACTCCCTCTCCCCTGAGTGATTCAGGAAGACCCTTGCAAGAGAAATGTCACAGTTTTCCTAACCCAAGCTCCCTGCCACAGCTATTTCCATGGGAGGGGATGTTTTCTGTGACTCAGGTTATGATCCGTCTTTACACAAATCAAACTTTCATTACAACAAATGAGAGACTTTCCAGAGACAGGACAGAGTATAGTTCTCTGGATTTGGCACAATGAATTAGCCAATTGCTCAGATGGATGTTTTCATTACTATAAATGAAGGCCAAAAATTATCAAAAGGATTTGCTCATTCATAGATAAACTCAGATATTAAGGTCAGAAGGGACCATTATGATCATCTAGTCTGACCTACTGCACAATGCAGACCACAGAATCTTACCCGCCCACTCCTGCAATAAACCTCTCACCTATGTCTGAGCTATTGATGTCCTCAAATCATAGTTTAAAGACTTCAAGGTGCAGAGAATCCTCCAGCAAGTGACCCGTGCCCACATCTTAAATATATTGAATGGTTCATTTTCAGAGGTATTGGGCACTCACAGATCCAACTGTGGATATACAGTACTGCTGAAAATCAGGGCCTAGGTGTCTGAGGGTCAGATTAGGTGTCTGAGGCCCAAATTAGTGAACACATGAAAATTTAAGGTAAAATTTAAGTTAAAAATGCTCATATTTATGTTACACAAGAGTCGACATGATATTTTATATTATTGATCTAAACATGTAAAAGTGCCTAATTCTGGAATTAAAAATCTATTATAATTCAACATTCTCTAGCACCGATTTGCTTCTACAACCCTAGTGTCAAAACAGAAATATGTTCATTTTAAATAAAAGGGCAGGATAAATGGCTGGCATTCAAGAAATATTCTGAAGCTTCTAAACAATAGGCACTTTTGAGTTGGTTGTGAGTTCCCAATGTCTGAGTGGTCATTGCACCAAATATAGCTTTTTGCTTCTTTTTTAAAAGAAATGAACTGATCGAGGTCATCATCAAAATGACAGACTGATGGCTTCTTTGACTATCTCAGAGATAATCAGCAGTGATTCCTGATTACTGGAGATGTAAAGGTACAAATGGAAACCTTATAATTACAGAATAAAGAGGAAAGCAGTCAATTTTCAAGTGTCCAATCAGAGGGCTCCAATAACATGGAACAGAAATGAATGTATATAACATAGTGTGTGTGTGTATTATTTTTAAAAACTCTCCAGTTAGCTGATATCAAGATAATGTTTATTTTATCACTGAAGATGAGCAAGCTTATATATGGACAGCAAGGGTCCGTGAGATACATTAAAGTCAGTGGGAATTGAGGGCTCTCATTGGGCCCTTAAGGTTCTGTTCAGCTCGTTCAGACAAATCTGAGCAAGTAACAGAGAGAAAGAATGAATGAAAGAAACTGGTCGAAAAAAATCAGTTAACCAGCACATGAGGCTCTTCAAAACAGGGTGCTTTTGGGAATATGAAAGAGTAACACTGCATTTACTGTTATGGAGTTGATATGGAAAGAGCAATTAAGGCCTGATCCAAAGTCCACTGAAGTCAATGGGAGTCTTTCCATTGACTTGTGTGGGATTTGTATCAGATCCTAACTGCATTGTTGTCATGACTATCTGCTTCTATTAATATTATTTATGTAATTTGCATGTATAAAAATCACTGCCTTGGTCAGTTTTATTTCACACTATGGAATAATGACTGTGAAGGCCTAGCCAAGGAGTGAATGATAATGTGGGTATATTATAAAGTAGATAAGTAACTGCTTTAATCTTTAGGGGGGGAATGGCAATTGTTGCCTTGTCTTTTGTGATTAGCAGGCTTCATTTACAGCTTTTCAAAGCTACTGAATTTTATATCTAGAAGAGTATGAAGGATAAATTATACTGAAAAGTTATTGTCCTTTACTTAGGTGTACTTGATTTTCATTTAAAGCAATTTTGTAAAAAGTGGGTGTGGGAAAAGAAAACACATAGGAGATAAACAGATATATAAATAACTGTGCATACTGTTCCTCAGGAAAATACGTTCATTACATGGATGCTTTTCATAAGACACAGATCCTGTGTTACGGCAGAGGAACACACATCACAAGTCAATGGGGAAAGTGTCCAAAGGTGGCATAAAACTTACCTATACACTGTGTGTCCAGGCATATGTTAGAGCAGCCAGAAGGGAAGCAGCATGGGTCTGGCGGATAGGGCGTGGGGTTGGGAATCAGGAGTACTGGGTGCTAGTCCAGTTCCGCTGCTTCTGCTTTACCGTACAGCCTTGGCCAAGTCATTTCAACTCTCTGTGCTTCTGTTTCCCCTCCCACTCTTTCTTTTTTGTATCTATTTAGATTGTTAGCTATATATCACAGGGACTGTGTGTATAATGCTTAGCACAACAGGGTGCCCATCTGAGCTGAGTACCTCTAGGCACTACTGAAATATAAATAATGGTAATATTATACCTACTGCTATGACTCAAGTGTCTGAGACCACAGCTGGCAACTGATGCAGCTTAGGAGTATCTCAGCCATGCCTCCTTTATTCTGACTATGCGCCATACATTGATAGCAAAGTGGATGGTAGAGGAGATTCCATGTTACTCCTTCACTGCATGGTTGACTGTGGAAAAAACTCCATGGGAAGCAAAATAACAAAATGACTGATTTTTGGTAGTAGTTAAAAATATTAAATGCTCAAAAATGTTGACAGAGGTACAAAAATGTGATGCAAGGATAAATAGCCAACTTATCTATCAATAAAGAATTCTGACCTGTCTGCTCAACTGAGAGAGGAGGAAACATATTGCAAATGAGTGGTGTAGGGAAGGATCTGGTTAACTTGAGTAGAGGGTGATTGGAAGAAAATAGTTTGCAGTAAGTTCAGAGGAACAGACAACCATTTTTGGATGTGCCCAAACTGATCACCCATCATCAATAAGTTTTCTCATGTGTGCTCATCTATGTAGCCTACCACATGTCTAGGAATCCCAAGGCACATTCACAGAGCAGCAAAAGACTCCACAATATTAATAGGAATATCAAGAAAAGTCTGCAGGCAATGCTACTGTATTGTTGAATTTGCCTATACATCTATGAATCTTATTAGCAGCATACTCTACAAACTTGAGAGACGGATAATAAGGTAGTTTATAAACACATAAGATATCTCCACGTTAACACATCAAACACAACAGACAATCTGTTGTAAAAGGTACAGAAAAGGTAACAAAAATTATTAGGAGTATGGAATATCTTTCATATGAGGAGAGATTAGTAAGACTTTGACTTTTCAGATTGGAAAACAACACAACTAAGGTGGGATATCATAGAATCTCAGGTTTGGAAGGGACCAGGAGGTCATCTAGTCCAACCCCCTGCTCAAAGCAGGACCAATCCCCAATTTTGCCACAGATCCCTAAACGGCCCCCTCAAGGATTGAACTCATAATGCTGGGTTTAACAGGCCAATGTTCAAACTACTGATAGATAGCTAGCTAGATAGATAAAACCATGACTGGTGTGGAGAAAGTAAATAAAAAAGTGTTATTTACTCCTCTCATAACACAAGAACTAGGGGTCACCAAATGAAATTAATAGGCAGCAGGTTTAAAACAAACAAAATGAAGTATTTCTTCACACAATGCACAGTCAATCTCTGGAACTCTTTGCCAGAGGATGTTGTGAAGGCCAAGACACTAACAGGGTTCAAAAAAGAACTAGATACATTCATGGAGGATAGGTCCATCAATGGCTATTAGCCAGCATGAGCAGGGATGGTGTCCCTAGCTTCTGTTGGCCAGAAGCTGGGAATGGGCAACAGGGGTTGGAACACTTGATGATTACCTGTTCTGTTCATTCACTCTGAAGCACCTGACATTGGCCACTGCTGGAAGACAGGATATTGGGGTAGATGGACCTTTGGTCTGACCCATTATGGACATTCTAATGTTCTTATATCCATAAAGATTGGGAAAAAAATATGGATTAACAATTTCTTCCTCATCCAAACCAGAGCAGGCTATTATCGCTCAGCTTTGGTCACCCTGCTCCATAATATTTCAGCAGAGTAGGGGCAAGATCTTTATGATCCTGGGGTGTGGCTGCCATTTAATAGAGTAAAGTTCTATTATATATGTTCTCAACTGGATAATGCTGGCTACCACAGTCAGTCATCCTATATCCTCCCCACTATAGCCTGCCCCCACTACAACCCTTCTCTGGGATCTGAAAAAGTTACTGCACTGATGTCAGCTCTATACTGACTGGGGATGTCCCCAGCACTGAGGATATTGTTGCGGGGGACGGGTTTCTTATCCCTTTAATGCCTATTAACACTGCCAGTGTATGTAAAGGGCCCTCTCATTCTACATTAAAGAAATTTAAAGTAAAGGGATGTAGTAAGGGTGTGCGGCCTCCCCCCACAACAGAGGGGAAAGAACCACCCTTTGTGCCCAAGTGGGTGGAGACAGGCCTACTTTGCCCCTCCCGTGGGAAGTACGTAACCAGGACAGGAAATATAATGGGTGAGGTCTCCCATTCAGTTGCGCCTGAGACACCGGGGGAGACAGATAGATCCTGCTCATTCTCAGCTGCTCGCTCTGCTGCTGAGCCCAGCAGCGCCCTGCCTGCTGGGGAACTTGTTTCTGCCATGGATCTGCTGGGACTGCCACTGTCCACTTACTCAGAAGTGATGGAGGATGCCCTGCTACTCCAGGTACTCCCCAAAGGGAGGGGAAGAAGTGACTCAGGTACAGCCGACCTCAGTCTGGCTATAGCTCTGCCAGAGGCAGGGTCAGCAGGTTGCTGCTGGAATCCCCGCTGACCCAGTGGCGCACCACTCCGCCAATGTTAGGGTCCTGGGTTGGGGTCCAGTGGAGTAGGGTTTCCCTGGGCCCCCCACCACCTCACTCCGAGGGTGGCAGTCTCTCCTCCCCAGGTCCAGGAGTTGGGATGCCCGACCCCTGGGTTTGCTCTGTCTCTGCAACTAGAGCCAGGAGCTAACTCACTACTGGGTTTGCTCTCATTTTATCATTGTATCATTTAATTTAAAACAAAAATCCTTGTTTAATGGCCTATTGGAGAAGAATATTCTTCCATCTGTTTGGTTTATGCACCTATATTTCAAGACTGCCTTAATTTGTTTCACACCTTTTCCAAAAAAAAAAGGACCTTGTACTGCATCCGTACAGAAACATCTGGTGATTCTAAAACATAGGCGCATTAGAAATTCAGTCCATTATTTTTAATATTGCTTTTCTGATGTGAACATTAATATCCTGTGAATAAAATAAATGAAGTTTCTTATTCTCCAGCTCTATTCTTAATTCTATTTTTAAAATTAAATAACTTCACACATGTGGTAACACTATCCTTACACAAATACTAAATATTGCCGGAGACATAGTATATCATTATAAATGAGAAAACACAAAGGTAACTGTAAGTTAAAAACATTACTAAATAAGAAGAATGGTTCAATGTACTTTTAAAGACCCATGAATTTTAATCTATATAATCCATATAAGTAAAGAGAAATTATAAAACTGATAAATTCATGCAGTCTTTTCAGGGATAAAAAGGAACTATGTAGATGGTCATACATCTTCTGATATTGCTGGCAAACTCATTAATGTACAGTGATATCCATTATATAGAACATCATAAAGATGAAAGCTATTAAATGAGAAAACGGCCCCGAATTCTATCCCAGTAAAGCAACTATAATTTATCATTCAAATTGATATAAGTAAGATGAAGCGTAAGTTGTGCTTGTGATGCACAGTGGGGAAAGTTCTCAGGCTTACTTAAGTATAAGCCAGCACTCTGCCAACTTGCTTCAGTGATAGTCACACTCGGCCGTGACATCTTAAAGATAGTTAGCACCTTTGTTAATCATGACAAACCATATATTGCACATGATAAAAATCAAAACAGCTGAGGACAGAACTTACAGGTAAATAGGGCTGCAAAAATGACATAACTATGCTATGTGCTAAGTTTCAACCTTTAAAAATAATAAAAAATACAGAATAGTCAAGGAAGTATAAGAGTGGACTAATCACTGAATCCGGTCACAAGATTATAAAAGCACAGTTCTGTCAACCCAAAATGGCTGTGTGATCCTCATCATCCTGCATCTCTGCCTCTGTCCTATAAAGCAACTCATGAATCTTTTGGCTTCCACTGAAGGAAGAGCCTCTCAAACAAATTCTCAGATGCACAGGAAACCAGATGATGTGTTTCTCCTTTAAACTTCTCAGCATTACCCATTAAAATGGACCAACAGGTTTAGAAAAAAAGAAAGAAAAAACCCCCAGAACTTTGTAAAAAAACTTCCCACATTTTTCAGAGCCAAACATTCTTCTGGGGTAAAATCAGAAATACTGTTTTCACTTGCAACTTTTGTCTAGGAACAGAAATGGAAATGTTGAAATGGTTTGTTCTTATATTTCCTGACACCCCCATACTGCACTGTGGGGGATGAAGGCCCACCAGGTAATCCTCTGAAAAAGATAGAGGAGGTTTAGGAAGGCCTTAAAGCCACTATTTAAAGAGGAAAATATGTGGAGGGGCCTGTGGACAACGACAAGAAGTGGTCCTATGAAGCTGTCCCAGGAAAGATGTTAGCGGTGGAGAAGAATACCAATCAGGTTCTGGAAACAATAGTGGGTACTAGTATACCCTCTCATGTAAACAGTGTCATGTAGGAGGCAACAGGAGTCGTTATGGGAGAAAGGTTGTTTGAGGAAGAATGGCCTCAGGACCACTCCAGATGTTAAAATATTTTGAGTAAGGTTTGTATAATTCTCTCAAGTTTGGTGTGGTCTTATCCAAATCAAAACTTAACATCTTAGGAGGTTCATTGGTTATCCCTATTTTCTATTAGTTCAAGCATCTTCAGTGTGAACTTACACTGTGAAGTGCATCACTCTGGGGACAAGTGTTACACAGAAATGTTAGCTGCACTCTCTCCACCTATTGATTTACCTATGCTTTGGGGGACACCCTCTCCAACAGTTACCACCCAGCATTGCTATCCAGAATAGTGTTTCCCAGTAGAATAAATCTCAGGGGTGTAAATGCTTGTGCTGCTGTCAGGCCTGCTAAAGTGGGAAGGAAACTGGAAAATGGTGAGTATGTACAATTCACTGAATGTATACTTCTAAATGGCACATCACGCAGACAGCGAATCAGTCACCAAAAGATGGGGTGCATTGCAGGATGAAGCTGTAACAGAGCCGCTCATACCTAATGAAGATGTTCTCAGACCAGTCTCTGCTACACTCAAGTTCTTCAAGGCCTCCACACATTCAATGCTTCTTCCCCATTTCAAGTCATACCCCAGCTGGTTCAGAATACTGCTTGCACATGGATAATTAAACTATTATGAGCAAGATCCTGAGCGATTTTTCTGATTCTTGGTAAGTAGTGAAAATGAGGAAGCCTTAAAAAAAAGGCAAAGGCAAGGTCTGTCAGTAGAGAATCTTCCAAGCAAAGAATCTCTTAGCAGAAAGTGTGGTGAGGAGACAAGGTGTTTTAGATTATCTAAAGCTTAGATTCCCCTGCAGCCTGGCTCAATTGACTGGTTTTGTTTTTCACTGAGAATTTTATTGTAACACAAAGCAAATTGCATGTTTTTTTTTTCATTTAGAAGAATGTATTTAGTCTCTTGGTGATGAAACATGATTTGTGCTGGTGGCACAGACCTCTGAGTTGCAGAAGGAACTTTATTTTTGAGTCATGGAACTGCTTGACTGCAGGTCTACAGCACTTGCTAGCGGCAATCTCCTCAACCTTCATGATCTGGATAGAGTGAGCCTGGGCATTGTGATTGTCACACATATCATGGTAGAACTGTGTAATAGCATCAGCAATTGTCAAGTCCATGTATTCCCTGTATGTGTTGCAGGTTCCACACGAGAATCACAGTGCAGCATCATAGTTCAAACAATGGACTGTTCTCATAAGGTTCTGTTACCAACAAATTCCAAATTTCACACTGCTTTTAGTCACAGTTCCCTCAAATCAATCTGAGTTTCATTTAATTTTCAAGATTCAGAACCCCTCCGATAGCTAATTCAATAATAAATGTGGCACTCTGTTAGGCAGAGAAGACTTCAATCTTCACTGGGCACAATAAGAGGACAAATATTACTTAAACCTAGGGATGGATGAACTAATTAGTTTGGATGAAACTCCCTGAACCTTCAACAAACCCAAATCCAAACCAATCCTTCTTGCAGTTCATAAAAGTTCAGTTAACTTTTTTAATTTTCTTGCATTATAGATCATCTCTGGCATGTTCAGATTCTGCTTGGATCAGAATTGGGAATTCTGAAATACCATGAGAAAGAATTTTCAGATTTTATTTCCAGCCTAGCTGGAAAAAGGGAATATTAAAAATCCCATAAGAAAGGCCATATGTTTGAGATGTTCAGCCTAGTTTTGAAGATATAAGAGGACCAGATAATATGAATGAACTTTTGATGTGACTCTGAACTCTTGGCTACATATATCTGAATTGCAGAGGTGAAATCCTAGCCGTAATGAAATCCATGGGAATCTTTCCATTGACTTCAGTCAGGTCAGAATTTCATCTCAGTCCATTTGAGGTTTGTATTTCACTACACAATTAAAATTCAAAAGAAGACAATGAAACTGAGACTTAAAGACGGAAGGAATAGACAAACCTGGAAGACCTTGACAAGAAACACAAGAAGACAAATTACTTCTGACAGTGTCAAAAGAAATAAGGTGAACTGAACCTGTTTTTTCCACATGTCTGAATCAAACCTGAATCTTTACAAATAGATATAGATATACAGATAGATATATACCAGACAAAATGAAGGATTTGGCAGCAGGGGGCAATATTTAAAAACATTTGAACACTTTATAAAGCAAATTGACCAAATCAATGACACAGGTATCCCATAGGCCTTTTATTTTAAATTCTGTATATAGCACACAATTTGACCCACTACTTTTGATCTCACATACACATTGACCTTTACTTTTTTAGAGAGAATGAAAAATTGATCAATATATTTATGTGTGTATATTTTTCTTAAAAATCAATGAAAAATAAAATTAAATATGTATGATGAGAAAAAAAATTCAAAACACTAAGTGACCTATGAGCCTAGGAATTTAGGCTCCTACATTCTTAAACCACTTTTGAAAATGGGACTTAATTTCCTAAGTCACTCAGATGCTTCTGAAAATGTTACCCTACATCTACATCTGTATTCAATAACACATTGCCAATCATACACTTTGTAATAGGAATAGTAACATACATTTCTAGTTTAATTCCCTACCAGTAGCTAATCTAAAGAGCAACAGATAGATAGATAGATAGATAGATAGATAGATAGATAGATAGATAGATAGATAGATAGATATAATTGTGCTCTTTTTAATTGCTTTGATAGCATTTGAAGATGTAGGAAATAGCTCTTATATTTCTCAGGCTTTAAATGCTTTTGAGGCTTAATGCATATTTTTACACAAAATAAGGAAAATTTATAATAACCCTATGTTTCTTAAATAATGCATGTATGTTTATTTTGAGATTGAAATTCTGCTGATAGCTGCATGCAACATAGCCATGTCTTCAGGCAACTTGCTATGTTATATTCAAAGACAATAAAATAAGGTAATGGTCAGGCTGAGATCTTCCCAGAAGCCTAAGGAGTTTAATTCCTTTTCAGGATGCAGAATTTCAATGGGACTTGGGTGCCTAACTCCTTGAGCCAATCCCAGCCAAAAGCCATATTTTATAAAAAGTGACTACAAAAATGGTATCCTGAGGCTCCATGTTTATTGTTTCAAAGCTTTTCAGATCAAATTTGTTAGAGTTACAATTCAAATTTAGTCCTTTTTATTTTTTTAAGCTGTCGGCTGTGTTTTCCTGGCTGTTGCATCATCAGCAGCAGCCCTTACTTAAGTGAGTAGCATTATAGGTTCACTCAAGGTGTTTTTCACAACTGGACCCATATTCTTCCTTAGCTGAGTCAGGTCTACTGATGATGAAAGAGCCAGAGAAGAACAATTTGATCTTTAGATCCTGGTTTGAACTTGACGGGGGTGGCATTTAAAATACAACTGGTTTTGAATTATGAACTGTGCAAACATGATCTAGAAGTCATTATTAGGGAGGCACTTTAAAGACGTGCATTTTAAAATTGTAACTTAAACAAATAAATGCAGGCCCCTCTCCCCTCCCAGCCAGTTTAGGCTTTTACTCAGGGTACTATACAGGTTGACCTCAAAATATGTATATTTTAATTATATCAAATAAGGACATGATCTAGGACAGAATGACTGTGGGACTACTCATGGTAGTAAAGTTAAGCACATGCCTACAAGATGAGGGTCTTAGTCTTTACTACATAATAATGATAATGTTGCTCCTCTGTTCATGGACCTCAAGACATTTTACAAACATTAACAAAAGTATTTGTTATACCCTTATCTTGACAATAAGGAATGAAATAGCAGATATCACTGTCCCATGCCTTCACATTCTAACTTCTATTGGCTGCAGAATCAGAGGTGGTGCTGCCATCAGTATAGATTCTGTGTAGTTAGTGCTTGAGAGAGGCAACAGGCTGCCAAGTCTGGAAACTGAAAATGTCTGTTTGTTTACACGACAGGATAAACAGCAGAACAGGGGCTCTTCACGCTACCCTACGGTGGTACCCAGGCCCCAGTTGTACCACCACTATGGGTCAGTTCACTCTCTGTATAATACGAAAGATTGCACCAAAGCAAACACCTGACTCCCACCGACTTCTCCTTCGAACTGAAACAACTTACAAGATCCTGACTGGCTGGCTGGCTGCTTGGGTCTAAAAAGGTAACAATATGAACCCTCCCCCGCAACCCTGCCGAGCTCAGAACAGTAATATTTACTGCATAATACTACTGTTATTTTATTAAAATGATCAAAACATTACTTTTTTGGAATGCCCATACAGCATGAAATACACCCCTTCTCTCCACTATGGACACTTTACTTATTTTTTCCACTTTTTAACACTCCCACCTTTACTATAGAAGTAATGTGGTCACTAGTTCAGAATGACCTGTAATGCTCAGTATTTATCATTCCTGCAGAACATAAAATAACTTTCAAAGTCACATGGATATGTACAGCTTGTTCCCAGGAGAGTATCACATTTCAGCACTTTCTTGGACATATGAATGGAATGTTGCTCTTGTGGTTAAGCCATGGAACTGGCACTCATGAAATCAGGATTCAATTCCTAACTTTGCCACAGCTTTTCTGTGTGGCATATTTTATCTGCAAATAATACTATAATACTCCCATTCTTTCCTCCTTAGCCTGGAACAGCTTACAATCTAAACCGACAATTGATTTCTTACTATAAATATGTACAGAGCCTAGCATAAAATGGACCCCCATCTTGGTTGGGGCTTCTAAGTATTAAGAATGCTAAAGAATGGGAACTGGAGAGTTGTGGTTTTATATTTAGTGTTTGCCTAATTTTAATTTAAAATGCAGATATTTCACATTGAAGGTTTTAAATTGTCTTTGCATGGCTTTTATTTTACAGTTAGGCTTGGCAGAATTTTCTTTACATAATTTCAATGAATAAAATCCATAATTTATTTATAAGCAATTTTTTTTAGATTTTTTAGTCTAGTTAGATTTAAATTTTAAGTTTCACAAAACTACGGAGGGGGGCTGACAATGGGGGGATCAGACAATTATGTAATGAGTTTGAAAAGTTCAAGCTTATTAACCATTAAAAAAACAAATTGGTAACATCATATATCAAAATACAAAAAGTAAATATCCTTAAATCAAACTAAGTTCTCAAGCAGCATTTTTCATACTTCACCTATCTGTAAGTTTCAATTATTTTTTTATGGAAATATTTTTGTTGGTTTGTGTGTGTACAGTGAAATCAATGTTTACTGACATTGACAGATAAAAAATCTAATCCTTCCAAGCCTATTTATATTCTATTTAAAAAGTCCTATGTTGCGAGAATGTTAATATTGTATGGTTAAGTACAAAAAACCTAACATTTTCCAAACTTTTGCCGTTAAACTTGGGCGTGTAAATCTCTATTTAAATAAGCAGCTACTGAGCACCTCTGAACTTGCACTGATTTCAATATTTTGAGGACATCTATTCTGAGGCTGAAAAATCCTTTGAGTAGCATAATGCAACTTCAATGGGAACTTCAGGTACTCAGTATCTCTCAGGATATGGCCTGAATTACCAGCATTGTTGGCTATTCAAAGAAAGGTCCTATGATGTTAAAAAGAATGTCACAGTATTTATTTTTCATTCTCTGTGTAAAGCACTGAATTTTTGTTCAAGCTTTCCAAAGATATTAATGTTGGGATAGAACCCAAGCCTGAAAAATGCCAGTCTGAAAAGATGAGTGATAGCCATTGAAGAGACACTAAACACAGGATTAGAATGGAAACTATTTTGAAATTCTAACTACCAATTGGCCAGAATCAGATTCTGTCTCTCTACAAGAAATATTTCTGCCAAACTTCCACTCTGTCGGCACTCCAAACAGGTGTAGAAGTCCACAGTGGTAAATTCAACTGAAGGATCAGGGTTTATGTTTGGACAACAATTAGAAGTATTTCACACTTATGGCTGCTCATCCAAACTGGACTTTTCAAAGATTTGTTCATTGCCAGGACACTTAACTTCAAGGGAGAACACACAATGGTATTCATAGAATCATATAGAATTGTAGGACTGGAAGAGACCTCAATAGGTCATCTAGTCCAGTCCCATACACTCAAGGAAGAACTAAATAATAACTAGAACATTCCTGACAGGTGCTTGTCTAACCTGCTCTTAAAAACCTCCAATGATGGAGATTCCACAACCTCCCTAGGCAATTTGTTTCAGTGTTTAACTACCTTGACAGTTAGGAAGTTCTTAGTAACTTCATAAACTCTGAAAATATCCACTCAGTGTGCAACAGCAGTCAAAAAAGCCAACAGAATGTTGGGAACCATGAGGAAAGAGAGAGATAATAAGACTGAAAATATCATATTGCCTCAGTATAAATCCATTGTACACCAACATCTTGAATACTGCATGAAGATGTGGTCGTCCCATTTCAAAAGTGATAAATCTGAATTGGAAAAGGTACAGAATAGGGCAACAAAAATGATTAGGGATATGGAACACCTTCCATATTAGCAGAGATTAATAAGACTGGGACTTTTCAGCTTAGAAAAGAGATGACTAAAGTGGGATATGACAGAGGTCTATAACACCATGACTAGTGTAAAGAAAGTAAATATGTAAGTGTTACTTACTCCTTCTAGAACAAATGAAATTAATAGGCAGCAGGTATAAACAAACAAAAGGAAGTATTTTTTCATACAATGCACAGTCAAGCTGTGGAACTCCTTATTAGAGGATGTTGTGAAGGCCAAGACTAAAACAGGGTTCAAAAAAGAACTAGATAAGTTCATGAAGGATAGGTCTATCAATGGCTATTAGCCAAGATGGGCAGTGATGCAAAACCATGCTCTGAAGCATCCCTAGCCTCTGTTTGTCAGAAGCTGGGTGACAGCATATGGATCACTTGATGATTACCTGTTCTGTTCATTCCCTCTGAACCACATGGCATTGGCCACGTCAGAAGATAGGATACGGGGCTGGATGGATCTTTGGTGTGGCTCAGTACGGCCGTTCTTATGTCCAATCTCCCATGCTGCAATATAAGCTAATTGTTTCTTGTCCTATCCTCAAAGGTTAATGAGAATATATTTTCACCCACCTCCTTGTAACAACCTTTTACATACTTGAAAACTGTTATCATGACCTCTCTGTCTTCTCTACTCCAGACTAAACAAACCCAATTTTTTCAAGCTTTCCTCATAGGTCATTTTTTCTAGACCTTTAATCTTTTCTTTTTGCTATCCTCTGGAATTTCTTCCGTTTCTCCACATCATTCCTAAAATGTGGTGGCGAGAACTAGACACAGTACTCCCGCTGAGACTTTATGAATGCTGAGTACAGTGGAAGAATTTCTTCATGTGTTGTGCTTAGAGCACTCCTGCTGATACATCCCAGAATGTTTTTTTTTATTATTATTTATTTGCAACAGCATTAGAGTGTTGACTGGCATTCACTATGTTAGATGTCCAATCACAACTAAACTTTTTTGGTGAAAACTGAAACAAAAGGGTATTTATCACTTCTGCCACTTCCATATTGTCTGTTATTGTCTTTCCCCCGCATTGGGTAATCGGCCTACCCTGTCCTGAGTCTTCCTCTTTCTTCTAATATATTTGTAGAACATTTTTTTTTACCCTTTATGTCTCTAGCAGTTTAATCTCTTTTTGTGCCTTGGCCTTTCTAATTTTGTCCCTTCATGCTGGTGTTTATATATATATCCTTCATAATTTGACCTAATTTCCACTTCTTGTAGCACTCCTTTTTTTGCGTTTCAGATCATTGAAGATCTCCTGGTCAAGCTAGTGAGGCCTCTTGCTATACTTCATCTCTCTTCTACACAGTGGAATACTTTGTTCTTGTGCCCTTAATAATGTATTTCTGAAAAACTGCCAACTCTCTCAAACTGTTTTTTCCCTTAGGCTTACTTCCCACGGGATTTTACCAACCAATTCCCTGAGTTTGCTAAAGTCTGCCTTTTGAAATCCATTATCTTTATTCTGCTCTTTTCTCTCATACCATTCCTCAGACTCATGAATTCATCCTTTTATGATTACTTTCCTCCAAGCTGCCTTCCACTTTCAAATTCTCCATCTGTTCCTCTCTATTTGTCAAAATGAAATCTAGAACAGCCTCTATCCTACCTTTCTTTCTCTACCTTCTGAAATTTAAAAAAAAAATGGTCTCCAATCCATTCCAAGAAATTGTGGATAGTCTGTGCCTTGCTATATTTTCCCAACAAATATGTGGGTAGTCAAAGTCACCCATCAGCACCTAATCCTGCACTTTGAGTTATCTTGTTAGTTAGTTGTTCGTTAGTTATTCACTGCAATAGACACCAATTCAACAACGTACTTAAGCACATGTCTGATGTTAAGCACGTAAGTACTCCATTACCTTTAACGGGACCAGTCATGTGCTTAAAGTTAGTCAAGTGCTTAATACCTTGCTGAATCAGGGCCACAAATTGGGGAGAGGGGGAAAATCACACACAGAATATCCAAGAACTTAGTATTGTCATTGTTAAAGCACTTGAGTGTTCCCCAAGAAGCATTAACTGCATTTTTATGCCGAGGGTGAAGCACTTTATACAGATAATTAAAAAAGAGCTTCAATTTTTATTACACTTTTAAGTATCATCTCTTCTCAACCCAGATTAGATTTAATAGAGCTATTTGCATGCACTTTTGATTTGCAGATTTGGCTTGCAAACAAATTAGCGTTGTTAGAGATATTGATTGGCTTACCCTGTATTTCCTCATTTTATTGACCTATTGAAATATTGTCAGCACAATAACAAGCTTTTTAGCTCAGCTCTAATCTAGAATCAATAGGTTTATTACTATATTATTCATAGAATGACTAAACAAATACAGATCTTAAGGGGCTTTCATTGAATATATGAATTGGTACACTTAATTTTGAATGAGAAATCATTATTTGAACACCAAAACATGCAAAAATCTTAACTACACTTAACTAACCACAAAACAAAACAAATTTATTTGCATTTTACAAATCAAAACTTTTTTAATACAAATGTATATTCCTAGGATGTAACTATGTAACACCTAGGTCAGGATATTTCTTAAAAGTGCTCTTATACATTGTGGACTGATGGTGGAAAAAGGAACAAAGTTAATGAAGCTAAATTGCCTTACATCAACTGAGGATCTGGCCCTCTGGGTTTCAGGTAAGAAATGTCTATTTCCTTTTGGATGTGTCCAGAATAAAGCCCCCATGAATAAGCCTTTAAGGCACTTGAATAAGACTTTAAGGCTGAGACTTTCAAAGATATGAAACAATTTAGATGTCCAGTTCCCATCTACCTTACACCTTTATACAGATATGACAAGCACTTACTCTGATTATACATTTGTAAGGATCCTCAGTTGTGGCTCCCTGATTCTGAATTAGAGCAGTCTAGTATTAAGATGTCCGTGGTAAACAGTAGCGGCTCTGCCTTTGTTTGCCAAAATTACTTGATTATGTTATTCTGAAAAAAAAGAATAAGGGTGAAATCCTGTCTTCATTGAAGTCAATGGGAAAACTTCCATAGACTTCAGCGGGGTCAGAGTTTCACCCCATGTATTCTGGATTTGTGTAGTTCCTGGGGGGGAGGGGGGAGAATGAGATATATTAATTACACTTGCTATAAAACTGATCTTTCGTTCAAGTTTAATTATCTTTAGGTGCACCTCAGATGTAAAATTTTGAGTGGAAGGAGAAACAGGGAACCAAGAGTTAGTTGAAAAGAAATTTGTTCAAAATGGAAGTATTCTGCATATTCTGCAGCAACTTCTTGGAAAAAAAAGTTGTCAGATTCCATGTTTGCTGAAAACTATTTACTGGAGCAAAGGAAATAGATTGAAATTGTGCTTCCTAAATTTGCTTAAAAGTAGTTGAGCATTTCACCAGGGAACACTGATAAGGTGAACCCATGTTATACCTATATGCGGTGCAGTGCTTTGTTTTACCCACTATATATTGTACGTAAATCACTACCTTGATCCTGGAAATGTTAATAAAATATATAAAGAATCAAAGCTCTAAAGAGATGCATACATAATGTCTGCCTGAACTATGTCCCCAGGTCTGTCCATTATTTCTAGTCTCTGCTAGAGAACTTTCAGTCAAACTGATTTCAGTGAATAAGGACTTCAGGATTTGCCCTATGCTTGTAAATTGATATGTTTAGCAGACATAAAAGAACAGGTTATATAATATAGGGTAGTTTCTAGCAAAACAAATAGCAATGAGTTATTGGAAAAATCAATAATATTGAATATTGAAATCTAATAATATGTATCTTTAATGTATCAGTCTTTGTGTTGGTGGACACCTTTCATTATGCTGGATATAGATCCATTTTTATATTTTTTGCGGCTGGACTAATAAATCTGAGAAATTTTTGAGAAATCAGCAATCCTGTGACTAAACAACCATATTTTTATTTTTAGCATTCTTTGTAGAACAGAAATAAATTGCAAAATAAGGCCCCAATTCTTAATTCTTTCACATCTATGTGAGTTTTGCCATTGACATTAGAGAGATCAGTTGAATGCAAATAAAATCCTTTCTCTCTCCTCCCTCCCTACCACTGTCTTTGCTAATTCTATAAAAAGGAATGAGGTCACACAGTTGAATAGTTTGCATCCAGCAAAAGTTTAAAATAATGAACGTGCTGATGTGATCTGAAGAAATAATGAGAGGAAGTGGGGAAGTTCACAGATATTTATTGAATGTACATTTGCCATGCCCTGCCCCTTTTGAGTTTGGTTTCCACAAACACTTGAATGATCAAATTTTACTGGCACAAGGGTAGCAAAATGTGAATGTTAAAATCACAGTTATAAATGGGCCATATCCTCATTCATTCCAAAGGAGCTATGACAATTTACACATCTGAGGATCTGCCCCAGAGTTTTGAAATCACCAGCAAAAGTATCCATCCTTGTGAGCTCATTCAGTCAGGGAAGAAACCAATTTCTTGTAAGTTACCTAGCAAATTTCAATCAACCAGGGTATCTTGTATGCTTGCAATCCATGGAGCAAAAGATTACAAAAGATAACTGTTGAATAAGGAATACATTAGAGGAAATTGTCATTTTCTTTTGCAAGCAGAAAGAGAGTTAATTATGTAATAAATAATTTGCTACAAATTATTCCATCTTCTATATTAACTACAATTTCCTTTAAAAGTGTTCTTTTGTTAATTCATTCCAATATAATTCCTAGTCCCATGGTGATGTACTCTCAAGTAATTTTTCTCATATGACCTGAAAAAGCAGCCAGATACTTAACATAAATACATTAAATAGAATGTATTTAAAGGGAATTTTACCATTCAGTTTTTTTTTAAAGAATTAGAAATTGTTACATTAAAATGTATTCCTTTACCATTATGGGCTCACTCTTGCCAACCGCTGAGTATACCTGTGAATTGGAGAGTACTTCCAAATCCCCATTTCCTGCCCCTCACGCACACAGACACAAATACTGGCCAATACAGCTGAGCCACTATAAACGGGAAAGTAATCTGTCAATGATATAGACTATAGACAATTAGTAAACTGTTTCCTTCCAAAGCAAAGAAGTGAGGTCCATAATATGGATTGTGACTGAAAGTCACCCAGTGTGCTTTAGAATGCAGACCAGCTACATGGTGCCTCTTCCTTAGGACAGATTAAGGGATGATCTAGTCCTAAATACATTGTTTTGCCATATATTACTCTAAATAATCACAGACTGGAAGACAGGAATAATAAATTACAAAAAATACTGTAAAGTTTTGTATTGGCCACCAGTTGGGCAAGCCAATAATTCAGAACACTCAGACCAGAGTACATACAGTTTATAGTGTCCATTAGCTGCTTCTATCACAAAGAACAGACTAGACATAACCAACAGCATTCTTTTCCCCCTTTCATTTATTAAGTTAAATATTGTTTAAACACTGGAGATGGGGGGAGGAGAGAGAGAAGACAATATGAATGTTTAGGGGGTTTAATGAGCTTGCAATATTTCAGCTTCCTCATTCTTATCATTTTGCATCTTTTCCCCACTTAACGTGGTGAACTCTATTTCTGTCAGTGATTTTTGACAAGAATCCTCTCTGAAGTTAGGTAATTCTTTATAGCTAACGGAGTACCATGCAGTATATATAGATAATATAATGGCCATATAAAACCGATTGCATAATTATTATTCTCTTTCCTTGGTAAGACAGGATGATTTGCTACTTTGTTAGTTCAAACCCTAAATTCTCTAACTTACCTGGAGAACACAATAAAAGAAAACTTCAATAATTATGTATATTGTCTGAGTCATCTGCAAAGCTTAATTAAAAGAAATCCATCAAGCCACTTCATTTTTGAAAAAGTGATTACACACTTTCGACTCTGATATAATTATATCACTTAGAAATTTTAACTGATTAAGCCCTTTCTGAAATAAATTATAGAAAATCATAGAATCATAGAATCATAGAATATCAGGGTTGGAAGGGACCCCAGAAGGTCATCTAGTCCAACCCCCTGCTCAAAGCAGGACCAATTCCCAGTTAAATCATCCCAGCCAGGGCTTTGTCAAGCCTGACCTTAAAAACCTCTAAGGAAGGAGATTCTACCACCTCCCTAGGTAATGCATTCCAGTGTTTCACCACCCTCTTAGTGAAAAAGTTTTTCCTAATATCCAATCTAAACCTCCCCCACTGCAACTTGAGACCATTACTCCTCGTTCTGTCATCTGCTACCATTGAGAACAGTCTAGAGCCATCCTCTTTGGAACCCCCTTTCAGGTAGTTGAAAGCAGCTATCAAATCCCCCCTCATTCTTCTCTTCTGCAGGCTAAACAATCCCAGCTCCCTCAGCCTCTCCTCATAACTCATGTGTTCCAGTCCCCTAATCTTTTTTGTTGCCCTTCGCTGGACTCTCTCCAATTTATCCACATCCTTCTTGAAGTGTGGGGCCCAAAACTGGACACAGTACTCCAGATGAGGCCTCACCAATGTCGAATAGAGGGGAACGATCACGTCCCTCGATCTGCTCGCTATGCCCCTACTTATACATCACAAAATGCCATTGGCCTTCTTGGCAACAAGGGCACACTGCTGACTCATATCCAGCTTCTCGTCCACTGTCACCCCTAGGTCCTTTTCTGCACAACTGCTGCCTAGCCATTCGGTCCCTAGTCTGTAGCTGTGCATTGGGTTCTTCCGTCCTAAGTGCAGGACCCTGCACTTATCCTTATTGAACCTCATCAGATTCCTTTTGGCCCAATCTTCCAATTGGTCTAGGTCCTTCTGTATCCTATCCCTCCCCTCCAGCGTATCTACCACTCCTCCCAGTTTAGTATCATCCGCAAATTTGCTGAGAGTGCAATCCACACCATCCTCCAGATCATTTATGAAGATATTGAATAAAACCGGCCCCAGGACCGACCCTTGGGGCACTCCACTTGATACCGGCTGCCAACTAGACATGGAGCCATTGATCACTACCCGTTGAGCCCGACAATTTAGCCAGCTTTCTACCCACCTTATAGTGCATTCATCCAGCCCATACTTCCTTAACTTGCTGACAAGAATACTATGGGAGACCGTGTCAAAAGCTTTGCTAAAGTCAAGAAACAATACATCCACTGCTTTCCCTTCATCCACAGAACCAGTAATCTCATCATAAAAGGCGATTAGATTAGTCAGGCATGACCTTCCCTTGGTGAATCCATGCTGGCTGTTCCTGATCACTTTCCTCTCATGCAAGTGCTTCAGGATTGATTCTTTGAGGACCTGCTCCATGATTTTTCCAGGGACTGAGGTGAGGCTGACTGGCCTGTAGTTCCCAGGATCTTCCTTCTTCCCTTTTTTAAAGATTGGCACTACATTAGCCTTTTTCCAGTCATCCGGGACTTCCCCGGTTCGCCACGAGTTTTCAAAGATAATGGCCAGTGGCTCTGCAATCACAGCCGCCAATTCCTTCAGCACTCTCGGATGCAACTCGTCCGGCCCCATGGACTTGTGCACGTCCAGCTTTTCTAAATAGTCCCTAACCGCCTCTGTCTCCACAGAGGGCTGGCCATCTCTTCCGCATTTTGTGATGCCCAGCGCAGCAATCTGGGAGCTGACCTTGTTAGTGAAAACAGAGGCAAAAAAAGCATTGAGTACATTAGCTTTTTCCACATCCTCTGTCACTAGGTTGCCTCCCTCATTCAGTAAGGGGCCCACACATTCCTTGGCTTTCTTCTTGTTGCCAACATACCTGAAGAAACCCTTCTTGTTACTCTTGACATCTCTGGCTAGCTGCAGCTCCAGGTGCGATTTGGCCCTCCTGATAACATTCCTACATGCCCGAGCAATATTTTTATACTCTTCCCTGGTCATATGTCCAACCTTCCACTTCTTGTAAGCTTCTTTTTTATGTTTAAGATCCGCTAGGATTTCACCATTAAGCCAAGTTGGTCGCCTGCCATATTTACTATTCTTTCGACTCATCGGGATGGTTTGTCCCTGTAACCTCAACAGGGATTCCTTGAAATACAGCCAGCTCTCCTGGACTCCTTTCCCCTTCAAGTTAGTCCCCCAGGGGATCCTGGCCATCCGTTCCCTGAGGGAGTCGAAGTCTGCTTTCCTGAAGTCCAGGGTCCGTATCCTGCTGCTTACCTTTGTTCCCTGCGTCAGGATCCTGAACTCAACCAACTCATGGTCACTGCCTCCCAGATTCCCATCCACTTTTGCTTCCCCCACTAATTCTACCCGGTTTGTGAGCAGCAGGTCAAGAAAAGCACCCCCCCTAGTTGGCTCCTCTAGCACTTGCGCCAGGAAATTGTCCCCTACGCTTTCCAAAAACTTCCTGGATTGTCTATGCACCGCTGTATTGCTCTCCCAGCAGATATCAGGAAAATTAAAGTCACCCATGAGAATCAGGGCATGCGATCTAGTAGCTTCCGTGAGCTGCCGGAAGAAAGCCTCATCCACCTCATCCCCCTGGTCCGGTGGTCTATAGCAGACTCCCACCACTACATCACTCTTGTTGCACACACTTCTAAACTTAATCCAGAGACACTCAGGTTTTTCTGCAGTTTCGTACCGGAGCTCTGAGCAGTCATACTGCTCCCTTACATACAGTGCTACTCCCCCACCTTTTCTGCCCTGCCTGTCCTTCCTGAACAGTTTATAACCATCCATGACAGTACTCCAGTCATATGAGTTATCCCACCAAGTCTCTGTTATTCCGATCACGTCATAGTTCCTTGACATCACCAGGACCTCCAGTTCTCCCTGCTTGTTTCCAAGGCTTTGTGCATTTGTATATAAGCACTTGAGATAACCTGTTGATCACCCCTCATTGCCAGTATGAGGCAGGAGCCCTCCCCTCACAGACATTCCTGCCTGTGCTTCCTCCCGGTATCCCGCTTTCCCACTTACCTCAGGGCTTTGGTCTCCTTCCCCCGGTGAACCTAGTTTAAAGCCCTCCTCACTAGGTTAGCCAGACTGCTGGCAAAGATGCTCTTCCCTCTCTTCGTAAGATGGAGCCCGTCTCTACCCAGCACTCCTCCTTCATGGAACACCATCCCATGGTCAAAGAAACCAAAGCCTTCTCTCCGACACCATCTGCGTAGCCATTCGTTGACTTCCACGATTCGACGCTCCCTACCTAGGCCTTTTCCTTCCACGGGGAGGATGGACGAGAACACCACTTGCGCCTCCAACTCCTTTATTCTTCTTCCTAGAGCCACATAGTCCGCAGTGATCCGCTCAAGGTCATTCTTGGCAGTATCATTGGTGCCCACGTGGAGAAGCAGGAAGGGGTAGCGATCCGAGGGCTTGATGAGTCTCGGCAGTCTCTCCGTCACATCACGTCACATCACGAATCTTAGCCCCTGGCAAGCAGCAGACTTCTCAGTTTTCCCGGTCAGGGCGGCAGATAGATGACTCAGTCCCCCGGAGGAGAGAGTCCCCGACCACCACCACCCGCCTTCTCCTCTTGGGGGTGGTGGTCGTGGAACCCCCAACCTCAGGACAGCGCATCTCATGCCTTCCAACCAGCGGAGTCTCCTTCTGCTTTCTCGCCCCAGACATATCATCTGGTCCACTCTCCGCAACGATACCTGTGGAGAGAACATGAAAGTGGTTAGTTACCTGTGTCTGTGTTACTGGAACCCGGACATTCCGCTTACCTCTTCTGGAGGTCACATGTTGCCAAGCTTCTTCACTGGTCTCTTGGCTCCTCTGTGCAACCTGCTCTATATCTGTAGAGCTTTGTGCCCCTAGAAGCCTATCCTGAGTTTCGTCCAGGAAATCCTCAGTTTCCCGTATGCAACGCAGGGTTGTTATCTGTTGCTCCAGACCTTCAATCTTCTCTTCCAATATGGAGACCAGCTTGCACTTTGTACAGACAAAGTCGCTTCTGTCCTGTGGAAGAAAGACAAACATGGCACATCCAGTGCAGGTCACAACAGCTGAACCCCCCCCTTCCATATCACCTTCCTACTATGAGCTTCCTCAGAGCAGTTTGCAAGACGTAAGCCTCACTGGGCTCCCTCCAGGCGAACTCCCAGGCAAACTCCTGCTGTGTGCTGCTCTGCTGTCCCCGCTGCTCAGCTGGTTCTCCGCCGCTCTTGTCTATCTTGTCTAAATCTTGTCTATATATTTTTTTTAGAAGTTCCTAATAAATTTAGGGACAATTCTGCTCATGAATTATTAGCAAGCAGAACTCAGATGCAATATTCTGTGTTCTCTAAATTCATGAGACACCTATTGTCAAAAGAGCCACACTATTGATCTGTGAGTAGAAATGTATATGAGCGTCTATCAATTTGTTTCCCACATCATCATAGTATCTGAATTCCTCACAGAATTCCTATGAGTAGGCATGTAATATCACCCCCCATTTTACAGGAGAAGAACTGAGCCACAGAGAGAGTTTATATAATTAATGTAAAACCCGTTGAAGTAAATGGAAATCCTCCCATTGGCTTCAACAGGGTTTGGATCAATCTAAGGTACTTGACCAGTTAAACACAGGAAGTCTCTGGCAGTTCCAGAAGCTGAAGCCAGATCCTCTAATCCCAATCCAGTGTCTTCATTACAAGGCCATTTTTCCTTTTCCTTTTAAGGTATATCTATATAGTCTGGTCACCCACATGGTATTGTTGGTGACATTTTGGTGTGAATATCCTTTTCAGTAATAACTGTATCTTACTGATATTTAGTGACTCTTTACAGATGGCCAAAGGAACAGGTCCCTTGTTAGATTATCCTAACATCTAGAAAGAAATGTAACTGCAACTCTTTATTTAGGCAGTCTTGTAATAAACAATATCACCACAAGTCAGCAAACAAGGGAAACCAACATAGTTCAAGATGCAGAGTATGTAATGGTGCTCAGAAGTGAACAACCACAGGAAGATAAATAACAAAGGGTCTGATCCAACTCCCACTAAAATAATTGGGAAGCTTTTAATGATTTCATTTTGAGCTAGATCAGACCCCTAGATGGGTGATGTCAGGGTTCCCTCCCCACTCTGAACTCTAGGATACAGATGTGGGGACCCGCATGAAAGACCCTCTGAGCTTATTTCTACCAGCTTAGGGTAAAACTTCCCCAAGGCACAAACTTTTTGCCCTTGGAGGGTACGCTGCCACCACCAAGTGATTTAACAAAGAATCAGGGAAAGGACCACTTGGAGTTCCTATTCCCCCAAAATATTCCCCCAAGCCCTTACACTCCCTTTCCTGGGGAGGCTTGAGAATAATATCCTAACCAATTGGTTACAAAGTGATCACAGACCCAAACCCCTGGGTCTTAGGACAATAGAGAAATCAGTCAGGCTCCTAAAAGAAACAGAACTTTATTAGAAGTAAAAAGGTAAAAGAAGCACCTCTGTAAAATTAGAAGGGAAGCTAATCTCACAGGGCAATCAGATTTAAAACACAGGGGATTTCCCTCTGGGCAAAAACTTTAAATTACAAAAAGAAAACCAGGAATACACCTTCCTCTCAGCACAGAGAAAATCACAAGCCAAAACAAAAGTAAACTAACACATTTCCTTGCTAGTACTTACTAGTTCTAATGGAGTTGGATTGCTTGCTTTCTTGATCTCTCTCTGGCAAGCACACAGAACAGACAGAAAAAGCCTTTTTCCGCCCCACACCCAGATTTGAAAGTATCTTGTCCCCTTATTGGTCCTTTTGGTCAGGTGCCAGCCAGGTTACCTGAGCTTCTTAACCCTTTACAGGTAAAAGGATATTGTGCCTCTGGCCAGGAGGGATTTTATAGTACTGTATACAGGAAGGTTGTTACCGACAGGTGAGCAACAGAGTAAGCTAAGTCATAATACACAGAGCAAGGATGATAAAGTTTTCTGCTGAAAATTTGTCTGCTTATGATCTTCTCTTTAATTTAGAGGCAAATAGATGCTGAGGGGATGGCTGGTGGTCCTCGCACTGGGTTTTCATACCTTTTACTCCCTGGAATCACAAGTTCAAATGCATTTTTTCCTTGTTAGGTAAATTGAGGTCCATGAAACTTACTGTTCAGTAGTCTTATTCAATGTTGTGAAGTGTTTTAAATGTTTTAAACATTTAAATGTTTTAAGTGTGAAGTGTTTTAAATTAATGAAACTACTCATTAATAGTCTGAGACTCTAAAAGCCAAGGTAAAGTCAAGAGCCCTCAAATTTTCTATAAGAAGGAATTTCCATTGGTGTCCTTGATCAAACATATCCTTCATTCCTGCTATTGAACTATGTGTTGTTTTCTACCTACCTACCACTTTACACTCCAGAGCGAACATTCAGTGTGTCTGAAAAGCAACACATTTAAAATTGATAAAATGTCCTTGTTTTTGTTTTCTGTTTGCTTGTTTGGGTCTAAAGCCCATATTTAGTATGTGAAACCTATTATACCAAGTTATCCTTGAGGCCACAAGTTTAGCAGGATTTAAAAAGGATTAGACATTGGTACTGATAACTCTTTTTGACCCAAGCAGCTAGTCAAGGTTTGCAGCCCTGGGAATGTTACTGTTGGAAGTAGAAATTGATGGGGGCTGGTAGTTTTCTTTTGATGTAACCTTGCCTATTTACAGGGAATGTACTGAGTCCTGATTGTGCAGGAGGAGCTAAGAACAAAAGACAACAATTTCTTAAAGTACAGGCCCAAGCCTCTTTACCAACACCAGACCCAAAAGCGCTTTCTAACTTTTTCCTAGGGTCACGCTGTGCACACAGGCTACTGCTTGCCTCTCTTGCCTCTGTCTCTCTGTTCTCATCTATTCTCTGTCCATGTGTGTTCTGTCTCCCCCACTCCTCTTTCTCTCTCTCCGTCTCTTGCACAACCTCTCCTCCCACCCCAGCTCACAATACTCAATGGAACTGAGTACCCACATGAGCCTAGATCCTGGGCAGAAACCTTATTTTAGGTGTTGTCCCTCAGGTGTTTGTTAAACTATCTTAAGTGAAGGGTATATTCACACATTAGTTCTAACAAAATTTTAGCTCAGCCCATTACAATGTTTCAATGTTTCAGCCCATAATGTAATGGATAATGAGAATATCCACAGTTAAAGGCATGGAGTTAGAGTTTAAAACCAGAAGGGACCACCAGATAACCTAGTCTGACTGCCTAGGTATCACAGACAACTAAACACAACCCAGCCACCTCCAGAGAAAGCTCCCCAACCAGAATTAAGGTATATAGAATATAGAATCATAGAAGATTAGGGTTGGAAGAGACCTCAGGAGGTCATCTAAGACCTCAGGAGGTCCTGCTCAAAGCATATCCAACCCCAATTAAATCATCCCAGCCAGGGCTTTGTCAAGCTGGGCCTTAAAAACCTCTAAGGATGGAGATTCCACCACCTCCCTCGGTAACCCATTCCAGCACTTCAGCACCCTCCTAGTGAAATAGTTTTTCCTAATATCCAATCTACACCTCCCCCACTGCAACTTGAGACCATTGCTCCTTGTACTGTCATCTGCCACCGCTAAGAACAGCCTAGCTCCATCCTCTTTGGAACCTCCCTTCAAGTAGTTGAAGGCTGCTATCAAATCCCCTCTCATTCTTCTCTTCTGCAGACTAAATAAGCCCAGTTCCCTCAGCCTCTCCTCATAAGTCGTGTGCCCCAGCCCCCTAATAATTTTTGTTGACCTCTGCTGGACTCTTTCCAATTTGTTCACATCCTTTCTGTATTGTGAGGCTGGGGGCGGGGGGGGACAACTGGATGCAATACTCCAGATTTGGACTCACCGGTGCCGAATAGAGGGGAATAATCACTTCTCTCGATCTTCTGGCAATGCTTCTACCAATGCAGCCCAATATGCCGTTAGGCTTCTTGGCAACAAGGACATACTGTTGACTCATATCCAGATTCTCATCCACAGTAATCTCCAGGTCCTTTTCTGCAGAACTGCTGCTTAGCCAGTCAGTCCCCAGCCTTTAGCGGTACATGGGATTCTTCCGTCTTAAGTGCAAGATTCTGCACTTGTCCTTGTTGAACCTCATCAGATTTCTTTTGGCCAATCCTCCAATTTGTCTAGCTCACTCTGGAACCTATCCCTACCCTCCAGCATATCTATCTCTCCCCCCAACTTAGTGTCATCTGGAAACTTGCCCATCATCCAGATCATTAATGAAGATGTTAAAAAAAAACCTGTCCCCTGGGGCACTCTGCTTGATACTGGCTACCAGATAGACATCGAGCAGTTGATCGCTACCTGTTGAGCCCAGTTATTGACTAGATCACATTTCTGTCTTTGTTATAGCATAATTTAAAATAAAGTATGTTAACTCACCTCTGCCTTTGAATCAGGATTAGATTCTACAGCAGCTGAGCGGTAGAAATCTTGCAGAGAATCTGCATCCAAAATCAAAAACCCCACAGTGAGATTACAGGTTTTAGTAATCAGGGCAGGGACTGTCTCTTTGTTTGAACCTAGCACAGTCAGATTCTCGTAATGAGCATAACTGCAATATAAATTCTGAGTAAAATATTTTAAAAGTTTTCCACCTATAGAGAAAAAAAGAGAATGCCACTAACAAGACATTGTCTTAAGACAACCAGATATTTTCCTTAAGGCCTGCTAGTACCCATCGTGGGTAAACTTTCTGTAATTTCAAATGGAGATCAGTGGAATAAAAAACAAAAAAGGCAGCCACCTCCAATGTGTCCTCCCTCCCACAAAATAAGAATAATAAAAAAATTATTTGTTCCTTGCCCTATATCTACTAACCATTTTCACCCATTATTTAGGAACTTTCTTAGTTGTGCATCCCTGAACAAATCCACACAGCATGGCAGTAAAATCATGCTTTGAAATACTGCCCAGCTAGTGTGTTCTTCCAAAACATTAGAATACTTTGAGACATGGTCCAAATGGATAAGATAGGCAATGCTCGAAATGAATCTTCACAGGACTGCTAACATCTCAACTATACCTATTCAAATAAAAGTATATTTTCATTATAACCCCAAATTTACCCTCCTACCACTCAGCTTTCAAAATACTCAAAGTCCTTATAAGAGTTCTTATTAATATATCACAGTGGAAAAAGGTTTGAATTTGAGTATATGCTTAATGGATAAAAAGTGCAACTGCTAGAATAACAGGCAATGCAGTAATTAATTCATTTGCCTTTCAAGGATAGTCAAGTGCTTATGGGAGTTAGGCTATCTTTGTGTCATTGGGAACACACTTAAGAAAATAATCGTAAATACTTGCTTGTGTTTTAAGACCTTGTCATTCATTAAAGAGACCAATTCTGTAGTGCAAGCTAAACTCCCACTCACCGCTGGAATTTTTTTCTGACTAAGGATGTCAGGTTGTAGCCCCAAATCAAACAGATGACTTTTGAACTATACTCCAGATTGCCAAAAAATGTTGTTAGTTTTCTGAAATACTATTGTAGAGCCAAAGAGGGTGGGGGATGTTATACTTTCAGGGAGAGAATTCAACATTGTAGCTCAGTTTGCAATTTACTTATTGCAACATAATGCCTGATCCAGTATATACACAGCAGCATGTCTTGAAAAGTATTATCTTTTTAGCTGTGTGAAAGCATCAGCTTTCTTCCATCTTCCATTCCTTTTTGGCTCTATTTTTTTAAAAAATGTCCTTGCAGTTTTCTTTGCTGTATTAGTGCAGACCAGTGCAATATTAATTTCATGTTACTATCAAAGTCTTGAAAATAAAAGCTGCAGCAAGCTGTTCACTGGAGATTTGATCTCTGACAAATAAGCTTGTGTCCGTACACCTAAAAAACCATAAGCTCATTCCTCTGTTTCCTTCCCAAAAGGTTCTTGGCAGGAACGCAATTTAAAAAAAGAATCAATCAGTGGTTTGCAGTCTGATTTCTGAAGACTGATACTGAGCTGCCAGGGTGTGAAGGTACAGTGTTGTAAACATACAGAAGCACTGGCAACTTTCATTCCTCTTTCTGCTCCTTAGATGAGCTTGATCTATTTAAAGCATTAGAATGAAAGTGAAAAAAAGGCTTGTGGGCTGGGGACAGTGGGTTATGCACCCAGCTTTTGATAAACTGAAGCATGTTATACACTGTTTCAAAATGACAATATTTAGAGATCTGAGGTCCTGTGTAAGTTATGGCAGCCTCACTGTCCCAGGGCTGTCCTATGGGCCACCGTGTTGACTGGAATCTCCACACAGCAAAATATGTCCAGTTAAGATATTTGGAATACAACAAGCTACATGTTTGGGGTTTGACTTTTCAGAAGTATAACACACCTACAAATTGCATTGAAGTTAACGGGACTTACCTGTGTTCAGCATCTTTGAAAATCAGCAAGCACTCTTTTATGTTGGTTCCTACCTGTGGATTTAGGAACTTAATGGCCACAGCTGTCTGCATTTCAGCCTGATCAATCATGGGTTAAACCAACTTCATTTTTTTTAGTACAATACAGTTTTTGGCTATGACTGTGCAACACTTAGGCACATACGTAGTTATTACTCATATGAATAGGCCCATTGAAGTAAATAAAATTACTTGACACAGAGAAGTTACATGTATACGCATCTGCGATATTGGGACCTTTATTTCCATGGTCTATCTTCTAGGGAGTTGCTCTGTACCTAAGAACTAATTCCAGTCAGAGAGACCCAGCCAGTAAACAAATTTTATTAAGTTATATGATCAGCTTCCTAAAGGAACTATATCACAAATAACAACCAGAATTTTACAGTCTGTTAAACAGAACTTGCAAGTCTATTTTTAATGGTGCCCTCTGGTGACTGATGATAATAATATAACTCACTCCTGGGTCTGTTCCCTCTTCCAAACTTTGAGGGACTTTGGATCCTGGTTCTTTCTTTGCAGCTTAGGCACCTTTCTTATATCTTCTAGAGAGAAATAAATTGTATTAATTGTCACTGCATAGCTTTAATTTTCTTGTAGGTTTTGAATATTTTTTCCTTAAATTTTGTGTCATAAATATGATCTGGCATAAAATGTGTAATATTTTCCATTCAATCAATTTTCATTTAGGTTCATTTTTATATATTGTCATGTACTACAGAAATATTATTGCATATATATGTGCACACACGCTTTAAAGTGAAATCATCATAAAGCCAGGGATGAGATTATGTGCTGCATCTCTAAGATGTACCGCACAGCACTCACAGCCAAGGAGTAGGGGTACGATAGCTTTAAGCCACTTAAGCACTCTCTCAAGCCCTTGCTGCTTCAGAGGCTGTAGAAGCCTCTGGCAAACTTTAGGCAGACATGCGGACCTGTTTAAGTTATGACTGGCTCCCTGTGCTGCCCTTTTGGCCACATTCCTGCCCAGAATCTCCACACTGCTGCATGCTGCAACTCTGCCCCAACATGGCCCTCTTACTTTTAGCAGGCCCCCTCAGCAGGGATTGTGAGAAGGTCCCCAGAAGACAGCCTTACTGCTGTCTCATTTAGTTCCTGTACAGGGGGAATCTTCCCACAGCCAGAATCAGGATTTTAGATTCCCTTTTCATGGTGTTACAGCATTTCTGCCCAGCATAAAGGGGTCACCAATGTCTGTGGTACAGTCCCCGACCCCTTTTTATTTTTTTAAATCTTATTGTCTTTTTAACTGAGCATTTCCAAAGTTCACAGTCTTGTTACAGAAAGAGTTTATCAAGGAGGTGGATTTCTCTGATGCTCTCATAAGCTCAACAAAGACAATTCAGTTTTAGTTGGTTTTCGTTGCTTGGGTGTAACACGATAGCTAGAGTAAATTAAAGGGACAATGAAAACATACTTTATGGTGGGATAAAATCGCCTGCATGATTTCTCTTTTTTCCCCCTTGAATTGCAGAACCTCAGAAACTGTTCAGAAAGCTTTAAATTTACCAACCACTCTCAGTACTTCTTTATTGGGGTAACATCCAGATATGTGTTGATAGAATCAAAGTGAACCCATCTGACCTGAATTGTTTTCACTCTATGCGGATTTTTTTCTTAAACAATACTGATTTCAAACCCTTTTATCGTATTAAACAAGGAAAAGGAAACATACACCAGTTAAATACAGATCATAAGGATCATAGCAGTATAAAATGGTCTCTCTCAAGAGAAATAATTCTTCAGGGAAGTTGTTTGGGGGAGGGAAGCAGAAGAAACTAGGCCTGCTAGGTTACCATCAGGGGCTGATGACCCTTTAGATAAGATAGTCAGACATGAAGATTGCTTGTTGTTTTAAATTCCTTTTCCCTTAATTCTTTGTTTCTACTGTTTAAACAAAGACTACTGTGATTTGAAGAAGGCTCACTGATCAATATAAACACCACTGGCCATAGATTCCTGAAGGAAAGAACTGAGGTGTCAAACTCAGTGAGACCTGCTGGGTAAGCACCATTGATACCCAAGGTACAGTAGCCCAGGACTCAGTCTAAGTGTAGGAGAAATGAGAAATTGTTCCACAGGAGAAGTAAAGGGATAAAGGCTGTGTCAAGGTTCCTTCCCCACTCTGAACTCTAGGGCACAGATGTGGGGACCTGCATGAAAGACTCCCTAAGCTTATTCTTACCAGCTTAGGTTAAACACTGCCACCACCAAAGTGTTACACAAAGAACAGGGGAAGTGCCCACTTGGAAAGGTCTCCCACAAAAAAATATCCCCCCAAGCACTACACCCCCTTTCCTGGGGAAGGCTTGATAAAAATCCTCACCAATTTGCATAGGGGAACACAGACCCAAACCCTTGGATCTTAAGAACAATGAAAAGCAATCAGGTTCTTAAAAGAAGAATTTTAATTAAAGAAAAAGTAAAGGAACCACCTCTGTAAAATTAGGATGGTAAATACCTTACAGGGTAATCAGATTCAAAACATAGAGAATCCCTCTAGACAAAGCCTTAAGTTACAAAAAGACACAAAAACAGGAATATACATTCCCTCCAGCACAACTTATTTTATCAGCCATTTGAACAAAACAGAATCTAATGCATATCTAATTAGATTGCTTACTGACTTCTTATAGGAGTTCTGACCTGCATTCCTGCTCTTGTCCCGGCAAAAGTGTCACATACACACAGAGAACCCTTTGTTTCCCACCCCCGCCCCTCCAGCTTTGAAAGTATCTTGTCTCCTCATTGGTCATTTTGGTCAGGTGCCAGCGAGGTTATCTTAGCTTCTTGACCCTTTACAGGTGAAAGGGTTTTTCCTCTGGCCAGGAGGGATTTAAAGGTGTTTACCCTTCCCTTTATATTTATGACAGGCTGACATTGGAGCGGGAGCACTCAGGGCAACTCAGAAAAGGGACACCGCTGCAGCTAGCCCTGTAACTGCAGCAACGATATAATTAGGACACTGTTTTAAGATTGTACTTATTTTTAGCAGCATAACAAAAAACTGGAATCTATCTGAATAAAGACATGCTTCTGCCATGTTTTACAGCAACATTTTTATAGTGTATAATTAATACCTTTGAGTTATAAGTATCAAACAAGTTGATTCAAAAACATTAATGGATTATTGGCATTTTAATGAAATAATACTAATAAATAACTTGCTACCTATTGTTTTATTTTATATTTATATTACTCTATTTACTCTTGGGATCAGAGACTGCCCTTTGTAAAGTGTTTGTATGGGGCGTAGCACCCTGACCAGGTTGAGGCCACTAGGCACTACTACAATATAAATGGTCACTAACAGTGGTACTATTTAATTCTTTCATGCCAGTTGTCTTTCTTCTGCCATCAAAGACCTTTGACTATAGATATAAAGAATTTGAAATCAGTTAGATCAGAGTTGTCAATTTAAAGCTCCTTCCTGGATGCCATTATGCATTGATTTTCTTTCTTTTTCATTTCCATCTATCGTGAAATAAAAGGCACTCAACCTTCTGCCAAGTTACTGCACACATTCTAAATGCATTTTTAGCTACAAGTGCTGTAGAGGTACATAAAACAGCAAACATAATTTCTTAGTTAGGCTTATGGACATTGCCATTCTTGATCAAATCAATGATCCAGCGAGTCTTGTGACTGTCTTTGACAGTGACCAGTACCGTTTACTTCAGAGAAAGGTGCAAGAAACCTTGTGATAGGCAGATGTGAAAGAATCTGTTTCCACATTAAGTCTCATCCTAAACCCTAGCAGTTAGAGCTTGTCCTAAATAGGGTGACCAGACAGCAAGTGTGAAAAATGAGGACAGGGGGTCAGGGGTAATAGGCACCTATATAAGACAAAGCCCCAAATATCGGGACTGTCCCTATAAAATGGGACATCTGGTCAACCTAGTCTGAAACCAGGGATTGGCAACCTTTTGCACGTGGCCCATCAGGGAAATCTGCTGGCGGTCCAGGACGGTTTATTTACCTGCAGCATCCGCAGGTTTGGCCGATCGCAGCTCCCACTGACTGCAGTTTGCCGTTCCAGGCCAATGGGGGCTGTGGGAAGTGGCGTGGGCTGTGAGATGTGCTGTCCACCACTTCCCACAGCCCCCATTGGCCTGGAATGGTGAACCACAGCCAGTGGGCGCTGCGATTGGCCAAACCTGTGGACTCTGCAAGTAAACAAACCATCCTGGCCCGCCAGCAGATTTCCCTGATGGTCCATGAGCCAAAGGTTACCAATCCCTGTCTTAAACCTTGAAGCATGAGGTGAAACATGAAGCACATCACGATGCATAATATTAATTTCTAAGCATAGTGCTGATTGTCTGTTTGGTGATTTAATGACACTTTTCAAGTACTTTTACTGTCTCAATCTCAATGGACCTGATTCAATAAATCATCCCTTTTCCAATGGGATTTAAACACATACTAAAGTGTTTTCCTGAATGAGTGCCAAAGGCTTGATCTTGCTGCCCCTGAAGGCAATGGTAAAAGTGTCATTAACTGCAGCGGTAGTAGGATCAAGCCCTAACTCTCGCCCACATTCAAAGAAAGGGAAACAAAAAGCCAACACCAGAGTCTTTATGTTTGGGCTGACCATAATTGGAACACTGCTTTCTTCTAGCCCTGTTTGTGGACAAAAGATGGCAGAAGGAGAAAGGCAGCAGAGGGTCCATCACATTGTTGGCACAGATAAATGGAGCAGAGTTGTCCAAGGCACAGGAATGGAAGTGTGAGGGATGCTTTTCAAGAGTGGCACAGAGGGTGAATTAATGTGCATTGCTAGGCAACCCCAGGAGAAATACTGGATGAGAAAGCCACAATTCTTTCTGGAGACTATGACTGGCCTTTAGTCGGATATGCATGAATAGGGAGATCCTTCTCTGGAATAGGGTTGCTTCCGTGGTTTAATGTGTGGACCCTCTGCTGGCTGATTTTGCAATGGAGAACAATATATGAAGACCCAGCTTCAAGGGAGGTGGCCATATATATGTTAACATGTTACAGTATTGTTTTTAGAAAGTCCTTCTGAGTGACACAATGGCAGATTCAAACTCTATGGATGGGAATCTTTACAAATCTGAAGCATATCAGTTTCTAACCAGTAGAATACCATTCAAATTTTACTTTCAAAGCAATTCACTTTTACTTTAAGTATAGGAAGTAGTATTAATTCTTCAAGATTCCTTCCCTTCGGAAACTGTGGGCCAAAATCTATCCTCAGATACATAGGTTTTAAGGCTATCAGGGACCACTATGGTCATTGTGTCTGACCTGACTAATTCAGGCTATAGAATCTCATCCAGTGAAACCTACCAAAGCACACATTGAGTCCAAGAACTTATGTGCAACTTTCACTTCAGTGATGGAATCTGGCTCAGTTAATTTCGGTCCTTCAAGGACCTCTCCATTATGAAACAGTTTTGTTTTTAGTGCAGCCCCTCTGCCATCACCAGAAAGTAGAAAACTGAACTATATACTTGTTTTAAGAAACAAGATTGCAAATAGCATGGTGTTGAATATAACAACAGTACACATCAAAGAACAGACAGCTGTCCCCAATAAAAATGCTAAATGCCGTATATCTTTATCAGGACTTATATCTTTAGTTATAGAAAGAGAATGAAGCCTAATCACTAAAGGTTAAAATGCAAACTAAGAAGAAAGGAGATTATCTTGCCTTTAGAAGTTCCTGAATCTTCAAACTGTTTTAAAGTTATTGGATCTAATTAGTATCATTCATACTTCATATAAGCCTTTGTAGATCTTCAAAAGATGCCTCATTCCTTGTTAGATTTCCATAACTTTGAGAAACCGTTAGGTTGTACTGAGAAAAAGAAACTCCTGTTTATATGAAAAGGGACTTTACAAAAGCCCGGGGCAGGTATCATAAACCAGCTTGAGATACGATGATGATAGCATTGGAAATAAATATATAAATAAAGTTAGTGATAAAAAGTAATCGGAAGACAGTTGCAGAAGAAATCACAGGAAAATGAATGTCAGTTGTGCATTGCTGTATGCACAATGGGAAGTCTCCAAAATAAGAACAGCTTTGCGATATAACCATTTGTAAAATTCTATATGAGATCCATCTGTTTCTCTCGCTGGCCTATGTCATTCAATTTAAAATGCATTTTGCTTCTTTTTTCTAAATTGTTTAAAGGTTCTATGTTAAAGACAGGCTCCACATGCCTATACATATATATTTGTGCATTTATAAAATGAACTTCATTATTTAGAACAGCGCTGAACCAGAACAAGTACTGATTATGTTCAATCATTTTGTTTTATGTCGTTAATAGATTATAAAGTGTTTTGTTTTCAGTTACTTTGATGTAGTATTGTTTTTAAAACAATTGTTAATTCTAATGTTGAGGGTGGGGTGGGAAGTGAGTGAGTGTGTGTGTGTGTGTGAGAGGAAAAAATCCTTGCTAGAATCTGTGATTCTGAAATGTGCTGCTGTGCTTTCAAATAGTAACAATCCTGGATACACAAGTTTAAACAGTTAATTTTGTCCAATCAAGTTTTATAGAGCTTTTAAACCTGAGCATCTCCCATTAAAACAGTATCTTAAGTGAGTTCAGACTCTTCCAAGCCTACATGGAGAGATCCAACCCTTCATAATAAAATCTGTTCCATTATCTACACCATATTCAGCAAATAAACATAAAATGTTTGCTCTTATCATTTATCTTCCTGATTGGCACAAGATGTGTAAACAGAGTGATTCTAGTCTGATGATTTATTATATATTTACATGAGGATGATCAAAAAGAAAGCTCCCCTTAATTAGGTTGTTGGAGCCTGGGGGGCCTCCCAAGCACACAATTTCCCCCACAAGCCATTCAAATCCTGTGAATCCTCAAAGCTGAGACAGCCTGGTGGGCTTTGACAAATGTCAGTGTCCCATAGAGCCTAAAATGAATGCAGGTCAGATGCAGATTTTTCCCAAATGCAAGCACACTGCAGCATTTCATTTACATTTCTGATTTACTTCTCTAAGTTCAAAGACTTGAAGAAAAGCAACTGTGGTGTGCATAGCCAAATACAGGTAAATGTAGAGAGCAGCTGTTAACAATCATACAGAATTTCAGAAGTTTTTTTCAACACACAGTGCAATAGCTGCATACAAAGTGTGAAGAACAATCACATATATAAGAACTCTCAGCCAAATTCTGTTCTCATCAAATCTTTCCAGGTGTCTGCTTTCAGTTCTATCTATGTTAACTTAAAGGAGTTGCCCTGGATTTACACTAACATGATTGAGAATAGCATCTGTCCCTGTGTTATTAGTACTGTGAATATACACAGCACTTTCCAGCAGACAAAATATGTTCAGCAAAAACCAATAGCTCTTTTCCAAACAGCTTACAGTTGAATTACAAAAATAGGTACTGTTCAGTAAACAAAGCTTTATGTGGGTTCTAGCACTTTGAAAGCTTGAATATTTACAAGTGATTTGACTGATAGGTGTTGGTGAACCTTATGAGCCAGATTGGCCCTGGTCCTTGCATATGGATGAGAACGAAGGGCCATAAGAACCTCCCCATGTTTCTCCCTATCAAGTGCAATGGAGGGGAAATTTCATTTCCTGTGACTGCAAGAGTGTAGGGACTGCTCCCTCCCTACTCTTCCAAGGGTGCATTTCACCTCTAAAAGAGGAGGAGGAAATGGTGCCATAATAGCTTCCCTCTTCTTCCCCCCTCTCTTTTTGCCTCCACCAGCCTGCAGAGCATGTCAGAGTATACTAGAATGGCACCACCTGCACATTTCCACAAGATGCAGCAGGCACATTGTTGCTTTTTGAGCTTCAATCCCTACCTGAGTTCACCGTGGGCCAGTGTGGCTTCAAAGCACCATGATTGTAGCTCTAATTTAGAAGCTATTCCAAGTAGAGGAGGAGAAAGGAAAGAAGGCACAGTGAAATTCAGCTACAGTGTAAGCCAATTAAGGCTATGTCTTCACTACAGCAGTAGAGCTGCACCAATCCACCATCGCGCTGCTGATGAAGGCTTTCTAAGCCGGAGGGAGAGAGCTTTCCCGTCGGCTTAATAACTCCTGCCTCCACGAGAAATGGAAGCTATGTTGGAGAGGGAAGCTCTTCTGGTGACATGGCACTGTCCCCGCTGGTGCTTAGGTCAGTATAACTTACATCTCCCAGGGTGTGGATTATTCACACCCCTAAACAATGTACGTTATAATGAACTAATGTGTAGTGTAGACATAGCCTAAATAATCAATAAATTAATGTGCAATGTAAGCCAATCAAGCACTAGAGATTAATTTGACCTAAAGTTGGTATAAATGGAAAGAGTTATAGTGCTAAAATTCTGATTTCAGTGTAACCCCATTGATTTCAGTGGGGTAACTTTAGGAATGGGCCACAGGGGATCGATCACTTGATGGTTACCTGTTCTGTTTATTTCCTTTGGGCACCTGGCATTGGCCCCTGTTGGAAGACAGGATACTAAGCTAGATGGATCTTTGGTCTGACCCAGTATGGCCATTCTTATGTTTACTGGCTGGGTCTCTCTGACTGGAATTAGGTACAGAGCTATGGCCTACAAGATATACCATGGATATAGTTATATGCTCAGCTTCCTAAAGAAACTATATCACAAATAACAACCAGATTTTTTCAGTCTGTTAAACAAAACTTGGAAGTCTATTTTTAATGGTGCCCTCTGGTGACTAATAATAATATTATAACTCACTCCTGGGTCTGTTCCCTTGGATCCTGGTTCAGTCCTGGTTCAGTCATTTGCACGTTGGGCACCTTTCTTATGTTTTCTATAGAGTAATACATTTTATTAATTTTCACTGCATATCTTTAATTTTCTTGTAGTTTTTAACCAAAATGGAGCAGTACGGAGATTCAGCTAAAAGAATCATAGAACTGGAAGCTACCTTGAGAGGTCATTTAGTCTAGTCCCCTGCACTCAGGGCAGGACTAAGTATTATCTAGACCATCTACCATCTAGACCATGGTATTTGGAGGATGGGGAGGAAAAGGGTTTCAATTTTTTCTGCCTCACATTCAAAATATACATTAAGGACTTACTCCTGTAAGTTTTACTCACAGACTGTAAGCTTTGGGGCAGAGGCTGTCTTTTTGTTCTGTTTGTACCCCTTAGCACAATGGGTTCCTGATCCATGACTAGGGTTGCTATGTGCTATGATGATACAGATAATAAGTAAATACTAATAATGAATTATCATCACTCTCATAAGTATTCCCATTTACTTCAATGAGACCGCTTGCTTAACCAAGGATGACGCATGTGAGTAAGGCTTGTTAGATTGGGCTCAGACAAATTTACAGTTGACCACACTGGCGTCGACTTTCTAAAGTGCCAGGGGGTGCTCAACCCCCAGCTCTGACCTAGACCCCATCCCCACTCTACCCCTTCCCTCAAGGCCACATCCTGCCCCACCTCTTCCCACCTTGCTCCATCCCCACTGTGCCTCTTCCTACCTAGTTCTGCCCCCTTCCCTGACCGTGCCACATCCTCCCTCCTCCCCCTCCCTCCCAGCCTTCTGCTCACTGTGAAACAGCTGTTCGTGGTGGGTGGGAGGTGCTGGGAGGGTGGGGGAAGCACTGATCCATCAGGCCTGCTGATGGGCAGGAGGCACTGGGGTAGGGGGAGTTCACGGGGGGCTGCCGATGAGTGCTCAGCACCCACCATTTTTCCTTGTGCGTGTTCCAGTCCCAGAGCACCCACGGAGTCGGTGGCTATGGTTGACCAGATTGTGGCCTTGTCTTATTCAGGCATAGGCACAAGGGGAAGGAACTGTGGAACATGCACACCCCCTAAATGCAGGACTGTGCCAAAAAAGGCACAAAATAGCTCTATGGGAGAAGTACAAAGGATGTTAAACAATTTTTTTTACCTTGTTATTAGTCCTCCATATGTTTTATTTAACTTATTCTGCAGCATATTTTCCAGACCTTGTGCTTCTTTTAGTTGTTATCTGAAGGCCTGATTTCCTTCATGTTGTCTCTTTAATTTTCTCAGCCTGCTTATATTGCAGATAGTAAAGCCTTCTGTGTGAAACTGCATAATGTAATCTGTGATTGTCAGCATCTTTTCTAATTCACCTTGTTGACGTCCTGCATTAGAAACTTCTCCCAATGTACAATGAGGTTAGTTCATCAGAAACTTCTCTCATTCTTTGGGACTCCCAGATTGTGGAACATTTCTTTGGTAGGTGTCAAGTTCTCAGCACTTTTGTAGATTTGTGTTGGCCTTCTGTGAAGTTTAAGCCAGATGGAATTTACATTGAATCTGGCCCTTGGAGATCAGGAATTATTCTGCTCATTTTAATACCATGGATCACAGATCAGTAGCATAAGAGTTTACATTAACTGTCACTGGCCTGATTTACTAATGGTGTTTTCTCTCTCATTAGATAGTGTTTGCCAGCCTGTTTCTCCCAATTCATCGGGAATGTCACCTTTAGAAAATATAAATTAAGGATCCTTTGAGGGAATGCGGAGAATAGCACTATCCAAATCAGGGAAAACTGAACTTAAGTATAAAGAATCAAAAATCAGCTGGAGTAAATAGGCAGAGCTCCATCAGTCTATGCTGATTTACAACAACTGAGGATCTGGCCCTAAGAAGAAAGGGGGAGCAAGAGGAGAGAAAGAATGTCTTAGGTGAGCAATCAATGACCATCACATTATCTTTTCACTTGCACATTCTGAAAATATTTGTAAATAGCAAAAACAATGTGAAACATTTTCAAAAAAGTCTTGTTAGCAGTATGTTGGCAATAGTTTTGTTATATAAAGTAATAATTATTATCACATATTATTACCCAGGTACTCAGCTGGTGAAATTGTCAAAGCTCAGCTGACTCCAACTGAGCTAAAACAATTTATATCAGATGAGGATCTGGCCCAACATAGCTAGGGTTCTCAGACTAGTTCAAATGAATTAAAATTGCCTTGACGTTGCTGTGATTTGTCTTTCTTTCTTTCTTTAAATGTTCCTATTGTACTATTCTTTATCTCTTTGCCATGTAGGAAAGATATCCTTGTTTAAGAGGGGAGCACAATTATATACTTTATTAGTCTCCCTGAAATTTTAAGTCACTATTGTGGCTCCAAATCTAGTTAGAAAATAAGTGTCACTCTTGCTAACTAAGGAGAACAGAACTTAATGGGAATCAATATGAGCTCTTACACTGATGATGCTAAGCACTGATTTTTTATTTTTTTGTTTTCTTCTTCCAGACAGAACAGGTTTAAGCACATCCTGGGCCCGCAGTGGAACTTGTTTGGGGCCTCTTGCTTATGTATCATTCATTCTGCACTCCATTCTCATGATTTTCATTAAGACTGCATGCAATTTTAAAAATGAATAAAGAACAAAACGTGGGGTGAAGGGACTGTGGAGGAGGCATTGAGGATAAGGAAGCAAAGAGAAAGGTGAGTCTGGGCTCAGAAATTGGATTTCTCACCATATTTGTCCCTTTTCAGTAGCAGTGATGTACTGTTCAGCATGATCTGTGCATTCTATGAAACTGTGTATAGTCATCCACAGACTTGCTGATTCCTCTATGGCTGAAACCCTAGAATTCACAAAATATTTGTGATTTTCCACTTTGACAGATTTATATTACCAATCTGCCTGGGGTGTCAGATGATCAGGCTGAGGCCGCAGGATCGTTAGGGGAGGAGATGAAGGAGCACACCAAGTGACTAAGTTTTAAAGCTTTACTAATAAAATAACAGAGGTGAGTGCTGGGTTCTCCCCACGTTTCTCAAAGGAAGAAATAGAACATTAGTGCCCACGCCCGGGAGTGCTGGGTTCTCCCCACCTCACTCAAAGGAAGGAAGAAAGCATTAGTGCCCGAGCCCTCACCCACTTTCATACTCACATACGCACAACCCAGGTCTGGCCAATTCCGGATGTAACGTAAGAAGAAGAGGGGGAAGAGTCGATGAGAATTCTGTCCTGTGCACAGGCCATCCAGGGTCCACTGTTGATCTCCGACTTGCTTCAGCTCTTGAAAGGATTTTTAAGCCCTGGGTCCTTCTGGGGGCATTTTGTTCACAGACCTCTGTCCCCTGTGCTCTTTGTACCAGTCCAAACCAGCTTTCCATGACTTCCTCAGCTTTCCCAAAACACAGCGACTTCAGGAACGTGAGACTGTTGTTTTCCCACTCACTGACCTTCACAGTTTCACTTGTTCTCAATTCTCCTTTCTCACAGCTGGTTGAGGTTGGAATATAGGCTCCTGTCTTTCTTGGCAGGTAGCAGAGAATCTGTTGTGTGCAGTTGCCTTGGGCTGGAGTCAGCTTCTTATCTTCAGACCTAGCTGGAGAGTCAAATTAACGCATTCCTTTCTCCCTTCCTCCCCCTTCAGTCTCTCACAACCTGCAAAGGAATCTTTCACTCCACACTCACACCTTCAACCCTTCCCAAGATCCTTTCCAATGCATATAAAAACATTAGTAATATACAATGCTGGTGCTTACCCAGGGGACCCCCGGGGGGCAGTTATATTGTAACACCACCCCCTGCATTATTCCCCACCCCAAATTCATATTCAACTATTTATATTGTTAAATTGATAGAATGAAATATCCCTTGCTTTTCAATAATTACTTGTATATACTTGTGACACTCTATACCTTGAGTGAATGCCCTATAACCCCTATATTCATCAATTGTATATAATTGTGATATTTCATATAAAGCATGCCATATAAGGTATCATGGGAAAGGTTATGATCTGCTGAAAACCATTGTTCTATCTAAATATGTATATCATTAGTGCATAGGAATTATGAGATTGTGTTGTATGATAGTCACTAAAAATATACTGTGAGTTGGGGAATTGCCCAAAAATTAGATCTTCAGAGACAATGACAAGGGAGGTAACCAATGCTCATATGGGTGTCAAACAATCATCAAGAATCATTGTCCGGAAAGAAAATTACAATTCAGTGACTCACTTTCGTAAGGCCACAACAGAGGAATTGCTTAACCTTGCCTGGTGATTCAGCAGTGCCCATTAGACTTGCCCAGACTTGTGTTCTCCTCATACGTGGATATAAAATAGGGAACAGAGGCCACATGGTTGTCCTGTTCTCCTCCACTATGCATTCTAAAGGCAACAAGAATGCTGGAGCTGGAGGAGAGCCTGCGTATGAAAGACTGTAACCAACCTACAGTATCCAATAGGGTGAGAAAAAACGCTTAGTCCAGATATAAGTATGCCTGGTATAATAAGGTTGAGAATTTAGACTATGTGCTTATCTTTTATTTTCCTTTGGTTTCTACTCTGACTTTTGCCTGTCGCTTATAATCACTTAAACTCTATCTTTTGTATTCAATAAACATAAACATCAAAATAAGTTTACCAGTGAATTTGATTGAAGTGCTTGGTAAATCTTCTCAGGTTACAAAGGCTGGCGTATCCACTTTCCATTGATGAAGCGGTGAACCAATTACTAAACTTGCATTGCTCAAGAAAAGGTCTTGAGCAGTGCAAGATAGAATATTTCTCTGATACAAGGCTGGGAGCTGGGGGGGATTTGGCTGGTGCCTTTCTCTCTGTGATTCGTGAGTGGCTCTAAGAGCATTCTTGCAATCTAGCTGAGTATTCAGATCCGCATGCAGCTGTACTGAGTTGTAACAGCACCTTGAGGGGTGTGCTGCTTGTCACCAGTAAGGCATTGTGAAAGACAACCTAGATTAGTGAGTTAAGGAGGCACAGCAGTCCCACAGTCCCAGGTTGCACCCCGGGATCCCATCACAATACTGTATTATAGAATATACTCAACAGCAAGAGTCAGTATTGCTTTTTAAAACTTAACATTTGCATATCTTCAGTGAAATGTTAGCTCTGCAGATGTCAATGGGAGTTTCTCCATTGATTTCAATGGGGTCATCCCTTGATTTTTTAATTCAAACTGTGTGACCTTACCATTCCATTAACACATATCATACCTTTTGCATGTACTTGTGTGTGTATGCATGTGCACGCACACACAAATGGATTGGCAATAGGAACAAAAATAAGATGGTCTAATTTTAATAGAATCTGTTTGAGAAATATATTAAAAGTTACACATTAAAAATAGATAAACAGGCAGTTATTTGAATAAAAATGTTAGTCTCTAAAGGGTACAAACTAAGACATATAAGACTTTGGATTTTCTCTTGTTTCTGATAATGCAGATGGTAAGAGTGATACGTTTGACTTTGTATTGAAATATTCTAAGGCTTAATCAAAGGATGTCTTTCTTCATAAGAGACTTGTCCCTCAAGATATGTTGCAAAAGAAACTTTGTAAATGATACTTCATTTGATTTGGACAGGACATTTATTCTCTTGGATTTTACTCCTCTGGAAAGAAAGTGATGAATTAAACAGAATATATGCATACTTGCTAACTGTGTTATTAATGCATACATGGGATAGTCCATCATCTCCACACTTAAAAGGAGATAGAAGAGAGTGGTTGGCCTGAAAGCATAATTCTGATTTGCATAGTCAGTTCAATCAGTCAGTACTGTGATTTTTTCTCCCTGAACCTGTCACTAAAGTAATAATTTGCTTTGGACAATATGTAAAGTATAAAATAAATATTTTCCAAACTATTGTAACCCTTTGTTGAGTGAAATTAGACACATACATATGGATGTGGAAGCGGAAGTTAAATTCTAGTGAGGAAAATAGAAAGGAGCATAAACTCCGGCAAGTGACGTGTTGATTCTCACTCATACTCATTTATACAGAAAGAGGAAACAATTGCAGAGATCGAAACAGAGAATAGAGCCAGGCTAGTTTACAACAGTAGCAATACTATGTGTACTTTGTAAGTTGTTTGAATTCGCTACACTAGCAAAGCACTTTCATGATGCTGTAACTGTGTCAACACCAGGGATTTTGCAGGTATAGAAATGTCATTAAAAAAACCTATACACCCAGCTAACATTATTGTATTGGCAAAAGTTTCTTTTGTAAACTACATCTTTGTACAGCGCCTAGAACTATGAAGTCCTGATCTTGATGGAGGCCTCTAGGAACTACTATACTAGTATACTTTACTATACTGATATAATTAGCAATCAAACACCTTAACTTTTTTTGGCTCTGTTGAGGGTTTTCAAACTAAACAGAGAGCTGGAGTCTCATCTCACTTACAATGTGGTCAATCAAGAGTCTGAATTCAATGGGTTTACATGCATGTAAAACTGGTGGAAGTAAGATCAGAATGAGACTCAGTAACATTTAGGACTTCACTAGATATGGATGAAAATAAAGTTTCATTTTAATTTGTCATTCCTTTTGCCTTTCCATTAACTTTTATCCAGTCCTGAAGGTAACAGTTCCAGTTTTTGACTATGGCTGTATTCTTCTCCCCAAATACTCTCCATCTCCCAGTCTCAGGTTTCCAGAGTGCTTCTGGGAAAGTCCTGAGTGATGTTAAAACAATCTCAGACATTTCTGGAGGCTTATACCTATACTCAGCCCCCTGAATCCAAAATTAGTTCAGGAGATCAAAACAGGGGACTCTAATGGTGAATCAAGTCTATGTTAGGTTCCAATGCTGCCGCAGTATCAGCAAATGACAGATCATAGAATCATAGAATATCAGGGTTGGAAGGGACCCCTGAAGGTCATCTAGTCCAACCCCCTGCTCGAAGCAGGACCAATTCCCAGTTAAATCATCCCAGCCAGGGCTTTGTCAAGCCTGACCTTAAAAACCTCTAAGGAAGGAGATTCTACCACCTCCCTAGGTAACGCATTCCAGTGTTTCACCACCCTCTTAGTGAAAAAGTTTTTCCGAATATCCAATCTACACCTCCCCCACCCCAGCTTCTCTTTCCACCTGAGTAAAGACATGATCCATTGCTTGTGGCACCTAATGCATACTTGACACTGAAATTCGGTGCAATGACAATATTGACTAAAGTCAATTGACTCCTTTTTGATATCTGGTGCTTGATGACTTTACAATCTCTGATTGCTCCAAGATTTAAAACAAAAGCATTGGGTTTGCAGATAAGGCAATTCACAATAGCGTTTTTTTTTTATACAGGAGTATCAAAACCAGAGACCATAGTTGTCTGTGATGGAGTCTCTTTCAGTCCCAGCTGGCATTTTGGGTCTATGATTAAACCTATATACCATTAAATGTGGTGGCACATACTATCAGTAGTTGTGGCATGTAATCCAAATATAACAAAAACTATGCTGATACAGCTAGCTTCTTGGTCTGTTCAAATGTCTTGTTACACTCATCAGTACAACTCCAACCTCTATTCTTTTTTTTTTAAAGTGTCATTGGTTAAATAGGAACCTAGATTGGCTCTCAAAACAGAGAACATTTTTAAGTATAGTTACTTGAGAGACTGCTTCATTGTATTGTGGAAGAGCATTTAAACTTTTCACAGCAATCATATGATTCAAGAAAACCACCTGAGACTGGAAAAAAAGGCATATTTCTCCCTTTCCACCTGTAATTCAAACATTTTGATCCTTTTTAAAAAGACTTCAGCATCTTCAAATGAGCTACCTCATTTTCAGCTTTAGGAAATGTATAAATTAGGTAGCAAATCTTGGCATTTAAATCCTGTAATATTTGTTCAGTTATATGTTAAAATACGGTTGTGTCATAAAAATAAAGGGAAGGGTAAACCCCTTTGAAATCCCTCCTGGCCAGGGGAAAGCTCCTCTCACCTGTAAAGGGTTAAGAAGCTAAAGGTAACCTCGCTGGCACCTGACCAAAATGACCAATGAGGAGACAAGATACTTTCAAAAGCTGGGAGGAGGGAGAGAAACAAAGGGTCTGTATCTGTCTGTAGTCGTCTTGGCCGGGGATAGACCAGGAATGGAGTCTTAGAACTTTTAGTAAGTAATCTAGCTAGGTATGTGTTAGATTATGATTTCTTTAAATGGCTGAGAAAAGAATTGTGCTGAATAGAATAACTATTTCTGTCTGTGTATCTTTTTTGTAACTTAAGGTTTTGCCTAGAGGGGTTCTCTATGTTTTTGAATCTAATTACCCTGTAAGATATCTACCATCCTGATTTTACAGGGGGGATTTCTTTATTTCTATTTACTTCTATTTTTTATTAAAAGTCTTCTTGTAAAACACTGAATGCTTTTTCATTGTTCTCAGATCCAAGGGTTTGGGTCTGTGGTCACCTATGCAAATTGGTGAGGCTTTTTATCCAACATTTCCCAGGAAAGGGGGGGTGCAAGTGTTGGGAGGATTGTTCATTGTTCTTAAGATCCAAGGGTCTGGATTGTCAAGGTTCCTCCCCCACTCTGAACTCTAGGGTACAGATGTGGGGACCTGCATGAAAAACCTCCTAAGCTTATCTTTACCAGCTTAGGTCAAAACTTCCCCAAGGTACAAAATATTACACCCGTTATCCCTGGACTGGCCGCTACCACCACCAAACTAATACTGGTTACTGGGGAAGAGCTGTTTGGACGCGTCCTTCCCCCCAAAATACTTCCCAAAACCTTGCACCCCACTTCCTGGACAAGGTTCTCCCTTTCCACCTGTAATTCAAACATTTTGATCCTTTTTAAAAAGACTTCAGCATCTTCAAATGAGCTACCTCATTTTCAGCTTTAGGAAATGTATAAATTAGGTAGCAAATCTTGGCATTTAAATCCTGTAATATTTGTTCAGTTATATGTTAAAATACGGTTGGGATACCAGTTTCTCTATAGGGCAGCCTATTGTAAAGGTACAGATTTTTCCTTGTGTGCCACCTCCTGATAAGTTTAAGAGAAAACTGAGGCTCTGATTTCCAGTCTTTATTTATATGGATAGCCCCAGTTATTTAATGTGAGAAAGGGCTACAGATTCCTGACCTAGTTTTAACTACCCCCTTAACAAATGATGTAAACTGTGTCTGGGATTTCTCCTGAATAATGGGTCCAACTGCAGCTATGGCTCCCACTCTCTATTGTGCTTTCCTTTCTCAGAATGTATAAAATGGGTGCTACCCAATCAAAGAATTACCCAGGTGATATCACATCTCAAGAAAGAAAACATCGATAAAAAACAAGTTTTGTGGATAAGTCATTTAAATCTGTCAGTCATGGTACAATGCAATACAGACGTGCCACACTCTGGTCATTTGTCATACATTTCAGCATCTGATGCATTGCATAGAGACGAAGGATGATCTGGTGTCAAATATACTAACTGTGAAGTTGGCAGACCTGGATTCAGTTCCCTGTTTCGCCACCACAGATTTCCTATATGACCTTGAGCAAGTCACTTGGCCCATCAGGTCTCCATCTGTAAAATGGGCTTAATAACAATGCCCCATATTACAGGCAAACTATGAGGTGCTTTGGTGCTATGGTGATGGGGGGCAGATAAGTACTTGAGAGAGAAAAGTCACAAGTTGGAACGTTTACAGGTATGCTTCCATCCACCTTTCTCATATTGCTTTTCTATTAGTTTGTGAGCGCTTTTCCGTAGGGACTTGGTTCTCTTGTCTTAGAACAGTGAGTACTATATTGCAGGTGCTTTGGAAATGCAAAAACTAATTAAAATAAAATAAAATAATTACTATGACAATGTGACTGTCACCTGCCCCTACTAAATATGAATGTTTGAAACTCACTAGAGTACTTCTGCAGGGAATATTTTAGGAGAAAGAATAAGGATTAATAATTAATGTTAAATACTTGTATTCATGTAATACACTGTCTTGTAAACAATCCATGCATATTAGTAATACAAAATATCAATTTTGGTCCCATTTCTGTAATCCTTACCCAGGCAAATCTACTTTTGACTCCAAGGGGAGTTTTGCTAAAGTTAGGGATGAAAGAGTCTAATAATACAGCATGGATATTCCACTGGAAATTTAATAAAACTTATGACAGGCCAACTTTTCATAAAGTGAGGCCTGAGGTGCATGAACATTATCCCACTTGCCTGTGTAGTTACTGCGATAGCACATGAAGACTGAGCATGCAGAGGCTATTATTCCTAATTTGAGCATGGAAATGCCTGATCTGGAAGGACATTACACAGGGACTGTTCTGCCACTTGCTGTCATAGCTGCAGCAACATTGGACCCGTAAATCATGGAGATCCAACAAATACTAGCATGATGCTTTTGCTCAATCCAGCATGATTCTTTTTTTTTTTTTTTTCTGAAGGAGAACTATTTGGTAATAACAATAGTCCCTATTTACTAAATAATGTCATAGGATCCCTCCTCCTACTCCTGTGTAAGAAGAAAGCTCCAAGTTAAAATTTATTTAACTTCTCCCTCCTCCACGCCCTACCCACACACCCCAGTTATGTACATCGATCTGTTCCTCCCATGCCTTGGAGAATAAATTAGTCCCTGTTGATTGATTGTGTGTGGCAGTGGAGAGAGAATATGGGCGGGGGGGAGGGGGGTGAAAAAGATAGCAAGGCATCTCAGCCAGGGAACAACTGCAGGATTTTGGAAGTACTGGTATTGCAATTCGAACAATTGTGCTTGAAAATGTAGTCAGGGAAAAGTACACAAAGTTCTGGACTCACCTTATAAAAACCAGGCCTCTGAAGTGCAATGCCTACACTATACATTAATATCTATAATGCTGTTGTTGTGAGTTGAAGGAAACATCACTGAAGCTGGTAGGTGTAACTATCATTTAGGCTACAATTTAGTTACAGGTATTTCTAGTAAAAACCATGGACAGGTCACAGGCAATAAACATAAATTCATGGCCCATGACCAGTCCATGACTTATACTAAAAATACCTGCGATTAAATTGTGGGAAACACTGGGGGATGTGGGGGAGCTGCTGCTGTGGGGGACAGCACTTCTGGGGGAGGACTGGGAGAGGGGGATGTCCAGGGCTAGCAGCACCAGCTGCCAGAGGCTACAGACCGTGACTACTCCAGCCAGCCAGCTGGGGACTGCTGCCTGGGACGCCGGACAGCAGCTGCTCTGGCCACCCCAGGACCGCTGCTGCAGGCCACCAGAGCAGCGGCTGGTGTGCCTGTCCCGGGGTCCACCTGAGCAGCTGGCCCTAGAGCAAGCTGGTTGGGTGGCCCTGAGGTCAGCCACACTGGCCCCTGCAAATGTCATGGAGGTCATGGAAAGTCACAGAGCCCTAACCATCATCCTTCATTTAAGATAGTTGTTAGAAATCATTGAGCTCCTTTATAGAATTAGAAATCTGAAACAACAGTAACCTCCACCCAAAACACAGACTCATATCACTGCCCAAAAGAAAGGCATGTGAGAGCAGAGCAGTTTTGCTGGATATAGTTTTGAGTTGAAAGATGTAAGTGTGAGACAGAAAAGCAGGAAAAACCCACAGAAACAGACACAGAGAAGAAAAAGAAAGCCTCACGCGGCCTTAACAATGACAGGGAACGTGGCCCTGATAAAAGGCCAGAGAAAGAATATTAGGGCTGAGTTCTGGCTGAAGGGGGCTTGGAGCTGTGAACAAAAACTCTCCTGTTATTTGATTTCTCCTGTGTTAAGGGGAACAGGACTTTATACGTTCCTTGTAAATAGAATTGTATCAAAGATACCTGACTCCATCATCAATTTCTCCTCTTAATAGTAACAATGTGCAGGGCCCAAGAGTTTAACTAACCACTTGAGTACTAAGGGGTAACAATAACAAATGGACCACACATACATACCATAATTCCATAGGGAATGACATAGTCAAAAATATGTGAGCTCCCACTAATCCCTTCTGTAGGCCGCATTATTGGTAACATAGTGAAGCTATACTCTTTGTGCATCTAGAAATCAGGGAGCATTTTGGATGCACAAAGAATTTAGGAGGGGGCCCTAAGAAGAAACATTAGCCCTCAGGTGTTGAGCCATATACATTTAATTACACATGCTACTGTTAGGGTGATTAGATAGCAAGGGTGAAAAATCAGGACGGGGGTGGGGGGTAATAGGTGCCTATATAAAAAAAAAGTCACAAATATAGGGACTGTCCCTATAAAATCAGGACATCTGGTCACCCTAGCTACTGCATATGGTAAGTTGGCACATTAATAGGTGCTTGCTTAATTCAGTTGCACTGAATTTGCTAAATACCATTAGGTGTTAACCAAACCAAAAAAAATATCAGTGTTAATGTAAGTTAAAGTAAAGCTGATATGCTACTGTGCTTAACACAGCAACGTTTCCATCCATTTTTGCCAGATGGTGGTTACCCCAAGGGGAAGGAATGAAAGCATAGTATATAATATTTTCCATCTACTGCACTCTACAAAATCTAAAATGAGCAGTTGGTTGCCAGAAGCTGCAATAGGAAAACCTGTTGTTTGCTCTCCCTTTTCACCATGTGTTATTGCAAAGATGAAATACCATTCCAGACAGGGGAAATAATAATGTATTGTGTTTAGTGAAAACTACCTACACGGGAATGTCCTTTGACTGAGAAAGTGTAGGCCACACTGAGGAAGATGGTGGAGAGAGTGGGAAAAATGGCTTCAAGCCTCATTTTGAACCCAAGATCCTGGGCTGCCATGCTGGCCTAGACCCCCACCACAAGTTAAACAAGCCCTAATGCTGTTCTAACATATGAATGTTGCCAGCTTGAGAGAGCCATTTTGGCATCAGGGTATTACCATGGCACAAGGGCATCCCAGATATTCCCTGAGTACCAGGGTCTGAAAAGGTGTGGCACAGAAGCTGCTACAGTACTTGTGTACAATCCCTAGATTCCCCAATGCCAGGGGAAGCCTCTACCATCCAGCTGAGCTGGAATGGGGCTGAGCATCTGGACAAGAATTGTGTTGCCTTATGTCAGATGTGGCTGCTCTAACCCTTTGTTCCTGGTGGTACTGTGGGAAAACTTGACTGTCCACTAAACTTGACTTCAGAGGTCAAAGAAAGTCAGCCCATGGGATTGTGGGATACTTTTGGCAGACTCTCTGAGCACAAGTGTGGGGATGCATCTAAACTGCAAGGCAACAGGGCTTGAACCTTGGGTACCAGATTGACTCAGTCTCGGGCCCTCTACTTCCATGGGGTCCTGGGACATGAGGTCTGACCCCTAGGTTATTACAATTTGTGTATAGATGGAAGGGGGTGGAGGGTTAGGTTTGAGCTCAAACCCTGGGTTTACAGTGCAGCGTACACATACCCATAGAGTTTAAGGCTAGAGGACACCGCTATACAATCTAGTCTGATCTTCTGTTTATCACAGACCAGTGCATTGGTTATTCTCATCTGTCAGGAAGAAAAAGATATCACATCCTCAGAGAAAACAATGAACTGTCTACATTCACGAAGTATGAAAAAAAATCCGCATCTCTAAAAGGAAAATGAGAGAATTTGTGGTTGCTTACCTGAAAAATGTCCCTTCTTGAAAGGGATAGGCCCACAGTGTTTCGGTGTGGGTCATTGCCTATCTGTAGCCGTAAGGGGAAGAATCAAAGCTCATTGGACGGCAAATGAGGGATCAGTCCCCACGTTCCAAAGACTCCCTCAGTTTCTAGATTCCCCCAAAGCTAGCCCCTCTGGATTCTGGACAGCTAAACAAACACCAGTCTTTTGTCAAAAATTATATTCCACAAGAAACACTGTGAACAACACAGATTTTAACTATTTCAGAGAACTTTATTCATAAGTTAAACAGATCTCCCTTAAGATATTTCCCCTTAAGTTTATTAAACAGACCTCTCTTAAGGGAGGGACTGATCCTTGGACCTATCTCTTTGAAGAAGGGGCATTTTTCAGATAAGCAACTACAAATTCTCCCAGTCGCTCTCAGGTTAGGTCCACAGATTTTCAATATGGGATTTTTCAGCAGTGACAAAATTCCTTGGCAGGAAACAGAATAATATAAAGGAGAAAAATGGTTCCCTTACTCTAAGAAGTCACCATTACATGCACATTCCGCCTGGCAAAGGCTGCACCTAGACTGAGTATCTATCTTGTAATACTTAATAACTGTATGTACAGATAACCAAGTTTCAGCTTTACAGATTTCCTTTTAAGGGGCCTGCACTTTTTAAGCCTATGATGCCTCCACTGCTCATACTAAGTGAACTCTTGTGCCCACTGGAGGACTGAATCCTTCTGCTCTATAAGCCTCTGCAATTCACCAGCATATCCACCAGGAGACTGATGATTAAGAAGTCTCAACACTTCTTTTCCTTGGATGAAATAAGTCCATCAAGGCTGTTGTTTTTGCTTAAACTCTGTGAGGTTTTTTTTTCAGATAAAACTTTAAGGCACGCCTTACATCCAACAAATGTCATAGTTTCTCCTTTAAGTGAGAAGGATGTGGACAAAAGGCAGGCAGTGAGATCTCTTGTGCTCATTGAAAAATGAAATGAAATTTTGGAAAAAAGGTAGAATCCATTTGCAAAACCACTTTATTTTCATGGATGATACAGCAGGATGAATCAGCTGACAAAGCTTCCAACTCAAATACTCTTCTTGCTGAGGTGATATTAATCAAAAAAGATTGTTTTGATAGTCACATAGTACAAGGAAATGGATTTCACAGGGTTTAAGTGCACCTGCATTAAGGCATTGAGCACAATGTTCAAATCCCAAGATGGAGCTTTATGAACCTTGGAGGAAGCAAAAGCAGAACGGTTCTAATGAAATGACGTGTCCTTATGGTAAGAAATGGAAAACTTTCTGGATACACTCAAAATTTCTGACAGTGATCACACCGCACCTTTGAGTGGGGGAGTGGGCAGGGCTGGGTGGTGGGATGGATGGGAGAGGGAGATTTGGCTGGCTGGCCGAATGAAGGGAGCAGTGCTTTATGGCTTGGGCTGGAGAGAGAAAAACAGCTGCAAAAGTGGAAAAGGGGCCAGCGTTGCAATGCTGACTCATCCCCTTGGAATCAGATGGGCTGGAGGGTTTAAAAGGGGCAGCCCTGTACTTAAAGCCACCTTTTACATGGAGCAGGCTGAGGCAACACCCACCCCTCCCTTTTAGGTGGTGAAATACCAGGTTTAGTTAAGACCTCCCGTGGGCATTGTGTTAGCCACCCCTTTTTTTTTTTAGGGGCTCTGGGAAGGAATTTTTCCCTTATGACCATTGGGTGAAGTTGGGGGTTTTTTTGCCTTCCCCGCAGCAGGTCCAGGAAGGGCTCTGTGCATGCATGGCATGAAGGGCGGTAGGCTGTATGTCACAACTGATTATATAATTGTAGGTCAGATGTCTGGTGCAGGTAGGGAAGATATATAGGGACCGGATAAATGGCTTGGGAAAAAAAAAAACCTTAAAAATTAGGTGTTTGTTAAAGGAACGAATGGGGGGAGGCATTAGGGACTCCTATGTTTGGTACGGTAGGGAGCCAATCCCCCTTTCTTACAGCCTACTTTAACCCTCCTACGATGGGGGAATGGGTGAAAAGGTCCCAGCAATGGATTGCCTCGGGGGGACTTGGATGGAAAAAGAGGGAAAGCTGGGGGAACCCGCCCCCTCCCCCGCAATTGTGGAATAAACATGGGATTACCTGCACTGTACACTTTTATGTGCCAGGTAGTCCCAGCCATCTAATAATAAAGTTTCTGCTTGATTAAACCCATATCAAATGTTCCCTGTCCTCCTTTCAGTATAGCCAGACAATGAAGAAATGTATACTCTCTGAGGTATTAGCCTGCAACCTGAAATCAAAATTGTCTTGTAAAAATTCAAGAACATGAGACACTTTGGCTACATGAAGCTGACTATATTTCCTTCTTCATCAAGCTTTTAACTTAGACCAAATATTTGAGTAAGGCCTGTTTGTCCATATTCTTCCAAATGCCAACAGAATTTCAATAAGACTAACAGAGTAACCATTTTGTTTTAGAAATTTCCTTTCAAGCTTCCTAATAATGTTGGTCCATTGCTAGATGGAAATGGTAGAATTATCAATAATAATGCTGAAAAGGCAGAAGTGTTCAATAAATATTTATCTTCTATAGTTGGGAAAAAAACAAATGATGTGGTCATATCATATCATAACACTTTTTCTATTCCATTAGTAGCTAAGGGTGATGTTAAACAGCAGCTATTTTTAAATCAGTAGGTTTTGGAACTTGCATCCAAGAATTTTTAAAGAGCTGTCTGGGAATTTTGCTGTACTATTAATGTTGATTTTCAATAAGTCTTGGAATACTGAGGAACTTCCAGAAGACTGGAAAAAGCAAATGCTGTGTCAATACTCAAAAAGGGTAAATAGGATGACCCAGGCAATCACAGGACTAACAGTCTGACATTGATCCTGGGAAGAATAAAAGAGCAGCGTATACAGAAGATGATAATAAAGAACAAAAAAGGTGGGTAATATAATTAATACCAATCAACATGGGTTTATGGAAAATAAATCCTGTCAAGCTTACTTGATATATATTTGTATGAAGAGATTAGAAGTCTGATTGATAAAGGTAACAGTCTTGGTGCAATAGACTTGTGTAAGGCATTTGAACTAGTACTGCAAGGCATTTTCATTAAAAAACTAAAACTATAAAAAGTCATCATAGCACTTGTAAACTGAATTAAAAGCTAGCTACTGATAGGTTTTAATGTAATTTTAAACAGGGACTCTTCATCCGATGGGTCCTGCAGAGATTGTTCTTGGCCCCTAAACTATTTAACATTTTTATCAATGACCGAGAAGAAAATATAAAATAATCTCTGATCAAGTTTACAGATGACACAAAATTGGGGGAGTAATGAAGAGGACAGGTTACTGATACTGCAAGGCTCATCTTTGTACTGTGGTCATGGAACAGACCAGGAAGAATGCAACCTTGGTTTCTGATTGTTTGGATCCTTCTCCACCATCCTCCTAGCCTATTACGTGAGCTCTGTGTGTGTGTTAGGAAGTGCACTGTGGTAGCTCCAGGCAAGAGACAACCTGCCTCCTTAAGCTTTTTTTTTTTTTTTTTAAATGTGACCAATATGCCCAAATTAGACCAAATGTTATCTAAATGGCTAATTAACAAATGTTCTCTCTCATGCAGTAGGTGCTGGATTCCACCTGCCAGTAGCTACAGGAGGCAGAACAAAACTGAGGAAGGTCTTCAGAAGGTGGGGCTAGTCTCTTGTCAGCCATCCAATCAGTTTTTAATCTGACCTCTGCAGCAACAGATGGGAAATGGCTCATACTGAGGATCTGTGGATCCAGTCGTGAAAGAAAACAATGATATCAAAATACAAAAGCAAATGATATGAGAACTAAAAATAATAATAAAAAAATGAATGTAAGCTAACCTAATTTCTCCCCTCAATGACACATTTCCTGGTTTTAATCACCTTCAAGGACTACAGATGTAATTTGTATTTATTTCTGAAGTATATATAATAAATTCATCCCATAATGAGCTGAAATCTGCAAGTTTGTATTGCGATTTGTGTGTTAAGTGCTCATAGTTTATGTAGAAACATACAACATATATGAATACTATTGCTGAACTGCAGGGATTGTGATTTCTCTCCATCTTCATAAAATAAAGTTTTAGCACCAGAGTAATTGCTACCCATGTTCTGGAACCTAGTGGATATATTTTATATAAGTGAAAAGTCATAACACAATACAGACATTTTATTTTTTAGTACAGTAATATTTCCTCCTGATTCTTTTCTCAGTTGCATTAATAACTGCTCTCTTTACTGTGTTGAGTGACTTTAGGGCAAAGTGAACTTATATTTGGTATATGGTAGAAACTGGTTCCAACATTTCAGGTTCATAACCTCCTCATTGCTCTTTTATTAGATGATACTTCATCCCAACTGTTGTAATCAATCAATAGCGTACAAGAGAAAAGAAAAAAAAACTATTACAAATAGTGAACATTTGTAATATACATGAAACAGAGGAGATTACAATCTGCCTGTGAATATTCTACAGCCTCAGTAAAGCAGATTAGGAGCCCAAATCCTGAAATCCCAGGCATGCTGGTTGAATCTTGTACCTATATTACCCACATTGTCATAAATAAGACTGCATGAGCGCGGGAGTCCATGCTAGCAGAACTGATTGAGGAATTTGTATATAAGTGCTTTTACTAAAACAGTATTGCCAACTCCAAGAGCTCAAAAGTCATTAGTCACACCCCCAAGAACATGAGATGGGCATAAAAATTGTGAAATAATTTGTTTTAAGTTATTTTTCTTTGTCCTTTTTTGACATGGTTCACATTTTCAAGCTTTTCTCCTCAGCCTTGCAGCTGGAAACTTCCTCTTTGAACAGAAGTTAGGGCTTTAAGAAGAGATATCAAATATTGTGAGACACAAAATTGAGAGAATTTTGAAAATACTCAACGCTTATAACATGTTTCCTAACATTTTGCCATTTATATTTTTATGTGTGCATGCATTACCTTACGCACAACTTTGCCTATGTGAGGCTAACCATCTATCATTCTCACTCACAAAATATAATGTTTCAGTGTGCAAATAATTCTGTTATAGAATATACTTTATGACTGAGAATGATGGAAGCCATTCAGTTTAATCACTATGAATATTTTGTACACTGATGGGGGGTGGGGGCGGAAAATCTGTTAAATCTTGTCAAGACCCACAGTGTTTAGAGGTTCTCACTGTTAGAAGCTGTGTTCTGACAAAGTGATCAAGTGAATAATTTTGCATTCACTAGAAGTTCTAGAACATGCTGAATCATTATTGGTCATTGCTGACAGAGCTGGGCAGTGGAGATGCTCGGAGAGGTGTGCTGCTGAGATTAATGGATTAATGGGAGTTACTAATTTGAACTGTCAAAGTGACATAAAATTGATGGTAATCAGTGTTTACCTAACCACTGATGTGTGGCACATAAAAATGGGGAGAAATTGTTAATGCGTATTGAGTATCATTAGTGGATTAAACTTTGTAAAGCATTAGTGAGTATTTTATATCTTCTGATGGGTTAATTGCAGTGCTTTACAGCATTCCCCTTTAGTAGGCCATTTGAACATTTTTGCTACAGTAAATTAGTGGCATTTACATATTGACCTGTTTATTACTCAGTCAAAGGTCAGACTGGTACAGAATGGGTTGGAGAGCTAAGCAGGGGGATCCCCCCCCATTGATTTTCACATTTAATTAAGAGCTTTGTAAAATAAAAATGGGCTCTAGTAAAAATACAATAAAAACATAGTCTGTGTGATTTTTGGATAATTGATTGGAAAAGCAATTCACAAATCCAAATAACTGCTTCACTGCAAAGTCCATTATCATTCAAATAAAACAACCATATACTTAAAATAGGAGATGTGTGGAACATAATGTGACAGTCCTGCTTCTGCTGAATTACGTCACAGAGTTCCCATTGAGCTTAATGGGAGCAGAAGATATGCAATAGAAATGAGTGGTAATGTATTAGGGCCAGGATAATAACTGCCTCACATTACAGAGAAGAAACTGATACACAATAAAATTTTAACCAGGAGCAAGTGAAGCACAAAGGAAGCATAGCACAGTTAGTGAGGTAAGGTGGACAAATACCTTTGTTATTTTATTTAAAATAGAGAGAGAGAGATCCTTTCCACTCATTGCTAGATCCAGGTCAATTTTACTAGCAAATAATTTTCAGAGTAAATGGAAATTTCCATATCTGAAGAATCAGTCACTTTTCTACCATGGAAACAATCACAAAATATGTAAGCCCTTCAAACACATGTTGATGACAGCAGGGATAAAGGACAAGCTAAGAACAAAGGACAAGTTACCCATTGTATGCAAAATATTATTTTCACTTCTGAGGTTAGTAAGCCTGATGCATATATTTGAATTTAGCAACACCAGGAACAATGTTTTCCACACTTCTGTGGTTATTCTAAATTGTTTGCTTCAACCATATTTGTAGCTTCAGCTCACTAGGGTAAAGAGAGATGAGATTTAAGGGATAGATTTCTCAAAGACACAAACACATTGACACCTATGTGTTATTTTTGCCTTTAAAAAACTGACTTTAAATAAGCTTCCCTCTGCCCCTTCACCTCCCACTTTTATACAGCAAAGCTTTATCTAGAGCACAGCAGTTACCAAAAATCCTGAAAGCTTATCACATATGGATTCTATTTAGACATGCTAGGCTAGATTCTCATTTTTGATCCAGGTCCTTTGTGTTCAGGCAGTGTAAAGGAGCCAGAAGGTGGCCATAACTGTCAGCTAAGAATGCTTCTGGCAGGGGAGAACACTCAACTGGCATTAAACTGATGGAGCCAACTCCTGGGCCAATCATCTCCTGGCCTTGGCATAGTGGGTGCATGAAGGGGAATAAGGGGCCAGGATGCAGTTCTGCTCTGCTGATGCACAGCTTGTGCATAGTCTCTTAAAGCCATGCACTACTGGCTTAAGTTAGAACAAGCCCAAAGGTTGCTCTCATTCCCACTGAGGACAGCTCAGAATGATCCACAGAATCAGGAAGCCATAACCAGCTCCCTGATGGCCAATCTGCATCTGTCATGCCAAGCATATCCTAGAAGCAGACCAGAGGCTAGAGAACATAGTGTGCCGTATTTTATAAGCAACAAACAAGAATGTTGATGACACTGTATAGAAAATTGTGCAATGAAAGTCTGTCTTAGTGTCCTTGGATAGACACAGTTCCTTCCCTAATCCCTACTTGCTCCTGGAAGTAAATAATCTGTGACTGTCCTTTATCAGTAGCAGATTACATTTTCCCTGTAATGTGTGACTCAGCTACCATATTCAAGGTTCTGCCCACATGTGTAGGGGAGAAGTAGTGATCCCTTGGAACCTGGCCTACCCACATGCCTTGAGTGTCAATCCATTGAGGCTATGCAGGGGAGAATTGGGGAACAGCTTACTCCCCTTTATGTCCAGGTGAAACCACATAAATCTGGGCCACAATCTGGCCCAAAATTCCACATGTAATTCCATAATCCAAAGACTCTGTTTAGTTCAGAGACCTCTCAAATCTCAGTTGGCATTGCATTCAGCTGAGGTTAATGGAGTTTATATGGCCCACATGCTCTTAGAATAATGGTGCCACTGGGATTTTGAAAGTAACAGCACACAGTTACTTCATACTTAACAGTCTGTGGTTATTCCTCCCTCTGAAAATGTGTTACAAAGAATGCATTACAGAAGCAACTCTAGATGTCTGGCAGAGGATGCTCTGTGCAGCATTTCAGTTTTATTGATTAGAACACCATTTTGATTCTCCACCCATTGCTTTGTCAGAACAAACAGAAGAGAGTGAGGAGAAGTGAGAACTGTACTTGTTCCATCATCTGTGCAGCCAGTCTATAGAGGGGATTATGGTATGTAATAATACTGCGTCACTGAAAAGTTTTCTCAAAGGACAATTTTCTAGATAAAATAAGAGATCTGGGACTCAGTGCTTTCTGTGTGTATGTTCCTGTTCCCCACATCTACCAGTTTAACACAAGAAAAGAATTAAAGATTGTTGATATACCACTGCAACTCCTAGTGAAAGCTGTCTGTGTACAAGTTTTCACATGAAAGAAAATAGTATGTGATGTTTTGCATGCCTTTGTGTGGGAAAACAAGTAATTCCTTTTAACAAGCATTTTGTAGAAAAACAAAACATCAGGTAATTCAAAAGAGCACAATAAAATCTTCATGCAACATTCTACAAAAATACTGTTGCTACTTTCAACTAGCGGTATGATTTCCTACAGAAGATGATCTGATTATTGGACTTCTCAGGACAGAGTAACACTACAGAATCCCACAACCACTTCAGACATCAACAAACCTGGGTTAAACTATATTAAATAAAATTAAATGTAAAGGTTTGACATACTACAAAGTACAAAAGTTAATTGTGTTCGAGGGTAAACTAGATGAGCAGCATTACTATGCTTAGTTGAGGAATTAGTCTCACAACATGTAATGAAATGTAAAGGAAAAGAAAGCAATAGATGTGGATGAAAGACAATAGCAGAATGTGATTTTTTTCCCTCTCATTCTAAAGATGAATGATTAAATTTTTATACCTGTTCTTGACTGTTGGCCTAAAATAAAAATTTGAGAGGAAAAAATATACAATTTAATACTTAATGCCTCTATCAGAACAAATGCTTAAACTATGTGGTTTTTAATGTTCATTGTGCGTAATCTCTAAAACTGCACTGTAGTGCAAATCAATTATTTCATGCACACATAAACTAGAACTGAACTGTAATCTGCTCTGAAACTACATTTTTAACAACCATTTTGAAAAGGAAGCTAATTATGTATTGTGAACTTTCCAAATGAGTCTTGATATTATTAAAGACCTTTACCTGATTAGTCTTTCAAGACATATTTGTAGGGCTAAATTTTGCTCTGATTTACACCAGAGAAAGTGTATCAGTTTTAATGAGAGCAGAATTTGCCTCCGTTCATTTTATATTATATTTTCGCACTGCCTGCTTTTCAGTGTAAGACCCAAAATGTATCAGAACATGTCCAGGTAAAGTATTCTGATACCTATAAAATAAAATGTGCATCATCCTCTTTTTCCTTTATGCCACTTTTCCTGGTGAGTAGGGAGGACCAGACCTCCTTTTCCTCCACAACAGGATCCAGCTCCTCCTGGAGGATTCCCCAGCATTCCCAGGCCAGCGGGAAGATAGAATCCCTCCCGTGTGTTTCGGGTTGTCTTTGTGGCCTCTGCCCAGTGGAATGTGCCCAGTAAAGTTCCAACAAAAGCCTCCCAGGGGGCATCCTTATCAGGTGTCCGAACCACCTCAACTGGCTCCTCTAGATCTGGAGGAGTAGTGAGTCTACTCTGAGGCTTTCCCATATGGCCGAGCACCTCACCCTATCTCAGAGAGTAAGCCCAGCACCCTGCAGAGAAACCTCATTTCTGCCGCTTGTACCCATGATCTTGTCCTTTTGGTCATTACTCAAAGTTCATGACCTTACGTGAAGATGAGGACATAGGCTGACCTGTAAACCGAGAGCTTCATCCGAGAACTCAGCTCCCACTTCACCAAAACGGATCAGTACAGCGCCTGCATCACTGCCACCACTGCCAGCCATCACTTGTGAACAAGATCCCTAGATACTTGAACTCATCCACTAAGGGCAGCTGCTCCTCCCTCATCTGGAGACAGCAGTCCACTTTTTTCCAGGACAGGATCATGATCTCTGATTTGGAGCTGCTGATTCTCATCCCAGCCACTTCACACTCAGCAGCAAAAAGTTTGAGTGTAGAAGCAAAAAGGCCATCATCTGCAAACAGCAGAGATACCACATCCGAGTCCCCATACCAGATGCACTCCACAACTCGGCTGCACCTTGATATCTCGTCAATGAATATCACGAACAGGAGTGGGGACAAGACATACCCTTGACGGAGTCCAATGCCCACCTTTAATGAACACTACTGAATGCCAAGAATACAAATACAACTCTCACTCCGAGAACAGAGGGATGAGAATAGATAGCATGCAAAAGTGACACCAGTTTCACATACTCCTGCAGCACTTCCCACAAGACATCTTGGAGAAAGCGGTCATATAGCTTCTCCAGGTCTACAAAACAAAAGCAGACCAGTTTAACAAACTCCCATGACCACTCGAGTATCTGCAAGAGAGCAAAGAGCTGCTTCATTGGTCCATTGCTGGGATGGAATCCTAATTGTTCTGCCTGAATCCGAGGTTCAACTAATGGGCATAACCTCCTCTCCAGCACCCTGGCATAGGCTTTGCTGGAGAGGCTGAGGAGTGTGCTCCTCCTATAGTAGGAATACACCCTCTGGTCTCCTTTCTTAAAGATTGGGACCACTACCCCGGTTTGCCAGTCCAGAGGTATTGCACCCACCTTCCACACCACATTGAAGAGGTGCATTAACAATGACACCCCAACATTGTCCAGTGCTTTCAACATCTCTGTGCAAATCTCATTCACCCTTCCTGCCTTACCACTACAAAGGCACTTTACTGCCGTATCGATCTTAGCATCAGAAATAGATCCAATCTCACCTGAGGTTTCCAGCACTGCCTCCTGGAAGGGGGACATGTCCATCAGGTTGAGGAATTCCTCAAAGTGCTCCTTCCACCTCTTGACCATCTCCTCAGTCGAGGTCGGCATTTTACCACCCTTGGAGAGTACAGCCTGGGCAACGTCCCACCGACCTCTCCCAAGGTGGCGAATGGTTGCCAGAACACCTTTGAGGCTATTTGGTAGTCTGAATCTCCTTCAAACAGTGGGGCAACCACACTGGCTGATTGATGGTGCCTGAATCCGTAATACCTTTAGGGGTGTGTGACACCGACACATGCACCATGATGGTGTGGTATATACATTTTATAACTGCATTATCCCCAAGAGGCACAGTCACTTGGAAGAATCATACAAATGTGAATAAAAACATTATATCAAATCAGCCTTTTTACTTTGCTCATGTCATATATTCAACATTTTTTTTAGAATTGTTCCTGAGGGTTTGCCAGCTTTAATGGCATTATTTCTCTTATTAATTGTGTAAAGAAATATCACCTTGAATTATTATTATTATCACCTTCAATTCAACTGTACAGGCTTCAGCAGGAAATGTAGCCTTTATATTATTGATTGGTTTATATTACCAATGGTATCTTAAATCATAGTAGCCTGTGCTAAGAGTTTCATAGAGTTCACACTCCCTAGGAGCTACAATTATCAGAATTAGAAGGGGATAACCACTATTAGAAATATCATTAGGTCTGAGGACTCTAGGAGCACATGAAGAACGATGGCCGTGAGCACAACAGTATTCACAAGTTGTCAGTCTTCCTTTTATTAAAAACCTTACTTCACAGATAATCAAAGTCACAATTAAAGATACATATGTGATGATGGAGGAATACCATAAGATAGTCAGCATCAAAGTTTTCATACTCACATCCCAAAGGGTACCATAAAGATGGGTGGATCTCTCAACTAGTAGTCATCTGTGGAGGGTCTCCTAATGGATTCTTCCTCCTTATTAATTCTGGGGAATGCCTTTTATTCTGCATAATACTCATGCCCAGAACCCTTATACATAAGTATGAGGGTTCCAACTCCTTTTCCCTTATCTGGACTTTCATACCTCATAAATTTTTGGATGCCTCCCTTGTCCTAGGCTATCCATTTATTTCCCTTTATTTTCATTAGCATCCAGATCAACAAGTTCTTATGGTAACCTGCAGTGGCTGCAAAATTTCCCATGAAGTTACAATCTGGCACCTTTTGGTATTGATGGTGTGACGAAGTTCCTCCTCTGCCTTGGTGGGTCCTGCACCTTTTGGCGGATTTACTCGCCTCAGAGGTTCACAGCAGCCCTCAGTTTGGCTGCTTCTGCTAGAGGCTCAAAACTGCCATTCACTCAGCTAACCTCATCACTGGCCAGCATGGGGGAAATGGAGAACAATCCCCACAGTCTCTGTGTCCCATCTAGTGGATCGGGGACAGGCCAGGTCCCTTTCCAAATTAGACCTTCCCTTCTGGTGTTTCTCACAGACCAGGTCAACTCCTCCTGCGTCCAATCAGGACTCCTCCTGTGACCTGTATCAGCTGTGTGACAGCTATAGCTCCCAGGGCTACTTCCCTAAGGCCTTCCCCCAGCACCTTCTTTATTCTCACTGCAGGATCTTCATCCTGAAGCCTGATCACACTTGTACTCTTCAGTCCTCCAGCAGCACGCCTTCTTACTCCCTGCTCCTTGAGCACCCTCACACTAACTGGTGGGAGATCTTTTTTAAACCAGGAGTCCTGATTAGCCTGCGTGCCATAATTGATTCTACTCAGTTCTTAATTGGCTACAGGTGTCTTAATTAGCTTGCCTGTCTTAATTGGTTCTAGTAGGTTCCTGATTGCTCTAGCACAGCCCCTGCTCTGGTCACTCAGGGAACTGAAAACTATTCATCCAGTGGCCAATATATTTACCTTCTACCAGACTCCTGTGCCACACTGGCCAGGGTCTGTCACAATGGGTACATTATGGAATAGCTTCCTGAACATCACATATTAGTTCATATATTAAAGTGATCTTGTAACTTTACTGCTACATGTCAACTTCTGGGTCACGCCCACTAATGTGGCTATGTAAAAACTTACAGGCTTCAGCCTGCAAGCCCTTCATTACAACCTTACTTAGCTTATATACCTAATACACACTCATCATTCACAAATGTTCATCAGCCTTTTACCCCATAATACTATCAACTTATTCCTATACCTATAACCTATAACTTAAATCTATTCATTATACTCTGATTACATATGATTTAATCACAACAATAGAAGACATAATTAAATGATTATATAAGGTGATTAGCTTCAGAGAGACAAAATAATAACCAACAAATAGCAGAAGTCTCTAAACAGTACCTAAAGTTGCTTTCCAATGTCATGTTTTTATAGTCCAATATCTTGCAACTTGCCAGAGCTAGGAATGGTTGCTGCCTCCCATTGGAGCGGGAGACTCCCAGCTTTCCAATGTGATAAAACATCCATTTCAACCCTAATGGCTCATGAGATACTGAAAATTAAACCAGGACTGACTATTGACCATTCCACAAATCAAACTAATATGTAATTCTGTATGTGTGAAACTTGGGAAATTTCACTTCTGGGGTGAAAGAAAATCATTTTTGTGTCAAATAAAAAATTTCAGTTGAAAAGAACATTTTCTGAGAAACTTGCAAAGATGTGTTTAAACTGCGAGTGCCTCTGTATCCTTAATGTTAGTGTTGACGACCATGAAAACTATCATATACTTGACCCACAAGAACTTGGCACATACTTGTGACTTTTGAAACCTTGAATTATTTTTTTCTGCAGCTTTGTCCCTGTCAGGAATTACCTTTATCAAATAAGGAGGTTTAAAAATAGCGAGATCAGTTGAGAAGCAGTCTGTGTATTTAAGAGGTTTATGCAAATCTGAAGTGCATCAATTACAGGCTTAATATATTTTTAATTGTTACATTTAAATTATGAGTATATTAAATATGTTCAAAGTAGCTTCTGCAATTTATGGATTACGTGCTTTAAAAGCTTTAGAGAGAAAAAACAACAACTTTAGTTCACATTAATAAAATTAACTATATCTATGCCATTTTGGTAGTAATTAAAGTACTTAACAACTGCAGGTTTCTATTTAATGACCTATGTTGAATAAGTTTGGTACCTGTCCAGTTCACAATGGACAAGCATCTACATTATACAAATAAGAAACAGTCAATACTAATTAGCTTTCTTTTTGGCTCGTTCAGTAGACAGAACAAGGATTCATGATCACTGAAACTAATTACCCACTTATAGAGAGAGAACACCTCCCCAGGTCAAAGTTGAGGCGATGGAAAGTATAGTGCAAGCTTTCACTCTTACTGCCCATGGAATTGCTACTCTATGGGAAGAATAGTTTTATGGTGAAACCACTGGATTAGGACTCAAGAGATTTGCATTCAATTCAATTCAGGACTGTGTTTAGACTTCCTGTGTGACCTTGGGCAAGTCACTTCACCTCTCTGTGCCTCAGTTCCCCATCTGTAAAATGGCCATAATAATACTTTCTTATTCTGTATTATCTATTTAAACAGTAGGGTCCTTGGAACTGAGAATATCTTAACAACATGTTTGTCAGTGACTTGCACAACGGAGCTTGGACCTTTTGATGTCTCTAGGCACTACAGTAACACAAGTTAATACTATTAACAGGATGTATGAAGCACAGAGGATTCCATCTCTGGAGCTGTCACTTTAGAGAAATATTAAATCCATCACCTTCAACAAGCTCTAAATTCACATGAAAGTTAAAAATACCTGAATTTTATTTCTACCATTTTTGTTAATATGTTCTTATCAGCAATATTTATCACAAATAAATACCATTCTCACAGAGTGTATTTTTATTCACCACCACAATATTTTCCCCTGTACATCATGTTTAATGATCTTCACAAAAGTCCCTGACCTCTAGTTTAAGTTCTATTTAGACATGTGTCTTTCAAAGTGGAACACAGAGTCAATAAATAAAATCAGTAAATTGACCTGACTTCAAACAAGAACTTGAGTTTTAAGGACATAAAAAACATCTGCAACATTACAGCTACTCAGTATAAATCTCCACTGCTAGAGGCTGGCAGAGTATTACATTGCTCTTTGAACCGCTGGTTCACTGAACTATTTTCTGATGGTACAAATTTTGTTATTTCAAAGGAAAGAAGTGGACCCAGCAATGCCCATTTCTACATAATTTGTTAGAGTCCGGAGATAAAAGGGCTACATTGGCAGCTGAGCTTCAATCTTTTGCAGGTGCAAGTTGCATTTGCAAAATTTCTGCCTACACTGGCTCACTGGTCTGTGGGAGATACATGTTCCGCACTTTGCCCAATCTCCAGAGTATATGGGTTTGTTACAGCCGATAATCTGCTCCTTTAGCTCAAGTTGTAGCAGCTCATACTTGGTCTTGCAGGTCATACAGGTCTAGTGTTAGCCATGCCCTTTGCTTTCTTCTCCCTTTAGCTCTACGTCACCTCCTGGCTGATCAGCACAGGTGTTCATAATAGTGTTGACAGGAGTGAAAAAGAGATCTGAGTTTTTGAATTGTTTGGTTTGCTTGTAGGGGGTTATAATGAATGTTACTGCTGCACTTCAGTTATGCTTGGTATTGATTTAGTGGTATTTTTTACCATGATGTCAAATATACCTAGAGCATATAGATAAGTCCTTGCTTTAGCATGTGTATATATCTAAATAAAAATAAATTAATATTTGTTCTGGGAATGTGCTTCTGAGTTGGGTAAGCTGTGCAATAAGTATGTATTGTATTGCAAGGGCTGTATAGGATTCTAAGGGTTTAGCCTGGAGCATGAATCCAATGAATAGATTAGTGGCTCAATCCACTAAAACAAAAATTGCCTGTTTATTCATTGAAGCAGACAAAAAAAGCAGCACATGATCAGTATAGTGATATGTAGACATCCTTATTTAATGTAATTGTCACATGGCTTCTAATTATTAATATTATGTAAAGATAGTGGAAAATATACCCAATTACTGAATGATTAAATTAACAGAAATGTATTATTTTAGTTAAGAGTTCATCATTAGTGGTATATTATTTATGTAAAATGGGATGCCTTTTCACTGAGTGAATGAAAACATAACCCTTAATAAAGGGTGGATTCATCTACTAACATACAATCATTCACAATTTCGTGGGCTGAATCTCTTTTTGGAGAGTGTCCTGCTTAAAGTTCACTGAGTGAGCTGGTATATTTTCTTGCCATATAGTTTAGCTGTGTGTGCGTGCGTGTACAGATAGCCACGCCACCTCCATGCTTATTCAAAAAGTTACATTCTTTTCTGTTTTCTTGGTTCTCAGTGTACTTATTCCTCTCTTTTCACCCATTTAATCTTTAACTAGCTTTAAAGTACGCTGCTCAGTTATGATCATGGCAGTAGGGACCTGAAGCTTTTCTCTGATTTAGCAGAACTGACCTTTACTTGATTTGCCGCCACTTCACTGTTTCGCACTATCAGAACTCTTGGGAAACTCGTTATGTTAGCATGGGTGGGAAGAAGGAAAAGAAATCCATAATCAGTCTGGAAAAATGGTGTCTTGCTACATTTACAGCCTCCTCAGCTACACCTGTCCTTAACTGCTCCCTGATGGTGGTCTTTGGTGGTGGAATGGTAGTTTGAGAAACAAACCACAGAATAAAATAAAGTTGATATTTACTGTTTAAAGTACATTGTGGTTAAGGATCTCAATCAAATTTTAACAATGAAATGATTCTCCATATTATCCAATCCCCTCCACATCAAATTCGATATGTATATTAACAAACAATATTTACAAAAATCTTAACAACAAATTTAAAAGACTTTGAAAAAGGAAATGAAAATGGCAAGGGGAAAAAGTAGAAATGGACCAGCCAACTCTTACCATGTCACCCCTTTCACAAATCCTTTAATTAGCTAATCCTACCCTTGTTCTTGAAAAGCAAATTCCTAGTCATCCTCTTCAAAGCTCTGAACAACTCTGGTCCCATTGCCATTGCTTCATCTAATCTTACATCCCATTAACTTTTGCCCTATGAAACCTTTTTTCCTAATTGTTCCCATTTCCTCAGTCTTCCTCCATCAGATTTGCCTTCTTTCATGCAGTTAGGCCTAGCTGAAATACTTCAGAGAATGCTTTTCAATGGAAAATGAGGATTTTGACAAAGTGAAAATTTTTAGGCTCTCTAATTTGTTTTTAAAATCTATTTTTCTTTGGAAAATGGAACATCTCCAAACTGAACACAAGAACCAAACTGGAAAAAAAAATCTGAGTTTTTGACCACAAACTTTTGGTTTTCTGTGCCCCAAAACTGGAAGAAAAAATAGTTTGTGGAGTTTTGGTTACTCAAAGAAAAGTTGTAATTTTCCATGTCTGGGCGTGGGGGGAGTTCGGACCAGCTCTACATGCACTCCCGTTTGCTTGGGAAGCAGATACTTTTACAAATATCACTTTGTCCTTCAAATCTTCCATGTATGCATTTGCTGTGTTGAGCTCCTTGTTGACAATGTCTCAGCAGCACCTTCTTTCATATAACTGGTGTCCCATGGATCACATTTTCTGGAGTTCAAATAGAAATTCTTTGTGGAAAGCATTTTTTTCTCCTGGGGTTGATATTAGGGTGCTACCTAAAACAATTTTTGGTAAAATATTTTCTTCTAGAAAATGTCTATGAATGCTATTAACATGTGTTTTAAAATAGTGCATGCAATGTATAGGACTACAGAGAAACTGAAAAGATGTGGTTTAAAAACCTACATCAAATGTTAGGAATAGGATAATTGCAGGGTGAGTAGGAGAGGATACAGAATATGCTCATGCCCCAAATCTCATGAGAAGTTGACCACTATATTACTCTGAAGTTATAATTCTTTGATCTGGAATTATTTTTGTCCTGAAAGGGACAATTAATCTTCCTGCATGACTTTTTTTTCAATTTCAGCATTATAACTTCACTCCTACCTTGTGCAATGAAGTTACTATTATAACTGGGGCTGTAACAATATAATAATTTAGAATATGTATGCTGACCTAGCTGGAGTTTCAACTTGTGAAAGATTTCTTTATAAAAAACAAAAGAGAAATATCAGAATACTGTGTGGTTCAGAGGAATTTCTTGGATCAGTTTAAACATGTCTTAAAGATTGATTTTACCCATACGTGATCTCTTGTTTCATAATGTTACACATAGTGGCCCAGTTAATCCCTAATTTAACTTAATTAAGTGAGTAGACTTACATTATGGATAATATTAACCCATTGTATTTCATAATATATGGCCTGCATTATTCTTATTCCTGTTCATATGAAGTTGTCAAACCCAGGATTGCCAAATATATGGTTGCCCCTCTTTGGCCTGAGCAATTTGGTAATATTTGGGGCCTTGCCAGATTTTTTCCAGTAAGAGGAAAAACTGATTATATGAATCAGGTCTTTCTTTGGAGCAATCCTGTTTCTCTACAAAGAATGTACACAAACTCTTGTTTTCCTGAACATAGTACAGATATCGGCAACCTTTGTCACATGGCCATCAGGAAAATCTGTTGGTGGGCCGGGATGGTTTGTTTACCTGCAGCATCCGCAGGTTCAGCTGACTGCAGCTCCCACTGGCTGCAGTTTGCCGTTCCCGGCCAATGGGGCTGCGATCGGCTGAACCTGCGGATGCTGCAGGTAAACAAACTGTCCCAGCCCGCCAGCGAATTTCCCTTATGGGCTGCGTGCCAAAGGTTGCCGATCCCTGAAATAGTAGAAACAAAGAACAGGAGACAGCTTCCTTCTTGGGAAACCCAAGTCTGCCTTTCTGGAAAGTCCTGTATTCAATAGAAGTCACTTTCCACTGCTTCTCTCTCCTTCCCCTTGCTTTCTGGTTGTTGTCTACCTCTCTCTCACACACACAGATACACACAACTTTAACCAAGCAAACCCCCTGCCCCAACCCCTGAATTTGCAATCGGTCTCCAGGGAAACCCTTCAGCCCACATGGCTCAACTTCTGTTCTAACCTTATCAGGCTGGCTAGAATGGCTTGGGCAGTGGTTTCTATTATTTCAGCTTTCAGTGCACAAAGGTACATAATGTTCCTTCCAATTAGCCTGAATGAAGATTGCTTAGTACACGCATCAGTTTTCACTGGGTCTGCGATTGATCTCTAGATCAAAGATATGCATGATAGTAGCCTCCCAGCATAACAGCATTCCTTTTGTACTTTATTTTTCTTTGAATATTTGTTTTTATTACTTTAATATATTATCTGCTAAAGATGGGCCCATGTCACAACATTCAGATCTGAACTTCAAACCCCACAAAGTCTGATGGTATTGAGAGCCAAGGTTTCAGATCAGTGAGGACTGCTGGTTGCTCAGCACTTTCAAAAATTATATTGCATATTTAGGTTTATAAGTATGGACTTATGATCCTAACATTTAAGCACCTGTTTTTGAAAATCTTCATCTAAGCTACTTAATAATAATACCCATCAACAATCCTTCACCTAGTCTCAGCAAGCAGCCTCCACACAAGATGACTGAAAGAAAGAAAAAAAGAATTTAGCAGCATTCCCAGAAAGTACAAATTGGGGCTATGTCAGACCAGAGGTCTATAATTAAGGGCCCCTCAGGGAATATTGTAATTGCAGTCTACACAGAGGGAGAGAAGTTACTATCTGTTCCGTGCTAATTGCTTTTCTGTATCAGTTCTGATTGACTGACATATTAACCTCGCATGTGCATAGGTTAAAATTTGTACTTCCTATAGTTAGTTGATTTTTTGCATGATATGTTTATTTGCTAATTGTTAGTGTGATGTTCTGAAACATTGTCTGATTTTGAAATGCATTTGCTGGGTTTGGAACAGCATCTTGGGGGCTGTGTCCAGGGATTTTGTGTGTGTGTCTGTGTAAAATATCTGGCTGGCCTTCAATACTGTAAACAAAGCCAGAAGCCACCTCAGGTGAGAAAAATAATTGGCATCTGAAAAAGCTCCTCAAAAATAGGGAGGTCTCCACCCTACCTGCTTTACTTTGTCTGGAAGGATTTATTAGAAAACTAACTGAACAAGCATCCTAAAGGCGTTAACTCAGACTATACATTAGAAGATGGGAGGAGGGGAAAATCCTTTCACATGCCTCAAGCTTCAGACAGCTTCAGAAGGTAGACTTTGAAGTGGAAGACAGTCCCTTTGAAATTCTGAGTATCTTACCATGCTACTTAGAAGGAAATTGAAAGACTGAATATCCAGGGATACTGACCTGCATTAAGCATTGAGTAACCCAGAACATATGGTACAATGGAGATTGTAGACTGATAGGAATGTAATTATGTGAATGAAATAGTGTTCCACAGCTAATTGTACCAGGATAATAAGGTTAGAAGAGGGACCTACTGTTTAACATAATCATGAGATGTTTTGACTCCTGAACAAGAAAGGGTAGCTAGACAAAGGACACAACACAGGGCTTCCCATACAAGACACAGAGAGAGGGTTTAACACTGGGGAAATACCCTGGAGACATGAATTAGACCTGTCAACAAAGTTGGCCCCAGGAATTCTAAGAATGAAAGATCTCTAATCCTGTTTAATAATCAGACAGCAACCACCAGTGTTATTTTGTCCAAGAAGGGGCAGGAGGACAGCCTCACTAGACTAGTTCTGACTTAATTTGCTTAACTTTTATTGGATTTTTTTTTCTTTCTCCTATGAAAACTGCTTAACTAAGAGAACTGGAATTGTCACCTGTTAGTGGGGTCAGTCACGGGCAGCAAAAAGAAAACTTGAAGCAACACTGGCAACCCCATTCAATTACAAATCATGAGATTGGCTTACAAAATTGTAGAGATTTTGGTGTAGGTCAAAATCCAACCATAAATATAGATGCAAAAATGTGTTCTTTCCACCTGCTGTGCAAAAGGGATTTCCCTTACCCTTGACTATCTCTGGGGTGAGGGAGTTGACATTTAATCCTGCTTTCGTCTCCCACCCTCACCATTATCCTGTGTACCCCCAGCCCATCTCCTCCACATTCCCTGGCAACTTCTAAATCTGTCTCCTATTCCTGCTCATACCCTGCTCCCACTGAGACTCCTCAACCTCCTTTCACAGTATCTCTGCTGTTCCTCACAGACCCTTTGTCCTAATAATATTCAGTCTAGCTCCTCTGAAACTGTAGAGTGTTAACTACTTGGCCTGTGGGTCTGAGTTCAGTCTCACTGAAAACAGTGAGAGGTGGCAACCATCTTTATTATAGGGCACCTCCCCCTTCCATAAGAAGATAGATTGTAATGAAACAAAAGCCAACATGCTGGCTTAGGCCTCACTGACAGTAAGGGGTTAAAATAACCAGTTTGAATAAGGGAAAATTTGTGATTTGGCAGCCATTCATCACCTTTTGATAAGATAGGTTAAAAAAAACCCATGCAAATCACTAGAGTTTGCAATATTGCAGAAGTCAGACCACAGACAGCGGTGAAAATATCAGCTTGCACTTTCTCCCAAGAGCTCATGAGAGGGTGGGGGCTTATTTCTACAGAAGTACCAGCAGACTGACCACAGTCATTGGGAAAACCTAAAATGCAAACTGAAGGCCAGAAGAAAGATCAGATGTTAGGGTACAATTGTTATGTATTTAGCAATGACATTACAGTCAGCACCATAGAAAACATGGACTAAAAACCAGTCCTGACGCCAGGAGCTTATAGTGCAAGAAGATAAACAAAAGACAAGAGTTCAAACACATAAAGAGCTGGGAGTGAAATTCTGGCCCCCATTGTATTTCAATGGAAAAATTCCAACTGACTACAATGGAGCCAGGATTTCACACTGGGTGACCTTTCCAGCTCATGCTGCTGCAGGCAAGGGACAGTAGGCTAGGCACTCTCTATCTACCAGGAAGGATACCTGGTGGATCAGGGAATGAGAGTGGAGTCAGTCTTCAGACCAGACATAACCAGGACAGAATGAGCTGGCCATCAGTGTTGCCTCTGGAAGAGTTAGAAAAGTAAGTTGGGTGATCTGAAATCTCCTGAAAACATTGTCTGGCCACCAGCCCTTCTTCATCATTAGACAATGGAAGAAGAGTGGAAGTTGCAAAGAAGTCCAGAACTTTTGAGGGGGAGAGATAGAGAGGAACAAGTAGGAAAAGAGAGTTAGTGGGGCTTCTAAGTTTCTGTATAAAAATAATCAAGTTTCACTGGGCTTGCTTAAGGTTCACTGGGAATTCTGGGGTGTGAGCAATTTCAGCAAAAAAACAGCTCTCACAGGTTGCTTGCTCATATGAGCTAAACTCTGCAAAAGGTTAGGCTACATCCTTGCACATTGAAATTGGTAGGTTTCACAGAGCTGTAAAATTAACTCATACCATCAGATTTCTCCTAATATTTTAAGTATAAGTGGGACAGATTCCTGATTATTTTTTTCTTATGAAGCTCTAGCGGCATGAACTTATGGTGCTTACAACTAGCTATTATGTGCTACATTTCTATTGCGTTTCTCAAAAGATAAATTGTAGTGTGCTTAGTTGATGCTCCTAATAAATGTCCATTTTGTGATTGTCCTAAACACATGACTACTCTTTTAAAGTTCCTCAACTCTTTGATATGATTGATCCACATTTTTGGTATTGATTTGAATAAAATTACATACACTGAATCAGCTGTGTTTGATGAGTTGGATTCCTCCCTTTTGCCTTGCTGAGGTATTTTGACTGTCTTAGTTTAAAAATGGCAGACACAATAGTTCAGTAAATATTAATTCCCACAAGTGGAGTTCCACATAGTGAAAATGTCTGCCGACACAGAACGCAGTGCAGGATGAGCGCAATATCTTCTGTGCAATCTATTTATTGTTTTACAGTATAAATGTTTGATGTTTGCCTCCTCCAAAAGCTTTATATGTATACGAGACATAAGTAAACTGTATTTTAAATAACTTTGTATTGGAATTTAATATTTTTATTTCTCTTTCATAAAATAAAGGCTATAACGGTGATTCATAGCAAGGATAGTGAGCTGGTTCCAAGAAGGGATTCTTACTAGCACTGGCAAAAAAAAAAAAAAAAAATTAACCAAAAAAGGGACAAACTTTTCCCAAAAAACATCCAATTTATCGACCAGCTTTAATTAGTCTTATCCACCAAAACACTCCAATATCTCTTGGTTGTTTTGGTATTTCTCTTTCCTGGATTTCCTTCCTGTTCTACATTTTTTTTTCTACATCCTAATGCAATTTTATTTCAGATTTTATGTGTTTGTTGACCTTAAGGAATTAGGGTAAAAGATTTCTTACTGGGGCTAAATTGTTTAATTGACAATAGTTTGCAATAGTTTAATTGACATGGGCGCAAAAATGTCTGAAGCTGCTGGATCCTTGTTTACACAATGGTTCCCATTAGAGCTACCACTGCTGCAGATGAAATGGTGGAAATTATTTTGCTAAAATTCCTTAATGTCTATAAGTCCTTTCGGTGCTTTTCCCCCCCTTACATTATTTTTTCTAAAAAAAGAAAAGGAGTACTTGTGGCACTTTAGAGACTAACAAATTTATTTGAGCATAAGCTTGCATGAGCTACAGCTCACCACGCAAGCTTATGCTCAAATAAATGTGTTAGTCTCTAAGGTGCCACAAGTACTCCTTTTCTTTTTTTTGAATACAGACTAACATGGCTGCTACTCTGAAACCTGTCACTATTTTTTCTATAATTTTTCATTCTTTTAAAATTCTTTGGTTGATATTTTTGCATAAACCCCCTTTCTACCATTGATTTTTCCCCTCCTTTCCTCTCACTGGGCTTGATCCAAAGCCCATTAGAGTAAATAGCAACTCTCATTTTCTTCAATGGCTTTAGATTATGCTCTATCTCTCTCTCCAGTGCATTTCTCTCAGCATTCTTGGTGGTTTTCTTCTCTCCATACTCATCTTTGGTCCCATTTCTCTTCCATTTCTCATATCCTTATGAAATGAAAGCTGAAGTATGTGACTTGCTCAATACCTAATAACAGGTATTAAGTTTGTTTGAAGAATGGGAAGGTGACACTGGACCTGATCCAATGAAGCCAGTGGGAGTTTTACCATTGATTTCAATGGGAACAGGATCGAACCCAAAGTGAATCTCCGGGTTTCACCTTCCAAATGCAGGGTAGCTCAGCTTGGCAAATGTGTTTATTATCTAGCAGAGACTTTTTGTTTGTTTTTACGCTGCCACTGAAGTTAGAAAGAAAGAACAGGACAAGAAAATAGTGGGCTAGAGAACTTTCAAAGCCAGACATCCATTCATTTTGTTTTTGTTTCAAATAGACAACATTAATATATGCATTTAACACCAAAAGATGAAAAAGGATTATTTTTCCTCTTTGCAATGAAAATGTACATTTCATTGTTTAGGAAATTCACATTTTGCCTACCTTGAATCAGATCTTCCACATTTACCATTTTCTCACGTCACAGCTACCAAGTTAAGAATATCATATCAAAAATCTGAATAAATATCTGCATAAATATAAAGGGAAAAAGTCAGCCTCCAGAGAGCCTGAAGAAACACTAATGGCAAGAGTGGCATCTGCATGAATACCACAAGCAGGAAATGAGTTAGTACCTCATTTATTTTCAAAACAGACCATATGGGCAGCATGGTGCGTGTCATCAGACCAGGTTGTTAATTAAGGCAAACATAATCTATTTGTAGACTAGTAGAAGTAGTACTTTTAATACTGACAAACCTAAACACAGAGCAAAGACTTTTTCACATGTTTGGAACTGAGAATCTAGCTGTGACAAATTCAGAGCCCCATTCTGCAGTCTTTAATCAAATGGGTTAATTATCAGAATTGAAATCAATGGAACTGCTTGTGTGCTTAAGAATTTGCTGTTCCTCTGTCCTAATCTTTATTTGCAAAGCCTTTCATTTGCAGATATTCGGCCCAGTCCTGCAAACCTTTCATCGCATGAGTGATTCTTACTCATGTGAATAATCCAATGGTTTTCAGTAGGTTTTGTCACCTGAGTTAGGGTTTGCATGATCAGACTAATAGTGCAAGCAATGTGTTAATCAGACGATAAAATGTCAATAGCCTCAGAGGAGATGGCTGACATTAAGAGAAATGAATTATTCACACTATGCAGACAACATTTATTTGTATCAAATATTTAATGTGGTAAGACAAGACTTAAAGTAGGCCAGCTTGCATGGAATTGCAGATCCAGTGGTGCTGGGGCTGGGAGATAAACTGATTGATGAGGAAGGTGCATTACAGAATTCGTTAAACAAGCTACTTGGACATCACAAGTTTGTTTTAAAGTGGTGAATTTCCATTTTGGGACACTAATAAATAGACTCGGATACTATTTTATATCTTATATTAAACTTCAGTTAAGGAGTTGGAATGCTGAAGACAAGCAAAAGCTTCTGTGCGCTGATCCTCACCTAATTTTGACTAACCTAATTTTCAGTGGGGCTGAACACCCACAGCTCCTGATAAAGTCAATGGAAGCTGCAGGTATCTAATACCTTCTTACCCTATAGATATTTACTGTTTTCATTCTTTTTCCTCCCCCTCAACTAATATAATTCTTGCTTTTATTTTTCTCCTTAATACTGAGTCCTTGACTATTTCAAGGGGCCACCATACCCTAACGTTGGCTCGATCCCTACTTCCCTCATCAGCCTCACTTTCTAGAGTTTTATAATTGCAATCTGTCTAGGGTTTTATTTTGTTCCTATTGATGTTGATAGGAGTTTTGCCATTCACTTGACTGAGGATAGGTCTCTAGTTTTGTATCCAGCTGAAACTCCTAGTGAGTTAGAAAACTGAATACTTCACTCTTGAATAACAGAATTTGTAACATTTCCAAGTTATCAACTTTGCTTTTTGATTAATCTTTAAGGGGAGAAAGTAAGGAATATTTGAAAAATAGATTATTGTGTATCTTTAGGTAAAAGTTAAATCTTGCTTCCCGAGCACTTTGAGGCGCTCTTTAATAGGCATATTGTTTCCTGTAAATATGCTAGTAACTTTAACTCATATTGTGTAAATTAGGAGACTGACAATAAAAGTATAAGTATGCATCAACAGAATGGTCTTTTTCTTCCCCTTTGTTTTATTCTTATGCTGAGCTATTCTTCAAAGTGTCTGTTTTCCTCTCCATCTTGGGGAAGTGTTGCTCATTAGAATATTAGGTCAATCTTCTTAAAAAAATGTGTTTTGTAATTTAAAGATTTCCTAATTTCTTTCCCTGCTGAAAATCCTGCCATTATCACTTTCTGTTGGATAATTACCATAGGTACAAGTGGTAAACACCAATCCTGAATTTTCGATGTAATAAGATGCCTGATCAAACTCCCCAAATTTAGATAATATATGACTCCCACATATTTCAAACAGTCATAGAAATTAATTATTACATACATTATGGGAGAATGAACAGAAAGCAACATGTATTACTTTATGTGTGTTTTCCTTTGTATGTTACAAAAAAGCTGATATTACAACAGTTCATTCTTGTGTTAGGATCATAATCTATCACACTATTTTTACTTGGGTCTATTACAATGATTCTTTGTGGAATCCATCTTTTTGCCTTCCCCCATCATACACTTTTCCTGATTCTTTCCACCTTTCTCAGCTATTTGGTATATATCCGTTGTCCTCAAACAATTACTTACTAAGTGTCTGATCCAAAATCCACAGAATTTGGGAAAGACTCCAAGTGATATCATGATGCTTTAGGTTAGGTTCCAATTTTCTTGCAGATTCATTTAATTGAAACATTATGGAATTTTTCAATAGTTTTTGTCCAGAAATTTTATGAAATCTTGAGTGGCTCACACATTTGCAGAGAGGAAATGGATGCTTATCCCACACCTTCATCTTCAGCTTGTCAGTAGGTGGATGCTTATGTTGACCTGTGACTCACAACTTATGCAGGTCTGTCTGTTTGTTTCTTTCACATGTTGGCACTATGCCTGACTTTCTCAATGTTTTTCTCATCTAAATTTGAGATTGTAAAATGGCTGTCCCTTAAAGGCCCAAGACTAATCTCTGTGGCAAACATGACAAAAGATTAGATTGCAGAGGCAGGCCTCACAACTGAACCCAATTCCTTAAAAAAGACTAACAAAGATGAAGATTAAAGTCTTGATCCTGAAAGTTATTGAGCACTCTGACCCTTATCTAGCACTTAAGCACTTAAGTACATGCTTGACTTTAAACACTTGCATTTTTTCATTGACTACAAAGTTAAACACTTACTTAAGTGTTTTGCTGGATTGGGATCAGTATGTTCAGCATTTTGCATAATCATTCCCTAAGTGACTTATCCAATGTCACTCAAGAAGTCTGTGACAGAGCTGGAAACTTGAACCCAGCTCCCCTGAGGCCAAGTAAAAATATCATAAAAACACCACCATCCATTCCTAGTCCAGGGAATATGCCATTGCCCCAAGCAATGTAAGCCATTCTGTATATCTGCCACACCACTTTGGAGATGGTAAGCAGCCAGTGCAGGTCAAAAGATTTATCAGCAAACAGAGAAAAGTAGCCAAGGAAATCCATGTAGAGAGAGATGCTGGTGCAAATGTAGAAGCAGGGGATCACAGCTGTGTACAAGTGGGACTAACGGAAGCAACAGGAGTCAGAGAGGCATCAGAGGTCCAAAAGTTGAAAGCAGGAGTGGAAGGCTGGCAGGGACCAAAAGATCAAAGTGGCAGCAACCGGTGAAGTGTGCATCTTGGCTCCTGGGCATCTGGTGTTTTTAAGAGAGCTTAGGAGGCACATATCTGCCCTGAAATTTATTAAATGGCCATGTCCCAGGCATAAGATGGCCAGGAAGGAAATGAAAAAGAGCAAAGCCAGGTTCTTGATTTACTGGAACATGTGGCTTTTTTCTTGCTCTATCTGGGGAGCAGCATGATTTTCTTGAGGTGTTTCTATTCCAGCCCCACAAACTTGTGGACCTTGAGGTACAAAAACACTTGAGTACTGAGCCAGTAGAGTTTCTCTGTGATGAGCAGGGTATCCTCCCCTCCCTCAGTTTGGGTGGCAGAGATGTGTGTGCTCAGTGGTTCTCCAAGCCTATTTTCAAGGACATCTTCAGTAGCTGAGGCAGCAAGTTTTGTAGGAGTTCAGATAAGACATGTTTTCTCTGCATTCTCAGGCAATCCATCATGATATGTTTTCTAGGTCCAACACTTTCTCCTGAAGGGCTTTTGTCAGGCCAGTTTCCTATTAAAATCAATGGAAATATTTCAGTTGGTTTTGGATCTGCCCCTATGGCCTCTGATATGGTTTTAAGAAATCACAGCCTTTCTTCCTTATTCCCCTGCCCCTTGGATTAGATAACAGTCTGTTCTCAGTGAGGAGCAAACCACTGTTTTTCTCAGCTTTTGTTGACAATTTTGCTCTGAAATGTGGAGGTCTTGATACTATATCCCTATAAGTTGAGATGCTTTTTTAAGTGACATAGAGGCAGCAGAGAGCCTGTCACAGAGCTCAGAATAAAGCCACCATCTTCTTGCTCCAATGGTAAATCACTATCAAACACCCACTGCTTAAAGCAGTGCTGGGTAAAAGTTTTGGCCTGAAGGCCACGTCTGGGTATGGAAATTGTATGAAAATACTCATGAAATTGGGGACTGGGGTACGGGACAGGGTGAGGGCTCCAGCTGGGGGAGCGGGCTGTGGGGTGGGGCCAGAAATGAAGAGTTCAGGGTGCAGGAGGGGGCTGTGGACTGGGGCAAGGGGTTGTGGTGTGGGTGGGAGGGATGAGGGCTCCGCTGAGGGTGCAGGCTCTGCGGTGCAGGAGGGTGGGACCAAGGGGTTCAGAGGGTAGGAGGGGGATCAGGGCTGGGGTGCGGAGGGTGTCAGGGGTGCAGGCTCTGGGCAGCACTTACCTCAAGCAGCTCCCTGAAGCAGCGGCATGTCTCCCCTTTGGCTCCCATGCTGAGGCGTGGCCAGGTGTCTCTGCATGCTGCCCTTTTCACAGGCATTGCCCCTGCAGCTCCCATTGGCCCAGTTTGCTGGAGGGGGGACATGCCGCTGCTTCTGGGAGCCACATGGAGCAAGTCACCAACCCTGCTCCCCGGCAGGAGCTCGAGGGCCGGATTAAAACATCTGAAGGGCCGGATCCAGCCACCGGGCCATAGTTTGCCCACCCCTGGTTTAAAGGGTCCACATATCTCCAAAATAAGCTGCTCCTTTTCATTGTACTTTAAACATTTCAACAAAAACAGAAGTGAAGTGTTCACTCTGACCAAACTTTGGATTTTTACACCCATAAAACAGTTATATTTATCAACTCCAATTCTGTGTGGCATAAGGGAATATAGTGACAGACAAATTATCTGAATAATTAATGTTAAACCTCCCACATTATATGACTCAACATCTGGCACATTTACAAGAGAAAAACATTCAAATTTTTATGAGTGTCTCCACTCCTTCACTGTAAATAACGTTTATGATCCTAACATACTGACACATTTGCTTATCAGTTACTCAGTCTCTTCTAGGGGTAACATCACTGGGAACAAAAATTTCCTTATCACTTAGGCAAGTAGGAATGGTTTTATTGACAAACACTGTCCATACATGTATATGTGCTATAACATGAGCAACTGACAAATATGTCTCTCTTTGATTGATTTCTGATTTTATTCAAACAACAATCTAAAAACTAATTATCATAAACTATTACAATATTACTTAGAATTTTAATATTATTGTACTGTGTTAGAAATGTTTTTAACCTGTGATAACAAATATGAAAAGTCTCCCTGTCAAGAGAAGGAGGGAGCTGGACATAAACATAGTAATTAAAAGTAACATAATATCTGTGAGCCATCTAAGGATGTTAGATGTTATGTTAAGGATGTCATGTTAGCTTCAGCTCATGTAAATGCATGCACTGTGCTGCCCCTTATGCACAGAATGTCATGGCATATAAAGAAAAGGAGTACTTGTGGCACCTTAGAGACTAACAAATTTATTTGCACATAAGCTTTCATGAGCTACAGCTCACTTCATCGGATGCAGCTCACGAAAGCTTATGCTCAGACAAATTGGTTAGTCTCTAAGGTGCCACAAGTACTCCTTTTCTTTTTGCGAATATAGACTAACACAGCTGCTACTCTGAAACATGGCATATATACTATACAGCAGGTGAATTCTCACTCACTTTTCTATCCCACTCCAACATTTCCATGCCAACCTAATAAAGCCTAAAATAGATATTTTAAAAAGCAAAAGAGAAATAGCTTTATTTTTAGAGTTGAACAAATAATTAATTCTGAATAGTTTATTTAATTAATGCAGCCTCATCTTCTGTTTATGAATGATCTGTTAAAAGCTTACAATTTAAAAGGCATTAAAATTAATTTGGTATTCATTATTATTATCTAAATAATCTTTGTGACTGAGTCTTGTTCTGTAACTGTTTGTGAACAGTTTGCTGTAGTTTTGAAATTCCAGATATGTTAGATTTGACTGGATAAAAAGGTCTCACATAGTAGTTTTTAGATATGCTTATAGTTCCATATTGGATGAGTTTTACAGAATCAGGTTTCTTGTGCAAATAGACTTCCAGCTGAAAATTTGCTTACCACAAACATTCTCTAATATTAACTTAAACTTCTCTTATTGCCATGGACATTCATTTCAATAATTTACATACAAAGAGGGAGCACTAAAGGTGCACGAATGTAGGCGAGGCCAGTGAAATGTTGTTGTTTTTTTAATTCAAGGAAATATGCATGAAAAATCTCCTTCTCCTTTTTAGTTTATGTCTTAAGCTATCATGTAACCTCCAATGGGGCAGGAGCCCCCCATGCATACAATTATGGTATAAACAATTGTTTCATAATAATGAATAGTCATGCACCACGTCTGAAATGATTAAGATTTCATAAGATAAGTAGTCAAAAAATTGTAGCTGCCATACAGAGTATCTTTCTACACTAGTGTTGGTCCCATCAGAGACTGATAGGAGCTTATCTGGCCATGAAACATGAATCGTCGGGGGGCTAGTGTATGTGATTAGTGAGAAAAAGATTTAGAAAACTATGTGCACGCACACACAGACACTGGATAAAAAAAGGATTAACATCTACAAGTATCTGAAGGGTGTAAACCCCAAAGAGGGATAGAAATTAATTTGGACTAAATCATGGCACTATCAAGAGCCCTGTGCAAGAGGTGTGCTATTCCTTACACAAATCAGAGACCAAAGGCCTTGCTCCACAGTAGAAATAAGCTGTAGCAATTTACTCAGTGCCCTCGGCTGCCCACCTGTGTGCTTCCCAAGGACATTGTGGCTGGATTGTATACATTGGCACCAGGTTAAGGGCAAGAGGGAGAAGCTCCTTGCATCCTTTCCCCCTTTTGCCCACCTGAATAGTTCCAGGCATAATCTGGCCCTTTTCTTTAACACAAGAGAGAGAAATGCCAATTTGGTGTAAATACAATCAACAAGACAGAAAGAAAGAAAAACTAAAGCTATGTATCTTCAACAGAAATAATAGCATGATTATTTTAAAGCAAATATTTGACAGTTTTCTTTTCTTTTCTTTTCTTTTCTTTTCTTTTTTTTGTCAATATCAATACAGACTTCCTCCCTTTTGCAAAATATTGCCCTTGTGGTCTGTGAATATCCTGAGCATGACAGCAAGGTTCAGAGAATGACTGAGTGACAAAAGTCACTGTGTATGGATGCATTTGTAGATATAGGACCAAACTTGAATAATAAATCCTCTGTTACATCCCTCAGAAAGTTTGGATTTGGACACAAATCCAGATTCAAACTTCCTGGCTTAAGCCCATAACTGCGATAAACATGATTGGACAGATAGATTTAGATAGACCTTTCACATAATGCTACATAAAATTTTAATGATCTCAGGATAAAATATCCAATGAGAATTTGATCTCATGGTCTGAACTGGTTTCACGGGTTGCATTTATTCATATGCTATCTAGCTTGTGAATCCCGGACTTAATAATACTGTAAAGACAGAAGTTTCTGTTCACCACTTACTATTCAGTTATAACCACTTCTGAAGCTGATTGAAGTGTTTGGTACTTTACTTTCAGTGAAAGAATCTAAAAAAATTACTTTGTAAAATGTTGATTTTTTTTTTTTTCAAAAATAGGGAAGAAAGGAAAGATTTAGTTCACATTACCATGCATACAAAATATTCATACAGTTAAGGGCCCAGGTGTAAATCAGTGTAGCTTCCCTAATTTCAGTAGAACTACCCCAATTTACACCAGCTAAGGTTAGGATCCCAGTTCACAAAATTCTGAACGTACCCACAATGGAAAAACCTCATATTTCCCCCCAGAATCTAAAAGAAATAAAAGAAGATTAATACAAAAATTGCTGAAGCAAGGGCTTCAACTCCCCACATTTATGTGAAATGTTGTCATGGACTGATATAGAAGGAACACATTTCTTACTGCAATTTCCCTTTACTCAGTAATAACTTTATAGCTGAGTGAGCAGAAAAACACTGGTTTCAAATGGAATGTGAAGTAGTTCCTTCCTTGTCTTCCTTCCCAATTGGCTTTTAAATGAAAGCCTGTAGTAAACTTCCTCAGCACTTTTAATGTGCAATGGAGGGGCTGTAACAAAGCATATGGGTGGTATTGTATAATTTTATTAGGAAATAGAAAATTTCTTTTTTTAGCAATTTTTTTAACTAATCTTGTTGAGATAGTAGTAGTACTCTGCTATGTGTGAACACACACAATTTCCCTTACTGCCTCTGTGAAGTGGTTTCTACAGGCACCTGAAAACGGTGGGTAGCTTGAGACATTCATTTGCAGGCCCAAATTCTTTCTTCAATTACTTTTGTGCATAGGGGTGAGGGGGAGAGAAGACATTTTTTCTGTGAAGGAAATAAATAAGGCCCTGATCCAAAACCAATTGAAGTCAGTGGAAAGACTCCCACAAACATCAATGGGCTTTGGATCAGGCCCTTAATGCTTCATCTTGAGGTAAGGGATCTCTGTAGCAATATCTTTACCCACATTATAAACATAACAAGAAAATGTTACTACATAAAGGGAAGAAAGAGGTACTACAGGCATCCAAATTTGGTTCAGCCAAATTAGCAAGATTGACAGAGAGTTCGGGGGCGAGGTTATGTGATACTCAGGGTGTTTTCAGAGCAGACTGAGTGGTCATATAATAGAGACACAACTGAGTATAAAAAGAGGATCCAGGGAAAATGAGAAGGATGTAGAAAGAAGATAAGAAGCACAAGCAGAGAAAAAAGAGATTTAAGAGGAAATGAGAGCAGCCTGCCGGAAGACAAGATCAGCATTAGTTGAGATGGGTAGAATGAGAAGGCCTGGAGGAAGGAGCACTGAGATATTCAGAAGTACTCATACGAAGAGTAATTGAATAGTTCAAGTGTCTACTAAGGCAAAGAGGTTCAATACTGAGATTGCACCCTGGAGATCATTTCGGCTATGGAGCAAGGAAAAAGAGAGATTATTTTATGCATGATTATTACTTAGCACACAAAATCAAAGGGATCCACTGTGTTCTGAGTAACTTCTACAGGTAGTCAAAAAAGAAGCAAAGCAATTTCCCCCTCCCCCCACCATAACATTTATAAACATGTTTTGAAAAATGTTAAATCAATCAGTCTGCACTGCCTGCGGAGGTGGACTGCATTCATCACCATGGTATCTGAGCATATGATTCAGAGAAATACCTAGAACTTTTAAAAAGGAGATTAAGACTAGCAACACTTCTCCACCAAAGCATGCTTTGTGCCTCTTCAAGCTGCAATTTCCCAATGAAATTCCGATTACTTGAAAAAAAAGGCTATTCCAACAAAGACAGCTCAGGTTCCCCCACCTTGACCCCATTTGTTTCTAATTATGTTGTGAGAAGAGTTGAGGTTATAGCAATGAACTTCCCATAACTATGGATGGGCAGTAAGCAAGCTGTATCGCCATTAATGTTTATTATCAAGCTTTTAAGCAGTTTAATAACTAAAGTGATCTAAGCTATAAAACTCTCCAATGCCAGTTGGAGAATCAGAAAATGTGTATGAGGCTTTAATTAACTGTAAAATCTGAAGTGAACTGCATCGCACGATACCTGGGGATTTTAATGAAGAACGTACATATGTTCTTTCTGCTAATTGAAGATGAGCTGCATTTTAAGGGATTACATCCCCTGAGGTTGTAGAGTCAGAGAGAGTGGAGGACAGGAGAAGAATTTTAAAGGCCTAAAGTAAAATTTTACTAATGGTTTGCCCTTTGCAAGCACAGTTTATTAGCAAGTTATCTTTGAGTTGATTTACTAGATATGTTAAGCATGCTATGTGGATTTAAAGCATGGATGTTAAGCATGCTATGTGGAGATAAAATTATCATCCAGGGAAGAAGCTTGTTATTTTTGTACATGTCTAGAGAACTGTAATATCTAAGGGCTGCTGTTCAGCCCTCTGAGCCTGATGACAAGGACAGTAAAAGTTTCTGCGCATGGAAATGCATACTTCTCCAAAGGGGTCTCAGGCATATTTCCTCCCTGAGCTCGCTCTCATGCCAGAGACTCCAGCTTTTCCCTTCTCTCTACTGTTCTTCATCTCCCCCCTGATTAGTCACTGGCACTGTAGCAACTGGATAGAAAAATTTACCTCAGTCTCTTTGCCATATATTGGGAACTATCTGATAGGGAAGACTTCTGGCTCTATCTCCTGGATTAAAGAAGGCTTCCTGCCTCCCAGCTGCTCCTCCTCCTGCTGTGTATCTGACTGGAGCTGGGAGAGGGGTGTGGAGAGGAAGCAAGAGCACTAATGGTGTAGAGCAGAAACAAAGCTGCTTCATCCCTGAGAGAGAGCTGAGCACCCATGCATCCTCCAGGCCCTGGGATCAATGGGGCCTAAGTTAGAGATAAAGGGGCAGCAGGAACAATAAATAAAATGTAGGACTACCTCACAAATGTCCCTCATCTCAGTGGATGTCACTCATTTTCATCCCAAAGTTATCCAAGTCTCATAAAATTTTTGTGTCCCCTCATTAAAAAGTGATGAAAGTGATGAACATCGGAAGTAAAGAATTATAGAAATGAGGAGAGAGAGCACTTGTGTCCTGCATGAATACTTTATGTTCTTCCTATATGTTCTTTGTCATACATTAGGGTCTTTTCAGGCTGACACTAGGCTGCTGCAGTGCTGTAGTGTAGATAATTACTACATCAACAGAAGTGGGTTTTCCATCATTCTAGTCAATCCACCCCATTGAGTGCTGGTAACTAGATCGATGGAACAGTTCTCCTGTTGATCTAGTGGTGTCTACACCAGGGATTAGTTTGGTTTAATTACATCTCACCAGGGTGTGAATTTTTTACACTCCTGAGTGATGTAGCTAGGTTAACCTACATTTTGGGTGTAGACCAGGCCTAGGGATGCCAGAAAAGAATTCCATTTCACGAAACATGTTGAGGTTTTGAAATAAGAGGTTTGGAAAGTGTTAGAGAAAATTTGATTGTCTATAGGCCAGTGGTTAGGGCACTGCCCTGGATATAGGAGATCCAGATTCAAGTCCCCTACTCTGCCTGATTTGCGGGAGAACTGGTGTACTAAGGAGGGGGCAAGGAAAACTGATGTATTCATGCAGGGGTAATTGCTTGATTTGGGGGGTACTCATTGAGTTGGGGCTGTAATACTGAAGTGGATTGCATGCACCGATACATTATACAAATTATATGTATTTCTAGTGTAAGTTGTATACAATTTGCATGAACATTTTGTGCACTTTTTCTCTCCAGCTGTTAGCTAAACCCAGTTGGTAGATCAGAGAGAGGAGTGTGGTGTACATCTTTTAAGATGACCTAGTCTGTTCTCCAGGCCAATCAGGATCTCAAATTATTTTATAGATGATTCCCTTGCACTCTGCCATACAGGAACAAACTCCCCATGTGCCAGGTCACAAAACAATTTGGCCTGGCCACCCCTTCAACTGGACAGAGGAGTGGCTGGGTCAAACTTCAATGGCATTAATACCACATAGCCAGAGCCATGCTCTGGATTGCTCCAGGAGCTGTTGTACTGATTTAGAAGCACTGCTTAAAAATGGTCATGCCATGCCATCCACCCCAGCTCCATATCCTATGGAATTTTCAGCAAGTGCAAAAACCATAGATGGGGCATGAGGGCATTTTCCGCCCCATCCCCCCAGTTAGTGCCACTGATTTGGATCTCAATAGAAACAGAGGTCAAGAAAATATCCTAGAAAATATTTCCCAAATGTTCTCAGAAATGTATGGTTGCTGAAACATAAATGGTCATCCCCTAAAATGTGCCCTCTGTTCAGAGAGAGAGAGAGAGAGAATTATTTGACAAAAATAATATTTTCTTAACCAACAACACATTAAGGAAGGTAAAGAAACTGAATAATGCTGTGTGTGTGTTTGGTGCATAATATATTTAATGCCAGATCCTCAGATGATTTACATGAATGTAGCTCCATTAATTTCAGTGAAGCTACACTGATTTACAGCAGCTGAGAATTTGGTGCTTATACTAAAAACTATAAACAGAATTCCCATATTCCTTGTGTCCTTATTGTCCCAAAGTAAAAATGGGAAAGAGTATGTGACTGAAGAGTGTTTCACTAGGTGTCATCACTTCTCATGACCATGACCCTTCAATATTTATAGAATTTTCCCTTCTAGACTTCCACACCACCACTGAATCTTCCTCCTGCTGTGCTTATTAATGCTATTGCTATTATTCTTTTGGCTTCCAAAATGCTAGCTTGTCAGGGAGCTTCTGTGGCCTCCATGAATAAAGTCAACTCTTTTGTATTAAATATATTTATCTACAGATCTTAGACACAATTTTAAACACAATTCACTGCTCCTGATTACTGGGCCACAAATGTACTTGTTTTATTGGCATGTTAGGTAGAAAATTTGTCAGTTGGAGATTGCTGAAGTTGAGAACATTTTCCATTCATTGCATCTCATCTGGAGAAGGAAGGGTATCCTAGAGCATCAGTCACTCTATCTCCAAACAGGCACATATTTACATAGTGTTGACATACTGTAAATACTTATGTTTTCTTCATCAATCATGTATAGATTCTGCACACCAACTGGTATGAATATAGTGAATAGAAAAGTTTGCTGCTTAAATTGTATAGAAAAATATAATTTGAATTTAGAGTCAACATACTAAGCATTTTTCTGCTATAAGATAATACCTTCCGTTTGTTTATATAATTTTATTATTATTTAGATTGTGGTAAAACCCAGATTGTACTAAACATCTTCCAAACACAGAAGCCATAATCCTTCCTCCAAATTGCTTACAATTTCAAAACAAGTTTAAAAAATGGTCCAAACATAGAGTTTGAAAGAAAAGAACACAAATAAATGCAAATGGTAAGTCACAGAACTGTATATATCAATCTACTAAAATTTATTTTGTAACTCCCCTCCTGATACAATCATTATTTATATATTAAAATAATTAAACAGGGTTTTGTTTTTGGGGACATATGCATTTTTACACAAGGAACAATAAAATATAGCTTAGTTGACCATACTGTAGTGACAAAATAAACAGAGCCAAAAGTAAAGAACTAGATTCTGAGCTTGCTTTCCTCAGTTTTACTCCTGATTTACACTAGCAAATGCAGAATCAGTTTGAAACTTGATTTAAAAAATGTAAAAGCCTTGATGGGCTCGGAATATGAATAGTGGCATGAGCCTGTGAGGGCGGCAGGACAGTGCAGATCAGTGTGTTGATATTACAGCAAGGAGTTCAAGATAATAAAATAGCTGTTGATTATCATTTTTACATTATCTGATTATTGTAGCACAGACAGTCTTCTGACTACCTGACCATTTGTTCTGTTCAGCCCAAGAGGAGCTGGTCTCAGCTGCTTGAAGTCCCTCTTTTTCCCCTAGGTATCAACTGTATCTTGATAGCAGAGTCCATATTGAAGGTCTGTCATGCATCAGGTTCTGGCTCCTTTCTTCCTGCACTGATACATGGCTCCACAAGCAGGGTTTGCTGTTCTTAGAAGAGGAAATTTGCCTCACTGTGTGAGGTTTACCTGGCTGAGCTTCTCCCACTCTTTCTGCCCCATAGCTGGTTATGTCCCTCTTCTCTCATGAAGACTATTGTACCCAGGGGTACTGGAACAATTTGTATAGTGGTGGTGCTGAGAGCCATTGAATGAAACTGTAAACTATGTATATAATGGAAACCACTTCAAGACAGGGGGTGTGGCACAATCCCCAGGACTCTAGTCCCAGCACCTATGATTGAACCTCTTTGTTGTGCATTAGAACTTCTGTGTCCCTCTAGGAAGACCTGGGATACACCCAGCCAGATGCTACTCCTCATGTACTGACTCCCATTGCCTCCAGATTGGCTCTTCTCTTCTTTTCTTCCTCCACCCTTCCTCCTGTCTGAGTTCTGTGTGCTTTTTTTTTCACAAAGTGAAATGTCAACACTGCTTTTTAAAGGGAAATCATGAGTCACCAATCTATTAGAATTCTTGGAGGGTGTCAACAAACATAGGGACAAAAGTGATACAGTTGATACAGTGTACTTAGACTTTCAGAAAGCCTTTGACAAGATCCCACACCAAAAGCTTTTAAGCAAACTAAGCAGTCATGGGATAAGAGTCATGGATCAGTAACTGGTTAAAAGACAGGAAACAAAGAATATGAATAAATGGTCAGTTTTCACAATTAAAAGAAATAAATAGTAAGATTCCTCAAGCATATATACTGGTTTTGTGCTGTTCAACATATTCATAAATGTTTTGGAAAAAGAGGTAAACAGAGAGATGGCAACATGTGCAGATGATATGACATTACTCAAGATAGTTAAGTTCAAAACTCATTGTGAAGAGTTACAAAAGAAGCTCACTAAATGGGGTGACTTGGCAACACAACAGCAAAATAAATTCAATTAGATAAGGGCAAAGTAATGAACATTGGGGAAAAAATCCCAACTATCTATACAAAATGATGGGTTCTAAATTAACTGTTACCACTTGAGAAAGAGATCTTTAGACTCATCATGTACCATTCTCTGAAAATATCTGCTCAATGTGCCCCAGCAGTCAAAAAAAGCTAACAGAATGTTAGGAACCATTAGAAAAGGGATAGATAAGAAGACAGAAAATATCATTATACCAGTTTATGAGCCAATGGTATGCCTCACCTTGAATACTGCATATAGTTCTGGTCACCCCATCTCTAAAGAGATATATTAGAATTGGAAAAGGTACAGAGAAGGGCAATACAAATTATTAGGGGACATGGAACATCTTCCATACGAGGACAGATTAAAAAGACTGGTACTGTTCAGTTTAGAAAAATAGACACTAAGGGGGAATATGATAGACATTTATAAAATGAAATCATGAATGTTATGGAGAAAGTAAATAGGGAAGTGTTACTTACCCCACCTCAAAACAGAAAACAAACAGAGGTTAGCCAATGAAATTAATAGGCAGTAAGTTTAAAAGAAATATAAGGAAGTACTTCTTTACACAACCACAGTTAGCTTGTGATTTTGTGAAGGCCAAAAGTATAACTGGGTTCAAAAAAGAATTAAATAATTTCATGGAGGATAGGCCTGTCAATGACTATTAGCTGAAGGTCAGGGATGCAACACTATTCTCTGGGTTTCCTTAAATCTCTTATAGCCAGAAGCTAGGAGTTTATGACAAGGGATGGATCACTTGAATATTGCCCTGTTCTGTTCATTCTCAATGGCCACTGTCAGAAGACAGGTTTCAGAGTAACAGCCGTGTTAGTCTGTATTCGCAAAAAGAAAAGGAGTACTTGTGGCACCTTAGAGACTAACCAATTTATTTGAGCATGAGCTTTCGTGAGCTACAGCTCACTTCATCGGATGCATGCCGTGGAAACTGTCAGAAGAGAGGATACTCGGCAAGATCAGTGGTTTTCAATGTTTTTTTCATTTGAGGACCCCTTACAATATTTCAAATAGACATGTGGACCCCTTTGAAAATGCCATGGGTCTGCAGACCACAGGTTGAAAACCACTGTTCTTTGGTAATGACAACCTTTTGTGGACCCCTTAGACAGTCTACAGACCCTCAGCTGTCCACCGACCACTTGTTAAAAACCACTGGGCTAGATGGACCATTAATCTGATCCAGTATGGCCATTCTTATCTTTTTATGTTCTTATGTGGTGAGAAGGGAGACTAGATATCATAGAGTCATAGGTCCGTTTGCAGCCTCTGACCCCACTCCCATCATGCCTCAAGTCAAAGGGCATCCAGATGCCATGTTATGTGTCGTTTTTTTTTTTTTCTTGTCAGAGTTTCTGGGTGAGAGAGAAACCCAGGAAGGTACATAAGTAAAATGTTTTTTTAAAAAGTGTTTTCTACTGTCACCCACAGATGATGTTTAGGCTGTTTCCTTTCTACATTCAGCCAAATTCTAAACAGTTCTCCAAAGAACATAGTGACTGTATCAAACCAAGAGGCCAGCTAAACACTTTGCCAGAGAGTATTGTGCGATCCTATGCCATTCTTTCTGAGCAGTGACTGAGTGAAATACAAAACCAAAGCATGTATTGTTAAGGTGCTAAAATGAAATCACTTAAAACATGGCTGATTAAAAACAAGAAGATAATATACTTCCAAAAAACAGACCAACTTCTGCTGGTTATAATATTGACCTGTCTCCACCTGCAATGGAAACCAAATGCCCAGTTGCATTATACTATTAGCACTTCTGAGGCACCTCATCAATCATGATTTAAGTCTTTCCCTGAGTGTAACTTTGGAAAACAAGGCCATTCTTTTTGTTCATCCTGATCTGATGATCTTCAATGGCTCCATTATTCTGAAGTTTAGTAGCAGCATTCTTTGTTTCTATTGTTAAACAACTTTTAATTGCAAACTACTTTAGACTAAATAAATAGATGATGCTCTCACACAATCTGGATTCTTTATTTGGAAGAAGTCTCAAGGCAAATTTGAGGGGCACAAGCTTCATCTTGTCACTAGCAGTTAATATTCTTCAAAAGACCACAAAGAATGCTAGTGGCATCCTTCATTTTCAATACTCTCAGAAGAAAGAACAAAACAGAAAGATCCTAATGATAATACTTAGTAGTATACATTCTCTTGCCAAATAAGGACTTACACTGCAAGGTCATTATACTGAACAAGTTGAAAACACATCCAAGGAGACAACTTTATTAAGCTACTTTAATTCCAGGCAGAATATGATCCTGATATTTCAAAGTAGCTGAAAAAAGAGTCAAGACAATTTCAGAAATCCAGTTATTCAAAACAAGATAATGGAAACTCTGACTCTTAATTGTGAGAGATATTTCAGAGAAAATTTCTGGAAAGTGGTATACAACTATAATAGATTAAATAGACTTCTCCAACAAAGAGCAGGTGGTTTCATGCCTCCAATATGTTGAAGATGACAAGAATGTTCATGAAGACTTATTTGATTTTACAACGTAGCCTGTACTTCGGTGCATGTAGCCATATTAAGAAAGATATATTATTCTGTAAGTCTTAGGATCAACAACTGCCACAGACAATGCAATGATGGTGCCAGTAAAATGGCAGGCTTAATATTAGCTGTAGCAACCAGATCAGAGCTATGTATGCTCATCTGGCATTTATAATAATGCTATCTTAAATCATGCAAAATAATGCTGTCTTAAGCTAGTATTGAAATGTTTTATAAAATCACATTTTTTTTTAAATCAGCCAAATGTGACATGATATGTCAGTACAGAATATGAAGTATTAAACACATCTTGAGGCATCTATGTACTTGGCCCAAGAAGATGGACTCTCATGAAGGACCATTGGCTTCATTTTCTGAGAACTACCTTGACACTGTGTGCAATTTAGCAGGTTGCAAAGGATGCAATGAAAGAAACTGAAATGAGATCTCTAATTAGTAGCATTATATAGCATATTATATAGCAGCTCAAATAGAAAAAGTTTGAATTCCTCTCTGGTACTAAACTAGATCTAAAAGTCCTAACATCATAGACAGTCAGTCCATATCTCTGCAAAGATCAGATGTTTTAGCACAAATGGCCAATCTCTTATGAAAATGACAATTCACTCTAGTTCATCCTATGACATTCTATATCTTGTGAGAGCATCCTGGAACCTCCATATTCCTCATTTTTTATATAATCGTGATCTTACATTATAAACCATGCTTTGTAAGGTATCAGGGGAAAGGTTATGATCTGCTGAAAGTCATTTCTCTATCCATATACGTGTATCATTAATGCATATGAAGTTATGAGAATTGTGTTGTACGGTGGTCACTAAAACATACTGTAAGTTTGGGAATCAGCCAGATATTAGCTTCACAGAGGCAAAGCAAGAAAAGTAGCCAACACCCTGGATGGGTGTCAATCAACACATCAACAACCATTGTCCAGCAAGGGAGCTACAATGCAATGATTCACCTGCATGTGGCCACACCAGGGAATTGCTCAACCTTGCCTGGAGACTCAGCAATACACCCAGACATGCCCGGAGTTGTGTTTTCCAAGCACATGGATTGAGGATATAAAACAGACACTGCGGCCACATGCTTAGCCTTTCTCCTTCCTCCACCTATGCTGAAAACAACAAGGACACTGAAGACTTGAGACTCTAACAGAGGAGACTGGCCCAGATTCCAAGGGTGAAATCTGTATATTAAGGACTGCAATATCTAGTGGGGTGAGAAAAACTGCTTAATCTAGATGTTGCCCAGTCTAATAGGGTTGAGAGTTTACACTGCATGCTCATATTTTATTTTATTTTGGTAACTAACTCTGGATTTTTGCCTTTCACTTATAATCACTTAAAATCTTTTTTAGTCAATATATTTAACTGTTTATCTTTACCAGTGAGTTTGTATGAAGTGTGTGGCAAAACTGCTCAGGCTTGCAAATAGTGGTTTATATACTCTTTCCATTGATGAAGTGGTGAACCAATTGATAAATTTGCAGTGCTAGTCTTGATTTGGCTCTGGTGCCTTTCTCTGTGTGATCCATGAGTAGCTCTGGGAGCATTCCTGAGCCTCAGCACCCAGGGGGATGCCTACATTTGTGTATATCCATTGAATTTCAACCTGACGTGATCACACATTAGTGGAAGGCAGCTTCTCCCTAAAAACAAATAAATAAATTAATTAAATAAATACGCAAAAGAAACTAAGACCACTCCACTGGCAAGGAGTTTCACAGGTGAATTATGTTCGGCGTAAAATATGACTTCCTTTTCTCAGTTCTCAGTGTGTTACTTTTCAGCTGAACTGAATGTCTACATGTTCATGTATTATAAAGAACGGTAAATAGGAGTGTCCAAATTATTTTCTCAAAAACATGTATATTTTGTATAACGCTGTCTCCTCTTATTTGTCCTACCTCTAGATTAACTAGTCCCAGTAATTTTATTTTCTTCACATGGAACTCCTTACCATGCCTCTAATATTTGTATTCTTTTATTTCTGGACCTCCTCTATTTCTGTTCTATCCTTTTTGAAATAGGATGGCCAGAATTAATACAGTATTCCAGGTGGGGACATAACACTGATTTATATGATGGCACTATAATATTTTCAGTACTTTTTCTCTCATCTTTCATAAATCCTAACATTTTGTTTGCTTTGATTCTGCCACTATAAACTGAGCAAATATTTTCAGTGACCTGTCCATAGTGGCATCCAAGTAATTCCCCTGAGTGGTTACAGTTAAATTTCAGATTAATTATATGACTAGTTCATATTTTTCTTTCTTTCTTTCTTTCCTGTAGTGCATTATATTTATCACCAGTAAATTTAATCTGTTATTATTTTGCCCATCCCCTTAGATTTATTAGTTCCTCCAACCCCATGGTCTGGACTAATTTGGACATAGAATCATAGAATATCAGGGTTGGAAGGGACCTCAGGAGATCATCTAGTCCAACCCCCTGCTCAAAGCAGGACCAATCCCCAATTTTTGCCCCAGATCCTTAAATGGCCCCCTCAAGGATTGAACTCACAACCCTGGGTTTAGCAGGCCAATGCTCAAACCACTGAGCTATCCCTTTGTCAACCTTCACTACAGAAACCATTTTTGTGGCAATTTCCTGGTGGTAGTGGGGAAGCATATACGTGTTTTCATATCATATCTGCATTTCTATGACATCTTATATCAAAAGCAAAATTCTGCTCTCAGTTATACCAGTATAAGACTGGGGTAACTCAAATGAAGAATCTGACTGCAAGGATTAACTTCTTTTCCAAAGTTGATGGCATTTTGCTATGAATTCTACCAGGCAATTTTGAAATAAGAGTCTTCTTATTAGTAGAAAAAAGAAAAACAAGGGGGGGGGAGGGAGGGAGAGAGAGAGAGGTTGGACTTGTAAGAAGGAATTCTTTCCATTAATATCCGTAATTCTGTTTTTGCATATAAAGTGGTCAGTGATAGATTGATTTAAGTTACTTTAAAATTCTGCTCCAGGCCAGAAAATAGCATCATAAATACAAAAATGAAGAAGGACTTCATTATAAACCTCCCTAAAATTAAAGACCCACAACTAGTGCACTTCCTAAAAGATGGAGTCTGCCAAGAATAACTTTTTATTGAGCTATAACTCTCTTACAGCTTGTGTGATGGGCCTCTAAAAAGCTCAGTTAGTCTGAGATTATGCAGTGTTTCTCACTTAAGAAGACTCACAGTTCAAGGCTACTCAGAATAAAATGTGTACATGCTAACTTCAATCTCTGAAATCTTAAAATTACCTGGAAATAAATATATAGTGTTTATCTTTTGGGAATTAGGAATAAAGGGAAGATGCTATCTTGTATATAGGTTTGCATTTCAACTGTCATTTCACATTTGTCATATTTTTTCTTAACGAAAGGTAGCTATCACTTCTCTAGGTGGATGAAGTAAAAAAATGGAATGAGATGACTCCTTAGTGTTTGAACATTTTACCACCTGGGAACACGACTTATTATGTTGTCTGGGAGCATTATCTGACAATTGTTTCTATGGTTTCATTATTACTATTGGCTCCATTTGTCTAAATATTCCCATACAGTTGGTCTGTCATCTGCCTTTTATGGTATTATATGAACTATGGTGGACTGTAACTCTTGTAGAACATATACAATATTACATAGTGGTTAAGTATGCTACTATTTTAAGAGTGGGAGTTTTTTTCTGTTTTATTTGTAGTCCATTTTAAAAGGATTACAAACTTAAGGTTTGTATATAGGGAAAATGTTAGATAAGAATGTTCCAGTTAGAATTAGCCAAATAAATTCCCACTGAAGTCCAACTAAAGTGTTCCATTGCTTCAGTGGGTATTGAATCAGGCTCACAGGCAGATATAATCTGGGTGGCTGGACATCCAATAGATGTGGGTTGACTAGTGCTGTCTGCATGTGCGAACGGACTGGAGTTGCAAAGCTGCACTGGAAAGATAACAAAGTACTGGCTGCCTCTGCTGTATTTTTATGGCAAGTCTCACAAACCATCTGATTCCACACAGCACCCATGAAACTTTATGGATTAAAATGGCATCATATTTCCATACATCCTTTCTCAAACCATGACCCTTTCACCATTCTCAACACAACTCAGGGCCTTAGAAGCTTTAAAGGTTTTAGGAAGCTTGGATGAATGGAACACGGAACTGAATTTATTTATTAAAAAATGTTAGAGCTGGAGCATGTATATATTATTATTAATATCCAAAGAAAACAATAACTCCTGTATTAATGAACATATTGAATTATGTTCCCATATATTTTATATATATGCCGATCGATAGTGAAACTATAATACTGAAATAAGAATATTTTCCTTACAAAATGTATTGCACAAAAACACATTTTCCAGTGTATTTAATTTAATCTAGACATAATATTTGAATTTATTTCTCCCAATGGCCACTTTCTTCCCATTCTCTTCGTTTTAACTGCTGGCACATATTGAATCCTCACATCTATTTGTTTTCGGTATCTCATTGGGATTAAGAAAAAGAAAAACACTTTCTCTGAGGAAGGCCATTATGTTTTTAAAACATACATTTCCTTAGCTATGTTCTTCATATAGAAAAGCTGAGTCCGCAGGATGTAAACCAGATGGAGGGGAAAAAAATTGGTAAGCTGTTCATGTCCTGACATTCACTAGATATTCATGCAGTTTCTGATGGATATGCAGAACTGTAGTGAACAACATATATTATGATGTAAATGCCATCAATATGACATATGCTTAAAGTTCTGTGTAAAAATAAATAAAACATATTGAAATGCCTGCTGCTTTCTCCAGCTGTTTATTTCTCACAGTGCATAAATGTTAAAAAGTCGCATAATTTTGCTTCTAGAGTGTTTCCATATTGAGTTTGAGTCATAAAGCAATTAGTAATCTTAAATCAAAATTACTTCTTGAATTAAGGTTAAATCCCAAGAGTCAAAATCTGCCTTTGAGCCAGGAGACATTCAGATCTTTCCACATGAAAGTTGTGATAAAGAACATGCCACATTCTGCAATGCATGTTTCTGGGACTGTTGATTATTCATGCATAGGTAGGTGGATTCACCAGGGGTCCAATCCAAATGTTATTGGAGCCAATGGAAAGACTCTCATTGAAATCACTTGCAGCTGCACTGGGCCCCAAACTCACTTCTTCTTCCAATTTGCTCATAGGCCAGACAAATAATCAAGGATGAATATGGGATAAAAAGCATTGTTTGGCTGACCAAGAAAGTCACAATGTAATAGGAATTATGTAATAATTAAAAGAAACTTAGCTATGGTAAGGGGTCACTCACAGTATTTAAAAGGCTCTCATACATGCATACCATGGAGACACTAAAATACAGTATGTTACAGTACTTGTATACAGAGCTGGAAACTAGCCCATGATTCTGTGGGGGATATTTTTATTCCAGAGAAGAGGGAAAGTGGCATTACCACTTATATGTAACCATAACCACTAAGTTATATGTAAATTATCTTTTTTGAGTTGGATTTTGAATGTATCCTAGTGCTATGTGTAGGGGAGCCTTATTGAGAACTTGGACAGAAATACACTGCTCACCCAAGTGTTAATTCATTGTTCAGATGTAAACACATAAGCTCCACAACCTTGGTTGGTTAGAGAGCTGTCAGGAAATTCCAGACCTACTGCTGTCAGCTCTACTACAATTGGAGAACGAGGGTGTCACCTGAGATTGCATGGGTTACTGTTGCAGCTTCAAGAAGACAGATGGCCCAGAATCTAGGGTTTAGGCCTGGGTGGCTGGCTTTGTCCCTGCAGGGTCACTACACTCTTGCCCATATTCCATTCAAGAATCAGCCAGATCCTAAAGGGAAGGAGGTGCCCCAATCTGTGATTCAGGGACCAATGTTGGAAGGGCAGTTGGACTGTGCACCCTTAATAAATGGAACTGTTTTCTTGTTGAAGTGATATCTGGATGAATTCCTGCTGGAAAGTTCTCTACCCCAAGGTGGAAGGTGAGAGTTTGGAATAAACTGCTAGAGAGGAGCTCTCACCACAGTTCTTTGACATATGCAGGGGACTTAAACTTGGTGGTTTTTTGTTGGCTTTTTAAATACTGCCATGGTATCCAAGCATTATATGTTGCACATTCTTTTTCAGAATTTGTCCCTAGAAAGTGTTTGAAATGTTAAAGTAACTAATCACAAAGTTTATTTTCAGCCATCTGGGGGCCCACACCTTCCATAATCAGAGAAAATTATCTTCAAGTGGGAATCTTTTTCTGAGCCAGGAGCGTAGAAGCTGGCCTTTATGATTGTACACTGTAGAAGCGATCAGTATTAGCCTACCTGTGCTCCTATTAAGTCAATGGTAAAATTCCCATTGATTTCAATGGGAGCACAGTGATGCCAATGCTAGAGTGCTTTTGAAAATCCCACCCAATATTTATACTTAGCCTACACATAGTGTTTTACATATTCAAAGCCAACTAGGAACAAGCTGGGGTCCAGAATCTGGGGGAAAATATATTGTGTAGTGTATGACTTTGGGCTTTTTGGAGCACTGGCACCTATGGAGACGATTTATCATAATAACACTAGCTGGGGATTGCCACTAAAAAAAGTTGGCATCTTTCCAGCTCATGGAAGTGTATTTAGACATGTCTAAGACTGTATAATTAAAATGTTCTGTGCTGCCACTGCTAAAACCTCTGTATGGTTTTTATGCCTCTTGATGGATATTTAATTTAAGATATTGTTCTTTTTTAAAAAAGCACCATTAAAGAGATACTTTTGCTTTCTCTCACATTCACCCATAAACATTCAAAGTAGTGGGTACTGCTCTTTAATTTTCAAAATTACTTGGTATTAGATGAAGCAAATGGTTTGATTCTTGGATGAGTTAGTGTCATTTTTGCCATATTTTGAGTATTTCAAAAGCCATTATATGGACAAGCCAATAACCCCATTTACAGTACACTTATACATTTATTCAATTTGTCATATGATTCTGATATTAGGGCTGGAGACTTGCCAGTTTGGGGCTATTCACAGCCTTACTTTCACCTGATTTCCAAAGGTCTGCCTACACTGCAATGTAAGCTCAGGGTCTGTGGGACTTGAGCAGGCAAGCTCAGTGTTTGTAAGCCCGGGCTTGAGCATCTACACTGAATATTGAGCCTAGGTTTACAATTTCTGGACACAGTTCTCATATCTGCACTGAGACTTCTACGCTGAATTTACAAACACTCTAGTCAAACTAATCTATGCCAGGCTTCCTGGAGCCCTCCCCAGCTGTAGTTGCACTAGTCATTTTTTTGTGATGCACGGTTGGTGACTATCCTTCCTGCACACTTTACAGGAAGTTGTTGCAGCCCAGCAACACATCCTGCTGAGCTGTCTTTTGGGTCTGCATGCTCATGGCAACTGGAGCCAGCAACATGGAGGAGTCACCACTTGAAGAACTTGTCCTGTTTGGGCCTTCACTCCTGTTTCAGGAAATGGACAGATCATTCATGAGACACTGGAGGATATTTTGGCAGCATATTATGACCTATCTTAACCACCTGTTGGAGGAGAAGAAGGAATACAGACATGGCAGACTTGAACTGGCTGATGCTGCTCACAACTCTCAGGATAGCTGCTGATGTCCCCTCTGTAGACAGGTTTCAGAGTAGGCACTTCTGGATCGAGGCCACAAGCACAGACCGCTGGGATCACATCATCACGCAGACTTGGAATGATCAGCAGTGGCTCCAGAACTTTTGGATGAAGAAAGCTAAATTTCTGGAGCTTTGTGAGCAGCTTACCCCAACCCTCCAATGTAATGACACATGCATAAGGATGGCCATGCCCAACCAACAGCAGGTTGCTATAACCATATGGAAGCTAGCTACCCTAGATTGTTACACGTCCATTGCTAGCCAGTTTTGTATTGGAAAATCAACTGTGGGTAAACTGGTGGTGAAGGTTTCTGAGGAAATCAGGAGTGTGATTTACCCAAGGTGGCACACATAAACAGTATTCCTGAAGTTATTGCTGGTTTTGAGAAAATGGGGTTTCCAACTACCCCAGGGCCATTGATGGGACTCATGTGCCCATAGTTTGCCCTCCTCAAGGAGCACATGAGTACATAAACTACAAAGGGTACTACTCCATTGTTATGAAGAACCTCATGGACCTCAGAGGCTGATTTATAGATGCCAACGTGAGCTGCACTAGAAAAGTTCATGATGCCAGTGTTTTCCTTGAAGTGGGAGTCTATCTGCATGGACTGTCTGGGACATTATTCCTACCAAATGACATTGTTATAGAGTAACTGTCCACCTTGTTATTCTAGGGGTATTCTTCATTTAGGAAACTGTACCCTGTTCTCAGAGGCTCTGGCAAAAGAAGTTTAATTACCCTCTCAGAAGGTGTAGAATGGTGATTGAAATCCTGCTGGCACTGTTTGCACAACTATTTGATTCCAGTGTAATCAATGCTGTCCACATTATTGTGGCTTGCTGTGCTTTTCACAATCTATTTAAATCCAAATGTGACATTTGTCCCTGAACGGACCTAGGACAGTTAATGGGTAGCTGAACTGGTACACTCAGTCAGAAAGTTCACCTGTCAGAGCTGGAGCAAGATGCACATGGGCAACAGAAATTATGGATGTTTTGTGTGCCCACATTATGGATTGCATGGACCAATGGGAGAGGGAGAATAGCACATTTGTAGATGTATTTGTACAGAACTTTTTACAGTAAATGACTCTTGCTATATGCTATGAATGGGGTGTGTATGTGAGAAAGATTGTCATGAATTATTGATTATGACTGAGAAGACTACTTAACAATGGGGGTGGGTGGGTGTGAAATAAATTGTGGATTTTCATTATGGATTGATCTGAATAGGAGTACTGAGAAGTTGTGTTTGAATATAACTTCCCAGTTGTGGCTTATGTTTTTTTTCGTCTTCAAAATACACATTCTATGATGTGATGCAGTGATGGTAATACACTTTTTAAATAAGGTAGAAGCCTTTATATGTGAAAATGGCTGTATTACAATATATATTATAGCACTGTCAGGCAGGCCAACTACCATCACAACATCAAAACATGAGTAATAAACCAATAGAAAAATCACTAATAAGAAAAAAGTACATAACACAAACATTGACCACTACAAAAAAGAGAAATCAGTGCAAACAAAAATTCCATACTTTTGCATATCCGGCATGTTTAGCAAGCACTTGATGCTTTTTGCACATTTGCCCTGTCAAACTAGTGTTCAGTCCTGGTTGCATGAGCCACCAAACATGCTATTGTCTGCTGTTCTACCGGATATGGTAGCATGAAGAAGGCTCAGGTTTGAGTGGAGCAGGAGCATGAAGTCTTGTGACCATTAGTGCAAGCAGCCTCTCAAACTAGTGTTTCTGCTGTGTTGTTTCTTCATTCCTCAAGCAACATTTCTGCTCCAGAAAACTCTGCCGCAGGTCTCTCCTCACATGCTACAATTCTCCCCTCAGACTCTGCGGCCTGTCTGTGCCCTTCCACTTGCTTGGAATTCTCTTCCCTTTGGTATTGTACCTGCTTGTTTGTCCTGTCCATGATGTCCGCTATAAGTTCATCTCAGAAACACATCCTGTTTGACCAGTCCATGACAGTTCAAAATCCCAGGCTCCTGCTGGAGTCTGGCTGAGCTGCTGAGGGGGCAGGGCCTGAAAACAGACAACAAACAGTACAGTATTGTCTCAGTACTTCGAAAAAGGTTAATTGCATCCTCAGAGAAAAGTCCCTGTGGAATCTCAATGCAAAAAAAAAAAAAAGTTACTCAGTAAAACTCAGCTTTAATATAGTCTTGAGGAATATAGAGGAGCGCTTCACTTCCAAGACACTAAGGGGATACAGCTAAGTTAAGCAGAGTAAAAAGAGTGAACACACAAAGGTAAGTTGAAATTTACAAATGCTATATCTTTAAAAACTGCAGACCATTGTAGTCTGGGGTGGGGTGCTCTGGTTTGCAACCTAACATTTCTCAATCTTTCCAGACATTCCACATTCTGAAGGACATAGTAATGCTGTTTTCCTGAATAGCAAAGGGACATTATATTCCAAGCTACCAGTGGCAAGCCAGCCATGTCACAGAGGTTTTCAAGCTTATGCTGGCTCAGCAACATATCTATGAGTAGAGTGTGCTGGTGTTCTATAAAGGATGGCCCAGAAAATATGCCCTTCCCTGAAATGTGATTATCTAGTTCGAGTTCCTACTGTGGGAGAAGTTTGCAGCTATCAGCACCTGGGACTGGGTCAAAATTCGTGGTGGAATCAACATGATGTTGTATTAGTGTCCACAGGGATTATTGTCTCCCTACTGTTTATTATACAGCATATTCTGACTATATCTGTCCATAGACTACATGAAAACACACAAGACAACATGGACTCTCAAAGAACTGCACAGCCAGCCCTCCCTCATATAACACATTTCTGGACTGAATAAAATTCCCCACCCTATTTCAAACATTGTTTTTGTCACCCATGCACTAAATTTCCTCCTCTCCCTCCAATCCCCCCATACTGTTTACTATTGGCTAGTAACACTGTGGCATTGCTGATTTCTCTGGTGCAATGTACTAATAGGGAAGGCAATATACCATTCTTATTTTTAATACCCCAGCACATCTTTGTAAGAATGTGCACATATCTAGTAAAAAAAAAAAGTTAAATACTTGTTTAACTGTTGTTTGTGCTTCCTGGTCTCGATTTTGAATTCCACAGCGTGGTGCAGAGGGTGATGCCAAAATGCTTCTCTCCAGTCTGCCATTACAGATACCCACTGCTACTTTTGGCTTGTAATAAAAATTGCATTGGGTCGTAAACCAGAAATCCCTCCCATTTGTATATTAATAGCAACAAATATAAAGTCAAACACGTACCAAGATCTGGGGCTAGTTCCACCTCTTCTGTTTCTGCTGCAGGTTCTGCAGTGGGCTGCTCCTGCAGGAGCTCATCAAGTAGCTTCTCAAAGCATGGACCCAGAAGGTGATGCAGCAAAACCTCCCTGGGGTCTGGTGTGAGCACCAGAGTCACTTCGCTAGCATAACCTGATGCCTGTATGCCCCCCTCCAATCATATAATAAATTTGGGTGTCAGAGGGTTGCCACCACAGCTGACCAGGATACTGTGAACCACTGAGGGTTTGGTGCTTGGTGCAGTACCCAGCATCCAGTCAAAATCCTCACAAAAGAGGCAGGATGACAGGGAGTTCCCAGAAGTGCAGGTTTCATTCTTGGCTTTCCAGAAGTCACTTTTGAGCTGCTTAATATGCTCCTTGTATTTGGTCTGTTAAATCCCCATCACTGCCACCTTGCCCACTATTTCTAGTACATGTGGTCATTTCTGGTACTCTCACTGAAGTAAAAAATCTTGCTTCCCTTCCACCACATATTTACCAGTATCTTATTGTGGTCCAGTGAAAAGGTAGCAGTGCACTTGGCAAAGGACTTCTTATTGGTGGTGATAGCTAATGCAGGAGATGGTTCAATCTGTTTTGCAGCGCAACAATCAAAATAAAATGGAAAGGTTAAATGCTGAGCAGCTGTACCTGAACCAGAGGGTTATTTCCATTTCCAGGGACTTGATTGGCTAGCCTTGGATAGAAAGGATAGGAACACTGGTCCATGGGACATTGTTAATAGACTGTCAGTACGTAAGTCTTGGGGACATGGGCCTGAGCTGTGTTCACACTGCAAAATGACTCACTTTAGATACAAGTCCCACTGGGACTTGGGCTCCCCCCACCCCCACCCCGCGCCCTTGTCGGGTCCTAGAACCTGTGTCCATAGAATTTACTGGCCTGAATCAGACAGATTTGTGTGTAGATGGAATGGGGGGTGGAGGTTTGGCTCAAGTCTGAACCTGAGCCCAAGCTTACATTTCAATATAGACATTCCCTAACACGGCAGTGTCACTGTGGACATAATGCCAGTAAATAATGGATTTTCATATAACTTGTCATTCTTGTTTACATCTCTAGAATGGACATTAATCTAGTGAACATCTCAGTTAGCATGTGGAAGGTACACATGTTTTTGTTTGTGTGGCAGGAGCAGGCAATGAGGATTGATTATTTTTATTTGGTCAGTAAAAGGTAACTTTAACTGGGAATTTGTGCAGACCAGAAGCTATTAATATAATATTTTATGTCTTATATTAACAGGGCGATGTTCTCCCTACCAACTCCTACCTTTGCCATTGCCACACAACAAAATCTGTATTTAAAATTTTTAAAAGGACAAAACATTTTCAGATTCTTCCAGTCCAAATTGTAATGTCCACGAATAAAGCCACTATGAATTTAGAAGACCACACAGGAACACTCACACTCAGATTTCTAGGTCTTTCAAGAAATCTAAACTCCACATAACTGTCCTGAAGATGAAGGTATGTATTTCAGACTTTTAGATATTTTGGGCTTCATCTAGCTTCTGTTGATAGATGCTCTTGCCTCCTTATGAACTAACTATCACCTTGAGCCCGGTGAAATGGCAGGATTGTCCATTACAATAAGGGGCAGATTGGGTATGTGGGAGGTCCCCACACAACTAGAAAGATTTATTTCCTCCTTGAGACTCCAAGCACACACATAAATAGCAGAGAGGCCACCACAGAGACTACAGACAGATTTCCAGAGGATTTTTACTGACTTAAAACTGGTTACAAACAAGTGTGCCCAGAATAACCTTGATCACTTCACTTATCTATTTTTCCCATTTCCCTGGTTCTTTTTCCATCTTTTCTTTTTTTTTTAGACTGTAAATACATTGGTCATATTTATACCATGTCATATTTATAATGTCTGGCATCAGTCCTGATTGGGTCTTTGTGCACTACAATAATAAAAACAATAAGCTTTCCCCCTTCTCTCTCATAATTAAAATATCTCTAGCCATACCTAGGAAAGACCTTCTAGTTATTTTTATTGATCAAGACAGATTTGGCTCTCCATTATTTGGTTAGAGCCAGTGGTGGCTGATTTCATTAAGATTCAAAACACAGTCTGTCTGGTCTCTTGGAGACAATGCAAGGAAACACCATTCTGAACTGAATCTAAATATTTCATTCAAGAATAGTGTTAAAACTTTGTATTTGAGACCAAGTTAGGGCTAAGGCCCAGGGCTGTGTGCAAGATTTAATCTCAACTGGTGACTAAAAATAATGCTACTCTCATAAGATTAGCTCTTACAGGATTTTTGACATATTTTCATGAGAATAACCCCTCTTTTGGGTTTCTACTGTTTAGAGCCATGCTGGAAGTAGATGAAATACAAAGCCAAACCCACAAGCTGGGATTCATATTGGGGATTAAAAATTAAAACACCATCCTTTGCCATCTGTTCATATACTAGGTTCCAGTTTGGATCCATCTCTTCTTAGAACTAAAAACATGTACTTCTACAACCCAGGGTGAAATCACTTAGCATGTCTCAAGTAACAGTAGAAACTAACCAGTTTGATGTTTCAGATGAGGCTAGCAAGTCCTTCTGGCAACCTAGAAAATTATTTGCCAGTCTTATTGATTAGTTTTACAAGCAGCCACATATTCTGTGTGTATAAGATGTAAATTGGTGGGGGGGTTTATATATATATATATATACACACACAATTTCATACATTGTTTAAAAAACCCACCAATTTATATATATATATATATATATAAATTCATAATTTATATATACATATATACACACACAGAAATCTCAGACCAGGTATTTCATGAAAAAATAATAAAATATTAGCCTTATTTAGGGAGGGTTCAACAGTACAGGATGTTTTTCTTTTAGAAATCTTTGACAAATGCTTTGTAACCATAGAAATGATTTCTGAGACAGCAGGAGTAGCTAAAATAGATTAAATTAATGTGCTAGGCTCCCTTTTTCACAGCATGTTTCACTTTAATTGATTACACTACAGCCAAACTTAAATTACTAATATCAGTGCTGATAGAAGAAAATGAATATTTAATAAAACCCTTTTGTGTAGTTGGAATAAATTAATCTATTTGAATAAACTATAATTTGTGATAGGCATTTAAAGCTATTTTGGTATCCTGAACACTCTGTTCAAGATTTTATAAATACAAAGAGCAGAATAAGACAAAAATAATTTAACAATGTAGAAAAAAGACAATTAACTCTGCAACATGATATAGTATTTGCATGTTAGGATTCAATACTATACTTGATTTTCACAATAGATTTGTCATCCTGCTAGCATTTTAAGTACTGTTCTGAAACTGCAAGAGGCTCTCTGAATAGGTGGATTTAAAAAAAAACAGCACCATCTTAATACATTAGGTGTCAACTCCAAAATGGGGTAGAATTAGTCGATAAAAACCTGTAATTGTGATTAATTTCTAGACCCAGGTACAAATCTATGGTTTTGTGGATTACAAAAGCTTTTATTTGTAGATATTCTTCATAGAATAAATCCATATATGTCCTATGCTATAATTAGGGTTAGAATAATCAATAGACTAAATAATTTTAATAGGGTAAATCTAGAGACAAGTCACAGAGGAAAACTGCAACATGGTGCAAAAACATTCCCCACTCCAATCCCAGAACAACTAAGCATCTAACAAAAGCACAATATTATTTCATATTAAGGCCAGAGGTTCATGGCACAACCAACAGTGGAAGGCACGCAGTTTCACACTATGGAATTCTATTTGGTATTTTACATTCGAGAAGGGCAGGCCTAACATTTTGTTTTATATTAGCCATTATTTACATTTTTACAGGAATTAGCATTATAATAGCATGATTATGCCCATGAGAAAACCATTGTCTTGTCATAAACCCCCATTGACTTCAGTGGAGCCAGGATTTCATCCATTATACCGACGAAGCCTCCTTTTTCTATGTGAGCAAGTACATAGGATATACTTATCAGTTAATATTTCTACACTGTGCAGTCATAACCCTCACTGCAAATGTATGCATTGATCTTCATTGCATTATAAGATTAATTCATGTTCCCTCGCTTTTTATGATTCATTGTCACTTTACCTTTTTCAGTCTTCAGCGTAACCCACTTTCTATCTAGTTTGGGGTTTTCTATTTGGCAGGTTACGAGCAAGCAGGCAAATTTTTAAATGTTTTGCTGTCCTGGTGAAATTGTTCTGTGTTTGTGTATATATACTGTCATGACTGGCAGTATGCAAGTCTCAAAACTCTTCTAAAGCACACAGATGGAAATTGCTCTTACTTTTACCCCTTGCAAGTATTTAAAAATTACAATCGGGGCTTTCATTAAAAGTTGGATACTGCAAAGTACTGATTTTGCATCCAAATGACTGGACAAGCCATCTCTTTTGCTATCCCATTTTTAGCTGCTTCAGCATTGATACCACCTCATCAGTAATCTACAACTAAACTCTGCTGCTCAGATTTCCCCCTCATCTTGTTCATCCAAATTTAGCTGTTTCTGATAATGGTATTTTTCATTAAAACATTTCCTTTTCAGGGAGAGTTTAATTTGTTCCCAGTTGAGTGCAAATATGTAGTCTGTTGCTTTTCCCTTAAAATATATTATTTATCTTTTGCAACATACTTAAATATGAAATAGTTGTTTTTTGAACATTTCCAATTTAAAATATAAAAATGTAATTTACAGAAGATAAACTAAGAATCAATTTGAAAATCAAAAACATGGGCATTGTAAAATACTAGAACAGAGAACACCTCATAATTCGTCACCATTTTTATTAGTTTTTTTTTATTTCAAACAGCTATATTAGTGACCAAGAATGTCAAGATGTTCTGCTCCACACATTGTTTCTAAGTCACACCTATGCTATAGTTCAGCCTGTGAGAAAAGTTTAGAGATTACAGAGAAATTGTATTTTTGGAGCAATCTGTTCTACCATATTCCCGAAGCTTCTCATGGCAGTGTAAATCATGGAGTTACCTGCAAGTAATGTGTGCTTTGAGGGTAATAGGAAGGCAGTTGTGGTTTAGAAAAGTTAGAAATATTCATTGAAAAGGCCTTAGTGAACTTTAGTAAAGTGCTGGATACACTCTCAAATCACAGTAAAATGGAATAACAGAACAAAATAACCAAACTTGGGGTTGGCAAGAATGTTGTGGAGGAAAGTAAAGAAAAAGAGGATCTGACATTGCAGACAACACAGCCAAATCAATTGTAATATGTATAAGCAAGCATACATACAATATGTATAAGAAGCAGACGTTCTGTATAAAATCATATGGGCAATACTTGCTCTGGGATACTGTAAAACAATGACCATAGAGATGGTGCTTTTTTCCTGACTCAATGAGGTGAGTAGCCCCATTGATGTCATTTGGACAATTCACATACATAAAGTAACACACATTTAAGTATTTTGCTGTACCGGAGCCTAACAAAAAAGTATCATCTCTGTAGCCACAAAATGGTGAACCACTCTATCCGGGCCAGAGAGAGAGAATTGGTTCAGAATGGTGGAATTCTGCTTGTGATTTTCTGTGCATTTATTGGCAACGGTGACAAGGAACTGAAGAATCTAAAATATAGTCCCCAAAATGCATAGTACACTAAAAAGCTATTAATAATCAGCTGAGTTAGTGTATTAGTCAAAAAATAACAGGTGCACTTATGAAACCCAACAATTCTAAGCTTGTGTGACTGTAGATAAAATAGTACCCTGAGGGGGAAAGGAATAAATGACACTTTGTTTTAGGTACATGCACAATATGGTCATTAGAAATGCTTTCCTCCAGTTTACAGAAGTTAGAGAATCAAGGAAGAGAAGACAATGATAAGATGTGAACACAGTGTGGATCATAATAGGCTTTGAATTTTGGGGGTGCTAGTGGAACTCATTGATGCTTTTCTGGACTCCAGGCATTAATTAGTGGTACAAGTTCCTAGTAGCATTCTCTGTTCATTATGCAATCACTGTCTAAACTTGGTGATCAGTAAATATAGTAAAAAGAAAAGGAGGACTTGTGGCACCTTAGAGACTAACCAATTTATTTGAGCATGAGCTTTCGTGAGCTACAGCTCACTTCATCGGATGCATCCGATGAAGTGAGCTGTAGCTCACGAAAGCTCATGCTCAAATAAATTGGTTAGTCTCTAAGGTGCCACAAGTCCTCCTTTTCTTTTTGTGAATACAGACTAACACGGCTGCTACTCTGAAACCAGTAAATATAGTGAGGTTCCTGCAATTTGTAGTGATAGGGGTACAACTGCAATAGCAACATTCACATATAACTAAGCCAAAATAAAAATGATCTGTCTGGATCACACCCTATGGTTGATCATTACTGACCTGCCTGTTTCACCTAATTTGTGCATAAACATATAAAATATTGGAATGCTGCAGGAGAGGCAAATACACTCCTTCATGCTTTACAGGATACAGAGCTTATTCTCTCACTCAATATTTTTTGCAGTAGCTTTAAAAGAATCTGGGAGACTCTTTAAAAGGCTTCAGGAAGGACAGTGGAATACAGGTGCACCACAGTAGAGTGCCTTGTATTCAGCCACCATACTGAAATGGTGAAATTAAGCTTAATCACAGAGGTAGATTCATGAAAATGAATTTGACACACACTTAGGAAAAGCAAAGCATATGGGAAGTAATGTGTGCCTAGCATTTTCAGTTATTTATATTGCTAAAAAACAAACACTGGGGGAAAAAATCTACCACCCAGTTCTGTACACTATTATAGAAGGTCATTAGTTCTTCAATTTTGGATGAAAACAGATTTGGAACAGAGTAAAATTGCCTAAGTTCATTGAGCTACTGGCTCTGTATTTTAGAGACACAACTACTGTAAACTTGGACAGTGAATTAGCCATTACTTTTCATATTTAACTAATGATAAACATAATGTCCCTGTTTAAATACCAGCAATGAAGGTGTTACAGGCAAGGAAAAGAGTATATAACCAATAGAGAAAATAAACTCTTGCTCAGTGTGACCTAGTATTCTTTCACATATCGCTGCAAATATTTGCTAGTCTCTAACTACAGCTATTAAAGAAGTTCTTTCCGCTCTTGCCTCACTTTCAGGAAAAAAAAAATACATAGTGGCTGAGGGCCCCTTGACTGGACTAGCTGTGAAGTACTAGAATTGAGTGTGAACATTAATAATGTGATAGAAAACACCACTGACTGCCCTGTGAGGCAGCTAGGATCTCTAAGTTTTTTTTTTTTTTGTGTGTGTGTGTAAAACAGAGGATATGCATCTATCTTTCACAAAGATTCTGCTAATTTGCAAAATCATTTGCATAATATACATATTTGCAAACTTGTCCCACTTTTCCCACTGCAAAATCTTACTTCCATTACCACTTACAAAATAGGAGGTAATTTACTGTACACCTTCCTTCAAAGGTCTGGAGTACTGAGATGAAATAAACAACATCAGTTAGGGGCTTATGAGGATGCCAGTGATCTGAGGGGCAGCTCTCAGTACTAAATTCTCAATCTGAATTAGATAGGCCAGCTACATTTATTTAAAAGAAAAAAATGAGGTGCTCTATCTAAATCCCTGCAGAAAATAGAAAAGCATGCGAAGAAAAAACCCCTGTAGTACAAATGTAATTGACTCATATTATCCAAATAGACTGGATAATTTAGAAATTTGTATCTGCATAAAATTGCAGAAGGGGCTGATTATAAAGCAGCAACCATGGAAAATAGAGATTATACTTTTAACTGAAAAAAGAATAAAAAGGTTGAATTATTTTTATTAATGTAGAAACAAAACAACTGATCAAATGTTCTCCTTCCTCTTTAGCTTAGTCATGATACCAATTTTATAGCGACATGTCTTTTTAAAGGAAGTTTTCATGGTTGCTTCTGAGCATGTGGCTTTCAATATCAGGATAACAAATTATATCTGGGAAACCAACAGGAAAACTTTAACTGCTGTAGGAAGGTGAAAAATGAAAGCCAGAAGTCAGATGTTCAGATGAGACGACAAATAAGTGATATTCAATCTGCAAATGAACTGAAAATGATTATTGCTGATCACATTCTGTCCTGTACAAAGGGGACATATTTACTGGGTCAGAATCATACTCCAGATCCAAAAGTTGCAAACGTTAATGTGCATAGAAATTGGATCATTAATCTTGCAATTTAAGTCCATGTGTTCCATTTGGAGAAGTGTCCTTCTTAAATCAGAATCCAGGAAGAAGTGATAACTAAACAGTGCTGGCCTGGCAGTCTGAGTAGAACACAATTATAATCATTCCTGTCACAACTGGAACACAGAAGTATAGTACAATCTTCTCTTTCCACATTTATTCACTGGGATATTGACAGTCCCTTTTTGTGTGGCATTTCTGCCTTGTCTGTTTCTGGCACCCTATAAGATTGCAGGTGTTACAGTTTGTCATTGTTAATGACTTCAGCCAGGCATTGGAAGGAAAGTCCTTCAAGAACAAAATGTTTAGTTGTGTATTAGGAAGGTACGGTTCATAACCTTACACTGTCATTCACTGACCTGCAGTTTCAAGAAGTGCGCAAAAACATGGTGCTCAGCAATTAGGTGCTGAGCATGTTATTGTGTTAGCTGACCTTTTGTAGCTTCTGTCTATGACAGATTGTCACAGTGTCTGATGTTAGAAGTGCCAGAATGCTAAGAATGTGTTATGTATACACAGTTTTGAAATTGAAAAGTTCATAATATGCATCCCAGGAAATGCTAAAAAAATTTAGTAGGAATTTTGATGAATTGAAAACCAGTAACTCTTTGCCCTCAATAGAGAACAAAACACCCACTTTCAGTCAAATGACTTACTGTACCTTAAGGAAAGAAGACAAAGAACAGATATACAATCTCTATGAGAGAAGAAGAGTGCAACTCAGCCAATAAGAGCCTCCACCTTGAACTTCCTTACAACCCTGACCTCTATAGATTGAATCAAAGAATCAGAGTGTGTTCTAGTTATTTAAAAACTACTTTGATGTGTTCTATCTTTATCTTTGGAAAGATATCAGAGATGGGCCCAACTAAACCACCTCCCAAGGGCTACTGGTGGGTCAAAATCCAAATCCAAACCAGAATCGTATTTTTGAATATTTTTTATTAGAAAACAATGTTATAAACTTTAAGATAAGGAACTGTAGAGTTAAAGATAAAACATACCTAAGTATTATAAGTATAGAAATTCATAGTTAAGGAAAGGCAGTCCATCTTGCATCAATCCAGCCATTGGTAGCTACAGACAATAGTAACTTGTCTCTTTCTTATTCTCCACATACAGACAATATACTCAAACGTCTCCCAGCTCAGCCACCCACTGTGGTCAAGAGACCACAAACTATCTCATCTTAATTTTCCATATGAAGTCCAGAAACTTCATCTCCTATTTCACCATGGCACAAAACCCAATCTGTGCTATTCACCATTGTTATATATACTGGAAATCACATTGTAGTTTCTCTATGCACCCTGTATTTGTGAAGATTCCACACACAGATCACATCCAAGCCCCTCAGCATATATAGATGATAAAACTCAGAATATTCCAGTTCAGTAAACCAGGCAAGTACATTACAGTTTTCCACAGAGAGCAGAAGAGAGTCAATGTACTTGTAGAATGTATTGCATTTTCCATTTGTAGACAACGATTCAAAAACATTGAAAATTATCTAAAATCCTAGGTTAATTGAAAACAATGGCAAAACTCCCAACTGACTCCACCCACAGTATCATGGGCTGGGTTGTCACTTTGCAATCTAGCTTGATTTAGGGGCAATGTGTAGCTGCACTGCCCCAAGAGCAGGTGCAGGGTTCTTTGTTTCCTGCTTCCCCTTAGTTCCATGGGAAAATAAGCTGCCAACACTTTTCCTTGAGGAGTTTATTTCCCTTTTTGTGCCAAGTTAGCTGGGCTAGCTGGCCCATTGGCACAAGGCAGAGGCAAGATACCAGCTACTCTTCATCCCTCCCTGCCTACTTCCAACTGTGTGGGAAAGAGAACTGCATCTCAGCTGTGCCTGCTTGCCCAGCTGCATAGGACCTGGAAATGCAAGTTGCCCATGCAGGGGAGTTTTTACACATCCTTAGTCCCCTGTGAAGGTGCATAGCAAAGCTCAGTCATGAGTCATATGCAAGCATACCCCTGTTATATAGTAGATGGCCATGTAAGGAGAGAATAAAGATATTTCTAATATACACAGATAAAATATCATATTGCCTATTTACACAATATGAAATACTTATCTACCTTCCCTTAATAGTTCATTTTCATACTTCTAAATACAACGGATGGGGCGTAATTTTAATGTTCCTTGCTACATGTATAGAATAACACAGTTATTTTAAAGTAAACATTTTTGTTTACTAGTTCCCATTTCATTTTGTTATGCTTACAGATTCACAGATTCTAAGGTGAGAAGGGACCAATGTGATACTCTAGCCTGACGTCCTCTACAGCAGTGGTTCTCAAACTAGGGCCTCCGCTTGTTCAGGGAATGCCCCTGGTGGGCCGGGCCAGTTTGTTTACCTGCCGTGTCTGCAGGTTCGGCTGATCGCGGCCCCCACTGGTCTCGGTTTGCCGCTCCAGGCCAATGGGAGCTGTGGGAAGCAGCGCGGGCCGAGCAATATGCTGGCCGCCCTTCCTGCAGCCCCCATGGGCCTGGAGCAGCGAACCGTGGCCAGTGGGAGCCACGATCGGCAGAACCTGCGGACGTGGCAGGTAAACAAACTGACCCGGCTCTCCAGGGGCTTTCCCTGAACAAGTGGAGGCCCTAGTTTGAGAACCACTGCTCTACAGCACAGAAACAGAAGCTCCCTCTAAATAATTCCTTGAACATGTTTTTTAGAAAAACATCCAATCTTGATTTAAAAATTGTCAGTGATGGAGAATCCACCATGACCCTTGGTAAATTGTTCCAATGATTAATTACTCTCACTCATTAAAACTTTATACCTTCTTTCTAGTCTAAATTGGTCTATCTTCAACTTCCAGTCATTGGGTAGTATTATACCTTTCTCTGCTAGACTGAAGAGCCCATTATAAAATACTTGTTCCCAATGCAGATATTTATAGACTGTAATCAAGTCACCCCTTAACCTTTTCTGTGTTAAAATAAATTGATTGAGCTCCTTGATTCTATCATTATAAGGCATATTTCTAATCCTTTAATCATTATTGTGGCTCTTATCTGAACCCTCTCCAATTTATCGACATTCCTCTTGAATTGTGGGCACTAGAACTAGACACAGTATTCCCGCAGTGGTCACACCAGTGCCAAATACAGAGGCAGTGGCAGATTAATGATTTTGCCGCCCCTAAGCCCAGAAATAATTGCTGCCCCCCACCATCTCACCTCAGCTCTGCCTCTGCCTCCACCTCCTCCCCTGAGCACACCACCGGGTCCTGCTTCCTCCCTGCTCCCTGCTTGTGTGCGAAACAGCTTCATGAAGGACAGAGGGAAGGGGGGGAACACGGCATGCTCAGAAGAGGAGGCAGGGCTGGGGCAGGGATTTGGGGAAGGGGACCAATGGGGCAGGGAGGGGGTGGAGAATGGGGGCGGGGAAGGGGTGGAGTTGGGGTGGGGGCAGAGGGCGTGAACCAGCACCAGGGGAAGCAGCCTCTGGCTGCTATTATAAATTTGCCGCCCCTGCAAATTTGCCACCCTAGGCCTAGGCCTTGCTGGCCTAGGTGTTAATACGCCTCTGTACAGAGGTAAAATAATCTGTCTACTCCTACTTGAGATTCCCTATTTATGCATCCCAGGATCACAGTAGCTCTTTTGGCCACAGTGTCATACTAGGAACTCATGTTCCATACTCGGAACTCATGTGTAAGCAGTGTCAGGATGAGCTCTGCCCTGACATCTGGTGGTGAGGTGTGGCAAGTTGTGGAAAAGAACTTCAGGGGCCAATCTCATTTGCATAGGCACACCCACCCCGCCTAGAATGAGGCCATAGCTGCCCAAATGGTCACTTTGGCTGCTGTGGGATCCCCAGTGTCTCTGTTATTGGGACAGGAAGAATAAATTGTTATTACCCTGATTATGGAAACTGTGTTTGGAACTGTACTTGGCCTTTTGTTATGATGGAGGGACTCACCATCAACTAAGTAGCACTCTCTAAGCAAGGGTCATGGGTTCCAAAACTGTGTGAATTGAGAGAGGCTAGGGACAAGTATTAATACTTGGTGGCATGGGCCCCTTGGTGAGGGCCTTACATGCTAATTGCACTTCCTCCTCTCTCCACTGTGGAATATCAGAGCTAATTTTGATTTCATTAGGAGTATAGTTACAGGCTGCTGAGCTCACTTTGGGCTAATAGTGCACCAGCACTGAGGCTCCCCTACTACAAGCTGAATTCACCAAACAGCTGAACTGACTAAGAGCTGAAATCGCTGAGCATTGTGTTAAGTAGTGGAGGAGCCTGAAGATATATTGTGGAGAAGTTTGCGGGACGGCTGGAGTGCCTTGTGGACAGGCTGGTGGAGCAGTTCATAGGACGGCGGGAGCTGCTGGTGGGACGCGGAGCAGTTTGTGGACCGGCTGGTGGAGCAGTTCGTGGGACGGCGGGCGCTGCTTGTGGGCCGCAGAGCGGAGCTGAGCGAAGCAGTTCGTAGGGCGGCTGGCAGAGCGGAGCGGAGCCCTATGGAGCTGTGGGGCGGTCAGCTTCAGGTCATGTAAGGTGCCTCTTACCCCCGCCCCCATCTCCACCCAGGTTGGGAGGTAAAGCTCTGTAGATAAACTTTTGAACTCTGGGGCTGCCCTGACCAGGGACAGAGACCTTTGGGTCATTGGACTTTTGGAACTTTGGGTGATTTGGGGTTGCTGGACTCAAGAATCAAAGGGAAAGGGCATGCCCCAATTTGCTTGGGGTGGGTTTTTTTTTTGCTCATGGGTTGTGTTATGAATCCTGTTGGTGGTGTTTCCCCAACATAATGCCACATTGTTTCATTCTGTTATTAAAAGGCTTTTTGCTACACTCAGACTATGTTCTTGTGAGAGGGGAAGTATTGCCTCTTGGAGGCGCCCAGCAGGGGTGGTATATATTTGTCCCAGGTCACTGGGTGGGGGCTCAAGCCAGTTTGCATTGTGTTATTGGAATGGTTCCCCTAGATACTGAACCCAGCCCTTGTTGCTGCCAACTCTGATGGGCAGAAGGGTTACACATGATTATCCACCATGACCCCACATCTCTTTCAGAGTCACTGCTTCCCAGGATAGAGTCCCCATCTTGTATGTATGGCCTACATTCTTTGTTCCCAGGTGTATACATTTACTTTTAAATGTATTAAAACACATATTGTTTGCTTGTTCCCAGTAACACATATTATTTGCTTGCTCTCAGTTTACCAAGCAATCTAGATCTCTCTGAATCAATGACCAGTATCTGAATCAATGACAAGTATTCTTCATTATTTACTACTTGCACAGTTTTTGTGTAATCTGCAAATTTTATCAGTGATGATTTTATGTTTTCTTACAGGTTATTGATAAGAATGTTAAATAGTGTAGGACCCAAAACTGATCCCTGCAGGACACCATTTGGAAACATACCCACTTTATGATGATGATTCCCCATTTACAGTAACATTTTGAGACCCATCTGTTAACTAGTTTTTAATCCACTTAAGGTGTGCCACGTTAATTTTATATCATTTATATCATTTTTTCCCCAGTTGAATCATATGTGGAGCTCAGAAGCTCCATAAATTTCCATGTATGTCTCCTGATATGTGAGATACAGGAGCTCTCCAGGGACTCAGTTTCTTCTGCCTCTGTCTACAATATAATATTTCACAGCTCCATAGGGTCCATGACTCTCAGCAGAAACATCTGACATGCAGAAATGCTGAGCTCCACAGAGGCACAGGACCTGGTTATTTCTACTTCTCCTTGCCCTGCAAAGCCCTGGAGCTGTATAGTTTCCTTTGATCTTCAGTTTGCCTTACCATGCTCTGTTTTTCAGAAGTTATTCTAGCTGGAGGATTCCAATTTTTCCCCGCATAGCCTCTAAAGGATCCACTGGGCCATGTGGATGTTATAGTGAATTCACTGATATAGCTACAAAGAACACCTACTTTTGTGGATAAAAGTTTTAAAGTTTATTTTCAAGTTATTATATGGCCTAGATTTTAGTGGTATTTAATAGTACATTTAACTTCTTCATTTTACAATCAGTTGTAGTTTTAGCTAGAGAGACACACCCAAATAAAGTTTGACACATTCATTACCCTTTTTTAGAGTGTAATTTTAGGCACCCATAACAAACAGTCTGATTTACTACCTTTAAAATTTTCAAGAAATATTCTAATATATCCTGAAAGTAATCACAGAATTCACCTTATTCTACATTTGAAGGAGAACGTCCATGTTATAGGACTCTGGTTGCAACCTGGACTGTGCAGTGAGTAGCTCTATATTTAGAGCAATTTTCTAGTTAAAAACAGCTTGATCAGTTTTCTTCATAGTTTGCAGAAACACACAGTTGGGTGTCATTCTGAAATGTATTTCTAACTATAAATTCCCAGTTACAAGATGAACCATGTAAAATTGCATGTCTGGGAACTAACCCCCTGGTTTTTAACATTAAAAAGAAAAAAAGAGGAAAAAAAAAGAAAAAAGAAAAGCTCACAAACAACGTAAAGGTCTCCAATTTTCACTAAGGGAAACTTCTGTGGCATTGGTGATGCAGTCTGTAGAAGGCCTAGCGTGTTCTCTCTAAGCTGTAACAAGCCACTGGACAGCAAACTGCTCACACATGCCCCAGTATATGGATAGTTAGATACAAAATAAATAACTTGGCTTAATTACATCTTATTTTCTTTAAATATCTAAAAATCTCCTTGAAAATCCAAGTATATAACTGAAAAGGTTGAAAGGGTAGATACCAACCAGTTGAGGGACACAAAACAAAATTTCAGACTGGGATTTTTTTAAATGATCCATAATTAAAATTTGGTTTGACCAGTTTCCTTCAGGCTTTACAGAGAAATTCTCCTTAGTCTTCAGAATAAACATGGAGATTTTCAGACCAAACCAGTATTGCTAGTTTTCAGTTATGGGCTTGCAACTAAGCATGGTTGCAGCTTTACCAGTGGAGAGCCTGTTATCTCACAGTAAACGTTTTAAGTTAAGAAAGATGTGTGTTACAATAGCAGAGAGATTTATTTGTGTTTATTTACTTTTGATTTAAACAAACAGCATGCCTAGACAGGCTCTGAGCCACCTGCAAGTTTTTTTTTTTTTAATTACAACCTAAAATTTAAATATCCTGTTCATTTCTTCCACAAAACAGCAGCTCTGAATACAACTAATAGCCCAAGGTATTGGCCAGAACTTCAGTGACCCCTAACTCTCCAAGGAGCTTAGGTGGAGTAAGTAGGTCTTACAGCATATAAAAAGGAATATCACTTAAGCACCCTGTAGAAGTTCTGAGTCCCACACTATGAATATACTTTTTACACTGAGGTTATAATTGAAAGAAAGGGATTTCCCCTTTACTAGGACTTTTAGTCATTAAATGCTTTAGGGATCTTTCGGACAGATGAGTCTACAGGAATGCACTCTCCCTACACAATTAGACACGGTGTTGTGTACAAACTAGAGCTGGCCAGAAAACAGGATTACTGTCCCACAAAAAATTCTGACATTTTGAAATGTGTTAACCTTTTGAATCAGAACAAAAAGCTAACATTTCCAAATTAACCAGTGAAGCAGAAATCCTGAAAAAATGTTGATTCAGAAGCATCCAAATATTTACTTTTTTGATAATGACAAAATGTTACAATACAATATACAATATTAAATATACTAAATATCACATGTTAATATAGGTATGCATATATAAATTTTATTATCATAAGTCAAAATAAAATTAAATTATAAGGCAAACATCTTTCATTTCAACTTTATTGAAAAAAAGAAAGTGAAAACAAATCTTATAGATTTTTGTCTGTCAAAAAATTAGTGTAAATTGATACAATACCAAAAAGTGTTTTGATCTTGACAAGATTACATTTTCAGAGAGAAAAGTGTTCCATGAATTTTTTTGTTCATTAGCTCCAATACAGAAAAAGAGAAACAGAGTTTAAATAAAACAAACCCTTCTTTTCTGGTAGTATTCTGGCTTTGAGTCAGCAATTCCCTAAAGTCCAATCCTAGGAGGTCTTCTATTTCTCCTTCTCAGGCGGGGTTTGGCCCTTCTAATAATTTCAGCGGGGTAACCTGCTCAGATGAATTCTTTCAAAGGCACAGATCTGTCTCATTTCAACAACCATTGGGAATTTTCCCAAAGAAACACTATAGATAGGAAGCTCTTGGGCCCAGGGAATTCCCCTCTGCAATTCTCCAAGGCCCATACAGATGTTCACCCACCACCACTCAAACATGACTGAAGTTTTAATGTTCTGCCTCTCCTTTTCTTCATAAATTTCCTCTTTAAAAAGAGGATGAGGTGAGGTGAGGTGAGGGGAAAGGAAAGGAAAGGAAAGGAAAGGAAAGGAAAGGAAAGGAAAGGAAAGTAAAGGAAGGCAGGAGCTTACAGGTATAAAAGAAAGAAGAAAGCTGATGAAGCCTTCTTTTATTTTTGAACCAAAGGGAACTCTTTTGTAGTAGAGTAAGGATGTGTCTGAGCAGAGCTTTCACAGAGCCCACCTAAGATAGTACATTAGAATGACAGGAGGGAAAAACATCCTACTAGGCTTTGTCCAGACCCAAAGGAAGAAGAAACTTGCACTTTTACCTATATCAGTGGGACATTTTCAAAGTGACGTTCAGGGTTTTAGCTGGAGAACTTCCATTAGCACCAATGAAAATTGACTCCCAGTCTTTATTCAAGCCTAACTTAATGGTGTCCGTATGGAATGGAAATCGAGAGGATTTATCTCTGTTCAACACTTTGAAAATATTTCCCTCTGTGATATAGGCAGAAAAAGTGTTATATAAAATATCTGATTTATTTATTTACTTGTGTTTCTCACTGAAATGAAATAAATAATCCTAAATAAACGGGTTTTTGCTTATGATCTATAGCAAAACTTAACCTGGCCCCTGCATACAATACTAAATGATTCACTATATCATGTTAATTTGGATCAAAGCTCCTAGCCTCTATAACAATAGTAATGAAAATGGTGCTATAAAGGAAGGTGTCTTGAATTTTATGCACCACCAAAATTCACTATAAATAAATACAGCAATTAAAACAATTTATGAAAGGTGCAAATACCAGAGATAATGTTTAAAACATTCTTTCTTCACAGATGAAAGCTTCTTTTATAGTGCAAATACCTGTTAACTAAAACTCTACATTTAATAATCATGTTATATGAAGCTGCTCTTACTGATACTAGCCTAGGGATAAATAATATCTAGTCTAAAATGCATTTTTTTCCCAGCACTGTTAGCAAAAATTATAATGTACTGTCAAGTAGCTCTGTGTAGACTGGTTGAGGGGCTGTTTTCCCCTTAGATGAACAGACAACCTCAACTTCTTTGCTCCCAAATATTGTGTAGATATGCCAAATAAAAGTAGTTGTAAAAGCAACAAACACACATTCATGGTATTTCTCTAAAACAAACTTGATCAGTTAGTTCTCTTTAAATAATGTAAGATGGATAGTTAAAAAGAGGGATGAGGATATTCTACTTTACTTGAAATTGACAGGATTCCCCCCTTCTCTGCCCCCCCCAGTGTTTGTTATTTTTCAGGTAGCAGGTATGGGTCTGGGTAGTCAGTGACTACACTGGTTCACATTAACTAGCTATAGCTTTTGCTAACATGATTCTTCATGTAGCGTGTAAGATATATACCCAGCTATAAAAAGGGAACCAGAGCAAGGTAGGCAATTTAACTGACCACCAAGACAGAACACCCTAGAAAAGTAAAGAGATTAGGAATGCAGAAGAATTTGTGTATAGATACATACACTATCTTATACTGAAAACAAGCTCTTCTGCACTTTGTAAATACTGCAGATAGTTGCTTTTCTCCCTGCCCCAACATTGCTAGATGTGCTAAGAACAGGGGAAAAAATCATCAGAAGCTGCAGAGAGAATTCCCTTAGTGAAACCACACCACACAAAACATCCTGTGAAAGTAGCAGTATTAGTAACACCAAGTATGAGAGCAGCTTAAAAAACATGTTTAGTTTTTTGTTTGTTTTCTTTTTTTTGAGATATACTTTTATTTTCTGTCTTGCTTTTGAGGCTTTGGGGTACATGAGAGATCTTTGTAATCATGAGAGATCAATTTTTAAAAAAATGAAAGCTAAGATTCTTACGTACTCACGTGACTCATGGAGTTGGGGCTTCAAGAAAACCACAAGATATTATGACTTGCAATACAATAGTGAGCATTGGCAATTATGGCATAATCAAGAATTTGTAAATGTGTATAACTTACATAGTGAGGAAACAGAAGGGGTAGTATAGCAGAGAAAGCAAGTAACATGGGGTAGAAAGAGATGTAAACTAAACCAGAAGGACTTAACTGAAGCATATCTTACCCCAACATTTATATCACCTCTGCATTTGGCCAGAGCGGAGAGCATCAGTTTTAAGAGGTGAGCAATGAGCAAGTTTCAAAGGTGCTAAACAAATGGAGTATCTGGTATAACAGCTACAGATCATTGGGGAACAGCGGAAAACCTTCACTCATCCCACAAAATGGAGGCTGGAAATTAGGAAGAAAGTGGACAGGTACAGAAAAGACAGAGCTGCCTTCCAGTGGCTAAGAGAGCGAGAGAGAGAGAGTGCAATAATTCCTCTGCTTATTGCAAAGAAAAGGGAAAAGACAGTCAGGACCCCACGTGTCTCCTTCCAATCAAATGGCCAGCAGGGGAGGAAAGAGATTAGAACAAAGTGCTAGTTTTAGCTAAGTAAAACTGTCTGAGCATGGTTTGAGTTCATTTTAATGACAAACATAGAGTGATTTTTCCAATATGAAAGCAACGTGAGTTGAAAAAATAAAGACAGGTTTCAGAGTAACAGCCGTGTTAGTCTGTATTCGCAAAAAGAAAAGGAGTACTTGTGGCACCTTAGAGACTAACCAATTTATTTGAGCATAAGCTTTCGTGAGCTACAGCTCACTTCATCGGATGCATCTGATAGCCATGGGGTGTCCCTTTGAACCATATTTGATACAATTCAGGGACTTGTTACATTTAATAAAACACTTGCGCTGGTATATCCACTCTGTAAGGGAGTGGAATACCCATTTCCAGTTCAAGGTTGACGAGGGCTGGGGAATGTATGGAGCCTAAGCTCATTTGATAAGTAAACATTTATTATTAGTAGTAATATTACCGTATTGTCTAGATTCTTTTTGAAATATCAATGAAACATTTTCCTCAAAAAAAGGAGAAAAAATTGGTAAGGTTTTCATAAAGTATTCTTCCATTTTTCCCTCAGCCATTTCTAGTCCTTTTAGAATCTAAGCACTGAACCTGCATTTCTTGATTCAGAACTTCTCAGATGAACTGCTGTTCCCAGGACTGGAACTTAAGACAGAGACAGAAGGGAGGAGAGACAAGAAAGATTAATGATGTGGAGTTCAGAAGAGTATGATAATACATATAGGAAAGTATTAAGCCTTTTCTTTTTTGAAAGAACATAGAAATATTGACAACGAGGAGTCTGCTGGCACCTTAGAGACTAACAGATTTATTTTGGGCATAAGCTTTTATGGGTAAAAAACCCACTTCTTTAGTGGGTAAAAAAAACATCTGAAGAAGTGGGATTTTTACCCATGAAAGCTTATGCCCAAATAAATCTATTGGTCTTTAAGGTGCCACCAGACTCTTCATTGTTTTTGTGGATACAGACTAACACAGCTACCCCTCTGATACTTAGAAATATTGAGATTCTAGAAAACCATAGCATAGCAAGTAACACAGTATTGCCAACTCTCCAGAATTAATCGAACGTATCAGGATGTTTGGCCAGGAGGAGCTTTCATTATGATGATGCAAGAAGCTCGTCCATTCCCAGGATTTTCAGGACTTCCCTAGATGAGGCAGCAGCTTTTCTCTGACTCTTCGGAGTGCCCTGAGGCATCTCATCTACCTGGGAAGTGGGAACCACTTCCTAGGGCATCAGGAGGCAGGGAGTGCTGCTTAGTCCCTGCAGAGATGTTCCAGAGAAGTGGGGGAGGGAAGAATGTCAGGGGAGTGTTGCTTCTTGCAAAATGCTCAACTAATCCCAGGTTGTTTGTACTGTGACATTATTATTTATCTGAATGTTTGATATAGTCTTTTGCATAGAAACATTGTCATTATAAGCCATTTTAGGTATACTACAAATACTTTCAGTGCTTAATCTTTTTGAAATATTCAATGAAGGGAGATGACATAACAATGTTGTCAATAAGGATTCTAGTTCCCTGGTTAGCTGCCCATTAGCTAACACTGATTAGTTATTTCATACTTATTTATTGCAGTACTGCATAAACACATAAAGTTACTCTCATGTTGTAAGAGAGTTTATTTCTCTTTTGCTGTTGCATACAACGTTGGGATAAAAAGTCGGGAGCATGGTTCTGCTGCATAGAGTAGTGTCTAATTTTTGTCTAAGATCCTTCTCCTGACATATTACTCTGCACCCTGTTTGGCTAAATTCAGAAAGCAGGAGTTGATGTAAAGTTCTTTAACACATTTATCTGAAACTCATCAATCCTAAAAAATAATGTAAGTTCTATGTGTGAATGTGAATTGTGATGCATGAAATAGCTCAGTGGTTCTCAGACTATTTATCATCCAGTCCTTCCTTTAGCAAAAGAAATAAACTAGAAAACTAGAAGAGAAGAGAATCAAGAGAGCAATAGGAAATGGATGGCAGTTCACCTATCTTAGGGGTGAGGAGAATCAGTGGAGTCTCCATCTTAGCAGCTAGGAAGAGGCATGCATTTCTTTATGCATTAAAGGTTGATTCTTCAACCTGAAATTATCACACACACATTGGCAGAGGGAAGTTAAGAAGACAAAAGACAGACTGAAAAAATGATTGGAGGTTGTTTAAAATATATTGATTTGGGGAGACAATCTCATGATTTTGGGGGGTTACATAATTTTTGATTTCTTGAGGTTGGCAATACTCGTAACATTTTCCTCTAAAGGGCTTAATTGATTTTATTCTGTGGGTGAGTTAAATTTTAATCTTTGATATTCCATTGTGGGAAGGGAATCCATCCCCCCTGAAAATCAGGACACTTTTATTTAGATGCCTAATTATGGATTCAATTTTCTAAAGGGGAGTAAGCCTTAGCTCCGCATCCCCATCCCTCCACCCCATCCTTTGCATGTTTTGGGCTCAACAGATCCCTTAAGGACTAACCCCAAAGCCCTCCTCCAGCTCCCTACTATGTGGAGGAAACAAGCCCACTGCTGCATCTCCACAGGGGTACTGCACAGAACACTGTTAACCAGCTCTGGTGGCTGGTGTGAGATGTGGGAGTGGGCCATGTCTTACACCCCATGGAGTACAGATGAGGAAGCTTTTCACATCATCCCCATTTCTTTTGTGCAACTATGGAGCAATTGGACACAACATACTCTAGATCAAGAGCGGTAAGGTGACTGGAGGACTCTAAGGCAAGATTTTTGTGGAGTTTTTTTGTGAAGTATTTAATTTGTTTTTGTTGAGATTATATTTTAAAATATCTAAATAGAAAGAAAATGGTAAACAGAAAATTAAATCTTACAAAAATATATTGATGTCTTATTTTTAGGGTTGTCAAGTGATTAAAAAAATAATCACGATTAAACATGCTGTTAATAATAGAATACCTTGTATTTAAATATTTGTGGATGTTTTCTACATTTTCAAATATATTGATTTCAATTACAACACAGAATACAAAGTGTAAATAGCTCACTTTATATTTATTTTATTACAAATATTTGCACTGTAAAAAACAAAAGAAATAGTATTTTTCAATTCACCTAATAAAGTATTGTAGTGCAATCTCTTTGCCATGAAAGCTGAACTTACAAATGTAGAATTATGTACAAAATAATAATTGCACTCAAAAATAAAACAATGTAAAACTTTAGCGTCTACAAATCCACTCTGTCCTATTTCTTGTTCAGCCAATCACTCAGACAAACACGTTTGTTTACATTTGCAGAAGATAATGCTGCCTGCTTCTTGTTTACAGTGTCACCTGAAAGCGAGAACAGGAGTTCACATGGCATTTTCTAGCTGGTGTCGCCAGATATTTACACGCCACATGTGCTAAAGATTCATATGTCCCTTTATGCTTCAACCACCATTACAGAGGACATATGTCCAAGCTGATGACAGGTTGCGCTCGACGATGCTCCAAAGCAGTGTGGACCAACACGTGTTCATTTTCATCATCCGAGTCAGATGCCACCAGCAAAAAGTTGTTTGTTTGTTTTTTTGGTGGTTCGGGTTCTGTAGTTTCCACATCAGATTGTTGTTCTTTTAAGACTTCTGAAAGCATACTCCACACCTCATCCCTCTCAGATTTTGGAAGGCATTTCAGATTCTTAAACCTTGGAACGAGTGTTGTAGCTATCTTTAGAAATCACACACTGGTACTTTCTTTGTGTTTTGTCATATCCGCAGCGAACGAGTTCTTGAAACGAACAACATGTGCTGGGTCATCATCTGAGACGACATTAACATGAAATATGTGGCAGAATGCGGGTAACACAGACCAGGAGACATACAATTCTCCCCCAAGGAGTTAATTCACAAATTTAATTAATGCATGATTTTTTAAACAGCGTCATCAGCATGGAAGCATGTCCTCTGGAAAGGTGGTTGAAGCATGAAGGGGCATATGAATGATTAGCCTATCTGGCATGTAAATACCTTGCAATGCTAGCTACAAAAGTGCCACATGAATGCCTGTTCTCACTTTCAGGTGACATTGTAAAGAAGAAGCGGACAGCATTATCTCCTGTAAATGTCATCAAACTAGTTTGTCTTAGCAATTGGCTGAACAAAAGTAGGACTGACTGGACTTGTACACTCTAAAGTTTTACATTGTTTTGTTTTTGAGTGCAGTTATGTAACAACAAAAATCTAAATTTGTAAATGGCACTTTCATGATAAATAGATTGAACTACAGTACTTGTATGAGGTCAATTGATAAATATTATTTCTTTTGTTTATCACTTTTACAGTGCAAATATTTGTAATAAAAAATAACAATATAAAGTGAGCACTGTACACTTTGTATTCTGTGTTGTAATAGAAATAAATATATTTGAAAATGTAGAAAAAACATCCAAAATATTTAATAAATTTCAATTGGTATTCCGTTGTTTAACAGTGCGATTAATCATGATGTTCTATTTTTTAAAACTGAGATTAATCATGAATATTTTTTTTTAAATTGTGATTTTTTTTTCGTTAATCGCATGAGTTAACTGTGATTAATTAATAGCCCTACTTATTTTCTGTCTGTTTGCAGCCTTGACATCAGAGGAAAAAAATAATTATCCTAATTAATTCATATTAGACTACGGATTCAAACCCCATTACAGGAACATAGACACGGCCAGACTGATCAGAGCTGTGGTTTATTTAGTTCATGAATGTCTCATCCTATTCCCCAGTAGTGAGGGATTGTTTTAAATCCTTAAACATGGAGCTTTATATCACTTTCAAACCTTTCAAATTGTTGTCAACATTGCCACAGAGAATGCAATACTTGATAATGAAAATAACAGGGGTCAGACGAAATGCTTAATGAGGAGAGCAGTGCTTCTACAGCTCCAACAATAACATAAAAGTAACTCCTCTGGTATACTTTTATGTGTCTGTGCATATTTGTTTCACTAGTTTCAGTACTTTTTCAGTTTTTCATTTGACAAAACAAATATTCAAAGTTAATCCGACCTTATTAGGACTTGAATCAAGCACATACAGCACAATATTAACAAATCATGGTGTTATTTGTTATGTATCATGGCACAAGACACAAACGAAAGTGAAAGTCCCTGAACTACAATCTAAATAGACTGATAATATTATAATGTATGCGGTTTAGTTGTAGCCATGTAAGTCCCAAGATATTAGAGAGACAAGGCGGGTGAGGTAATATCTTTTATTGGACCAACTTCTGTTGGTGAGAGAGACAAGGTTTCGAACCACACAGATCTTTTCTTGCGGTCTGAAAAAGGTACTCCAGGCACCACAGCTAAATGCAAGATGGAACAAATTGTTTAGCAGAAGTAGTTAGCTCATATTTTAAGGGACCATTCAAGGTAGAGTGGCACATTAACACCCCTGTAGTCCCAGAGCAAAAAGGTGTGCGAGTGGGGTAACCCTTTTTGTCCTATCACTGCAAAGATCATAACGGGTGTTCCATCCTGCATTTAACTGCTGGAAGGCAAGGCTTCGACAGCAGGGAGGCACCGGGAATGGCTCTGGCAGCTCCCTGCTGTACATGTAGACAAGGACTTATAATGTTCTTTCTTTGCTCTTTATAACTCTACAGGATGCAGTAGAGTCATCTCCCAATGTTTTGTCCCAGAGATTCTATAATAATGTCAATGAAAATTAGATGTGTATTCTCCTTTGGTTATTCACAAAGGAACATACTCTAATGTCACTGACAGACTGACTACAGAAGATCTCCACACTTTTGCTTGCCTGAACATCTGCTCCCACAATATCCATTAATGTAGGACACCTACACATGGATCTCCCATTGCCCCAAATGGAAAGTGGAGGTGTACCCGACGCCTCTGCAATACTGGTTTCTCTTATTAAGACTCTGTAGATGTCCCTGTGGTGTCCAGAGAGAAGACCAAATCAAGGTTCCCTCCCCACTCTGAACTCTAGGGTACAGATGTGGGGACCTGCATGAAAGATCCCCTAAGCTTATTCTTACCAGCTTAGGTTAAAAACTTCCCCAAAGTACAAACTTTGCCTTGTCCTTCAACAGTATGCTGCCACCACCAAGCGTTTTAAACAAAGAACAGGGAAAGAGCCCACTTGGAGACATCTTCCCCCAAAATATCCCCCCAAGCCCTACACCCCCTTTCCCGGGGAAGGCTTGATAATAATCCTCACCAACTGGTACAGGTGAACACAGACCCAAACCCTTGGATCTTAAGAACAATGACAAATCAATCAGGTTCTTAAAAGAAGAATTTTAATTAAAGAGAAGGCAAAAGAATCACCTCTGTAAAATCAGGATGGTAAACACCTTACAGGGTAATCAGATTTGAAACACAGAGAATCCCTTGAGGCAAAACCTTAAGTTACAAAAAGGCACAAAAACATGAATATACATTCCCTCCAACACAGCTTATTTTATCAGCCATTAAACAAAAGGAAATCTAACACATTTTCTAGCTAGATTACTTAATAACTTAACAAGAGTTGGAAGGCTGCATTCCTGATCTGTTCCCTGCAAAAGCATCACACAGACAGAACCCTTTGTTCACTCCCCCCCCCCGCCCCAGATTTGAAAGTATCTTGTCCCCTCATTGGTAATTTTGGGTCAGGTGCCAGTGAGGTTATCTTAGCTTCTTAACCCTTTATTTGCCTCTGTCCAGGAGGGATTTTATAGCACTGTATACAGAAAGGTGGTTACCCTTCCCTTTATATTTATGAGACGAGGGAATAGGCCTAATCATTACACCAGCTGCATAGGCAACTCTGAGGAAAGTTAATATAGCCTGAATCTATATGCACTTTTCCATGGAGCTCTTTGTTTGGGGAAATCTCACAGAGAAGCTCTAAAGTCAGTCAGGGGAAGGACAGTCCTGGGAAGGAGAGTCATACTGCCAGGAAGGTATAAGCATTTATGGAATTGCTGCAGAAAAATGGAACCTCTGCCTACAATGGATAAGGAAGTTCTACATGGATCTGAAACTCCTCCTTGTTCCACAGGTAGGCAACCCATCTTCCTGATGAATAATTTGAAGGGGATATCATAAAAGGGAATATTTCAGCATTTCTCATTTCCCACTTGCCTGTTTTCTGCAGTAGTTGCCAAACTAGCCTGTAGATATTAATAATTCAGTACCCTGAACGAAAGTTTCCATTGCATGCCATGTGCTTTATTTTGTGAAGCAATTAAGTAATCAGATTTTTTAAAGTAATCTCTAAACAATGTCTGTTACAGATAATTATAAAATATCCTTAGCAGACTTTTATTGCAGATGGGTAAACGACTAAAGGTCAGTCCATCTAGTTAGATTTTCCCCGAGGTAAATATTTTTAAATGTCATATTTACACTCCAATAACTGTATTAGGCAAGCAGTTGTGAGGATAGAATCCCCCTGTGTCACTTGGGTATATGTGTGTGTCTCTCTCAAGGAGAAGGCAGTGTAGCTGAAATCTTAGATCTATGAAAAAAAGCATCATTGTTCCAGGAAAACACATCCAGAAACACATTCTACTTTTTTTTTTAACATTGATGGAATTGTATCTTAAAACAGTAACAGGTTGAACTTTTCATAGCACAGAAGAAATTATGAAATTATAATGTGCTGCAAACTGTTATTTTAAATCCAGAGTCAAGGATAAAAGTTTCAAATATAACTTTAAATTGCTTTCTCCTTCACTCTTCTACTGCTGGTATGTGTTAGTATGCTGCAGGTTGGTAACTTTAACATCACACAATACATCCAACTAATGATATTGCAAGAACATTGTGCTCCTCCATCATTTTCTTATCAGTGACAGCCAGTCCATTAAAAGCTGTAACCCTGAGAAGTGAACTCCAGTCTTAAACTTTTGCATTCTGGAAATGGTCTTCCCTAGGCTGTTAATAGATAAGATGGTTCCAACATTTTGTGACAGTTCAAGACACTCAGCCTCCAAGAACTGTTCTGAAACTAACAACAGACTTATTATCTCCTTTTAGAAAATATTTTTTTTTAACCAGTGCTATTAAGTGAATGGTGTGTTTTTGCTGGAAGCTCTCAGCTCATCTACCTCGGTTTCATCTGCCCTTGTGGTTACTGGGCTCTTGTTTTCTGTGTTTTAATGGCATACTTCTAAGTAAATTTGAAACTGTTAGAATTCATTTCCCAGCCATGTATTTTACACTTAGCTGGAGTGCCTCATGTTTCAAAAGATTTTCATTAATTTACTCAGAGAAATAGCAGGGTTATGTCTAATAGTGAACATTGCTCTATTTTATTCCAAGTAGAATATGAAAACATTGAGAAATTGAATGTATGGGTCAGATTCTGCTTTTTATTACTCTATTATTGGAGTTACTCTGGTTTTACATTGGTATAACTGAGTGCATAATTTGGCCCTGTGACTATGAAATCTCAAGGAAGGATTTGGCAACAATACAACTGTGTGTGTACAGAATTACAGAGATTAAGCATACAAAGAGTTATTAGGACTAATAACTCTTTGTATTAGCCCAAAGATTCCCAAATTCTAATCTGTGGAGAATGGGCTAGTCATATGGTGCTGGCTTCTCCGCATTATTTCTACCACAAAATTGCACTAAAAGACAGCTTCAGCTAGTCATAATGTATTCTATGTAATAGCTTTCCATGTTGGCAATTGCTGTAGTTGCAAAAGGGATGGTGTGAGCTTGTGAAAGGGACGGGAGGTAGTCTGCATAATCACAAGTAGAAGGGGAACTGTCTAGAAGACAATCTGTGTTGGAAAGTGAGTCACACTATGAAGAATTTGGAAACACTGACAACTCAGTATATTATCTAGTACTTTGTCCAGTCTAGTTTTAAAGGTCTCAAGTGATAGATGAATATACAGAAAAAAGTGTGTATGTAGTCTCTTAAGCTTTTAGAGTAGTGCATGAGTATTAGTAAGTCTAGATATTATTTCAACATAATTATAGAATCATAAACTCATCAAAATGTAGGACTGGAAGAGACCTGATAGATCATGTAGTCCAATCCCCTGAACTGAGGCAGGACTAAGTAGCTAGATCATCCCTGACAGATGTTTGCCTAACCTGTTTTTAACATCCAATAATGGAGATTCCACAACCTCCCTAAGTAATTTATTCCAGTGCTTAACTACACTTACATTTAGAAAGATTTTCCTAATGTCTAACCTAAATCCCACTTGCTACAATTTAAGGCCATTACTTCTTGTCCTGCACTCAGTGGTTAATCAGAACAATTTATAATAACCTTTTACTCACTGAAAGACTGTTATGTCCCCCCTCAATCTTCTCTTCTCCAGCCTAAACAAATCCAAATTTCTCAATCTTTCCTCATAAGTCATGTTTTCCAGACCTTTAGTCATTTTTGTTGCTCTCCTCTAGACTTTCTTCAATTTGTCCACATCTTTTCCAAAGGGTGATACCCAGAACTGGAAACAATACTCCAGCTGAGGTCTTATCAGTGCTGAGCAGCGTGGAAGAATTTCTTCTCATGTCTTGCTTACAACACTACATGCTAATGCATTCCAGAAAGATGTTTGCTTTTTTTTGCAACAGTATTATGTTGTTCACTCACATTTAGTTTGTGGTCCACTAAACCCCCAGATCTTTTTCTACAGTACTCCTTCTTAGGAAGTCATTTTGTATTTGTACAGTTGATTATCTCTTCCTAAGAGTAGTACTTTGCACTTGTCCTTATTGAATCTCATGCTATCTAATTCAGACCATTTCTCCAGTTTGTCAAAATCATTTTGAATTCTTATCCTGTTGTTCAAAGCTCTTGCAACCACATCCAGCTTTCTATCATCCACAAACTTTATACATTTACTCCCTTTGCTATTATCCAAATAATTTATGAAGATATTGAAAAGAACCGGACCCAGGATAGATCCCCGGGGGACCCCACTCGAGATACCCTTTGAGCTTGATTGTGAACCATTGATAGCTACTCTGAGTATAGTTTTCTAGCCAGTTGTGCACCCACCATATAGTAGGTCATCTAGGCTATATTTCTCTAGTTTGTTTACAAGAAGGTCATGTGAGACAGTATCAAAAGCCTTACTAAAGTTGAGATATATGACATCTACTGCTTCTGTCCCGTCCACAAGGCTTGTTACCCTGCCAAAGAAGGATGTTAGATTGGTTTGACATAATTTCTTCTAGATAAATCCATGCTGACTGTTACTTATTACCTTATTTTCTTCTAGGTACATACAAGTTGATGATTTGATTATTTACTCCATTGTTTTCTCGGTACTGAAGTTAAGTTGACTAATCTAAAATGTCCTATGTTGTCCTTATTCCCCCTTTTATAGATATATACAATATTTACCCTTTTCCAGTCTTCTGGTCGGGGCTGGATTTAGTGGAAGGTGATCCAGGCCATCACCTGGGGTAATGGGCTTGTGGGGCACCGGGCTAGGGATGCTGTTTTTGTTGTTAACAACAAAAGGAAAAATAGAATGTTTGAATTAAATATTTCAGGTATTCAATATGTGCATTCATTTTTCATTAACCTCCTAGAATATTCTGGACATTTGTAGAATCTCATGAAACCTTCCAGACTCTGAGAACTACATTTTTCTTGAAGCTCACAGAATGTTGTTAGCCATTCCTTCACATTGCCAGTCAGTCAATGAGATATAAGAACAAGGTGCAGTGAAATGAGAGCCCAGGTCCGATATTGTGAACTTTGTTTTACTGAGTAACTGTGAAAGTGCACTTACCATACTTGTGAAATTCCCTTACCGTGCTTCCTATCTTTCCTACACATTGGGATAATTTGTTCTTATGTCCTTAATAATGTGTCTTTAAAAAACTGCCAACCCTCATGACTTCTTTTTTCCCTGAGATTTGCTTCCCATATCAATTCTCTGAGTTTGCCAAAGTCTGCCTTCTTAAATCCATTGTCCTTATCCAGTTGTTTTCCCTCCTATCATTCCTTAGCATCATTATCATTTTCATCCAAGTTGCCTTCCACCTTCAGATTCTCAACTTCTTCCTGTTTGTCAGAACCAAATCCAGAGCAGCCTCTCCCCTGGTTGCTTTCTCTACCTTCTGTAATAAAAAGTTGTCTCCAATCTATTTGAAGAATTTATTGGACAATCTGTGCCCTGCTGTATTTTTTTTCCCAGCAGATGTCTGGGTAGTTGACATCCCCCATCGCCACCAAATTCTGTGTTTTGGATGATTTTGTTGTTTGTTTAAAAAAAGGCTCATCCACCTCTTCTTTCTGGTTAGGTGGTCTATAGTCGACACCTATCATGATATCACCTTTGTTTCTTACCCCTTTCATCCTTACCCAGACTTTCAACAGGTTTGCCTCCCACTTCTATCTCAACTCCAGAGCAAGTGCATACATCTTTGACACACAAGCAACACTTCCTCCTTTTTTTCCCAGCCTGTCCTTCCTGAACAAGCTGTGCCCCGCTATATTAATATTCCAGTCATGTGAATTACCCCACCAAGTTTCTTTGATTCCAATTATGATGTGATTGTGGTTATTCTCTAGTATTTCTACTTCTTCCTGTTTATGCCCCATACTTCTTGCATTAGTATGCAGACAAAGATGTTTATTAAATTTCCCCTCTGTATTCCCTCATCTCTCCTTTGTCCCTGCTGTGATCGTCCATATTCTCTCTCCGCCCCGCCCCCAGATTCCGACCCTTCACACAGGTCACCATATTTTGGATTTGCTTGCGTCACCTGCCCCAGTCGAAGCTAGTTTAAAGCCTTCCTCATTAGGTTAGCCAGGCTGTATGCTTATCTTACAATTGTATCTGCAAGGTTGGACGTTTGTATATATGTTATGTTCACAGAATATAAATAAAAAAGTTATATAAAAAAACAATGCATTCTTTCTGGAAGGGTGCAATGTCATTCTGCTTTTAGTCTGAGAATCCAGAATGATAACACAGTAACCAAAAAAAGAAAAAAACAGATACAAAGCAGGTTGCTCCCTAAGACAAAAAGGTATCACTTACCCCACTTTATTCCAACCTGCTTGTTTCCAGACTGACTGCTGAAACCCAGATCTCCGACTTCCATACAGAGCCCCCCAGTCAGCAAGCATGATGAGGAAACTTCTCTTTCTTAGAGTGATAGTTTGTAATTTTAACATTACACCACACCATCCTGTGCCTGTATGAATCCATTTGAAGGATCTGAACATCTCTTCATTCGGTATTGTAGTGAGAACACTAAAAGACTTAGCAGAGGCCAGTGATTTTCAATCACAATCAACATGAACTGGTGTTCTGAATTCCATTACAATTCTCTGAGTCATGCACTTCCCCGTTCCTTCTCACATAAAGGATCACAACTGGCAGTGGGATTATATTTCACAGTCAGACAAGGGAATGTGTTTGGAGATAAACAAACCTAACAATTATCAATAAAGGAAACACGTTTCTTTGCTATTTTAAACTTGCTATTGGTTGGTTGGGGTTTTGTTTTTTTTTCTGTTAAAAACCAAATGTGTTGTGTATGATGAACAATGCTATCTTATTATGTTACCTTGAACTATATGCTCATTTCAGATCTACTTTAAAGAGAACTAGTTTTGCCAGTTTTTAGCTCAATAATGATGATTACGGTATTGCTTTCACTTTATTACCACTGGCAACTTTAGGGTAATTAGCTAATTAATATGGTAATAATATTAGCTAAAACATCAGATGTGGCATTAATTAGTCATACTAAATGTCTCATCTTTAATGAGAAATGTTATGGCCCAAGGGAAAAGGAAAATTAGATGAAGGCTTAGAAGACTATTTAGTAAGTAGTCTTCCTCCATCCTTTTAAAGGAATAGATTAAACAGTGCATATGAAAGGAGAAAAGTCACTTACATACAAACTTGGTTCGCATCTTTTAGTAATATGTACTAATAGAATAAAGTTAGATAAGTTTATAGAGTCTATTTTGAAACAGAGCATTTGGCTGTGCCCAAACTATATGGATCTTCACAAAATGGAGTTAGTGCTAAATAATTGAAGTTAATGCTCATTATTTGCCACTTATAATGCATGCTTTTCCTAATGGAAAAGAAATTACCACATCATTACTAATCTTGAAAGGTATTTTAAGAGAGTCAATATCATAGTATGAACATACATTGCAGAGCTTTATTAAATTACTTTAGAAATTAAAGAAAAATGGAACTTTGGATCTCTCTTTTTATATTTGTGTGTGTATATATAATGCTAAGGAAATGTGCCAGATTGAGTTCCACATACTAAAGTCTTCTAATTATCCATAGAATAGATAGAGCTCAGTCAGGATATTATAGGACAAGCTTCCCTAGAATGTCTTTATACTATAATAAATACTAATATGAGTTAAGCAAGCAAGATTTGTCTCAAAATTAATAGCATCATTGTTGTAAAATAATTTTTAATGATTTATTTGATGTATTGATCCAACACCTTTTAATGTTGTTTTGAAAATCATTCTCCTTTTTTCCATATGAACAGTGACCGTATACTATGGCCTTGTTTAAAGTAGAGACTTGAATCATGTGCTTGAATTGATTGTTTTGTACTAATTGAAGCACAAATATTTTATGCCCAAATTCAACAACGCTCTTAAGCATTAATTAGTCAATAAGACTTAAGCATAGGAATCAGTGCCTCAGAGCAGTCATGCCAGCCATCCTAAATCAGTTTAAGATTTTCACTGTGTGCACATGTGGACCCCAATTCTGAAATGAGCTCTCCATAGGTTGTGCTATCATTGACAGGGTTGCCAACTTTCTGATTGCAGAAAACCGAATCTTTGCCCCACCCCCTGCCCTGCCCCTAGACCCCGCCCCCGTTCACTCCATCCCCCTCTCTCTGTCGCTCGCTCTCCCCCACCCTTGTTCACTCGCTCATTTTCACTGGATTGGGGCAGGGCGGTTGGGAGCAGGAGGGGGTGAGAGCTCTGGCTTGGGGTACGGGCTCTGGGGTGGGGCCGTGGATGAGGGGTTTGAGGTGCAGGAGGGGGATCTGGGCTGGGTCAGGAGTGAGGGCTCCAGTTGGGCGTACTGGCTTGGGGGTAGAGGGGCAGGGAAGAAATGAGAGGTTTGGAGTGTGGGACTGGGCTCCAGGCTGGGGCAGGAGATTGGGGTGCATAGAGGTTGAGGGCTCCAGCTGGGGTGCAGGAGGGAGCTCCAGGTTGGGGGGTGGGACCGAAGGGTTTGGAGTACGGGAGGGGGATCAAGGTTGGAGCACAGGGTTGGGGTGTGTGGGGAGAGTGAGTGCTCCAGCTGGGGGTGTGGGCTCTGGGGTGGGGCTGGGGATGAGGGGTTTGGGGTACAGGAGGGAGCTCCAGGCTGGCAGGGGGAGAGGTACACACCTGCATGCGGTGCTTACCTCAGGCAGCTTCCAGAAGCAGCGACATGTCACCCCTCCAGCTCCTAGGCCAGATGGCACAGAGCGCTTCCCTATCTGCAGGCACCGCCCCCACAGCTCCCTTTGGCCATGGTTCCCAGCCAACCGGAGAGGCAGAGCAGGCACTCAGACAGGGTCAGCGCGTGGAGCCCCCCAGGCTGCCCCTGTGCCTAGGATCAAGAGGGGGAAATGCCGGCCACACAGAGTCAGGGCAGACAGGGCACCTGCCTTAACTCCACTGCACTGCCGATTGGACTTTTAATGGCCCGGTGTAGCGACACGGTGACCAGCTCCGGGGCTGGAAGGGCTTGAAACCAGCCCTGGGAGAGGGCTGGGGCTGTGAGAGGGCTCCTGCTGAGGAAAGCAACAAGCCTCGGCTGACTGGGGACGGGAGCCACAGCTGGGACCACCCCCAATCAGGTTGCAGCTAGCCCTATAAAAGGCCAATGAGCCAGGAGCTTAAGACTCTCTCTCTAGCTTTTGAGAGGGAAGGACCTGACTGCCTGGGAGCTGAGCAGAAACCTGAGGTAGGTCAGCAGTGGGGGAAAGGCAAGAGGCGCTGGGGAGCTCCAGCCTGACAACCCCCAGGGCCTTGTGCGGGGCCTAAACCAGGTACTGGGGCTGCAAAGGGGCAGCCCGGGACTAGGCAGGGGCAGCAGGTCCTACCCCACCTTGCCTATGATGAGTGGCCATTACAGGTTACAGTCGGCCCCAGTGAGCAGCGGCTAAACTGGCAGTAGGCAATGAGGCAAGGTGGGATTAGGGGTTGAGGGTTCCCTGGGGAGGGGAGACCCAAGGGGACTGAGGGGATACAGCTGGGGCAGAACCCTCAGACAAAGGGGCACTGGGGTTCGGAAGGGACATGGGGGCCAGCGGCGGCAATGGCACCGGCCTGCAGAGGGTGCTCCAGAGCTGGAAAATGAGCTAATTCCCAGACAGCCAGCAGGAGGCACTGCAGGGGTGAGTCAGTGAAGGGTGAGGAGTGCTGACTGGAGCCTCCAGGGTCCCTTTTTGACTGGGCGGTCTGGTCAAAAAACAGATGCCTGCAACTCTAAACAATGAGTTAATTTTAGGACCAGGGCCTAGAACTGTCCTAGACTTACTGAGGAGGTTGAGCTGTCAGCTTTGTTATTTATTGTCAATAAATACTCTGCAACACATTTGGAAGTGTGAGGCAAACTAAACCAGATTTTACTTAGCATAAAGTAACAAAAGGAATTCTGTATGACTGCATTATTAGTTTTCATGTTTAATTCACTAACAGGCCGGTTTAAAAAAGTGTATCTATTACTGCCACAGAATTACCAACCTGTGGGACAAAATCCCGCAAAATCCAGACAGAGAACCTTGACAGAATTTAGTTCAAGCTTTACACAAGGTCTAAGGTGATTTGGTGATAGATTTAAAATCAAACATCTCATAAACCATTAGGACTAGAAATTGAATAGACCATTCAGAAGCCTAGAATGCAAGTTTCAAGATGGAATACGGTATTAAGCTCTAATGATTCTAAAGATTTAGGACTACATTTTTTGTTGTATTCTGGCCACTGTCAGGCAACACAAAGTTATCAGAAAGCAGCTGGATGTAGCCAGCTGAAGTTTCCTTGGGCATGAGACATCAGCCATTATTAAGTCAACTCAGGTATCCCCCTTCCACATCCTTTAATCACCCCAGGAGAAAGGGTTGTCAGGGAAGGGAGCAAACTACACTCTGGCTGTGCTTAGCTGGCAAACATTCTGTTAAAGTCCATAGCCAGATGCAGTAAGATAGTGTAGCCTCCTACTTTAAACTATGGTATAGGCTTAAAGCAGGGCAGATCTATCCTGAAACTTAGAAAGTCAGAACTAGCTTCCTGATTGCCCACCTCTTGCACTGTACCAAATGCAATCTAGGCCATGGAGACTAATTTATGCACAACTTAAGCAAGGAAAAGCTTGCTGGTAATCAGAATAATCAGACCTTTAAAATTAGATATCTTGTAACCTAGAAATATATTGCCAGATTCTGATCTCATTAATGATCATGTAAATCCATAGTAACTCTATGGAAGCTAATATAGTTACTCCAGTTTTACCCTGGTATAACAGGAATCAAAATCAGGCCCACATATTGGGAAGTTGTTATGGAACAGAAAGAATAAGGGTGGAGTCTGGGACATAGTCATCTCTTTACACAAACTGAAACCATAGTCCCAAAGACAAGACATTCAATGAATTATGTATTTAATAACTGTTCTGTATGGTTTTACTCTTTATTTCCTACAAATCAAATTGCTATATATTTACTATTTGATTGGAAACCTATCTAAACTTCTTTTTTAAAAAGTCCTTTGTATTAACAACTGACAAAATTAAAAGGACAGCCTTAAACGAGCCGACCACAAAAACTATATTTGGGAAGGACAATTGAGTGTTCAAAATTATGAAAAGATGACACAGAAAACTAAATTATATCTAATAACACAGACTATAACAAATGCTCAGTTTTCATAGGAAACAAAGAATACCCGAGGAATTATAGACCAGCCAGCCTAACTTCGATACATGGAAAGATACTAGAACAAATTATTAAACAAATTGATTTGTAAGCACTGAAAGGATAACAGGATTATAAGAAATAGTCAGCATGCATTTGTCAAGAACAAATCATGCCAAACCAACCTAACTTCCTTCTTTGATGGAGTTACTGATCTAGTGGATGGGGGGAAGCAGTACAAGTGGTATATCTTGATTTTAATAAGGTATTTGCCACAGTCCCATAAGCAAACTAGGGAAATGTGGTCTAGATAAAATTACTGTAAGGAGGCTGGGACAGTACATCTAGTGGCATCCTGCAAGTGTCAGTCCTGTGTCCAGTACTAGCCAATATTTTCATTAATGACTTGGATAATGGAGTGAAGTATATGCTTATAAAATTTGCAGATGACACCAGGCTCGGAGGGGTTGCAAGCACTTAGGAGGACAGGATTAGAATGCAAAATGACCTGGAAAAATTGGAGAATTGCTCTGAAATCAACAAGATGAAATTCAATAAAGACAAGGGGGAAGTACTACACTTAGGAAGGACAAATCAAATGCATAACAACAAACTGGGGAATAACTGGGTGAGTGGTAGTATCACCAGAAAGTATCTAGGGGTTATAGTAGATCACAAATGCAAGATGAGTCAACAATGTGTTGCAGTTGTGAAGAATGCTAACATCATTCTGGGATATATTAGCATGAGTGTCATGCTGGGAGGTAATTATCCTGCTCTATTTGACACTAGTGAGGCATCAGCTGGAGTACTCTACCTAATTCTGGACCCAAACTTTAGGAAAGACATGGACAGTGTGAAGACAGGAGGAACACGAAAAAATTATACATGTTTTAGAAAACTTGACCTATGAAGAAAGATTAAAAAAGGGGTTATGTTTAATCTTTAGAGTAGAAGACTGAGTGGAGACGTGATAACAGTTTTCAAATATGTAAAAATAGTGATCAATTGTTCTCCATGACCACTTAAGGTAAAACAAGCAGTAATGGGATTAATCTGCAGCAAGGGAGACTTATTTCCCCCCAATAGCTAACCTAACAATAAGGACAGTTAAGTTCTAGAATAGGCTTCCAAGGGAGGTTGTGGAATCCCCATCATTGGAGGTTTTTAAGAACAGGTTGGACAAACAGCTGTTCTGGATTTACTTGGTCCTGCCTCCACATAGGTGGGCTGGACTTAATGACCTCTTGAGATTCCTTCCAGGCCTGCATTTCTATGATTCTATCTCTGATCCAATAATCCACACCAATTCAGCTAAACAAATAATGTATTCCTAGAATAAGAGCACCCCAGATGCAATTTTTCAAAGTAAATATGAAAAGGTTGCCAAATCTGTATGTATGTGTATATATATAATTATGCAGATTTGGCAACCTTTCATATTGTGTGTGTGTGTATACACACACACACACATCCCAATAGTTTATTTTTGTCTATGTACTTAAAAAAATAGAATAAAAGAGATCTCCTCTGCCCGATTTAGTTTATACACCATACTGGCAAAGCTCAACTTTTGAACACCAAAGGAACAAGTATTTCAGAATGTGTCCTATTATAACTGATATCTGGGAGGAATTCAAGAGGATGCTCATATGTTAAGAAAAAACTATTTTTATCAACACCATTAAAAAAAATTACCTACTAACCATATTTTTTTTACAGAGGTCATTGTTTCTTTGCTTACACAGTGAGAGGTAATAGGAGTGGTTAGAGGATATTTACATAGTGCAAACAAAAGCAAACACTGAAAAGGGCAGATAGGTTAATGAGCAAGAAGGTACTGATCAGTGTGGAGCTGAGAGCACAAAAAAACTTACTTCTGTTAAAGTCAAGTGATGGATAGAGCAACAATGTAAGGTGAATCTCATCCTACAGTACTCAGAAAATTTACTGTTACAATATATGCTTAAATAAGACTTTTGAAAAAAAATCAGTTTTTGCAACACTTTTGCTCTAATTATCAAAATGAATGTTTAAACTCTAAAAGTTCAGCACATTTTGGCCAATATTCTATAACTTGGATATTTAAAGTTGAGTACATAAATCCATAGCCTAGCAAGATCAGTGTCTGATGCTGTATGGAATATGGGTTACCATTTATAATATCGATATAGATATTACAAAATTGCAATGAATCTTATACAAGATATGCTAGGTAAGGAATCAATAGAAAAGTTATGTTTTGCTAAATACAATAATCAAGTTTATATGTATATATCATCTTTGTATTGAGACTTACAAATATGCGTGGTATATTTGTATATCAAACTTGTGCTGTGTTTCTGGGTGACACCCCCAAACAGACTGGCATAAGCACTATCCAGCCTGCTTGATGCCCATTAAGGGCAATCAGCTGTACGATGAAGCCTTTAAGAGAAGCCGGGGCTACACTTTATGAGTCAGCAGGACATGTAGAGACATCCTATGGACAGGGGACTCCAAATGCTTTTTCATGCCCATGTGCTGTGAGCTTGTGTTTGGGACAAAGGATGTACAAGTCACATGGCAAAGGATATAAAAAGGCAGCTGCATCAGCTCAATTTCGTTTTCAATTCTGATTCTGACCTCTGGAGTAACTTCTTAACAAAAATGAAGCTTTGAACAAAGAATTGATAAACGCATCTAAGCTGTGTATGTGTTCTAGAGGAACTTTACAAGCCAGCAAACTCACCAGTGCTGCTAAGAACCTAATATATTGACTCTGAAGTCATATATATGTATCTGATTGCTTTGACCATTTAACAAGTCTCTTCTCATTCTTTTCTTTTATAATAAACCTTTTGGTTTTAGATACTAAAGGATTTGCTGACAGTGTGGTATTTTGGGTAAGATCCAAATTAGTATTGGTCTAGTAGTGTGATTGACTTTTTGGAGATTAGAAGAACATTTTGTATTGTGAATAGAGTTTTAAGTAACTTCTCACTTTACTGGGCCTATTTGCTGTTTGGGAGACAGAGATTGGAATGCAACAAAGGGGGCTGAATGATTTCTTTTTCTCAGCTTCTTGATAACCAGTGTGGTGGATCAGGAGCACATTTTGTGACTGTTGGTGAATCTATCTACAGTCTTAATTACCAGTTTTGGGAGAATCTGTTGTCACTTTTTGCAGCCTGCCCTCTCCTTGGCATTTTTAGTGTTGGCTACCCTTAGCACCTCGGGTCACAGAGTGTACAGAAAATACCATCCATACATGAGATGGCAGAAATAAGACACTTCCATGGCAGCACAGCCTGGAGATCAGTCCCTTAGATTGGGATCCATACAATCTACAGTCCCTGGATGTGAGGACTGGGAAGTTATCGGTATCCTGTTAAGCTGGATATTATTTTCTCACTGACTCTCAGAGATTATCTTTCCTGTGCAGCCACTTTGAAGATTTGGATACCCGTTTATGGGAGTTTCTGGACCAGTAATGACAAGGCAGTAGGACTAGGGGGAGATACTAAAGTTTTTGACCCATTGTGGAAGCCCTGGATTCCTGTGTATCTTGGGGATCAAAGGGTTGGGGACAGACTGTGGACCATTTCTCTGGGAAAGGGCATGCAGATCCCACTTCAGTGGAATAACTGAGAAGAAATTCCATGAGAGGAGCTTTACTATTCCTGTGAGTGAAGGCAATCCAGTCAATATTTAGGCACCAAAGTACCTGGCCTGACTTTCAGAGGTGCTGAGGGCCTGAACTTCCCACTGAAATAAAAGGGAGCTGTAAATATTTAGTACTTTTGAAAAAAAATTAGACCACATATTTAAATGTTTATATATGGATGAATGACTAATTTACTACCTTTACAAAGGTTTATTCTCTTAACACAGGCAAGGAAAACTGTCTTAACTCATTCCTTTCTCTCGGGTTTCAGGGTCACTCCTCCCAGGGGTCTTTAGTGTTTTTGTCCCTGGCAGCTTCCCAATTCTTGTCAGCTCTACTAACTTCCTGGAGCAGTAGCCCCAGGACTGCTTCCTTGAGCACTTGGCCCCTTGTTGCAGGGACTCACCTCAGGAGTTAGCTGCACTCCACCGTGGCTTTCCTTCCCCAGGCACAATCTGTCCCAATCACTCCCTTCTACCTTCCATTTCTTTGTCTTTCTTTTCTTTTTTTTAACAGTAAAGCAGACTTGACTAAGTAGTCTATAACCTCCAACAACTCTTCCTGCCTGTAACAGGGCCACCTTGGTCCTGACTCTGTCTCAGTCCACCAATTACATGCTGGTTCAACACCCTGTGCAGTTTATTTACAGTTGCATCCCACCACCTTCACATCATACCTAAGACCTTTCCCAAGCACAGGAGAGGAGAGAGCACACTCTCTTCCCCCTCCCCCCGTGCCTACTTGTGGGCTTTTGGCTAATGGCTTAATTGGCCTTTCTGTCCTGCCCCACCCACAAATTAGGAAGAGCCTTGCAGAGTCAGCTCCAATCTGCTTTGCCTGATGGGAGCTGCTGTGAAGAGTGCTGTCTCAGGCCTTTGTACCTAGCACTCTGTCACATAGCCTTTTTCTCCTTTTTTTGCCCTACCTGTATGTGTTTGGCAAAATTGACACCACTTTTCATTTGTATATTGATATATTTCATTTTAATTCTTTGTCTCTTTTTTACCCTTGTTTATAAAATAAATCTAAATCCACATTTGGACACACAACTTTCCATCCATAACTAATTTCCCCATGCAAAAAAGGTTTTGATGTTGTTTAGCCTTTCCTTGTCTTTCAGTTTCTGCATCCACACTTCAACTTGAATGGCATGTAAAGTTCTAACATCATGTGGTATAGTTCACCTATCAATTCAAATTCCCAACAATCCTTGTTAGGAGTGCTAGTGCCAATGTAGGATTCAGACCTGTATTTTCTCCTGAGATAGTATTTTGAGTTGTGCTTACCTGTTTGATTTTTGGATACACATACATTCTTACTCATATGTGTGAACAAAAGGGTCCTTACTAATATGTGTAAACAAAGGACAAAGACACTGTGCATGTGGCTTCTGCCTAGCCAGATAGGTTTCTTAGTATAATGCATACAGATAAGAGCAGTTAAAGTGTTACTGGAGTGTACACTTTAAGACTCCATCAATGCCTATCTCAAGGCAAGGTCAAACTACCAACTGGGAGGGGCAAAGAGGGATTTGGGGGAAGGTATAAAACACTAAAAGGCCAAAGAAATGCCTGTCCCTGACAGTAGCACAACCTTACTCCTTATCCCTCCCATTGCGTACAAAAGAGGTGGGACGAAGACCCCAGACCCACAACCTCCCAAAACGAAACATGACCATAAGTTGTAAAGGGTGGGAATGTGGGCATGCATTTCAGGTATAATTATGCCTGCTGGGGAGCAGGGGATGGGACATTGGGAAACAAGGCTCTGAAGCATCAGATTTATGGTACACATGCTTGCTGGAAGCTAATCTCAATAAACATTGCATTCCCTGCACTTCAGACTTCTGGTCTTCTGCTTTCTGTCTGTGTGACAAGAACCAGGTGAGAGGGTGAAGGGAAAACCCTCTAACAATCCTCCTATATTAATTTGGTACTTTCATCATTAGCTTTGGCCCAGAAAGTTAGGTCCAGTAGTTCCATTTATAGTGTAACTGGCATTTCACTAGAAGCTACCTGTAGTGTGCATATAGGTGTAATAAATGCACTGCACACAATTCATAGTGCCTGGGCTTGAATTAAATATATTTTTTTTAAGTTCTGATTCTTCTGCTGACCCAAAAGTTTGACAGCCATAGTCAATAACTGGTCTGATTATAGCTCTTTACATTTTCTGATCCTTCCTCCATTTAGCCCCAGCAAGACTTTTAAGCAGGTTAATCCTTCCTCTACCTTTATCTTTAATATAGTTTATATTATCTTTTGAAAGTAATTTAGTATCAACTATTACCCCTAGGAGTTTAAACCTTTGAACTATATGTTTTTGTTCTCCATGCAGACACACTTTTGTAATTTTCTTTTTGTAAAGATCAGTCCTTTGGTTTTGGCAATGGAGAGCTTGAAACATGGTCTCTCTTGATATGAGAGACCTCTGATATGAGAGCATTTCCCCAGAGGTCTCTCATATCAGAGGTCTCTCATATCACTTTATCAATTCTTTTTTTCTGACACTTGCTCTTAACCCACAGAGCAAAATCATCTGATCCTAGTGTGAAACCTAGCCCAGCATAAGATTTATCGTAAAATTAAATCAGGTTGGGCTGATAACACTTCCCTGTACCATTTTAAATATTATATGTAGTTGAATTAACTTTCCCAACTCTGACCATATGGTCCTGTTACTTAAAAAAGAAGTCTCAAATCCATACATACATTCTTCCCCCTTATCCCTAGTGCACCTACTTTGTACAACAAGCATTCCCTCCATAGCTTGCCATTCACTTTTTCAATATCTACAAAGGAGCTATATGAAACCCTTGTACCTATTTTGTATTTCGGTTTCTAATTTAACAATGTGATCAATGGTGCATCTTTCTCTCCTAAAACCACTCTGCATCTTCTCTATAATGCTATTGTTTTCCAAACAGACAACCAATCTTTCATTCACCATTCTCTCCTTAATTTTACCCAGACAGGGCATAAGGGCAATAGGTCTATAAACATTCACTTTTGTGTATAGTTTGCCTGGTTTTCATATTGGAATTACCACTTCATGTTTCTACCCTGTCAGTATCACTCCTTTTTCACTAAAAGAATCCTTAAATTGCTTTCAGAGAGAATTTAAACATCATGGTGCATATATTATTTTTACCTGGGGACATATTCTTGCTGATATCAATAGTATTTTCATGTTTACCACATAATAGTTCACGACTCTCCTCAATGAATGATCATTTGATTTGGTGGAAATCTGCACTTCAATTTTCATCATTACTCGCCCCTTGGAAAGTTTCTGCTAAAACTTCTGCTTTCTTGTTTATCAGAGCTTCTAACTATGTCAGTCCTAATAAGACATAGTATGTGACTACTCTTGGTCTGAATTCCATTCATTCTTCTAATTTTTTCATATATTCCTTACGTTTTAATTTTTTTTATCTTCCCACAGCACTTCCTCCAACTCTCTTTCTTTGATTGTTTTATAATTCTTTGTGTTATTGACTGTCTTATTTTATGCTTCTTTTGATCTTAGCTTTTCATTGTATTTTTTGCTTTTGACTAGGCCAGGGGTGGCCAAACTTACTGAACTTCCAAACCGCATATGATAATCTTCAGAAGTTTGAGAGCTGGACGCACCTGCCAGGAAACAGCAATCCAACTCCTTGAAAGGCGCCGGCTGGGGCTCAGGGCTCCAGTCACGCAGTAGGTGCCTGTCGGGGCTTCTACCCCATGGGGATGGGGGATTCAAGGCTCAGCCCCATGGAGAGGAGCCTGCTGGGGCTTTGGCCATATGGGGAGAGGAGTTTCGGGGATTTAGCCATGTGTGGAGAGCCTTTGGGGGCTTCAGCCCTGCGAGGGACCCCTGCCGGGACTTGGGACTTGCAAGCTCCAACAGGCGCCTCCCACAGGGCTGAAGTCCAGAGACTCACCATCCCACTGCAGGGCAGAAGCCCTGAGACCCTGACCCCAGTCTGGTAGGTGGAGAATGGGGGGGGGTGTGTGGGTCTCCACAAATCACACTTTAACTGTAAATGAGCTGCATGCTGCTCATGAGCTGTGGTTTGGCCATCCCTGGTATAGGCTTTATTCCTTTTTTAATTGTCATTTTGCACTCCTCATTCCACCATGGAAGTGAGTTTTTTAGTACTTCAATATTTTAGGTATGGCTACTAGCAGTGCTGTTATTAATGTTATTAGTATTATTAATGTTAATATTAATATTAATAATATTATTATTAATATTAATTAATGTTAATATTATTTAGTACTTCAATATCTTAGGTATGGCTACTAGGGCTACTAATTAATCCTTTTATTACATTGTCATTGAAATTCTCCATGTCATCACTCACACAAAACATTCACAAATTCAATACACACTTGTAAATAGCTCCCAGTTAGCTTTCTATGTGGCTAATTTTCCATTATCTTCACTCTTAGTTTTCCCTTGAAAAGTAATAATTCTAGAGAAATGATCACTCACCATTCTTTCTTTCTTGTATATTTCCCAGTTTCATCTACTTGCTATATCAGCTGTTATTATTCTCAGGGCTAAGTAAAATAAACTAACATGTGCTGTATTAAATCTAGTTGAAACCACTAGATTGTTTTCATAAGTGAACTTTTCTAAGTATGCACCATTATCATCAACTGACTTACTGCCCCACACTGGTATGTTAGCATTCTTTGTTATTTCTTGTAACCCCACAATTTCTAAGTTCCTACAAAGGCTATAGATAGAAATCTTCGAAGAAAGATTTCTCCTCTGCACTGGGATCTCAACAGCATTATATTCAAGACTTATTTCTTCATTCTCTACCGCTATGTAGTTTAATCTTTTCCTTATGAAAGTACAATTGCCTTTTCCTCTCCCTAGCTTTTTGGTCTTGCCTAAAGACAATATATGTTGGAATTTGTAAAGCTTGCTTTTTAACAAACCATGTTTCCTGGATACACATGCCACCAGTTTAGTTTTCATTTCCAGGGTGTCATAAAAATAAAGGGAAGGGTAAACATCTTTCTGTATACAGTGCTATAAAATCCCTACTGGCCAGAGACAAAACCCTTTCACCTGTAAAGTGTTAAGAAGCTAAGATAACCTCACTGGCACCTGACCCAAAATGACCAATGAGGGGACAAGATACTTTCAAATCTGGGGTGGGGGAGGGGACGGGGGACAGAGGGTTCTGTATGTCTGTATGATGCTTTTGCCAGGAATAGATCAGGAATGCAGCCTTCCAACTCCTGTTAAGTTAGTAAGTAATCTAGCTAGAAAATGCGTTAGATTTCCTTTTGTTTAATGGCTGGTAAAAGAAGCTGTGCTGGGTGGAATGTATATTCCTGTTTTTGTGTCTTTTTGTAACTTAAGGTTTTGCCTCGAGGGATTCTCTATGCTTTGAATCTGATTACCCTGTAAGATTTACCATCCTGATTTTACACAGGTGATTATTTTACCTTCTCTTTAATTAAAATTCTTCTTTTAAGAACCTGATTGATTTGTCATTGTTCTTAAGATCCAAGGGTTTGGGTCTGTGTTCACCTGTACCAGTTGGTGGGGATTATTATCAAGCCTTCCCCAGGAAAGGGGGTGTAGGGCTTGGGGGGATATTTTGGGGGAAGACATCTCCAAGTGGGCTCTTTCCCTGTTCTTTGTTTAAAACGCTTGGTAGTGGCAGCATACTGTTGAAGGACAAGGCAAAGTTTGTACTTTGGGGAAGATTTTAACCTAAGCTGGTAAGAATAAGTTTAGGGGGTCTTTCATGCAGGTCCCCACATCTGTACCCTAGAGTTCAGAGTGGGGAAGGAACTTTGACATGGTAGCAGAGCGGTGGGATCATTTTGAACCAGAGATCATTTTGAACCAAAAGCGCAGACCTGAAAAGTGTTTTGTTTTTTTTTTTAAGCTAAGAGCAGCTAGAGGGTTTTCTGTCTATTTGCCTGGAGACAGAGGTATTAGCTCTTTTTTTTAAAAAAAAAAAAAAAGATTTTTCTGTAGGCTGAGAATAGCTATTGGAGAACATAGGTATCATGTTACAGCACAGCAAAATTTAACAAGCCAAGTTTTTTGGTTTTGTTTTGTGGTTTTCTTTCTAACTCTCAGATGTAAAGTTAGTTAAAAACAGAGAGGCTAGGATGACAGAAACCAAGGCACAACACAAACTGGAGTTAACCAGACTGGAGGCAGCAAAAGAGGCAGAAAAAGCCCAAGAGGCTGCCCACCAGAGAGCTATGGAGGCAAGGGAAAAAGAACTGGAGGAGAAGGAAAAAGAGAGGAAGCATGCACTGGAGATGGAGAAGGCAAGAGCTCAGCAGAATGTACCAACAAACTCTAGCAATCCTTCTCCAGGTACTGCTTCCCATCCCAGAAATTTCCCCACCTACAAGTCAGGCGATGATACCAAGGCTTTCTTAGAAAACTTCAAAAGGGTCTGCCTTGGGTACAGCATCTCTACAGACCAGTACATGGTAGAGCTGAGGCCGCATCTCAGTGGACCCTTAGCAGAGGTGGCGGCTGAAATGCCTAAGGAACACATGAACAAGTATGAACTGTTTAAAACCCAGGCGAGAGTCAGAATGGGGATAACACCCGAGCATTCCCGTCAGTGGTTCAGAGCCACAAGGTGGAAACCAGACATGTCATTTACCCAACATGCCTACCACATTGTGAAAAATTGGGATGCCTGGATATCAGGAGCAAGTGTTAAATCTCCAGAAGAGTTGCCCTTCCTAATGCAAATGGAGTAGTTCTTAGAGGGTGTTCCTGAGGAAATAGAAAGGTACATCCTAGATGGGAAGCCCAAAACTGTAATCGAGGTAGGGGAGATTGGAGCCAAAAGGGTGGAGGTGGCAGAAAAGAAAAAAACTAGTAGCAGTTGGGGCAAATACTAGAAGGGACAACCCGAAACAAAACCCTACCACCAGGGGCAACACAAGGCACCACCTACATCCCAAAGAAAACCCCAGACACCTTATCGTCCCACCACAACATTCTCCGGAAACCCAACTCGCCCCAGTGACCAGTCAACTAGGCGATATTTTAAATGTAATGAGCTGGGGCATGTGAAGGCCAACTTCCCCAAGAACCTCAACAGATTACAGTTCATTGCACTGGCATCACACCAAAGGTCCTCAGGCCCAGATGCCTCCAAGATACCCTTAGAGCGAAGGGAAACTGTGAGTGTGGGCGGGAAAAAGGTTACAGCCTGGAGGGACACTGGAGTGCAGGTGTCAACTATTCATTAATCCTTAGTAGACCCCAACTTAATCAACCCAGAGGCCCAAGTGACAAGGGACAAAGAACTGGAGGAGAAGGAAAAAGAGGAAGCATGCACTGGAGATGGAGAAGGCAAGGGCTCAGCAGAACATACCAACAAACTCTAGCAATCCTTCTCCAGGTGCCGCTTCTCATCCCATAAATTTCCCCACCTACAAGGCAGGCGATGATACCAAGGCTTTCTTAGAAAACTTCAAAAGGGTCTGCCTTGGGTACAGCATCTCTACAGACCAGTACATGGTACAACCAGTACAACCCTTGAAGTCAAACTCTTTTGATTTCCCTACAGCCAAGTTACCTGTCCAGTACAAGGGCTGGTCAGGAATGTGGACTTTTGCAGTCTATGATGATTACCCCATTCCATGTTGCTGGGGAAAGACTTGGCCAACCAAATAAAGCTCACCTAGGGGGTGCAAATGGTCACCCACAGCCAGACGAAGCTAGCTTCCACACCTATCCCTGTTCCTGAGCCTTCCACCAGGGTCCCATCTGTGTTTATAAGAGACCCAGATGGAGGTGGTGGAACTGGATCCCCTGCCAACAACTGCAACAGCAGTATTGGATCCAGTCCCAGAGACCCAGCCCAAGCCAGTCCCTGAACCAAAACTGCCAAAACAACCAGCACCAGAACCATTGCCAGCACTGAGTCCAGCACTTGCAACCCGTCTACAGCTCCAACACCAGAGGACATCACCAAGCCTGCACTGGCAGCAGCAGCAGATTACCCTACACAAGAGGCTCAGCTAGAGCCTGAAATACCCCATCGTGCACCAGCGGAGAGCGGTTCACCATCAACGGAAACAGCCCCATTACCTGCATCTCTTCCAGAGGGACCAAGTGTAGGTCCACAATCCAATGAGGAACTGATGTCTCCAGCAACAAGGAACAGTTCCAGACCGAACAGGAAGCAGATAAAAGCCTCCAGAAAGCATGGACGGCGGCACGGAGCAACGCACTGCCTCTCAGCTCTTTTAATTGATCCAGTTTTGTTGTAGAAAGAGGACTTTTATACAGGGAAACTCTTTCTCGTGGACACCAGGAAGACTGGCATCCCCAGAGATAGTTGGTAGTTCCAACTAAGTACCGGGTAAAGCTATTAAGCTTAGCCCATGATCATGCTAGTAGACATGCTGGGGTGAACAGGACCAAAGATCATTTGGGAAAGTCATTCCACTGGGAGGGAATGGGCAAGGATGTTTCTACGTATGTCCGGTCTTGTGAGGTGTGCCAAAGAGTGAGAAAACCCCAAGACCAGGTCAAAGCCCCTCTACAGCCACTACCCATCATTGAGGTTCCATTTCAGCATGAGGCTGTGGATATTCTGGGTCCTTTTCTGAAAAAGACACCCAGAGGAAAGCAGTATATACTGAGTTTCATGGATTTTGCCACCTGATGGCTGGAAGCAGTAGTTCTAAGCAACACTAGGGCTAAAAGGCACTAACGGACATTTTTGCCAGGGTAGGATGGCCCTCCGACATCCTCACAAATGCAGGAACTAATTTCCTGGCAGGAACTGTGGGAAGCCTTTGGAAAGCTCATGAGGTGAATCATTTGGTTGCCACCCCCTTACCATCGTCAAACAAATGGCCTGGTGGAGAAGTTTAATGGAACTTTGGAGGCCATGATATGTAAATTCATAAATGAGCAAGCCAATGATTGGGACCTAGTGTTGCAGCAGTTGCTCTTTGCCTACAGAGCTGTACTACATCCCAGTTTAGGGTTTTTACCATTTGAATTTGTATATGGCCATGAGGTTAAGGGGCCATTACAGTTGGTGAAGCAGCAATGGGAGGGGTTTACACCGTCTCCAGGAACTAACATTCTGGGCTTTGTAACCAACCTACAAAACACCCTCCGAACCTCTTTAGCCCTTGCTAAAGAAAACCTACAGGATGCTCAGAAAGAGCAAAAATCCTGGTATGATAAACATGCCAGAGAGCATTCCTTCAAAGTAGGGGACCAGGTCATGGTCTTAAAGGTGCTCCAGGCCCATAAAATGGAAGCTTTGTGGGAAGGGCCATTCACAATCCAAGAGTGCCTGGGAGCTGGTAATTATCTCATAGCATTCCCCACCTCCAACCGAAAGCCTAAGGTGTACCATATTAATTCTCTAAAGCCCTTTTATTCCAGAGAATTAAAGGTTTGTCAGTTTACAGCCCAGGGAGGAGATGAAGCTGAGTGGCCCGAATGTGTCTGCTACGAAGGGAAAAGTGCTGGTGGCATGGAAGAGGTGAACCTCTCCATGATCCTTGGGCATATGCAGCGACAGCAGATCAAGCTGCTGTGCACTAGCTACGCACAGACATTCTCAGCCATCCCAGGACTGACTGAATGGGCATACCACTCCATTGACACAGCTATTGCTCACCCAATTAGAGCCCAACCTTACCAGGTGTCTCCTCAAGCTAAACCTGCTATAGAACGGAAGATCCAGAGTATGCTGCAGATGGGTGTAATCCGCCCCTCTGGCAGTGCATGGACATCTCCAGTGGTTCTAGTTCCCAAATCAGATGGGGACATACATTTTTGCATAGACTACCATAAGCTAAATGCTGTAACTCGCCCAGACAACTATCCAACGCCACACACAGATGAACTATTAGAGAAACTGGGATGGGCCCAGTTCATCTCTACCTTGGATTTAACCAAGGGGTACTGGCAGGTACCACTAGATGAATCTGCCAAGGAAAGCCAGCCTTCACCACACGTGCCGGGCTGTATGAATTTAATGTGCTCCCTTTTGGGCAGCGGAATGCATCTGCCACCTTCCAAAGACTTGTAGATGGTCTCCTAGAGGGATTGGGAGAATATGCAGTCGCCTACCTTGACGATGTGGCCATATTTTTGGCTTCCTGGGCAGAACACCTGGAACATCTACAAAAAGTCTTCGAGCGCATGAGGGAGGCAGGACTAACTGTTCAGGCTAAGAAGTGTCAAATGGGCCTAAACAGGGTGACTTACCTTGGACACCAGGTGGGTCAAGGAACTATCAACCCCCTACAGGCCAAAGTGGCTGCTATCCAAAAGTGGCCTGTCCAAGAAGTCAAAGAAACAGGTCCAATCCTTCTTAGGCTTGGCCAGATATTACAGGCGATTTGTACTGCAATACAGCCAAATCGCCGCCCCACTGACAGACCTAACCAAAAAGAAACAGCCAAATGCAGTTCAGTGGACTGAAGAGTGTCAGAAGGCCTTTAACCAGCTTAAAGCAACACTTATGTCTGACCCTGTGCTAAGGGCCCCAGACTTTGACAAACTGTTCCTAGTAACCATAGATGTGTCCGAGCATGGTGTGGGAGTAGTCTTAATGCAGGAAGGACCGAATCAAGAGTTCCATCCTGTCGTATTTCTCAGCAAGAGGCTGTTTGAGAGGAAAAGCCACTGGTCAATCAGTGAAAAGGAATGTTACGCCATTGTCTACACTCTGGAAAAGCTACACCCATACATTTGGGGATGGCGTTTCCACTTGCAAACTCACCATGCTGTGTTACAGTGGCTTCATACCACCAAGGGGAAAAGCAAAAAAATTAGTCGGTGGAGTTTAGCTCTCCAAGATTTTGATTTCAACATAAAACACATCTTAGGAGCTTCTAACAAAGTGGATGATGCACTCTCCCGTGAAAGTTTCCCAGAATCAACTGGTTAAAATCATCCTTGAGATGTAGAAAATATTGTTAGTCTTTATACAGTTGGTAATATATTTAGAGGTGCATGTGTCTTACTAACTGTTTTCTCCTAGAGCTCCAGGAAGAAATCACAGCCAGTGTTTTCACCCTATCTGTGATTTGGGGGGCATGTCATAAAAATAAAGGGAAGGGTAACCACCTTTCTGTATACAGTGCTGTAAAATCCCTACTGGCCAGAGGCAAAACCCTTTCACCTGTAAAGTGTTAAGAAGATAAGATAACCTCGCTAGCACCTGACCAAAATGACCAATGAGGAGACAAGATACTTTCAAATTGGGAGGGGGGGGGGGCAAAGGGTTCTCTGTCTGCGTGATGCTTTTGCCGGGAACAGATCAGGAATGCAGCCTTCCAACTCCTGTTAAGTTAGTAAGTAATCTAGCTAGAAAATGCGTTAGATTTCCTTTTGTTTAATGGCTGGTAAAAGAAGCTGTGCTGGGTGGAATGTATATTCCTGTTTTTGTGTCTTTTTGTAACTTAAGGTTTTGCCTCGAGGGATTCTCTATGTTTTGAATCTGATTACCGTGTAAGGTATTTATCATCCTGATTTTACACAGGTGATTCTTTTACCTTTTCTTTAATTAAAATTCTTCTTTTAAGAACTTGATTGATTCATCATTGTTCTTAAGATGCAAGGGTTTGGGTCTGTGTTCACCTGTACAAATTGGTGAGGATTTTTATGAAGCCTTCCCCAGGAAAGGAGGTGTAGGGCTTGGGGGGATATTTTGGGGGAAGATGTCTCCAAGTGGTCTCTTTCCCTGTTCTTTGTTTAAAACGCTTGGTGGTGGCAGCATACTGTTGAAGGACAAGGCAAAGTTTGTACTTTGGGGAAGTTTTTATCCTGAGCTGATAAGAATAAGCTTAGGGGGTCTTTCATGTAGGTGCCCACATCTGAACCCTAGAGTTCAGAGTGGGGAAGGAACCTTGACACAGGGTATTTTCTTGAATGTGTTTTCAAACTGTGCACTTTCCAGCAAAAGATATTAATTCCCATATTAGTCATATTTCACCATTAACCTAATTGAAAATTGCATGAATACGGTTCATTGACAGATTGCTAACATACAAGTATTTTTCTGCTGCTCTTGCTATAATTCTCATTTTTTCTGATTTTTCCCTGTCTGTGATGTGCAATTTATCATGTCTATCATAAATGCAATAAATCTTTCTATTTGTGCTACTAGTATATCATTACCTTTTACAGTATTTATCATATTTTTATAGTGAGGCTGTATCCATGGTTCCACATTCTCTATGCTCATTTTCTCTTCCTTCTCAGCCCAATATTTTGTGAGTCTCGTTCCACCTTCCACATAGAATCATAGATTTTAAGGTCAGAAGGGACCATTATGATCGTCTAGTCTGACCTCCTGTACAACGCAGGCCACAGAATCTCACCCACCCGCTCCTGTAACAAACCCCTAACCGATGTCTGAGCTACTGAAGTCCTCAAATCATGGTTTAAAGACTTTAAGGTGCAGAGAATCCTCCAGCAAGTGACTGTGCCCCACACTACAGAGGAAGGCGAAAACCCCCCAGGGCCTCTGCCAATCTGCCCTGAAGGAAAATTCCTTCCCTACCTCAAATATGGCGATCAGCTAAACCCTGAGCATGTGGGCAAGACTCACCAGCCATATACCCAGGAAAGAATTCTCTGTAGTAACTCAGATCCCACCCCATCTAACATCCCATCACAGGCCATTGGGCATATTTACGGCTAATAGTCAAAGATCAATTAATTGCCAAAATTAGACTATCCCATCATACCATCCCCTCCATAAACTTATCAAGCTTAGTCTTGAAGCCAGATATGTCTTTTGCCCCCACTGCTCCTCTTGGAAGGCTGTTACAGAACTTCACTCTTCTGATGGTTAGATGACTGAGTTCCTTACCAGACAACGCACATTCCTGGCAAAACCCAGATGTGGATTGGCATCTCCAAGTTCATTTGTTGGCTTATGGGCTTCTTGATTGGGCACTTACTGAGAATAGTCTTTTCTCAGGAAGCTGACCAACTGCTTCTCTAAAACCTACTTAGAATCAAACAAGTATGCAGCCAATATTCATAACTTTGAATACAAAAAAATGATACATGCACACAAATAGGATTAATCGATTCAGTAGATCATAACCTTTACATAGCATATGTAGCACAAAACATATTCCAGTTGTCATATATATACATTCATAAGCATATTTCCATAAAGGTTTATGGGGGGCACCGTATTCACCTAAATTTCGGTCCTTGCTGATTATGTACTATATGTATCTTATTTTTAAAACAAAATTTGTATTTGTGGATAATCTAAGGACTATACCCAGATATACAGACACTCTTTGCTTAACCTGTATTATATATATATATATATATATATATATATATATATATATATATATATATATATATATATATATATATATATATATATATATATATATTTAGCATTAGCTTTAATAAATGTTTTAAATATGGGAACTGAAAAGTTGGATGAGGAACTGGTTGAAGCGGAGACTACAATGGGTCATACCAAAAGGTGAACTGTTAGGCTAGAAGGGAGTTACTACTGGTGTTCCTCAGGGATCAGTCTTGGGACCAATCTTATGTAATATTTTTATTACTGACCTTGGCACAAAAAGTGGGAGTGTGCTCATAAAATTTTCACATGACACACAGTTGGGAGGTATTGCCAATACCGAGGAGGACTGGGGTGCTATATAAGAAGATTTGGATGACCTTGTAAACTGGAGTAATAGAAATGGAATGATACTTAATAGTGCAAATTCATGAATTTAGGGACTAACAACAAGAATTTTTATATAAGCTGGGGACTTATCAGTTGGAGTGACAGAGGAAAAGAAAGACCTGGGTGTATCTGTTGATCTATGAACCATCAGTGTGATGTGGCCGTGAAAAAGACTAATGCAGTCCTGGGTGCATCAGGTGAGGTATTCCTAATACAGACAGGGAAATGTAAGTACCATTAGGTATGCATCTGGAGTATTGTGTGTAATTCTGGTCTCGCATGTTTAAGAAAAATTAATTCAAATTGGAACAGGTGCAGAGAAGGGCTACTAGGATGATCTGAGAAATGGAAAACCTACCTTATGAGAGAATACTCAGAGCTTGGCTTGTTTAGCCTAACCAAAAGAAGGCTGACAGGAGATATGATTATTCTATATAAATACATCAGCAAGATAAACATCAGGGAGGTAGAGGAGTTATTTAAATTAAGCACCAATGTGGACACAAAAACAAACCGATATAAATTGGCCATCAACAGGTCTAGGCTTTACATTAGATGAAGATTTCTAACTATCAGAGAGATGAAGTTCTGGAGCATCCACCCAAGGGAACCAATGGGGGCAAAAAACCTAACTGGCTTCTAGACCGAGCTTGATAAGTTTATGGAGGGGATGGTATGATGGGACTACCTACAATATTGTGTGGCCCATCGGCAACTGCCAGTAGCAAAAATCCCCAATGAATGGGGATGGGACACTAGCTGAGGAGGCCTCTGAGTTACGACAGATAATTATTTCCCAGACATCTTCCTGGTGGATCTTGCCCACATGTTCAGGGTCTAACTGATCACCATATTCATGGTCGGGAAGGAATTTTCCCCCAGGTCACATTGGCAGAGACCCTGGTGGTTTTTCGTTTTTTCTGTAGCATGGGGCATTAGCACTTGCAGTGTAAACTAGTGTAAATGGTGAATTCTCTATAACTTGAAGTCTTTAAACCATGATTTGAGGACTTCAGTAACTCAGCCAGAGGTTAGGTGTCTATTACTGAAGTGAGTGGGTAAGGTTCTGTGTAGAGCTGTCAAGTGATTAAAAGATTAATCATGCAACTAATGACACTGTTAAACAATAATAGAATACCATTTGTTTAAATACGTTTGGATGTTTTCTACATTTTAAAATATTGATTTCAATTACAACAGAATACAAAGTGTACAGTGCTCACTTTATATATATATTTGATTACAAGTATTTGCACTGTAAAATAAAAACAAAATAAATAGTATTTTTCAATTCACCTAATACAAGTATTGTAGTGAAATCTCTTTATCATAAACGTTGAACTTACAAATGTAGAATTACACCTCTACCCAGATATAATGCGGTTCCTCTGCCCCCCCCCCCCCCGCTTACTTGCTGCGCTCCCCCACCCCAGCTCACCTCTGCTCTGCCTCCGCCCCCTCCCCTGAGAGCGTGTCGCCGCCGCTCCGCTTCTCCCCCTCCCTCCCAGGCTTACCGCACCAAACAGCTGATTCGTGGCAAGCCTTAGAGGGAGGGAGGGGGAGAAGTGGAGTGGCAGTGCGCTTAGGGGAGGAGGCGGAGGCAGAGCGGAGGTGAGCTGGGGCAGGGGGCGCGGGGCTCAGGGAGAGCCACAGCAAGTAACTGGGGGGAGAGGGCGCAGAGGAACCGCTCCCCACCCCAGTTCACCTCCCCTCCGCCTCCTCCCCTGAGGGTGCCACAGCCGCTCCGCTTCTCTCCCCACCTCCTTTCCTTCCAGGTGTCCCGCGCCAAATAGGTGATTGGCATGGCAAGCCTGGAAGGGAGGGGGGGAGGGAGAAGCAGACTGGTGGCGGTGCACTCAGGGGAGGAGGTGGAGGCAGAGCAGAGGTGAGCTGGGGTGGGGAGTGGTTCCTCTCACTACCCCAATAGAACGCGGTCTCACCTATAAGAAGGTAAAATTTTGGGGTTCCCGAGGATTGCATTATATCGGGGTAGAGGTGTATGTACAAAAAATCTGCATTCAAAAATAAAACAATGTAAAATTTTAAAGTCTGCAACTCCACTCCATCCTATTTCTTGCTCAGCCAATTGCTCAGACAAACAAGATTGTTTACATTTGCAGGAGATAATGCTGCCCACTTCTTGTTTACAATGTCATCTGAAAGTGAGAACAGGCATTCTCATGGCACTGTTGTAGCTGGTGTCACAAGATATTTACATGCTAGATATGCTAAAGATTCATATGTCCCTTCATGCTTCCACCACAATTCCAGAAGATAGGCGTCCAGGCTGATGACTGGTTCTGCTCAATAAGAACCCAAAGTAGCGTGGACCGATGCATGTTCATTTTCATCATCTGAGTCAGATGCCACCAGCAGAAGGTTGATTTTCTTTTTTGGTGGTTCGGGTTCTGTAGTTTCCATATAGAGGTGTTGCTCTTTTAAGACTTCTGAAAGCATGCTCCGCACCTCATCCCTCTCAGATTTTGGAAGGCACTTCAAATTCTTAATCCTTGGGTTGAGTCTTGTAGTTATCTTTAGAAATCTCATATTGGTACCTTCTTTGTGTTTTGTCAAATCTGAAGTGAAAGCTTAAAATGAACATGTGCTGGGTCATCATCCGAGACTGCTATAACATGAAATATATGGCAGAATGTAGGTAAAACAAAGCAGGGAACATACAGTTCTCCCCCAAGGAGTTCAGTCACAAATGTAATGTATTATTTTTTTAGCGAGCGTCATCAGCATGGAAGCATGTCCTCTGGAATGGTGGCCAAAGCATGAAGGGGCATACAAATGTTTAGCATATCTGGCACATAAATACCTTGCAATGCCGGCTACAAAAGTGCCATGCAAATGCCTGTTCTCCCTTTCAGGTGACATTGTAAACAACAAGAGGGCAGCATTACCTCCTGTAAATGTAAACAAACATGATTGGCTGAACAAGAAGTAGGACTGAGTGGGCTTGTAAGCTCTAAAGTTTTATGTTGCTTTGTTTATGTACGCAGTTATGTAACAAAAAAAAATCTACATTTGTAAGCTGTACTTTCACAACAAAGAGACTGCACTACAGTACTTTTATGAGGTGAATTGAAAAATACTATTTCTTTTGTTTATCCGTTTTTACTGTGTAACTATTTGTAATAAAAATAATATACACTTCATATTCTGTGTTGTAATTGAAATCAGTATATATATATATATATGAAAACAGAGAAAAAACATCCAAAATATTTAATATATTTCAATTCATATTCTATTGTTTAACCATGCAATTAAAACTGCGATTAATCACATTTTTTTTAATTGTGATTAATTTTTTGAGTTAATCACCTGAGTTAACTGCAATTAATGGACAGCCCTGTGGCCTGCAACGTGCAGGAGGTCAGACTGGATGATCACCATGGTCCCTTCTGAATTTATTAAGTGTATCTGAAAAAGAATATACATTACAATTTTAAACCTAACCAGTGTCCCTTAAGTGACTAGCCACAAGATGTCAGAACATGTTAGTGTTAGAGCTGAGTCGGTCCAATATTTATTTTTCTTTCTTGATAGGAACACTGTATCCAAAGCCTCTATCATATCATTTCTAAGTTATTATCTGAAGAAAAAATAAAAAGTATCTGTTTAAGTAGCCCCTGGAATCATGGTTAAAGTCCCCCCCCACCCCAATCTGAGATGGTGTCCCTGTAGGCTGGCACACAATTTGCCCTCCCCCCACATGCATGGCCCTTGACTGGAGCTGCCTCCCCCACCCCCCAAATATAGAAGTCAAACTACACCTATGCTCTGGATGTGTTTGTTCTATGTCAATCCCTTCTGAATTCTAGATCCTTTTCCAGTTCAGAGATTTCATAATGGTGCTAGTAAATTCTTGATATGCTAGGAGAAAAACATGGGGTTTGTGTTTGTACTGAATTATTTTCACTCTAAAAAAAACTTCCTCACCTTTACCTAAGCATTGTGCTCTTCTCCAAGTGCTTTTAAGCTCATCCTGTGCTTCAGGAAGACTGCAGCCAGATTGTCAATAGCACTGTATGGTACGGGACCCACATGAGCATGAGCATGTAGCATGAGACCTGAATCTGATCTTTGGCTCAGATCTCCTTCAACATTGTCTCAGAGTAGGGTTGCCAAGCCTCCAGGATCAACATGGAGTCTCCAGGAATTAAAGATTAACCTTTAATGAAAGACTCTGTCATGTGATGAAACCTCCAGGAATACGTCCAACCAAAATTGGCAACCCTATCTCAGAGTTGAAACACTATTTACCTCTGCTCAAGATTGTTCACACAACAGTAATCCCCAAAGATACCAATAATTCCAGTTTAGGACAAATACAACAAAGTTTAATGAAGATAGAAAGTGAGAGTGAATTGATTAGTTAATTATTACTATTAATTATATGCATTGCAGTAGTACCAATCAAAGACCAGGACCCCCTTGAGGTAGGCACAGTACAAACATAAAAAAAAAATCCTCACCCAATTTAAAACATGAGACAACAAATTGATAGACCAGCCAGAGGAAGCACATGAAAGCAATGAGACAAAACTGATCAGCATGAAAAGTAGTGGTCACAACACAGCAGCTGCTTAACTTGTCCAATTTTTTAGGCATATTGGCAAAGGATCATTTTAAGGATGACAATGAGATAACTTTGCAGATGTTTATGGGGAGTCCCTCCCATGCATAAGGGGCAGAAGTTATTTTGTGATAAGAGTGGAGCTTAAGCAAAGCGTTGGTTCAGCTGTCTCTCCCTCCCTGGTCTTAGTGCTACTAGCTCACATTTCTTTGTCTCTTTGTGTCAGCCCCTCTTTCTAGTGATCTGTCCCAACACTAGTATTCTGGTAAGCGGCTCCATCTCCCCAATCTGCTGAATTAAGTCTTGAGGTTGATTATAACTGCTCTTTCAACTCTGACCCCCACTCTCTCACCCAAGCCATACACCCTATTTCTATCAGAACGGATAGCTGTAGCTCTCACAATATTTTCAGGCTATCCTTTTGTTCTTTCAGAGTGGGTCAAGACACCGCTCTGTCTTGGATAACATGAGATATGCCAGAAAGAATATTTTAGGTAGGGTGACCATATAGCCCTGTGCTGAATATGGGAGACCCAGTAAAATTATATGTATTCAAGCAAATTCAATGGAAAACAATCAGAACTATGCAGTCCAAACATTCAAATTAACATCAAGTTGACTGAGCCCCTATTTAAAAAAAAACACTGTATAGTTGGATTCTTTTTATTTACCTTCTTATCTTTAAGGCTCTAAGGTTCACATGGGGAGAGGTGACACATGCACACTACCATACACCTCTCTTACATGGGGTGGGAGGAGGGGTGACTGACCGACCTGACCATCCCTGCCTGGTGCTCTCTGCCCACCATGCCTGGCTGGACTCCCGGCATGGACTCACCTCTCCTCGTACCTGGTGCTGTGCCTTCCCGAGGGAACACGAGGGGGTGTGGGTGGGGGGGATATGCAGCTTCACATGCCCTCCCCCATTTCTGCCAGGGTTAACACCAGAATGTGGCCAGCAGCAGCCTTTCAGCACTATGCGGGCAGGAGGGGATGGGAGCTGCTTCCAGCCACCAGGGAGGAGAAGCAGGGGAAGGGATGACCTGGCCCATGTCTTTGCAGAGCTCATATCTTCTTCTCTCCCCACATCACCCCCACTCCCCTGTGGCTGGAAGCAGCTTCTGTCCCTTCCTGCCTGCACAGTGTTGAAAGGCTGCTGGCCACTGACATAACCCAGCCACTTTCTGTCCCCTGGCTACAGAGCGGGTAAGAAGGGGTTAAGCCCTAAGGGTGCATTGTTCACAAGGGCCCAGGGAACCTGACTTCAGGGCTTCAGCAAACCTGGCCAGAGAGTTGACTCAACAGAGGAGGGTGTCTAGAGAACAGAGAAGCCCCAAGCTCCCTGGAGGCAGGACCTAGGGCAGTGGAGGGGTGAAGAGGGTGCTATGCCCCTGCCTGGGGGAGGGGGGGGAGGCTGCTGTGGAGCCTGCAGAGACAGGGCGGAAACAGGCTGGAAATCGCTTCCTCTCCCCAACTCCAGAGCTTAGCTGAGAGGCTTCTGCATGCCCGTGCTGTGCAGGTCTTTGGCACTTGCAGGGCTTGTCTCCTCCTGGCCAGTGCCCCGAGCCAGAGTGTCTTGGGCTTTCCCGGAGTGCCAGCCCAGCCAGAGGCAGTGCAGGAAGGAAGGAGCCTGCCGGCCAGGCTCTTGGTGAACGGAACGCTCCAACCAGGGGCTGGTTCTCTGCACAGCGTTGGGAGGGGGACACACTCTGCCGGGGAAGATATGAAGGAGCAGTGGAACTAGGTGGGTGAAAGGGCAAAGCAGGGAGAGGAGAGTGAGGGGGGAGCACGTAAAGGGCCAATGGGTGGGTAGCAGAGATGACACATAACATGACTGGCTGCACTCAGCAGCCACTGCAGCTTGGAGCTTGCAGCCAGTGCTGTCCGGAAACGGGACGGGGGCAAGGCCCTGCTGGCCAAGATTTGGCACACAGCGGGGGCTATGCTGATGAACCAGCAGGGGTAGTGGCTGGCCCCGCATGCTGCAGCTTTGCCCCGCCCTTGCACACCTACCCCTATCGTTGGCCACTGAACCACCCCCTTCCCTCCTCCCGGCTGGTGGGTGGGCAGCTGGAGAGCAGGGACCCACCGGTACTGGTGGGGCGGGAGACAGAAAATACAGGACAATTTGCCTGTTTTTAAGAAAAAGTCAGGACGCCTGCAGGAGGGCTTAAATATGGGACTGTCCCTTTAAAAATGGGTCGTCTGATCACCCTAATTTTAGAGATACAGATACAGAAGATTAAAATATATACTACAGGCAGTATTTTAGTTTCACAGCAATGTATTTGGTATGCATGTTGGATTCAGTAATTGTGGCTTGTGTTTGAAAACTGAAAATATCCATATGTATAATACTGAAGTTTACTGCATACTACTGAGATTTCAACTCTCCATGTGATATGTTTGGATCACTAATTACTCATTACACATTCCCTCACTGTTCTTTTCAGTGACATATTTGTACCAGACACTGAAAGATTACATCTAGAACATCAATTGGTACATAAATATTTATGAATACTTAAGTGGAATAATCAAGTGTAATAAACTCTCCAGAGATACTGCTGGTGACTGAAGAGGGTTTTAAGATTCATATGATGTGTACATATATGTGGAATGAAAAATATTAACATTTGCTTTGTTAGTTCCCTGTATTATTAGCTGAATAGCTCTCTGTGTCAAATCTCCATTTAAACATTTGGGGGTGATGAAGAGACATGTGGACTGATGGGGTGTGGGATTTGGGGGTGATGGACTGATGTGGACTGATGAGTTTATTTCTCGGGAAAGCAAAAGACTGATAGCAGAGGAACATTTTTAAAATCTCACGTGTCTGCCAAGCTCATAATTTTTGAACAGTTGGGGTTGATAATACTAGTTTTGTGAAGTACAGTAGGCAAGTATTTACTTGGGACCTAACATAAAATCATAATTTCACCTGAAACCTGGGTTTTAAGATGTGAGATTCTAGTGCAGATTGAGTTTAACATCTTAGTTTTAACATTCATGTGTTTGTATTCAGTCGGCCATATCCTCAATTAGTAAATCGGTGTAGCGTTGACTTAAGCAGGAGCTATGTTGATTTACACCACCTCGTACAATACACTTTAATGTACTCTCAACACCCTATTTATGATCTTATTTCTTTAGGGAAGAACAAGGCTTTTATTTCTTATGATATGTATGAGCAATGTTATTTCTGGTTCCATGTTTGCATCTTGCATGATTTCCCTAGCTTGAAATATAGAAAGCTCCAACAATCAAGATTCTTTTTGTGTTATAGATCTACATCACTCAGCCACTAATACAGTGTATAAGATTCCTAATGTGACAATCAAATTTCATTTTTTTTAAACAGGCAATATTCTAACTAATGGGGGACAAGTAAGAGAAAAAGTTCAGCTATTTTCGTATATCTTTTAAAGACGTTTGCTTTGCCTATATTTGGCCACCTGTTATTGTTGCTTTCTGCAAATATAAGCAAATTTCATTGAAGTGAATATTCACAGAAAGCAAATGTTGTTAAAACTTTGTAGATATCCTCTCCAACGTATGGCTGGTTGAAAAATATCAACTTTCAAAAATATTTGTACCAAAAAGAAATAATGGAAATTTTGGCAAAAATGTCTTTTTCCCCAATCAGCTGTAATCCAGAATGTCCATTTTACCATATAGAGACAGTCTCTGAATGAATGGTACTGAGGTAAAAGAGGAGGGAAAAAATCCAGATATTGTTTTTTAAATGAGCAGCAAATATGAGATGGGAGTGATATATAACCCCAAAACAGCAGCTTCATAAAGCAGATTGTAACATTGTCTTCAATGTATAATTTTGATGTATTAGTTTTGTTTGTTTGTGATGCTCCCAGAATGCTTCAGCAGACAGGCATTGTAATGCTGAGCAACTCCACACAAAATAATTGGGGTGCAGGAGAGGAGGACAACTCCTTTATAACCTTTAGCCCAGTGCTCAGTTAGGTTGTGGGAGACCCTTGTTCAATTTCCGCCCATTCACTGATGAGAAGCAATTTGGTGTTTCCCACTTCTCAGGGGAGTTCCTTCACCACTGGTCTATGGAGACATTCTCACACCCTTTGCCCCACTTAGTATTTAACAACAGTGAAATGGCTTCCCCAAGAGAACGCCCTACATCAGATTATCCCCATAGTGAAGTGGTGAGGGCACTCAGCTGAGAGGTAGGGAAACCCTGTTCAAATCCTCTCTCTTTTCCAGGCAGAGGAGAGAAGTGAACGAGGTTCTCCCACATCTCAGATAAGTAACCTAATCATGGGACTAAAGTTTATAAAGGAGCCTGCCTCCTCCCACTGGCATTTCTGGATGCCTAGACTGAGGTGTACCCAGAGGCAGAAATTTAGGTGCCTAGGGAAGTTTTTCAATAAACATTTAGGCACTGAGTGTAGGTGCCTACAGGGTTAGGTGGCAGCCAAGTAGCGATTATATGGTTTGCAGCTGTACCTAAAAATGCAATTTCAGCATCTCTATCTGGAGTTTATGCATCTAATTCCCTTTGTGAATCTGACCCCCAAATACCAAAAATGAAATCATATTTATATAAAGAAATCCCTCATTAAGGGTCAAATTTGGACATCGTTACCCACAATGAGAAGCATCTCACTACACTAATGCTTCCATTGTATGTCAGTGGAACAACTCTTGTGATACAATAATACTCAATGTGAGCAGGTATATCAGATCTGGTCCTAAATAACTAGCCAGAGGCAAAAGTTCTATCTTCAGCTATGCAATTTCAGGTGGACTTGTGTGACACACACAGAACTACCTTCACCCTTTGTGTAAAAAAGCATTGGTTTCAATAATGTTCCACCAGAGATGCAATTTTCAGTATCTGACTGAAACAGTAATGATCCTCATTTAAATATTTTAAGCAAACAGGCCATCATTTTCTTAAATAAAGAAAATCTCTGCTGGAATACTGATGAGGTATTTGAGCTGTGTAGAAGAATCACAAATTCTTAGGATGAAGGATAACAAAATGGGCAGTCCACCATTACCCCTTTTAAATTGAATTTTCCTATTAATGTGTGTCATATCTCCACTGAGTTATAATTAAGATGTTTGTCAGCAGCTCACTCCAAATTCTCCTTGTTCTCTTGAGCACGCAGCAATTATTTGTCAATGGTTTTGCGATTATAACAAATGATGCTTAAAAAATTGTTTTCCTGAATATTTATAGAAGAGTGAGGGAAGTTGGCTGTATCTTTTATCATATAGTTTAGTCATGCTTATTAAAGGTTTAATCATAGTGGTTTTAGCCATTGTAATGGATTTTGCAGGGGAGTTCATATTTTACAATCAAGTAGAAAAAGTCTGAATATTGTGTTCTTTACAATTATAATATAATTAATCAAAAATGTGTGTAATTTCACTCTCAGAAAAAAATGTGCGTAGATGGGGCTCAGAACTTTGCAGGTTCAGGCTTTTTGTGTTTGGATATTTAATTATTCTACAAGATGGCCAAGCAGTAGGGCCCCTGATGTCATTACACCGAAAATAGTCACCCAGCAAGGTATCACTCAAAGCATAGAAAAGGAAGACCTCTAATGGTAAATGTAAGTCTCTTGGACATTTTGAAAATAAAAATGTCACTGGGGTTATTTCTGAGAAAGAGAGGCAAAGACACGAAAAGGTGCTTTCAGTCAGAAATTTTACTTTTCCATTAGCCTCTCTTTCTCAGGCCTAAGTGATGTGTGTGTAAGAAAGAGATGGTGTTTGTCAAGGTTCCTTCCCCACTCTGAACTCTAGGGTACAGATGTGGGGACCTGCATGAAAAACCCCTAAGCTTATTTTTACCAGCTTAGGTTAAAACTTCCCCAAGGTACAAACTATTTTACCTTTTGCCCTTGGACTTTATTGCTGCCACCACCAAGCGTCTAACAAATATATAACAGGGAAAGAGCCCGCTTGGAAATGTCTTTCCCCCCAAAATCCTCCCCAAAATCTACACCCCCTTTCCTGGGGAAGGCTTGATAAAAATCCTCACCAATTTGCATAAGTGAACACAGACCCAAACCCTTGGATCTTAAGAACAATGAAAAAGAAATTAGGTTCTTAAAAGAAGAATTTTAATTGAAGAAAAGGTAAAAGAATCACCTCTGTAAAATCAGGATGGTAAATACCTTACAGGGTAATCAGATTCAAAACACAGAGAATCCCTCTAGGCAAAACCTTAAGTTACAAAAAGACACAAAAACGGGAATATACATTCCATTCAACACAGCTTATTTTATCAGCCATTTAAACAAAACAGAATCTAACGCATATTTAGCTAGACTACTTACTAAGTGCTAAGACTCCTTTCCTTTTCTGTTTCCAGCAAAAGCATCACACAGACAGAGGGAACCTTTGGTTCTCCCCCACTCCAGCTTTGAAAGTATCTTGTCTCCTCATTGGTCATTTTGGTCAGGTGCCAGTGAGGTTATCCTAACTTCTTAACCCTTTACAGGTGAAAGGGTTTTTCCTCTGGCCAGGAGGGATTTTAAAGGTGTTTATCCTTCCCTTTATATTTATGACAGTGTTGTCCACAATTATTCCTATACAACCATATTAAGCTCATGGTATTTCACAGGAGTAAGTAAAAGAAGAATACAACCCTATATTTTTGCAGTGAGGTGGTTGGACTGCACTGTGTATATCCCCAAACTTTGCATATGTAATGTTACAGCACCCTGTACTCTGGAGACAGTCTATATCTGTTTTTCATCTCCCACAATACACACAAGCATAACTCTATTGATATCATTGGAGTCAGTCCTGAATAAAACTTGTCAAGACTGGAATCAGGCCACTGAGCTTATAAAGATATCTACCTATACAGTAAAATCTAGCTCCTCTTAAATGCCTGTTGCTTTTTGGTCTTTACCTCTACTCTGCTTTAATAACCACTATACCATGAAATGTAAGAATGGCCATACGGGTCAGACCAATGGTCCATCTAGCCCAGTATCCTGTCTTCCAACAGTGGCCAAAGCTAGATGCTTCAGAGGGAATTAACAGAACATGGCAATTATTGCATGATGCATCCCCTGTTGTACAGTCCCAGCATCTGGCAGTTAGAGGCTTAGGGTCCTCTTAAGGACATTGCATCCCTAACCATCTTAGCTAATAGCCATTGATGGACCTATCCTCCATGAACTTATCTAATTCTATTTTTAACCCAGTTATAGTTTTGGCCTGTACAACATCCACTGGCAACGAGATCCACAGGTTGACTGTGCATTGTGTGAAACCCACCACTGAGAGCTGATCAGAAATTTTCCATTGAAATGATTTTGACAGAAAAAGCAGTTCCTGACAAATCTAATTTTCTGTGTGGAAATTTCAATATTGTTCAAATTTTTAAATTTTCCCAACAAAATCTAAACAAAATATTTCATTTACAGTTGTTTTGACCTGAATTAAAATATATGAGTTTGTTGAACCAAAATAAAATATTTCATTTTGAGTCAGTTCAATATTAAACTGCACAAGCCTGTGTTGCCACATTGCCTCATAGAAGCTGTAGTCTGGTGACTCGTGCATCCATGCTATTCTGTGGGCGGACTACTTACTCCATGACACACCTCCATCTCCCATCTGACCAAATGATGTGGTGCATCATAGGAGACATGTGACTATTGTGCTTCATGGAAGATAAGGTCCAGCCAGCAAACCCAGCTCATAGGGAAGAGGCAGCAGAACTATGACCCTCATGAGGCACAAATGTACCAGAGTGAGATTCAGTGTAATGTCAAACTGACTCAAAAATGTTTTGACATTTCTAAATAAAAGAAAAAAAAGAAGATGTTTTTGTTCCATAAAATAATGTTAATCTGTTTTTTGGCCAATTCAGGATTTAAAAAGTCAGAATATGAGAATCTGCATGGGACCTTAATTCCGATTTTTGCTTTGCCTTGTCACCTCTGTTTTAGAAAAGAGGATAGGATATTTTATCTTCCTAGCCAATTTTAGACTGTGGAAGATGGAAGAAAACAGACCATCCTTTCTATTGCCTTAGGACAGAAAGATACATCACTACCTGTACACAATGGATTCTGTTCCCAGCTTCATTGCAATATTACAACTGTCCACAAGTTGAAACCTAGTACAATACTTACAAAATAAAGTTTGTATTGAAATGCTTTTTTTTCCTTTTATTTGGAGACAAAATTCTGGTGAAGCAATTCCTCAGTTTTTGTGGCAGGCCACTGAGAATGGGGTAGGACTGTCCTGGGGCAAGGACACCCCAGCCAGTGGAGGGTGAGTACTCCCTGTCCCCCTTGTGGACAGAGGGAGGGGCAAATAAATCGACTGAACTGCCCTTGGCCTCAGGGCTGTAAGGCTAATGACCAGTGTCTATAGTGTTGGCCTTGCTCCCAGGGCTGTAAGGCTTAATGGCCCAAGTCAGGAAAATGGGCTGCCACATAGGGGCAGGTGGCAGCCAGAATAGGGGAACCCAGGCCCTCCCTACTCCACTGGGTCCCAGCCCAGGGTCCAGTCAGTGGCTAGGGTCTCCACCACTGAACCAGCGGGGATCCTGACTGTAACATGCTGACTGTTCTCGGCCACATGGCTGGCACCCCCCAGCCTACTTCCTATCATTTCGTTGGTAGTCATGCTCCAGGTGTCTCTGGGGTCTCCAGGAGACTCTAGGTTCTCCTGGACCTCTGCTGGTGCCTGAGTATCCACCGGGGCTTCAGTGTCTCTGATTCCCACTGTTGGAGTCTCTGGCACTTCCCAGGCTGGAGCCTGCAGTGAGTGTCCTTCGTCCTTGGCTGTCAGCCCAGACTGAGATGAGCTGCTCCCTTTTACACTACTGCTACACTTGGAACATGCCCATTAGGGGTGAGGGAGCGTGGCTTCCTCAGCCCACAATGTGGAGTTAACTCTTCCCCATTCAGTGTGGGGTTAGTGCATCCCATTATAAGGATTGTGTGTTCTTGAAACAGAAAGATTAATTTATTTGAGACCACTTCACCCATACAGAGTAGCTAACTCTTGACTTGCTATAAAATAACATTTAGTGTTACCTTTCAGCTCCTGGATGCATGTGATTATGTGAGAATTTGAGCTGTCCTGTAAAAATAGTTTCTATCCTTCATGGTTGTGGCAAAAGTCAAGAAAAATAATTCCTCCTTTCCCCTCCCCCACCAATCATGAGATTATTTTAAGAATCATGTGATTGGAGTAAAGGGGATGATTGGTTAATGATTTTTGAAAACTTGGATATAGCAGTACTATCTATACCATCCATAAACACTGCCTGCACTAGCATCTTCTATTAGAAACAGATGACCTTTTGTTAGACAGAGCAGTGAATAATGTGTCCCTTTGGAGGATAAAGTGTCCTTACACATTCCTACCATGCAGCGGCTTCACCTCTGTATGCTGTCACCCGGTGTCTGCTCCATGGAAATATACCCTTTTCGTAAAAGATTTGAGTGCTAGTGACTGATGTAATTTAAAGACTCCCAACCCAGCAGCAGGGTGGATGGACTTTTTTTTTCCTGTAGTCACCTATTTTGTAACAAGTAGAGCACATCTGAAAACAGGGGTGCAATCATGCAGCTAATGCCATCACAGTAGGCAATGGATAGCAGTCTAATGCCATGGCCTCATTTACAATTTTAGGATGCATGCACAGGTGAATTCCCCAGCCCCGTCTCTTGGCAACGAAATTTAGAGACCTAAGAGAGTCAATATATTTAGTAGTATCAGTTCATCAAAAAGAAAAGGAGTACCTGTGGCACCTTAGAGACTAACAAATTTATTTGAGTATAAGCTTTCGTGAGCTATAGCTCACTTCATCGGGTGCATTCAGTGGAAAATACAGTGGGAAGATATATATACATAGAGAACATGAAACAATGGGTGTTACCATACACACTGTAATGAGAGTGATCACTTTACGTGATTTGTTAGTCTCTAAGGTGCCACAAGTACTCCTTTTCTTTTTGTGAATACAGACTAACACGGCTGCTACTCTGAAATCAGTTCATCAAGTTACTGAACTTTGTTTCCAGTGCTTAGGATGGTGAGTGAAGTAAGTTGCGCAGCCTGTAACTGAGGTAATTTCAGAGAATATTGCTAGCCTGTGCCTGGAGGAAAATAAAATAAAACAAGTCATAGATTAAAATAAAATAAAACAAACTGCATTAAGTTAGCTCCCCTTTAACCACAGAGAACTCAAGTGAGTTGAAGAATCTGAAGCTGTAAGAAGAGGGAATGGTGGGTGATTCTTGGACAGAAAGTGCATAGCAGCCATGGCCTGTCAGACTACCCTAAAGGACATAGTTCACAATTTGTGTTGGCTCTCTGCACAGGAGTGAAATTTATACTTTGTGCCATCTGATTCAATGTGTGCCCCACTTTAAAACTCACAATAACAGAAGGGAAATGCATGGACATCCGTATATGTCTTTCAAAAGTTTTAATAATCAGCCTATTAATAGATTAGGTACACTGCATGTATCACTCCTGAGTGCTTTTTTTATTTAGTAAGACCCATACTATTACATATGTTTCCAGATTTATATTCAGACCACATTCCTTCTGAAGTAACAGTGTTTTCATGAGATGATGAATGGATTGAAGTAACCCATCTAGACAGAGAAAGATATCATCTTAATAATCTGATATTTTATGTTCTTTGTTATAATTACTTTTGCCTCAGATTAATGAATTCCATTTACAGTAGCAAGACTAGCAAATGAAAACCATTCAGCATGAGTCTGAAATATAATGGAAAGATGAGACTATCTGGTATGTGAGGCATACATTGAAGTATTCAAAAGTCATTATTTACCAAAAGAGAAAAAAATGATTTTTCCGTAATATAAATTGTATGAAAAAGAAATCTCTTCCCCCCCACACACACCCTCAAACCCCCTCCCCCCCCCAAAAAAAGTTGAATGCATTTACATTCTTGAATACAATTACAGGGGCCACTGAATGAAAAGAGTAAAGCTTTCAATCTTCCTCTCAAAATAAATCTTTCTTGCTGCTTATTCTTCTGCTCTGTACAGTATGCCCTTCCTATCACCATGATTACTCCATGTAAAATAAAACATATACTCTTTAAATAAATTAATAACTTGAGTTTTTGGCAATTATGCCTGTTATCAAACTAAAGACACAGTACACAATACAGATATTCAAGGACACATTTTTTTTTTACCCTTGCTATATAAACCTAGCTAACCTTTGCATATTTAGTGTAGATTTATTGATTTCAAGCTGCACATGTTCCTTCTCATGAGAAACACACATTTCTTTTATATGAACGTACCAAGGGAAAAAAATATCACATAGTGTTACTCCGTGACACTTGAATAAAATACAAAAAATATGAAACAGAATGCACCACTCACAGTAGAAGAATAGAAAACTAAGCAGGGGCAAGGTTCAGATTCACTGCTCACTTTACTTTGTTTTAGATTATTGCTGGAGGAACTATGCTTATTGGGAATAGGTGGAAAGGAAAAACAGGAGAACATACTGTTAACATGAGTAATTCCAAGTGTTCCCTGGGAGATGTTTTCTAAAAGAAATAGGTAAGTATTTCACAGAGAATACACAACAGTTTTCTGATTGAGTCATACAATCTAGTTTCTTTTTCCATAGTTAAATATACAGGCCCAAATCCTAAATCCCACACAAGCCCTTTAGAGTTGCAAAGGAGATCTCCGTGCTGTCCTGCCCTGCCCAATCCAGCAGATGGTTAAATTGGCTATCAACAATAAGCAGCTGTTACTTAGATGTTTATGCCCAGTAAAACCAATGAGATTGAGTCCACAGAGACCTAGAGTGGAGAGGGACAGCATGCAAGTAAGCTGTACACACCCTCCGCCAATCTAGGTAGATCCTATTCTTCTTTCTCTTTGCTGTGCCAGAAAAAACACTCATGTACAAGGAGAAATAGTAGCGATGCAGTGCCATATGTATGTGGGATATGCTTCCTGCCCAGAGGGAAGGCAGAAGTGTTTTGGAATCATCAGCAGCAAGTGAGATGCCTTTGTCCCCTCTTTCAGTAATAAATGAATGTTCTGTTATTACTAAGCTCATGCAGTCACAACCCAATGTCCCCCTACCTCAGGGATTCCCCTGAGGAAGCAGATTGGCATTGTATGTTGCTAATGCTGTTGCAGGCATTGCAAGGTAATTTGGGAAGGGTTAGCGAGTGTGGAGTGAAATATTCCTTTGCAGGCTGCGAGAGGCCGAAGCGGGAGGAAGGGAGAAAGGAATGGGTTAACTTGACGCTCCAGCTAGGTCTGAAGATAAGACGCTGACTCCAGCCCAAGGCCACCGCACACAACTGACTCTCAGCTGCCTGCCAAGAAAGATGGGGGCCTAGATTCCAACCCTGAACAGCCGTGAGAAAGGAGGATTCAGCTGAACAGAACTGCTGGGGCTGCAAAAACTAGTGAGACAGTGAAGACCAGTGAGGGGGAAAACAATGGTTTTCACATCCCAAACAACAGTTTTTGTGTCCCTGAAGCCAGTGTGTTTTGAGCAAGCTGAGGAAGCCATGGTAGGCCAGTTTGGACTGGTACAGAGAACACGGGTGACAGAGGTCCCTGAACGAGATGCCCCCAAAAGACCCCAGGACTTAAAACCCTCCCGGGAGCTAAAACAAATCGGAGATCAACAGCGGACCCTGGACGACCTGTGCACAGGACAAAACTCCCATCCACCTCTCTCCCTCTTCTTCTTACGTTACACCCAGGTTTGGCCAGCCTCGGGTAGCGCGTGTGTAAGTATGAAAGTGGGTTAGAGCTTAGGGGCACTAACGCTTTCTTCCTTCCTCTGAGTGATGTGGGGAACTGCCAGCACTCCCCGCTGTTATTTTACTTAATTTTATTAATAAGGACACTTGGTGTGCTCCTTCATCTCCTCCCCTAATGATTCTGCAGCCTCAGCCTGATCACCTGACATGTCAGACAGGTTGGTAACATAAATCTGTCACAATGCCAGTGCCATCATTCCAGGGATTCTATCTGGCTGAGTTAACCCACCAAGGAGGAGACCGTGAGGTCACACAACAGTGATGGCAGCAGTTGGGATCAGCATGCAGTAGGGGAAGGAAGGGGAATGGGAAATGATAGCAGCAAAGAGGCAGTAGGGAACCTCAGGAATGGGTATATGCAGACCTAAATGCCCGGTTTTTATGCCTGAACCATTTACTGAGTCTGAGGGTGATTAGAGTGCCTGTATAGGATACTTTGAACGGGCTGCAAGAATGAATCAATGGTCTCAGAGAGGGAAGGTGGATTTTTGAAGTGATGCTGTTGAAAAGTAGGGCATGGCACATTTGTACATGCCTATCCCTCCCCGCCCCCCTGTGGTTCAGCCCAATTACACAGTTCTGAAAGAGGAATTAGAGCATCAGTTTATACCCCTCTCACATGAAGATGAGGCTCAAGGAGCATTTGCGTACTGGAAACGTGAGACCAGAGAAACGCTCAGAGACTGAGAATCCGCTCAAGCAGCTAGTAGCAAAAGCCTACCCAGAATGGGACACAGCAGGACAGGACAGGACAGCTCAGCATGAGACCACTTCATTGCTAATACTAACTGAGGAGATGTTCAGATACAACTACAGAGTGCAAAATTGCAAGCATTTGCTGACGACATCATGCTAGCAAAGTGAATTAGAGCCGTTCCACAAGTAGAAAAGGTATGCATCAAGGATCTGGGGCCAGGGAATTCAGGGACACAGTAGAAAAGGTGACAGGATCAGTCATACAATTAAAATTCTACAGGAAGCAGAGGAAATACTGACAAGAGAAGTCAGATCCAAATGGAAAAGCAGCAGATAACGCTACAGCTACAAAAAGGTACTGAGATGGAGATGTGAAGGTTTTCAGTCAAAGGGAACAAGGCAACACCCTGCTCAGAATTCAGTGGGGCAACAAGTGAATTACCAAATGCCACAGAGAATTGGGCCTGCTAGAAATGTGGAAAAGCGTTGACATTTTAAATGGGATTAACCACTAACACTGCTATTGGACAGACTGATGCAGGGAATAGCACCATAAGCTATCTGCAAATTGTAGGCAAACGCAGTATCTGAGTGTCACTCCAGGGAGTAGTATCTATCTCCCTGAGAAGGTTGAGGTGTCTTATATAAGATCCTAATAGATTCTGGGGCACACAAGTTTCTGTGTTACCTAAAAGACTACAGAAAGCTTCCAGGGAGAGACCACAGAAACAACTCCCTGTTCTGGGGAGGGCAGAGCAGCAAATGGCCAAAGTCTGTATGGCAACATTCAATTGGTGTGGGATTTTATTGTGGCACAGGCCTCTTCTCAAGTAGCAGAGGTTGGGCATTGACTTATTGATTCAGTATAGAGTTAACTTTATTATGGGGGATTAAATGTGCTCTATAGTTAGAAACACCTTCCTGTATTTTGTCTGCAAGATGCCTCTGGTTTATGTAGGGTAGCTGTGGCAGAGAATGTAATAATTCCCTCATGTGTGGAAGGGGTAATGCCAGGATAGGTCATAGGAACAGCAAATATTGACAAACTAGAGAACATTATGAAGCCATTGAGTGGGACATTGGGAAGGTATGATTTGCTGCTGGCATGCACTCTTGGAACTGCAAAAAGGAGCTTCACTGGCCCAAATACCTAATTTAATAACAGAACTTCAGATTTTAAAAGCATGGTATTAAATTAGGGGAGGTTTTGTCCCTTCCTTGTTCTGGAGAGGAGGGAATAAAACAAATGAAAAACCACATAATGGCCAACTTATCAAAATGGGCCCAACACCGATCACATACACTCTCAATCAGATTTTGACAAGAAGGTTTATGTAAATGCAGATGCCGTATCTTGCATTCCAAACAAATCAAGATGGATGTAGTAGTAGAGACTCATATGCTGCCACAGTGATTCCTGAGAGTGGTGACATAGCATGTCAGGGATGGTGATGAAGTCTGAGCAAGACAGAGATCCTCTCTTGCAACAAATAATCAATCGTTGGCCAGTTAGCTATCTGATGTAGTCAAGTTTCAAAGCTTAGATCATGGAAAGTCTACCTGTCCCTTTTTATTAGTGTTCCATGTTTTACAAATACTATGTATGACCAGGTGGAAGGTATTCTGGGGTAGAAAAGATCACAGCCAGGCTCTACTGGCTGGGACGGAAAGCAGCTGTGGAGCCCCTAGAAAATTGTCACCAGCTGTGGCACAAGGAAATTGTTAGGTACCATTTTCAAGGCAACCTTAGTCACAACAAATGTGACATTTCCTTTTTATTGGCTCATAAAATGGGCTGGGCCACCAACTGGGCATAAAGATTCCATGTTTTCATAGTTTGTTCTTTTATCATTTGGTTTGTTATGTAGATGAAAGGCCAAAAGAGGGGTCAGTATGGCAGAGTTATTGTGCTGGTTGGGTGTGTGCCACATATACAGATACCACCGAACGGGTGTGGCTTTTTCTAGTGGGGAGGACCTAGCTCTCAGGAAGTTGTGGGGAGCAGGGTGGTCCTTCATGCCTGCAGGTAAAGGAAAAAGTGTTTTGGAATCAGCAGCCCCAGGTGTCCCCTCTTCCAGTAATACATACATGTTCTGTTATTTATTTAGTTCATTCCTGTGTCATCATTCCAGGAACTCTGCCTGTTTGTGCTAACCCACCAAGAGGGAGCCTATGCGGACATGCAATACTACTACAGCCCTACTGTCATTTTGGACTCCTCCTTGGAATGCTTACTCCTTCCTTCTGCCACCCCAACACCCTACCTCCCCAGTTAAAATCTTGCATCCACTCTATTGACATAGTGATTTGTTCAACATGTTGAAAACACCATATACTGAAAACTGCTCAACAGTGGCGTATCTGCCCTTGCAATGCCTGTGCTCCCTGCTGAAAGCCCTGGAGTGCAGGAGAAAAAAAGGCTGTATGTACTGATCATTTTTCTCCCTTTCCTTTTTGCACCTCCATTTGCCTTCTGGGATTGCCTCCTTTACTTCTGGTATATCACACACTGTTTCTATGGGACTCTCTTTTTGCAGCGAAGAAGAGCTACAAAAAAGGGGAAGCTTTCCTTTGAACTTGCTCTGTGTGTGTGTGCAGCTTGAAAGATCTTTTCTCCTCACAGTCTTACATGTGCCTTTGTGTTCATTTACTGGTCATCAACCAATAAACTACTTGGAAATGCAAAAAGCAAATTAACACTGCACTTTGAATCCTAAACTCATATTTATATTTTCATCATAGGCCTTTTGACAACATTTTACAAAGTCTGACATTAGAAATTTCATCCCTTTTACAAAACAGTAAATTATGTCAGGTTTACATAGTACAGTGAAACCTAGCAGATCTCGTTGACATTTAGGAGGGAAAGTATAGTATATGGCCAACTGTGAGACAGGGAATAGTCAATAGGCAGACTGGAGGTCAGTAGGCGGACTGCCAGATGTTTTTGAATGGACCTCAACATTTTTATTTACTTGTTATCATTATTGTATTTTTTTTTTATTATTTTCTCTGGAATCTGGACCTTGACTAGACCTTGCCCAAGAAATTTGGACCTTGCCAAAAAATAATTAACTACCCGTGCAGAGGCGTCATTAACCATGCATGTTTACAAGCTACTATCTGAGGGCATGTCTACACTATGAAATTAGGTCGATTTTAGAGAAGTCCATCTTTAGCAACCGATTTTATACAGTTGATCGTGCATGTCCCCACTAAGCGCATTAGGTCAGCGGAGTGCGTCCTCAATACCGTGGCTAGCATTGACTCACGGAAAAGTGCACTATGGGTAGCTAACCCACAGTCCCTGCTGCCCATTGGAATTCTGGGTTAAGCTCCCTATGCCTGATGGGGCAAAAACATTGTTGTGGGTGGTTTTGGGTATGTGTTGTCAGTCTCCCTTCCTCCATCCCTCCTTGAAAGCAACAGCAAACAATCATTTTGTGCCTTTTTTCCTGGGTTATCTGTGCAGACGCCATAGCACAGCAAGCATGGAGCCCACTCAGCTGTACACTGCTTTTGTGAGTATTGCAAACACCTCGCGCATTATTCTGCAGTATGTGCAGAGCCTAGCTAGGAGTTACCAGCACAAGGAAGATTGTGAGGAGGACATGGACACAGACGTTCCTGAAAGCACGGGATATGGCAATTGGGATATCATGGTGGCATTGGGGCATGTTGATACAGTGGAACGCCAATTCTGGTCCCGGCAAACAACCACAGACTGGTGGGACTGCATAGTGCTGCAGGTATGGGATGATTCCCAGTGGCTTCAAAACTTTTGCATGCATAAGGCCACTTTCATGGAACTTTGTGAGTTGCTTTCCCCCACCCTGAAGCGCAGGAATACCAAGCTGAGACCTGCCCTGACAGTTGAGAAATGAGTTGTGATAGCGTTGTGGAAGCTTGCAATGCCTGACTGCTACTGGTTAGTCGGGAATCAATTTGGAGTGGGCAAAACGACCTTGGGGGCTGCTGTGATCCAAGTAGCCAGGGAAATCAATACCCTTCTGCTGAGAAGGGTAGTAACTGTGAAATGTGCAGGGCATAGTGGATGGCTTTGCTGCAATGGGGTTCCCTAACTGTGGTGAGGCGATAGACAGAACGCATATCCCTATCTTGGCAGTGGACCACCTTGCCAAACAGTACATAAATGGCAAGGGGTACTTCTCAATGGTGTTGCAAGCACTGGTGGATCACAAGGGCCGTTTCACCAACATCAACGTGGGATGGCCAGGAAAGGTGCCTGACGCTCGCATCTTTCGGAACTCCATGCTATTCGGAAAGCTGCAGGAAGGGACTTTCTTCCCAGACCGGAAAATTATCGTTGGGGATGTTGAAATGCCAATAGTTATCCTTGGGGACCCAGCCTACCCCTTAATGCCCTGGCTCATGAAGCCGTACACAGGCAGCCTGGACAGCAGGAAGGAGCAGTTCAACTATAGGCTGAACAAGTGGTAGAACGTGCCTTTGGGCATTTAAAAGGGCACGGATGCAGTTTGCTGAGTAGGTCAGACCTCAGCGAAAGCAATATTCCCATTGTTATTGCTGCTTGTTGTGTGCTCCATAATATCTGTGAGAGTAAGGGGGAGATGTTTATGGCAGCGTGGGAGGTTGAGGCAGATCACCTGGTGACCAAATTTGAACAGCCAGACACCAGGGCAATTAGAAGAGCACACCGAAGTGCGCTGCGCATCAGAGAGCATTTGAAAAACAGTTTCATGACTGACCAGGCTAAGGTGTGACAGTTGGTGAAGGTACTTCCCTGTAAGCCAATCCCTCTCCCCCCTTCGACCACACCTGGCATAGGAAATAAAGTCCCTAGTGTTCTGAATCTTTAATTCTTTATTTATTTAAAAAAAAAAAAACCCTTGAGATCTCTGGCAATGCTAACTAGTAAAAGGAAGCCCGAGTGTACAAAGGGTTTGATAATGGGGTAGGGTGGGGGAGGAGGGAAGGACAAGGTCACATTGCTTATTGTAGCCACACTACAAATCAAAGCTGTTTGAATGACAGCCTTCTGTTGCTTGGGCCATCCCCTGGAGTTGAGTGTCAGGGTGCCCGGAGCCTCCCTCCCCCCGTGTTGTTGGGCATCTGGGTGAGGAAGATATGGAACTTGGTGAGGAGGGCAGGCAGTTATACAATGAATGCAGCGGGGTTCTGTAGTCCAGTTGACTCATCATGTCCATTTGCTCCTACATTAGCCGCAGCGTCTCCTTCTGCATGTTACGATCATGCTCACTGTATTCTTTCTTGGCCTCTGCCACCGAATGCCTCCATGCATTCAACTGTGCCCTATCAGTATGGGAGGATGCAGGAGCTCTGAAAACATGTAATCGCGAGTGTGTTTTTCCGCCTTCTAATCTGTTATAACTTCAGGGTTGATGAGGAGAGCATAGAAACATTTGAGGCTGTGGGGGCCAGGAGATGTCCCTGGAGGATTCCCGCTCCATCCCCAGACACATAAACAGACTTTTCCATTAGCTGTACTGGCCGTGAATGCATCCCAATTGTTCAGGGCAAATCAAACAAGAAACACAATTGCTTTTAACCCTGTAGTGTTGTTACAAATGTGCACTCATCAGAGGTATCTTCTTTGCCATCAAGGTCCGGGATCAATAGGCTGTGGCAGGGTACTGTCTCCAGGGTGAGGAAAAGGTCCTGGCTGCCGGGGAGAACAGATTCTCCGCTTGCCTGCTGTGCATTCTCCTCCTCTTCCTCATCCACAAAATCCTCATCCATGTTGCCCGAGGCTGCCACCTTGCAGGTGTCCACGGAGAGTGTTGGGGTACTGGTAGGGTCCCCCCCAGAAAGGCATTCAGCTGATCATAGAAGCGGCATGTCTGGGGCTCTGACCCAGAGCAACCATTTGCCTCCTTTGTCTTTCAGTAGGCTTGCCTGAGCTCCTTGATTTTCACGCAATACTGCTGTGTCTCCCTGGTGTAGCCTCTCTCCACCATGCCCTATGGGATTTTGGCATATATATCAGCATTTCTTCTGCTGGATTAGAGTTCTGCCTGAACAGATTCTTCTCCCCATACAGCAATCAGATCCAGTGTCTCCCATTTGCTCCATGCTGGAGCTCGTTTGTGATTCTGGGACTGCATGGTCACCTGTTCTGCTGAGCTCGCCACGCTGACCAAACAGGAAATTAAATTAAGAAGTTCCCGGTGCTTTTTCTGTGTACCTGGCTAGTGCAGCAGAGTTGAAAGTGCTGTCCAGAGTGGTCACATTGGAGCACTCTGGGATAGCTCCCAGAGGCCAATACCATCGAATTGCACAGCACTGTGTCTAGAGGAAGGTCAATTTTTGCACTACTCCCCTCATCAGGGAGGAGCACAGCAATCGATTTTAAGAGCCCTTTCAGTTGGCAGAACGGAGTTGGTTGTGTAGATGCATTCATTATAAAATCAACCTAACACAGCTAAATTTGACCTAACCTCATAGTGTAGACCAGGCCTGAGAATGGGTGATTCAGATGGAACTGGTGAGTCATGGGCATATATTAACATGCAGTACAATGAGCAAACCATATCTGGCCTTTAAAATCTTAATAGCCAGATCGCAGAGTGAGTTTGACTGTATATAGTCCTTATCTTTTGCTTCAAGGCTCATCTTTTCTCCCTGAGCTGCATGGAGCAGGGTGATGTTGGGAAAATATGGCAGTTTAGTGGGTGAGATTTATTATGTTGTTATATTCACTTTGCTGTTAAAGTAATGCTGTCAGAGGGTAATTGACCAGTTTGCTTATGATTAGAGTTGGGTTGGGAATTTTCTGGGAAAACATTAAGAAGTGACAGAAGAGGCATGAATCTCGTAGGAAAGCTCCGATCAGTACAGAACTCTAGTGCATCTTCTCAGCAAATCTAGTTATCTCAAGCACATTCAACCCATCCTCCACTCTCTACACTGTCTTCCCATGGTATAGAGATCAAGTTCAAGATCTTGGTGATTATGTTCAAGTCATTCACTGTCGTAGGCCTAGAATATATAAAAAATAAAGTTACCTACAGTTTCAGGATTAAGACTGATCAGTAACTCTGCTCCTCAGGATCCATTGAACTTTCAACCATAGGGTAAAGTTTGTCTGTGCAGGAGGGCACTTTCTGTGGGAATGTACCAAGGGCCATGTGCATTTCTTTGACCTTGTCTTCTCCAGTATGAACACATAACAGCATGTACATTTAAGGAAGCAATCACCAGCAAAATTCTACACTGTATACGTAATATACACCTTGCAGAGAGGAGGAAAGAGAGAAGAACCACACATGGCAGCCAGGTCACTTAATGTAGGTACTCCACTGATGAGGATTGTAACAGAACCTACATAGGACAGAATAGTGACGTGGTCACAGTCTACAAGTTCCTGCAGGGAAAAGAGACAGACATTTATTTAATCTTGTTTACAGTGTTGTTGTGTCCACACTGGACCTGAAGAATATCTCAGTATCTCTCATCAACAGAAGATGGTCCAATAAAAGATATTACCTCACCCACCTTGTCTCTCTACTCTCTTCAATCTAGCAGAAGACAAATCTGAATAGACAGCTCTTTAACAGAAAAAGTGTAAGAGATGCAATAGTTGGAAGCTGAAGCTAAACAAATTCAGACTGGAAATAAGGTATAGTTTAACAGTGAGGTACTAGTTACATTGGAACAACTTACCTAAAGATGTGGTAGATTTTCCATCACTGAACGTTGCTGGGTCATGGAAAGTGTCTATGTCTTTGTGTATCCTCCAATGCTGACAAGCTTGTGAGCAAGTTTTTCCCCAGAATAGATATAATGGACAGTAGTTAACCTTAATGACTGTACTCTGAGCACTCAATAGGCATGCTAAGTCCAGCTTGGGACGTACAAACTCAAGAGACACAGGAAGTTTTGGGAAGGAGATAGGGGAAGAGACAGGCATGCTTTTATAACAGGGGAGGCTCTGTTCAGTTGTAGAGCCAAACAAGCTGAAAGAAAGCTGGCCTGCAAGAGAGACAGAGAGAAAGCCTCCATGGTTGAGAAGATAATCAATGTACTGCCCGCCTCAGAACAACCCTGGGTGGCTCCAGAAGACTCTAACTCCAGCCCAAAGAATGATCTGAAGGCATGCGAAAATTGAGGCAGGGAAATGCATGAAGAATTTATTATTTTTGTATAGATTTGTGTATTATGCTATTAAAGGAAGAGCAATGATGGTTTAGAATCCTGTGCAAAGTTTGTCTATACGTATTTCACCTATCATATTCCTCTGAAGAAGTAAACTCTGGACCCAGAAGGCACACAAAGCTGGAGTTGTGGGTGAAAGTGTATTAAAGCCACAGAGATTCTGAGTGGTCAGCACTGGTTCCAGGGGCTGGGTTATTGGATCACAACTCATCAGTTCTTAGGAGCAGGTGCTAGACTGAGTGTCTGCTCCCCAAGAATGTTCCTAGGGACCCCAAACAGGGCCAGTGCCTCTACCTGGTTCAAACTCCAGAGGCTTAAAGCACTCCGAGTGAAGTGGGCACTCCCACAGCAATATGGTTAGGCACTTTAAGGGTGCCCAAGAGAATGTATTCAACTAGATCTGTGATACAGGAACAGTCTCACCTTCAGAAACTTCACAGAATTCCTGTCAATTAAAGACTCCAGTCCAAACCACACTACTAATCTTCAAGATAGTTTATTAAGTCATAAATGTTAAGGCTGGAAAGGACCACTATAATCATATAATCTGACTTCCTTTATAACTCAAGGCATAGAATTTCACTCAGTAATTATTGCATCAAACCTAATAGTGTGTGACTAAATTAGAGCACATATTTTAGAAAGACATCCAGTTTTGAAATAAAGATTTCGAGTGATGGAGAAATCCATTACATGCCTTGTCAAGTTGTTCCAATGGTTAATTACACTTTGGTAAAAAAGTGCACCTGGAATTTGTCAAGCTCTAACTTGCAGCCATTGGACCTTATTTCCTTCTCCCCAACCTTCCAGCTTCCTGATGCCATAACTACTACTTCTTCAGCCATTTAATATCATAGTTCTCTCTCCACAGTGGGTGGTAAATCCTTTTCTGATATTCCCCATTTTCTGGAAACAAACAGGAATCTTTTTAAAAAGATATTCTACAATAATTAACTAAGACCCTACAGCTTATAATAGCCTTCTTATATTCTTTGGAGAGCATCCTTGTTTTATACCGGACTATCTTTCCCCATAAGCATCTGTATCTAATTGACTCCCTGATAATTCAACTCCTATCTCTTCTCCCTGAACTATACTACCTAAACTGCTCTTATATGACTGTAGGGGACTTCAGTATAGGGCCAGTAGGCCTAGTGGTCAGGCTGTGGCCAGTTTCTCAGAATACTGGGATGGCTCTTGCAGGCAGTCAGGATGGTCCAGTGGCCAAGTCACAGTTCATTCCTCCTCTATCCCGGAGTACTCTGGAATCTCTCAGGTAGCTGGGGGACGAGGGAAGGGGGATCTGGGCCCTCCCTCTCCACCAGGTCCCAGCCCCAGAGGAGAGAGGCAAGGGGTGGTTCAATTCCTTCTAGCAGCCACTCTAGATCAGCCTCCCTTGGACCCCTTTGTACCTTTCCGGTTTTCCCTTCATTTTGAGTCATGACCCCAGCCTTATGGGCCTAGTCTCAGTAATTTGAAGCCTCAGCTAAGGATGGCGTGGAGGTATCCCAGCCTCAGAGTTCAGTTGTTCTCCCTAATCAGAGAGAAGGGGGGAAAGGCATAGGGGCAGACCCCTGGCCTCCCAGCGGAGTCTTACGCACAGTCCCAGTCCTACCCCCACAGATGGTCTGCTTCAGCAGCTACCACATCTGCCTTCTTGCAGCCATTCTCTCCTTCAATCTCCCCCTCACCTGACTGTCAGGGCTCCCATTTTAGCGGGTCCTCCACAGGGACCATGCCTGGCAGTTACTGAGGGGCAGGGCCTTCTTGGCCCAATACATTGCTCCACCACACCTTTAACCTTAGTGTGTGGTCTGTAAAACCCCATTACACCAACTATCCAATTTTATTCATGTTACACTTTCCACTTGCTCAGTCATTTTCCATGAAAGTTGGGCTTCACTTTATCCATTTCACTTCAGTCTTTCTACAGTAACAGTTATTTTTATATTGTTTGACATATGATTTACTTGGTATAGAATTTGCATGGATAATCTGTTCTGTAGTCAGCTTTTTGAAACATTCTGTGGCACATTTAAGAATGACACTGCAAAAAATGAATAGTAATGCATTATATTTCCAATATTTAACATTTAGACTGCTCTCCACATTCCAATAGGTGGGAGGCATTGTATTCTATCAATGTACATACATATTTTATTGATTTACTTGTGTGATACAGCATGGCCAGAGGGCAGCAGGAGAGTGTTTTTTTTTTTTAAGCAAAAAGGTGTTTTTATTTGCATAACACACTTACAAAATAAAAACCAAACAGCATATGCAATGTGTAACACAGCAGCCAATCACAATTGTTTTCTCATTAGCTTCAGGGGAAGAAAGTGTTCAAGCTTGCCTGGGCCCAGAGCGGGGGGCTTCCTCGACTCTCGTGGTCTTCCACCTTTCTGAGTTACCTGGTGACCCAGAGGGAGGGGGCTTCATCGACTCTCAAGGTCTGCCACCCCCTCGAGTTACCTGGTGCCGCGCCCAGTGTCACCAACAATTCCCTCCTCTGAAAGCACCCAACAAGAGGGGCAGGCTGTGGGGTGGACAATCCAGGGGGGGCGGTTTGGAAATGTACCGGCTGCAGATCATGCAGCCGGCTCGCAGTGAAGGGGTCGATTGGGTCCGCGGGGCGGGGTCCAATTAAAAGGTCCAGCGGGCCTGGGGTAGAGGGTGGGCAGGGCGTGCCCTTGAGCAGGACCCGGTCAAGGTAAGCTTGAGCAGCGGGCAGCAAAGCGGCCTTCACCTCCTGAAGTACCTGCTGGGGGGTATGAGGTCTGGAGAGCCCCATGCGCCGAGTGAGTGTCAGGGGATCCAGCCAGTCTCCCCGGTCATAGTCCAGGAGGTCTCCGACTCTCGTGACTTCTGCCAGGATCAAACTCTGGCACACCGAGCGGGACTCCACCACCTGCACACGGAGTTGGGGGTTGTGTAGCAGGGGCTCCGCGAGGAGATCTACCCTCTCGGTGGCCACCATGGACCTGGTCATTAAAAACAGTTTCCAAGTCTGGAGAAGGTCCTGGTAGAAGACCAGCAGCCTGGAGAGGTCTTGCGGAAGACCTCCTGGACAGAGATAAAAGAGCTGCCGGTCATATCGGAGCCCTCAGATGCGGAGCAGGATGGCGTGCGCCAGTGTGCTCCACGCCGAACTACCTGCACCATAGAGGAGCCTCTGTAGGGCCTGGAGGCAGAAGACACGGACCTGAGTGTGCAGACACTTCAGGCCCTGTCCTCCTTCCTTCAGGGGTAGATGAAGAACCCCTACAGGGGCCCAGTGCGTTCCTGACCAAAAGAACCCCAGAATCGATGTCCGGAGGTTGGTCAGGAAACCTGGGGCCAGGACCAGGGTGTTGAGCCGGTACCAGAGCATGGACAGGACTAGTTGATTAAGCACCAGCGCTCTCCCTCGGAGGGAGAGACATGGGAGTAGTCCCGTCCATTTCCGGAGCCACTCTATCACCCTGCCCTCTACATTTTCCCAGTTCTCCGGTGGAGAGGGATGCGTGGCAGAAAGGTAAACTCCGAGGTAGAGCAGCGGACCCGCGTTCCACCAGATGGTCTGAAGCATGGGTGGGAGGGAGCTCGCCTGCCGCCAGTCTCCTACCGCCAAGCCAGAGCTCTTGACCCAGTTGACCCGGGCGGAGGAGGCTGCCAAATAGATGGCCTGGCAAGCCTCCACCTGCGCCAAGTCGCCGGGGTCCTGGATCACGAGGAGCACGTCATCAGTGTACGCCGACAGGACCAGCCACAGCTCTGGCTCCCGCAGCACCAACCCTGCCAACCTCCTGCAGAGGAGACAGAGGAAGGCCTTGATCGCCAGAGCATACAGCTGACCTGAGAGGGGGCACCCCTGCCGTACTCCTCACCCGAAGCTGACCGGTTCAGTCAGAGTCCACTTGAGCTTAACCAGACACTCTGCGGAAGCGTACAGCACCCGGAGAAAACCCACAAACTGGGGTCCGAAGCCAAACGCCTGCAGAGTGCTCAGGAGGTACCCATGGTCCACCCTATTGAACGCCTTCTCCTGATCTAGGGACAGGAGGGTGAATGACAGACCGTCTCTACGCCCGAGTCCCAAAAGGTCCCGAACCAGAAATAGGTTATCAAAGATACTGTGGTCTGGGATTGTGTAGGTCTGGTCTGGGTGGATCACGTCCGCGAGCACAGACCCTAGCCGCAGCGAGATTGCTTTCGCTACGATTTTGTAGTCCGTGCCGAGGAGCGAGACGGGATGCCAATTTCGTAAATCTCAGAGGTCCCCCTTCTTCAGCAATAAGGCGAGCACAGCTCGCCTGCACGAAAGAGGGAAGACCCCACTCTGCAGAGACTCGGCCCAGACGGTGACTAGGTCTGGGCTGAGGACGTCCCAAAACACGCAGTAGAACTCCATGGTCAGCCCGTCCATGCCTGGAGATTTATTAGTGGGCATACGATGGAGGGCTTCTGAGAACTCGGCCAGAGTGAGAGGCAACTCTAGCCAGTCTTGGTCGCTCGCGCTGACTGTAGGGAGCTCCTCCCAAAGCACTCTGCAAGCGCTAGAGTTGATCGGATCTGGGGAGAAAAGACTTGCATAGAAGGCTCGGGCCCTCCCGCACATCTCCGCCGGTTCCATTAGAGGGGTGCCGTCTTCTGCCAGGAGGCAGGTGACGTGTTTCTTGGCCCCCCTTGTTTTCTCCAGGGCATAGAAGAAGCGGGAGCTGTGATCCATCTCCCGCAGGAGGCGGATGCAGGATCGAACAAAGGCGCCCCGGGCCTGATGGTCCTCGAGGGCCCGGAGCTCCTCCCGCTTCTCCCGGCTCGCTCCGCAGAGGAGAGGGTCTTCAGGGCTGGTAGCCAAACGCCTCTCCAGCTCTAAGACTTCCCGTTCCAGCTGCTCTATCGCCACATTTCTCCATCAGCTGGTGCCCTGGGTGTAGTTGCGGCAGAAAAGCCGGGCATGCACCTTCCCCAGGTCCCACCATCGCCGTGCCAAGGGAAAGGCATGCCGCTGCCCTCGCCATGCCAGCCGGAATTCCCGTAAGGATGTCACGAAGCCCTCATCCTCCAACAGGCTGTTGTTAAAATGCCAATAGGCCAGCCCCAGCCTCTCCGCACAGAGGGAGGCTGTCACGGTAGCTAGGTGATGGTCAGAAAATGGGGCCAGCTGAATGCTGGAGGAGTGGGCTCGTGAGAGATGGAAGCATGATAAATAAATGTGGTCCAACCAGGAGTGGCTCAACCGATGGGCTTGCAACCGGACAAAGGTGAATGTGGAAGTGTCATCCGGGTGGTGGTCATGCCAGATGTCCACTAGGGAGTTATGTTCAACTATCTTCCGGAGGATGTCCACGGCGGCCGGGCTCTGCTCAGTCCCCGAGTGGTCTCGCTCCTCGAGGGTGGTATTAAAATCCCCTCCCAGGACCAGGCACTCATGAGAATCTAAGGTGCCAAGGAATGCGGACGCCTGCTGATAGAATTGCAGCCACTCCAGGCCCGATGTCAGGGCATAGACGTTAACGAGGTTAACCATGAGCCCCTCTATACGGACCCGGAGATGCAGCAGGCGACCCGGCACGGCCTTGGCAACCCCTAGCACCTCGGGCCGTAGGTTGGAGGAGAACAGGGTCACCACTCCAGCCTGCCAAATTGTGGAATGGCTAAAGTACACCCTGTTCCCCCACTCCAGCCGCCAACTGTCTTTGGCAGTCGGATCCGTATGGGTCTCCTGAAGGAAAAAAATCACAGAGTACCTCCCTCCCGAAGGAAGGAGAGCACCTGGGACCTGCGGAGAGCCATCCTACAACCCCGGTGTTCAACATTGCGATGGTGAGAGGTGTCATGCGGGTGGACTTGGGGGGGATCCTCACTGGCAGGGATGCTCGCATCCCCCAGCAGGCCGCGCAACAGTCCTTGACCCATCCCGTAGGTGAGTAATTGGTCACGGAAGACGTGGACCCACCAGTAGGCCACAGCATCCTGCTTCCCCATCCCTTTACCTTCCCCCATTAGGGCCCTTGTGGCCTGGAGGATTTGAAAAAATCCCCCCATCGCTGGAGAGCAAGCTGTACCTTGTTGCGGGAGCCACGGACATCCTCTAAAAACTTCCACAGCTCTCCTCGCAGCTCATGTGGGGGGGGGGGTATGGTTTCCCAGTTGTTCCCCGGCAGGGCCCTTGGTGCAGGCCTGTGGCCCACTAAAACGGGCAAGCAGGGTGCAGACCCCCGACAGGGTGCCTGATGGGCTGGAGCTTCTAAGCCCGCTTCTAGCCCTGGGGCAATAGGGGGTGGTGGAGGGAAAATAGCAGCCCCTAATGGGTCGGGGCAGGAGAATGCAAAGGCCCCTCCCTGGGGGTCATGAGTTGGAAAAGGGAAGGAGACAGCCCCAGGGGCGGTGATAACATTGCAGGAGGTAAACTGGATAGGGGTAGGGGCAGAGGTGAGGTTCTGGGTTTCGGGAGGCAAGCAGCTGGATGGTGGCGCCTCTTGATCAGACTCGAGGGTTAAGGGGGTGGGAAGGGAGCTCTCAGTGATACTGGGAATGGGCTCTATGGTGGATTCAGCAGCCACAGCATCAGGAGGTGGATTATCTTCTGTTGGGCCCCCGCCCGGGAAGGAAATTGATTGCTCCGCACCAACGGGGGGTGCCCCTGGCGACTTGTGTACCGGCTGCGTGGTGCTGGCTGTCACCTGAGCAGGCTCAGTGGTCATCAGCGAAGTGTCATCAGTGGCCGGGTTGATGGTGGAGTCCAGGGGCTCCTCGGAGGTGGGAGCAGAAGCAGCAGTTAGGGGGAGGGAGCATGGGGAAAAGAGAGGTGGAGTGAGGTCGCCCAAATCGAGGTTTGCTGGCAAATGGTTGTCCTCCCCCTGGGCGACCGAAGTCAGATCTAGGGCCTTGAGCTCGTCGAACATGGAGGAGATGACACTTTCCATCACCCCGGGGTTTTCCCTGTTGGCACCCGCCACAACGGTTGCCTCAGGGTTCACGGGGACTTCAGGTAGTGTCAGGACAGAAGGGGCTTCCTCGAGGGTCTCGGAGGGGAGGGTCTCCCGTGGAGGGGAGACACTACCTTCTGGTGCTACCACGTCTTTCCCAGCTGACACCGGTGGATGGGACGCACTCGTGGGCAAAGCGGAAGGTTCAGCATCAGTGCCCCCCTTCCTGGTCTTCCGGGAGGCCTCCTCCTCAGGTAAATGAGGCGGAGCTCGAGCCTTCCACTTGCCTCGCTTCCCCTGGACTAGGGCCCAGCCCTCCATGGCATCATCTGGGGGCTGGTTAGCAGGGGTCCTGTCAGGGGGTAAAGGTGATGGCTCAAGAACTTGCGGGGGGGGGGGCAGTGGGGCGGCATAAGGGAGGGAGGATTCTCCCTGGGGCAGGCTCTCTCCCATGCCTGGTGGTATCTCTGACACACCCTCCTCCATAGGCCCCGCCAGATTGTCAGCAGCGAGGGCGGGGCTCTCCCGCTCGTCTGGGCATTGTAGGGGACGTGCCCCTTGGGCCTGAGCAGGAGAAGTGGTGGTCCGAAGAGGACAGGGGGGAGGGTTCAGGTATCGGGCAGCCAGGGGCATCAACAATGACAGGGCCGATGTCCTGCCGGGTCTCGGGGATCCCAGGTACCCCTCCTTGCCGAGCTAAGGGGCAGTCCCTCCGGACATGCCCTGACGCCCAACAGAGGTAGCACCGGGCTTCCCCCGTGGAGAAGTACACCCAGTAACGGTCCCCCTAGTGGGGGACTAGGAAGGATCCCTCGAGTGCCTCTCTGTCACACTCTGCCGACGGCAGTAGAAGCTGCAATTGCCAGCGGAAGGAAAAGATGTGACGGAGGGTGGTGTCCTTGCAGACCAACAGGAGAGGGCTGATGACAGAAACAGGTTTCCCCAGGGTGGAAAGGGCGGGTAACAGGGCAGCACTGGGGAGAAAAGGAGGTACAGAGGTCAGGACCAGATGGACGCCAGGTCCTCTAGTGGCTCTAGGGGGGACAAATACCCCCCTCCCCCCACCAGGCCCCTCTCCACCACCTCCTGTGCGGCAGCCTCCAATGCTAAGAAGAAGACGACCTTCCCATACATTTTGGAGGCCGCCACAATGGCCAAGGGCCCCACCACCCTAGCCAACGCCCACATGTAGGTCTCCACGTGGGGCGAGGCAGGCACCAGGAGGCATCGGACACCGTGCTTCCTTGTCGTGGTGAGGAAGGGGCCCCAGCTGCTGTTGATGGTGGCGGAGGTGGTGGGCGGGAGAGATGACGAGGTGGCAGGCGGGGGGGCTGTCGCCACTCGGGCATACGTCCTGGGGGGGTGAGGGAGGGACACTCACAGAGCTGGTGGAGGGGGCAGCGGGGAGGGATGCCGTGGTCGGTGGCGGGGCCGCAGCAGTGGGGGTGGCCTTTGCCACGGAGGGCCTGGTGGTTTTAGTGGGGCCCTTCCCTTCTTCTTGCCCTGGCCTTTCCCGCTGGCTGGGGGGGCTCCCCTAGAGTCTGGGGAGGCGGTGGGCATGGCAGCAGCGGAGGTCACCCCGGTGCCCTCCATTGCCGATGACCCCAGTGGGGGCGGTGGCAGGTGGTTAGCAGGAGTTGGGGTCAGGTAAAAAGGGACAGGCTGTGGGATGGGCAGTTCAGGGAGGGGGACACATGTACCTCCGTACGCTTGTCCAGAGAGTCCTGTTTGGTTGGCTGGTGCTTCTGGCCCACACGGTGGAATCAGGGCGAGCAGCTAAGTCCAGAGGCAGATGTCAAACAGCCAGCAATGATGATGGAGGGGGCAGTGATGAGGATAGTAGTGTGGAGGTTGGGAGGACACAGATGGATCAGGGGGTAGCTCCGTGCCACACCCCCTGTGTCCCTACAAACACAGTCACGACACAGTCAAGGCCTCCCCCCACACGAGAGCACAGTTCGAAAGTTACTCAGTCTTGGGGCCCCTCCACGGCGATTTGTAGATTCCCTGGGCGGTGTTGCTCTGGTAGACGGCTTTTTCTCTGTCTGTTCCGGGTCGCAGCTGCAACATTCCAGGGATTCCAGAGTGGATAAGAAATTCTCTCAGCCAGAGACGGGTCCACAGACAAATAGCAAGTGGCTGGGTCTGGGGGCTGGATCCTTCCACTCCCCCTCTCTGGAGAAGTGGGCCAACAGCCCCCCCCTCGGGGTGGGGTTCAGCTGGAGCGGCAGCAGGGTCCGAGGGCGGGCAGGGGCGCTAACAGCCAGCCGGCAGCCGGCCAGCATCCTAGCAACAGCAGAGAAAGAAAAAAAACAACAAAAAGAAAAGAAAGGGGTGAGAGCATCTGGTCCAGTCGCGGGGGAAGCCGAAAGCAGGGGCAAAAAGCCAGGAAAGCCCAGGCCAGAGGGCAGCAGGAGAGTGCCAGAAGGGAGCCTTCTTCCCTGTAGAGGGAAAAATGTTTGCTATAAATTAATTAAAGCACCTGAAGCCAATTAAAGCACCTGAAGCCAGTCACCTGATTAAAAAAAAAAAAAACCTGCTTCAATCAGACAAGGGGAGGAGTTGAAGCAGAGTGGATTGGTGTTGGAGTAGAGAGCACTTTAGAGGGAAGCAGAGGAGAGTTTGGAGAAGTGCGGCGGTGGTCAAAGAAGACCAAGATCCTAGGTAAAGGGACACCTGGTTTGTGCAGAGGGAGGGCAGGAGAAGGAACCACTAGTTCAAGTGTTTTACCGTCCTCCCTAGGGCCCGTAGGCTGGGACCCGGAGTAGAGGGTGGGCCTGGGTCCCTCACTCTCCCCTCCTCTAGGACCCTAGTGGGGCAGTTAATACCCTAGTTCAGGGGCAAGAAATGGTGCCCTGAACCCCCCCCCCCCAAGAAGAGAAAGTGTGAGTCCTATCATAGTAGTGCTGGTAATTTGCCATACTTGATTCCAACTCATTAAACAGAACTGCTCTCAATTATCATTAGATAATGAGATAAGCATTATGTGAACAGGAACCCAACTGGCTAAGCCAAGATGAAGTGTTTATATTAACCCTCTCACGTTATTTGGTTTTCCCCTGTAAGAGGGGGAAAAAAAAACATTTTTGTTAATGTGTTAACAAAAATAACATGATTGATGGGGATCCCACAAGCTTATGGAGAGCTGTGCTTGTCCTGCCTCTTGGTATTCCATCTATCTACATATCTTTATAAAAGCTCTATCATATTGTACTTCTCACAGCTGGTAATGTTGTTGATTGGGAATTCAATATACACTTAGATCTGTTTTCAGGCATCGCTTACATGCCATGCAATGCATCTATTCATATAATTTCAAACAATTTAGGTGAGTTACAGAACCCTATACACATTTTTGAAAATTCTACTCAGCACTTCAAAAATCTTTTGCTGCACTAGGGTGACAGGTAAATTATGGTAAACGTACATGTGGAGGACAGTGAAAGTCTTCTTACTAATATCTTCCACATTGCCTACTGTGTGCTGACAGAATGGTGTTAATATTCTTTAAAATGGTTAGATTTCATGTGTGAACACTCCAGTGGAACAGTCATGCTTCAGATAGGATGTACATAGTGAACAAGGCAGTAATGGAGGTGTAATTTTCTCTGATGTACCAAGTATGCAAGGCACCACCCAGGTTGCTAAATATATTTTCCACTTTCCAAAGTTATGTGGATATATAGGAGTGAAAGGGGAAATCTGCTATGTTAATTAGATATGCCTTGAGGCTACAGATTACTGTACTATTATACATACTCTATAATGAGCCAACATTAAATTTAGCTATTTCATTAGTGTGCTCTTATCCTTAGAAAATCATCAGCAAACATCTACTCAAAATCTAAAACACTTAGAATACAGTGAAAATAAAGTGTTCTCCAAAGGAAAACATTACTGGAGCTCTCTACTCTCAGGTCCATCCTCCCAACTGGGGTCAGAAGGCCTTAGGTTCATAGTTCTGAGCCTTTAATGCTCACTTGCCAGCAGGCTGAAATGTATATTTACTCATGATGAATAGCAGCCTCAATTGTCAGTAATTTTGTACCATTGAAGGGAAGGTGTGGTGGGGTGGTCACCCCGTCATGCCTCAAAGGGCTTAAAACAGCCCTAAGAGAGGGCTGTAGCTGGAGGAAAGTGAGGCTGATTGGAGGAAGTAGCCACAGGTTTTGCCAAGCCCCTCAATCAGGCCACAGCTGGCCATATAAGAGGGCTGTTAGCCAGGAGCTGAGACAGACACTCTCTCTAGCTACATAGAGAGAGGAGGACTTGGCTACCTGGGAAGCTGAGGAGGGTACTTAGGACAGGACAGGGCAGAGCAGTGCTGGGGAAGGGCAGAGGGGCTGGGGAGCTTCAGCCTAGCAGAGCTGCAGGCTGAGGTAAAGGCCCTCGAAAGAGTACTAAGGCTGCAGAGGAGCAGCCCAGATCTAGACAGAGGCAGCTAGTCTGACCCCCCCCTTGCCAATGATGAGTGGTATAGACTGCAGTCTGCCCCAGGGAGCGGGGGCTAGACGATGACTGACAGTAGCCACTGAGGCAAGGGAGGAATAAGGGGTTGGGGGTTCCCCTGGGAGGGGAGATCCAGACTGAGGGGGTACTGCTAGGGGGCAGAACCCTAATCTAGAAGGGCACGGGGGTCCGGGAGGGGCATAGGGCCAGCAGCAGGTGAGACTCCGACCGGCAGAGGGTGCTCCAGGCAGAAAAGAGCTAATTCCCTGGACAACAGGCAAAGGGCACCAGCGGTGGTGAGTTGAACCCTGTCACAGAAGGATATCTATTTTTCAATGCAGCTGCCTCAATGGTGGACAATAATCCAGAGCTTTGAAGACAGTGACAAGACTTCTAAACTTGGTGGGGTGAAGAAGTGGGGAACCAGTGGAGAGATTTAAGCTGGGGTTTGATACAGATTGATGGGCCAACAAGATAGTCTCAATAGTTGTTTTGAATGGGTTGGAGGGGGCGATGCAAGGGTCAAGGGGGCCAGAGAGTAAGAAGAGGGTGGTAGCAATCAAAATAGGAGATGTTGAGGACACTGATGAGAGTTTTTGCTGTCCGGCCAAGGATATGTTGAGGCGGAAGAAGTGATAGGAAATAGAGACAGCCTAGACAAAGGAGTGACACCTCTGATCATAGGATTTGATATGTGCTTTAGTGAACAGAACTCTTTCCTGTTCCCTCTTTTCCAGAGGCAGGCATTTTAAGGGAAAATCAGTGCTGGCACCACTGCTCAAGGGAGATAGTTCTATGATGTGGTGAACTGTTTCATGACTTACTGTCGGTGCTGCTTCTCATGGAGGACATTACTAAAGTGACTAATGCCCCTAACAATCTCACTCAGAAATTGCTCTGTTCAAAATTGGAAGGGAAAAGAAAGCAGTAGCTAAATGCTAAAAGCTATACACTTGTATGGTCGCATTCTTAATACATATGGATGTCTTACTCATAGAATTTGTTTATTACATATTTTGAAAAAAGACAGGAAAAAATTGTATGCAGCTGATAGCCAGTGATAACTGAATTCTAAACCATTGTGTGATGGCAACTACCCACCACAACTTGGCTCCTGTGTTTGTGACTTTTAAGATCCTGCTGCAGCTCTTCAGCAAGTCCAGGATAATCTGTGTGCATTTTATATATCCTTGCAAGAGAGGCTTCTGTAGCATACTGAGGAGGCTAACTGGTTTCCTGTGAATTCTTGTGGGGATATGATTGGCTGCTGGGAATAGCTCATTTGAAGAGGCAGTGCAAAACAGCTGCTCTTGACTGCTCCCATGTTGCAAGCAACTATATGGCACAACTTCTGGTGCAAATTATATGTACACCAAAGAGTTGTGTACCCAAGCGCACTTGTTTGAAAATTCCATGCTGGATAAATTGTCTTGTGCAGACCCTTTACATACTCCTCCTGCCCAGGACAACATCTTGCATTTAGATTCTACTGGCACCTTCTTTTGAAGAGAACTTCAGTATTATGAGGGCATATGACCAATTTAGCTGCACAAACTTTATGTAAGTCTATCCCATATATCCTGAAATACTGTACAGTCATTCTGCATTAGCTGATGAACACAAAATCCCAATCCTGTCTTTCAGTCAAATGGTTGGCAGAAATCCACTTGGCTCTCTTAAAGTTCAGAAATTCAAGTGGCCTTCTGAGGTACAATCTTGGGGTTTTTTTTGTTTTTTTTTTAAATCACAGTTCAGTAGCCTATGGGCTGGAACTTCTGGTGGTGTACATCAGTCTAACACTATAGACCTCAATGGAGCTATGGAAGTTTATACTACTTAAGTATTTTGCCACTTATTTGGAAATGGATATTTACCATAGATTACCCAAAGGACAAATTTAGCAAGTAAGAAAATGATTTATTTCATGAGATTTTCATGTGGGGTGTAAGGCCTCCCTTATGGATTGTAAAGTTATTTCATGTCACCAGTTCTGCTTAACTGATTTTAGCCAAGGAAATTACTGAAGACAATAGAGTGAATCAAAGTCAGTGATAGCTATATTGGAAATCAATCCTACCTTCAGGTAGATGTAGTGGTCAACAATAGTTTTGGCTCACTTAGCTGTTGGAATTTACTTATTTTTTTTCTACGTACAATTAGAATTGTTCATGATGTTTTAACCCATGAATGGTCAGTGCCAATCTCAGCCAGTTCTCTGTTATGGCAGGTACCCATTACACCCTCACACCACACACACCATTTTCATGCTAGGTTAGGAAGCAATTGCTATTGGAACCTAACACTCCATGACGTCAGACATACACACAGAGAAGTTAGATAAAACAAACCCTTGCTGGAAGGTTGCAGAACAATACTACTTTATTTCTTAGAACTCAGAACCCTAACAAACAAAAAACACAACTCGGAGAAAGACAAGGGAGTCTGATCCCTAAAACAGAGAGGTAGAACTCAATCCACTTACTCTAGGTTGGCTCTCTGCACATAGCCCAGATCACACTTTCCTCTACAGAGCCCCATAACCTTCAAGCAGGAACAGGAAACCCCTTACAAAATTAAAGTGATATCTTGTAATTTTAAAACTTCATCTTAACGTGGTCTTCAATGCACCACACATGACCATCTAAAAAGTCCGCTCTCAGTTAAGGGCTCTTGATTACAAAAATACTCCTCCTGGAGTCTGTCAGATCCTAAATCTAATGAAGTTTTGGCATGTACACCTGTATAAAGCCAGTCATTAAATGTTGCCTCCTAAAACATCTAGTAAATTTCCTAATTAGAATAATAGAATCATAGAATATTATGGTTGGAAGAGACCTCAGAAGGTCATCTAGTCCGATGCCCTGCTCAGAGCAGGACCAACACCAACTAAATCATCCCAGGCAAGGCTTTGTCAAGCTGGGCCTTAAAAACCTCTAAGGATGGAGATTCCACCACCTCCCTAGGTAACCCATTCCAGTGCTTCACCACCCTCCTAGTGAAACAGTGGTTCCTTATATCCAACCTAGACCTCCCGCACAGGAACTTGAGATCATTACTCCTTTTTCTGTCATCTGCCACCTCTGAGAACAGCCGAGCTCGATACTCTTTGGAACCCCTCTTCAGGTAGTTGAAGGCTGCTATAAAATCCCCCCTCACTCTTCTCTTCTGCAGACTAAATAAGCCCTGTTCCCTCAGCCTCTCCTCGTAAGTCATGTGCCCCAGCACCCTAATCATTTTCGTTGCCCTTGGCTGGACTCTCTCCAATTTGTCTACATCCCTTCTGTAGTGGGGGGACCAAAACTGGACGCAATACTCCGGGTGTAGCCTCACCAGTGCTGAATAGAGGGTAATAATCACTACCCTCGATTTCTGCTAACAATGGTCCTACTAATACAGCCGAATATGCCGTTGGTCTGCTTGGCAACGAGGGCACACTGCTGACTCGTATCCACCTTTTCATCCACTGTAATCCCCAGGTCCTTTTCTGCAGAACTGCTGCTTAGCCAGTCAGTCCCCAGCCTGTAGTGGTGCATGGGATGCTCCTTCCTAAGTGAAAGACTCTGCACTTGTCCTTGTTGAACCTCATCCGATTTCTTTTGGCCCAATCCTCCAATTTGTCTAGATCACTCTGGACTCTATCCCTACCCTCAGCATATCTTCTTCCCCTGACAGTTTAGTGTCATCTGCGAACTTGCTGAGGGTGCAATTAATCCCATCATCCAGATCATTGATAAAGATGTTGAACAAAACCGGCCCCAGGACCATCCCCTGGGGCACTCCACTTGATACCAGCTGCCAACTAGACATCGAGGTGTTGATCACTACCTGTTGAGCCTGACAATCTAGCCAGCTTCCTATCCATCTTATAGTCCATCCATCCAATCCATACTTTTTTAACATGCTGGCAAGAATGCTGTGGGGGACCGTATCAAAAGCTTTGTTAAAGTCAAGACATATCACATCCACCGCTTTCCCCATATCTACAGAGCCAGTTATCTCATCATAGAAGGCAGTGACATGGGTCAGGCATGACTTGCCTTTGGTGAATCTATGTTGACTGTTCCTGATCACCTTCCTCTCCTCCAAGTGCTTCAAAATGGATTCATTGAGGCTCTCCTCCATGATTTTGCCGGGGACTGAAGTGAGGCTGATCGGTCTATAGTTCCCTGGGTTCTCTTCTCTTCTTCTCTTCTTTTTTTTTCTTAAATATGGGCACTATATTTGCCTTTTTCCAATCATCCAGGACCTCCCCCAATCACCATGAATTTTCAAACATAATGGCCAATGGCCAATTCCACCTCTTGGCAACCCATCCCTCACACACAAAGTCAAGCAATGGCCACCACCTTGGATTTTCTCTTGAAAATGTAAAAAACCTCATATTTCTATGTATCTTTTATATTAAAACATTTGCTTTTTCTGTTAAAGCTTTAAAAGTGGTAATGATAGACTAAACAGAGTGAGTGCAAGTCAAGTAGACAGACCAACCCAACAGCAATGCAGGATCTTGCATCACCCCCCCACTTTAGGAAAATTATGGTCCAGATCTGGATCCAAACTCTCTAGGTCAATCTTTCTCTACTCAAGCTTTTTTAAGCTTCAAAAATTCTGTTGCAATAACAATGCTCCACCTAGTGGAAAATTAAATTGTTAAAACTGATGCATGACTATTGTGCACTTCTTATACTCAGCCTTTTAATGTCTAAGCAAGCAAATCTCCTCACTGAAAGAAAAAGATGGGCCTGTGCACAAGTAGCAGAAGTGAGACGATTTTAAAGTACAAAATACTGTCATTTTAAGTATATTGGTGGACAATGACTGTTCAGCAAAGCTGCATTGCTGTCTTGAGGCGCTGATGTAACCACAAGCCATTTGTGCAATTGTCTCATCATGATGATATCATTAGAATCCCTGCTATCTTGAGCTAAAATCATTACTCATGTCAGAATATTATTCATAGAATTTACGGCCAGAAGGGACAATTAGATCATCTAGCCTTAGCACCTGTATTTCACAATCCAGTAAATATCACCAGTTAGCCCTCTATTTAGCTCAATAACTTTTGTTTGGCTAACACATTAATTTGTATTGTAGAGTGCCTGGAGTCCCCAGTCAGGGATTGGGGCTCCATTGTGCTAGGTGCTGTAGACAAACAAAATGAAAAGACAATCCTTCCTCCAAGATCATCTACTTTTCCCTTTCACGCTCTCTAAATAGTACCCTCATGGGTAACCCTAGAAGGTGGATGTTCATCATTTTAGTGGGAGCTTCTGGAGGAGACAGCAGCCACCTGAGATAAATATACATCTTCTAGGGCAGTGGTTCTCAAACTTTTGTACTGATGACCCCTTTTCACATAGCACGCCTCTGAGTGCAATGCCCTCCCCCTTATAAATTAAAAACACTTTTTATATATTTAAGACCACTATAAATACTGGAGGCAAAGCAGGGTTTGGGGTGGATGCTGACACCCCCCATCCCCCATGTTATAACCTCGCAACCCCCAGTTTGAGAACCCTGTTCCAGGGCTATGTCTACACTATATGCTACCGGCAAGCATCATGTAGTGTACGTGTAGCTATATGCTGCGGTGAAAAGCTGGTTGCAGCCACACTAGTGTATGTAGCACACATTTCAGTGAAAGTCTATGTCCAAGGGGAGACAGTAGAGAGAGGCTTCAACAGCTCCCCACTGCTGGCACCTTTCACTGTGGCAAAGAACAGCTCTGACAGGGACAGGAAGGGTAGGGGTGTGTCAGCAGGGAAAAGCTGAGCCTTTCCATGCTACTGGAGTCTTTTCTCTACTGCCTTCTCCCTGCTAGGGCCTTTCCACTGGGGGCATCTTTTCCTGTGGGGGCAAAAGATTTCAGCAGTGGGGAGGCAGCAGGACACTATCACTAAAAATAGCAGTGTAAATGGTGATGCATGACTTGGGCAAGTACAGAGTGTGTATGGTATGCACTCACCTATATACCTACAACCTTCAGACGTGCCTTTACTTGCCTAAAGCATTATTCCTAGGCTACACTGCTATTTACACCCGTGGTGGGGAATCTATGCTATATATACACTCCATGCTTCCAAAAGAAACAGACCGTATAGATGTGCCATTGGAGTGAGGCAGAGGTGGGAATGATACGAAGCAGGGTTAGTATTCTTTGATAAAAATGCTGAATCCGTGTCTGCATTGTATAGGACCAACATCAGTGGACAGTGTAATGCGTATGGGAGAGGATCGTTGTATCTTGCACACAAACCTCCTCACTGTGCCATTTCAAATTTTGTCTTACAAAGCGTGAGGCCTGGAATTATGCCTGGACCCTGCACAGTGGTGCAAGAGAGGGCTAGCCTCTTTAACCTCTCCACCCCATATATACTTCACAGGATGAGGCATAATCCAGCCCCAATATAGTATGTGCAGCTATATTTCCCTCCTAATAGTAACTCAGCATTTTTCTTTTTGATGGGCTCTCTTGTTTCCAAGACAAACACAATTCTAGCGGTTGACCCATTTTGCAGTATTTAATATGGAGGCTAAGATTTTCAAAGCTGACAAGGAAACTTCTATACCCAATTTTGACTTTAAATAGGACCTGGGCTTCCAAAACCCTTAGGCTATTTTGAAACATCTCAAACTTACTATATTACCACACTGTTATTGAAATTAAAATGCTATATTTAATATCTGCAGCACAGTGAATGGCCTTCAGCGCCTTTATTGATTGGGGAGCAATTTTTCAAGCCACAAAAAGCAGTAGCCCAACTCCCATTGAAAGTCAGTGGAAGATAGGCACCTTCCTTCTCTCTCTGGTTTTAAATTCTCCCCCAACTTCAATTTCTAAGCTTCACACTGATGCACACAATAAATGTGTAGAAAGCAATTGTTTGCAGAGAACTGGGCTTTATGTGATGGGCCAAATCCTGACCTGCCTTGTGTCCGTGAACTGGAGCCAAATCAGGTCCATAACACATCTACACAGTTCTTATTCAGCCATTTCCCCATAGACATGTGAGACAAAAAGAAGGGTCTCCAGGGGCCCCCAAGCCTGTCTGGCAGAATATACATTTTTTCCCATGATTCATGCCCCTGCACTTTCCATCCCTCACTTGGAAGTTTTAAGGCTGAAATACCCCTCCCCTCCCCAATACCTGGGTTGATGGAATGAAAGCAAGATTCACAGAGGAGTGATTAAAGGCAGCAATTTTACTGTTATGAATACACTTGCTTCTGCAGCACAGGTGTAAGCTCCCTCTACTCCCTCTGTTCATCCTCGGCATCAGTAACTCAGCCAGATATGGAGCTGGAACATGTCTAGTAAGGGTGTACTCTTTTTCTGCTGAATAATGAGGGCCAATTCTTGGTTCCATGTACAGAATTACTCTTATAGAGTCAAAAAGAGCTAGGTATTAATTATTAGTATTTATTAATACTATGTGTTAGCTTCTTTTGCTACAGTGAACAAAGATATGCATTTCCATTTATTGAAAAGAGTGATCTCTATATATTTCCAGTGCCAACATGCAAACGGAATTAATTCATATGAATACAGCCTTTCTCAAACCCATAAGGTGACTGGCTCTTAATTTTCAGGTGCAGGGTTATTTATTAGCGTAGGTTGGTGCGCGTGGTTTTTTAATTATCAAATTCTCTCTCACACTCTCTCTCTCTCAGCATGCAGCCTTCAGGGCAGAAATTGCACAAGCTGCTGAGACCCAAGTCAACTAAAATAATTCTGTTAGCAGGCTTTTATCAGCTTCCATTGATCCTTGCTTCATAGTTTAGGTCAGCCTGCCTGCTCGCTCCTAGACAGCAAGAGTTAAAGGACTTTTATTCTACCTCCAGGAAAAGGCTAAAAACAGATAGGAAGACAAGCAATTTTGCCTCAGTAGAAATACATGCACGCTTTTCTCGTTGCTACCAATTTCCACTAGAAAGACCCTTTAAGGACACATATCACACACTATCCTCGAGGAAAGTGTCTCCTCTTTTTAATTATTTAGTTCCCTGGTTTCTTAGTAGATAGCCTATTCAGTACTGTAAGATTTCCTGTAACTCTTTCAGTTCCAATCTATTTCCCCAGTAAATGTAAGCCAGATCCAAAGAAGCATCTTCCAAAATATATTCTAAACCTCCTCCAACATTACCAATTTTGTTTCTTTATTTAAGGCTTTTTAAGCACTCAACACCTTATACTCTAGAGTCTTTAGCTAAATGTTTGGTGGATTTTTTGTTTTGTTTTTCCCCCCTTTTCCTATTTACTATGTAGCATACAGATGGTGTTTTCAAAAGAATCTAAGTGACATAGGAGCATAGGTCAAAATAAAGTCACCAGGACTTGAGTTTCTAGGTCATTATGGTGCTTTTGAAAATTCCCCCTGCCCCATCACAACACCACAACCACTGCTAATGTTTGTAGGTGACACAAGCATTTTCACACTAGGTATGCTGTATCTACTACTTGTTCTGTAGATGTTTAACATGCCAGTGTAGTAGATGCCTATGCCACAGCAGACTGAAGCAGCGCATGTGCGCACACATGCAAAAAACAGCCTTTTCCAGACTTACATTAACTCCTGTTGATGCGAATGGACACAGAGCCAGCCAAAGATTTTTAGACTGAGTTAAGAACAATACTTTATCATGTTCTGCTATCCTTTTAAGCTCTCTCTGGGTCAATAATAACCAGCCTACCACACTATTAAAGTGATGTTCAATAAAACATCCATACAGATTTGTTACTAGGAAAATGATGCTACTCTCTGGTGAACATATATGACAGTTCCTACTCTGTGCCGATCCATAGAAGATATGAATTTTCTACCAGCAGCAGCTTGGATAGTTTGTTCAAGTGGTAGCAGCTCATGCTTTTAGCATTGGAAGTCCCCAGCTCAATCCCCAAGATGGCTGCCATCAGAATGATATTAACCCAATTCCTCCTCACCCACATTAATATGGGCTCATCAAGAATTTTACTGCTTTTTTCCAAGCACTTCTGAAGTGTGTGGTGTGGGGGAAGCTTGCCGTACCTTCCTATTCATAGAGGTAGTCCTTCTGTGTCATGGTTGACTTTTTCCTAGAGATCCACCACTTGTCTTAGTGGGCAGGATCAGTCAGAGGCGGGTGAGAAGGTCTTTGTTGTTGTGCCCTTTTGAGGACTCTTTCCATCCGCCATGGCAGAAGCAAGTGGCAAATATCTGAGGCAAAGAGAACAGCACCCAGGCCTCCCTAGAGATGACAGAAGGGGGCAGGATCAAGGATACCCCAAATACTGCTTCAATGGAGCCCAGCAAGAGCAGCAACACCCATCTCTATCGATAGTCAGCAGTGGGGAAGAAAAGGTATGATCTCTATTCAGAATCCACAGTAGGAGGAAAGGACCCCTGCTCATGGCCAAAGATCAGCCTCCTTTGGGGTATATTGAGGACAAATAGCTCCCCCAAAAATGCTACAGTTGCATTTAATGCTTACAGGGAAGGGTGAAGAGGGCTTTGGGTAAATGTAGGAATTGCTGCAGCCAAAGAAATTGTGTCACAAGCTGTGCCAATGATCCATCAACATTTTATCATGCAAATCTAGCCGAATATCCACCCTAGTGATGCATTTGTGAATATTTAAAGGTACAAGTCCATTTACATGGACTTATGTACATCATCCTTTGTTCATATAAATTATTTATATAAGTATCTATTTAGATATTTTGTAAGCTTTAATACCTTTTTGGATGTCTTTGGACTAACATTGTGGATATTTCATAATTGTTGACATAATACAGTAGCTTAGCAAGTTTTCTTTACCAGCAAAAGAAGTGACTAATTTATTAAGCACATTCTAACTTTTGTTAGATATCCTTAGATTGTACTTATTTTCTTATTGTTAACTTTGGATAGATAACTTTATTACTATGTATTTCCCTTTATTATGCCATTATATTTTTATTACTCTGCTACTCATTATTACTGACATTATGAAAACAGTCTGCATTGCAAATGCCTTAATTATCAATGGAAATTGTGAGGAAACCCAGAGAACTTTGGTCAATATTTGTAGAAAAATCATTAACTGCCACTGTTCCCCGCCCCCCAGAAAAAGACCGTTTAGTAAAAAAAAAAAGTTTGTTTTAATATACACATCCAACCTTCTAATGGCAGCCACTGGAATCAGTGGGTATTTACCCCAGATTTATGAAAGGGGAAATTAATAATTTTGTAATGTGCAGACAATAGTATAAATGATAAGGTTCCCAAGAAGGAAACAAATATTAATGGACATGTTAACACATGTAAGTAAATGGATTCCTACATTGTCATAATTAGGTGCTCTACTAAGGCTGCTACTTGAGGTCACATTGGGATGACTGGAAGAGAAAAGCTTTGGGGAATTAAAATAAAATTATTAATAGATATAGAGTTTGACCAGAATGAAACATTTAATCATCTAGTCGGACCTCTGTATATCACAAGCCAATAAATTTCACCCAGTTACCTCCTGTACTGAGCCATATAACTTGTTTGGTAAAACCATATCTTCCAAAAAATCATCCACTCTTATTTGAAAGCATCGAGAAATGGAGAAGTCACCATTTCCTTTGGTGATAGTTCCTGTGGTTAATCATGTTCATATATAAAACAATTGTGCCTAATTTCTAATTTAAAATTGTCTGGCTTCAGCTTCCAGCTACTGATTTTTATGCTTTTCTCTACTAGATTATTACCAAGGAAGTGATACACTGAAATTCAATGTCAAAGATCTCTGTGAAGGCAACCTTACAAGATAAAAACATAACAGAACTATAGCCCTGCTTAAGCATTTCATCTCCATTCAACAACTTCAATGGGACCTAACCACATGATTAAATGCTTCGCTGAGTTGGGCATATGCTCAGACTGAAAAAAACTATGAAACCAATTTCCATCTTTGCTGTTTGACTCTCATTGGGAGCTACTGAGCAAGCAATGATTCAGCAAAATTCACACCCTCGTAGCTGATTTATGCACATTAATTCTGATTGAAAAATATGGACCAGTATAATTTCTGTATGCATAAATAAAACTACAAAAGTTAAACAGCAAAGTCAGACCTTCCTGGGCCTCAGAGCCTTGGCCAGAGAAGGCTGGAGAGGGTGACAGGCTGAGAGCCGCAGAGGGAAATGATGCTCTCTGGCTCAGAGAACGAGCAGGCTAAAGCTGGAGAGTCAGACAGGGCTGAGAAGTGTGGTGAGGGATGCCAGAGCTGTACAGGAGAACTGTGGCTGGTGAGAGATGCCGGGCTCTACCTGATGTATTGTGTGTAGTATGACTATGGGATTGATTATGGTTTAGAACAAAGCCCTATGCTCCTGTAATAAATTTACCTGACAGTGTCTATTTGTACTCAGGAAGATTGTTTAGACTATTTCTGGAGACTCTGAAGGGGGAGACTGAGGCAGGTGTGCCTGTCATGTCATGGGCTGCTACTGGAGGGTACTCTATGCAGAGCTTTTCTGACAACTGTCATTCTTCTTATTAAAATATTTGTAAGTGCTGTGACAAAATGGCCAATGGTGGGGCCCACGCTTTTCTTGGCAGGAGGGCTAGGATACCACACCTTCTCCCTCCTCTGAGGGACTCGCTAGTGGCTCCAGAAGGTGGTAGAGGAGGGAAGTGGGGAAGGGGTCTGGGTTTGCTCCTCACTCTGAGCACAAGCCCCTCTCTATCCCTGTGGGTTTCTTACTCTCGGGTAGGGACGCCCTCAGTCATTGATACTGGGGGAGGGAGTCTCCCTGTTCTGGTGGGGCAGGGTCTCCCTTCCTCCAGTTCTCTGGTCTTTCAATTCTTACCTCCAAACCCCAGTCCTCTACTTCCTCACTCCACTCTGGAGTCTGCCTTTAGCAGGGTGGGTTTATTAGGTTCCTGACAGGTCCTTAATTGGCTACAGGTGCTCCAATTCATATGAAGTACCCTTCCCTAGTCTCCCCTTCCCTAGTACTCTTCCCTAACCATGCCTTAATTAGCCTAGGGGTTATATATTTCCCCTATACCACTCTTCCACTGCTCCCTGGCCCTGTTGCATCACAGTGCCTAGGTGGTGAGATAAGAAGCACTATTAAATACGGTAGATAAATATGGCTTATATTTTTTGGCAAGAACTGCTAGTACCTACGACAAGAATCTTTTTGCTCCAAAGTCTGTGTTCACTTATTAGTGCTAAAATGTAGAGTTATGTGAATAGTGACAAAATATCACTTGTAAAAGTATATAAACACTTCTGTAAAAAATATACACAAATGACAGGTTTCAGAGTAACAGCCGTGGTAGTCTGTATTCGCAAAAAGAAAAGGAGTACTAGTGGCACCTTAGAGACTAACCAATTTATTTGAGCATAAGCTTTCGTGAGCTACAGCTCACTCCATACTGTGGAAAGTACAGAAGATCTTTTTATACATACAAAGTGTGAAAAAATGGGTATTTACCACTACAAAAGGTTTTCTCTCCCCCCCACCCCACTCTCCTGCTGGTAATAGCTTATCTAAAGTGATCACTCTCCTTACAATGTGTATGATAATCAAGTTGGGCCATTTCCAGCACAAATCCAGGGTTTAACAAGAATGTTTGGGGGGAAGGGGTAGGAAAAAACAAGGGGAAATAGGCTTGAATAGAGACTGGGAGTGGCTAAGTCATTATGCAAGGTAACCTAAGTTAGTTGTATCCAATTTGCAGATGAATTCCAGTTCAACCGTCTCTCGCTGGAGTCTGGTTTTGAAGTTTTTTTGTTGTAATATCGCAACTTTGTCTGTAATCGTGTGACCAGAGATTGAAGTGTTCTCCGACTGGTTTATGAATGTTATAATTCTTGACATCTGATTTGTGTCCATTTATTCTTTTACGTAGAGACTGTCCAGTTTGACCAATGTACATGGCAGAGGGGCATTGCTGGCACATGATGGCATATATCACATTGGTGGATGTGCAGGTGAGCGAGCCTCTGATAGTGTGGCTGATGTTATTAGGCCCTGTGACGGTGTCCCCTGAATAGATATGTGGGCACAGTTGGCAACGGGCTTTGTTGCAAGGATAGGTTCCTGGGTTAGTGGTTCTGTTGTGTGGTATGTGGTTGCTGGTGAGTATTTGCTTCAGGTTCGGGGGCTGTCTGTAGGCAAGGACTGGCCTGTCTCCCAGGATTTGTGAGAGTGTTGGGTCATCCTTCAGGATAGGTTGTAGATCCTTAATAATGCGTTGGAGGGGTTTTAGTTGGGGGCTGAAGGTGACGGCTAGTGGCATTCTGTTATTTTCTTTGATAGGCCTGTCCTGTAGTAGGTGACTTCTGGGAACTCTTCTGGCTCTATCAATCTGTTTCTTCACTTCCGCAGGTGGGTATTGTAGTTGTAAGAATCCTTGATAGAGATCTTGTAGGTGTTTGTCTCTGTCTGAGGGGTTGGAGCAAATGCGGTTGTATCGCAGAGCTTGGCTGTAGACGATGGATCGTGTGGTGTGGTCAGGGTGAAAGCTGGAGGCATGTAGGTAGGAATAGCGGTCAGTAGGATTCCGGTATAGGGTGGTGTTTATGTGACCATCGTTTATTAGCACTGTAGTGTCCAGGAAGTGGATATCTTGTGTGGACTGGACCAGGCTGAGGTTGATGGTGGGATGGAAATTGTTGAAATCATGGTGGAATTCCTCAAGGGCTTCTATTCCATGGGTCTAGATGATGATGTCATCAATATAGCACAAGTAGAGTAGGAGCGTTAGGGGACGAGAGCTGAGGAAGCATTGTTCTAAGTCAGCCATAAAAATGTTGGCATACTGTGGGGCCATGCGGGTACCCATAGCAGTGCCGCTGATTTGAAGGTATACATTGTGACTTTGTTCTCACCCATAACTATTTCACATTTGGGGACAAAGTTCAGCCACCAGGTAAGCCGTGACGTTATCGGGGATAGTGTTTTTGACGGCTTGTAGTCCATCTTTGTGTGGAATGTTGGTGTAGAGGGCTTCTATATCCATAGTGGCCAGGATGGTGTTATCAGGAAGATCACCGATGGATTGAAGTTTCCTCAGGAAGTCAGTGGTGTCTCGAAGGTAGCTGGGAGTGCTGGTAGCGTAGGGCCTGAGGAGGGAGTCTACATAGCCAGACAATCCTGCTGTCAGGGTGCCAATGCCTGAGATGATGGGGCGCCCAGGATTTCCAGGTTTATGGATCTTGGGTAGTAGATAGAATATCCCAGGTCGGGGTTCCAGGGGTGTGTCTGTGCGGATTTGATCTTGTGCTTTTTCAGGGAGTTTCTTGAGCAAATGCTGTAGTTCCTTTTGGTAACTCTCAGTGGGATCAGAGGGTAATGGCTTGTAGAAAATGGTGTTGGAGAGCTGCCAAGCAGCCTCTTGTTCATATTCTGACCTATTCATGATTACAACAGTACCTCCTTTGTCAGCCTCTGATTATGATGTCAGAGTTGTTTCTGAGGCTGTGGATGGCATTGTGTTCTGCACGGCTGAGGTTGTGGGGCAAGTGATGCTGCTTTTCCACAATTTCAGCCCATGCACATCGGCGGAAGCACTCTATGTAGAAGTCCAGTCTGCTGTCTCGACCTTTAGGAGGAGTCCACCTAGAATCCTTCTTTTTGTAGTGTTGGTAGGGAGGTCTCTGTGGATTAGTATGTTGTTCAGAGGTGTGTTGGAAATATTCCTTGAGTTGGAGACATCGAAAATAGGATTCTAGGTCAACACAGAACTGTACCATGTTCGTGGGGGTGGAGGGGCAGAAGGCGAGGCCCCGAGATAGGACAGCTGCTTCTGCTGGGCTAAGAGTATAGTTGGATAGGTTAACAATATTGCTGGGTGAGTTGAGGGAACCATTGCTGTGGCCCCTTGTGGCATGTAGAGAAAACCTGGATTTGTGCTGGAAGTGGCCCAACTTGATTATCATACACATTGCAAGGAGAGTGATCACTTTAGATAAGCTATTACCAGCAGGAGAGTGGGGTGGGGGGAGAGAAAACCTTTTGTAGTGGTAAACACCCATTTTTTCATGCTTTGTGTGTATAAAAAGATCTTCTGTACTTTCCACAGTATGCATCCGATGAAGTGAGCTGTAGCTCACGAAAGCTTATGCTCAAATAAATTGGTTAGTCTCTAAGGTGCCACAAGTACTCCTTTTCTTTATACACAAATGATTCACCCAAAACTAAGCTGCATAAATAATGAAAAATGTGTAATTTGTTTAAATTAGTAAAATTATTGTGTTTAATAAACAACTAAATAATTCAATGAGTTCATTCTACCATCTCTAATAAAGAGTACTGCATTATCCACTTTGTCTGCTTTTAGTGCATTTAGGGTCTTATACAAAGCCCATCAGAGTCAATTGAAAGATTCCTATTGCCATCAGTTGGTGTTGGATCAGGCCATAAATATTTGCTAGCTGTTCTCCACTCTTTACAGGTATGATAAGTGATATACCAATTTGTTCATTGCTTGCTGAAGTTAGAATTGAGCTGGATGCATTTAAAATTCATCCCATGGTGAGGATCAAGAAAAAAACAACTGCTACTTCTGTGTGTAGCGTAGTCAGTATTAGTTACACTACATGAAGTTTGTAGACATGAGATATTGTTGCTAGTAGGTCAAAAATTGCCAGTACCAGTCATTTTTTCTAATCTGCACTCCATTTTGTCCATTCAGATTAGATGGCCATGAATTTATTAACCATTAAATGGCACAGTGTGGGACTACAACTCTGAGTTATTTTAATAACACTGGTGGTCTCCTGTGAAATAGTGACACTTGTGCAGTAGTATTAAGTTCACAGCCACCACTGCATCCATTAGAGGGAAACATTCGTACTATTGAGCAGCTGGAACATTCACTCCAGATGAGGCAGTGGTGAGATACATACTGAAAGAGAAGAATGGACACATCCAACATTGTAGTATTCTCTAGATATAAACAAATTGCATCTTTGGGTTATGATTCATACCTTTTTTTCACATTTTTTAAATATTTTTTTATTTTCTCCAACCTTACTCTGGACACTGCAAAGCTAAAAATAGCTTAATGGTTGTGGCCTCCTATTAAAAGTGGAAGAGAATTGTACTCTCTGCATTTGGGGATGTCTTGAGACAGTCTCTTAAAAGTTGTTGCATAAGGGTTGCTGTTTATTCAGGATTTGCTATATGAAGCTACTTGGCAACATGAACTCTGATTCTGCTCTCACAGACACCAATCTAAATGAGTAACTCCACTGAAACGAATGTAGTTATGTTGATCTAAAGCAGAGAATAATCAGGCCTATCATTTCTCAACATGTGGTAAAAATCACTGGAAAGACTCCTATTTAAAAATATAAAGACGACTAAGGCTATTGATGTACGCACACACAAGAAAACCGAGGACAGATACATGCTTGGAATTAAGCAGAAGGCTTTTATTAAACTTTAACACAGGGAGGAGCACTACCCACCTATCACCCATATTCTCCTATACCAGGCATTTAATTGGTTCCAGGGCTCCTTACCCTATAATCCATAATGTGAAGTAGGTTCTCCTCAGCCTACCCACCAGGACTCAGCTCCCTCTGAGTCCTAGCACCTTGCCCCCAACAAAGGGAACACAGGGTGGGAACCTCAGCCCATGAGGGCCATAAGGTCTGACCCTAGCCCACCATATCACATAAGATTAAGGCTCAACACCAAAATCCCAGATCTTTTACCTCTGGGAACTGTTCATTTTATTCTCTTAAGCACACTGGAAACCAGCCACAAGTTGTGATGAATAAACAACTCCACCCCAGTAAGGTACTAGTCATGAAGGATGTGGATAAATTGGAGAGAGTCCAGCGAAAGGCAGTAAAAATGATTAGGGGTCTGGAACACATGACTTATGAGGAGAGGCTGAGGGAGCTGGGATTATTTAGCCTGCAGAAGAGAAGAATGAGGGGGGATTTGATAGCTGTTTTCAACTACCTGAAAGGGGGTTCCAAAGAAGATGGCTCTAGACTGTTCTCAATGGTAGCAGATGACAGAACGAGGAGTAATGGTCTCAAGTTGCAGGGGGGGAGGTTTAGATTGGATATTAGGAAAAACTTTTTCACTAAGAGGGTGGTGAAACACTGGAATGCATTACCTAGGGAGGTGGTAGAATCTCCTTCCTTAGAGGTTTTTAAGGTCAGGCTTGACAAAGCCCTGGCTGGGATGATTTAACTGGGAATTGGTCCTGCTTCGAGCAGGGGGTTGGACTGACTAGATGACCTTCTGGGGTCCCTTCCAACCCTGATATTCTATGATTCTATGTTCCTATTCAACCTATTGTGGCATGCAGGTACTGTGAGGAAGGCAAAAAACTCTCTGGGCCCCTGCCAATTGGCTCATGGAAGAAAAAAAAATGCTCCCTGACTCCCTAAACATGCAGTCAGCTAGACCCACAGCATCTAGTTCCCATCCCTAGTTCAGGTAGGTAGGGTGGGCTACTGGCACAGAACCAAAAGAAACTCCAAATGCCCCCAGCACTAGGCTAAAGTTTGAGAGCTGGGGAATGCTGGTCAGTCAGCACCCTACTCCGACAGCTGAAGTACCAGAGACTCCCAGTGCCAGAGCTACCTACTGCACTTTAGCAAGTGTCTGTCCACCCCTCTTTCACTGCTGGCCCTATCGAGTTCCCCCACCCATTGATGCAGGTGGGTGGCATTTGACAGCAGATAAGGATCTCTCCCGCCGTGTCGTAAGGCCCAGTTAGAAATAGAACTCACATTTTCTGATTCCGTTTGTGAAATAATCCTGAACTTGCTGAATTCAAAGAGAGAGCTTTACCACTGACTTCAGTAGGGCCAGTGTTCTACATTAAGGACACATCTACACAGCCAGCAGCAGCAAACCTCCAAGCCCAGGTCAATAAACTCAGGGTCACAGGGCTCATGTTAGGTTTCAGAGTAACAGCCGTGTTAGTCTGTATTCGCAAAAAGAAAAGGAGTACTTGTGGCACCTTAGAGACTAACCAATTTATTTGAGGATAAGCTTTCGTGAGCTACAGCTCACTTCATCGGATGCATACTGTGGAAACTGCAGAAGACATTATATACACAGAGACCATGAAACAATACCTCCTCCCACCCCACTCTCCTGCTGGTAATAGCTTATCTAAAGTGATCACTCTCCTTACAATGTGTATGATAATCAAGTTGGGCCATTTCCAGCACAAATCCAGGTTTTCTCACCCTCTGCCCCCCACACACAAACTCACTCTCCTGCTGGTAATAGCCCATCCAAACTGACCACTCTCTTTACAATGTGTATGAAAATCAAGGTGGGCCATTTCCAGCACAAATCCAGGTTTTTTCACCCTCTGCCCCCCACACACAAACTCACTCTCCTGCTGGTAATAGCTCATCCAAACTGACCACTCTCCTTACATGTTATGTCTCTTAAAAACAGTTGTGTAGACAGTGCTTTTAAGTTGTGGCTTGGGCTGGCGCTTGGACTTTGACGCCTAGGGAAGGGTGTGGACATCAGAGCCTGATCTCCAGCCCAAGCCACAACATGTGCACAGTTATTTTTCATACCATAGCATGAGCCCTGTGACCCTGAGTTTATTGACCTGGGCTTGGAGGTTCACGCCGTGGGCTGTGTAGAGCAACCAGTGAACAAACTGATACATCACTTACCATATCCTAAGTATCCATCACCACATACAGTCACAATACACCTTTTATACCACTGCAAATATAACTAAGAAAGAATCTTTTATTAAAAAGCAACTTTTTTGAGACAAAGTGTAATACTGTGATAACGTTTATCACTCCTTTTGTAATGGACTGTTTTTTTCCTGACTGGAAGGGAAGGTATAACAACCCTTTAAGCACAGCCAACCAAAAGCCACTGTTTTGTTTGTTACTGGGCAACATCTGCCACTTATTAATCTAGTGACCTTCATTGCTAATAGTTACCTATATTATTCTTTTTAAAAAATAGATATATCAAGGAATTACATAGGCCAAAATGTAAACAGTGTGCCTGTGCTTTAGAGTTTGTGTGTGGTTGGTTTGGTAGGCACACTTTAAAACATAGCCTATACTTTTACAGTACATGCAATCTATAATATTACACACAATAGTAGTCTGTCACAATAACGCATGTATACAATACCCATCATCTGAACTGTGCATGAATGTAGGGGTTATTGTGGATTTTTATTCTGAAGCTGCACATGTTTCTTTTGGATATCTGTCAGAAGCCCACGTAAGATGAGAACAGATAATGTTGATTCTTAGCACTTTAATTTTGAATCAATGGGCATGAACTACCTAATGAACTAATCTAAACCAGAACTCTGTGTAATAGACAAATATCATCTGTGGAAATAGAAACAGAGAAAGGTTACATGGCTTGCCCAAGGCTGCGCAACTCCATGCATCACGCTGCATGTTGCAATTGCTAATTAAAAATATTTAGGGTCTTCAATGAGGGAAACAGTTTTTGTTGGCTTGTTTTTAAAAAAAATTGTACTGTGGGGACACAGAGTTCATCCATTAAAAGTAATGTGCTGCTTTAGGTTTATGTTGTTCAGCAACATTCAGATTAAAATATCTCAAACTTACACTGCTACAAGTAAATATAAAGATCTCTCCATGTCTCCAGTAAGATCATCAATGTCCTGCATGCTGCTGTCACTGTATTTTAAAGTGTGAGTACTGGAAATAAACAAAGTTACAGATCTTCACTTTGCAAATTGTGTTATTGGAATACCCACCATAAATGGGAGAGCTATACCTGCCAAAGAGAAGCCTTGGACTCCAAGTGTAACTTTTTAGCTGTGTTGCTTCCAGTCCAACTCTGACTTTGCTCAATCACTTCATTATTAAACAAACATAGTAGATCTGGTAAGACAATGAAGTTTCCATCCCATGGGAAATTCCAAGATTTCAAAAAAAAAAAGAAAACCACCAAAATATGTTTATTCCAAATCAGAAGAAAAGTTGAAATCTCAAAATATTTTGTGGAATGGAAATTAAAAACTATTTTGATTTGGAAACATCAAGCTGACCTTATGAAAATGTTTCATTCTGATATATCTATATAAAATAATTATAAAAGTGTGATGGATTCACAGACCTCACACTAAGGTTACAGGAGTGGTGGAGCAATATTGGGCCAAGAAGACTCCGCCCCTCAGCAGCTGCTACACATGCTCCTTATGGAGGACATGCTTAAAAGGGAGCTCTGGCAGTTGGGCAGGGGAGAGTGAGGAGGAGAGACTAGCTGCAGGAAGGAAGGCAGGTGGTAGCCCAAGAGTCAAAGCAATCTACAGGAGGAGTATTTGGACTGTGAGCAAGAGTTGGCCAGGATCCCCTTTCCCCCTAATAACACATCCCTCCCATCCCTGAACTATGGAGGCTGCATAAGCAGAAGGCTGGGGCCATGCCCCAAATTCAAGGGAAAACAGGAAGGCAGGAAGTGGCCCAGGTGAGGCTGATCTGGAGTTGTAATCAGAAGACACTGAGCCGCCTCTCTCCCCTTGGGTCCTGGGCTGAGACCAGGTAGAGAGGGAGGGCCTGGGTACCTCTATCTTCCCTCTTGCCCCGGCCTCCTGAGGGATCCTGGAGGAATACTGAAAAGTGGGGGGCGGGGGGTGGGGGATAACCTGTGGCTTGGCTGCTGGTCCCTGGACTGCCCAGAAAACCTGTCTTAAGGCTTGGGCAGACTGTTTGGCTGCAGACTGACTGCTAGGCCTGCTGGTGCCCAAATGAAGACCACTATAAAGTGAAACAAAATTAAAAGTCAAAATGAAACGATAAAATCGGAACAAAAAATATTCCATTTAGATGTTGAATCATTTTAAAATTTGTCCGTTGAAAAAATTCATCAAAATCAGCCACAAAAATTTCAATTAAAAGAACACCATGAAATATTTTTGACAAATTAATATACGGCAAAGTGCAGAGTCTACATTACTTACTTTAAGTTCATGAAAGATAGATCCATCAATGTCTCTGAAGCCAAGATTGTCAGGGATGCAACTCCAAGCTCCAGGTACCCCTAAACATCTGACTTCCAGAAGCTGAAACTGAATGACGTGGGATCATTCCCACTGAAGCAACTGCCACTGGACAAGAGGATATTGGGCTAGATGGACAATTGGTCTGACCCAATATGGCCGTTCTTATGTACTTTTCCGCTTTTTAATTGGCATTTGTTTGTATAAAAAGGCAGGCTTGGGACACAAAGTAGTAAAAAATAGTTTTCATCATAGTCAGCAGGGGATGAGGCAGTCGTAACAGCAAACACATGGGCCTTGATCCAGCACTGAGCTTTCTGCAGGGGGCCAGAGCCCTGCAAAGAGCCCTGTTGACCTCATGTGTGCAGGGGTCTGTCTGTACTGTTCTGATGAAGGACTGGGGTTTTACTGAGTAGCTTTATACATGTGTGACACACTCTTGAAAAAGATATATAAATTTAAAGATATTCTGACCGCCAATGTGCCTTTTGTTTTCTTAGTTGCTTCTTTTAAGTCTCTCTGCTTATCGGAAATTATATCTTTTAAAGAGCAGTTCACACACACAGTGGAAAATTTTGAAAATGAGGAAGGGCTGAGTCAAACCAGCTTTCCTCGTAATGCAAAATCTTTTCCACACCAGAAAGCACATAGACCAACATTTTCCATTTTTAGGTGCCTCCCATTTTGAGCCGTCAGCTAGAGCCCCTTAGATTCTGCCTAAGGGGGTGCATATTTAGGGTTAGGAAATAATAATCTTGCATAGGTGTCCAGCAGAATTGTGGTCCCTTCACTCAAGGACTACTCCTCAACTACTCACCAAGGTGGAGGACATCCAGAAGGAAGTAGGAGTCACAGAGAGCAACTTGGCCCATGGCATTATGCCCCCTGTGCACCATGTGTGAGCAGGCAGAATGCTTCAAAGAGGAGTAGCAGTGTGTGTGCTCCTGAGATAATATAAGAAAATAGGAGAAGCTCTCACAGGGCATAATGAAATTCCTCCCTCTGGGCAGTGCAGCTCCACTTCCGCAGAAGTACATGGGAGTCAACACCTTATAGGATCTGGGCCATAATCTCCCTGTGCACTACAATCTACTGAAGACTTTGGTCCTCGTTTTGTGTCCTAAGTCTGAAAGAAAATGAATAGAATGTAATGCTAAATACAACATATCATATGATGAATTGTATTGTAAATACTGACTTTAAGATTAAAATTCTTTTTGTGAGATGTACTGTATATTTCATTCTCTTTCACTTTTGTTTCTCAGTTCTGTTGCTATATTTAATTATAAAAATAAAAAGGCATCTAACTGATTACAGTGTATCTCAAAATAAATTTCAGTAGTGGAATTCATCATTAATTTCCAACCAGGCCAGTGATACTGAACTGCTTCCAAAGCCAGCTCTGCATCAGCTGTCAATTTTGAATCACTGAAATTTAAACAAGTTCAGCCTGTTGTTGGAAATAATGTTTTATGCCTGCTACGAAACTCCAAGATTGAAAGTGCCTTTAAAAGCCTGTCAACACTTAAGAGCATGGAAAACTCATGTTTTCTAAAGTATAATGGGTTCATTAGGTTTCTGTGCTCAAAAAGCTTTTATAGGCATCTATTATTTATGGCCATTAGCAAGTGTTATTAATAATGAAGACTAATGGAAACCAAGGTATATGAGAAGTTCACTTTTTCCACTAATTAAAGATTACTTTTTTCCAGGAAGAAAGGACTAACGCCATTTTTACAATCCCAAGCCCTTTGAAATGGAGATTGCTTGAGCTAGTGGGAGTACTGTACCTCTGTATTTGGAGTCGCCCGCATGAAATTCATTGAACTGGGTGGCTTAATTTTGAAACCAGCTGGTCACAAAAAATAATGCATTAAAATTTAGAAGGGGAGAGAGAGAGGGAGACTTGCTATGACTGAGCCTGGTTTTCAAACTTGGTTTCCTAAAGTTAAGTCATGATATCCATCTAGAGCAGGGGAAAGGTAGCGAAAGATAAACAGTAGGGACATAAGAGGGAGAGGCTGAGAGCAAAACCTTGGGGAAGGGAGGTGGGAGCAAAAATGAAAAGAATTAATAAAAACAAGGAGGAGAGGACAAGTATAAAAGAGGGAAATAAAACAAAAGGGATGTGGGGGTAATAAAAATGCAAGTGCAAGGTTGAATCTCTGAGGAGAGGGGGCATTGCCAAAGGGGATGACTTAGGGCTGAGGGGTGATATCTGGGAGGCTGGGGCTGCCACGGTATGGACTCTGATTCTGCTGCATGTCTCAGGCTATAAAAATCCTGGCTGCTGCCTTACGTGCCTAAATAAAAAAATTAGGCACCTGAGCTTGAAAACTCATCACATTATTATTTAGAGGGCTCCTTCCATATTCACCACTTGCATTCTGGCAGGTGAGCACTTGCAGTAGAGCTCATCAATATGTTTTGGATACAAATATCTTAGTTTAAAAATGCCTTTTTTCCCCAAAGTGCTATTTTGCACAAGTCTGGGGATTTTATTGTGAAACATATCACACCTTTCTACAAAAAAGAGGGAGGGGGGTTTGGCATTTTTTTTTAAATCAAAAAGACGATCTAAACGTTTATTGAAGTGTTTTGCTTACTGGAAACCAGTTAGGCACAGCCCTGTGTTGGGCTAGTACAGAGCTAAGTGCTCAGTCTACAGGGAACCCTGGGAAGCATTCCACTTTAGGAAGGGAAAAGACCTGTTGCAGTTCCCAGGCACTCAGCCTTTGAGGCTATTCCCTGTAGGGGGTGCAGCTTATTACCCTCTAGGTGACTGACCTGATCCATTAGATGGTGTTAGTGGGAGGGGACCAAGCTGTCATGGACCTGCCTCTTCCCTGACCCCTTTTGGGGTAATATACACTCTTAGAAGTGTGTCAAGAGGGCTATGCCAGCACTCTTCTATTGAAGGGCTGCCATTTTATCTCACTAGGGATATGCAAGGGGGAAGCTCCATGCACTCTCCCCTGCTGCTCACTCATTTATGGACCGGATGGATTCTGGTGCTTTTTGATAGAAAGTTGTAATAAAAGAGTTTCTATGGTGCTTTCTAAATGGAGAAGGGACTACAGTGGATATCCCAAATAACTGGAAACTTCTGTCAATCCTATTCTGTTAATTTTATTGGCATTATCTTTTAATGGCATTATCTTTTTTTGGCAGCATGCTCCTTTATATTGGATTAGTCTCCTTTATCTTGCTTAACTGTAATGGGATCTCCATCCTGTTCCTAAGTTACTTTCCATTCTCTCCCTTCCTTCTCTCTTCCCTTCTTCCTCCTCCCCCCCCCCCCCCGCCACCAAGTACTGATGTGGGACACTTCCAACACACAGTTCATCAAACATTTCCATCATGAATTCTTGTAAATGAAGCCACCTCTGGCTTTACATCTATTTGGAAAATGTTTTTTCTGTTACAGTTTCTGCAGACTGCCCCTTATACAAACACTTATTTCTATAAAACATCCCGCACTCTCTTGTGCTAATTTTTTTAATGTCATGCACACATTGCTCATACCAGAAAATCCTCTTGTCTGGGAGCCATAACTGATGGGCTAATAGATTCAGCTGATAGCCTCAAATTTCTGGTACCCAAATGTTCATATTACATTAATCCAGAAAGAGCATCACAGCCTCACTCCTGTCTCTATGTCACAATTGCCAGACCATCTATGCATCTTTCCTGTGATACTACTTAGGTACCATTTCCTTTATGATATCCAAATCAGCGGCTGCTGTTTCCCCCCGACCCTGATTTGTTCAGTTATTAAAATTTGTTAATTATGCAGCTCTGCAGATAACTGCAGTGCTTTGGTTAATGTTAAGTCTGGAGTCTTAAATGTGTATCTCTTAACAGTCATTCTTTCAAACTAGAGCTAAAGCCCCAAGTAGCCTTATCCCTAGCTGAAAATCCATTCAAGTGTACAAGTTTGGCTTTTCATTTTAAAATCTATTCCCTATGCTAATCTATTGCCTCACTCTCTTTCTGAACAGAAGTGAAGAACTGTTGAATTTCACATGTAATATTCCTTCTCAAGGTATGTATTCATCACATTTCTATAAGAATGGCATCTGGATTATTTCTTTTAAACTCCTTCACAAAGGTGAATGTATTACAAATCCCTAATGTTGCTTCTCCAGCCACATGTAGGGTCCAGGAAATATTACATTCCCATGGCTTTTCCTTTAACATTATATCAAATAAATCAGAAATCATTTATGAACTTCTGGAGAATTCAGTTTTTTCTCTCTTGTTCAGGTTTACTCACAGTGTGACAGTATGGGTAAAATCCAAGTCCTATTATAGTCAACAGCAAAACTTGCATTGACTTCAGTGTGACCAAAATTGCACCCCTCATGGGGTTCAGAACATAGTCACCTTGCATCTTACTGGTATATTTACTTGTCAACAGCAGCTACGACTAATGTGTCAGGTATGTTTGGAATCAGTTCCAAGCATTAAGAATTGTACCAAACCAGTCACTTGGACAACATTGTAAAATTCAGGGATCAATGGAAATAAACGAATCCAATAATACCAACAAAAGCAGGCCTCTGTGTCCTGAGCGGGAAGCAGATTGTTAACATGTGGAGCAGCTGCAAGTGTTATATAAGGGTGCTGGGTGTGACTACAGAGGCCAAAATCACCCTCCCCTTTAGAAGACGGGGCTTTGGATTGCTGGGAGCTGCAGCCTGTAGTCAGCACAAGGGTGTGGTTGCCATTGTTTTAGAGTTATGTAATGGTTACAGTAAAACCGTTTAGTATTAAATGCAAGTGTCTCTGAGAAGAACACCACAGTTAGCTACTTTGACAAGGGTATTCAGCTGCTGAACTGTTATCCTGCTCCCAATAATTGTATACTGTCTACACTCAGGTATCCATAGCTCTTGTCATTTGTATTCATGTTCAACATATTAATGGAATGGATACATTATGTGGCATAGTGCATTTGTTCCCCCACCCTGCCACCCACCCACACAAACACCATGTTGAGATGATGGGTGAAAGAACAACCCTCACATGACATGCAATACTCAAAGATGCTCAGATACTACAGTGATGATGGTGGCATAAGAACTTGTATAGCCTTATTTCAAACAGAATTTAATAACGAAAGAAGCATTCAAAAATATTTTAATTGTATATATAGAAATTCAATCATTTTACAAATTATATTTAATTAATATTCATATTTTATATAATATGCATGGTTCACTGAATGTTGGTATGAAGGCATCAACACACACACACACACAGTACACATTTCTTCAAACCCATAACACAGGGTGCACAACTCACAATGTATATTAAAAGAGAAATACGTATTGAACCTATAGAGGCGAATTCTTGTAAACCTGTAAAGGCAATGCAAATGTACAGGTAGGAGTTTCTGTGAGAGCATTTTGGGTGAGATATGAGAATGGCAGATATCTGAGTCTCAGATATCTGAGTGTAGACCCTGTCAACCCTTTGTATCAGTGAGGGTAAGCCTCAAAGCTCCAAAAGTTCAGAAGAGCACAATGTGCTCTGGATCACAAGCACTAGGGAAGTTCCAGTATACAGGACTGCAGAGCTGCAACCACAGGGCTCAGTGAAGAGGTTAGTGAGTCCTGCCTGCCAACAAGGGATTCAAAGGCAACAGACAGGCAGGGAAAGGGAAGATAAAACAGAAGGGGCCTCCTTGGATAAGTGAGGCCTGTATTGTATAAGAGACAAGAAAAGAGGAATTCATTTCCCTCTATATGTAATAAACTGACATTATATCTGTAGACAGACAGGTGAACGTTAAAGAAATCTAGATTTCTCATTAATTAACACTGATTAAATTTTAATTGTATGACTGTCCACATCCTCTTCATATCTGAAGTGTCTTTCAAATGACACAGAGTGAGCAGCAAATACGTTTAAGACTACATTTAAGAAAACATGCTTGCGAATTGCATGCTCAAAACAGGCAATTGTGTATCTAACTCGGCATGCATCTGGATTTGCTTGATGCTTTATTAGTGATGCCCAAGAGCATAAACACTACTGACCTGTGCTGAACCCATTCTGCAGGGAAATTGAAGATTTCACTCTCCAGGGCATGCCCACCTGTCACAAATCTTAAATCTGCTTACAAAAATGTACAAGAGAGAAAAATACAGTGTAGTTTTACACTCCTAAATGAGAGGACAGAAATAAGAGCCCAGACCTGAGGCCAAGGCTATTTAAAAGGCAAAATGTATTGGCTCTTAACTTGTACATTTTCCTGAGGGTAAAACTCTCACTGAAGTTGCCAGGGTTCCCTCCCCACTCTGAACTCTAGGGTACAGATGAGGGGACCCACATGAGAGACCCCCTAAGCTTATTTCTACCAGCTTAGGTTAAAAACTCCCCAAGGTACAAATTCTCCCTTGTATCCTGGATTAGGTAACGCTGCCACCACCAAGTGATTTAGACAAACTCAGGGAAAGGACCACTTGGAGTTCCTACTCCCCCGTAATGTCCCCCCAAGTCCCCACACCCTCTTTCCTGGGGAAGCTTGAGAATAAACAAGATGAGCACAGACCAACCTTGGTTTTTTTTAGGACACTAAAAAAACCCCCAATCAGATTCAAAAGAAACAGAACTTTATTATAAAGAAAAAAGTTAAACGAAGCACCTCTGTAAAATTAGAATGGACGATAATCTTACGGGGCAATCAGATTAAAAAAATAGAGGATTTCCCTCTGGGCCAAACTTTAAAGTTACAAAAAGAAAACAGGAATACACCTTCCTCTCAGCACAGAGAAAATCACAAGCCAAAACAAATATAAGCTAACACATTCCCTTGCTAGTACTTACTGATTCTAATGGGGTTGGATTGCTTGCTTTCTTGATCTGTGTCCGGCAAGCACACAGAACAGACAGACCAAAACTTCCCCCCTCTGCCCCCCAGATTTGAAAGTATGTTGTCCCCTTATTGGTCCTTTTGGTCAGGAGCCAGCCAGGTTACCTGAGCTTCTTAACCCTTTAAAGGTAAAAGGATTTTGTGCCTCTGGCCAGGAGGGATTTTATAGTACTGTATACAGGAAGGTTGTTAGCTTTCCCTTTATATTTATGACAGAAGTCAACAGGACTGGACCCTTCCATTTTAGACAGAGAGAAAAGCCCAAACTCAAACATATATTTCACAGTAACAGTTCCATCACAAACCTCACCACCTTCTGCTTCAAATGCAAAGCACATTTATTTGGCTTTACTTTCTCTAACATAAATACATAGAAAAATGCTTATTTAAAAACACAAACCCTACCAAAACAAAACACTCCATTACACATACAACACAAAACAATACATGACAGATGCTAGCAGCTGTCCTTATGGAGATTTAGCACCTGGCAAGCTGGGGTGTAAATCTACAGCATTGTAGCATGCTTCACATTAGCAGGCTGTGTGGACCCTTATGTGTGCACTAAAAGTTGCCTAGGGCACTTTGTGCACTGCTGACAATGGATATTGGTGGTGTTGTGGCTTGTGGTGGAAAGAGTGGTTCTGAGGGTCAGGAGTCTTTTTATAGGCCACCTGGAAGCTTCCCCCATATGGGTGATATGTATAGAATGGGATCTGTTAGGCTCTGGTACACTAGGGTGGCTGCTGGGAACTGTGGAGAGCAGGGAGTGTCTGGCAGAGTTTGTACTCACACCAATCACCTGGCTCCTGGGACAAGGCATCTTATAGAGGAAAGATGATGCAGGAGGAGGGCACAGGAGGCTGTGACTTTTCTAGGGGATCTGGCCCTTAAAGGAGTTGCACCGGGAAGAAATATGCTGATGCCATTGCTCACCTGCTCAGGTTTGGAGGGAGAGTTACCATAGCCTGGTGCTCCAATTGTCCTAACCTACAAAAGGTAAAATAGAAACAAAAGCTGAGTCTCTTTGTTCTTGTAGAATAAATGAACGGTTGAATGCAAATTCCAACAGAAAGAAGCTGTAGTAAGGATATCTGTTTTAACACAGGATTTTAGTTGAGGAAATAAAGATTCCTTTCCTTTTAATTGAATTATTTCTAGTATATTGGATCAAATCTTAACACCTACACTGGGCTCTTTGCTTCACAACATTTTCAGAAAGGGGATAGAAAGGTTCCCTGCTATGACAGAATTCTCAAAGAATCCTCAAACATATGGGTGCGCCAGAGGTGTGCGCATAGCACACAGTGTTCTGGCAATCTTTGAATGGTACAATAACTTCTAGTGAGCTGTTACAAACTGGAAGAAATTATATCAGCCCTGAGTTTACTCTAAGCCAGTGGTGAGCTGGAGCCGCTTCACACTGCTTCGCTGGAACCGGCTGTTAAATTTAGAAGCCCCACAAGGGACAACCGATTCTAAAAGGGCTTCTAAATTTAACAACCAGCCAAAAGTGGCGCCTTAGGTGCCAACTCTGTGGGTGCTCTGGGGCTGGAACACCCATGGGGAAAATTTGGTGGGTGCAGAGCACCCACCGGCAGCTCCCTGCCCCACCGCCCCTCCGCTCCGCCTTCACCCCGCTCTGCTTCTCCCCCCCCCCCCCCCAGGTTTCCCACAAATCAGCTGGGTATCTACATAGGCAACTAGCCCAAGCCACTGACATTGTCACTACATCCACATTGATATTTTTAGGTGCTAGCTCGAGCAGAGCTAGTGCATGTGTGTCTACCTAAGTGGGTATTACATGTCCCAGGTGCCTAAATTACTCAGTGGCTACATTGGTCCCCGGCATCCTTAAGGTTCAGGAAAATACAAATGTGGATTAAGGTCTCATTTCTGCTTCTTCTTCTTCCACCTCCTTAGCTGCACTAACTAGAACCCTGATAGTGCTGGGGATCTGGCTGTTTTTCTGTTAAAATAACTAATTTTGCAGACGTGGTCATTTTTACGATGCATTCTTTGAAAAATCCGGTCAAGATTTAAAAACAAACAAAAACTAGCGATTTAGGGTGCCCAGTTTAAGACACCTTAAAGGAGGCTGATTTTCATGTGGCAAGTTCTCAGCACCTTCTGAAATGTAGACCCTTTTAAGGTGTTTCAAATTGGGAACCCAAAATTACAAATTATATTTGAATTCTTTGGTCTTAGGCTTTAAGGCCATGTTGTTCAAATGTAACTTCTCTTTGTGTCACATGTACACCTGTGAATACAAATTTTGACCACTCTCCTCTGTCTACATACGTTTATACATACAAGCAGAGCACAAATAGTTTTTGTGTGTGTACATCCATTGATCAAGTACTTAATTAGTAGTGCATAAAACTGATATGAAAGTGACTGAACATGAATAATTATATGTGCACAAAGTCCATGCAAACATGGTCCTTATTAGTTAAACCATATTTGCAGCACTCTGTTCCAAATTTAAATTCAAAATGATTTTTTTCCTGCTGAGTTTTAAGCAATTGAAAATAGAAGTCTATAAAGAAAATGCCACCAAACCTGCAGTTACAACATAACAGCACAAATACTACTGCTGAAATACTAGATGCAATCAAATATACTAAATTATCCTTGAAACTAGCACAAACAGCTTTGTTTAAACAAAAAAATTACCAAAAAATCTGCAACTCCCCCTACCGACATCTTACATTATGCTTTGAAAGCCAATGTGCTTATGCCACTAATATACTCATTTTTTCATTCAAACTAATCCCACATTCTGCAAAGGCTTTTCTATGTTAATAATTACTGCTGTTTCCCCTCATAGGTTCCCAGAAGAGTTACAACTGCAGATTAGACTTAATATTCCTGCTTCTATATATACACCATCCAAATAGCTTTTCCTTGAGTTCTTCCATACTGCATATTGATTTACTGTGCTTGCTATCCTGAAATGCTCATATACGTGGATGCCCTTATGCAGCACTCATACAAATGCCATTTCCATTTTTCATTTTAAAGAGTCCCCCTGTCACAGATTGTACTTTCACCACAATTAATGCCTTGTTTTCCAAGGTCTGAACAGAATTCTCTTTCCAGGTCATGGTACCTTATCCCTAGGGTGGATTGGGTAGATTTATTTTTCAAGATTTATCCAACATTTTTATGAGACCTACATACGAACAACACTACAGTTGGGATTTTCAAAGGAGTCTAACTCTCATTGAATGCTAATATATGTTAGGAGCATTAATTCCTTGGGCACCTTTGAAAATTCCACCTATCATGGTTTTTTTTCATTGTAGATCTCATAGAAATTCTGGTTCTAGTTTAAAAAAAAAGATCTAATATATGGGTCTGATTCAAAATCCTTGAAGAGAATTCACAAAAAGACATTTGACTTCAATAAGGCCAGGATTTCACTGTAGGAGTTTTTCAATATTAGCTTCACTGGGCTGTGGTTCAGGACCAATCAGAATTAAATATTACTAACGACATTGTTCCTGTAGTGAGTCTTTTGAAATGCTGCATTTTTGACAAACAGGTCATTCATATATTTTTTTTTTGTAACTTAAACAAACAGGATATGAAAGGGAAAAAAAGGAGTGAAAAGCTTTTGAATACTCCTGAAAATTAGAGCTCAGATTAGATGTGAAAAATATTTTCCACTTTGTAAAGAAAACTTAGTGTTATAAATAGCCAGAAAGTAAAAAGAAGTGTGTAGCATTATGACATGGACACTTTTTGTTTTCTTTTATATACACATTCTATCCAAATTGTAATCATTTTATGAATAAGGTTTTCATAAACTTTTTAGGCTAAAGGTTGTAAGGGAGGCCACTGCTGTCACTGCCACTGTCGCATGTGGAGTTAGATGTGCTCTGAGAATACCTACTGGATTGGACCAAACTAAGCAAGGCAACTCTTTGTTTCAGCTGGTTTGAGAATCAGGTTGGGGGCTTATTTGTGAGATATGCACCCAGGCACCTAGATGAAGACATTGTGCACATGCCCAGTGGTAGAAATCTAGGGGATTTTTGTGGTGACAATTCAGGTGCTGAGGTATTCTAGGTGACTCTAGAGTTAGGTAGCAGCTGAGCAGATGTTTGGTGGCAATCTCAGTTGTGCCTTGGGCACCTAAGTCCTTTGTGCAGATCTGGACCTAGGTTATTGAACAATTTTCTGGATGTTGTAACTTTCTATTCTCATGAATAAATCAATCTCCAGTTCAAACGCTAGTGCTTGGTCAGAACCAATGACATAACTGTGTTCATACCAACGAAAGTAATCAATCAATCAATAAAACTTGATGTGTTCCATATTACCCTCAGTCAGAATCTTCAAGCTAAACAATCATTCTCTAATCTTCCTAAGACATCCAGTATCCCCAGACATCCTCCAAACCCAGCCACAAACGCACCAGATCCCCAGCCATACACGATAGGCTACCCCAGACATTTCCCCAGCCAGGAGCCTTCTAATTTCTTCAGACTTGCAGGAGCTCTCCCTTCAAAGCCTCCCTTTACCCCAGCCATTGCAATGCATTGTTGCCCACAGTCCTCACTATGGCAGCTGACAGTGCTGCTGGCTGGGAGAAATGTTATGTAACAGTGACACATAGAAGGAGAGGACGGGAAGCAGCACATCAACAATATCAGTGCGGGGGAAATATGTAAATGTCATCTGGGGGGATATGGACACTGCCTTAACACCCTTGCATCACCTCCCACCCCTCCCAAATCCTTGGCACTTTAGAGGTTTGCCCACACTGAGTACCAAGAGGTTTGTGAACACTGCTTTCTTGTCTTTACCTCTTACTGGAGACATGTACATTGTATGCATTCCAGAGTTATTGTATCTCTCTCTCTGTGTCCAGCTATTTACATTGCTCTCATCACTGTGGTATACTATGACAGCTGGATTAACTGTGGGGAAATTATTCTGGAACATGTGGGTGATTTAAGAATTGTAGTACGATTCAGCCATGTTCTATTTTAGGTACTTATATACCCCCCCCACACCATTACCATAGAATCTCAATACCTCACAAGGCAGCTAGGAAGAGATGTTAAGAGTAACAAGAAGGGTTTCTACAGGTATGTTAGGAATAAGAACAAGGTCAGGGAAAGTGTGGGCCCCTACTGAATGGGGGAGGCAACCTAGTGACAGAGGATGTGGAAAAAGCTAATGTACTCAAAAAAAGCTTTTTTTGCCTCTGCTTCACAAACAAGGTCAGCTCTCAGACTACTGCATTGGGCAGAAAAATATGGGGAGGAGGTGACCAGCCCTCTGTGGAGAAAGAAGTGGTTCAGGAATATTTAGAAAAGCTGGATGAGCACAAGTACATGGGGCCAGGTGCACTGCATCCGAGGTTGCTAAAGGAGTTGGCAGATATGATTGCAGAGCCATTGGCAATTGTCTCTGAAAACTCATGGCAATCAGGGGAGGTCCTAGATGACTGGAAAAAGGCTAATGTACTGTCCATCTTTAAAAAAGTGAAGAAGGAGGATCCTCGCCTCAATCCCTGGAAAAATCATGGAGCAGATCCTCAAGGAATCAATTCTGAAGCACTTAGAGGAGAGGAAAGTGATCAGGATCAGTCAGCATGGATTCGCCAAGGGCAAGTCATGCCTGACTAACTTAATAGCCTTCCATGATGAGATAACTGGCTCTGTGGATGAGGGGAAAGCAGTGGACGTGTTATTCCTTCACTTTAGCAAAGCTTTTGATACAGTCTCCACAGTGTTCTTGCCAGCAAGCTAAAGAAGTATGGGCTGGATGAATGGACAATAAGGTGGATAGAAAACTGGCTAGATCGTCAGGCTCAATGGGTAGTGATCAATGGCTCCATGTCTAGTTGGCAGCCAGTATCAAGCGGAGTGCCCCAAGGGTTGGTCCTGCGGCCAGTTTTGTTTAATATCTTCATTAATAATCTGGAGGATGGTGTGGATTGCACCCTCAGCAAGTATGCAAATGACACTAAACTGGGAGGAGAGGTAGATATGCTGGAGGGTAAGAATAGAATACAGAGGGACCTAGACAAATTAGAGGATTTGGCCAAAAGAAATCTGATGAGTTTCAACAAGGACAAGTACAGAGTCCTGCATTTAGGACAGAAGAGTCCCATGCACTGCTACAGACTAGGGACCGAGGGACTAGGCAGCAGTTCTGCAGAAAAGGACCTAGGGGTTACAGTGGACAAGAAGCTGGATATGGGTCAACAGTGTGCCCTTGTTGCCAAGAAGGCTAACGGCATTTTGGGCTGTATAAGTAGGAGCATTGCCAGCAGATCTAGGGATGTGATTGTTCCACTCTATTTGGCATTGGTGAGGCCTCATTTGGAGTACTGTGTCCAGTTTTGGGCCCCACACTACAAGAAGGATGTGGAAAAATTGGAAAGAGTCCAGCACACGGCATCAAAAATTATTAGGGGCTGGAGCACATGACTTATGAGGAGAGGATGAGGGAACAGGCAGAAGAGAAGATTTGATGGTTGCTTTCAACTACCTGGAAGGGGGGTCCAAAGAGGATGGATCTAGACTCTTCTCAATGGTACCAGATGACAGAACAAGGAGTAATGGTCTCAAATTGCAGTGGGGGGGAGGTTTAGGTTGGATATTAGGAAAATCTTTTTCACTAGGAGGGTGGTGAAGTACTGGAACTGGGTGGTGAAGCACTAGGGAGGTGGTGGAATCTCCTTCCTTTGAGGTTTTTAAAGTCAGGCTTGACAAAGCCCTGGCTGGGATGATTTAGTTGGTGTTGGTCCTGCTTTGAGCAGGGGGTTGGACTAGATGACCTCCTAAGGTCCCTTCCAACCCTGATATTCTATGATTCTAATCTCCAACATATTTATCCCCAGAATACCCCTCTGATATAAAAAAAAGGATCTCAATGTTTTGGTTTTTTAAACAGATTGGGAACTGAGGTACTTTCCCCAGGTCACACATGTCATCTATGGTAAAGCAGGGTCATGAACCATGTCTCAGAAATCCTAGGGTAGTGCCCTAAACACTTTCTCTCTTGATTTTTTTTTAAATCTTTCTGTTATCATTGATGCAGACAGTTTTTGTTTGTATTAATGTGTAGGTAAAACCTTTTATTCATGTATATAGTAATATATAAATACACGGATGTACTCATTTATGAATGAATTCAAACTCACCTAAGTGTTCACCTGCAGACCCTACTAGCATATGCTAATATGGTAGTGAGGGTGCTAAGAGGCACAAGAGGACAGGAGAGTGAAAACACTGAATGTCAAGCAAACACCTGAGTAATCATTCAGGATGAGCAACAGTGACAAGTATGGGGGAAGACAGGGGATTGGAAGGGGAATACTAAAACAGCAGATAAATCCCTTGCCTAGAGACACTTTGTTTTTAATCGAGACTTCAAAATGTTGAGTAAGGTGATCAAATATTGAAGCAAGGGAGCAATTGCTGTGGACAAATTATTGAACCATCTTTACCTGCTACACAGGGGCATGTCTGTGATCTTGCAGCTACATGGTTGTCAGTTGTCATGCTGAAGATTTGTTGACAGGGAGAAAAGCTATCTTCCCTATTTCCATCAGCCAGGACTACTGGGAGAGCAGTGGAGGGGTGGGAAAGGTGTTGTGAAAGCAGCAGTGACCATCGAGGACTGCAGCAGCAGTGAGGTATTGGAGATGAGTCTTTCCAAATGCAGTTAGTAGTCCAAGTTAGGCATATGGCTCGCCACAGGGCAGCCCCTCATGCTGATTGGGAGCACAACCTGCACAGAAGAGAGCAGGAGCTTGCAGAGGGCAAGTGACTCCTGCACTACTGGGAAATGATGCAGGAGCAGAAGCAGCAACTGAGGAGGCATGAGGAGCCGCTTGCTCAATGCTTTAGGCAGCTGGAGGAAGACTAGCAGGAGATCAACTACAAATTTGAATGGCTGAATTTCAGACAGTTTCACAGAATGAGGTTGCAGAGAGAGACAGGGTGAAACTTTGGCTGGGTACAGGCAACTTGGACCAATGCTCTTTATGAGTTATGTGCTTCCAAGTGCAATTCAAGGTACTATATTTTGTCTCTGAGGCTTTCACCTTAGCTGTTTAAGAGACTTCTTCTCTCCTGATGCACCTTTGTGGTACCTAAGATGACAAAAAACACTCAACACATCATATTAAATAGAAACCATACTTGGTTCATTGCTCATTAATATTTTTCATGAATTCCCTACAAAAGTGCTGTGTGTCAGTTTACCTCAACAAGTAGCCATGATTTATTACCCTCAAATAACTTTCATAGCCAGCTCACCAATTATTGCCCTGTATCTATTTTCCATTTTGGGGAACGATAATGCAGAAGGTGATGGTGAGCCTCATCTGGAGTGCAGCGGATTGAAGACTCACCGATGTGGCGCCTCCTGCTGGTCGTCTTGGGAATTAGCTCTTTTAGCACTCAGAGCACCTCTGCTGGCCAGTGCCTCACCTGCCTCAGGCCCCCGTGTTCCTCCCTAATCCCGGTGCCCCTTACCCTGGGGTTCTGCCCACCACACTACCCCCACACTCTGGGTATCCTCTCCCAGGGGAACACCCAACCCTCTAAGCCCACCTTGCCTCCGTGGCTACTGCCAGTCATCATCGAGCCCCCTTTCACTGGGGCACACTGCAGTCTGTAATGGACACTCATCATTGGTAAGGTGGTCAGACCTGCTACCTTTGTCTATCCCCAACTGCCCCTCGCAGCCCCAGTACCTTTCTGGGCCTCTGACAGGGCCTACAGCCTCGTAACAGGCTGGAGCTCTCTTTGCTCTTCCCCAGCACTGCTTCACTTCAAATACCTTGCTCACAGGCAACTAACCCTTCCCCCTCCAGGGCTAGAGTGAGACTCCTTTGCCTTTTGGCCTGCAGCTTTTTTATAGGGCCCAGCCTGGCTCTGATTGGCTGCCTCCCAGCCTTTTCCTATTGGTTCCCTGGGGCAGCCCTGTCCCATGTTTTTAACCCCTTCAGGGCTGGAGCAGGGTTACCGCCCCGCTACCTGGAGTTTGCAGATTTCTTTAACCGCTTTCACTCTGGTTTTGGCCTGGGGACAGCATGGAGACTGTTAGTTCACAATATCTTTCTAGGAGTAGGAGGAGGAAGAGTGTCTATACTAATTCTTCTAAATCTGCCAAATACCTTGAATACTAAAGTCCATAAAGCTTTGTTAGTCCTTTTGCAGATCACAAGTATTAAGTTGTTCTCTTATTTTATTTGGGAAATCATTCATCTGTCCCAAGGACTCTGTCACATGGGATCTCGTAGGTTATTTTCTATTATCCTACATGTTCAACATGTATGTGAGGCTACTGGCAGCTAGAAACAAATCAGCATGGGCTCTGAGGTCACCAAATATAACATAAGAACATAAGAATGGCCCTACTGGGTCAGATCAAAGGTCCATCTATCTCAGTATCCTGTCTTTCAACAGTGGCCAGTGCCAGGTGCTCTAGAGGGAATTAACAGAACAGGTAATCGTCAAGTGATCCATCCTCTGTTGCCTATTCCCAGCTTCTGGCCAACAGAGGCTAGGGACACCATTCTTGCCCATCTTGGTTTATAGCCATTGATGGACCTATCCTCCATGAATTTATCTAGCTCATTTTTTAACCCTGTTATGATCTTGGCCTTCACAACATCCTCTGGCAAGGTGTTCCAGAGGGTGACTGTGCATTGTGTGAGGAAATACTTCCTTTTATTTGTTTTAAACCTGCTGCCTATTAATTTAATTTGATGAACCCTAGTTCTTGTGTTATGAGAAGTAGTAAACAACACTTCCCTATCTACTTTCTCTACACCAGTCATGATTTTATAGACCTCAATCATATCTCCTCTTAGCCATCTCTTTTCCAAGCTGAAAAGTCCCAGTCTTATTAATTTCTCCTCATTTGGAAGCCATTCCATACCCCTAATCATTTTTGTTGCCCTTTTCTAAACGTTTTCCAATTCCAATATATCGTTTTTGAGATGGAGCGACTACATCTGCATACAGTATTCAAGATGTGGGCATACCATGGATTTATATAGAGGCTACATGATATTTTCTGTCCTATTTTCTATCTTCTTAAATATTCCCAGCATTCTCTTTGCTTTTTTGACTGCCGCTGCACATTGAGTGGATGTTTTCAGAGAACTATCCACAATGACTCCAAGATCTCTTTCTTGGTTGGTAACAGCTAATTTAGACCCCATCATTTTATATGGACAGTTGGGATAATGCTTTCCAAAGTGCATTACTTTGCATTTATCAACATTAAATTTCATCTGCCATTTTGTTGCCTAGTCATCCAGTTTTGAGAGATCCTTTTGTAGCTCTTCACAGTCTGCCTGGGTCTTAACTATCTTTAGTAATTTTGTATCATCTGCAAATTTTGCCACCTCACTGTTTACCTCTTTTTCCAGATCATGGCAGTGAAACACCAAGCTCTATTTCTTGTTTTCATCAGGAAAACAAATCCTAAACTTGGACTTTGGAGCCAACTGAAGCTTAATCCACCCAAAGCAGAAGTAATTACTATTGGTTCAGAAACAGTTCTTCTAATTTCACTGTTGAGGTGGTTTCTTCCTTTTTCACCATGGATATTGACAGTCTGGGAGCACTTTTGTTCCCACAAATTTTCTTGATCCACCCATAAGTGGCCAAAGAACATTTATTTATCTACTTCTTATTAGATAGCTGATAACATTTGTCTCAAACCTGGACCATTTCATGATCACCCAGGTTTTTTGGACTTCTATGCTCTATTATAATATGCTTCACATGAGATTGTCTCTGATAAACACTCCAAAGCTATAGCAGAAGCAGAGTCCTGATACTGTTTTGTTGAGCAGTTTCAGCTGCAGATAATATATTAAATATGTCCTCCAGGAACCACACTAGCTCTCTGTTCGCTTGCTGGAGTAATTAAAGGTGCTGACTTATTTTAAAAGCTCCATATGGTTTAGATTCCAGCTAGGTGAGACACATCTGCTGTTCTTATGTAGTGTGTTGGTAGCTGGGATCATCTGAGGAATTTAGGTTAACATTTATTGGATTTAACATGTCCGAGTATTCTCAGACATAGGTCTTCAACTCTGGAATTAATTTCCCCTGATTTTCTGAGGTGATCCAAATCTGTTGACCTTTAGGATATGGTACTTGATCCATCCCTTTTCTCTGGGCTTTTTCCTGAACATGTGTCAAGGCACAGGGGATGGATGGTAGGCTGGAATTTTAAGTGTATGGGTGAAGATATATTTATTTTCTGAAAACTGCAGAAACTGACTTCAGTTGGACTTACACCAACTTCCACTGTCTGAGAATACGGTCCTATATACTTATTTCCAATTTTGTACATACACATTGAGAATTAGGACCATTTTAAAAATTAAATTAATAAATTGTATAAAGCATTGAAAGGAAATAAAAAGAAAGTCATGCATCTCTCTGCATGCATCATTTGTACACATCCTGTATGCTCACATCCATTTTAAACCAGCTTTTGAAGCAATGCTGTCAGCAGCACTTATCATTTCATTTAAAACCTTTCACCCAAATTGCATCATATGACAGGGGGAAGAAGATATTCAAACCGAATAGAACAAAGTGGAAATAAATTAAACGCTACATAGATACATTCTAAGTAAAATTTATCACCTCCAGAGGTAAAATACAAATTTTATTTTCAATCACTGAAGTGTCAATTACTGAGTCATGCTTTTGATTATGGAGTCAACATTACACATACAATAAAATTATTACCCTAGATGAGGTGATGTGTTCTCTATGTATGCAAATCTACCTCAAAAAGGAGAAAAAAAATTAAAGCATTGTGTGGGTTTATTTTATATATCACATACTAGACTTCATCCAGTTCAAATAAGAATTGCCATTCTGAGGGATTACACAAGAGTACAATAGAAGAAGAATAAGAAATGCATTTGAAATTGTAAAAATGTAGAACATAGTTAAAAGTGTGGTGTTGTACAATAGATAATCAGCTGGTCATCTAAGTTCAAGAACAGTATATTTTCACAGTGGTGGCATGTTAATTAGATAAAATAGAAGAATTTTCTGCTACTCATTGAATAGTGTGGATCTTTGAATTGTTCATGTTAGATCTGATACAGAAACACAATCTGATATTATTGTTTCCATATTTTTATTTAATCTATATTATTCTCATTGACTGAATGTGATTTCAGGATATTTTCCCACTGACATTTAGACTTAAAAAGAACTTTTTCAAGGTAACAATGTATCAAATCACTTGTGTTTAAGATTCATTCACTTGCAGATAGGTGAAGACTGGTGGAGGCAATATTGAGAAGTTAACATATTTTTCACCTTCTTTTAAAAAAATAGAAATGCAGGAATCTTCTGCTTCTCCCAGGTAGTAGCTATATCTATCTATATCTATATCTCTACAAAGCATTATGGGCAGTGAATATTAAAAATTAGAGGTAATAAATTCAGTCCCCAATCCATTACATTTTAATAGCTGGGGTCAGAGCACAGAATTATCAATCTCTCAAAAATTATTGTATGGTGTACAGTCTGTAGCAATATTTATTTTGGACCTAATGGGGGCAGTTTTATTTCAAATAATGGTTCAAGACATTATTATGCTTACTAACCTTATTTGGAACATCTAACATAAATCACCACTGTCTCTTTGATGTGTGGGTGCCAAAGCATTTAATTCCTGTGAGTATTAAATGCTAATGTGTTCCTGTTTAGAGATGAGCAGAACAAGTTCAGAAAGATTCAAGGAGAGGAAGCATTTTTTTACAGGCTACAAAGACTGAGAATGGAAGAATCACTCCTGTGGACAGTTTCACTTGCTTGCAAATTAGAGAGGAAAGCTGGCTAGTGGTTAAGATGCCAGCCTAAGACTTAGAAAGCCCAAGTTCACGTCCTTGTTCCCCCACAGACTTTCTCTGTGACCATGAGCAAGTCATTTAGGGTATTTCTGCAGCTGGGTGGTGAGATCAGTGGGAGCTCATCAGTTTAGACAAGTGAGGTACAGCCTAACTAAACAATTCAGAAGCTAATTACCAAAACGATAAAAATGGGTATATATACCACAAATGTAAGAACAGTTGAGCTTCTAAAAATCTGGCCCTTTGGGTTACATCAACCTTCTCAATTTTGCTTGCCAGAGTTTATAATACCAGAGCGGATGGGAGATGTGAAAGAGAGGTTGAATATCCCTATGTGGATACTTTTAACTCAGTTTGAGAATTACTCATCTTGAAGAGGGATAAATGAAATTTTGTCTCTAGCCAAACCATTTAAAAACATAATATGGATCCCTATATTTATCAAATGCCTTGTCAACATCAAGTTGGACCTGCAAATTTCGTCACAAAATCACCTAATCCTATACTTCAGGACATTTATCTGATCTGGACATACAGTTTGCTTTAACAAATCCAATCTTGTTTCAAGAAACTTAACATTAATCTTGCTATGAAAGGTATTGTGCTTGTTTTGCAATCAGTAAGGTCTCTATACTGGCCACTTTTATACGAATAATTAGTGCTTCATTGAACAAACCAGAGGGATGTTTTGACACTAAAAATCAGAGTATAATCTCAGGAGTTTAGGAGAAAAAGTATCTTTTTAGGAAATGCAAAACTGAGCAAAGAACCATTAACCCCAATAGCCCTTTTGAGCCTTAAGGAATTTAATAGTAGCTATAGTTTCCTTAGCGGATACTGGGAGAGCTAAACGCTTGCTTTTCTCATGATCTATTGCCACTTTAGAAAATGCTGCTAGGTGAAACTCCATTTCAGATTAGTATAGTTTGAGGTCAAATGTAACAAACTTTCACCAAATATTTTTATTTTCTCTTACAGTTTTACTCTAGCTTCTCAAAACTGATTATATTAGATTTATTTTTATTTCTCTTGGCATTCATATAGTTGTTTGCCCATTAAATATCTACATATTTATTCTGATTTTGTTGGTAGTTACCATTCAATACAAAACCAGAATAATTTATTTTTAATTTGGTATTTTATTATATTTATATTTGGTGTCAAAGCAATTGCCTTAAGGCATGACCATATGCTAACTTTCACCGAGATAATTAAATCAGTCTCCATTCAGATATTTTGCTAATTTGGTGCAACTGTGCTTGTGGATGTACTTATTTTGGATGAAGATTTCCCTTTCTTCTTTAGTTTAAGTTAATTTTACTTTCCTTATTTTATTGATTTAAGCTACTTTGAGTTCGGACACTTTCATCCCAAATAAGAGTGTCCATACAGACATGCAAAGCAACAAGGGACTTGAGTTAGAGTTAAACCTGAATTTGGTATTTTGGTGAACGTTTGTGTATAGACACATCTATAGTACCCTCTAGGTTTCCAGATCCTCAAAGATCATAACTCCCAAAGCCCATGGGAGACTTTCCATTGACTTCTGTGGGCTTTGAATCACACTCTTAGGTTTCAATTCACTAAAACACTTAAGTCACACAGAACTAAATGGAATTACTAACACCCTTAGGCATGTGCTTAAGCGCTTGGCTGAATCAGTGCACTAGCATCCTCTGGTGCTGGTCACTCTTGTAGTGCCCCCTTGCATCAGTGCAGGGCATTGCCATTATCTTTGTTCGTAGTGCCTCCTAATGGCTGCCTGCCTGCCTCTGACTCCAGCTCTTCTGTGGTTCCGCCCTTTAGCCAAGCCACCAAGTTAAAACCCCTTCCAAAGTATCACATTCAAGTTCAAATTATTTGTATTTACACCTACCCTATCTCAGGGCTTCTCTTGCAGAAGCCTGCACTGCCCCCACTATCTCTGTCTATTATGCTAACACTGGGCTTCTTTGAGCCAGAAAGACCTGTCTGCTTTACAGTGTCCACCCCTATACTGAAGAGCTCAGTTGATGTCTTGTGGCTCAGCTCTGCCCCTCTGGCCAGGTGCCAATTAGTTACTCACCACCCCAAGTGTATTTGCTATCCTGGCACATGTTGGGGGGTTAAGCCTTATCAGAGGTCCATGCAGGTGTGTTTCAGAACACTACCCATTCCCAGCAGTTGCTCAGTTAGGCATTATGCCTGTCTTTAGGAATCCTACACAGTGTACAATGTAGCCTTTTATTTTATTTAAAGTGAATTTTGTAATGTGGTATTACACCACCGTGGCTACAGTTTCAAACTTAACAGAGTGAAAGTCACCTCTGCTTCAGATTTAGAGTCTCTAGGAACACATAAAGACCAAGGGTAGTGACCACACAAATTCCCAAGTACAAGATCTAGTCTATTTTACAAGTTTTATTAAAGTTGCAATTAAAATTATGGTTACCCATGCATATAAAATTCTATACAGACCTATGCACAACTATAGTTACAAATAATAAAAAAGTTACAAATATAATTATACTCACATCCTTAATAATAGTGTTAGGGTCTGATGGGTCTCATGTATTGATCATCAGTAGAGGGATGGCTCCTACTGGAGTTTCCCATAGGGAGCTCAATTTTCCTCATCTCAGCACCCTCTTTTTATAATGTGATTCTGACAATACCTCATTAGCATTTACACACATAGTGCACCCTGCGCTTAGAGCATGTGTTAGAAAAATGTGACTATCAGGTATCTTTTAAGCAAAAAATTACTTTTCCTGTTAATTTTTCACAGTATCACTGATTGGTACATCTTTTCCAGTAATCTTGTAACATAGGGTCATTTTCTGGTCACTTATTTATGTCAAACATTTCTTATCTCCAAGGCCTAAAGTATCTAAGCTAAAATCTTGCAGGCCTCAGCCTATAGGCCTAGCGTTTCAGCCCTGCTGACTTAGATACCTAACACATAATTATCCCTTCTAACTACTGATCTATCTTATACTTCTATAGTCCTACAATTTAACTCTATTTAGCAACAATGCTTATATATAAGATCTGAGGCCTGAACCAGAGTCAGCAAACTTAAACCATGTCACAAGCTAAAGTCAGGCCATGATTTAAAGCAGATGCTTACATGTTCGCTGTCTGATACATGAACTTGGCAAGGAAACAGCTAGTGTTGCTAAAACACAGGCACTCCTAAGAAGTAACAGGTTTCAGAGTAACAGCCGTGTTAGTCTGTATTCGCAAAAAGAAAAGGAGTACTTGCATCAGTATGCATCCGATGAAGTGAGCTGTAGCTCACGAAAGCTTATGCTCAAATAAATTGGTTAGTCTCTAAGGTGCCATAAGTCCTCTTTTTCTTTTTAAGAAGTAACAGTTACTAGGTATGTATGTGAACACACGTCAGAAGAATTGCCCAGGTACATCCTGACCTAACACCAGATAAGACAGAAGTTTGACAGAAGTGATGAATAGGGATATTTTGTCTGAGACACCTGGAGCAAGATACCAAGGGATGTATCAAACAGATCTCATGAAACTCATAAGGTGATACATAAGTTTTTGTCCCGGGGTACCTCATCTTAACCCTTGGTCCAGCCTTGGGGGAAGTGTAGAGTCCCGCTGCTGATTGAGCTGGTCCATTGTAATAGGCATACATGTGTTAGTGCTTCATTGACCATCAACCTGGCCAAGAGCCTTCAACACTGAACTGAGCCTGTGGTCTTTCTGCGCAGTTCCAATGAGGTCTGCTGAGCAGAGCTGGACTGCACACAAAGAGAACACACACACGAAAGCCAATTGACAAAAAGCTCCTTACACCTCTCTTTCCTTGCACATCTGCTGTTCAAAAAGCAAGCCCAAATTTGGGTTCCTCCATCACTTCCATTGCATCCCTTAACCCCCTGAAATAAATCTGGTACATCAGTAATGGGAGTAACTACATTCAACAGTATGATATCCTTGCTTTGTATTTGAAGACAGGGTTCAGCCCACCTACCATTGTCATCTGAGCCATAAGTTAAAGCCTGAGCATTAAGGTTTCCATTAAGTAAAATTGCAATGCCTCTGATTTTAGCTCTTAAGAAATTACATTTGACACCTTCTTCTTAGCAATTTTTTTTTTTTTTTACTTATTTGGAAAGAAAATTAGTCTCCTGAAGAAAGGCAATAGACATTTAGTTTGTTTCACATAATCAAAGACTTCTGGCCTTTTAATGGGCTGGTTTATTTCTTTCACATTCCAAGAAACTCATTTTAATTTAGTGGTAATTATGATGGTATCATGCAGTAATGAGGTATAACCAATAAAGCAACTTTCCACTCTAGCTTTGGATTGTAATGAAATATACACCCTGGTGCATAGAAATATATATGCCCAAGGAGAACATGAGTTACAGCCACAATACTAATGGAGTTAAATACCACATGAAATCTTCTTTCCGTAAGGATTGTGGGTTTGGGCCCTTGCAGCTGCAAATTTGGCATCATTGAGTAAACTAACTCATGCACACCAAACATATATCTGGACATTCTGGTTTCTCTTCCTGACCTTTTTGTTGCTTCCTTACAGCCACATACTGATGTAGAGGATGGTAATATTTAGGCTCTTCCTCTTTTTTTTTTTAAGGTTATAGATCTCTTTTCCACCATATCTTTGTGCATGTCTTTTGCCCCTTCACATATTTTAACTCCCTGGATGATAACTGCAGCCACAAAATGGTGAGTTAGTTGAAGAAACAAAACAATAAGATGTAAATTTAAAAAAATATATATATTGTTCACCAGCAAAAATACCATTGTAATGTAGCTAGTCCATTTCTCTACTAAGAAAAAAACCCTTAGTGCTAGATATAAACTTAAAATACTGAATTTTAGACTATAAAGAATATGTAAGTAATTCTTTTTAGCATCAATATCTTAAAATAAATTAGTTATCTATATTTAATGGCCAATTAATTACTGACATTTCTCAACTTCACTAGATTTTATTCTTTAAATGCATTTAATTGTATATTCAATAGAATAAATACATGAACAGACTCCTTACTTTAGACAATTGAACTAGCCAAGGAGACTAATTTTTCTCTTTTATTTTCTTTTTTTTTGCTGAGTTGTAGTAATTTAAAATTTTTTTATAGTTAAAATGATTTAGTCCTAGATTATTGAACAATCGTCTTGAAGGATCCAAAAACACTTTAGAGACTGGACATGATTCTGGGCTCTCATCTGCACTGGTATGAATTTGGAGCAACTCCACTTAAGTTAAAGAAGTTTAACTGTTATAACTGTCTTTTAGAAACGGAAGACTCTACAGGACAGATTTAGGCAGCCAACATGCCCCAGTTGGCAATTACCCAAAATGCTAAAGTAAACCTCTTGCTCTTGGAGAAGGTGTCATGGGATCTTTTAGTGATCAGGACCTCAGGTTTTTCACTTTTTTAAATATCCTGCTGCACACTGCCCCGTACAATTGGGGTATTGATTCAGTACAGATTCAGTGCCACCTATTGAATTAAACATATCATTTCTTGCAGAGCCTTATATTCCTTGGGGTCTCTTTCCCAATAATTCTGTTTACTCTATAAAATTTCTTGACATCTCAGCCTCAGGCAGAATGAGTTCAGGACATGTAGGAAAAACTGACATAATTGAGGTTAGTGGGAAGCAGTAAGAATCAGACAGCCAAGTTCTTCTCTCACCTACACAGATGCCACACTACTGAAATCAAGAGTTGCAGCGGTCAACAGAGAGAATTTGGTCTCAATTTATGAGAACACAAATGTAAAATTTAAGAAGACTTAGTCTCAAACAATCTTGCCAGGATCCTGCAGTGTCTGAGTGTCTGCCTGAGTCTCGCTCTTGTACACACATGTACGCACACACACACAGAATTGTACATACTCATGTAAGCCCATGGACATCAGCCACATACATTAAACTAAGGATATACATAGATGTTTGCAAGATTAGACCTTAGAATGTACCTTGGGAAGGCTAAGGAAGTGGGTCTGAAAGAGTGGAATGAGGCTTGGAAGAGCTTCTTTTTGTCATTTAATTAAATATACTCCTTTTATCCCCAGTAATGTATCTGTAGATGGAATAAATTCTTAATCTTGTTAACCACCATTTTAAAAAAAAATAGTTCAAAACACTATACTGCTATATCTCACAAATTATCATCACATGTTCAAAAGACATCTTTACATCAAGACATTCCCTACATAAAGTGCATAATCATGAGATCTTAAAATAAAACCAGAATCCATCCACAACATTGCTTTTTCCACACCACTTAGTTTGGATTCAACAGGGCCATCACACACACAGGAACCTCTGTCACAGGATGCTAGAGATCACCTACCACAGGCTAAGCTTAATTGTGTTGCAGATATTGCATGTTCAAATTTAATATGATATTAACAATACAAAATGTCAGATAATTGGCTGTATTAGAATTAATCAGATATTATTAATAAAAAATTAATACAGCACAATACAGAATACAGAAAGAAAAAGCATAATTTAGCAAACACTCTGAAATTGGTGAAGTGATAGCAGCTTGTCCACTTCCAACTAAATTGCCCCAGACTCTTCCCTTTTATAGGGTGTGGGACAAAGAAATTCCTTTTGGGGGGAACAGAAGCTACTTTACTGATAAGGTAAAGGGATTTATAACTCTGTAATTATTATTATTAATATCTTGGTAACATGCAATTCCTTGTGAGCTCAAACATTCAAAATGGGTAATTTCTTAAACCACAGACAAAATCTGCAATAACATACACAAATCATGTCAAACCAGCCTGATAGTTTTCTTTGACAGGGTAACAAACCTTGTGGATATGGGGAAAGCGGTAGATGTGATATATCTTGACTTTAGTAAGGCTTTTGCTACTGTCTTACATGACCTTTTCATAAACAAACTAGGGAAATACAACCTAGATGGAGCTATTATAAGGTGGGTGCATAACTGGTTGGAAAATCATTCCCAGAGAGTAGTTGTCAGTGGTTCACAGTCATGCTGGAAGGGCATAATGAGTGGTGTCCCGCAGGGATCGGTTCTGGGTCCGGTTCTGTTCAATATCTTCATCAATTATTTAGATAATGACATACAGAGTACACTTATAAAGATTGTGGATGATACGAAGCTGGGAGGGGTTGCAAGTGCTTTGGAGGATAGGATTAAAATTCAAAATGATCTGGAGAAATTGAAGAAATGGTCTGAAGTAAATAGGATGAAATTCAATAAGGACAAATGCAAAGTACTCCAGTTAGGAAGGAACAATGAGTATAATATTTAGTCCTGCCTTGAGCGGACTAGTTGACCTCTCCATGTCCCTTCCAATTCTATGAGTCTATGATCCACCTCTTATCAATCACCAGTATTCTGTAATTGATGAGACATGTGATAACAAACTTCCCTTGTCAAAAACCGAGGTTCCTCTCTGGACATGTGGACACAGTTCTCTACAGGTCAGCAAGGTCAAAGTAAAACATTATATACATCCCATTATTGATTATAGATCCTGCTAAACTAAATTTTTCACAAGATTACCAATGTAGTTGATAAAAGTAAGATCATCAATGTAATATATTTAGACTTCTGTAATCTATATGACTTAGTAATGCACCACATTTTGTTTAAGAAACTAAAATGATATAAAATCAGTGTGGTACATATTAAATAGTTTGAAAATTGGCTAACTGATAGTGTGACAGATATTACTATTTCCTGCAATACCCTTTAAAAACCTTACTGAAGAAGTAAAAGTATCTTTGGAGTCCATTGTGTTAAATGCAAAGGTTATGTATTATTGTTGGTCTGGTTGATCAGAGGACTATGCTGAACAATGTGGCAGACAAGAATGTTGTTTTGGGACAATACATGTGAAGTGGAGTTTCTGGGAAATATCTAGGGTGAGGTGGATACAAATCCCCTACTCTGGTAATTTAAACCCCCAAACTTTTGAAGCAAACTTCCTGAGGATAGAAATATTATCTACTGATTCCTGGTCCCAATATTTGGAGATCAAAGACCCCAACTGTATAAAGATACAGGCTGATCTGTGCAGTCTGGATGCTTGTTCTGAGCTGAGACTATTATGAACTTGTAACCACAGAAAATTCCCTTGGTGGGGTTTGCAGGACTGACTCCTTCCCAGGCCCCTGCTGGAGTTGAGGGGTGATCGGAGGAAAGCTTATTAGCGTGCCTGAAGGTTCTTTTATTGTTTTAAATATGTTTTCTCTGAAATGCTTTCTCCTTAAGAATAAACATTCTTGTCTAGAAAGGGTTGTGTGATGACATAACTTTGGGAAATTACACCATTTGCAGCCTCTGAAGAAAAAGAAAAGCACAGATCCTGGCCTATTTAGGCTGTCTGGATTGCTGGGAAGACAGAATGTGTAGGCAGGGATGTGTGTGGCTTGGAAAAAACACAGTGAGGAAGGAGAGAGAGACTGTGTCTCTACCTGAGAGAGGTGATGGCTGAGGAGCCAGGAGCCTAGAGTGGGTGCCCTTGCTGGACCACAGAGGGGTAATATAGATGTAGTTGCCCTGAATTGTGAAAATAGGTCTCCAAATCTAATTGTAAACAGGGAATCATCATAAAGTGTGTGTATTTCCAGTGAGGTCCTGCAAGAATTGCTTCTTTGCCTTAAACTACTTAACATTTTTATCAATGACTTATAAGAAAACATAAAATCGTCACTACCAAAGTTTGTAGAAAACACAAAAATTTGGGGACTGGTAAATACTTAAGAGGACAGATCACTGAGACAAAGCACTTGGATCGCTTAGTAAGCTGGCACAAATAAACAGTGTGTGTTCCAATATGGACAAATGTAAAGTCATACATATAGGAAAAATTAATGCAGGCCACATTTACAGCATAGGGGACTTTATCATGGAAAACAATGACTCAGAAAAAGAATTGTGGGTCATGGTAGATAATCAGCTGAACATGAGCTCCCACGGTGACACTATGGTCAGAAGGGCTAATGCAATTCTGGGATGCATAAAAAAGGATACTATCAAGTCAGGGAAGATAGTTTATATTACCTCAATAATTGACAATGGTGTGACTAGTACTGCTTTAGTTTCGGTGCACACAATTCAAGAAGGTTGTTAAAAAATTGAAGGGGGTCCAGAGACGAGTCCAAAGAATGATTACAGGACTGGACAACATGCTTTATAGTGAAAGACTCAAGGAGCTGTATCTATTTAGTTAACTGAATGAGACAATTAAGGGGTGATTTGATCAGAGTCTAGAAGTACCTACACAGGAAACATAAATTTGATAAAGGGGAGCTAACAAAAGTATAACAAGATCCACTGGCTGGAAGATTCAGACTAAAATCAAACAGATTCAGACTAAAAATAAGGTGCAAATGTTTAACAGTGAGTTTAACCTGTAAAACAATTTAAAGGTTGTGGTAGATTCTCCATCACTGGCAATTTTTCATTCAAGATTGGATGTTTTTTCTAAAGGATATGCTGTAGTTCAAATAGGAATTGGTTCGGTGAGGTCCCATGACCTGTGTTATGCAGGAGGTCAGACTAGAATATCACAATGGTCCCTGCTGCCTTTATAATCAATTAATCTATTTCCCTTCCTCACAGGGGTGTTGTGAGCATAAATACTTTAAAGGCTGTGAAGTGCTTAGATTCTACAATAATGGCAACCGTATACGTGAAAAAGTTGGATAGATACCTATTTTAGTGGGAAATGTGAGGCACAGCAGTGAAGTAACTCGCCCAAGAGCAAATAGTGAGACTTGAATAGAATTAAGGACTTCTGATCCACAAACCTGTGTCTATTCCACTATTTCTGAGGTATTTATTGTACAAATAGAAGAAAAAAAGATGTAATCTAATCGACCTTTCAAGCACCACTTCCCCTCCCCCCACATACCATTATACAAGATAGCTAGAGCAAGCACCTTTTCTATGTAGACCAATAACTGGTATCACCTTCAACTTCTTATTGACCTGCTCTGTGTCTATTGTTGACTGGAACAAATTACTGCAATCTGTGAAGAAATTGGAAAATATATTTATCATTGCCTGTTTACAGAATAGTGTTCAAGGTGTTACAGTATTATTAAAGTCATGTTTGTTGCCCTTTTTCTAATTATAAAGTAGAAACAAAATAGCCCATTTAAGTCAAATGCTAGCACTATTCTGCTAGCAAGATGTATTAGGTGTGATTCTGTTCAGAAGCCTGGCAAGACTGGCAAAATGTCTATAGGGACTAGCAAATAAATCCTGTACATGGTCTTTAAAAAGCATTCACAACAATATTTGGGTTCCAAGTCAAGCATTGGTAATTGTTTTCTCTCAGTATTCTGAAATCACCAATTTTAACTATCACTCTGAGATCTGGAGCCTAAATATTTGTCAGCTGCCCAATTTGTTCTGAAAATGCTAGCTCTCAAGAGAAATCTTAGTGTTTCAAAATGTGTCTCTTGTCAATGCTACAAAATGTGCATCCCTATGAAAGAATATAAAAGGATCACATTGCTTAGAGCCTAACATGCTTCCTAATGTGGGGAGGGGGAAAGAATCTCAGAAGCAGACTTTTGCCCAACAACAAAAAGTAACAGATCATTAAATTATACCCTGTATGTTGCTTTGTTTATGTTTTCCAGTAGGAAACGTATTATTAAGCGGTTGTAGACCTGGTTAGCATTTCCTTGTGATTACCATACTCAAATACAAAAAAGATTGGTATGGGAACCTGGGGGGGAAAAGTATGCCTTCAAGAATAATTCATTTTTTATGTTTCTCATTTCAAAAACATGCAAAAGCTGCTTCAAATCCAGCTCAATACTGTTCAAAAATTCTTACCGTCTAATGACATTTTGGTAGTATGTGAAAAAATGAACTAGTAGTTTTAGTCCAGTTCACAATGGATAGGTATCCACACACCAAGTGTCATCCCAATTGGGCATTACTGTTTAGAAGAAACAGCAGAGAAAGCCAAAGACTGAGGGAGAGGAAGGACAGTAAAATGATTAGGGCATTAGTGTAGGATGTGGGAGAACCAGGTACAAATCCCTCCTCTGGCATACTCTTCGTTTGTGATCTTAGGTGTGTCACATGGGCCTAGATTTTGAAAGTATGTTCCATTGAAGTTAGAAACCTAAATACCTTTGGGCATCTGGGCCTCAGTTCCCCTTCCCTAAAATGGGGACAACAGTAATCCTTTATCTCACAGTGCTGTTGTGAGGATAAATAGTTTGGCAATTATGAGGTACTCAGATACTATGATCGTGGGTGCCTTATAAGATAGATCAAATGGGCAAGTTACATCTTTACCTCGAGAGGTGGTTCCACCGGATCATAGCTGAAGCATGTTGCTGAAGTACAGTTGAATGGGAACTTGTAGTTTTTATTCTGTAGATAAAATAAGGAATACTTTTTATGGCTATCAATGCACTACTCATCACAAATATAAACTGTGTCTGTAAAAGCCACATAGATATCATCCTTGGAACAGGGCAGTGTTTTACTGTATGTCTGTACAATACCTAACATAATGAGGACCAAGCTTGATAGAAGCTTGTAGGTATTGCCATAACAGAAATAATCACAATAAAAAATAATACTCAAAATAGAAACTCAGAAACATCTTAACTATAATGTGGCTGCTACCTATCATCTGAGTAATGGCAATTTATCCATTTCTCTGTGTTAGTATAATGTGACTAGGATTCCTAAGCATTTCATATTTACTTTTAGTCCTTATTTTTTCTGTTTCTAGGAGGGCTACATGGGAATTTCATTAAAAATTATTGAGTTGAAAATTATGAATGTAAAACCTCTAAGATGCTTCTATTTCATCTGCATTAAATTAACCATTTGACTGCGGCATAAATCACCATCTTCTCTGTGGTTCATATTCAGATTTTGGCCTTTGATTTGAAAGTTCCCTACAGCTCTAGTGAATTATTCTCCTCCTTCATTTATATTGTCACCTTGAAGGTATTTATAGGCTATGATCATGATCCCTTGAGTCTTTTCATTTCATTTCTACACTGTGCAAATTTATCTTCCCTCAGTCATTTCTAGAATACCTGTATCATTTTTGTTGCCCTTCATTGCCATTCTTCTCATTTTTACATCTCATTCCTAATATACTGCACAGGTATATTAATTTGGGCAATATTCATCTGACTGAAAGGTACTAAAATTAATGTTCTTCAGTACATTTCCTATTCAGTTTGCCCATCCTTAAGCGGAAGGATTAAATAGCAAAGCACATAGCACATTTCTGGAGCAGTACTTTTTAAAGAAAGCCATTCTTGACAAATGATAAAAATATAGAGTAACTTTCCATGCTTACGGTAGCTCTGCACAATATCCCATCACCACCATTGTACAGTGTGAAGTGTCTTTCAGCATAGCATATTTACTGTTATAATAGGAGGAAATTGCTCAAACAATTCCCTGTGATACAACAGTGTATCGTATCTGCTGAAGCCAAGAAGGAGTTTTCTGTTTCAGGACTACTTATCAGCACAGACAAGAACCAGAGGCAATCTCAGTTAGACAGGGTATCACTGTTTCCTGTCACACCAAAATTAAATTGAAGATTGAAGAGAGCATTTGTTGAGTTGCCCTAAATAGCAGTATTTCACTTTATGCTGATCTGTTGTCTTCCAATACCTAAATGCTATGCTAACTTTACAACAATAATAGCACAGATGCAACTAATCTATAATATTCCATCTGATCAAACGTTACTTAGCACCCCTTCTTTGGAGAACGCATACTAATAAGAAAGGCTGTAAAGTTCAATGCTAAGTGAAAAGTGGAGAGAAGCCAGGTAGGCAGAATACATTTTATAAAGAGGAAAAAAATGTAAAACATAAAAATAGGAGAGAAAAATGAGAATGAATGAAAGTGAGGAACAAAACAGGAGGAGAGAAAAAGCAAAGAATATAAGAACGGCAACACTGGGTGAGACCAATGATCCATCTAGCCCAGTATCCTGGCTTCTGACAGTGGCCAATGCCAGGTGTTTCAGAGGGAATGAACAGAACATGGCAATTATTGAGTGATCCATCCCCTGTTGTCCTAGTAATCTGAGACTAGGGACACGGAGAGCATGGGGTTGAATCCCATATCCTCTTGGCCAATAGCCATGAACTTATCTAATTCTTTTTGAACCCCTTTATAGTTTTGGCTTTTACATCAACCCCTGGCAATGAGTTCCACAGGTTGACTGTGCATTGTGTGAAGGAGTACCTCCTTTTGCTTGTTTTAAACCTGTTGTCTATTAATTTAATTGGGTGCCCCCTGGAGAAACAGGTGATGAAGATAAGAGAAAGAAAACAAGTTTAAAAATGTTTAAAGAGAAGGTAGAAATACTAACGCACACAGCTTGTACACAAGGATAGTCCTTTTCAGCTTACATACCTTCATACGTATTATTGTACAAACGGCTAAGTGATGGCTAGACTGCATGCAGAAGTTCAAGTTGGTGATTGCACAAACAGCTTTCTTCCCCTTTCTGTTGCTACAATGGTGCCAGCCAAAATGCATTCCCTGTGCTCTCCCGAGCGCTGGAAATGCAAATTATGAATGAGACTAAATTGCCACTGTACATGACAACGAATAGTCATTGGGCCAGGGAAAGAGAGTGAGAATAACTCTATAGCATGGAGGTTTGGATAATTGACTTAGGATGTGGGAGACGAAATTGAAGTCTCTGTTTCAATTATTATTTATACATGGTAGAACAGCTTCAACAAGGGAGACCGAGAGACCTGCCCCAGAATATCCCGTAGCCCAGTAGTTAGAGCACTCTCCTGCAATGTGGGATACCAAAATTTGAATCCCTTCTCCACATCAGGGATCCCTATGTTCCACATCACACATGAATGCTCAACCAGTGGGCTAGAAGTTATAAGGGAAAACTTTTCCTCTTCTCGACACTTTGTGAATCCAGTATTCTTTTTTAAGTGCCTCAAATCAAAATGAAACATTACAAATCAGGTTAAACAAAATATTTACAAACATTTTCCTACTTTTCAATTTGTGAATTTTTAAACATAATTTTTTTATCGGTTTACCTGACATCAATGTTTCTTTTCATTTTGGGGAATTGCCAGCAAACTAAAAACATAATTATGTGACCAGCTTTTTCCGATAGGCCTATTTTAACCCCTTCAACCCATGTGGTGATCTAGTTTGGTCTGTGAATGCCACAAAACTTAAAAAGAAAAGGAGTACTTGTGGCACCTTAGAGACTAACCAATTTATTTGAGCATGAGCTTTCGTGAGCTGAGCTGTAGCTCACGAAAGCTCATGCTCAAATAAATTGGTTAGTCTCTAAGGTGCCACAAGTACTCCTTTTCTTTTTGCGAATACAGACTAACACGGCTGTTACTCTGAAACAAAACTTAAAGTGTGGTCAAAGATTTTGTAAAGTCTTCCTGTTGAACAAAACCATCACCTCAATTTGAGTCATAAATAGAAACTTCTGGATTCATAGAATCATAGACTATTATGGTTGGAAGAGACCTCACAAGGTCATCTAGTCCAATCCCCTGCTCAAAGCAGGACCAACACCAACTAAATCATCCCAGCCAAGGCTTTGTCAAGCCGGGCCTTAAAAACCTCTAAGGATGGAGATTCCACCACCTCCCTAGGTAACCCATTCCAGTGCTTCACCACCCTCCTAGTGAAATAGTGCTTCCTAATATCCAACCTAGACCTCCCCCACTGCAACTTGGGACCATTACTCCTTGTTCTGTCATCTGCCACCACTGAGAACAGCCGAGCTCCATCCTCTTTGGAAGCCCCCTTCAGGTAATTGAAGGCTGCTATAAAATCCCCCCTCACTCTTCTCTTCTGCAGACTAAATAAGCCCAGTTCCCTCAGCTTCTCCTCATAAGTTATGTGCCCCAGCCCCCTAATCATTTTCACTAACCTCCTCTGGACTCTCTCCAATTTGTCCACATCCCTTCTGTAGTGGGGGGACCAAAACTGGATGCAATACTGCAGGTGTGGCCTCACCAGTGACGAATAGAGGGTCACTTCTCTCAATCCACTGGCAATGCTCCTACTAATATAGCCCAATATGCCGTTGGCCTTCTTGGCAACGAGGGCACCCTGCTGACTCATATCCAGCTGCTCATCCACTGTAATCTCCAGGTCCTTTTCTGCAGAACTGCTGCTTAGCCAGTTGGTCCCCAGCCTGTAGTGGTGCATGGGATTCTTTCTTCCTAAGTGCAGGACTCTGCACTTGTCATTTTTAAACTTCATCAGATTTCTTTTGGCCCAATCCTCCAATTTGTCTAGGTCACTCTGGACCCTATCCCTACCCTCCAGCATATCTGCTCTCGCCCAAACTGAGTGTCATCTGCGGACCTGCTGAGGGTGTAATTAATCCCATTGAAGACCCAGATCATTACTAAAGACGTTGAACAAAACCGGCTCTAGGACTGACCCCTGGGGCACTCCACTTGATACTGGCTGTCAGCTAGACATCGAGCCACTGATCCCTACCCGTTGAGCCCGACAATCTAGCCAGCTTTCTATCCACCGCATAGTCCAATCATCCAATCCATAATTTTTTTTTTAACTTGCTGGCAAGAATACTGTGGGAGACTGTATCAAAACCTTTGTTAAAGTCAAGATATATCACATCCACCACTTTCCCCATATCCACAGAGCCAGTTATCTCATCATAGAAGGCAATGAGGTTGGTCAGGCATGACTTGCCCTTGGTGAATACATGTTGACTGTTCCTGATCACCTTCCTCTCCTCCAAGTGCTTCAAAATGGATTCCTTGAGGCCCTCCACCATGATTTTGCTGGGGACTGAAGTGAGGCTGAATGGTCTGTAGTTCCCTTGGTTCTCCTTCTTCCCTTTTTAAAAGATGGGTGCTATATTTGCCTTTTTCCAATCGTCCGGGACCTCCCCCATCACCACGAATTTTCAAAGATAATGGCCAATGGCTCTGTAATCACATCAGCCAACTACTTCAGCACCCTCGGATGCATTAGATCTGTACCCATGGACTTGTGCATGTCCAGCTTTTCTAAATAGTCCTTAACCTGTTCTTTCACCACTGAGGTCTTCTCACCTACTCCCCATGCTTTGTTGCCCAGTGCAGCAGTCTGGGAGGTGCCCTTGTCTGTGAAGACCAAGGCAAAAAAAGCATTGAGTACTTCAGCTTTTTCCACATCATCTGTCACTATGTTGCCTCCCCCATTCAGTAAGGGCCCCACACTTTACCTGACCTTCTTCTTGTTGCTAACATACCAGTAGAAACCGTTCTTGTTACCCTTCACATCCCTTGCTAGCTGCAACTCTAATTGTGCCTTGGCCTTCCTGATTACACCCCTGCATGCTCTAGCAATATTTTATACTCCTCCCTAGTCATCTGTCCAAATTTCCACTTCTTGTAAGCTTCCTTTCTGAGTTTAAGCTCATCAAAGATTTCACTGTTAAGCCAAGCTGGTTGCCTGCCATATTTGCTATTCTTTCTGCACTTTGGGATGGTTTGTTTCTACACCCTCAATAAGACTTCTTTAAAATACAGCCAGCTCTCCTGAACTCCTTGCCCCCCCATATTAGCCTCCCAAGGGATCTTGCCCATCAGTTCCCTAAGGGAGTCTAAGTCTGCTTTTCTGAAATCCAGAGTCCGTATTTTGCTACTCTCCTTTCTTCCTTTTTTTCAGGATCCTGAACCCAACCATCTCATGGTCACTGCTGCCTATGTTGCCACTCACTTCTACTTCCCCTACTAATTCTTCCCTGTGTGTAAGCAGCAGGTCAAGAGGAGCACAGACCCTAGTCAGTTCCTCCAGCACTTGTACCAGGAAGTTGTCCCAACACTCTCCAAAAACTTCCTTGATTGTCTGTGCACTGCTGTATTGCTCTCCCAGCAGATGTCAGGGTGATTAAAGTCCCCCATTAGAACCAGGGCCTGTGATCTGGAATCTTCAGTTAGCTGTCCGAAGAAAGCCTCATCTACCTCATCCTTCTGATCCAGTGGTCTGTAGCACATGCCACCACGACATCACCCTTGTTGTTCTTGCCTCTAAATTTAACCTCTCAACAAAGACTCTCAACAGGCTTTTCTCCAGTTTCAAATTGGAGCTTTGAGCAATCATACCACTCTCTTACATACAATGCAGCTCCTCCATATTTCCTCCCATACCTGTCCTTCCTGAACAGTTTATACCCATCCATGACAGTGCTCCAGTCATGTGAACTGCCCCACCCAGTTTCTGTTATTCCAATCACATCATAGTTCCTTGATTGTGCCAGGAATTCCAATTCTTCCTGCTTGTTTCTGAGGCTTCTTGCGTTCGTGTACATGCACCTAAGAAAACTAGCTGATTGCCCTACTTTCTCAGTATGAATCAGGAGGCTTCCCATCTTGTACCCTCCTCCTTGTGTTTCCTCCCAGTATCCCACTCCCCCATTTACCTCTGGGCTTAGGTCACCATCCCCCCGGCAAACCTAATTTAAAGCCCTCCTCACTAGTTTGGCAAGCCTGCCTGCAAAGATGCTCTTCCCTCTCTTCATTAGGTGGATCCCATCTCTTCCTAGCAATCCTTCTTCCTGGAACAACATCCCATGGTCGAAAAATCCAAAGCCCTCTCTCCGACACCACCTGCGTAACCATGCATTCACCTCCACAATTCACCGATTAACGTTAATTCCTTGTGATTTGAACAACTGCATCTAAACATTTTCCATGCTCAATGTGTATAGATAGGATCTCAATGTGTGTAATTTAATCTTTGACAGTGCCAGTTTTCAACTCAACTGCGATTCTTCATATACTCTTTCTCTCTCCACCCTGGAGAAGAGGTAAACCTTAACGTTCCTATAGTAATATTTTAACTGAGGAAAGGTTTAGACTTAAGTTTTTCTTGTGTTGTTGTTGGATTGATAACTTTTGATTTTAAGTACAGAACTTTGTGTTTCCCAGTCTCTCAGATGACATTAGTGACTATTTTCTTTGTATGAATTGAAACGCATGCCTATTTCATCAGCTTCCTATGTCCCTGCAGAAGAGGAAAATGCCATAAGTGTAGTGATTGCTGTCACTTTTTACCGTGGACAAGATGTCATGTTGTGAGGGATCATAAGCTGCTTATCATTTGTCATGTGATGCTGTAGACAAACTGGGCAATTCAGAGCCTCTTTTTCAATTTGTGCTTTCATGCTAAGCCTAGATAGCAAATGTCCTCAGACCTTGTGTTTTCACTTTCCTACTACAGTACCATCTAAATAGGCTTTGTCTTCTCATATCAGTAGCTGTGGAACAAGTTGTCACTGACCTTAAAAATCAGATAATCAGGTACTCAAACAGCAGCCCCTCACTGACTTTCCCTACCACCAATCTCCAAACAGAATATAACCCTACCAAAATAACAAAAAGAGAAGAAAAATGTTGATAAGCATGTGGGACAGGTTGGGGAGGGAAGAGATGGCTGGTTCTGGGAAGATGGTGTCCATCAGAGAGGGTTAGCCTGAATGGTAGTCCTCTGGGGGATCTGGCAGGCTTGGGGAATATGGGATATTTGCCACAAAACTGGTAGAGGGGAATGGAGCAACCACCCCATCCATATGGAGTTTACCTCCTCTGCAGGGATCTGAGAGTTTCATTGACTTGTAGTGGGCACAAACATTTTTTCTTTTGTTCATTCCACAATGATAGTCTCTATGTGGATAACCATTGATTTTGCTTAGTTGCCACCCTTAATTCTGCCAGTGTCTTGTCTGACATGCATAAATTTGTTATGGTAAAGTCAATGTGTGTGTCATTTGGTATCTTCTGTGCCCAAAAGCTTTTTAGTTATTCAGTGAAACTGGGATTTTTCACTGGGTATGTGTTATAAGTAGTATTGTCAGTGCCAAATGTGCAAATGTCAGTATCCAAACAATCATGAGACTGGTTTAAAAACCATGACATTTAAAAAAAATCTGTTGTGTTCTTTCTATTTGCCTTTTGAGTCTATAAGGGTACACTGGGGTCACATTTTGTTACTTGTCTCCACAAACATAAGGCCCAGAAACCTACTTTAAACAGTAATATCTCTGACCTATCAACACTGGCTGGCTGGTTGGGCTGCTGTAGCTAAAAATGTCGCCACTCCTGCCATGTCTTGCTGATGACTTCCATAAAAAAAAACAAAAAACAACACCCATTCTGTATTATGGCTGCTCCTATCCCCATCCATTCTTTTGGATTTGCCCAACTTGCACAAAAGATTAGCTTTCATGCTAAGCCTAGATAACAAACCTCTTCAGACATTGTGTTTTCATTTTCCTACAGTAGCACCAAGTGAATAGGCTTTGTCTTCTCATTTCAGTAGTTGAGACTATTTCTCTCATTTGTGACATTCAAATACATTTGTAACATTTCTCTCATTTTGCTGGATAGTCATCTCATTTTTGTGTTCTCCCACTGCGAGTCCTCCTGTTTACAGGATTGTAGTTGCCCTATATGAATACACCAGAGGTATTTTGTATTTTTTTAAGCTGCCTACTTCATGAACTGACTCCTCTTTCCACACAGATTGTAGCTGGACTTGAGCTATTTCATGTGTTCCTGCATTGTCTGATGCTTTATTTCAATCAGGCTCAGCTTCCTGATTTATCAGCTTTTTCCTGGACTTTGGGTGAATTGGTCTCGAAAACTATTATGTCCTGAATTGTTTCATCCATGTCAGTAAATGCACAGTCTTTATCCATCATCTTAAACACTGCCACAAACTGATTTATGGGATCCATTTAGAACGTGTTGTCTGTTGCAGGGTTTCTAAAGTGAAAACTTTGGGTGAGTTTTGGAGGTGGCAGCTTAGCAAACCTACTGTAATATACCCCCAGATTTACCTTTTTATCACATTAGGGTGCTTTATGTGATGCTCCTTTGGTTTTATAAGTGGCTCCTCACTCTTGGACCAAAATCTGTTAATTCATATTTGTTAATGTTTAGGGTGTGCCACAAAATCTTTTATCCCCACCTTATGGATAAAGTGGAGAATTGAGAAGATGGGTGCTGGTTGGACTTTGGCCAGCATTGGGGAAAGGGCATAACATTTTTCTGCTGTTTTAACTAATTGCTGTAAGGGGTGTGACTGAGGGAGTTCTATTTGTATTAATGTATATTTGTAAAAAATTGCCTAGCTCCTTCTAAGTCACCATTGAGTACCTATTGGTTGAAGTAGAAATCTAGACATTAAATGCCAAATATTATAAATACATCCATTAGAACTGATGAAAATCTTGTAGATTTCAGTATTTCCATGAAATCTCTAGAATTTTGAATTTTCTGTGAAAAAAATTATGGGAAAGCTTAGACAACATTTTCACAATTCCCTTCTCACCATCTTTTGATGAGCTCTATTTTTAATCAGATTATCATTTTTTCCTCCTCTTCTGATTTCAAAGTATCCTTGAAAATGAACTCCCCATGTTTCTTACAATTCTTCTCCTCCTCAGGACAGTTCATACCTTCCCACTTTGTTTTGGGCATGTGAAGTCCTGCTGTCTCCATAATGAATTCCAGTTCCATTTTTAGGCTGCTGCCACACTTACATCGCTTTTGACACCATCTTACATTTTGTCTAATCTGCAATAAAGAATTATTTTTGTCAAAGAACAATTCAGACAGAATAAGCATTACTGGTGACAGGCTCAATATTGAATGAGAAATTAATCATAGTCGACCACAGCATATATAAAAATCTAACCCCTGTACATTCAGACAAACAGAACCAGCAAAGAACTACAATACCCACGGTCCTGTGGAAAAAATAGTGTGATCATGTAATTTAAAGTCTGTATCATAATGTATACCCACAGGGGGATGAATTAAAGTTGCAGACAACCTTAATTCTGATATCTCCTAATTCGTTTTGAGTGCTTGACTTTGCAACCTTAATATTGTATTTTATATGGATTGTGTGTGTGTGGGGGGGGGATATAGTATACAAGGGGTCTGCATGACTCATTGATATAAATGCTTTTAGGGGGGAGATTTTCAAAGTGTATGGGATTTAGGTGCCAACTTTGTCTTTGAAAATCTCCCCCTTGGTTTTTAAGCCACTAGGTCAAATTCGACCCATGTTACGAGCAAGTATGTGCCTGATTTTGTAGGTGCCTAGTACCCTCAGACCTTAGTGCATCAAGATATCAGACCTTGGCACTGTGGGAAACTATGAAAAAGTCATGATATTTCCATGATATTTTACACAATTTAATTTCGTGCTCTTGAAATTTAGTATTTTTGTGAAATGTTGATTTTTATGAAATGCAAAAAATCACACAATTATATATGATTTTGTAGGAAAATAATTTTACTTTAAGTGGGCCTGTGAATTTAAAAAAAAAATGGAACCAGTTTTGATTTCACAGTGAAATATAAAAAAAGCTCTAACTTTGAGCATTTCAGATTTTATTGTGACTATTTTACAGACATCTATTAGTAACCAAGGATTACCACCATATGACAGGTTTTAGTGGCCTACTGTATTTCAATGTGTTATTGGTACCAGTGAAATTACTAGTGGACAGGAATCTATTCCACAAAAATCACCATCACATTGGTCCCTTTTTGGCAATTATAGTAAAGGAGCTAAAGATTAAGGACTCAATCCTGCAAACTCTTATGAATATACTTAATTTAAAACACATGGATAATCCCATTGAAGTCAATGGGAATACTCACATGCTTAAAGTAAAGCCCAGGCTCCAAGTGTTTGTAGGATTTGGGCTGGACAGCTGCCTGAATGTAGTACTTATGACCCTGAATACTCCTTTGGACCATAATGGGACTATCTATAGAATGAAGTGCTACTTTCACCAGTAAGCATTTTCAGGATCAAGCCTAAAAGGGCACAGAACTAGACCCTGACATGCAGGGATATAGCAGAAGTGCTCAGCATTGACCTAACTCTTTTCTGCGGAAAAGGACCTAGGGGTGACAGTGGACGAGAAGCTGGATATGAGTCAGCAGGGGTGCCCTTGTTGCCAAGAAGGCCAATGGCATTTTGGGATGTATAAGTAGGGGCATAGCGAGCAGATTGAGGGACATGATCGTCCCCCTCTATTCGACATTGGTGAGGCCTCATCTGGAGTACTGTGTCCAGTTTTGGGCCCCACACTACAAGAAGGATGTGGATAAATTGGAAAGAGTCCAGCGAAGGGCAACAAAAATGATTAGGGGTCTGGAACACATGACTTATGAGGAGAGGCTGAGGGAACTGGAATTGTTTAGTCTGCAGAAGAGAAGAATGAGGGGGGGTTTGATAGCTGCTTTCAACTACCTGAGGCACTACACATACATGGTTCCAGAGAGGATGGTTCTAGACTATTCTCAGTGGTAGAAGAGGATAGGACAAGGAGTAAAGGTCTCAAGTTGCAGTGGGGGAGGTTTAGGTTGGATATTAGGAAAAACTTTTTCACTAGAAGGGTGGTGAAACACTGGAATGCGTTGCCTAGGGGGGTGGTGGAATCTCCTTCCTTAGAAGTTTTTAAGGTCAGGCTTGACAAAGCCCTGGCTGGGATGATTTAATTGGGGATTGGTCCTGCTTTTGAGCAGGGAGTTGGACTAGATGACCTCCTGAGGGCCTTTCCAACCCTGATATTCTATGAACTCTGCTTTCAATGGATGTTTTACCATTGTCTTCATTTTGACCAATACTGAGTACTCTGGAAAATCCCATCTTTAAAGCCTGCATTTCTCCTGCTCATCCTGAATCAGATATGTGGATAAAGCACTTCATTTTGCATTGCTGTTGAACTGATACTGTACTTTTCATTTGCACTAAAAATGTAATCTAAAAATTAGAAAAGGCGATCTATATATTTACTTTCCAATAATACCATTACATAGAATAATTATGCCCCTCAATGAAGTAAACTTACACATGTTCTCTGGATGAAAATGTGCAATGTAATCACTGACACATGTAAGCATGCAAACCGAACTAAAAAATTAAAGCTTACCCTAAGTCAGCTCCTGAAACACGTGTATTTGAAAACAATATTAAGGAAACAGACTCCACAAATTTTCCACAGACAGAATACATTTTTCTTTGAGGTTAAGTACTTCAAAATTCTGGGCCACCTCACTAATTGAAATTTGTGTTTCACAATGGGTATTTTTGAATTTGATCACCCTTTTTAAAAACAAAAACAAATGTACTTAACTTTGTGAAGCAGAGGTATATAATCCATTTCTATCTATGTATCAAATTCTGCAAGGTCCTGAGCTCCCTTGGAAGCTGCCTAGCATCTTCAAGTCCTCTTGAACGGGAGCTGTGGGTGCTCTGTATTTCACAAAAGGCTGTCAGCACATTACATCATGAGGCACTACACATATTTGTCACAATTATTCTTTGTTGTCACTGTATTTTTTCCTCAACATACTTATTTTCTTTTATGGATTCAGATTATGGCCTCTCGTAGCACTGGATAACCAGGATAAACTGAAAATGATGTTCAGCAGCAGAGCTAAAAATGTACAATGGATTTTTTTTTCTCAGTAGCGTTTTAGGTCAGCATTTCAAAATAACTGTATAATAAAACTTTGCCTGATAAACCTTAACTTGACTTTTCTTACCACTACAAGTTTATGGAGAATATAAATCATCTTAAAGTTATTCATGGAAAATTTCTCGGTTGCTGCAACACAGACATTTTCTTAATCTCAATTCATTCAGACTGCTCACAGTTGACATGGAAATTTAACAGTGATATTATGGTACTTTAATACCTTGGAGATAGTATAAGATAGTAGTTTTATATTACTGATGCATAAAAATAATACATGGGTCCATTATTTCCAGGAAAATATGCCTTTGTACAACAACTAGAAAATGGACAAAGCAGAACTTGTGATAACTTGAATGATTTAGTCTAGCTCCTGATATGATATGCTAATGCCCTTATCTTAGAATATTTGGAATATAACAACATTGAGTTGCTGATCAATTGGTAATATGGTACTTGCCTTGAAAATATGTACCCTAAACTTGCAAGGAGCATGGGTCCCAATCTTACAAACTTTCACTCATCCAAATACTGTGAATAAAGACAATGGGGCTATTTGTATAGGGGCTTATGCGGTGAGGGAGGGTTTGTAGGATCAGGCCTACAGTTTGGAAGACATTAATATGCATTTATTTTTTGATTGTTTCACAATGAGGTAGCTCAACTTAAATCATATCTGTTTATGCAACAGTCTCCACCACTGCTGATTCGACCAGAAATAACCCCATCACTTTGAAACTTCTCCTGGCTTATAGCATGGTAGTCCATGCTTGCTAAGTGGCACGTCTCAGTGAGAACACATGATGCTGCGCTCTTCAATGTGTTCTGCAGAACTTCAATGTGTTCTGCCTGCTTTCTGGGTTGAATTTAAGGTTCTGCTTTTGGCTGATAAGGGCAAAAATCAATCAATGAGATTTTGGCTCCAAGTGCCTAAATCGCTTTTGAAAATGAGATCAGAATTTCTTTCATTCTGCTGTATGTCCTTTTAAAAAGCATTTAGAATGTGAGACAGGTACATTTTAAAAATCTATTTAGAAATCAAATAACAAAAAGAAATGAAAAAAAGAAAAGCAATTGAACTCCCAGTCCAAAAAAGCCCCCATAGCTCACCATGAGTTGTACAGTTGCACCAAGGCTTATTATTGATTGGTACACCACATAATGAACAACATTGTTCCTATCAGATCACTCTTTTTAAAAGGTTGAGAAATTACTACAATTTTAAAAATACGAAAATATTTAATATTTCTATATCAGTAAAATTACCACTGCGAATCCAAACAATCTAAACAAAAATATAATTTATCTAACATTTTTAATGTGTCCTTTAAGGTGATATCTGGGCACCAATTTATTAAGCAATCAAAAGGATTAGTTAGAACACAATGGTCCAGATCTTTAATTGCTGTAAAAGTGCTTTTGTGATTTGACTCAAAGAGCTATGTTAAATTATACCAGTTAAAAATCCATCCAAATGACTATTGGTTAACATGCCACATTTTGAAAACACAAACTAAAACATAAAGGGAGAAATAACACAAAACACTACCTACATGTTTTTGGAAGTGAGGTAGTAATCTCAGCACAAGCAGCAATGAGGAGATACAGACAAAAATGAATCATCATGATCAGAATTTCTTTCATTCTGCTGTATGTCCTTGGAACTAGCATATACTATCAACAATATGTGTCACAGACTTTTTTCTTTGTTATCTCTGAGGAATTGAAAGTGAAAATTAATTAAAGCTTACACACAACATTTTCCCCTTGAGCCACTCAATATGCTTAAGTGGCATGATGGGGTACAATCCATTTTTCTAAAGCTGCTCATTAAATAACTCAATTTGGTTTAGACACACATCATATTTTTTCATAACTAGCCATAATTTCTCCCCTTGACTGTCTAACCTGATCCCATCAAGAGTCTCAGGCTTGTGTAATTATAATTATCTCTCTGCCTCCAATAAAAAGACAACATGAAAATGTGAATGTGTCGATGTCAGGCCCCACAAATGTAGAAAGTTATACTTTAAGATGCTTGTCTCCAAGACAACTGACAAGTTTCATAGTTCTGGGAATTCTTTACTATTTCCATCCAAAATATAATAGTCAACTAAAAAGGCTGAAATCTCCAAAGTTAGGCATTTAATGATGTGACTAAATATAATCATGTGGGTTACAGTCACAGACTAATCAGGTGCTTAACATTAGGCACACAGTTAAGTACCTTGTTGAATCAAGGGTTTAATTAGTAAAACAGAAATGTACAAAAAAAATCTATCATACCATTTGGTCCTGTACCGTACATCATCTCCTTTGATTCATAACATTATCTACATCATTTGCTACTGTAAAAAAACAAAACAACAAAACCACCTTAGAGCTTAGGGAAGAGTAAAAAAATGTATTCACTAAGATGTTTGTTAAATTCAATTTATGATTCATCCCAAACCTAGTGTGTCACCATTTCTACAAACATTCAGGACTCTGTTTTTTCTTGTCATGAATGATTGGAGTAATATGTACTATCAACCGTATATGTCCTCAGTACATTTGGGTAATCACCTTCAGGACGAATATTGCCTATCTGGCTGTCTATTGATGTATATCATAGATATACATGTATATCACATGTATATATACCCTGCCTACATGTGTTTGGAATTGAGGTAGTAATCTCAGCACAAGCAGCAGTGAGGAAAGGGGAAGAAGGTAGGAGGGGATGAATTCAGATTCAGTAGTGAGCTCCTTTGCCTGGAACACTACACACTTGTTCCAGAGCCAAAGCATTATGCAAGGAGTACATAGTTGTAGCCAGACAGAGCAGCCCCTGGGAAAAACTGTTGTGCGGAATCTCGTTTACTTTAATGGGACTATTTTTGGAGTAAGGTACTACTTGAAATGAATTACAAAATACCAGAAATGTATGTCTAAGGTCATAGAAAGCACTGCTTTTCATAACACAGTATATGATCATGTTACTAAAGAACATATCATAGTTCCTACACACAAGGGACAGAGTGAATGTTACATATTTAACTTTAAGTTTTGTATTTTCTTATTTTTGAGCATTTGCGTTTATAACTTCATCTTCAGAAAATAAACAAAAAACAAGTGAATGTTGTCAGTCAATAACACCTTTTGGAATTATTACCAGTTCAGGAAAGCTTGACAAAATGTTAAGTTTTATTTTTCCTGCATTTTAACGAGAATGGTGCCATTTTCTTTTTAGTGGTGGAAGGAGATTAACTTTCCTAACTTCATTCTGTCTTTGAAGAAACATTTTTTCTCATGTTTTCCTCAATTCCCAATCAACTGTATGTTACTGTGGAACTTTTAAGAAAAATAAACAGGGGTTTGTTTTGTTTTTCTGTTATTGTATCCTTGGAGGTATAGAATACAGAGCATACAGTTTTACACACTGAACTCCTGATCTTGCCTTTGACATGAATTAAAACCATGGTTGCCAAGGGGGTCTGATTCCTGCATAGTAAGACAGCTTATCTGCCTATGATTCCCACTTCATGAGTCTCTGTGCACCCTAGAAAACTCTATCTCTCACACACAAATACACCCCTACCTTTTTGTTGCTACAACAGTTTCATAAGGCTAGAAGCATAGATACCTAGGATTTGTTGTATGACAGCATCAAGGACAAGCACAAATGTAATGACTTATTTCATTTTTAATGAATTTGTTTTAATTTTCTTATATGAAAACATAATGGGAAACTATAAATGTGTCCTCATTACAGAAGAAAAAAATGACTTTCACAGACAGACTCCAGGCTATAGAGTTTATTTGTATGGATATTACTAGCCTGGAACATAATGAGACATCTGAGCATGAGCAGAGTGTCATGTAATTATGGACATCAACCTCAGAAAGCTGGAAAAGAAATGGGAGTACTGAAATTTCATTTGGGAGTTCATTTGGGCACTCAAGTGAAGACAACAATGTTACATTTTTGTATTAAAAGCTATTTTCATTTACCAGTATGGTTCTGTCCACATACCATTCTATCAGTGTCAATGACTGAGACAATGAACCGAGAACAGCACCTGGCCTTATATCTCCAGTACCTAGCTAATCAGGTGGAATCCTATTGTGTCTAAATATTGGAGATATCAACTAAAATCAAAGTTCCAATGAAGTCAATGGGAAGTTTGCCTTTGACTTCACTGGTGTCAGGATTTCACTTTGAGTTCTAATCATGCACTGTGCTGACATCCTCAAACCCCATTAAAATCAGGAGTTGAGGGCAATCAGTGTCATTGTCATGGCCAATCCCAAAGGGATGTAGCCTCCTTGTAGCACCATTAACACCCAGCTCAATCTCTAGCTAGGTGCTTCATGTGGTCCGGCTGAATATTTGGTTTTGGTCTATCACTGGCAACCTTACCAAACTTTTGGCAACCACGAGATCTCCAGCCACTTAGTGGCATTTCCTGGTAAACATGCTTCGTAATTCATTGGTCTTTCATCCTAAAAACATGTCTGTTCCAAGAAAGCTATAGAAACTGGACCAGTGCTAAAGAGGTAGTTTTTGGGTTCAGCTATGAATATCATAGAATCATAGACTTTAAAGTCAGAAGGGACCATTATGATTGTCTAGTCTGACCTCCTGCACAACGCAGGCCACGGAATCTCACCCACCAACTCCTGTAACAAACCCCTAACTTATGTCTGAGCGATTGAAGTCCTCATATTGTGGTTTAAAGACTTCAAGATGCAGAGAATCCTCCAGCAAGTGATCTGTGCCCCACTCTGTAGAGGAAGGCGAAAACCCCCCAGGGCCTCTGCCAATCTGCCCTGGGGGAAAATTCCTTCCTGACCCCAAATATGGCAATCAGCTAAACCCTGAGCATGTGAGCAAGGCTCACCAGCCAGATACCCAGGAAAGAATTCTCTGTAGTAACTCAGATCCCACCCCATCTAACATCCCATCACAGGTCATTGGGCTTATCTACCGCTAGTAGTAAAAGATCAATTAATTGCCAAAATTAGGCTATCCCATCATATCATCTCCTCCATAAACTTATCAAGCTTTGTCTTGAAGCCAGATATGTCTTTTGTCCCCACTGCTTCCCTTGGAAGGCTGTTCCAGAACTTCACTCTTCTGATGGTTAGAAACCTTCGTCTAATTTCAAGTCTAATCCTCATGTCCCATGTTGTCCTAGAACTTAATATGGAGCAGCTAATGAAAACAAGAATTGAAAACATCAATCCACTGTTCTTCAGCCTTCTTCAGCACCTACATTTCACTGATGTACAACAGTTAGTATAATCATGGTTCCATAGCACTGAAGCTTCATAACAAGCCTGAGGTTACAATGCCCCCATAGATGCTTCTGAAGGGCCCAAGCTCTGTGATGCTTCCCAAGTATTTGACAGTTGGTATGTGCTCGATTTCACATCTGGACAGGTTAATACTGAGCTGTTTTAATCAGGAGCTGAAGGCTAACTTGATGGTAATGGCCAGGGACTTAATATTATCTGGATTAATAACCAGATCAAAGTATGCTGCTTCTTGCCTGACCAGACTGGCCATCAGCTGCAGCACTCCATGAAACTGAGCCATCAAGACAATGTCATCAGCATATTCAAGATCTTGAAACGGAAGCGTGTTCAGCTCAACACCACTCACAGCTGCCTTCTCACACTTATCCATCAATTAATTAATTCGATTAATTAATGCCTATATTGAATACCAGTGGTGACAATAGGCAACCTTTCCAAACCACTATGGCAATATAAAACTATGCTGTGTATTTGTCATGGATTAAAACACAGCTTTCCATTCAATTATAGAGCTCTTCTATCAATGACACTATCTTCCCAGTGACACCCAGTTGCCTCATCAGATCCCACAAACTGACTTCATACACTGAATCGAAGTCCCGGCAGAAGTCTATAAACAGTGATGCACACAGCTTATTAAATTCAGCCATCTTCTTAAAAAGCTCTCCCAAGGTAAAGTTGAGGCCATTAGGACTTTCCTAAAAAGAACTCAGCACTTCACACAACTGGGCCCTTAATGTTGTTTTTCTGATATGAATTTCCATTTTTCATTGAGGAAAAAATATGTTAAGGTCTTTTAGTAGATATGAAAACAAACAATTTTTTGGCTCTCATATATTACAAATTAATAAATACATATACCTTTTAAAGATGAAAACCCTGGTTAGACTTTTGTGAAAGAAAAAGTAAATGGCAACCTATGTTCACCTGAGACTGCCTGAAGTTATATACTTAACTAACATTCCTAATGTGGCCTGTGCACTTAGGAGCAGACCCAAAGACCATTTTAGCCAATGAAACTATTCTTGTTGACTTCAGTGGCTTTGGATCAAGCTCATAGAGCCTAAACCTATAAGCACGCTCTGTCCTGAACCAGTGGACACACTGAGCATTTGCAGAATTGTTGCAGCCTTTATTTTTATTGCCCTCTCATAAAATGCTAAATTAATATTTTTATTTTTAATTGTTCTGCAGCTTATACTCTGCATGCCAAATTTCAGAGCACTGTGACTCTTTATGTAATGAAAACAGAGGTTTATATTTTTATAAAAAAATTACTGATATGACCTGATTTATTGCTGTGGAAATGATAACATTATAAAATATTATATATAATGTATTTTATGAATTTGCAGAACTTTTAATTTCAAGTTTGCATTCCAAAGGATCATAATATAGCTATTCATTTGGGAAAGACAAAACAACCCCTATGCTATGTTCTGTTAAAACCAATGGGACTTGTGTCACAGCAGCTTAAAATATATATACACTAGAATTCATTCAGTAGCCAGTTCACTGGAACATACAAGATTTTGTTCCCTGCTCCAGTTTGTGTGGAATTTTCTAGATTATAAAGTCTAATTATCCTAGCTAGAAAGCCTTGTGTGAACTACAAAATTCACATTCTATGCAGGTTTCAGAGTAACAGCCGTGTTAGTCTGTATTCACAAAAAGAAAAGGAGTACTCATATTCCTTTTAAATGTAAAACCCAAATGGCTGCCTGCAATTGAAATTAAAATGACACCCCTCTCAACCACTCCCCCACACATCTGAAAATGTGGTAGAAATGCAGGTTTGCAAGAAAAATATTGTGTATTAATGCATCCGCTCTTGTAATCTTGACTTTACTGCACTGTACTGTTTGCCTAAAAATCAATCTGTTTGGCATTTTTATTACCATTGTGCAAATGGAAAGAGAACAAATGAAGCATTTGCTGCTTTTATTTTCTGTGTAGAGCCATGCTTCAGTTTTCCATTCAACTATAGTCTGCCCTTCATTTAAAACAAAACAAAACAAAACAAATCACACAAAACCTCACCCCCTCACTATCTTTGAGACTGTAATTTTTAGTTATGGAAGAACTTTGATTTTGTACCCCTTGAAACCTACCTACTGCAGCACACAAACTACCAAGCGCTGTTGTAAATAAAATTTGGTTTAAAAGGTTAGGAAATAGCACCATAATGGAATACCCTAAGGCTGTCAGAAATGCCAAGTTACAGAATGTGCTGACTTGGTAGAAGACATAAACAATTTTTATATTATATGTCCTTTACCTTATAGCTATTCAGGCTTTAGGTTAGAGAACGTGAAAGGAAAAGAAAAGAAGAAAACACATTTTTGTATACATTTTGAAAGTGCTTATGAGCATCATTATTTAGACATTTTGGTCTTGTTTGGGGAGATGAAGTTGACACTTTTCTGTGTGAATATGAAAGCATAATCCATCTCTGGTGCTCTATGACTGAAGCCAAAGGAAAACTTAACTGGATGTGGTAAAATGTTTCCCAGTCCCTCCGGCCAAAACAAATGAATATTTTCCTTCCAGGCATATTAGGATAAATAAACTGATAACATTTAGCATTCAGTGCAGATAAAAATCATAAAGCTATGGAACTTTGCTCTGAAAATATATATCTGGGTTAAAAGATAAAATTAAAAAAAATAATAATCCACAGAGCAGTAATCATTCCTGCATGATAAAGTAATGTGTATTCACTAGCTTCTAACTGCACAATTTTATTTTTTCTTATGCTCCAAATAGTAGTAATTTTGGAAGAACTGGATCAGAAAATTACAGGAGAGAAAACAGCTTTAATGGAGAATTGTTGCTAAGTAGCTCAATGTTGCATTTATTACACACCCCAAACTCCTCTTATTTTCAATGGGAGTTTTGGGTTAGCCAGGAATGAAAACTGGGACCATATAAAGTATTCTTACTGGAATACCCTTACAACGGTTTTCTTAACAGTAACAATTCTGTGTCCACAGACTTTACCTAGTCAGCCTAGAGTAGAATCCACAGTTCACGTACAGCTTCCTGGGCCCAGCTATATACTTAGTCCTGGTAGGCACAAAGATTTTATACTGATATAAAACTTAGTGGATGAGGATTATGATTTCTTTTTTTAACAAAGTAGTTTTCCTAGAGCAACCTCTAGTTTGGACATAGTTATACTCGTGTAAAGGTGGCTTGTACCAGTATAGCTTATTTCCCTTCCCATAAAGGAACAAAATCTAGTATAAGCACATTTATAGTGGTGTACATACATCCTAAGGTATGTTTTAACTATGATACACATGTGCATATGTGGACAAGGCCTCAGAGTCCTATTTTAAATTATATTTGGAAACCTAGGAAGATAAAGGACTAGATTCTCACCTGATGTAAATTGGCATGGAAAGGACAGCTTTGTGACTAATGTATGGGAGTGGAATTCAAGAGACATAGTTTCAATTTCTATGTCTGCCACACACTTCCAGTGAGACTTTGGGCAAAACATTTAATCTCTGTGTAACTCAGGTCCTCATCCCTTGTATAGGAGCATACTTACATACCTCAAAGGAGTGTTGTGAAGAGACTATGGGACCCCATCAGTAGCTACAAAGAGAAGAGATGTTATATATATATAGTCCTAGCCCCCTTTCAAACTGAGAGAGAATCATTCCTTTTGGAGGCTGTCAACTGACATTTTAACCTTTCCTAACTTTGGAGACAAAACTGGAGACAATTGAATAAATATTTCCTTTCCATGATTATGAATTTTTCAGAAAATCGGAATATACATACATTTACTTCATTCACTTACAATATCTGCTAAATAAGAAAAGACACCTGTGGTATTTTCTAACTTTTGAGTACTTGACTTTGCAACATTAGTAACATAGACTTTCAAATGTGATACACACACACAGATATATTTCATTTTCAATTTCTAACATTTCTAATGCACCCATCACATGGTAACCAGATTTATATAGTATTATACTGATATTCCAGACAACTAGGAAAATATTGAAGTGGTATGTACCTAATGGGTGCAATTCAAATTTATTCTTGTGTATATACTCTTGCATAAACTCTGTGCTGCTTGATTGTATAATGATTCTCTGACAGCAGCTCTCACAGCAATAAAGAATTCATCAATCTGTATTTTGAATTAGTAGAGTAACAGCAGCAGTTAACTCCCTTATTGATTCTGAGAAATCTTGATTCCTTCTGTCTGATCTTCTTGACATATTATTCATTTTAAAGATACATTTTATGTAGTGTTTTAAATCAAATACATATATATGATCTCACGGCTAGCTTTAAAGAATTTTGGATGCAAAAGTTACATTAGAAATTAAGGTGTTCATGATTGTTTGTTCAATGACTAGCGTGACAATCCAATTTCCTCATTAGCTATTTTCTCTGTAATGAATTGATTCTCTGTTGTTTCGTTTATAGTAAACAAATTATCTGATAACTGTCGAGTCTTCACAACTTGTGTCAACCATTTCCCAAATGACCACTCTGGATGTGGATAACTATCTTCTCCTAACATATTTAAGATAATTGTTAATTTATTGCTTGACCTAGCAAACACCGAAAAGATAAATAAGATGCACAATGAGACAAATGTGGCTTCTGTCATAGTCAGCTTAGAGCACAATACTAAAATAATAAAAATATAAATAAATCTTGTCTCCCTTATTTTGTACTATTTCTTGGCTCTGTAAAGTCTACTAAATTCATTATCTCAACATCATTAAGTAAATAGTTGTATTGAAAGTATTGCTTTTCTCATGATGGTTATTAGTTTCAGCTCCATTTCTTTAAAATCATTGTCATAATAACTATTGTTATTGTAATCCCAAATCATTGACTTAAGTGGGAACGACGGGTGATCAGGACCTCTGTACGTCAGGACACTTTAATTTAGGAACCTAAATGTAGGTACTCAGGCTCTGATTTAGGGGGAAAAATCACTATTCAGTAAAGCATGTCAGCATTGGTTTAAGTGCTTTCCTGAACTGGGGCTCCAGGCTTGAAAATTTGCCCCCGAGGCTTTAACAATTTAAGCTATCAACACATTATTTTGAAGAATACAATCATTTTACACATTCTTTTTATTTTATTTTGTTTTGCTAGTTGCAGTTGAATGTTGCCTACTTTGCAAAAATAAAGGGCCTGCAGTGGAAGAAAGGAAATGAGAGTTCTGTATTTTTCTTTCATAGATTCAAAGGCCAGAAAGAACCATTGTGACCATCTGATCTGACTTCTTGAATAACACAGGGCACAGCTCTTCTCTAAAATAATTTTTAGAGCATATCTTTCAGAAAAAAAAATCTAATCTTGATTTAAATATTGCCAGTGATGGAGAATCCAGCACTACCCTTGGTAATTTGTTTCAGTGGTTAATTGTTCTCGCTGTTAAAAAAGTATTCCTTACTTCCAGTCATAATTTGTCTAATGTCAACTTCCAGCCATTGGATCATATTCTACCTTTCTCTCCTAGGTAGAAGAACCCATTATTAAATATTTGTTCAGAATGTAGGTACTTATAGTCTAATCAAGTCACCCGTTAACCTTCTGTTTGTTAAGGTAAATAGACTGAGCTCCTTGAGTCTATCACTTTAAGGCATGTTTTCTAACCTTTAATCGTTCTCTCATGGCTCTTCTCTGAAGTGTCTCCAATTTATCAACATCCATCTTGAAATGTGGTCACCAGAATTGGACACAATATTCCAGCAGTGGTCGGACCAGAGCTCACCAGTAAATAACTTTTCTACTCCTACTCAAGATACCCTGTTTATGCATCCAAGGATCACATTAGTCCTTTGGCCACAGCATCACACTGGGAGATCATGTTCAACTGATTATTCACCGCAACCCTCAAATCTTGTTCAGAGTCACTGCTTCCCAGGATAAAGTCCCCATCCAGGGCCAGATTAACTCTCCTGTGGGCCTGAGGCTATTAGATTTTTGTGGGGTCCCTGGGGGTTTGGAGTGTGGGAGTGGGCTCAGGGCTGGGCAATGGATGCAGCTCCAGCTGGGAGGTGGGCTCTGGGGTGAGGCCAGGGCTGGGACAGGGGGTTGGGGTGCCGGTGGAGGTGCTGGGTCTGGGAGGGAGTTTGGGTGCAGGAGGGAGCTACGGGTTGGGGTAGGGGGTTGGAGTGCAGGAGGGGGTGTGGGGTTCAGGATCCGGCCAGGAGGTGCTTACCTCAGGCAGCTCCTGGTTGGCGGTCCAGCGAGGCTAAGGAAGGATCCTCCAGAGTTGCCAAATCCACAGAAAGTAAGCAGAAATTGGGCTTGTTTTAGGCTGAGTTGGCTCGTACATTGCCTCTTGGCTAGTTTTTTGGCTTTCAGGGTTTTTACAGTTGCTTGTAGCTTCTTGTTTTTTTATTAGCTTCCAGCCCTGGCCCGCCCATGATCCCGGCCAATCAGAATGAAAGGTTGAATTCAGTGATTTTGGCTCCAGTCCAGCTACAACGTCCCCCTGCATGCATGATGGTGTGTGGCAGTGTGCTGAGCATGTGCATGCGCCCCCTTCCCTGCTTCTGAATGCCCCTCGCCTAGGGGCTGAAGGGACATGCCAGCAAGCCGGCACTTATGGCTCTAGCCCCGCAGGAGGCTGGGGGCGCCGAGGCTCAGGGAGCAGGGTCCAGCCTGTAGCACAGAGACTTGCTGTGGGCTGGATGAAAAGAAGCAGCAGGTCCCCCTTAGCACAAGGCCCTGGGCTGCAACCCCTAAAGCCTCTGTGTTAATCTGGCCCTGTCCCCATCCTGTAAGTATGGCCTACATTCTTTGTTCCTAGATGTATAAATTGACATTTAGCCATATGAAAACATACACTGTTGTCTTGTGCCCAGCTTACCAAACTATCCAGATCCATCAGTATCTATTACCTTCATTATTATTATTATCTTCATTATTTATCACTCCCCTAATTGTGTCATAGGCAAACTTTTTCAGTGATGATTTTATGTTTTCTTCCAGGTCATTGATAAAAAAAATAAATCACGTAGAATCTATAACTGATCCCTCAGGAACCCCATTAGAAACACACCAGCTCAATGATCATTCCCCACTTACGATTCCATTTTGAGAAAGAAGATTGGCAAATAAAAAGATTAATCCTCCCACTGCTGTCTTGCAGTAGACATTCAAACAAAGCTGGAACTTTTCCAACAAAAATGGCAGATATGGTTCAGGTTGACAGATGTTTCGTGTAACCCACAGGCCTCGTGAGTGTGGTGCTCTGTCCCATCTAGTGGCAGCAAGACCACTTAGAGTTTAATGAGTGCTCTCTACAGCCTTAGCTAAGGGCCATGTGGCTTTTAGCTCATGCAGTAGAGGCTCATGTATTGAGGTCCCAGGTTTGATCCCACCTGCCAACGACCAGGGTCTGTTGGTGTTGCATTGGGATACTGACAGATAACTAAGAATGTGATGTGGATGAAGGATATATCATTAGCAGGGTGTTTCTTATGTAGGAATTTAGATTTGGTATGAGATAGGTGTTAGGGAGACTTTGGAATTAAAAATGAAAGATGCTGCCACAGATAAAGAACAAGAGAGAAACCCCAAAGCATAAGTTATTGTATATTTCTCTGCACATCAGATATGTCCTTCACTTTCCTGAGTCAGTGGAGGGTTTCTCAAAGAGCTCATGGAGCTTAATCAGACTTTTGCTTCATTGAACACACACAATCAAAAACTCCTGCCTATGATTCAGTACAAACTTCCATTTATTTTAAAGCAACGATATTTTACTTACCTGTACCACAAAAAAAACTGTTTTTCCATTCCAGTTCTTTTGTCTTTCCTTCCAGCTTCCTGAATAAAAAGATACTATTGCAAATTTTCCTTTCATCTTCAATATTTAATTGTCATCATTAGACCATGCTCTTCCTTCATTAATGGATAAAACATATATTCAGCCTTTTGAATTGCAAAATTGCACTTGATATGGTAAACCAAGTGCTGAGAAAGAAATGATTGGTAGGTTTCATCAGCCTACATCTCTCTATGATTTATATTCTTGTCTCCTGAATAATGCAGTGTAAGAGACAATATCTAAAAGCAGTCACACCGAAGGCGCCTTTCTTCTCTCTCTATGAAGCATGGCTTATTCCTTCTATGAATATTAAAATCTATGTTGAAATTATGCAAAAGCTTTGCAAGACTCAATTTTGATACTTCAAGAAGGAAGCCTGGTATGTCTCATGATGGGAGGCCAGACTAAATGAGAGATCCCCAGTAGTTCAGAAGTAGCCCCAGTATCAATTATGATGGGCCAGGCAAACCACATGAAAGTGGGATCACTGTCCTCCCCCCCCCCACACACACACCTCTTAATTCATTCAGCTAAAATTGAGTCCTGAATAAAATCCCTAGTTATAAAAGAAGTGTGCTCAGAACATGAGCTGTGAAAAACAACATCTTTTTATCACTAATTGTGTCTTATTTTTAGAGATGGTCTGGAATTTTTCAACAAAACATTTTCTGTTGGAAAATGCAGATTCAGCAAAACTGAAACTTTTCACAGAAGGTTTATCAGGTCTAGGCAGGATGAAATTTCTAGTCTGAGAAAGAGAGCAATCCACCCACTTACTCTAAAAGAGCTAATAGCACCTGGAATGTGAGAGACCCAGGTTCAGATCATTACTCTGAATCAGGCAGGATCACTTTCTGATGCAGATTGGAATTTTTTGTAAAACAATATTATTCTTTTTCAGACAGCCCTACTTATGGGCCTCCATAATTTCCCCCTGGGTATTTGTGGGAGTCTCTGTCTGCATTTACAAAGCCACACACTGGAGCATCTAAAGAGGCAATTCTCTCACAGATCAGCTAACTGTTTTGCTTACAGCAGCAGGTGTTAGCGTTTGTACATGCAAACAGATGTACCCCACAAACATTACAAAGCCAAGTGAGAAACTGGCCGATTGTAACCACACAGCCCCTTCGTTTCTCCCTGATGTTAAAATGTAGCAATCCTAGTGCATGCTGTTAACTAGTGGTAATACAAGGTTTGGTGAAATGGGTTCAGATTTATGGGCTGATATCACACATAAATGAGCCAGTCTAACCCATGGCACAGACAGATCTAAAAAAGGCATGCATTTTTCTTAACAATTGGATAAATTTTGCTCACAGAGAACTGGGAGTGACTGTAATGTGTATTTTATTTTATATTTTTGATCTCTTTACCTTTTATAATTCTACTAAGATTTTCCTGTGTCCTTCTGGAAATGTTGTTCAAACATGGTAAGAATTTATCCTACAGTTCCCAATATTAATTATTATTATTATTATCTAAGTAATTCCTAGCATACTATAAATGCAAATTCAGCTTTCTGCCTAAACCTCAGCATGTTACTATTCCTACCTCTATTTACCGTAATAGTTCTTATGTTTCTTAAATCATTTGGTTAATCTGGGCCAGCTTGTGCCTGAACCTAACACAGCTACAATGACGAGTCCAAGTCCCCCCGTTCGCTCCTCCCCTTCACTGCCTCTCTCTATCTCAGCTCAGGTACTGAGGAAAGGCTGCATGCTCAGTCGTCTTACCACCTCCTCCTCCACAGCGAGTCGGCTTCTAGTCTGTGGAAAGGAAAGTTAATAGGTGGAAACATGACTGGCCTCCCAATGCCCAGGTCAGCAGAGCTGGCAAGGCCTAAGAATGAGGGTGGAGGTGGGAGAGTGATGATAATCTTCACCTGGTAAATGGTGGCACACATTTCTTGCCCCTCTGAACAAAGGTGGAATAGGCAGCAATTGTAGCACCACAACAATTTATTCCTAAAGTTCCACCATGGGGGGACACAGCTACAAAATGACCGGTGCCCCAGGCATTCAGCTAAGGCCCAATGTAGCCCTCACTACATAATTCTGTAGTTACAAAGAAAGGCAGAACAAGATGGCATATTTTTAATTCTCTCAATTATAGAGTTATCCTGCCCCCTTAGGTGGCAGATATTTTGACCATTCAGCACAGCAGCCCTCAGCTTGTCCCATGCCCCTGGAGTAGCAGGAGGGAGATGCCTGCTCTTTCAACTACCTAGAGGGTGGGGGAGAGGTTGCAGTGACACCCCAAACTGCTTCAGATTACTCCTACCACTGAAAGAGGCAAAAACAGTCTCCTATTGGCCAGCCTGATCATAAACAATAGACTGGATAAGGTTCTGGCTTTTTGTTCCTGGTCTCACCTCATATGACTGCACACCTGAGGAAGTCACCGAGGGCTAATACTGAAGTCCACCATGATCTGTAACCTTTGAGAGCCATCATTTGATGTGCCCACCCACTCACATGCCTTTCACAGCTCTGCTAATTAAGGTCCATTTGCTCAGCAGTCCTCTGCATCTAGGTTTATTATTGGATCCATTGGATCCTGGAATTCTCATAGAATCACAGAATCATATATCTGGAAGGTCCTGAAGAGGTGCTCTATCCAGTCCCCAGCACTGAAACACGACCAGCTATACCTAGACCATTCCTAATAGTGATATCTAATATCTAACCTGAATCTCCCTTACTGAAAACTAAGCTGGTTATTTCTTGTCCTACCCTCGAAGAACACTGAGAACAATGGGTCATGTCCACTTTATAACAACCTTTCACATATTTCAAGACTTACATCCCACTTCAGTCTTCTCTTCATTAGACTAAGCATGCCCAATTCTTTCATTCTTTCCTCATAAATTTAGAATACATGACCTCTTATTTTTGTTGATCTCCACTGGATGAATCTTTTTTAAAGTGCCCAAAACTGAACACAAACCTCCAGCTGAGGTCTCACCAGTTCCAAGCAATGTAGAACAATTACCTCCCATATCTCACATACCACACTCCTGTTCGTACATATCAGAATGACATTTGCCTTTTTTCACTGCAACATTACCTTGTTGACTCAATTTGTGTCCCACTATAAGCTCAAGATCTTTGTCTCCTACTGCTGCCAGTTCCTCATGTTGCATTTTTGCCTTCCTAGGTGTAGTACTTTTCACTTGCCGTTATCAAATTTTATCTTATTGATTTCAGACCAGTTCTCCAATTTATCAAGAACATGCTGAATCTAATCCTGTCCCCCAAAGTGCATTCATTGTTGAAACTAGTGCCTTCTAGGTTCTCTACAAAATCTCCTGCCAGTTAGAGGTAGCTCAGCCTCTTCTGACTACCCGCGGGTCATACAATGTGATGCACACTGTGTTTTTGCCTGCTGCTTAAGCTGTACTGGGCAGAAATCTGCCTGTGTGCAATGGACAAGATAGTTACACTCCATGTTGAATTTTGGAGGCAGTAGGATTTACTGCTCTCAAATATTAGAGAAAAACCTAATCATTAGGAGAGGGTGGAGACTTGAGCATAGATGGGGGTAGCCTACATTCTTAATATGGGAGTAGAATACTTGCCCTTTATATACATAATCCATTGGCCAAGTGGCCTCCTAGATGCCCCAGTCTGGTGTGCCATGACAGAGCCTCATGCACCCTCATGGAAGGTTTTGAGAATTGATTATTAAGATACGTCCTTGGATGGCAAACACTATCTGCCCTTTGGAGCAATACTTTACGTGTTAACATTATAGCTTTTCCTCACTGTTCTCACGCAAGAAGTATATGTGAGAGTGCACACAATTACTTAAAGATTGGCGTTTGATGTTCCTTCTTTCCAAAAATAATATATTTAACTTTACTGCACATCCTCTGCCAGCTGAGAATGTTTTATCTGAGCCAAAGGTCAGAGTGTGGCACATTCCATATTGCCCCTGTATTACAAGCTATATAGACAGGCATGCTGTGTTAAGTCTCATTTCATATTAAAGTGATGTATCACAGCAAAATGCACCATAAAATGATTAAGCACAATGCTGCATGTCATAAATGTTAACTGACCAGTCAGAAAAGTGGCATGTCACATCCAAAGCACATACCAATATTTGGCAATTAGTTAGTCTGCTAAAAAAAAAGTTAGAGCCATCCAACTCTTTTCAGCATAGTTTGCCTCTGAAGTAGTGAAATTCATTACCCAAAACAATATGTGACCTAGCTCAATAGCTATCATCCCTATCCCATCAAAAAACTTTGTTTTCTATTGTAACATGATACTGGTTAATTAGGAACAGGAAAATTAGTAGTTGAAAGGGATTCAATGTGCTGCCACTTAAATGTACTCCAACATCTCACCACAGATAATGTCATAAACTGTATTTGGGAGTCTGAAAATGAAACAAAATCTGGTTTGATCAAAATCTGGATTATGTGTCTATCCATGCAAATGAGATGCATAATTGCACATGAAATGTACATAAGCCAGACTGTATAGGTATATACTTATTTCAGCATTTCATTTGTATTCATATATTTCATATACTTTCAGTAAAAATGCAACATAAATACATTATCTTGGGGAGAAAATTAGTGCCTTTAAATATTATATTTATTTTAATTCACTCTTTGGCAAAACACAGACTTTTATCATATTGAGAATCGTCACTACAATAATTCATTTCTTTAAATATCCATTAATACAATTTGTATAACGAACAGACTCCCACACAGGAAAAATACCCTACCAGACTTCAGTATCTCTAGCTAAAACCCATTCTAATCTACAAATGAAGCTGATGAACCCACAAATATAACCCATTCTAAACTACAAAGCAAGCTGATGAACCCACAACCATCACAAAGGCATGCAAAAAAAGTTGGGCTTTGCAGTAAAACAGATGTCAAAAGAGAGAAAGACTGCCTGCGAGATCAGATTCACTGGTGAATGCTTTTGAACAGGGGCTTACTAACAGGTTACAATGTGTCATGACTACCTACCCCAAAATGTGTGGGAAGGGGATCAAAAACTTTGTTTTCTATTTTAACATGGAGTCCCTGTACAGAAGAACCAATGCACTAGGGGACGAAAAGGATGTGGTTAGTGGCTACTATACTACATGTTTTTACATAATTCTAGACTAAAAGGTGTGTGTCTGTGTGTGTGGGTGGGTGGAGGGAAGATACAGAACAATTCCATTGCCCAGATGCCCTGAAAGCTTTCCTGTTGGATTTTCCTGGCTTCATTCATTCAGTCATTCAACACTGAAAGCTTTCAGTGACCATTTGCTGCACTTCAGATACAGAACAAAATGATGATAAAATTTATTTGATCTTAAAATGAATGTTTTCCCTATAATAATAAAATCTTTGTTATAGGGCACTTCATATCCCCTTACAACATCAGTAATAATTTACAGCTGTAATAATTCTGCTCTCACCATACTTACATGCCCTGCTGGGTTAACAGGATTTTGTTATGAAATAATATGCCAATATACAGGAATTACACTCCAGAAATAACAGAACTAATAAGGTATATAATTGTGGACAGACTTTATTTTACAGACAAAAGAAACTAGTACTGTTCCTACCTACAGGGAAACAGAACTTGGCAAAACAGACCCCACAAGCTTCAGATATCCAAATAAGGGCCTCCTTCTCTCAGGTGCTGAACATTTCTTACAAAAGGCTGGGCCAACTTCAGTTTCCATTAAGGATGCTTGGCATCTGACTTTGCTGGGGTTGGAAGATTCTCAACATTTTGAAGGAGTGAGCCTTGAACTGCAAATCAGTTTAGAATTAAAAAAAAATTAAAATCCTTAAACTACAGTACAGTCTCATAAATTCATAACAATGAGATTAGAGCTGTTATAAAGATTTGAGCTGATTGGAAATTTCAGAAAATGCCAGTCTGTCAGAATTGAAACATTAGATTTTAATGAAATTCCAGTGGTATTTCTTATGCAATCCTGCCCACCAGTCTGGTTTCGATATCTGACTATGAGGCAGGTGTTAGAAAAAAATGTTGTGTTGGTATTGTTTAAATGTGTTTAATTAGTTGTTTTAATAATGTATATAAGATAAAGGTTATGCAATGAAATCCAATATGGAGTATATCATCCGTGACCCTTGGACTCCATCTTTGTAAGCAAATTTGTTTACAACTTAGACACTGGAGTCCCCTGGCTCAAACTGGACAGTTTGGGGGGAGGGATAGCTCAGTGGTTTGAGCATTGCCCTGCTAAACCCAGGGTTGTGAGTTCAATCCTTGAGGGGGCCATTTAGGGATCTGGGGCAAAAACTGGGGATTGGCCCTGCTTTGAGCAGGGGGTTGGACTAGATGACTTCCTGAGGTCCCTTCCAACCCTGATATTCTATGAGAACCAGTTTTTTCACACCAAAACCAATCCCCAACACTCTAGTCCATCAGAACTTTTCCTGCCTTAAGGTATGTCTACACTACAAAATTAGGTAGAATTTATAGAAGTCTTTTATTTAGAAATTGTTTTTACATAGTCGATTGTGTGTGTCCCCACACAAAATGCTCTAAGTGCATTAACTCAGCGGAGTGCTTCCACAGTATCGAGGCTAGTGTCGACTTCCGGAGCGTTGCACTGAGGGTAGCTATCCCACAGTTCCCGCAGTCTCCGCCGCCCATTGGAATTCTTGGTTGAGATCCCAATGCCTAATGGGGCAAAAACATTGTTGCAGGTGGTTCTGGGTACATGTCATCAGGCCCCTGTTCCCTCCCTCCCTCCGTGAAAGCAAGGGCAGACAATCGTTTCGCACCTTTTTTCCTGGGTTCATAGAATCATAGAATATCAGGGTTGGAAGGGACCTCAGGAGGTCATCTAGTCCAACCCCCTGCTCAAAGCAGGACCGATCCCCAACTAAATCATCCCAGCCAGGGCTTTGTCAAGCCTGACCTTAAAAACTTCTAGGGAAGGAGATTCCACCACCTCCCTAGGTAACGCATTCCAGTGTTTCACCACCCTCCTAGTGAAAAAGTTTTTCCTAATATCCAGCCTAAATCTCCCCCACTGCAACTTGAGACCATTACTCCTTGTTCTGTCATCTGCTACCACTGTGAACAGTCTAGAGCCATCCTCTTTGGAACCCCCTTTCAGGTTGTTGAAAGCAGCTATCAAATCCCCCCTCATTCTTCTCTTCTGAAGACTAAACATCCCCAGTTCCCTCAGCCTCTCCTCATAAGTCATGTGTTCCAGTCCCCTAATCATTTTTGTTGCCCTCCGCTGGACTCTTTCCAATTTTTCCACATCCTTGTTGTAGTGTGGGGCCCAAAACTGGACCCAGTTCTCCAGATGAGGCATCACCAGTGCCAAATAGAGGGGAATGGACATGTCCCTCGATCTGGTGGCAATGCCCCTACTTATACATCCCAAAATGCCATTGGCCTTCTTCGCAACAAGGGCCCACTGTTGACTCATATCCAACTTCTCGTCCACTGTAACCCCTAGGTCCTTTTCTGCAGAACTGCTGCCGAGCCATTCGGTCCCTAGTCTGTAGCGGTGCATTGGATTCCTCCGTCCTAAGTGCAGGACTCTGCACTTGTCCTTGTTGAACCTCATCAGATTTCTTTTGGCCCAATCCTCCAATTTGTCTAGGTCCCTCTGTATCCTATCCCTACCCTCCAGTGTATCTACCACTCCTCCCAGTTTAGTGTCATCTGCAAACTTGCTGAGGGTGCAATCCACACCATCCTCCAGATCATTTATGAAGATATTGGACAAAACTGGCCCCAGGACCGACCCCTGGGGCATTCCACTTGATACTGGCTGCCAACTAGACATGGAGCCATTGATCACTACCCGTTGAGCCCGACAATCTAGCCAGCTTTCTATCCACCTTAGAGTCCATTCATCCAGCCCATATTTCTTTAACTTGCTGGCAAGAATGCTGTGGGAGACTGTGTCAAAAGCTTTGCTAAAGTCAAAGAACAACACGTCCACTGCTTTCCCTTCATCCACAGAGCCAGTTATCTCGTCATAGAAGGCAATTAGATTAGTCAGGCATGACTTGCCCTTGGTGAATCCATGCTGACTGTTCCTGATCACTTTCCTCTCCTCTATGTGCTTCAGAATTGATTCCTTGAGGATCTGCTCCATGATTGTTCCAGAGACTGAGATGAGGCTGACTGTCCTGTATTTCCCAGGATCCTCCTTCTTCCCTTTTTAAAGACAGTCACTACATTAGCCTTTTTCCAGTCATCCGGGACCTCCCCCGATCGTCATTAGTTTTCAGAGATAATGACCAATGGCTCTGCAATCACATCGGCCAACTTCTTTAGCACTCTCGGATGCAACGCATCTGGCCCTATGGATTTGTGCTTGTCCAGCTTTTCTAAATAGTCCCGAACCACTTCTTTCTCCACAGAGGGCTGGTCGCCTCCTCCCCATGCTGTGCTGCCCAGTGCAGTAGTCTGGGAGCTGACCTTGTTTGTGAAGACAGAGGCAAAAAAAGCATTGAATACATTAGCTTTTTCCACATCCTCTGTCACGAGGTTGCCTCCCTCCTTCAGTAAGGGGCCCACACTTTCCTTGACTTTCTTCTTGTTGTTAACATACCTGAAGAAACCCTTCTTGTTACTCTTAACATCTCTTGCTAGCTGCAACTCCAGGTGTGATTTGGCATTCCTTATTTCACTCCTGCAAGCCCCAGCAATATTTTTATACTCATTCCTGGTCATTTGTCCAATCTTTCACTTTTTGTAAGCTTTTTTTTTTTTGTATTTAAGAGCAGGAAGGATTTCACTGTTAAGCTAAGCTGGTCGCCTGCCATATTTACTATTCTTTCTACACATCGGGATGGTTTGTCCCTGTAACCTCATTAAGGATTCTGTAAAATACAGGCAGCTCTCCTGGACTCCTATCCCCCTCATGTTATTCTCCCAGGGGATCCTGCCCATCAGTTCCCTGAGGGAGTCAAAGTCTGCTTTTCTGAAGTCCAGGGACCGTATTCTGCTGCTCTCCTTTCTTCCCTGTGTCAGGATCCTGATCTCGACCATCTCATGGTCACTGCCTCCCAGGTTCCCATCCACTTTTGCTTCCCCTACTAATTCTTCCCAGTTTGTGAGCAGCAGGTCAAGAAGAGCTCTGCTCCTAGTTGGTTCGTCCAGCATGGCAAGCATGGAGCCCGCTCAGCTTACTGTCACCGTACGTCTTCTGGGTGCCGGCAGATGCGGTACTGCATTGCTACACAGCAGCAGCTCATTGCCTGTGGCAGCAGACGGTGCAATAGGCCTGATAACCATTGTCATCATGTCCTAGGTGCTCTTGGCCGTCTCCGTGAGGTCGGTCAGGAGCGCTTAGGCAGACATGGGCACAGGGACATAAATAGGAGTGACTCAACCAGGTCATTCTCTTTAGTCCTGCTGGCAGTTGTATTGCACTGTCTTCTGCCGAGCAGCCAGGAGATGAGGATGGCTAGCAGTCATCTACTGCACCGTCTGCTGCCAGCCTAAGATGTAAAAGATAGATGGAATCGATCAAAACAAGAAATAGACCAGATTTGTTCTGCATTTATTTGCTCCCCCATCCCTTCCTCCCTCCCTCTCTCTGTGAAATCAATGGCCAACAATCATTTCGGTGAGGTCTGTCAGGGCACCTTGAAAAGTTTAATGGAGATTCAGTCCTTCCAGGAATAACGGGGGGAGGGATAGCTCAGTGGGTTGAGCATTGGCCTGCTAAACTCAGGGGTTTGAGTCACAATCCTTGAGAGGGCCATTCTGTGTGACAGTTGTTTTTGTTTCTCCTTGATGTAAAGCCACCCCCTTTGTTGATTTTAATTCCCGGTAAGCCAACCCTGTAAGCCATGTCGTCAGTCGCCCCTCCTTCTGTCAGAGCACCTGCAAATAATCATTCCGCGCCTTTTTTCTGTGCAGACGCCACACCATGGCAAGCACGGAGCCCGCTCAGATCACTTTGGCAATTAGGAGCACATTAAACACCACGCGCATTATCCAGCAGTATATGCAGCACCAGAACCTGGCAAAGCGAAACCAGGCGAGTAGGTGATGTCAGTGCAGTGACGAGAGTGATGAGGACATGGACACAGACTTCTCTCAAAGCACGGGTCCTGGCAATGCATGCATCATGGTGCTAATGGGGCAGGTTCGTGCCATGGAACACCAATTCTGGGCCCGGGAAACAAGCACAGACTTGTGGAACCGCATAGTGTTGCAGGTCTGGGAGAATTCCCAGTGGCTGCGAAACTTTCGCATGCGTAAGGGCACTTTCATGGAACTTTGTGACTTGCTTTCCCCTGCCCTGAAGCACCAGAATACCAAGATGAGAGCATCCCTCACAGTTGAGAAGCGAGTGGCGATAGCCCTGTGGAAGCTTGCAACGCCAGACAGCTACCGGTCAGTTGGGAATCAATTTGGAGTGGGCAAATCTACTGTGGGGATTGCTGTGATGCAAGTAGCCAACACAATCAAAGATCTGCTGATATCAAGGGTAGTGACCCTGAGAAAATGTGCAGGTCATAGCGAATAGCTTTGCTGCAATGGGATTCCCTAACTGTGGTGGGGCCATAGACGGAACCCATATCCCTATCTTAGCACCGGAGCACCAAGCCGGAGAGTAAATAAACCGCAAGGGGTACTTTTCAATAGTGCTGCAAGCCCTGGTGGATCACAAGGGACGTTTCACCAACATCAACATGGGATGGCTGGGAAAGGTACATGACACTCACATCTTCAGGAACTCTGGTCTGTTTCAAAAGCTGCAGGAAGGACTTTCTTCCCAGATCAGAAAATAACCATTGGGTTTGTTGAAATGCCTATATGTATCCTTGGGGACCCAGCCTACCCCTTAATGCCATGGCTCATGAAGCTGTACACAGGCAGCCTGGACAGTAGTCGTCAGGAGCTGTTCAACTACAGGCTGAGGAAGTGCAGAATGGTGGTAGAATGTGCATTTGGACGTTTAAAGGCGCGCTGGCCCAGTTTACTGACTCAGTTAGACCTCAATGAAACCAGTATTCCCACTGTTATTACTGCTTGCTGTGCGCTCCACAATCTCTGTGAGAGTAAGGGGGAGATGTTTATGGTGGGGTGGGAGGGTTGAGGCAAATCATCTGGCTGCTGGTTACGCACAGCCAGACACCAGGGTGGTTAGAAAAGCACAGGAGGGTGTGGTGTGCAGCAGAGAAGTTTGAAAACCAGTTTCATGACTGGACAGGCTACGGTGTGAAAGTTCTGTTTGTTTCTCCTTGATGAAACCGCACCCCCTTTGTTCACTCTACTTCCCTGTAAGCTAACCACCCTCCCCTCCCCCCTTTGATCACCGCTTGCAGAGGCAATTGTTGCTTCACATCCATACATTCTTTATTAATTCATCACACAAATAGGGGGATAACTGCCAAGGTAGCCCAGGAGGGGTGTGGGAGGAGGGAAGGACAAGGCCACACTGCACTTTAAAACTTAAAAACTTAAAAAAATTAAAACATATTGAATGCCAGCCTTCTGTTGCTTGGGCAATCCTCTGGGGCGGAGTGGCTGGGTGGCCTTAGTCCCCACCACCATGTTCTTGGGCATCTGGGTGTGGAAGCTATGGAACTTGGGGAAGAGGGCAGTTGGTTACACTGGGGCTGTAGCGGAGGTCTGTGCTCCAGCTGCCTTTGCTGCAGCTCAGCCATACACTGGAGCATATTAGTTTGATCCTCCAGCAGCCTCAGCATTGAATCCTGCCTCCTGTCATCACACTGCCACCACCTATGAGCTTCAGCCCTCTTTTCAGCCCGCCACTTACTTTTTCAGCCTGCCACCTCTCCTCCCGGTCATTTTGTGCTTTCCTGCACTCTGACATTGTCTGCCTCCACGCATTTATCTGTGCTCTGTCAGTGTGGGAGGACAACATGAGGTCAGAGAACATTTAATCGTGACTGCATTTTTTTTTCCTTCTAATCTCCGCTAGCCTCTGGGAAGGAGAGGATCCTGTGATCCTTGAAACACATGCAGCTGGTGGAGAAAAAAAGGGACAGTGGTATTTAAAAAGACACATTTTATAGAACAATGGGTACAGTCTTTCACTGTAAACCTTGCTGTTAACATTACATACATAGCACATGTGCTTTCGTTTCAAGGTCGCATTTTGCCTCCCCCCACTGCGTGGCTAATCCCTCCCCTCTCCCCCCAGTAACAGCCACATTTCTGAACATTTCTGTTCAGCCACAGGCAAACGGCCCAGCAGGAATGGGCACCTCTGAATGTCCCCTTAAGAAAAGCACCCTATTTCAACCAGGTGACCATGAATGATATCTCACTCTCCTGAGGATAACACAGAGAGATAAAGAATGGATGTTGTTTGAATGCCAGCAAACATACACTGCAATGCTTTGTTCTACAATGATTCCTGAGTACGTGCTACTGGCCTGGCGTGGTAAAGTGTCCTACCATGGTGGACAGAATAAGGCTGCCCTCCCCAGGAACCTTTTGCAAGGCTTTGGGAGTACATCCAGGAGAGCTTTATGGAGATGTCCTTGGAGGATTTCCGCTCCATCCCCAGACACGTTAACAGACTTTTCCAGTAGCTGTACTGGCCATGAATTCCAGGGCAAATTAATCATTAAACATGCTTGCTTTTAAACCATGTATACTAATTTAAGAAAGTACACTCACCAGAGGTCCCTTCTCCACCTGGCGGGTCCGGGAGGCAGCCTTGGGTGGGTTCGGGGGGTACTGGCTCCAGGTCCAGGGTGAGAAACAGTTCCTGGCTGTCGGGAAACCCGGTTTCTCTGCTTGCTTGCTGTGAGCTATCTACAACCTCATCATCATCATCATCTTCCTTGTCCCCAAAACCTGCTTCCATGTTGCCTCCCCCTCCATTGACAGAGTCAAAGCACAGGGCTGAGGTAGTGGTGGCTGAACCCCCTAAAATGGCATGCAGCTCATCATAGAAGCAGCATGTTTGGGGCTCTGACCCAGAGCGGCCATTTGGCTCTCTGGTTTTCTGGCAGGTTTGCATCAGCTTCTTAAGTTTCACGCAGCACTGCTTCGAGTCCCTGTTATGCCCTCTGTCCTTCATGCCCTGGGAGATTTTGACAAATGTTTTGGCATTTTGAAAACTGGAACAGAGTCATGATAGCATGGATTCTTCTCCCCATACAGCGATCAAATCCCTTACCTCTTGTTCAGACCATGCTGGAGCTCTTTTGCGATTCTGGGACTCCATCATGGTCACCTCTGCTGATGAGCTCTGCACTCACCTGCAGTTTGCCACACTGGCCAAACAGGAAATGAGATTCAAAAGTTTGCGGGCCTTTTCCTGTCTACCTGGCCAGTGCACCTGAGTTGAGAGTGCTGTCCAGAGCGGTCACAATGGAGCACTCTTGGTAGCTCCCGGTGGCCAATACCGTCAAATTGCATCCACACTACCTCAAATTTGACCCGGTGAGGCCGATTTCAGCACGAATTCCCTTGTCAGGGGTGGAGTAAGGAAATCAATTTTAAGAGCCCTGTAAGTCGAAAAAAAGGGCTTCGTTGTGTGGACAGGTGCAGGGTTAAATTGATTTAACACTGCTAATTTCGACCTCAACTCCTAGTGTAGACCAGACCTTAAAGATTATATAAGATCTTGCTCAGCACCTGTGCGGGGCTGTCCATTCTAGTGGCAGCGAGTGCACAGTCGGGTCTTCCAAATGTTCCAGAGCTAGCGAGAAGGACATTGTCTATCCCAAAGCGAGACAGAGGAAGGAGAGACCTGTCATCATCATCATTCCCGCCACAGCAAAACCATCTTACCTGTGAGGGAATCCTGCAGCTTTCCTGTTGTCCATCATCCCAGAGGGTCTCCCAACCTGCAATAAAGTCCACCAGTTCTTAGGACTCCCCACTGGTCCTCCTCGAAGGCTCCCAATCAGCCAGAGAGTTGAAGGTTTTGGGCCTCATGTCTGTGCAAATCATCCACTGTGCCTGAATAAAGTAGGAGAGGTTTCTGCATTGGGGTTTCATTTATTATTTTTTTGAACACCAAGGGAGGTTTTGTGGGTCTGAGCTTCAAGCTCCTAAAGCCAGTCACTGTTTCATTGTTTTGGTTAGGTTTGTGTTTCTTCTTCCTCCACCCCATTTCTCCCAGTTTTCTGTATCTTTACCCTAATACACTTACCTCTGTTTGCACCATATCACCTTGTCTTCTCTTTATTTTATGTTACACAAGGGGGGAGGGACACCCTTATTGTAAACTAAATCCACTGGTGACAATCCACTGGTGACAGATACAGGAGGGAGTCGAGTCTGCACCTTCTGAGAAAAGGGGCTTTCCTTTTATCTCCCCTTTACCATTTCTAAAGTTTTCCTTTCGGAAGCATTGCCTTATTCCCCTTGAGGTAACACAGATTTCCAAATCTGGTTTTCTGCCAGCTCATTTGCACAGCTCCTCAGTAGCCTGTCCACTGATGTCTTAGCAGCTCAGGCTTCCTGGCTTCCAGCTCCTCAACATCTTGCATAATAGGTAGTTGTGCTTCTGGAAGCCACAGAAATGTTTCAAAAAGGTTAAAATGAAATATCAGTTTCACTTTTTCAAAATGAAGTTTTGGATTTTCTGTTCCATGGGAAATTTTAATTTTTGCTTTTCATTCCATTTCAGTAATTTTGTTTTTAAATATCAGAATTCCTCATGGAATGGGAATTCTAGTTGTAATAGAAAGAGAGAGCCTGAGCCATGAGGCCTGGTATAAGGGCGTGGTGTAAGGCTTCAGGCCAAATTAAAGTCAGGCCCTGCCCTGTTACAAAGCAAATGCCTGCTTTCAGGTTAGCTGTGCAATATATAAACTTGCCAAGAATAGGGCTGGTGCTGCAGAAACTCAAGCACTCCTAGGCACTAAGTATTCACGTAAATATATTCCAGAAGATTAGTACCAGAAAATCACCCTACAAGGTTATGGTGTAAACGCAGTCCCTAAAGATGGTACAGGGACACACTGATCCCACTTAAAGATAAGGTCAGGATGACAGGGTGATGGATGTTTTGATCAATACAACAAGTGCAAAGTAAAGGGTGGTAACTATGTCAAAAGGGCAATACATAACTTATTTGTATCACTGTATATAAGAGGTGTCACAGAAGGTGGAGTGTTTTTGTCTAGCCAGGGACGGAAACTCCTGCCATTCACTGATCTGGGTTCATTGTAACAGGCATACATGTATTATTGTACATGTAGGAATTGAGCCAGGGCACTAGGATCATGCTTCATTGACAATAAACCTAGCTGAGTGCCTTCACTACTGAACAAAGTCTATGGTCTTCTTGGGCAGTTTGACTGGAGCCTTCTATACAAGCTATCTGGCCAGAACAAGGGAAACATGCAGGGACGATGCACACATTTAGCCAGCAACTGATGACACTAGTTTCTAGCCATCTCTGCTGAGGATTACCAACTACATTTCTTGGGTCTTCCAGCAGCACCAGATGACAGAGACCGAAAGACAATTGTGCACATGTGTGTGTGCACAAGCCTGCCTTATAATCAGGCAATGAAACCAGACTGGCTGGCAGGGTTCTATGAGATATTCCATCAGAATTTCATGAAAATCGGATATTTCAATTTTGACAGATTGGCATTTTATTAAATTATATATATATATATATATATATGAACTGCAATTGAATAAGCAAGAAATGACAGCTTTCATTTAAAAAAAAAATCTAATTCTCCTCCCAAGTACATTTTAATGCCTTGATTCTTCCAGACATTTAGGTACATAAGTGACTTGGGAAGACAAGTCAATGGGATTTAAGTGTTCTGAAAATTCTAAAGACTCCCACTGACTGCTCACATGCTTAAAGTTAAGCATATGATTAAGTCCTTCATTGAGATGAAGGCTTAACATTTCTAAGTACTTTCCCTGTGTGCAGAATTCAGAAAGGATTTTTTTCCTTATGTCTCAGTGGAGACTATAGGTCTAGTCCAATCAAGTCTTCCCATTTATTGTGATGGGTTTTAGTTAAGGCTCTATCAGACAACAGAAAAACATGCTCTTTCACAATGACTTTGATTTTATTTTTTTCTTGAGTTATTGTTTTTCCTCTTAATCTAAAAGCAAAGGACTTCTGACTAAAAAAAAATATCAATTTGCTCTTCATGTATGGAAAAAACAGCAACACTAGCCCTTTCAATTGCAAAAGCAGCCTTAAGAATGTAAATCAATTACTAAGGTGAAAAGATTATCAGTGATATTTCCTAAAAGTCACACATTATTGACAGTCCTCCCACAGTTGTTGAGGACAGGTTTTATGCATTTTAAAATGTAGGGCTATTGGGATCTGAGGGCTTGATTACACTTATCTGGGGTTTGATGTATGGCAATCAATGAATCAGCGGTCAATTTAGTGGGTCTAGTGAAGACCTACTAAATCGACTGCCGATCGCTCTCCCATTGACATCTGAACTCAACCTGAACGAGAAGCACAAGGGGAGTCAACGGGAGAGCATCTCCAGTCAACATCACGTAGTGTAGACACCGCAGTAAGTAGATCTAAGTACATCAACTTCAGCTACATTATTCACGTAGCTGAAGCTGCGTAACTTAGATCGATCTTCCCCATACTGTAGACTTGGCCTCAGGTTTTTTGTGGGGCTTGAAACCAATCCGCAGCTGTGTAAAGAAAGAATAATTAACACAATGTATTATGTGATCAGGCTAAACATAACAATAATTACTAGGACTCAATTTCCATTGATAACATGAGATATTGGTGCACATCTGAGGACAGATTTCGGCCTTAAATACGTAGTAGAAAATTAAACAATGAGATATTACCATTTATAATTAGGAGTAACACTAAAATAGGATAACCTGACTACTTTTACCTGATCCTTTTGAAGGTTAATAATATTTGTACTGGTTGCCAATTGATCAGAAGATAATAAGATTCTTGTCCCAGAATCAGGCTATACAGAATTGAAACCAATGAGTTCAATATCTTGTCAGAAGCCTCGGAGTGTATGACAAGGACACTCATACTGAGGACAAAGTAAAGCTTTAGAGATTTTTATTAAAATCAGTGAAAAGCCAGAAAAGCTCCAAGTCACATGAACCAATATGAGTAATAAAGTATTGGGGATATCTGTGGTATCATACTTTGCACAAGCTCTTAGGTTTACATACTTACAACCTTCCTTGAGCATCTGGTGGTAAGAGACAAAGGACCAGCGCTGTCTCTAGCATGCCAAATGAGGCTGATGGTTCAGGTTCAGTGAGCTGAAGAGTCAGATGATGGAAAACCCAGCTAAAAGCTAAAGATGAAAAGCTAAAGACTAAACTCTCCACATGGTAGTTCACCCTATTATAGGGTCTGAACACCATTTAGCTATGCCAAGGCTGACAGGCCTACTATACTTAAGTATACTTATGCTAACTTGCTTAAGCTAATGTTTTACAGAATACAGGCCTTTAGGTTCCTTGAGTTACAGCTGAATATAACAAAGGCAAGCTAGCCCTATGGGCTACATTATGCACTCCTCACTCAGCCATTCATCCCATTATGTTGAAAGGGGCAGGATGAGGCCCCATACTGAGCAATACATAAAACTAATATATTGCAAGTGGAACTTCTGGGATTTCTCTTTGTTCTAATTATATTAGAGTCACTCACTTCCTTATATCTTTCAGATAATTTCTCTTTCACTGGAATGACATAGGAAATTGGATGTTATATATAATCAGATTTCTTATTGTAACACTGGGGCACAAATTGCATCAATTTAAAATATGAAAGAGTAAGAGCTTCATTTGTTGTGGGGTTTTGTTTGTTTTTTGTTTTTAATCTCCTACAGGAAACATGTTACATTATAATTAAGATAATTTTCCTTCTGCTTTTAATTTTAAACATTTTATAAGTAGTATCATACTTGTAATATGCCCTTCTAACTCTTTTAAAACTGATCTCTTGGGAAAAAAATAACAGCAACAACAGATGGCAAGAAACAAGCAACAACAACAAAATCCTTTATTTCAAATACCATCTGACTTGACAGAGAGAACCACTTGATGAATTAACCAGTGACAACAAGTGAAAGGAATTTTAAAAACAAAAGTATCACCTAGATCCATTAAAGCTCAGGTGCAAGACACTAGTCTGAAGGAAAATTATTACAAATTGTAAATATTTCATATTTTTGTTCTGTGTTTTATATCAGTATTACCTTTTAATTTTCATATCAGCTGATTATTCCAGCAACACCTCAGATGAGCAAGGTTAAAAGGGACAGATGAATGGAAGGATGATTACACTTGTTTTTCCAATGTGCAATGTAGTGAGGTAGACAAAAATAATCTAAATTACAGCCAATCTCCCTCTCTGACAATCACAGTAATTATTTTTTTACTCAAGCTAATTAGAATATTCATTGCAGTTGGCTTTATAACATACCAGCCTTTTCCCCAAAGGTCTAAATATCTTTTTTAAAGAGCCATTCAGTTTAAAATTCTGTCTGTTACAAACACACACACCACACATAGAATCATAGAATCATAGAATATCAGGGTTGGAAGGGACCCCAGAAGGTCATCTAGTCCAACCCCCTGCTCGAAGCAGGACCAATTCCCAGTTAAATCATCCCAGCCAGGGCTTTGTCAAGCCTGACCTTAAAAACCTCTAAGGAAGGAGATTCTACCACCTCCCTAGGTAACGCATTCCAGCGTTTCACCACCCTCTTAGTGAAAAAGTTTTTTCCTAATATCCAATCTAAACCTCCCCCACTGCAACTTGAGACCATTACTCCTCGTTCTGTCATCTGCTACCATTGAGAACAGTCTAGAGCCATCCTCTTTGGAACCCCCTTTCAGGTAGTTGAAAGCAGCTATCAAATCCCCCCTCATTCTTCTCTTCTGCAGACTAAACAATCCCAGCTCCCTCAGCCTCTCCTCGTAACTCATGTGTTCCAGTCCCCTAATCATTTTTTGTTGCCCTTCGCTGGACTCTCTCCAATTTGTCCACATCCTTCTTGAAGTGTGGGGCCCAAAACTGGACACAGTACTCCAGATGAGGCCTCACCAATGTCGAATAGAGGGGAACGATCACGTCCCTCGATCTGCTCGCTATGCCCCTACTTATACATCCCAAAATGCCATTGGCCTTCTTGGCAACAAGGGCACACTGCTGACTCATATCCAGCTTCTCGTCCACTGTCACCCCTAGGTCCTTTTCCGCAGAACTGCTGCCTAGCCATTCGGTCCCTAGTCTGTAGCTGTGCATTGGGTTCTTCCGTCCTAAGTGCAGGACCCTGCACTTATCCTTATTGAACCTCATCAGATTCCTTTTGGCCCAATCTTCCAATTGGTCTAGGTCCTTCTGTATCCTATCCCTCCCCTCCAGCGTATCTACCACTCCTCCAAGTTTAGTATCATCCGCAAATTTGCTGAGAGTGCAATCCACACCATCCTCCAGATCATTTATGAAGATATTGAATAAAACCGGCCCCAGGACTGACCCTTGGGGCACTCCACTTGATACCGGCTGCCAACTAGACATGGAGCCATTGATCACTACCCGTTGAGCCCGACAATCTAGCCAGCTTTCTACCCACATACACAGACCTCCTAATCAGTGTTACTAATTACTCTAAATTATTAAAAGTGAAGAATTTTATTCAAATGTACAGTTCATTTCCCTTCTAGTACATTCTGCTTGCTTAAGTAAGCTAGGTTGCTCAGTTTCTGATGAGTTTTACTTAAGAAAGACAAGGTGGGTGAGATAATATCTTTATTGGACCAACTTCTGTTGGTGAGAGAGAAAAGATTTTGAGCCACACAGAGAGCTCTTCTTCAAGTCTGAGAAAGTACTCCCAGCATCACAGCAAAATACAAGATGGACAGATTGTTTAGCATAAGTAGTTAGCACATATTGTAAGGGACCATTCAAGGTAGAGTGGCCCAAGAACACCTCTCCACGGGTAGGACAAAAAGCATGGAAGGAGGAGTAAGGGGTTACAGAAAGCTGTAATAAACCATAAATCCAACATCTCTGTTCAGTCCACAATTTTTAGTGTGTAGCAGAGTAATGAATTTAAGCTCCCAGGCTTGTCTTTTGAAAGTGTTGTGCAGAATTTATTTGAGGACTGATAGGTCAGATTTAGAGTGATGGCTTTGTGAAAAGTGTTCACCCACAGATGATAGCCTGTTTTGTCTTTTATTGTTTTCCTGTGTAAGTTCATTCAAGAGCATACTGATTGCCTAGTTTCACTCACATTGGTGCTAGTGGGACATTTAGAGCACTGGATGAGGTACACCACATGTTGTGATAGGCATTGTAGGATCTGTGGATCTTGAAAAGTGCGTTGTAGGGGATATTGATCAGATTTTGCATCCATTGTTCTGACAGCGTCTCGTGCTACTTTTAGTTGGTGGGTACTGATCTGTGGGGAGCCTGTTTCTGATGATGAGCTTGGAGAGGCTGGGGGGCTGGATGAAGGCCAGAAATAGGTAGAGCCCTGCGAGAATACAAAATTTGTATCTGCAGCCTATCGGTAAACATGGTCCAGGGGTATCTGAAGATTTGCAGGGATATAGAAATGGGGATTCAGGAAAGATTTGTTTCAGGATAGGATCCCCATTGAGTACAGCTTTTAGTTTGATGATACCCTGTACGGGTTCCAGTGTGGGGTGGTAGGTGACAATTAGGAACTTGCGGTCAGAGGGGATTTTATTTCTTTATTGAAGCAGGTTCTCTTTGGGTATTTGGGTGGCCTATAGTATTATAAAATCTCCTTCTCTGGTGGGGTATCCTTGTTTGGTGAAGGTGGTGGTAAGTTTGTTAAGGTGTATATCCCAGACTTTCTCCTCAGAACATATTCTACGATATCTGAATGCCTGGCTGTAGATAACAGATTTCTTGGTGCATTTGGGGTGGTAATTGGATGTATGAAGGTAGATGTGTTTCTGGTATATGGTTGTCTGTAGAGTTCTGTTGAAGGTGATTGTGGTGTCCAGGAAGTTGATGCTAGTCTGGGAGTGCTCCAAAGAAAGTTTAATGGATGGGTGGTGGTTGTTGAAGTTTTGGAGGAAATCTACCAGGGAGTTTGTTGTCTGTGCAGAGGAAACATCATCAATATATCTCAGATCTAACATTGGTTTCATGGGGCATTTTTCCATAAATTCTTCTTCAATGTGGCCCATAAAGAGGTTGACATATTGGGCATCTTAATACTTATGGCTGTTCCCATAGTTTGGATAAAGTGTTGGTACCTCAGCTGTCTTTTCTCTATTATCTTGGGACCGGCACAACTACAACTACACCACACAGAAGTTTCATTTGTCATTCGCACATGTCAGTAAAGAAGTTACAGTGTTTGGCTAGATGCAAAGCTTATTCCTTTAAAAAATCAATAATTATGTTGTGCCATTTAAGGCATAGCCCTGCATTAGGAGTTCTATCACAGCAGAAGTTCTGGGATCTTAAAAAAATTCTAATCAATGAGGCATGAGGACAAACTGTGCCTAACTCTGGAAAAGAGATGGCATTGCACTTGTGACAAAGTTCCTCCTCTGCCTTGGTGGGTCCTGCACTTATTGGCGGATTTGCTTGCCTCAGAGATTTACGGCAGCCCTCAGTTTGGTTACTTTTGCTAGTGGCTCAGACCTGCCGTTCACTCAGCTAACCTCATCACTGGCCAACATGGGGAAAAGGAAGGAGAACAATCCCCAAAGTCTCTGCTGGTCCACCTAGTGAGTCAGGGGACAGGCCAGGGACATTCCCCTCTGGTGGGACCCACAGTCCAGTTGAATGCCTCCTGTATCCAATATGGAGTTGGGGGGATGGGGGAAACCCAGGGCCACCCTCTACTCCAGGTTCTAGCCCAGGGCCCTGTGGATCACAGCTGTCTACAGTGTTTCGTGTAACACCTGTGTGACAGCTGCAACTCCCTGGGCTACTTCCCCATGCCTCCTCCCAACACCTTCTGTATCCTCACCCCAGGACCTTCCTCTTGATGCCAGATAGCGTTTGTACTCCTCAGTCCTCCAGCAGCATGCCCTCTCACTCTCAGCTCCTTGCGCATCCCTCACTGACTGAAGTGAGGTCCTTTTTAAACCAGGTGACCTGATTAGCCTGCCTTAATTTATTCTAGCAGCTTCTTAATTGGCTCCAGGTGTCCTAAATTAGCCTGTCTGCCTTAATTGGTTCCAGCAAGTTCCTGATTGTTCTGTAACTGCCCCTGTTACCTTACCCAGGGAAAAGGGACCTGCTTAACCTGGAGCTAATATATCTGCCTTCTATCACTCTCCTGTAGCCATCTGGCCCTACCCTGTCATACACTGTAGAGCAACATGCCAATGGGTTGGAATGGACACTGCTGACAAATACACACAGGCACTCAAACTCCAGACATGGTGTGTTGACTACAACTGGGCAAAATGTGTTGTGCAAATCAGTTTTTTGCCAAGAAAATGCAGATTTGGGTTATCTAAAACAATTGGTTACTTTGGGCTGATTTCAACAAATTGTTTTGGCTGAATACAAAACAAGTTTGCAAATGCTGAAACAGTTCATTTTGGAAAGCCACTTCATTTTGGAATTTCATTCCAATTTATTCAAAAAAGGGCTATATAACCTCCAAAAAATGAAGTATTTCCTTTTGGGTCAAACAACACTTTTCATTTAACCTGAAACCCACTACTTTTTACTTTACCTGAAAAAATAAAGCAAAATAAAATCATCATCTTGGGTCAACTCCAAACAAACTTTTCTTTTTTGTTTATGTTGTTTTATTTTTATTTATTTTGGGGAGATAGGGGTGGGAGGGTCCCAGTTCTACCAAACTGAAAAATTGACTAATTCCTTTAGTGTTGACCTCCACTGAGTGGATCATAAGTTCACAAAACAGATCAATGACAGAGACAGGAACAGAACCCATATCTCTTGGCACCCAATCCAGCATCTCACCCAATAGACTATGTTGCCTCTTATTCTTGCCTATGTTGCAGAGGCCAGGAGTGTAAGGACTACATTGTGCAAGGTAGAAGCTCCTTCTGCTATCTCCCCCCATGCACAGAGTCAGCATGATCTTGCCCAAATTGTTTATGATGAATATTTAGAAAAGCATAGACATATTTCCATAGTAAGAGCAGAGTGAATGAAAAAAGTGGAAGCAGAATGTCAGTACTGCATCTATGCAGCGTTGTTTTTGCCAAGTTGGTCCCATGATATTAGAGAGACAATTAGGTGAATGAATTGTCCCTTGAAATATGTGTAAACTACCCATGCTAAATGATCTGTTTCATTTTCTATTTATATCTGTGACACTCTGAGTAAGTTTCACAGACCTGAAGAAGAGCTCTATTTAAGCTCCAATGCTTGTGTCTTCCACCAACAGAAGTTGTATGATAAAAGATATTACCTCACCCCCACCTTGTCCCTCTAATACTGTAACTAGACAGATGTCAAACACTCATTCATATTCCAAATAAACAACACCTGCCCATATTTCTACACCAATAGAGATGTTCCCACTTTTATAAAAACAAAAACAAACAATAAAAGGAAACCAGTCTACTCCAGCTAATTTTCGACCAATTGCAAGGACTGCAATTGTGCTTGGTCCATTCTGGTACCTGAGCTGTGCAATGGAGGGATGGACAGCTCTTTTTACAATGCACTTTCTTTTAGTACCTCAGTGAAGGACTTAAGCCAGGAGTGCGGGAAACTCCCTAGAAGTGTATGTGTGAGGGGCCACCAGTGCCCAAATAATGGCCAAGTCTCCCACTCTGCCTCTTCCCCCAGGCCCCACACATTCTCCACCTCTTCTCCCAAGAACATGCCCACCTCTCCTCTCCACCCCCTCTTCCTGTTGCTCACCCTTAAGGCAGGAAAAAAGTGGGAGGATTACTTTTAAAAGGGATGGATCCCTGTCCCCCTGTTCCAGTACACCTGACTTGAGCCATTGAGAGGTAGAGCTGGTTGCGAAGTGTAAAAACTTATATGGGTAGGAAAGGTTGTATAAGGCAACTGAAAATTTTTGGACTGTCTGGGAGGGCAGACAGAGATGGGAGTTTCATTTTGCAGGCCTGAACTATAAAATTCTGTGTGACACAAGATACATTTGGCATTTTCAGCCACAATAAAATAAATTTTGTGTAGAAAACTGTCTCCATCCTTGTTATATTGTTATTTGTATTTTATTGTATTTATTTGTATTGGTATTCAGAACTAAAATAAAATTGACTTTAATCATAAATATTTGAGGGAAAACCAAAAAAAGAAAACTGCATCCCATTGTCCAGATACACTACAGATTCCTTCTGTTATTTCACAACTTTGTGAAAAATAAAAGGCAAAAGAAAGGAAAAAATTAATGTAGTCATTCACAATATAGATGTTATGACCAGAAGGGATGATTATGACTGTGTAGTCTCATCACATGGCTAACAGACCACAGAAACTCTCCCAGTAATTTCTGCATCAAGTCCATAACTGGCTCACTAATTAAATATATAACTGCTCACTAGTGTTTGACATGTGTTGCTTGCTAAGAGGAACCATATGAACTTTTTTTTTATGAATTTTTTTTTGCAATTCTTGGAATGAGTGTTGAAATTATATGAAGATGAAATATTTTAACAGATCCAGTTTTAGTAGATATCAGTGGCGACAAAAATATTTGGTAATTCAGGTAAAAGCAAAGAAGCAGATAGCATCAGAGCAGAGATAAGTGGAGAAAACCCTGGGTTAATGTTAAAAGACATCATGAGATTTTTCCCTACTCTATTTGTCTGATTGCTGACAGATCAGTTTGTTTCATTAATTAATTTTCAAATTGTCTATTTAGTAATCATACACATTCTGCCTTTTCCAAGAAAGCAGAGATGAGACAGCACCAACAGTATTCTTTCAAAGGTATGATGCCTCTCCTTGATAGGCCCCTTGGGGAATTCATCATCAACTTCAAAATTCCCTTCTAAAGATAGTCTTTCTTCAGACGAATCTGTTGACTCTATGGTAGGTCTCTCAGAGATTACTAATACCTAAGTGCCATACACTTTGTTCAATGTGATAATTGTGTTATTTGCTGAAATCGGCTAAAATGCTTATCACTGTCCTGTTCTTTGATTCTATAACATATTTTTGGTCTGAAGGTAGTATATATGTAATCACCCTCATAATTTTAACATTTTAGGCATGGTACTGGTTATACTGTCTTAGCTTTTATTATCTGTATCAATAATTATTTGTTCTGCCTAAAGGCCTCAGATTCATTACACTGTACAGACATAACAAAAAAAGATGGTCCGAAGATCTTACATTCTAAGGATAAAATACAACTGGATGGATACAACAAACAGGTCAGCACAAGATAAGAGTGAGATGATTATGATCAATGTGATAAGCAGTCATCAAAGCACACAATTTGCTTAATCCCAGCTTTTTAGAAACAAACAAAGCAAATGAGATTATATTACATTGCCTAAAGCTCTTGGATTTTTGATGCACACCCATCTTGTAAATATTAAGAAAAAAAGTATGAACAGTGAGATTTGGGGAGTTAGGTGTCCAACTCCCATTGAAATGCCACACAGGTACGGCCCTTTAAAAATCACAGCCTAAGTCTTTGGATAGCACTGAAATGAAGATCACTTACTTGCTACAATATCTAGGAGGTTCATGCTGTCTTTTATTATTGGTTTTCATCCACACAGTAGTCCAGCTTCAGAATTTGATACCTTACCAACTTTAGCATATGTTTCAAATAATCCTTTTGGTGTTTATCAAGTGGAAAGGCATATTATACTCCCTACTAGAAAGAGTTACTCATTTATTTTACAATACGTCTGACTCTTCAATTGGTTTAGAAATTCTTTGTTTTGAGATGGCATTGCACTTTGCTCATAAAAGTTGCTCTCCAAAGCAATAGTAAAGAAAATGTTTCATTTCTAGAGTTGCCTGATCAAAAAAGAGACACAGAGAGAGAGAGAGAAATAGAAATGAAAATGGGTTTCACTTTTCATCCCTGTGGAATATTAGAAATTATGACAGCTTCTATATTTGCTATTGCCACAGACTTTGGTATAAATGCTTGTTTATAGAGAAACTGACCTTAATTTTAAAAAATAAATCTTTTATAAAAAGCTGGGGCAAACTTCATAGTATCAGACTATTATATTAATGGAAATTAAAGTGATTTGGATGTAAAAAAAATGCAAACTCTTTCTTGACAAAAGGATAAGGCTAACTAATATTGTGTTCACATACAGCCAAAAAACTATGGAAACAACAGCTCAGTTTGGAACTGGAGATATGGAAGTCAAGTTTTCTTGGAAGTTTTATATCTGTTTTTGTTGGTTTTATTTATCTACTACTTTTTTATTTTATTTTAGGTTTCAATGTTCAAAGATATACAAAGGGAGAGAGAATGAAGATGATTTCTCAAACATAAAGGACAAAAATACTGAAACAAACAAATGTTCCCTAACATGATAAGTAATGTATTCCAACTTGAATTTTTTACTGGCTATAAAAGTGTTGAGGGAAACCTCAGTAAATAAATAAATAAACCAAATCTTTATTCCTTGTAAATGAATGGAAAAAACTACCAAGGACAGTAATGGTCAAACTTTGTCTTAGCTAATAGATGTATTCCTGTATGACTCATTTCTGAGCCTTTACAATTTGTCTTAGAATATTTAATATACTATGTTTACAGATACAGTCCCTTACTCAATTTACTAGCATGGGGTAAATTCTGCATTGCTAGTGGAGCCAGTGTTCTCTTATACAGAATACTCTGTGTTGCTATATTTATGGAATGGGGAACAATCATCTTCTGGCTGCATCTCCCACAAATATTAGATCTGCAGTAGTCTGCAGAAGAGAAGAATGAAGGGGGATTTGATAACTGCTTTCAACTACCTGAAAGGGGGTTCCAAAGAGGATGGATCGAGACTGTTCTCAGTGGTAGCAGATGACAGAACGAGGAGTAATGGTCTCAAGATGCAGTGGGGGAGATTTAGGTTGGATATTAGGAAAAACTTGTTTACTAGGAGGAAGGTGAAGCACTGGAATGGGTTACCTAGGGAGGTGGTGGAATTTCCTTCCTTAGAGGTTTTTAAGGTCAGGCTTGACAAAGCCCTGGCTGGGATGATTTAGTTGGGGATTGGTCCTGCTTTGAGCAGGGGGTTGGACTAGATGACCTCCTGAGGTCCCTTCCAACCCTGATATTCTATGTTTCTATGATTTTAATATATTTTAATTATGTGGAAATCCCAGACTCACAAGTATGTATAGGAATTTTGGGAAAACCAACAAGGTGAGTTTTCCCACCCCTACACCCATCTCTACACACAGATTGAGGCTTTCCAGACATGCAATGTTTACTTCATCATAAAGTCAACACCTTAAAGTCACTCATGTACCCAAGTGGTACAGTATCCATTTGCATGCTGTGTAGTCCCCTCAGTCATTTCATTCACTGGATCAAAGTAACTGAAAATGGTACAGGAAGGTCTGAAGTACACTTTTGTGCATCAGCCTAGCTCCTTGCAGCTTCACCTGGGGGATGGAAGGTGGTATTGCCGTCACCAGCTCTCCATTAGGACAGCACAGCTTCAAAATCCACTGATAGTTCCATATACACTCCACTAACAGAAATGGCAGTGCTGACAAAAAGCACTGAAGCAGGGCATTGGTTGGTCATGATGGCCATAGATTGTTCCAGTTAGTGCTGTCCACTTTTCTAAACTGTAGGAGTTGTACAGCTGGTTGAAATTTTCCAAACAAAATTATTTCCTAAATTAACACAGTTCAATTTCATTGATATTTTTGTTTTTTCAGTTAAAATTATTGAAAACAAAACGAAAACTTCAAATTGATATTAAACAAAATACAAAATTTCATTTTGTGAATGTTTTATTAAAAATGGAGCTATTTTGTGAACATTTTTGAGTGAAATATAACTTGATTTTGCTACCAGCTCAGTCTTTGCAAAGTGAATTCTGTTATGGAAAAATGATTGCAGATGATTTTGACCACAGATGATCTCTGTGACCCAGGAATCCCTGTGACAAGTGAAAGTGGGAACAAGTGGTGCACATAGATTCCCTAGGTCAGATGTATGGATATTAAGTTTACCAAAGTGTAATGTGAGGTCCAATAGGCCACTGGTTGTCATAATCATTGCGAAATATATGTAGCAATACTGTTTAAGGAATTATGTATCTGAACTGGAAATTATGTTGTTAAGTGTCAGAGTTAAAGCAGGTCACCAGAAGGTGATAAGCACATTCTTGGCAGGTAAAAGGGAAGAGAAGCTTATCTCTCCCTGGGTGGTCAGGTATTTATTATCCTCTTCACAATGGAGGACTACCTACAGAATGATCTGAATGCTAATGGAGATTGTGAAATCAATAAGAAAGAGGCATTCAGGAAAAAAATACTAGCCGGGTGCATCCTGTAAACTAGTAAAGAATGGATTGTGGGGTTGTGACATACCAGTGTACAACCCAGACTAATGAGTACCTGTGTGATCCCTGCCCTGTAACCTGGGTGCCCTTTACAGTGCCTTGCTGCTGCATCCGCCAACCTGGACTGCTTGCAAACAGCCTCCAGCATGTAAGTCACTCCCAGCTATACCAGTGAGTTCTGCAGCCAGCCAGCCAGGCACACCTTGGCTCTTACCAGCCTTAAAAATTACCACAGGATAACCCCAACAAACTTCCAGTTGCAACCTTTCCCCCAGAAATGCATGTCCTGTACTGCCCAGCCCTCTCCGGGATAGTACAATTATGTACTAAGGAAATAACATGCACACTACTTGTTAGACCAGATGGAGTTACCCAGACACTTCAGCTTAGACACACTGGATTAGCTAAAACAATACACAAGTTTATTAACCACAAAGAGATACATTTTAAGTGAATGGAAGAAATGATACATAAAAGACAGAAATGGTGACAAGAAAAATAAAGTTAAAATGCTGAGTGGTACCTAACTTCACAAACTATACTAGATTCAAAGCAAAGTTCTCACTCCATGCTTTCAGCAGTCTTACTGACCAAATTCTTTAGGTTAGGATCCAGGACCTTTCAGCAGAGTCAAATGGCTGCTTTCTTTGATTCTTCGGGTAGAGTGAATGCAATGGGCAGGGAGAGAGGGGGGAGCCTTAAGGTATTTGTCCCTCCTTTTTATAGTTTCAGTCCCCCTCTTGAAAAAACATTTCCAGCTGAGAACCAGGAGCCAAAAAGCCTTCCCTTCCAGCTTGATGACTATGTTCGCTGCTTAAATGCAAATTAAGGTAAATCCACATTCCTTTGTTTAGGACAGATCTGTTTGCCAACTTCTGTTTGTGTAGGGCTGTGGGGTTTGAAACATGTGCTAATAAAACCATACAGGGGAATATATAACTTCATATACAAAAGTTGCCACACATATTTTACCAGGATAATAATGTCCAGCAAAGTTTTTAAATGATACCTAAAATGCATACCTTGTACAAACATTATTACAATAAAATAGGGTGTAGACACAGAGGTAGAGTCTGTCACAGCAGGGAATGGGAGATACACAGAAAGCCCCAGAATTTTTTTTTTCCACTGAGGAGGCAAAAAGAGAGTATGACTGCCTCATGAACAGAAAAGATCACAACCAAGCCTGGCTATAATATGCTGGAAGGATTTTGGGTGAGCTTTATTCTATAACAGTGACTAGTTAAGTAAGTCTAGAAGCTAGAATGTGTGTTATGCTTTTATTTTATATGTAACCATTTGTTTGCAATATTTCTACTTGCTGTCACTTGAATCTCTATACTTGGTTAAACTTTTTACTTTTCACTATAAACTTATCTGAGGCCTGGCATACACTAGAAAATTAGGTCAGTTTAACTAAGTCGGTCAGGGGTGTGAAAAATCCTACTCACTCCAACCAGTATAATTAATCCAACTTAAGTCCCCACGTAGATAGTGCAAGGTCAACAAAAGAATTCTTCCACCAACCGAGCTACTGCCTCTCAGGGAGATAGATTACCCATGACAATCCCTCCCATGAGGGAGATTACCCATGACAATCCAAACCCAGAGTGGTGATCTGAGTTGTAACTGATAAACTGGGCTACACTGTGCCTTTGGGGCACAGAATTTGTGCCCAGTGAAACAGGGTCTGAAGACGTCAGGGGATGATCGGACGGCTTGGGAGTTGGAGTCTGCTTATCGCTAACCTGAAGAGGGACAGCAGAGCTTGTGCAGGCTGTGAGGAGAGTACTTATTTTGCCCATGGCTACTGAAGTCAGGGAGCTGACCCATAGCAGACAGAGACAAGGTTTCCCCATGCTAAGGGCCTTGCAACCCTGGGTACGCCTAGGAAGCATCACAGTATCCTGCTGGACCCTCCTGTCTGGGAGGCTTCCAGAGACCTTGGGCTATATTTAGCTCATTATGTAGAATGAACATAATATAAGCACTACTTATTTTTATACAAACTTTCTACAGGTATTAGACGTGATGTCTCAATTCTAGCGCTTAGCTCTGGCATGGTCATCCCAAAGATAGGTAGGTAACAAGCAAATGAATGTGTGTGAAGGCAGAGCACTGCATGCCAGAGCCAACTTTGTTTACTTATGCTACGGAGTGGAAAAAAATAACTTCATTTTGAACAGCTGGATGATTTTGAGCATATGTTGCAGATTTTGTCATCCTTTAGGATGATGTGATTCAGACTGGTAAAATGAGTGACTTTGATAGCTTGGCAACAGGAGGCAATTTGGTGGATGATTATACCGAAGCCAATACATAGAAATGTAAAAGGTTAGGTCACTCCTTCTAGTTTTCACCTGCATAACACATCCAAATTCATCACACACGGGGCCAGCTAGAGAAAGCAGCCATTGGTTTTGATACAATATAATCCCATACAAAGAAGACTTGGACATAGAGTTCAGGATTTCCTTTTAATATAGTGCATGCAAAGACAATGCAATGCAATAGATACAGCAGCAAGATTTGAATATAACGGTACCAAACATGAGGAAAGACTTGTGAGTGCGCAGTCCATTTTATGAAATACAGTAGTTAATGATAGTGTGCTACCTCCCAATCATACTTCAGCATTTATGCTAACTGAATAAACAGGGATTTACTCCAGTGTCCTTGACCTTAATTTCTTTGTCCTATCATGAATTATGCTGTGGATTGGCCATCACAGAGCCCTACAGGTAGTAATAGTAAAAGTAGCTTATGAAGGGTTACCAATGTAAGTTATTATTAATAATAATTGTTAACAATCTCTAATTTGCTTGAGATACACAGATTCACAGGAGTAGAGTTGTCTGAATGAACTGTTCCTCCAGCAAAAAGTTTTCAGTCAATGAGCCTGACAGATTAATGTTTTGCATTCTCAGATTTTCTGCAGCTCGATTTTATAGGCCCAACATTTGCATCACAGCGAGTTAACAAGAATAACATTAATTAATTACAGGTCAAAACTATGGGGACAATTCTTTGTGAGAAGAACAGGGAGAAGCTAGCACCATCTGGCCTAGAACAGTTCTGACGCTCCCAGATAATCCTTAAACACATCCATGCAGGGCTGCATGATGAACAGGAACACTTCTTACATGCTCTTTCCCCTGCCCCATATTGCGCTCCATTAAGTGAAAGGCAAGGCATTATCAGCCCATGCAGTGTTGAGACTTATATACAATTAAATATAAGAATCACCCATTTTGGTTGCAACGCTAAAAATCACAAGCATGACAACCTTTAACCAGCTGTTGTCACAAAAGTAAATGACGATTTACTGTATTCTTTATCATTAATGAGGACCAAATTACTTACTGTGATGAATGTCAATAAATACCCTTTACTATGGAAAAAAAGTTTCCCCACCATTTACATTTTAATGAGATTTGAAATGTTAATGAATGGAATCTAGTAATTACCTTGGTGAGTGTCTCAAATAAAAGTGAACTTTGTTAGATGAATTAATATTAGTTCCTCATTAGGATGTCCTAATTGCAGAAAATAATTAATGTTTTAGCTAACATGGTAAAAATAAATTATATGTATTTGTTCCAGGCTTTGACAAACATCCTTAATGATAAATGATGGAGTAAACAACAATATGCATCGACCTTCCAAAGGATCCACTAACAGGCAATAGACCCCGAATAATGCGATTCTTAACACACCTTTATCTGGTTAATAAAATCTGAAAGCTATTTTAAGACAAGACCAAACACTATAGATATGTGCTTTGCAAGATCAATGTATGGGGTTTGATCTTGCAGGGCACACTGCCTATACAGACACCTGAGGTCACATGGAACTCCAGTGTAGTTAATGGGGCTTAGTATGCATGAACCAAATTGCAGGATCGGGGCCACAGACATTTTCCAAGAATAATTTTGATGTAAAAATGAAATTTACTAAAGGATAATTACTAATATCATTAATTATCTGTGATATATATATCTCCACACACATATATAAAATTTATGACAACAAATAAGCAATTTAATGACAAACAATTAAATCGAGCTGTGAATTTCCATGAATACACATTAGATATAGCCTTCTAGTGATTGTAGACATGGGGATCCCAAGATGCACCATTGCAGTTCAGCCTGAGGGGAAAATGTGGTGCATTGTGGGAGATGTAGTACAGCTAGGGATCCCAGCACATAGGGGAGACCAGGGGCAGGAAGTACCCAAACTACAAATTTCATTAGGCATTGCAGCAGGCCAAGTGGACAGATTAATGTCAAACTGACCCAAGACCAAAGCATTTTGATTTAATTTTATAAATGGAGAATACAATGTCAGCAAAATTGATGTTTTTTTTCCTGTGGAAAATTTAGATTTTGTGGAAACAACGAAGCCCTTTTTTTCGACTTAAAGGGCTCTTAAAATCTATTTCTTTACTCCACCCCCGAAAAGGGGATTCGTGCTGAAATCGGCCTTGCCAGGTCGAATTTGGGGTAGTGTGGATGCAATTCGACGGTATTGGCCTCTGGGAGCTAACCCAGAGTCCTCCATTGTGACTGCTCTGGACAGCACTCTCAGCTCAGATACACTGGCCAGGTAGACAGGAAAAGCCCTGGGAACTTTTGAATTTCATTTCCTGTTTGGCCAGCGTGGTAAGCTGATCAGCACAAGTGACCATGCAGTCCCAGAATCGCAAAAGAGCTCCAGCATGGACCAAACGGGAGGTACTGGATCTGATCGCTGTATGGGTTGAAGAATCCATGAAGGCAGAACTCCGTTCCAAAAGATGAAATGCCAATATATATGCCAATATCTTCAAGGGCATGATGGACAGAGGCTATAAAAGGGACACACAGCAGTACCACGTGAAAATTAAGGAGCTCAGGCAAGACTATCAAAAAACAAAGGAGGCAAATGGTCGCTCCGGGTCAGAGCCCCATATCTGCTGCTTCTATGATAAGCTGCATGCAATTCTATGGGGGGGGGGCCTACCACAACCCCACCGCTGTCCATGGACACCTGCAAGGGGGAGTCTCATGAAGCAGGGATGAGTATTTTGTGGATGAGGAGGAGGTTGATGAGAGCGCACAGCAGGCAAGTGGAGAATCCCTTCTCCCCGGCAGCCAGGAACTGTTCATCACCCTGGAGCCAATACCCTCCTAAGGTGGGCTCCCAGACCATGAAACTGGAGAAGGCACCTCTGTGAGTGTACCTTTGTAAATATAGTACAGGGTTTAAAAGCAAGCGTGTTTAGTGAGTAATTTGCCCTGAGGACTTGGGATGCATTTGCAGCCAGTAAAGCTACTGGAAGAATCTGTTAACATGTCTGGGGATGGAGCAGAAATCCTCCAGGGACATCTCCATGAAGCTCTCCTGGAGGTACTCTAAAAGCCTTTGCAGAAGGTTTCTGGGGAGGGCAGCCTTATTCCGTCCTCCATGGTAGGACACTTTACCACACCAAGGGGACATTCAGAGATTCCCGGTCCTGCTGGGTTGTTTGCCTTTGGCTGAAAAGAAAGCATCCCCACTGTTAGCCACACAGTATGGGGAGGCCCGTTCATACTGAGCTGTTTGCATTTGGCTGACAGGGATCTTCCCTGATTCTAGCCACGTGGTGGAGGGGCAGGGTGAAGCGACCATCACAGAAAATTGGGTGGTGGGGGGGGTTGCTGCACATTCACCCTAAAACCACAGCCCCTCCTTTTAAATGGCCAACCCAACAGGTTTTGCTTGGTATGAGAAAGGAGGGTGCTTCTGTTTGAAACCATTCCCACATGTTACGAAGGTTGAAGAAGCCGAAACCTTTTGACTTACCATGGCTGCCTGCAAGCCGAATTCTGTTGCCCAGACAAGTGTGTGTGATGTCTCACACCAAACTGGCAGGCGCTCAATATAAGAGGCAAAATGCTACTTTGTACCAAAAGCACATGTGCTATGTAATGTTAACAGCTTGGTTCACCGTGAAAGAGTTTACCTATCGTTCTCTAAAATGTATCTTTTAAAATATTCTTCTCCCTTTTTTTCCTCCCGCAGGTACAAATGTTTCTACGCTCCCCCATTTCCCCATCATCTCCATCCCAGAGGCTAGCACAGATTAGAAGGTGAAAAAAGCGCACTCGTAATGACATGTTCTCAGAGCTCATGCAGTCCTCCCGCACTGAAAGAGCTCAGCAGAAATGCGTGGAGGAAAACAATAGCAGAGTCCAGGAATGCGATGAGAGGAGGGAGGAGCACGATGAGAGGAGGCAGGATGTAATGCTGAGGCTAATGGGGGAGCAAACTAACATGTTCAGGCATCTGGTGAAGCTGCAGGAAAGGCAGCAGGAGCACAGACTGCCGCTACAGCCCCTGTATAACTGCCTGCCCTCCTCCCCAAGTTCCATATCCTCCTCACCCAGACGCCCAAGAAGGTGGGAAGGCTATGGGCACCCAGCCACTCCACCCCAGAGGATTTCCCAAGCAACAGAAGGCTGGCATTCAATAACTTTTCAACTGTAGTGTGAACTTGCCCTTCCCTCCTTCCCTCATCCACCATCCCACCTGGTGTTTCCCTCCTCACCCACCCCTCCTGGGCTACCTTGCAAATTTCCCTCCTATTTGTGTGATGAATTAATAAAGAATGCATGATTTTGAAACAATAATGACTTATTGCCTCTGAAAGCGGTGATCGAAGGGGGGAGGTCGGTTGGCTTACAGGGAAGAAAAGTCAACTAAGGAGGCAGGTTTTCATCAAGGAGAAACAAACAGAACTGTCACACCGTAGCCTGGCCAGTCATGAAACTGGTTTTCAAAGCTTCTCTGATGCGCAGGGCGCCAAGCTGTGCTCTTCTAATCACCCTGGTGTCTGGCTGTGCGTAATTGGCCACTAGGTGATTTCCCTCAACCTCCCACCCCGCCATAAATGTCTCCCCCTTACTCTCTCAGATATTGTGGAGCACACAGCAAGCAGCAATAACAATGGGAATATTGGTTTCGCTGAGGTCTAAGCAAGTCAGTAAACTGCGCCAGAGAGCTTTTAAAAGTCCAAATGCACATTCTACCACTATTCTGCACTTGCTCAGCCTATAGTTGAACTGCTCCTTACTACTGTCCAGGGTGCCTGTGTATGGCTTCATGAGCCATGGCATTAAGGGGTAGGCTGGATCCCCAAGGATAACTATAGGCATTTCAATATCCCCAATGGTTATTTTCTGGTCTGGGAAGTAAGTTCCTTCCTGCAGCTTTTCAAACAGACCAGATTTCCTCAAGATGTGAGCATCGTGCACCTTTCCCAGCCATCCTATGATGATGATGGTGAAACGTCCCTTGTGATCTACCAATGCTTGCAGCACCATTGAAAAGTACCCCTTGCGGTTTACATACTGGCTGCCAAGGTGGTCCGGTCCCAAGATAGGGACATGCATTCAGTCTGTTGCCACACCCCGTTGCAGCAAAGCCCATCCACTATGACCTGCACATTTCCCAGAGTCACTACCCTTGATAGCAGCAGCTCAGTGATTGTGTTGGCTACTTGGATCACAGCAGCCCCCACCGTAGATTTACCCACTCCAAATTGATTCCCGACTGACCGGTAGCTGTCTGGCGTTGCAAGCTATCACCACTCACTTCTTAACTGTGAGGGCTGCTCTCATCTTGGTATTCTTGTGCTTCAGGGCAGGGGATAGCAAGTCACAAAGTTCCATGAAAGTGCCCTTATGCATGCAAAAGTTTCGTAGCCACTGCGAATCATCCCAGACCTGTAACACTATGCAGTCCCACCAGAATCGGCGTTCCATGACAGGAAACTGCCCCATTACCACCATGATGTCCGAATTGCCACGGCCCGTGCTTTGAGAGAAGTCTGTGTCCATGTCCTAATCACTATTGTGATCGTGCTGTCGGTGCCTCCTCGCCTGCTTTTGCAGGTTCTGCACATACTGCAGGATAATGTGTGAGGTGTTTACAATGCTCACAACACCAGTAGTGAGCTGAGTGGGCTCCATGCTTGCCGTGGTATGGCATCTGCAGGAGAGTAGGAGAGCAGAGTTGCAGCGGAAGCAGTGGATGACGACAGATGCCATGAGAATAGATATTTATACAGAACAACGAGAGGATCTGCATGGTGGATTCATGGCACCAGGAAAGCAGAAGAGCAGAGTTGCAGCAGAAGCAATGGATGATGACAACATGCTGTCAGGTGTATTGGTAGGGTGTCACCTGTACAGGTTTTCCCAGGAACCATCCCTGTTTTAAGGTTGCTGTCCTGCAAAATCTGTAAAGGTGTTCAGCTGCCAGCTAAGCCAGTTTTATGGGCACTGCCAGCTGTCCACTTTTAGGAGCTCAGGATCATCTCAGATATCCCAGTTTTTTGTATCTCAGATGTGGCAACCCTCGGTATGGGTCTTTATAAACATGACTCAGTTAACTAAAGGGAACTAGGAAATAAAGTTGTCTTACAAGCAGTCCTGGGCATAACACTTTTATTACATTGCATACCACTTTATGCAAGCCAGGCAGAAGGGTTCCCCTTCATCCACCTCAGTCCTTCCCTGAATTTCTGCCTCTTACTGGCTGGTGAAATGAGAACTCACCACACAAGAAAGTAGCAGGAAGAGGAGTTGATTGTCCTCCCAACATGCCTGCCAGTGGATGGACTGAACACTAGCATCTGAATAGAGTGAAAATATCTAAGCTAGGACTCTTCTATTTGGCTCCTTTCTTCTATAGGAAGGTCTGCTGCACAGCTGGCTCCCCATCCCCTCCAAGAATAAGGGAGAGGGAGACTGGCACCCTCTTCTTTTGATCTGGGGGGAAAATGGGACCTTGCCACAGTATTCCCCAACTCTACCCAGAATCCAGGAGACTGACTCTGTCAGTTCCTTCCTGCATCCTAGCACAGCATTGTGGGGCATGTAGTTGAAATAGGATGGGGAAGGTGATTGGGTGCTCAAGGGGTGCTCCTCTGCACAATTCAAAACTTGACTGGCTGCCTAGAAGTCTGCTGCTTTCAGACAGACTCCCTTGACCCCTTTCTCTCCCCATGCCATGTCCCATCTCATGAGATGATGTATTGTCACTTCATCACATGATATTAACACCAATGGTGACAAACAGCTACAGAACTGGTGAGCTGTCTCTCACATTTGATTTACATTAACCGCTGGATGTACACCAGGTCACCAATGCCATACTAGAAATTAATAGGTGGGATGATATATGGGACATGGTTCTTCTATTTTGACATCACTAGTACTTTGCTTGACAGAGATCCTTTTTCAGGCATAAGTGATCTTGTGCTAAATGAAACTACAGGAGATTTAAGTGCAATAGTGAGATGCATCATTTTTGTTAAGGGAAAACAAGGTCTTGATAATTATGGATGATTATGTTATATCTAATGCCATATTCTACATCCTATCAATGGAAAAAATAACTAGTGGAATCATGGCAATGTTCCAAAAAGTCAGATATGTAATATATGGCTGTATCTGACCATTTGCATACTTTCAAATTAACAAGGTCCTCCTACTCCTCCCAAGATCTACAGCAGATATTTCATAGCATTATTTTAATAATTTCCTATAGTCTGTTTTAGCAATGCTACTATGTTGTATTATTCATGTGATTTACAGTATATACCCTGGGCAAACCAACAGTAAGTGGAGGGTTTTTTTGGCTATTGTTATTGAGTCACCATCCACTTTTACAGAACTCACTCAAACTGATTCTTAGGACTCCTCCTTCAGCCTGCATTTACAGAAAGCAAAAGAAAGGTAGGAGCAGAGGTTGGCATGTTGAGATTGACTGTATTTAGATGAACCATTTTTCCCCACTGATCAGCAGTGACTGATGCCAGTGGGACTATAATTTCAATTTTCAATATTTATGCTGTGTTAGCATAGACATTTCTCTGCCAAGCATACAAATATAAGAATGGTCACACTGGGTCAGACCAATAATCCATCTAACCCAGTATCCCGTCTTCTGATAGTGGCCGGTGCCAAAACAGGGCAATTATCAAATGATCTATCCCCTGTCACCCAGTCGCAGCTTCTGGCAGTCAGGGGTTTAGGGATACCCCGAGTATGGTTTTGCATCTCTGATCATCTAAGCTAACAGCCACTGATGGACCTATCCTCCATGAACTTGTATAATTCTTTTAAAAACCTATTTATACTTTTGGCCTTCACAACATTCCCTGGAAATGAGTTCCACAGGTTTACCATGCAATTGTGTGAAGAAGTGCTTCCTTATGTTTGTTTTAAATTTGCTGCCTATTCATTTCATCAGGTGACCTCTGGTTCTTGTGTTAGGCGAAGGGATAAATAACACTTCCTTACTGACCTTCTCTATACCATTCATGATTTTATAGCAGTCTTTCATATCCCCCCTTTGTTGTCTCTTATCTAAATTGAACAGTCCCAATCATTTTGATCTCTCCTCATACAGGAGCCGTTCTATATTCCCTACACATTTTTGTTGCCACTCTGTACTTTTCCCAGTTCTAATATATCTTTTTTATTTAATATGGAGGAACCAGAACTGCATTCAGTATTCATGGTGTGGTTGTACTATGGATTTATATAGTGGCATTATGACATTTTCTGTATTATTATCTATCCCCTGATTTATCTATCTGGTGAATATACCTTTCCAGTGGGAGTGGACAGATTGGGATTGGCTGTAAATTCTGCCACAGTCACTTTATTTTTTAGTTGTTTTCAAATTCAAAACAAACAGTTATTTGTTCTGTCAAAATTTGTTACTTACTGGGTCAGACCTGCGTTAGGGACTGGAAAGTCTAAATGTTGTGTGGTGTTCATTTATTTCATATAAAAAGTTGTGACCTAGAGACCTTGTTGTTCCAGCTGACCTGGGGCAAAGAGGTACACAATGCTTACACGAAACCCTGGGTCTGGTTCCTACATTCTAGTCTGGCAAAGAATGTCATGTAAGGTCTCTACTGAAAGCCTGTATCTCACTACTTATCATAACCAATGCAAGATGTATGCATGTGTCAAGGTTCCTCCCCCACTCTTAACTCTAGGGTACAGATGTGGGGACCTGCATGAAAACCTCCTAAGCTTACTTTTACCAGCTTAGGTTAAAACTTCCCCAAGGTACAAATTAATTTTATCCTTTGTCTTTGGAATATCCACTGCCACCACCAAACTCTAACTGGGTTTACTGGGAAACATAGTTTGGACACGTCTTTCCCCCCAAAATCCTCCCAGCCCTTGCACCCCACTTCCTGGGAAAGGTTTGGTAAAAATCCTCACCAATTTGCATAGATGACCACAGACCCAAACCCTTGGATCTGAGAACAATGAAAAAGCATTCAGTTTTCTTACAAGAAGACTTTTAATAGAAATAGAAGTAAATAGAAGTAAAGAAATCACCTCTGTAAAATCAGGATGGTAGATAACTTACAGGGTAATTAGATTCAAAACATAGAGAATCCCTCTAGGCAAAATCTTAAGTTACAAAAAAGACACACAGACAGAAATAGTCATTCTATTCATCACAATTCTTTTCTCAGCCATTTAAAGAAATCATAATCTAACACATACCTAGCTAGATTACTTACTAAAGTTCTAAGACTCCATTCCTAGTCTATCCCCAGCAAAAGCAGCATACTGACAGACACAGACCTTTTCTTTCTCTCCCTCCTCCCAGCTTTTGAAAGTATCTTGTCTCCTTATTGGTCATTTTGGTCAGGTGCCAGCGAGGTTACCTTTAGCTTCTTAACCCTTTACAGGTGAGAGGATTTTTTCTCTGGCCAGGAGGGATTTTAAAGGGGTTTACCTGTCCCTTTATATTTATGACAGCATGGAAAACAAGAAGTTAAGTACATAGGCTGAAAATTATTTTCTCTAGGTCTGTGTGTTAAGGCAGGCCACCAAAAGATGATCCACATACTCCTGGGAGGCAGCAGGGAAGAGATGCTTCTCTCTCTAGCTGGTCATGTGTAAACTGAGTATTGTATTGTTCACCCATTTGCAGTCTGAGCAAAATGCTAATCAACAGATTGTGGGTGCTGCCTGGGGGAAAAAAAAAACAACATTTACTGCTTGATGCATCTTGTGTACAAGTGAAGACAACAAACTTGTAGAACTATATATGGGGTGCAGAGCGACCCTCAGTTATCCTTCACCTAGGAAGTAAAGTGGCAGTGGGTTTGCTTCATGAAAAAGATATCTCAGCCTCTGGAAAAAACTTCATGTGAGAAACTTCTTTCAACAGGAAGATATCATTAGTTGCAATTAGGCTCTATAATGCATATTCTGATTTTGTTCTAGATGTAATCATTTGTTTCCAATATTTCTGTTTGTTAGAATATGAATCTCCATTCTTCTCTTAAATAAACTTATACTTGTTTTCTCTCTAAACGAATCCAAATGCTGGGTGTTAAGAAGATCTCTGTTCTAAGTTGAACTGTTCCTTTGGGAACAGCAGGCCTGGTAATTTGGTGAGTGTCCAGTGGAGCAGGGGCTGGACACTGGAGGGAACACTTGGAGGGCTTGGAGTGTTCCTATTGATACCCCATAAAGTGACAGCAAGGCCTGCAGAGGCCTGGAGAGGAGTGCTTGGGTTGCCAGCAGCAGGTGGTGTCAGGGAGTTGACCCAGGACAGACACAGACAAGCCTCCCTCATGCTAAGAGCTGGTGGTAGTGAGATGCCTCACAACCCTGGGTACCCTCGGGGAATGGCACACAGATAATATTGGAACGTCAGCTTTTGCAATCCTATCATCATCATACAAATTAACACTACTAAAGTAAAGGCAGGCTTGCACTTCCATATAACCATATCGGTATGTATAAAGAAATAATAGAATCTTTCATTTATACTGCACTTTTTCATCCTGAAGGCTCTCAAACTGCTTTATGAACTATGGGCTCAATCCTGAAAATGTGCTTGTGAGTAACTTTCCTTATATGAGCAATTCCACTAAAAGTAATGGGTTTACTCATGATGGTAAGCACTGTGCCCAGTAGTAAATGTTTGTACAGCCAGCCCCACTCAGGCTGAGAGCGGGGTTTGAACCTGGGACATAAAAGTACTAAATCTATGAGCATCTGCTGCTTGAGCTACAGGATTAAGCATAAGTACTAGAACTGAGGGTGCTGCCACATCTCCTGGTTTACAGTTTGATTCAATGGCTTCCAGCACCCCAGGGGTTAAAGTCCCACAGCTGGAAGCTGTAGGAGACTCAAACTTTCTGTGTGGGCCAGCCACAAAAGGGAAACAAAGTCTTACTCTTAGGGAGGCTTACATTCACTGATTTAGGTCCTAATAGAGAACATTCAAAATACAAGGCATTTCCAAATACTCAGAATCATTTTCAAGCAAATGAAGTCTAAAATATGGTTTTAGGTGGAAAATGTGTATAGGCATGTTCCATGTCCGCATATATGTAAATATTTTTTAGATAAAGAACCAGTAGATGGTACACAAATATATGCAGCGAAGCTCTAAGTTTTGTAGGATCAGTATATTGTTGTGCACTCCAAATGGCTTCTCTTCTGCACAGATCTTAAAATCGGTTCTCAATATTGTATCAGAAACAAAAGTTCTTGTACTACTTTAATTCCTGGTTGTGGCTAGAGCTGGTTCATTCACCTGAAAATGCTAATTTGTCAAAACCAAAATGTTTCTTTGGAATGTACGAGTTTTGCTAAAACTCTAAACAGGAAAATTGTTTCAGGTCCAAGATTGTAATTTCTGGATTTAAAAAAAAGAGAGAAAGATTTCAACCCCAACTCCAAACTATCAAATAGCTCAGAGCGCTCACCTTGAATGTAAGACAACCAAGTTCAAGACCTTAAAATTTGGCAAAGCAGCATCTTGAACATCGGACCTCGCAAGTGAATAACCTAACCACTGGAGTATTGGCTATTCTGGGGTGTCTGTCAAGGAGGGATAGCTCAGTGGTTTGAGCATTGATCTGCTAAACCCAGTGTTGTGAGTTCAATCCTTGAAGGGATTTAGGGATCTGGGGCACAAATTGGGGATTGGTCCTGCTTTGAGCAGGGGGTTGGACTAGATGACCTCCTGAGGTCCCTTCTAACCCTGATATTCTATGATTCTTTCAAAATGTCTTAGTTTCATCCTGAGACAGAAGAAGCTGTTTGTTTATTAATCTTGAAAAAATTTGCAGGACAGTAAAACTTTTTCCCACTCTGCTGTAGTCGTGACTGATCAGAACAACTGAGTTATTTCAGCAATGGTTTGAGTTCCTGTTCTGCCTGATATAAAGGGTCTTGAATTTGATTCTCTCATATCCTAGGTGAGTGCTCTAAACGCAGAGGTGAAAGAGGGCCGATACAGGTCAGTACAGCGTACCAGTAAGAAGTGGCCACGAGTACCGGCCTATACACAGCCGATATTAAAGCACGGCCACAGCAGCGCTTTAAGGACCCTCCTTAAAGCGCTGCTGTGGCAGCACTTTAACGTCGCTGCCCCTTCTCCCCCCACCCCAGGGCTGCCAATGGGAGGGGGAGGGGGGCAAAAGGGGCAGCTGCCCCTGGGCCTGGAGATTTAGAAGGGCCCTGGGCTCCCAGCCAGCACTACCATGGCTGCAGCTGGAGCCCTGGGCTCTTTAAATCACTGCCAGAACCCCAGGCAGCACGGGCTGGGCAGCGTGGCAGGGCTGGCTGGGGGAAGCTGATCCCCTACCTCCACCCCGTTTACCCGAGGCCCCATACCGTAAGTCTTTTATGTTACTTTCATCCCTGCCTAAACACTAAAATATTTGCTGATCTGCAGTTGGGACCGCCATCGCTTTCTCTCTTTTAGACAACAAATTACAATCCTGGTCTTGAGAAACATTTCTTTCTGAAAGTTTTATCAAAACTGAAACGTTCCCAAGAGAAGTTTTGGTTTCAACAAATTACACTCCCTGTCTTGATACAAATGCATTCTTGTCTAAAAATGAGAGCTTCTTCGGGACCTCATTGAAGAATTATAAACCTGCAGAAAGACCAGACAAAGAACAGCTAGGCAATTAGAATGTCTGCACTGCATATAGCAGTGGGTAAGGAGGACTATGTCCTGTGATGAATTTGGTGGGTTTTGCTACTTTTCATTTGAACTTGTGGTTTCCCATGCATCTGAGAACTTCATCAACGCAAATTCAAAGAAAAGAAAGCAGAAGAATAGTTTACAGAAACCCCTGCCCACAGAAACACAAGATTTTCTACAGCTTTAGCTTCATCTGTGGCAGGTAATAGAAAAGGTCTCTAACAAGAAGAAAAGAAAAAGAAAAGAAACACACACACACACAGGCTACTCCTGAAATTATCAATAATGCCAACTGTCGGCTTCACATTTTTCTGGAAAGATATAGGAAAACAGTCATTTTTATTATTGGTCTCTTGGATGCTAGCTACTTTAGATACTAAAATCACTTACTGAAATTGTCTTTAGTTATTGGCTATGTACTTTAGAAGTTCAACTTGTATCCCTGGGGCCTTCCCCAGATGATGTGGAAGATTAATTAGCCTGGTGATTTTACTGCTGGCTACTAAGAAAACCCACCTAAGCATTTCTTGTGATGTTCCACAGACTGTTACAAAGTGAAGATTTGGTTTGGAATATCTACAAACCCTAATGAGAAAACCTTTGTTTTTCATTTTTACTAAAAAGTTTAGAAATCCACAAAACTATTTTACATTCTTCCAAAACAACTCCCCTACTTCCTCCCCCCGCCCAAGCCATACAGGATATTATCAAACTTACTACTACATATTACAGAGGCAGTATGAACTGTCTGAAAATATGATAGGAAGAAAACCCTAAATATAACTTCATTGGAACCTTTAGGAATTCTACAATGTTTTTTCATTAAACAGGCCATCTATCACCAGACATCCATGAGAAATTTGACATTCTAGCCAGTGTCTAATAACAGAGAGGATATGTAGCAGTGATAGAAAATTTGAAAGATAGATAAATTGAAGATAAAATATAAAGGGGAAAAGATATGAGTAATGAATGTTTTCCAAGACTACATAACTGATTGCAGACAGATCTAAGGGAAGGCAGGCAAGAGACAATTTTCAATCCATTTGTGACATTTACAGCCTCTCTTACTTTGGAAGAACAACAAAGTGATATTCAAATAGTCGTATGTTTTAGCTATAACTTAGGATTTATGAAAGCCAGTGATCTCAGAAGAGGAAAACATATTTAAAGGAATTTCCAGCACAGTCTGGAAACTCTGCTGGGAATGATGGGCTGAGTCCTCACTTTGTGCCATTGTAATAGTGCAATAAATGTGAGCCAAAACTGATCCCAAAAACATACCCAGGAGGAAACTGAGGCATCATGATGTGTTTGAGAAAACTTGATTTGGGAGCACATGACACAGCTGTGTATGACTCTGGCTGTTTCTGCCTTCTGAGTAGGAAAGAGCAGCTAAGGATTTAGTCAATGGTTTTGATAAAAGGGGGCATATCCACACAGTGTGTGGCCTATTCCAATCCCAATGTTCCTACACCATGTAAGTCATCGTTTTTTCTCTCCAAGGTATAATTTAAGAAAATTACCACCAGATAATTAGATTCAGTTATGCCTTTTTTTAAGCACACTGCACTTTCAGGTGCAAGAACAGTTGAATTTCTTGTATCTCTTGCCCTCCAGTACTCTATTTTCAATGTACCATGGTATAAATAGTCATCTTGTGGGAAAATATACTTGCCCCAGAAAATGAAGCATCAAGGAAGAGGCAGGTTAAAGGAGACAACTGGAATTGTGGGTGGATGAGGACCATGGTTGCAAGCTGAAGTCCCAAGACAGCAAAAATCCTCTTCTTGGTGATAGGAGATGCCAGAAATCTTCATCTCTGACACAGCCCAACTCCTGGCACATAATGGGCCTGGAAAATATTCATTGCTATGGGACGTAGGAGACCCAGGATACAATGTTGGTGAAATAATATCTATTCATTGTACTTCATTTCCATCTCTGTTTTGTTACCTGTATAGAGACTGAAGCTGAGGTTTTCAAAACTAAGGGATTCAGATGCCCTTATTAAGGTCATATTAAACCTACCTCATTTTGCCCTTAGGAATATCAGTAGGTTGCACCAATGGTCATATTTTAACTGTTCTAAAATTTTCAAAAAACATCATTAATTGCAAAGTGAACAATGGAGGAGGCAGGGAGCAAAGCTGTAAGGTTTTGATCAGAAACTAAAGATATTTGAAGATTTATTTGTTTTTCTATTAGTTTCATTTGCCCAATAAAAAAGTAGCTTTCTGGACATGAATGTGTTTTAATTAATATAATTCATAGATTATTTGTTATGTGTTATGACTAAAGATGGTTTAAGCATTTCCATCTTCTGTTTGTTAGAGGCTTTGAGAACCAAGAAGTTAATTGATTGCCATGTCAAGGGAACTATATATTTTATGCTAATATCTTCAGAAAGTTATAAATTTTCACTTTTTCATTTTAATTAATAACTACTAAGTAATTAGAGGGAGAGAGTGTGTGTGTTGGGATCACTAAATAAGAAGGAGAAACATTTTTTTTTATTTGCTTTATTGTGAGGCAGAATTAAAATGCTTGTGGGATAATTCTAACTTTATTACTGGAATATTTTTCCTTGTTTAAAATTAATGAATGTGTTCTGAATGCCTGGGTTTATAAATAGGGTCCAAATGGAATTTGTTACCGAGTGTTGTTGGAAGTAATTTATATGGGTTCTTTCAGCTTTTTTAAAAAAGTTATTTTTAAGAGTTTCATTTATAATCAAAATTAACTAATCCATTGGAAAGGAATATTTGAAAAATCTCCACAGTCTCCTGTTCAAGAAGAAATATGTTTACCTTGTAATACAAATGACACCTTGTAATATAGATATTCATGAACAGTGGCACTCAATTATATCAGAACTACAGCCTATTGAGATGCTAAATGATCCATTGTGCTGAATGGCAATGTTATTGCTGGCACCTAGACTATAGTAATATATTTTAAGATGAGGACCCAACTCTCTGCACCTTATGGACCTTTGAAAATTTCTACGATCAGTTTTATGCCCTTTAGTCCATACTATCCTCTCTGATATATCTATTCATATTCCTGGGTGTAAATGTATGTAGCTTTCTTTATGTGAATCAGAGAGGGGTTATTATTCAAATAAATAGGGAGTGTGATGGCTCAGGTAAGAGTCAGACAGACATTCTGCTTACTGGTGCTGTGCAAGCCTCCACAATATAACACTGAATTGTAAATCATAGAAGTTAGAGAAGATGATCTGTTAGGTTATCGAGTTCACTTTTCTGTACCATTGTTATCTGAAGAGTTTTCTCCAGTCCAGCTTTAATTAACTCAAGCAATGGAGAATCCCACACTTATATAGGATGACCCTTATGTTGTTTAATAGATTTCGTGTTAACTGACATCCATCTTAAGTTTCCCAAAGTTTAATTTCATCTTATAACTCCTAGTTACAGCCCAGTGGTCCAGTCCAAACAATTTCATCCCTCCTCTAGTATTTACAAAAAAGAATCGGCAGCTAGGCTACACTCAAGAAGTGAAAATTGAGCTACAAGGCATTATCCTGCATCTACACTAGGAAAAAGATCAAGTTTAGAACTGGTTTAGCTAGAGTGTGTTAAACCCAACCACATTTCCTAATCAAGACAAAGCCTTAGCTATCAATACTGCAACTGGGTCTGCAAGAGCAGATGCTTATACCCACTGACGATAGTGAAACTCCATAGGGTTGATCCTCATGCATCTGATTGCAGGACTGGCTCCTTAGTTCATTTAAAACAATTTATATGTTCTTATGCGTAACAGCCATTTTGAAAGCATTGGTTTCTTATCCCACGTGGATTCATTCCTGATCTGTAGAAGTCTGACAAGTAGGGCAACAAAAATACATAAACAAAATCATAATTTTTTGTTTGTTTGTGATCCATAAACATTGAGAAGGTGTGCAAAAAAATCTGGGACCATGTTATTTATACTATGGTTCTTAGCTTTCCAAAATATCTCAGTGTAATGCACCGTAAATCTATCTAGTATTCTGTGAAAAAGAAATAATCTCAGTACAATAGTCAAGTAGAAACTAAAGACTCTAGTTTAAAAGATGCAGATATTGGAAGGAACTTTCTGTTTATAAGATTTACAAATTGAATATAAATGTCAATTTATAAAGTTAAACCTGTACTCAGAACTATCTCCAATAGTCAATTCCAAGCTTTAAAAAGAAAATAGTTTAAAATAATCCCAAGTTTTCAAATTTTATTAGACTTTTACTTAAAGACCAACTCTACTAGTTGTTTTTATAGGATCACTCACAATTACAACAACATTTCGGTAGGTTTGCCTAATTAATTCTCTCTGTCAGAGCGGATAGCCTTATAAAAGCTTGCCAATTTACTATGTATAGGAAGATCTAAAACATTAAGGTAAATTCCAGTTCTTGCACATGCACAAAAGAATATATCTACTTCTACATAAATTTAATCATACTGCTTTCTACTCACTAACCAGGTCACGCATACTGTACATGGTCTTAGTGGCAATTTTCTCAACATTTTAAAATTTTATTCAGCAATATAAAAGGAGAAATCTGCTCTATGTCTTGGGCTATGTCTACACTACCATTTATGTCTGAACAACGTATGTAGCTCAGGGGTGTGAATAAGTCACCCCGCTGAGCGACATAAATTACATCAACCTAAGCACCAGTGTGGACAGAGCTATGTTGGTGGTAGAGCTTCTCCTGCCAACATAGCTACCGCCACTCATGGGGGTAGATTAATTAAGGCAATGAGACAGCTTCTTCCTATTGGCTTACAGTGGCAACACTAGAGAATTTACGGCAGCACAGCTGTAAGCTCTCTAGTGTAGCCATAGCCTCAGTCAATGTTAGTGTAGTAAAATTATATACTTCATATTAAATAATTTGTCTTTGCAATATCCCTTTCAATCAGTTGTTCCTAAGCACTCTTTCAATTATATATACTCCTAGGTTTGCTTAATCTTTCCTCAGCATTGGAGAACAGACTAGATCTGCATTTCCCAAACTGTGGGTCCCAACCCCCTTTGAGGGGGAGGGAAGGTCACAAAAGAGTACAAGGGGAATTGTGCTGTGCAGTGAGAGATGCTGAGATTTGTCAGCACACTCACTTCACAGCACACACAGCATGGCTAGGTGGTGAGGGGCCAAAAGAAGTGGGGCTCATAGCCACTGCTGCACTGATCCCATGGGCAGGAGGAAGAGGCACAACCAGACCCAACTCAACCTGGCCTAGTTGTTTTCTGACCCAACCTACACTCAACGCTTGTAATTAGGTCCTAGTTGGGTCGCAGGGCTCTATCACAAACTTCTGAGGGTTGTGTTAACAGAGGTGACTCAAAAGGGGTCATGGCATGAAAGTTTGGGAACTACTGGATTAGATCTCTTGAGGTCCTTTCCAACCCTACATTTCCATGTTTTTTTTTTTAATATTAGTTCTTCCAAATAAGTCAATGGTGTTTGCTGGTGCATAGCACATTTTAGGATCAGGCTCTAATTTTGATATGTTCAGTTATATACAACAATATGCAGGAATATGAGGGAAACAGGCAAATTATAAGCTGTATTTCTTCTGACAACTTCATGGTCTCACCTCTGCCAGGGACCCTATGGCATAACAATCAGATGTAATGATCGTGAAATCAACATTCAATGCAACTGTCAGTGATTGACTGTGTTTAATTCTAAAGATGACATTTCCATACCCAACAACCCTACCTTCACTGCCCATTCATTGACTGCTACCTCACCGTTTATTGCTGCTCTCAGAACTGAATACTAAAACTAGGCAAATAATGTCAGTTTGTTTGGTAAATAATATTTCTGGTATGAATGTTCACGCAGAGATGAATTTTAAGTGACCATTAGAGAACATCTCCAGCGAACAAATTTCAGATTTGTAACAATGAAAGCTGATCCAAACAGGAATGCTCCTCCAATCAGAAATATTCTGTAGGCCGTATGTCCCCAATCAAAAGAGCTCAGATTTTGCCAGTTAACTGCACAAGAATGAGTTATTTGGTGAATAATTGCAAATAACCACTACATAGGAGAAAATCACAGACTGTTCATTGACAATTTGTGAACAGAAAAAGAAGCTTATCAAAAAAGTATCCATTAACAATTCTACATGTCACTATTCAGGGCTGTGTCCATTCAACAAAGGGTCCCAAAGCTAAGCCTGATGCTATCAAAGACAGACTGGCTGTTCCATCTGGTAATTTTCCCAGCTTGTTTTATTTTATGTATTTCTTAATTGATAAAATGCTGCTCTTGTCAGAGAGTGAGAGAATACCGTTCATGTGCTGAGAGCCCTGTTGGAAACACTGCTCAGTCAGTGGAGTCAGCCGGAGAAGTATAATACACAGTTTCTCCATTGGGTACAATGCCATTGACAAGCTTTTGATGAGTTTGTCTTCCTAAACAAGAGATGGTCAAAGAGCTGGTAAAGATACAGCATTTCTTTAGACTGCATTTCTGTTTAAAGTCACAGAACAGAGAACACTCCAAAATAAAAATAAATTGAAAAAAACCTATCCATCTTGGGTACTTATATGATTCCCCCATCATTCTAGTATCAGAGCCCCTCACAACTTTTAACCCTCACAATGCCTCTGTGAAGCAGGGATTCATTATCCTTGTTTTACAGCTGGGGACCTGAGGCACAGAGAGACTAAGCTTCTTACCAAAGGTCACTTAGGAAGCCTGCGGCGGAGCAGGAAATTAGACTCCCTCCTCAAGTCACAGGCAGCGCTCTCCCCACCTGACCATCCTTCCCACAGGACATCTCTCTGCATTGCCTTTCTTGGTAAGACAGATGAACACAGGGAAACTATTCAATGTTCTTCTCAGGAAATGAGTGAGCAAAAGTGAATGGGAAAATGGGGCACAGAGTAGTACTTCAACCATAAGCTCTCCCTCCTTCTGAGAAGGCCAGAGTCTATCTGCCTGATTTTGTCACTCTTACACAGCAAGTAAGGAGTAACTTAATATGAGTAATGCCAGGCCTGCTGACAGCAATTCCAGGCCCCAGGGCTGGAGGCGGACCCCACGCTGCTGCTGGCGCAGCATGGTGTCGCCACATGGTCGCAGAGCTGGACCATGTGTGGTGGCTGGTGCACGCATGCACAAGCCGTAGAAGCAGTCAACCTGACATTTGGGCAGTGCTGCCGCCGGCTGTGCTATTGGTGCCCAGCGAGCTGCCTGCTGGACTGCTGGGCGCACGCTTCCACATGCCCACCCGGCTGCCTTCGCCAGGGGTACCACCCTGCGTAAACCTTGGAGCCCTGCGGCCTGCCCCCGGGCCCTTTTAAATCTCCCGAGCCCCTAGTCAATTGCCCCCTTTGCGGCTTCTGGTGGAATGTCAAGTGCAGGAAGCTGTGGGGCAGCTAATCATCATATTGGAATCCAGCAGATATCCCAGAATCCCTTCTTCCCTAACTCCCACTTTGTATTTATGGCGATAGCAAGACTTTTGCTTAATTTTTACACCCTTCATGGATACTGATAAGCCATTTAAGATAATGGCTCTCCCCACCAGCTCACAATAGCTTTGAGGCCTTGACAATGTCCTAGACAAAACGTTCACCTTTGTGGCTCAACCTATTCTGCTGAGGTGTTATTGAAACTCTTAAAGGAAACTTGAGTCCGTGACCGTGTAACTTTCACTGAGATACATTTTCCTCATTGGTACCAGAAACGTGAATCGATCGTTATTTTCAGTTGTCTTTAAAACTAAAATTAAAAGAAAAATGGCAAAGGAATTCATCTGATAACTTCTCAGGAAAATGAATTTGTTACTTAGACTATACTCTGTCAGCTATGTCCTCACATTGGTACAAAATTAACTGATAAATGCAGTGAGAATTTCAGATGATATTTTTAACAGTGATCATTGTTGGCTTAACTCTGCTCTGGAACTCCTACTTACTTATGGGAACAGATGAGCCCAATGCTGAGTGCTTAAAAACATCCCTCCCTACATCTATACAGAAGGGAAATACAGCAAACAAAACAAAAGTATCACTTTGCAATAAAGTTTAAATAATCAGTTTAACTATGATATAGCCCTAAGTATTTTAGCAAAATTGATCATTTAAAGATGTTTCATATTTCTTTTACATTACATTGTCCCCATATCCCTGTCTTTTATTACATGATGCTGTGTTTGTATGGGTGTTTTAAAATTCACATTTCCTATTTACATAAAATATCCAAATATTTTGCATTAGGTTATGGAGTTTATAAACACCAAAGATCAGGAAGGCTAATATTTTCTATCATACAGTTATCTGAGTCTGGTGGGAAATATATTCCTGGAGGGGTTCTTTTGAGAACAGCAGAGCACAAAATATAGGAAGCAATCCTATATTAAAAACAGCTAACCACTGGAGTGGGGGAAAAAACCCTCCTAGGAACAAGCAGATTCCAATATATACATTTAGAAACAGAATAGAGTTAATGACAGAGGTTGTATTATTTTTTCTCTTTATTTATTTTGAAAGGCAAGTACACATTTAAAAAAAAGCAGGCCAGTGGTGTGTTTCAAAAGAATATTGTCAGGTTCTACTGATCTTGAATCTATGACTAATTGTCCGAAATAAACTAACCAGAGGGTTAAGACGTGATTTAGTCAACAGCTCACTAATTTCAGTTAATACACAAACCCATCCTTTTCCAATGACAAAACCTGTGCAAAAGGCTATGTAAAAAATCCCGTTGATATAAAATGATCAAAAACTTAAGATGAAAACTTTAAACTTTGATAAAACATTGATAACCGTGCTGTAATATTCAATAGTGACCCAAATAAAGTAGTATTCTCCTCTGAATTAAACCTTAAAGCTTTATAAACATTGTATATAATCTTTTGTAAGTCTTATTGTATCAACAGCCTATAACCAGCAATTATTTGCAGAACTTTTTGTACTAAAACTGCCAAGGAAACAAGCAATTCAAACTGCAGTGACGTATCCCATTTAGATTAAGTAGCAAATATAATTAGCTGAATCAATAAGAGCTGCTCTAAGCTATTTATAAATGCCTAAGAAACTTGAATTACTGTTGTCCAGGGTTTTCTCCATACTTTTGGTCCAATTCTAATTTGTGTAATGTCTCTGTACAATTAGGGAATTCATTAAAATATGTACAACATTAGTTTATGGGCAAATTCCAGTAAAAGTCTATTATACATTTACTTGTTAATATTGCAAGCTTTTAATTGTTTGTTTAATTAGCTGACTTAATTCATATAAATACCACATTACGTAAATTAAACACTTAATATTAATTTGTATGTTTTTATGCTATTCAGCAGTAACTATATGATGAGTTCAATCACAGAACCATGAAACTACAGGAGGAGGGGGAATGGAGTTTTTCCTTGGATTACTCTAAAGAAATTCATTTTTTCTACACTGCTGTCATTTGGTTTATGCTAAACAGAGCTACTCAGTCATTTCTAGTTAACAAACTAATGAGCTGAGGTCTTCCATAAAGCTGCTCATTTACAGGTAAACTTGCAGCTATCTGCTTTGTGGATGGATTTGGCTTATTAATTTTAAGATCGGTTGTTGAGAGAGAATTTTGACTATAAAAAAACCTCCCTCTAGACCCACCTCTAAAGCAGTTCCCCATGAAGCGTGGCCTCCTGCTTCATTAGGAGATCTAAAACTGCTTAATGTTTGTTTTTAAACTTTCTCGTTGTCACTGTGGATACCTTTATGTTTAGGCTTCGAGGTATATTTTCAAAGTGATGTATGGGAGGTGGGAGATTATATATGTGAATCCCATTATTTGCTGACAGGATCTGTATGCATGCATTTGCCCTAAGATTTAATTATATTACTTTGAAAATGTAGATCAATTAGATAACTTAAATGCCTTCTCATTATGGATAATAATAACTGGCAATTCCTGTTCTTCCCACAATGTCATGATTATACTAGAAAGCATGCAGCACCATTTTTTCTTGGGTTCTGTTTGGATAGTAACTAAAATTATATTTTAAAAACTCTGCTTTTAAACTAAACTAAACAGGAAGCTGATGGCGGTGCCGAGTCCCCTATGCCTGCCTTCTAACACCATCCACACTACAAAGGATACATTTCTGAAGTCAGCTGTCATACAAATATTATGGAAATTACTATGAAAACATGGATAAGATGCTCTGGGACTGTGCCTGGCCCCCCGAGGCTGCATCTGTGGATTTGTTGGTGTGTCACCAATCACTGAATCTCTTTGAACAGCAGCCCTGCCGACAACTGCAAAAGCTCCCAATAAGAAAAGATGGAATAATAACCTGAATTTGCAAAGCTTTCCTCAGATGTTATGAATTAGCATATTTATTATGGGACAGATTGTGCCCTCTTCTTAAGCATCCAGGCAGAAAAGTGATGAGGAATAAAGCTCCTCCTCTCACCGCTCTGGGCCACATAGGACCTACCATGATGAGTCAGCCAGGAGCCTGAGCTAGTGAGTGTTCTGAGGTAATAACACAGTCTGAAACTGCCAACTTCCAAATGCACTGCAGGTAACAGCTCGTTTTAAACAAAATCTTTGGACTATTACAGGGGTAAAGAGAGCTTGTGGGACTTATTGGCTTAAATGACTGGTAATGACAATATAGGAGATTTGCAGTTTAGGTTGGTGGCCATATCCAGCCCATGTATGTAAAAATGAGCAAATACTGATGGTTTCACAAAGTTCAGGGCAATTGCACATGTATACTTGCTCTGTGGTCCCTTGAGGGCACCACTTTCATCTCTCTTGGGTGTCTCTCTCTCTCTCTCTCTCCTGACTTTTTTTTTCAGGCTGCATAGCTCCCTGCCTACACTGTGATAACAGCAGAAAGCCAGATTGCCTAATCAGACCAGCATCTGCACTTTTGCTTTCTCTCCAAAGCCTGTAAATAGCTATAATTGCCCAGTTATAAGTTAACACACAGCTTTTACTAAGCAAGTACACTTATTGTTAAGATGAAAGCGTTATGGAGAAAACATATTCAAAACGATAAAAGAACCTACTTGCACGCTAAAAGCTTACAAGAGGTCTACCCATCAGTCGTATGGGGCTCCATTAAGTCAAGTCATTCCAATCCCTCTGCACGTATGCCTCCCCCTGCCACACACACACTTTGGGTAGAAGTTCCTGAGTATTTGATGGTCAGAAAGAAGGCCCTGATTCAGTTTAAACTCAGGCTATTTATCCAAAATATCCTCTTGTCTGTTGGTCTCCGGAGAATCTAGTTTGAACAAGTATATGTGAGCATCCCCCCATGAATTGGTATCTCTCTGGGAAGGTTGCAGCCTGGCTGATTTGCTTTAATTACCACTCGCTGGTTTTTAGTTCCTGGAGGAGCTGCAGAAGTCCGTCCCCAGGGAAAAGAACACAGTGATACATAAACCATTCATTAAAAACAGTGGACCCCAAAGATATTGCCTGGGGTTGCAATATCTGCCACACCTCCCCACAAAGAAGTTACTTTTATGTATTATTGTGGGCCAGGATTGTATGTAATACTATAAAGTTCTTTCAAGGCTATTACAGGAAATTGCCATATCTGTGACAGATGGGTCTCTTTCAATTGGGGAAACAAGATCTTTTAATAAGGTTGGTCAGACAACCAATCCCTTTATTCTACATGGACTTGAACATTTTTTTATCCTTCCCATACTCCTCTAAACACATGCATCCTCTCACTTTTTTGGGAGGACAGGCTACAATATTAAGGGAAAAACAGATCATGGAATCCAACTCCAGGGCGCTGATATGAAGAAGATATTAAAGCATCATGTCAGCAGCCTCTACCGCTCACTGAAAAGTACATTAAAAATGTTACTTTATCACAAAATGGCCCCTCTAAGTGCTATCATTTTTATTAAAAAATATAAAGGTGAAGCATGGGAATGCTTAAAGCCATTGCATGCTTCTCTATCAGTAATTTTAATACTAGAGCAGAATTCATAATGAATAATTTATCTAATAAATTTGTCACCTCTTTTCTCTGTTTGCAAATCAGCAAATTGTGAACTCTCAAATTTATACTTAATTCATTTTTTTCCAGAAATGTCTCTATTGACTGTCTCCTACTCTGCAGGTGATTTGCAAAGAGTTCATTATAATGATTCAGAATGTTCCCTATTTGCAGGACTTACCCGGCAAACATACCGAATGCTGGGCCTGATTCACCATTCCCTTGTGCATTGTGCAGTTGTTTGCACCCATGCCAAGTAAGCATATAGCATGACCAGATTAGCATGGCAGCATTTTGCACCCCCGTTGGTTGGAATAACTGATTGCATATTATTCAGAGCAATGTTAAATTGGGACCAAAGTGCTTACTACCCTGAATAGTTCCATTGAAGTTACTTAGTAGGAGGTGAAGTGCTTACTTCCCTAAGCAGTAGCCGTGATGCTCCTCAGGCCATGTCTACACTATGACAGTACTCTGATTTTACAGAAGTCAATTTTTGGGAACAGATTGTATAAAGTCGAGTGCATGCATCCACACTAAGCACATTAATTCGGCATCCACAGTACCGTGGCAAGTGTCGACATTCCGAGCGGTGCACTGTGGGTAGCAATCCCACAGTTCCTGCAGTCCCTGCTGCCCATTGGAATTCTGGGCTGAGCTCCCAATTTGTCATGGGTGGTTATGGGTAAATGTCATCAGTCAACCCTCCCTCCCTCCATGAAAGCAACAGCAGAAAATCATTTTGTGTCCTTTTCCATGGATTGCCTGAGCAGACGCCGTAGCATGGCAAGCATGGAGCCCATTCAGCTCACCACAGCAGTTCTGACCATTGTAAACACCTCGCGCATTATCATGCAGTTTATGCAGAACCAGCACCTGAAAAAAACAGGCGAGAAGGTGACAGCAGCCTGGCGATGAGGACATGAACACAGATTTCCCTAAAACCGCGGTCCCTGGCAATTTAGATATCATGCTATTACTGGGGCAGGCTCATGCCATGGAAAGCAAATTCTGGGCCCGAGAAACAAGCACAGACTTGTGGGACCGCATAGTGTTGCAGGTTTGGGATGATTCCCAGTGGCTGCGAAACTTTTGCATGCGTAAGGGCACTTTCATGGAACTTTGTGACTTGCTTTCCCCTGCCCTGAAGCGCAAGAATACCAAGATGAGAGCAGCCCTCACAGTTCACAAGCAAGTGGCAATAGCCCTGTGAAAGCTTGCAACTCCAGACAGCTACCGGTCAGTCGGTAATCAATTTGGAGTGGGCAAATCTACTGTGGGGGTTGCCGTGATGCAAGTAGCCAACATAATCACTGAGATGCTGCTATCAAAGGTAGTGAGTCTGGGAAATGTGCATACTAGATGGCTTTGCTGCAATGGGATTCCCTAACTGTGGTGGGGCTATAGAAGGAATGCATATCCCTACCTTGGGACCGGACCACCAGGGCAGTCAGTACCAGCCAAACCGCAAGGGGTACTTTTCAATGGTGCTGCAAGTACTGGTGGATCACAAGGGACATTTCACCAACATCAACGTGGATGGCCGGGAAAGGTTTATGACACTCGCGTCTTCAGGAACTCTGGTCTGTTTAAACAGCTGCAGGAAGGAATTTACTTCCCAGACCAGAAAATAACTGTTGGGGATGTTGAAATGCCTATAGTTATCCTTGGGGACCCAGCCTACCCCTTAATGCCCTGGCTCATGAAGGCACCCTGGACAGTAGTAAGGAGCTGTTCAACTATAGGCTGAGCAAGTGCAGAATGGTGATAGAGTGTGCATTTGGACATTTAAAGGGTCGCTGGCGCAGTTTACTGACTCACTCAGACCTCAGCAAAACGAATATTCCCATTAAAAAGAAAAGGAGGACTTGTGGCACCTTGGAGACTAACAAATTTATTTGAGCATAAGCTTTTGTGAGCTACACCTCACTCACGAAAGCTTATGCTCAAATAAATTTGTTAGTCTCTAAGATGCCACAAGTCCTCCTTTTTTTTTTGCAGATACAGACTAACATGACTGCTACTCTGAAACCTGTCAATATTCCCATTGTTATTTCTGCTTGCTGTGTGCTCCACAATCTCTATGAGAGTAAGAGGGAGACGTTTATGGCAGGGTGGGAGGTTAAGGCTAATCGCCTGGCCGCTGAATACATGCAGCCAGACACCAGGGTGGTTAGAAGAACACAGCAGGAAGCGCTGAGCATCAGAGAAGCTTTGAAAACCAGTTTCATGACTGGCCAGGGTACTGTGTGACACTTCTGTTTGTTTCTCCTTGATGAAAACCCACCCCCTTGCTTGCCTTTAAATTCCCTGTAAGTGACCCTCCCTCCCCCCTTCGATCACAGCTTGCTTGCAAAGGAAATAAAGTCACTATTGTTTAAAACACATGTATTCTTTATTAATTGATTATAAAAATAGGGAGATAACTCACAAGGTAGCCCGGGTGGGGTGTGAGAGCAGGGTAGGAGGGAAGGAAAAGACCACTTTAAAACTTCTTGAATGACAGCCTTCTGTTGCTAGGGCTGTCCAGTGGGGTGGAGTGGTTGGGAGCCCAGAGCATCCCCCCCACCCCCGTGCGTTCTTGGGCATCTGGGTGAGCAGGCGATGGAATTTTGGGAGGAGGGAGGGTGGTTAAACAGGGGCTGCAGCATCAGTCTGTGATCCTGCTGCCATTCATGAACCTCCACCAGATGCCGGAGCATGTCCGTTTGATCTCACAGTAGCCCCAGCATTGCCTCATGCCTCCTCTGATCTTCTTGCTGCCACCTCTCCTCACATTAATCGGCCACTTTCCTGTACTCTGCTATTGTATCCTTCCACACATTCTGCTGAGCTCTGTCAGTGCTGGGCAACTGCATGAGCTTGGAGAACATTTCATCGCATGTGTGTTTTTTTCGCCGCCTTGTCTGAGATAGTCTTTGAGATGGAGGAGGGAGGCTTGAAACATTTGCAGCTGCTGGAGGAAAAAAAGGGAGTGAAGTATTTAAAAAGATGCGTTTTACAGAACAATGGCTATACTCTTTCATGGTGAACAACACTATCCACATTCCATAGCACATGTGATTTTTGTACAAGGTTGCATTTTGCATCTTATATTGAGTGCCTGTGGCTTTGGTGTTAGAGATCACGCATGCAGTACTGGGCAACAGAATTCGGCTTGCAGGCAGCCATGGTAAGCCATAGTCTTTCGACTTCTGCAACCTTCATAACAGCAGCACCTCCTCTCCCATACCAAGCAAAGCATGTTGAGTTGGTCATTTAGTGCTGCAGTTTTCCTGTTAACGTGCAGCAGCAGAAACCAAACTAATCCACCCCCCCTCCCCCGCATCCAATTCTCTGGGATGATTGCTTTACCCCTCACACCACCACATGGCTGGTATCAGGGAAGTTCCCTTCTAGACAAACACAAACAGCTCAGTGCCAATGCCCCCCTCCTCCCACTGCGTGGCTAACTGTGGGGAGGATTTCTTTTCAGCCAAAGGCAAACAGTCCAGTAGGAATGGCCACCACTGAATGTCCCCTTAATTAAATTCCCCTGTTTCAACCAGGTTACCATGAACAATATCACTCTCCTGAGGGTAACACAGAGAGATAAGGAACGGATGTTGCTTGAATGCCAACAAACACCGGGACCATACGCTGCCAGGCTTTGTCATGCAATGATATCAGACTACTTGCTATTAGCATGGTGTGGTAAAGTGTCCTACCATGGAGGATGGAAAAAGGCTGCCCTCCCCAGAAGCCTTCTGCAAAGGCTTTTAGAGTGCCTCCAGAAGAGCTTCATGGAGATGTCCCTGGAGGATTTCCGCTCCATCCCCAGACACGTTAACAGACTTTTCCAGTAGCTGTACTGGCCACGAATGCATCCCAACTCCTCAGGGCTACTTAATCATTAAAAAAATGCTTGCTTTTATAACATGTATTATATTTTAAAAGGTACACTCAACTAGAGGTCCCTTCTCTGGCTTGGTTAGGTTGGGAGGGTATTTCAGTCAGGGTGATTAAAAGATCCTGGCTGTCAGGGAGAACAGTGTGCTGTGTGCTCTCCTCAAGCTCGTCCTCCTCCTCATCATCATCTTCCCCATCCTCAAAATCCTCAGGCATGGCGGAGAGTACCCCATCATTGGAGTCCATGGACAGGGGTGGGGTAGTGGTGGCGTCCCCCTCCCCCCAGAATTGCATGCAGCTCAGCATAGAAGTGGCATGTCTGGGGCTCTGTCCTGGAGCGTTCGTTTGAGTCTTTGGTTTTCTGGTACGCTTGTCTGAGCTCCTTAAGTTTCACATGGCACTGTGTTGTGTCCCTGCTGTAGCCTCTCTCCCTCATGGCCTTGGAGATTTTTTTGAAATGTTTTGGCATTTTGTCTTCTGGAACGTAGTTCTGATAGCACGGATTCCTCTCCTCATACAGCGATCAGATCCAGTACCTCCCATTCAATCCATGCTGGAGTTCTTTTTCAATTCTGGGACTGCATGGTCACCTGTGCTGATGAGCTCGCCTGGCCAAACAGGAAATGAGATTCAAAAGTTCCCGAGGCTTTTCCTGTACACCTGGCCAGTGCATATGAGTTCAGAGTGCTGTCCAGAGCAGTCACAATGGAGGACTCTGGGATAGCTCCTGGAGGCCAATACCTTTGAATTGCATCCACACTAACCCTAATTCGAAACGGTGATGTCAATTTCAGCACTAATCCCCTTGTTGGGGAGGAGTACAGAAATCAGTTTTAAGAGCCCTTTATGTTGAAAAAAATGGCTTCGTTGTGTGGACGGGTGCAGGGTTAATTCGATTTAACGCTGCTAAATCTGACAAACTCGTAGTATAGACCAGGCTTTAGAGAAGTAAACACTGTGCCCAGTAGTAATAATTTTCATGATTGGGTCTTTGATGGATATACGTAGTATACCAGACTGTTTCTGGTCTCTTTCTGGATGACATATAGAACCAACAAAACAATAACAATTTCTAAAATGCTTGTTTGAGATTACAATTCTCAATTTGCTTTCAGTGAATAATCAAAGGTTTTAGCTTAAAGATTGCTTTTATGGATGTACTGTGTTTGCTAGAATATTTCTGGAAAACAAAAACAGTAGTGTAAAGAAAGTGGCAATAAAGTATTTGAATAAATATTCAGACAGTTCTACAGAATTATTTACCTAGCTCTATTGTATCTTGTGTACTTTAAAATACATTATAAGAGAAAAGTGCAGATTTGGCCAAATCAATTCTTTATACAAAATATACTGTGCACAGTAAATTTTACTTGAACTCTAAACTATATAAAGTGCAACTTGGGATGCTCAAGACATATTATGAAGGTTAATGACCTGGTGGTGAACAGCTTAAGGCAATTTTTTATTACACTCTAATAAATTCTTAAGTTTTTCAGTGAACATTCTGTCCAGCGCTTTCATGCAATGAATTCTAGTTTAAACTTCTTTGGTCAAACTCAACCCCCTGTGTAACTCATTTGACAGCTGGGGAGCTGCAGTGGGAAAGAATTCTCATCAAAAATAGCTTAACGGTATTTTCTACTTCCTGTTTCATTTTGGTATACGATTCTAACATTTCAGCAGCTTGCGGCTTCAATTAAGAATAGCACTAGTCAGTCAATTTGAAGGAAAATAATGGATCATCTTCTTTTGCTTCAATCAAATGTTCCCATTCCTTCACTCCTCTTTACATAGATACTATATATGTGTAATATTCTAGTCTCCAATGTATTTATTTCTGTTATAAAGTGTAATAAATTAATTAATAAGAGGTACACTATGCACTTGCAGGACCCTGTTAAATTAAGAAAAGGGAATCTCCTTTAAGCTATTTTTACTGGATATAATAGTCATTACTTTCAGCTCAAATCACAAGTGAAGTGTTGCTGGTCTCTGTTAAACAGTCACCATATTTCAACCCAGACATAGCCTTACTTTAGCGGTAGGTCAATTTACAAAATGATTCCTCCTGTTTAGTCTGAAAATGTCCAGACTTGCGCCCGTGAAAGCCTCCTTTGGCCTTCAAAGTATGCAGAAAATCCATTGACTTAGAGGTAAAAAAAAAGTACCTTGACATACAATTGACTTTGTCTAGTATTTGTCATCCTCTAGCACCAGATTTGCTTGTTACAATTCCCTGAAAATGTCTCTGTAGTTGTCTCCTTCACATCTTCTGGCTGCTTTGTTTGAAGAGGTTATATTATAGTTAAGCAAAATTATTAAACATTGTTGCTGTGGATAGTTTTGAGCTAATTTTTGCTCCCATTAATGCCAGCTGGAGTTACAGGCCTATCCTATTGACGTCAATGGGGCTTTTTTTGCAGTGGACTTCAATGGGAATACCACTGGGCAGACTCACGAACACCGTAGATCTGTTGCTGTTAGGTGGGAATGATACTCTTCCTTGGCCTTCTCTTCATATATGCATCTGCAAACCCACAAAGTTTTCTCCTGGAGCAAACAATGCCTGCCCCCCCAGTCCTTCTGTGCAGGAAGGGAAAGACTGATATATCAAGGGTCTCTGTCCACACACAATAATTCCTCGTCACTTTTCTGAATTAGCCAAGCCACTTGGGTGTACAAAACTGAGTTAGAAATTGTATGAGAACTATCTTTATCATGATATCTCTAATGCCTATTGCTTCTAGTGAGGCCAGAAACACCAACAGTGTTACCCAGTGATACCTCAGCATATTTGCTGTGAGGACCATTAGAACCCAGATTTTCGGAGCCGAATGAAATAGAATGGAAATAATATGCACTAAATTGTTAAGAACTTGAAAAAAGATTCAGTTCAAGATCTCAGCAAAGGTACTGGTTTAGTTTTTATTTTACCCATCCCTAGCTTCCATAGTAGAACTGTATGCTTTAAATTGAAATCTCACAACTGCCAGCTTTTGTTCAATTCTTCATCTTTGAATTTCTCGCAGTTAGAGGCTGGCTCTGTGCCAGCTCTGCTTTTATTCGTATATAGAAAATCTGTTAGGTAAACTCATTCAATTAAGAGCCCTAAATAGGCGTAACTATCCTTTAATAAAACTATCCAAACGGCATGTGTAGTTAATCTATGTTAATTCAATATTAACTAATTATTAAAAACAGATTTGAGGTTTAACAGCTGTAGATACATTTATTTCATTTCACATACTTGTTTCACAAACACAGCATGCTTTTTAGCCATCTGTTGCTATGGGCTGTATCTGGTATACATGTTACATGCTTTACCTTCCCCGAAACAGTTACATACAGGTATGACTGAAGGCAGCATGGTCCAGTGGATATCAGCTGACTGGAACTGAGTTAGCAGGCCTATCTTCTATTCTTGATTCTCTGCCACTGCCGTGATGTGTGATGTTGGGCAAGCTATTTAAGACCCAGTCCTGTTCTCATTAAAGTGAGTAGAAATTTTGCAGGGGGAAAAAGACCTCTCTCTGACTCACTTCACTATAGGTACAATGATGCTTACCACCTTGATAAAATGCTTTGAGATCCATTGGTGAAAATTAAATACCACTGAAGATGTGCTGACAAACTATTGTTTTCTCAAACCTACTTCTTTGAGTTTAAACAACTGTGTCTTGATGTTATATCTAGATTATAACAGATATTAAACTATAAAAATTTAGTCCAAATACAATTTTTTTACACTTCACATTTGTTGATGCTTTAGAACCAAATATTTCAGATTAAAAAACCCCCATACATTTTCGGACATATTGATTAATCTGATTAAAGGACTTAGTGGCCTTCTTGTATTATATTGCAATGGAGTGGTCTTAGTCTAATGAGTGACAGGTTATTTAGACACTGATGTATGTGTATTATGTCAATCTGTATATCATAGCTGACTATTGTCCTCACAGCTTGCTGTCTGATTATATGTGTATTCAACAATATAGGTACCATACATACTTATTTCATTATTATAAATATATCTAAAGATATATAATCATGCTTGGCTGGCTAGTTCTCTCTCGCATGCTCAGGGTCTGGTTGCCATAAATGGGGTCAGGAAGAAATTTTTCTCCAGGTCAGATTGGGAGTGACCTTATTTTTTTTCACCTTCTTCTGTAGCATGTAGGTGCGGGTCACTTGCCAGAATTATCTATGTCTCTGTGACGGGGGCATTCACTACTGGAGGCCACTCCTTGTCACTCATCTGGGGAATTAGTTCTGTCACCTAATTGGACACCCGTTCTTATAGTTACTAATCCATCATTCCACTCACTCTGTAGTTTCTCATACTCCTGGAGCTTCAGCGCTTACCCCTTCATAGCTTAGCCCTCCGCCCAAGTCATATTAAAGTTCTCCCTGCTTCTTGGATATAGCAAGTCCTTTGAGGCAAACTATCTCAGGCAGACCACTCCCTACTACCTGGTCTGTGCCACTCCCTCAGTTCCTGGTAGGAGAACCCGGGCCTACCCTGTACTCTGGATTCCAGTCCAGGGACCTTCAAACCAGCAGTTCTGGGCTTCTACTCTCCCAGCCCTAAATGCTTCTTCCCTGGTCTGCTACCTACTATCCACTTACTCCTTCTTGTTCTTCCCCCTTGTCACAGGGAATGCAACTCCAGGTTTCCCTCTTTGCAGCCCACCCATTTCCTCTCTTTAGCAATCCAGCCCAGCTCCTCCCACAGCTGGACTTCATCAGCACTTAGGCCCTAGCATTCCTCAGGTTTCTTCAAAGTGAAGCCTAATATTAATTGGCCTAATTTACCCCTTCAGGCCTTGTGTAGTGTGGACATCTCATCATGATCTCTCTCACTAATGATTTCCCTGTCACTGTGGGAGCCTATTCTCAGCCTATAATAGTCTAGTCCCTGTGGGCTATAATACTTAGGTGTAATTTTGCTTGTTGGGTGATGAGTCGGGTTGGTGGCCTGTGACATATAAGAGGCAAGACTAGATGATCGGGTGGTCTTTTTTGGCCTTAAGCTCCATGGCTATGCCTTGAGGTATAAAATTGCTAATAATTGCTCAATAAGGATTTCTCTTATTTTGGTAATAATTGTCACCTTTAAATAGTAGAATTTAAACAATTATCATTCTACAGGATCTGATACACCATATTTCCCCCCTTCATGTAGAATAGACTATAACCCTATAATGTACCTATGTTGCAGCTTTAGGTAGATGCTGTCTGTAGCATCTGTGCTATAATTTAATTGGAAAGACAGCACACATATTTGCCTTGTAATTTGAGTGAGTGCTGAATGATTTTCAAATCACTCAAACTGTGATTATTGTTATTAATCGCTAATCCCTACTCACAGGAATCTTTGCATTAACTAATGAAAGGTAAATCCCAGAGTTTGGAAATTACTACCTTTAACAAAATGTCAGATGTGTTCTGGCATCAAGAAAAGGACTTTAAAAAAGTTAACATCACAACAAAGTGATTGGCCAAACAACATTAGGGCAGGGATTTTCAAAGCAACCTAAGGAAACAAGATGCCCAGATCCCATTGAAGTTCAATAGGTTATAGGCATCTTGCTTGTTCAGGTTCCTTTGAAAATCCAACACCAAAAAAACCCATCCAACCTACCAAATAAAAAAAAAATTCAATTTCAAATGTCATCCTTTTGGTGAAAGGCACTCAGACAGATGGCACTGTAACTTGCTTCTGTACTGCTGTACCTACAGTAAAATTCTCTTGTTTCTTAATGTTTATCTCTAAGAATGAATACTTTTCTCACCGCACTACATAGATACATTAACAGGAGAATATCAGTTCTGTTACTAACCTCCCTGAATCTTTAAGTAGGGTGTGGGGGTGGGGAGGGAGAAGGGAGGCATATGGCTGACTGGCCAAAAGAAGGAAACAGCGCTTTACGGCTGGGGATGTGAGGGCAGATGAAAACTGCTGCAAAAGGGTCAGCATGGTTGCTGACTCATCCCCTGTGAATGCAGGGTTTAAAAGGGGCAGCTCTGTTCGTGAGGCCTCCCTTTTCCATGGAGCAGGCTGAAACAGGATCAACCCTCCCTCTCCTGTAGGTGGTAAAATATCAGGTTTGGTCTAGACCTCCTGTGGGCTGACCCTTTCTTAGGGGGGCTGGGAGGGAACTTTTCCCTTACCACCAGATTGGCTTGGGTGCAGTTGGGTTTTTTTCACCTTCCCCACAGCGGGTTCAGGAAGGGCTCTGCATGGCATGAAGGGTGGTAGGTTATATGTTGCAACTCATTATTTAAGTGTAGGGCGGATGTCCAGTGCAGGCCCCCATAGGAAAGGATACAGTGACCAGACAAATGGTTTGGGAAAGGACTTAAAAAGAGGTGATTGTTAAAGGAACAAATGGGGAGTGGTTGGGGACTCCCATGATTGGTATGGCAGGGTGCCAACCCCCCATTCTTATAGCCCACTTTAACCCTCCTATGGGGGAGGGTGGATGGTAAGGTCCCAGCAATGGATTTGCTGGTGGGATCTGGATGGAAAAAGAGGGGAGCTGGTGGAAGCCCCCGGGTATGGCAAGGTCCCGGCAATGGATTGCTGGAAGGACCTGGATAGAAAGAGAGAGGGAGCTGGTAACCCCCCCTCCCCTCCCCAGGTAATTATGGAGTAAACATGGGGTTACCTGCACTGTACACTTTTATTTGCCGGGTAGTCCAGACATCTAATAATAAAGTTGCAGCCTGACTAAACCCATGTCAAATGTCTCCTGTCCTTCTTTCGGTACAGCTAGACAAAAGGTCAACCTCTTTTCCCTTCTGCACTTCCTACGTACAAAGCATATCTGTTGATTTATTAGGAAGTTCTGTTTTTCATGGATAACTAAATCCAGGATGAAAGTTCACTATCAGCTGAAGTGCAATTTCAAAATGCACTGCCGTGGAACAATTTGGAACCCTCAGTCTACTTTCCTGAAAATACTGTTTCATTGTGTTTGAGTCCACAACAGGGGGCTTCGCTCTACACACATGGAGAGTAGATTTCAGTGACTGAGAGGCCCATTGTGAATGACTAAAATTTGCAAAATAACAATAAGGGCCAAATCCTGAGCCTCAGTGAAGTGAAAGGGAGTTTATCCACTGACTACAGCAGGATCAGGATTTGATCCTAGATGAATAAATAATACAAAGCAATGATATAACATCATCAGAAGCACAAAATCATTTCATTTTGATAGTTTTCTTTTAAAACATTTGCACGGGGCTATTTTTTAGTTTTGTTTGCCTAGCACCTGGTCCAGGATTAGTACTCCTAGGTGCCATAATGATATGATAACATACCACTACAGGCAGATGTAGGATTTAACAAAATGAAGAGGATTGGTCTAAATTCTAATCTAAATTACACATGCATTTACTATATAGCTAGAGGTTATAAGGTGAAATGAAGGGAAGGCTGACCAGTTTAAGTGGTATTTCGAAAGTACTGACAGTTAAAATGTTGTGCCAGATTTTTCTGTCAGTTACATTGGATTCACGCCAGTGTAACAGAGATGAATCTGGTCTGAGATCAATGGCTGAGGTTTCTACATCCCATGTTATATTGCAGTTTTGTTTAAATAATATATTTAAGAATGTACTATAATAATGAAATCTTAGTAATGAAACCTCAGCAAGGCACTCTGGAATTAAAGTATTATTCAGTGGGAAGAAAACAACAGTTTGGCATTTGTGCTGAATAAAGTGGGTGTGAATTAAATAACATACCACTGAGGAATTTCACAGGAGCTCTCAGAACATTTGTCACAGACGCCCTGAGAATACCTAGAATTTTTTTCCAGCATGTATGTCATCTTTGTACTCCCTCAACACAACACTCTCCCTGATGCAAGCTGAATGAGTTGAAAATATTTAACAAATAAGTAAAATACCAAAATAATACAGCAAAAGGAAGATTGCATGGCCAACATGAATTTGCATTTCCAGGCAAAAGATAAATTCAATTTTCTCTCTACTGTCAGTGCACATTTCCTGTATGATTTCACAAGATAAATTTGTATTTAATTGGTTGAAAAATAATGCTATTTATATTTTGATTAATTCTATTTTATTCTTTATTCTATTAATTCTATTCTTCCACCACCGATGCTGCATATATCTTAAAGGAATAGGGTGGTTTATAATCCGTTAAGTGGTAGAGTCTCACGTAGAGCATGAACTGTAATGTCTATGGAAGAGGGATGAACTGTAAAATGTTCACCAGTTCAATTTGGTTTGAATGAGCTTATCCAATGCTTATTTAGTTATGTTTGTAGAGTGCTCTAAAGATGAAAAGATCTAGATAAAGACTCAGAATTAATTTAATAAATATTATACGTTATTTAAACTTATCTAGCACTTTTTGGTCTGGCTATGAAGCTTGACTCTGTAGCCTTTTTTTTTTATTTAAAGTGAATTTTGTAATGTGGTATTACACCACCATGGGTTCGGCTCTGGTGACTGTAGTTCAAACTGAAAGTCACCTCTGCTATTTTTTTCAGATATAGAGTGTCTAGGAACACAAAAAGACCAAGGATGGTGACCACACATACATTTCACAGGTACAAGGTTTAGTCTGTTTTACAACTTTTATTAAAGTTACAGTTAAAGTTATCGTTACTCATGCATATAGAAATTCTACAAAGACCTATGCACAGGTTACAAGTATAGTCATACTCACATCTTCCTAGATAGTGTTAGGATCGGATGATCAATCTCTCATGGATTGATCATCAGTAGGGAGATGGTTCCTGCTGGAGATTCCCATAGGGAGCTCAATTTTCCCAATCCGGGCACCCTCTTTTTATAATGTGATTCTGACTATACCTCATTAGCATTTACTCGCATAGTGTGCCCTGCAGCAATGATATGTGTTAGATAGAAAAATGTGACTACTGGATATCTTATAAGAAAAAAAATATTCTTACTGTTAATTTTTCACAATATCACCCTTTGGTACATCTTTTCTCATATCTTGTAATATGGGGTCATTCTTTGGTCACTTACTTATGTCAAGAATTTCTTAAGCCTATGGCCTAGTATGCTAAGCTAAAATTTTACAGCCCTCATCCTATAGGCCTTGCGTTTCAGCCCTACTTACTTAGATACCTAACACATAATTATCCCTTCTAACTACTGATTAATCTTATACTTCTATATCTTACCCTTTAACTCTATTTAGCATACAGTGATTATATGACATAATAGGTTAATTAATCATATCACACAATAAATGAACAATAACCCAAAATCATTGGCTACAAATCTCATAAGACTAAGCCTTCTACTGAGATTTTTAATACTTCTTATTGTATTTCCAGCCTAAAGAAAACTATGAGCAATCTTTTTTTCCCCACTCCTTAAATACACAATTCTGATTCTGAATTGGCCAATCATGAAGATCATTTTTTCAAAAGTTTGTGATTCTCCTCAGCATTCTTTTTTGTGAATCTGCTAAAATGACAGTCATTCTAATCCTTCTGTCCCTCCCAAAGAGTTCTAATGTCTCTTTTTGAAAGAAAGGATACCTCTAATGTTGGCATTATTCTCATAGCAATGTGGCTGACTTGATGTGAAGCTCACTAGCTCCGTGATCCCCTACGCATATGAAAGGGGGGAAATTGTACAAATTGTGACCCAGAGAAACACAGACCTTCAGCTTTTTCTGCTCTATGTCACATTCTGTCCAAAGAGGTTGTGACATTTCCCTCCCCTTCTTATCTTTTCATCTGAAGTAGTATCTGATCCCCATTCTACATCATTTAAATACAGTATTGGCAATTTTCAGAGGATCAGCCATGTTAGTCTGTATTCGCAAAAAGAAAAGGAGTACTAGTGGCACCTTAGAGACTAACCAATTTATTTGAGCATAAGCTTTCATGAGCTACAGCTCACTTCATTGGATGCATTCAGTGGAAAATACAGTGGGGAGATTTTATATACACACAGAACATGAAACAATGGGTGTTATCATACACACTGTAAGGAGAGTGATCAGGTAAGGTGAGCTATTACCAGTAGGAGAGTGGGGGACAAGGGGGGAACCTTTTGTAGTGATAATCAAGGTGGGCCATTTCCAGCAGTTAATAGGAACGTCCGAGGAGCAGTGGTGGGTGGGGGGATGGGTGGGGGGAAATATTGGCAATATTTCTCTCATCATTCTTGTCACTCACCCTTGACTCTCTTGATAGCCTGGGCAAACTTTTTCAAGAAAATGGAGCTCCAAATTTTTCACTTCATCTCCCCTCCTCAGCATTTGAAACTCCTCTTACAAAGGAAGGATGATGCTGGTATAAACAAATCGTCAAAGATAGAATTAAACTTTTTAGCATCTCTGTTCCTACAGTCTCACCTGTTCTGGGTCCTGACATTTCGTGTCTACTCAATGAAATAGTGATACAATCATTAGCTATAATGGCCTTTGTGACAGGGCAAGGCCAGATGGCTATAGAAAAGTAGTGGGAGGTAGATATATTAGCTCCAGGCTAAAGGAATCCCTGGTACCAGGTTAAGTGAAATGGCAGCTGCTCCAGGTCAATTAAGACACCTGGGGCCAATTAAGAACTTTCCAGAAGGCAGGGAGAATGCTAGGTTGATTGGGACAGCTGAAGCCAATCAGGGGCTGGCTGAAACTAGTTAAAAGCCTCCCAGTCTGTCAGGTGGGTGTGCATGTCAGGAGCTGTGGAAGGAAGTTGTGCTGTTGGAGAGGCTGAGTAGTACACACCATATCAGGCACAAGGAAGGAGGCTCTGAGGTAAGGGTGAAGTGGAGCTTGAGGAAGTGAGGGCTGCTGTGGGGGAAGTAGCCCAGGGAATTGTACATGTCATGTTTCTAAAAGGTCAGTTACCATAGCTGATACTATTAGGGTCCCTGGGCTGGAGCCTGGAGTAGAGGGTGGGCCTGTGCTCCCCCCTGCCACCTTTGCCCCCTGATTAATAACTGAGACTGGGAGACAACAGAGACTGCAAGGAAGGATAACTTCTCCTCACCTCCCTTGCTGGTGTATGATGAAAATGGCTCAGTAGATGGTGACCCTTGTCCCTAGAGAAAGAAGGGTTATGTGGAGGGTCACAGTGAGCCTCTGAAGCTAGTGAAATCCACCAGGAAATGCGGGACCCAAGGAGGCAAAGACAGAGCTTTGTCACACCTTACAAAATGCCTATTTACACAAGGATACAAAGACTAAAATGTATTATTACACTACTTCTCTGCTAATAGAATCAGCCAAAGCCCTTGCAAGTCCTAATACAGTCTGCTGTACTCTAGCATTTGTTTCTTGGTTGAAGCAAGGCTAATGATCTCTGTGATAACTTGCCTTAGAATAAGGTGATGACATCAAAGAATCATAGAAGTTATTTGACAGCATGAGAGAACTACTGTCTGACATTCAAAATATATCACACACACACAGTGGAGTAGTCATATGCCTACCATTAAGTGAACAGAAAGTCACAGATACAACAGTAAAATAACTATGTCAAATTCTGAGAGATTTTAACCCATTTTGCTAAATCCAGCACCTATTGAAATTAATGGGAGTCTTTCCATTTACTTTAGTCAGTGTAGTATTGAGCCCTAAAGTAAGAGCCATTGGAAAAAAAAAAACTCTCTCTTTAAAATTACACAACAGCACATTAAAGACTCAAAGTAGAAAATCACCATGTACTGCAGTTCATGGAAGGGTCACTATTGCAGAAGTGGGAGGCATATCAGAAAAGAACGGTGAGGGGGATGTGGAGAGAAACTTGCTCAGTGAACAATATATATTTAAGTGTAAATTAGTCAACAACTATAAGTAGCATAAAAGACAACTGGTTGAGGGAATTTATTTAAAATTCTGGACTCTAATCTTTGTGAGTGGGATCCATGAAGGGACTTAGATGTTGCTATGCCAGTAGGCAATAGTTATGAATTGCAATGGAACCTAAAACTGTGACTCAGGCACCTACCTGTGAGATTTAGCCGATTTAGTACCTTTGTGGATCCCACCCCGTGTTCCTTTTCAAACAGCCAAATCCTGGTCCCACTGATGTCAATTTGACACCAACCAAGAGTAATTTTAAAGGGTTTTTTATTAAAATTTTTATTTATATTTTATATATGCCCTTTGGGGCAGTAAACTTCTTTTGGCCTTCCTAACCCTCTCCAGTTTCTCAATTCAGTTTCTTTATAAATAAACATATATTTTTCTCCTTTGGCCATACAAAAACTCATCATTCACTTTTCCCATTGCTAATATTTATTACTTTATTCTACCTGTATGATTTGCACTTTCATGCATTTTGTGATATGGTTTGTATGAAACATGTATCATGGTTTATAACAAATGAAGTTGTATGTCAAAGTACCATACCAAAACATGATGATTTATTCAGCATTGAATGCGCCTCAGTGGTGATGAAAAATCAATATCAGAAGTACAAAATTCTGAAGATTGTACTTTCAAAATGTATAGTTCATAGAATCATACAATTGTCAGACTTGAAGGGACTTTGAAAGGTCATTTAGTCCAGTCCCCTGTACTCTTGGCAGGACTAAGTATTATCTAGACAATACCTGACAGGTGTTTGTCAAACCTGCTGTTAAAAAACTCTGATGATGGAGATTCCACAACCTCTCTAGGCAATATATTCCAGAGTTAAACTACCCTGACAGTTAGAAAGTTTTACCTTATGTCCAACCTAAATCATCCTTGCTGCAATTTAAGCCAATTGCTTCTTGTCCTATTCAGTGGTTAAAGGAGAACAATTTTTCTCCCTCCTCCTTGTAACAATTTTTATGTATTTGAAAATTGTTATGTCCCTTCTCAGTCTTTTCTTCTTCAGACTAACCAAACACATTTTTTTCAGGCTTCCCTCATAGCTCATATTTTCTACATTTTTAATCATGTGTGTTGCTCTTCTGTGGACTTTCTCTAATTGGTCCACATCTTTCCTGAAATATGGTGCTCAGAAACTGACACAAGGCCTAATAAGTACAGAGTAGAGTAGAAGAATTACTACTTATGTCTTGCCTACAACCCTCCTGTATACCCTGAATTAAAAAAAACATGGAGAACCAAACAAATGCCACCATGGCTAAACAAAGGAAAAAAAAGCAGTGAGAGCCAAAAAGGCATCCTTTAAAAATTGGAAGCTAAATCCTAGTAAGGAAAATAGAAAGGGGCATAAACTCTGGCAAATGAAGTGCAAAAATGAGATTAGGAAGACCAAAAAATAATTTGAAGATCAGCTAGCCAAAGACTCAAAGTAATAGCTAAATATTTTTTAAGTACATCAGAAGCAGGAAGCCTGCTAAACAATCAGTGTGGCCACTGGATGATCGAGATACTAAAGAAGCACTCAAGGACGTTAAAGCCATTGCGGAGAAACTAAATGAATTCTTTGCTTCGGTCTTCATGGCTGAAGATGTGAGGGAGATTTCCAGACCTGAGCCATTCTCTTTAGCTGCCAAATCTGAGGAACTGTCCCAGACTGAGTTATTAGAGAAGGTTTTGGAACAAATTGTTAAATTAAACAGTAATAAAACACCAGTACTAAATGGTATTCACCCAAGAATTCTGAAGGGACTCAAATGGGAAATTGAAGAACTACTAACTGTGGTTTGTAACCTATCATTTAAATCAGCTTCTGTACCAAATGACGGGAGGATAGCTAATGTGACACCAATTTTTAAAAAGGGCTCCAGAGGTGATCCCAGCAATTGCAAGTGAGCAAGACTAACTTCAGTACCAGGCAAACTAGTTGTGAAACTATAATAAAGAACAAAATTTGTCAGACACAGATAAACATAATTTGTTGGAAGAGTCCACATTGGTGAGGCATGATTTCCCTTTACAAAAACTATCTACTAGAATTATTTGAAGGGGGTCAACAAGCATGTGGACAAGGAGGATCCAGTGGATGGATATAGTGTACATAGATTTTCAGAAAGCCTTTAACAAGGTCCCTTACCAAAGGCTTTTAAGCAAAGTAAGCTGTCATGGGATAAGAGGGAAGGTCCTCTCATGGATCAGTAACTTCTAAAAAGATAGGGAACAAAGGGTAGGAATAAATTATCAGTTTCAGAATGGAGAAAGGTAAATAGTAGTGTCGCCTGGGGGTCTTTACTGGGACCAGTACTGTTGAACAGATTCATAAATGATCTGGAGAAAGGGGTAAAAAGTGAGTTGGCAAAATTTGCAGATGATACAAAATTACTCAAGATAGTTAAGTCCCAAGCACACTGAAGAGCTACAAAGGGATCTCACAAAACTGGGTGACTGGGCAACAAAATGGCAGATGAAATTCAATGTTGATAAATGCAAAGTAATGCACATTCTAAAACAATCCCAATTATATATATATATAAAATCATGGGGTCTAAATTTGCTGTTACCACTCAGAGTATAAAGAGATTTTTGGAGTAATTGTGGATCGTTCTCTGAAAACATCCACTCAATGTGTGGCAGCAGTCAAAAAAGCTAACAGAATGTTGGGAATCATGAAGAAAGGGATAGATAATAAGACAGAAAATATCATATTGCAGCTGTATAAATCCATGGTATGTCCACATCTTGAATACTGAGTGCAGATGTGGTTGTCCCATCTCAAAAAAGATATATTGGAGTTGGAAAAGGTTCAGAAAAGGGCAACAGAAACGATTAGGGGTATGGAATGGCTTATATATGAGGAGAGATTAATAAGATCAGGACTTTTCAGCTTGGAAAAGAGATGATTAACAGGGTATTATTGAGAGCTATAAAATCATGAAACACAAGAACTGGGGTGATCAAATAAAATTAATAGGCAGCAGGTTTAAAACAAACAGAAGGAAATATTTCTTCACACAACACACAGTCAACCTGTGGAACTCTTTGCCAGAGGATTTTGTGAAGGCCAAGACTATAACAGGGTTAAAAAAAGAACTAGATAAATTCATGGAGGATAGGTCCATCAATGGCTATTAGCCAGGATGGGCAGGGATGGTATCCCTAGCCTCTGTTGGCCAGAAGCTGGGAATGGGCAACAGAGGATGGATCACTTGATTATCTGTTCTGTTCATTCCCTCTGAAGCACCTGGCATTGTCCACTGTCAGAAGACATGATACTGGGCTAGATGGACCTTTGGTCTGACCCAGAATAGCTGTTCTTATGCTAATACATCCTAGAATGATTGTTTTTTTACAACCCTGTTATACTGTTGACTTATATTTAGCTTGTGATTCATTATGACCCCCAATTCCTCTCCACAGTATTCCTTCCTAGTCAGTCATTTCCCATTTGGTGTATGTGCAATTGATTGTCCCTTCATAAATGGAGTACTTTGCATTTGTCTGTATTGAATTTCATCCTATTTACTTCAGACCATTTCTCCAGTTTGTCCAGATCATTTTGAATTTTAATGCTATCCTCCAAAGCACTTTCAACTCCTGCAAGCTTGGCATTGTCCACAAACTTTATAGGTGTACTTTCTATGCCGTTATCTAAATGATTGGTTAAGATATTGAACAACCAGACCCAGAATGAATCCTTAATGGGTAACAGGAGATGACCCTCAGTTGCCCATGGTGTATAATATATTAACTTGTGTGTTCCACTACCTTCCTGACAAATAGTAAATAACCTGCTCAACTATGGTTCTAGCAAGCTAAAGTATCTTACTGGTGAAGGGTGCATTTTTGGAAATAAAATCTCATTGTCTCTTCTATGTAAGTTAAAAAATACTTTGCACTTGTATACTAATAGCACTTTATATTCAACGGTCTCAAACTGTCTTACAGGCATTAGTAAATTAAGTCTCACAACACATCTGAGGTAGAGAAAATGAATAGCTTATGCTCGATTAAATTTGTTAGTATCTAAGGTGCCACAAGTACTCCTGTTCTTTTTGCCCATTTTAATAGACCAATTAAAGAACAAAGAGGTTCTGAGTGAAATTCTGGGCCTCTAGAACTCAACAAGAATTTTTCCAATGGCTTCAATAGGGTTAAAATTTCACCCTAAATAACTTGCTAAATGCCAGGCAGTGAGTCAGTTACAGAGCTGGAAATAGAATCCACAATTTCCTGATTTCTAGTACTCTGTATTAACACAGCCATCCTTCCTTGCATTACAAGTACAGAGCTGGCTACTGTAGCTCTATTGGTTTAGAGTCACAGGCAGTTTTGATGAGTAATGAAATTACCCGTAAATAGCAAAACATGTCTAGAATTCATTCTCCCACTTTATATTTGTATTTATTTTGTTTTGCATTAAGTCCAAAAGCTACCATTTGGTGAACTTTAGATAAACAGCTTTCATTGATCTTCTTGTTCAATAAAAGGGAGAAAAATAGAATTCAGAGAATATGTAGCATCTATGAGTAGTTTAATGTTACCCTTTCCCAGTGAACGTGTTCGCACAAAATAAGCATTGGTCTGCTTTGCTTTTTTATTTTGTTCTCTTACAAAACGCACTTTATCAAGTTTCAAAATAACGTCCCTTTTTGTTTCACATTTAGAGTGCTTTGATTTGTAATTTAAGTACCCCCTTACTGGATATGTGCAATTTCTTTGACATACACTTGTACACAAACAGATCTCTTTTTTAAAGAGACAGTGTCAGGCTGGAATGCCTTTACAAAAATCAGGGAATAGAGCTACCAAAAAAAGGGACTGTGACACCACCTATTTTCCCTGAGACTGAAACAGCAACTAGTTTGAAGAGCAAACAGAAGCAAAATAGACAGTGATATCCTAACCTCTCATTAACTATCTATTTATAAAAGACACTTCACTGTCAAATTTATACTTCTGTGTTGATACTACTTTTTGAATTTGCATTAAATGACATTTTGATTATAGTATTCAAATTCCTGTGCCCTTAAAACTTTGCCATTTACTGTGTTTTGTATGCAGAATCTTCCGTTTAATGTCCCCATTTCTATTTTCCTCTGGATTCCTGAGAGGCCATGCAGGAAAGGGTAGCTATTTCCACTCCTCCCCCTCCCAAAAAATCCTGTCAGGTAGAAGGAATACAGATTGTAATAACTGTATTATACACCAACTGTTTAATCCTTAGCTCTAAATTATGACAATGAACAAATGAGCCTTTTTATCACACTTTTCTTTTTTATTCAAAATCCTCTATAGTACTCATGTAAAATATAAGATTGACAGGTCTATAGACAGCAGTCCTTCATTTATCTATAGAACAGGTATAGCACAGGCAGTGATGTGAAAGCTTCCTCTATCTATAGCCTTTTCAAAATGATGGGAGACACCCAGGCCCGCTGACAGCAATTCTGGACCCCAGGGAAGAACAGTCAAGACCTAGAAAGGTCCGCTTGACACTTGGGCGGTGCTGCATCTGCGCTAGCTAGTGCCCAGTGATCTTCTGCCAGCTGCACTGCTGGTGCCCAGGGAGCTGCTGGTTGAGCTACTGGCTGCACTCTTCCGGCCTGGCCAGGGCTTCCTCATGCCTGCCAGGCAGGCTTCGCTGCCACCAGTACCATCCCGCGTGTGCCTAGGAGCCCTGAGGCCCTCCCGGGTGATTTAAAAAGGCCCGGGGCTCCCGGCTGCCATGTTCCCTCTAATTTTTCCCACCCTTGTGCGGAATGAATTTTGTTATATGCACCAATATGGAGGTGATGTGTGACATCATCTTCATAACAAAATTCATGTAGTGGGGGTGGGACCAAGGATTTTGGAGTGTGGAAGGGGGCTCAGGGCTTGGCAGAGGGTTGGGATGCAGGGGTGTGTGAGCTCCAGCTGGAGGTGTGGACTGGGGATGAGAGGCTCAGGCAGAAGTTTGGGTACGGGGTGAAGACTCTGGCTGGGAGTGTGGGCTCTGGGTTGGGGCTGGAGATGTGAGGTTTGGGGTGCAGAAAGGTGCACTGGGGCTATGGCAGGGAGGGAGGACTCCTCCCCAGCTCTCTCTCTCCACAGCAGCAACTGGGTTGGGGGGGGGGGAGGTGCCTCTCCCCAGCAGGGCAGCTCTGGGGTGGGGGCTGCAGGGAGAGGTGCCCCTCCCCTAGCCCCAGCAGGTCGGGGCTGGGCTGCCCCCACCATCCCTGGGTTCTGGCTGGGCCACCCAGCTGTGCCTGGGTTCAGGCCTAGCTGCAGCACAGTTGGGGCTGGGGGAGGGGCACCCTGGCTGTGGTAGGTCCAGGCCACCCCAGCAGATTGGGGGCCAGGCCCCAAGCAGGTTCTCTGAGCACCTGTGCAGTGCTAAATAGGCTGCTGCGTGGCTGTGCAGCTTACATGGAACTTTTCCTTGGGCCCTTTTAAATCACCCAATAGCCCCTCCCCCCCATTGGAGACACCCAATGGGACTAATCACATGGGTGACATTAAGCATGAGCATTAGTGTTTGCAATATTGGGGCTTTAGTATGCTTTTTTCCCCATTATTCTACGTTTGAATGCACAATTTTTCATGGGTAGTGAATAGCACCCAACAGATTTCACCCTTAATTGTGTCATGTTTGTTCCTCCAGATCACTGGAGACAACATTTTGGCTGTCAATGTCACTGTGCACACAAAAAAAGCATGCCTGAAAATGCAAATAAGATTCAGATATGAATATTAATCATTAAATATATTGTGATGCATGGTTAGAATGGGTTAAACATCCCGTGAAATAAATGACTCAAATTCAACCTTTAAAGATATGTGGGGAGGTAATGGTTGTGTTTTTGAGTATTCTCATATGTATGAGTAGGATCCACAATGTAATCAACAGTCCCTGTCTATCCTAGCATTTAAATGAATTGTAAACATGAAATCTCTGTATTAATCTCTTTGAAATGTATAGAAAATCACCTGTGAATGGTGGAGGAACAAGCAAATTGCCTTATGTTAATTCTATAGCTAAGTACCAGTGATGCACCTCCTTCAAAGTCATCCTAATTACCTTTTGTTCCCTGAGGAACTCCAACTTGTCAAAAGAGACATGAAATTGTATAAAAGTTCCTTGGGTCCTGGTCCTATTCACCTCAGATCTGCTTGAGGTTTCATGCAGGGGAAGCCAAAGCCACAAGGACTGAAATCCCAGCTCTGACTGGATAGCCCTGAAATATAAACATTGGACTATAACCAATGGACTATTTCTAAAAGAACTCTTTGCAACTACAAACCTCACCATCTCCGCTATGAATCTGAATCTTAAGAATTTAACTCATGTCTCTCTCAATATATATATATTGATCTTTTTAACCATACTTCCTCTCTTGTTTTTTTTCATAAATTTTAGTTTAGTTAATAAGAATTGGCTGTATGCATGTATTTGGGTAAGATCTGAAACATTCATTAACCTGGGAGGTAATGTGTCCGATCCTTTGGGATTGGTAGAACCTTTTCTTTTAATGACAAAATAAGATTTTCAGAAATCATCATATCTGACTTAGGTACCTGGATGGAGGCCTGAGGCTGGATTGCTTTAAGTTGTTTGGACTTCTGAGTAACCAGTAAGGTAATAAAGAAGCTGTTTTATGCTGGCTCGGTAAATCTAAGTATTGGAATATCCACCAGCTTTTTGGGGATTGTCTGCCCCATTCTTTGCCCTATTTAAGTGACCACAGCTGGCCCCCACTGGGACCCCTATCATTCATAGATTTTTATACACACACACAGATATTTCCTGGCTGAAATGTGAAGCTGTGACTTTAAAAGAGTATGAAGATAACACACCCTAGTATGTATTGTGTTAAAATATTCCATTATCTCCAAAATGTCTCCTTAGTTGAAGAACTAGATTCTGCAACACATCTGCTGAGCACTCTGGCCCCCAAACCAGCAAAGCACTTAAGCACATGCTTAACTTTCAGCCCAGGAGCAGTCCTGTTGACTTAGTGCTCTGCCAGATTGAGATCAGATTGCTCAGCATTTTTTAGGATCGAGGTCTAAATGTTTAGGAACCAATCCTGTAACAAGCTGTGCACAGGCAAACCCCTCTGCCCATGCAGAGCAATCTGAGCTCAGTGGAAACCAATGCTTTCCTACATGTATGCTCATGCAGAGCCAGCTGTAGGATTAGGGTCTAGAACTATAGAAAGGTCATTATTATGTACACAAGCTCTTTGCAGTATAGACATGCTCTGTCAGGTGGATAAAATTCAGTTATAGGGTGAGGCTGCAGTTTGAACTGACGTACCAGAGCTAGCTTTTATTGAGCTAAACAGGTAGTGACGTAGCAAAACTGTGGCAGTGGAAACTTCAGTGTGCGCTGTACAAGCCTTCCCAGGAGCTTCGGTAATTATTTGCAGGGCGAGCCTATGCTGAAGCACACTCTGCCATGGCTTCGCTACCCGAGATCCCTGCATTAGAACTAGATCAGGTAAGTCACACACTGTGACTGCAGTATAGAAATACACTCAGAATTCATAGAATTGTTCACTTTTCCAGTGAATAATGTGTGCACCCTTCTGGCTACTTGTTCTGAAGACACTGAAAATGATTAATTTGGAATGTGTCTTGACTAGTATGGAAATGAAGCAAAAAATAAGAAGTAAAAACAAAAAAAAGACAGACAAAGCAATTACATCACATTAAAGCTTTTGGAGGGTACAAATCATTTATGAAATATATAATTATGTTTCATTTTGTGAATCCATGCTAACAATATAAGTATTGTTTAAACAGCAATTAAATTGTGAAACTAACTTTGGAATTTTTTTAAATCCTCTTTGTTTTAGCTTCTGTCATACACAACTTATCACAATCTTTTTTTAAGGCATTCTAATTTCGAGCACCTTATTTGCATAATAAGAAAAAAAACTCAGAGGCCTTGATTGACATAATATTATGTTTGCTATTAAAATAAATATGCAGTGTTAAATTACTTAAGACTTGAACATTTCTGCAGAAACATGAAAGCTAAATAAATGTAACTTACAGATGTCATTTTTAAAGGCCGTAATTAAGACTTAAAAATCAATGCCTTTTTCGAAGTACTGTGTTATTAATTTATTATTATTAGAGAACCCTCTGTTACAAATAGGTCTGTCAAGGTTCCTCCCCCACTCTGAACTCTAGGTTACAGATGTGGGGACCTGCATGAAAAACCTCCTAAGCTTATCTTTACCAGCTTAGGTCAAAACTCCCCCAAGGTACAAAATATTCCACCCGTTGTCCTTGGATTGGCCGCTACCACAACCAAACTAATACTGGTTACTGGGGAAGAGCTGTTTGGACGCGTCTTTCCCCCCCAAACTACTTCCCAAAACCTTGCACCCCACTTCCTGGACAAGGTTTGGTAAAAAGCCTCACCAATTTGCCTAGGTGACTACAGACCCAGACCCTTGGATCTTAAGAACAATGAACAATCCTCCCAACACTTGCACCCCCCCTTTCCTGGGAAATGTTGGATAAAAAGCCTCACCAATTTGCATAGGTGACCACAGATCCAAACCCTTGGATCTGAGAACAATGAAAAAGCATTCAGATTTCTTACAAGAAGACTTTTAATAAAAATAGAAGTAAATAGAAATAAAGAAATCCCCCCTGTAAAATCAGGATGGTAGATATCTTACAGTGTAATTAGATTCACAAACATAGAGAACCCCTCTAGGCAAAACCTTAAGTTACAAAAAAGATACAGACAGAAATAGTTATTCTATTCATCACAATTCTTTTCTTAGCCATTTAAAGAAATCATAATCTAACACATACCTAGCTAGATTACTTACTAAAAGTTCTAAGACTCCATTCCTGGTCTATCCCCGGCAGAAACCAGCATAAGACAGACACACAGACCCTTTGTTTCTCTCCCTCCTCCCAGCTTTTGAAAGTATCTTGTCTCCTCATTGGTCATTTTTGTCAGGTGCCAGTGAGGTTACCTTTAGCTTCTTAACCCTTTACAGGTGAGAGGAGCTTTCCCCTGGCCAGGAGAGATTTCAAAGGGGTTTACCCTTCCCTTTATTTTTTTGACACGCCCCCCAAATCTCAGCTAGGGTGAAACACTGGCTGGGATTTCTTCCTGGAGCTCTAGGAAAAACAGAATTAATAAGACACATGCATCTCTAAATATACTACCAAGTAATGAAGACTAACAATATTTTCCACATCTCAAGGACAATTTTAACCAGTTGATTCTGGGAAACTTTCACGGGACAGTGCATCAGCCACTTTCTTAGAAGCTCCTGAGATGTGTTGGATATCGAAATCAAAATCTTGGAGAGCTAAACTCCACCAAAGAAGTTTTTTGTTTCCTTGACGGTGTGAAGCCACTTCAGTGCAGCATGGTCAGTTTGCAGGTGGAAACACCATCCCCAAACATATGGGCGTAGCTTTTCCAGAGCGTAGACAATGGCGTAACATTCTTTTTCAGTGACTGACCAGTTGCTTTCCCTCTCAGACAGTTTTTTGCTGAGAAACACTACAGGGTGGAATTCTTGATCAGGTTCTTTCTGCATTAAAACTGTTCCCACACCACGCTCAGACACATCTATGGTTACTAGAAACGGTTTGTCAAAGTCTGGGGCCCTTAGTACAGGGTCAGACATGAGTGTCGCTTTAAGCTTGTTAAAGGCCTTCTGACACTTTCCGGTCCACTGAACAGCATTTGGCTGTTTCTTTTTGGTTAGGTCTGTCAGTGGGGCGGCGATTTGGCTGTAGTGCGGTACAAATCGTCTGTAATAACCGGCCAAGCCTAAGAAGGATTGAACCTGTTTCTTTGACTTTGGGACAGGCCACTTTTGGATAGCATCCACTTTGGCCTGTAGGGGGCTGATAGTTCCTTGACCCACCTGGTGTCCAAGGTAAGTCACTCTGTTTAGGCCTATTGGATACTTCTTAGCCTTAACAGTTAGTCCTGCCTCCCTTATGCGCTCAAGGACTTTTTGTAGATATTCCAGGTGGTCGCCCAGGAATCTGAAAATATGGCCACATCGTCAAGGTAGGCGACTGCATATTCTCCTAATCCCGCTGGGAGACCATCTACAAGTCTTTGGAAAGTGGCGGGTGCATTTCGCAGCCCGAAAGGGAGTACATTAAATTCATACAGCCCGAGATGTGTGGTGAAGGCTGACCTTTCCTTGGCCTATTCATCTAGCGGAACCTGCCAGTACCCCTTGGTTAAGTCCAAGGTAGAGATGAACTGGGCCTGTCCCAGTTTCTCTAATAGTTCATCTGTGCGTGGCATTGGATAGTTGTCTGGCCGAGTTACAGCATTTAGCTTACGGTAGCCCACACAAACATATTTCCCCATCTGGTTTGGGAACTAGAACCACTGGAGATGCCCATGCACTTTCAGAGGGGCGGATTACACCCATCTGTAACATATCCTGGATCTCCCGTTCTATAGTTTTAGCTTGAGGAGACACCCGGTAAGGGTGGACCCTAATTGGGTGAGCATTACCTGTGTCAATGGAGTGGTATGCCCGTTCAGTCAGTCCTGGGGTGGCTGAGAACGTTGGCGCATAGCTAGTGCACAGCTCCTGGATCTGCTGTCGCTGCATGCGCCCAAGGGTCATGGAGAGGTTCACCTCTTCCACACCACCACCACATTTCCCTTCGTAGTAGACACCTTCGGGCCACTCAGCGTCGTCTCCTCCCTGGGCTGTAAACTGACAAACCTTTAATTCTCTGGAATAAAAGGGCTTTAGAGAATTAATATGGTACACCTTAGGCTTTCGGTTGGAGGTGGGGAATGCTATGAGATAATTAACAGCTCCCAGGCGCTCCTGGACCATGAATGGCCCTTCCCACGATGCTTCCATTTTATGGGCCTGGAGCGCCTTTAAGACCATGACCTGGTCCCCTACTTTGAAGGAACGCTCTCTGGCATGTTTATCATACCAGTCTTTTTGCTCTTTTTGAGCATCCTGTAAGTTTTCTTTAGCAAGGGCTAAAGAGGTTCGGAGGGTGTTTTGTAGGTTGGTTACAAAGTCCAGAATGTTAGTTCCTGGAGAAGGTGTAAATCCCTCCCATTGCTGCTTCACCAACTGCAGTGGCCCCTTAACCTCACGGCCATATACAAGTTCAAATGGGGAAAACCCTAAACTGGGGTGTGGTACAGCTCTGTAGACAAAGAGAAACTGCTGCAACACTAGGTTCCAATCATTAGAGTGCTTATTTACGAATGTACGTATCATGGCCCCCAAAGTTCCATTAAACTTCTCCACCATGCCATTTGTTTGATGATGGTAAGGAGTGGCAACCAAGTGATTTACCCCATGAGATTCCCAAAGGTTTTCCATAGTTCCTGCCAGGAAATTAGTCCCTGCATCTGTGAGGATGTCGGAGGGCCAATCTACCCTGGCAAAAATGTCTGCTAGTGCCTGGCACACACTTTTAGCCCTAGTGTTGCTACTGCTTCCAGCCATCGAGTGGCAAAATCCATGAAAGTCAGTATGTACTGCTTTCCTCTGGCTGTCCTTTTTGGAAAAGGACCCAGAATATCCACAGCTACTCGCTGAAATGGCACTTCAACGATGGGGAGTGGCTGGAGAGGGGCTTTGACCTGGTCTTGGGGTTTTCCCACTCTTTGGCACACCTCACAAGACTGGACATAGGTAGAAACATCCTTGCCCATTCCCTCCCAGTGGAATGACCCCCCAAACGGTCTTTGGTCCTGTTCACCCCAGCATGGCCACTAGGGTGATCATGGGCTAAGCTCAAGAGCTTGGCCCGGTATTTAGTTGGAACTACCAACTGTCTCTGAGGATGCCAGTCTTCCTGGTGTCCCCCAGAAAGAGTTTCCTTGTATAAAAGTCCTCTGTCTACAACAAACCTGGATCGATTAGAAGAGCTGAGAGGCGGTGGGTTGCTCCGTGCCGCCGTCCAAGCTCTCTGGAGGCTTTCATCTGCTTCCTGTTCGGTCTGGAACTGTTCCCTTGATGCTGGAGACATCAGTTCCTCATTGGATTGTGGACCTAGGCTTGGTCCCTCTGGAAGCGATATAGGGGATGGAGCTGTTTCTGTTGACTGTGAAGTGCTCTCCGCTGGTGCACTATGTTGGGATTCAGGCTCCAGCTGAGCCTCTTGTGTCGGGTTATCGGCTGCTGCCAGTTCAGGTTCGGTGGGGCCCTCTGGTGTTGAGGTTGCAAGTACTGGATTCAGTGCTGACACGGGTCTGGTGTTGATTGTTCGGCTGGTTCCAGTTCTGGGACTGGTTCCGTCTGGGTCTCTGGGACTGGATCCACTACTGCTGTTGCAGACATTGGCCTGGGGTCCGGGTCCATCACCTCTGACTGGGTCCTGATAGAAATTTCCGGAACAGAGCTAGGCCTCATGGCTTGTTTAGCCTGGCTGCGGGTGACCATTCCCACACTCTTGGCCTGCTTCACATGATTGGCCAAGTCTTCTCCCAACAGCATGGGGATGGGATAATCATCATAGACTGCAAAAGTCCTCATTCCTGACCAGCCCTTGTGCTGGACAGGCAACTTGGCTGTAGGCAAATCGAAAGATTTGGACTTGAAGGGTTGAATAGTCACTTGGATCTCCCGGTTGATTAAATTGGGGTCCACTAAGGAAGCATGGATAGCTGACACTTGTGCTCCGGTGTCCCTCCACGCGGTGACCTTCTTCCTGCCCACACTCACAGTTTCCCTCTGCTCCAAGGGTATCTGGGAGGTATCTGGGCCTGTGGACTTCTGGTGTGATTCCGGTGCAATGAACTGTAATCTGTTGGGGTTCTTGGGGCAGTTGGCCTTTACATGCCCCAGCTCATTACATTTAAAACATTGTCCAGCTGACGGGTCACTGGGGCGAGGTGGGTTGCTGGAGAATGGGGTGGTGGGACAATAAGGGGTCTGGAGGGTTCTTTGGGAGGTAGGTGGGGCCTTGGGCGGCCCCCAGTAATAGGGTGTGGTCTAGGGTGGTCCCTTCTGGTCTCCGCTCCAACTGCAACCAGTTTTCTTCTTCTCTGCCACCTCCACCCATCTGGCTCCAATCTCTCCTGCCTCGATTACAGTTTTGGGTTTCCCATCTAGGATGTATCTTTCTATTTCCTCAGGAACACCCTCTAAGAATTGTTCCATTTGCATTAGGAAGGGCAAATTTACTGGAGATTCAACACTTGCTCCTGATATCCAGGCATCCCAATGTTTCACAATGTGGTAGGCATGTCAGATAAATGACACGTCTGGTTTCCACCTTAGGGCTCTGAACCTCCGACGAGACTGCTCGGGTGTTATCCCCATTCTGACTCTCACCTTGGATTTAAACAGTTCATACTTGTTCATGTGTTCTTTGGCATTTCAGCTGCCACCTCAGCTAAGGGTCCACTGAGCTGTGGCCTCAGCTCTACCATGTATTGGTCAGTAGAGTTGTTGTACCCAAGGCAGGCCCTTTCGAAGTTTTCTAGGAAGGCCTCAGTATCATCGCCTGCCTTGTAGGTGGGGAAATTTCTGGGATGGGAAGTGGTACTTGGAGAAGGATTACTAGGGTTTGTTGGGATATTCTGCTGAGCCTTTATCTTCATCTCCTCCACATACTTCCTCTCTTTTTCCTTCTCCTCCAGTTCTTTGTCCCTTGCTTCCATAGCTCTCCTGTGAGCAGCCGCTTGGTGGTGTTCTGCTTCTCTTGCTGCCTCCCTTTCTTGTTTCTTCTTCAGCCGCATGAGTTCTATCTTTCATGTTCCCTTTGTCTTTCCGCAGCCTGAAATTTGGCTAATTCCAGCTGTAGTCGAGCTGCGGATTTTGTCATTCTAACCTTTCTGTTTTTAACTAACTTTACACCCGAGGTTTAGAAATAAACAAACAAAACTTGGCTGTAAAATTTTGCTGTGCTGTAATAGAATACCTATTCTCTGATAGTGATTGTCAGCCTACAGAAAAAGACAATTCCCTTGTCTCTGCTCTGGGCCCAAATTAAAGCAAAACACCTCCAACTACTTGGAAACCTGCTTACCCAGCCCAAAGAAAAAGCAAATGGGTAGAACACACACCCCCCTATTTACTTTTAGGAAAAAAAAACTCTGGGTTGGAAGACTGTGAATTTCCCTGCAGGAGTTAAGTACCCTGCCTCCAGGCAAAGAAAACCTGCAATTCACAAAGATAATCCCCTTTTGTCTCTGCTTGGCCACAAAGCAGAAAAAAAACAAGCTGCTTTCAGTTTCAGCTGCTTTCTGGACTTCCTTTCCAAAGGAAAAAAAAATTCCTTTTTAAAATCTGTATTTCGAGTTCAAAAAATCTCAACTGGATCTCAAAATGATTTCAGGTTAATCCCACCACTATGCCACCATGTCAAGGTTCATCCCCCACTCTGAACTCTAGGGTACAGATGTGGGGACCTGCATGAAAAACCTCCTAAGCTTATCTTTACCAGCTTAGGTCAAAACTTCCCCAAGGTACCAAATATTCCACCTGTTGTCCTTGGATTGGCCACTACCACCACCAAACTAATACTGGTTACTGGGGAAGAGCTGTTTGGACGTTTCTTTCCCCCCAAACTACTTCCCAAAACCTTGCACCCCACTTCCTGGACAAGGTTTGGTAAAAAGCCTCACCAATTTGCCTAGGTGACTACAGACCCAGACCCTTGGATCTGAGAACAATGAAAAAGCATTAAGTTTTCTTACAGGAAGACTTTTAATAAAAATAGAAGTAAATAGAAATAAAGAAATCCCCCCTGTAAAATCAGGATGGTAGGTATCTTACAGGGTAATTATATTCAAAAAACATAGAGAACCCCTCTAGGCAAAACCTTAAGTTACAAAAAAGATACAGACAGAAATAGTTATTCTATTCAGCACAATTCTTTTCTCAGCCATTTAAAGAAATCATAATCTAACACGTACCTAGCTAGATTACTTACTAAAAGTTCTAAGACTCCATTCCTGGTCTATCCCCGGCAGAAACTAGCATAAGACAGACACACAGACCCTTTGTTTCTCCCCCTCCTCCCAGCTTTTGACAGTATCTTGTCTCCTCATTGGTCATTTTTGTCAGGTGCCAGCGAGGTTACCTTTAGCTTCTTAACCCTTTACAGGTGAAAGGAGATTTCCTCTGGCCAGGAGGGATTTCAAAGGGGTTTACCCTTCCCTTTATTTTTATGACAAGGTCTTATTAGGAATAACTTTTATAGATCACATTTTTGTTCTCAATGGTCAGACTGAACTTTGGAAGTTTGTATGTCTAGTAGTAGTTTCATGAGAGTTTAGAAATGCAGAAGAATCTTCCATTGCATGTTCCTGCACATCTAAAATCATTCCAGTCACACATTCAGATGAACAAACAATTACTGCACATCACAGCTTCTGTAAAAGAACTGTATCACAGCTAACAGCACAGCAATTCTTGCAAGATTTAACTGCCAATACATTCAGTTAAACAAAACTTTTATTTACTGGAGAGTCCCAATAATAATATATCCATTTTATTACTGGGTGATGGGGAAATGTTTGATTTAAACATTCTCTTAAGAATCACGGCTGCCCAGGTCCTATTCAACATATATTGGTAAAAAGTGCACTAGATTTTTTTTAATCAAACTAGATAATACATTTTGGACATCACATAAAAGATGAACATTTAAATTTATGGCACTCAAATATGATCATAATATAGGTGCATTTCCTATATAAGAATAAATGTTAGAAGAGAAATTTTTTTAAAGAGTTGCGACTGAAAGATTTTGATATTTTAAGAGCCAAAATACAAACCTATCTTTTTTTCTCTTGTAAAAACACATTCGTGTTTTTTACATAATTTGAGTTCCTGTTACAATAACACTAAAATTTCTTCACATGACTGACAACCATGAAATTCTAACTGACACTCCTAGAACTCTCTGTCATCCATTTTCCTTCAGTCCAGTTGCATATAAGTATTTGTCTTTCAGTGTCTCAATATGAATAAATTTAGGCATCTAACTAATGGATCATTCTTGACATCTATTCACCTTGAGCAGTGTATATGTTTTGTTTTTAAATAAAAGATAAGATTTAAGTCAAAGTTAAGGGACAGTCTTATTTGCTGCACTGAAACGTTAATGTGGTAACAGTGGAAGATAAGTACAATGTGTGAAGATTCACAAAGATGTCCTTAGGCAGGGCAAGGATGGCATTTGCAAGTAGCAATGCTGAATTATATCAAGGCACATCGAGGACAGTTCAGCAGTGGTAGATCGGGTGGTAGATTACTACAACATGCACTACACACTCCAGAGCTCCTACAAAGCACAGTCACTATACTACTCTTAGTGTACAATATACTCCCAACTCGCCAAACTCCATTGTTTGGTGTGGAAGTGGAGACATGTCCCCATATACTCCCTGTTTAGACGGGACTAGCTTCACAGCCTCATTGTAGCAGTTGTACTTGAATATCACTTGCAAATGCTAAGTAGATTATGCATTCTGAAAACCTGATGCCAATACTCTGCCAAGAATATGAAAAACCCGTTAAAAGGGTTCATGATACAATGTTTGCTTTGATAATGGTTTATCTGTCAATACCCATAAAAGCGTACTTTCATTTTCCCTAAATGAGTCGAATAATGTGACTGGGTAAGTGCTGGCTGACAGTTTTGCTTGGAATCATAAATGATTTCAAGATGTGAAATAACTGTCCCGACATGGCCTATTGAGCAGAATGACAAAGAGCAAATATCTCAGTAGGATTAAATCTAATATACTGCAACATCAGTGGTATCCAAGGGAATAAGGTGAGACCACATTGTTTGAACTTCCAAGTCAAACTCTGTTAAAGCATCAGCCACCACAAGAACTTTGTTTCAAGTCCCATTCCACCCCCTGAAGCCTCTCTCTCAAACCACACCCAACTGCAACCCAGCTAAATAGGGAGCTAGTAATCAACACCATATATAGTGGATGCCCCTTTCTTCTCAAGAATGCATTAATTCAAATAGCAAGTTGAATCTCTTATTAGGTACACAGGTAGTTTCAGTGGAAGACCTTGTTGTTCCAGACTCGGTAAGAGGCTTATGTAATTTTTGTAATAATACACACTGCCTTTGCATGTCTGGTGTCTCTCCTAATCATCCTACAAATTTGTTGGGTGCTCACTTCTGAGGAAGCTAAGTGAAACAGGCAAAATTCAGGCCTGCTGTTAACTAGGGGCAACTCCATCCAGTTTAATGGGAGTTATACCCCATGTCTGAAATTGATTTAGCTGTAAGTACAGGAAAACCCTATTTATCCAGCTCTCTGCATCAACCGAACAACCAGGACTCCAGGGCCAGAAGCAGGTGATCTCTCCTGAGGCTGCTAGATCATGCTGCAGCATCACACTTTCCCATTCTCCAGATTATCCAGACTTTAGATTATCTGATCTGGCCCTGGTACCAATTAGATCAGATAAACGGGGTTCTACTATTTCCTATGAAGAACATGAGATTTTAGTGGAGCTATTTCTGCTTTCACTAAGTCAGAATTTGGCTGAATAAACTTTAGATCATATGAAAACAACACTAATGAATATGAGCTGATTCCTTTCAATGTTACATGGTTCTTATTTTCCATCAAAAAAAAGCTCACATCTAAGGTCCTGTGAATTAACTTAAGCACTAATTTTTTTTTTAATATTCTCCACTGTATGCATGTTGAAGGTAAATGTGTTGCTTAGAGCAGTCTCATTTCATTTTTGTAGATGGTGATGTTGAAACAGATAGTGGTTGGTGACAGTGTTAATGGCACAAGCAGTGTCAAAAACACCTCAGCAATAACTCAAAATAGCGTAAGGGGGAAAAAAACAGGTGATTTTTTGGCTGCTGGTGCACATCTGTTGTGAGATAAATGAGGTTATTCTCTTCCCATCTAACGTTCATATTAAAAAAAATGTTTTAATTAAGTAAATTATTTCATCCTTGCCCTGCCTAAGGACATCTTATGTAAGTAAACACAAATCCAGGATGAAGAAAAGTAGAGAAATAACTTTTGCACAAGACTAAATATTAAGATACCAGCCTTTTATAATATAAATAGAAGACATTTAATGTAAAGTATGATTTCATAAAATTTTGTGGCTTGAGACCATGACATCATGACTATGAGAATGATCTTGGTGGCTGAATCTCTCCTGCACTGAATTTTGGTGTATGGGGAGGTAAGGGTGGTTTCAAGGACTCAGCTCCAGATTCTTAAAATGGATGCCAGACCGGTTATAGGTCTGTGGTACAGCATGAATACTAGCAAGTGCAACATTACATACAGACAGTAGTTATCTTCTGTTCATCTACAGAAGGGACTATCCGGACTATGGAAAGAGCCAGGTATGTCTATGTGTATTATAGCTCAGGGCATGCTGTACAGTGTAACTAGTCCTCAACTCCATTTCATCTTACCTTGGCCCTACCTCTAGTCTCACATGAAACCCAAACCCCAGAGAGATCGACCTGATGGGTTTCTGAGGGAGAGAGCAGCATGCTTTATAACACCTCCTCTGGTTCCCCATTGTCTGGGGAACTGGAGGGGATAGTCTGGTCCTATATCTGGAAAGAGATGATTTTGTAAACTCAAACTCTTGTAGCAGAGGTCTTGCTAAGCAAAACTAGCCAGTGTAATTTGCCAAGCCAAAACTAGGCAACCATTTGGTAGATTTTCTTGTTGGTTTCTATGAATATTGATTGTAATATTGGTAGTTCAGCCAGAGAAAGTGTTCAGTCTCACTGGCAGTATTAGGCTTCATCAAATGAGTAGCAGGTAAATCTTTTTTGCTTTGTAAATTTTAATAAATGGCATTTCTACTTGTTTATCTACCTTCAAATTTTAATGAATATTTCCAATGCTAATTGCTGATTTTCTATATTTAGAGGGAATAGACACATATGGAGATAATAGCACACAGTGATATTTATGAGATGCCAATTCTCTTATAAATATAGAAATTGAGTAATTAGCACCAGAAATATTCATTGAAATTTCAATGCACTCTTTGGGAGTTTAAATTAATTGAGCTAAAGTTGATGATCCTTGTCATAAATTAATATTTTGGGGAGTGGGAACTTGACTCTCTGGAGATATGCTTTCAACTTCAGACTAATTTGAATAAGGAACATTGGCCATGATGAGCATTTCTTGTAAAAGGAAAAGGCGTCAAATGTCAATTATAGCTACTTGATAGAGACGGTAGATGTTAGCATGTTGGTCGCTTTCAATGGAGTTTTTGTTTCCCACAGTATCAGTCTAATTCATTCCCTGAGCTGTCACCAGCATAAGGGGAAATGATTTAGAACAGCAATAAGACTTTTCTCTTTTCAAGGGCAACTATGTCTAAAAGAGGATGAAGCAGCACTGGCATAGCTATAAAATATACCATGGGCATTGTTTATAATATACCAATGAATGACAGTCAGTTATATCCAGCCTGAGTGCCAAATATTATTTCAAAGACATCAAGAGGCCACAATCAGCACTTTAAGGTGCATTCTTTGCTCTCTTTGTGCTGGTCAGGCAGCACAAAAGGAGCACAAACTATACCTGCAATTCTTCTGGTGGTGATTACCTCACTGGGGAGTAGCCAAATCCTATGCTTCTCTTCTCATAGCCCTTGGTGCAGGGAGGGAGAGTGGCTGCAATGCACTGTGCTGTGGCTATCCCTACTTTGTATACAGTTCCTAAAGGACCACGCTAGTTCATACAAACTGGGGTGGTCCCTGGACTGCTTTAACCTGGGCTGGGCAGAGAATGAAGGACCTGTGCTTGGTTGGTTGTTCTTTCTTTTTTCTCCCTTTTTTGGCTACCTTGGTGATTGTGCTGGGGACCGTAACAGAGCCAATCAAACTTTCCCTGGAGCTTCCACTACCCAGCAGGGTACCAGGAATTGGAGCTGCCAGCACTGTCTCTCTCCCCTCTGTGATGCAATAGATAGACCTCAGCTCATCAACAGCTGAAGCAAGGAAGGGACAGCAGTAACTCAGATCACTGCCAAGTCATAACAGAACTGCTCTTTGGACTGCAGAGAAAGTAGAAGGAGGCACATCCGTCACGTAGTGACAAGTCTAATTTAAACACTCCAGTTCAAAAATCACAGAGCATGGCTCAGGAAACACATTCCATTCATAATCAAATACACATTTTCTCTTTATCACAGAGAATTTGCTGGGTACATTGACTTGACTCACCCTCCCGCCCACACATTCTGAAAAAGTAAATGTGCAACGTGAAATTTGAACACACACAAGTAGTAATGTATTCAATTCTCCTCTTAAATGTCCAGTCGTGATATCAAGTAAGTCTTTGACAAAAATATGATGCAATATGTTCAAAGAAATGCAATGATGTTTGTTTTAAAACATCAGTAGGCTACTACTTTTCCTTTTTTGAAAGTAGTGACATCAAACTGAAAAAAATCTCTGGTTTAAGTTTTAAAGGCACAAAACAAATTCAGGGAAATGATTCTTGAAGCAATCGCATCTTGAGTACTTCACATATACAATATATCAGTTGTGTCTGTGCTCCAGTGTTAATGGTTTAGTATTTTCCACTAAACACAAGAACAAAACAAATAACCCAGAAATCATGTCTACTAAATCATAGGTAATAAAATCATATTATTAGAGGATAAATGTTTAGATTCCTGCCTACCAAAATATGTTGAATTTATCCAAATTTTAGGGAAAATCAAATAGCAACCTGTTGGTCTGGTTAGTTCTCCCTGTACCAGTAAATATATAAATTCTTAGAGGATTTTGCCCTTGGAGTTGAATAAAGTATTCTGCTTGTATAAATATAGATATATACTTTATTCGACTCCAAGAGCAAAATACTTTAAGAATTACAAGGCAGCTCTCAACTACAGTAATCAGCTCTCTCTTACATACCTGGAACTTCCATTGAGCTCAACATGAGATCCATGCATGATGAGACTATCCAACTAGAGATCCACCATGCATAACTCAGGAGGGAAATTTTGTCTTCTCTTTGCTTATCTTTCTAGTTTTTATAAGGTGCGTACCCTTGTGTGCACATGCTTTATGAAAGGTAATGTGGCTACAGATTAGCAAGCCACTAATAATGGACACCTCTAACCATAACAAATGTAATTACCTTTAAGGACCAGCTTTCTGTCTCAGATGTTTTAAGCAGTTAGTGCATTGTATCCTACAGATGAATAATTACTTGGGCAGTATTCCTAATTTCACACTCCAAGAACAGGCACAGCTGCTTTACATGGACATGAGAATTTTTCTCTCTTCTTATCTCATCCATTATTCCAATACAATTATCCTTATCTATTACAGTCATTTATTTTAAAGGCCAAGTCTAAAGACTGGTTATGGTTTGACTGCATTATTAAAAATAATTAAAACAATCCATATAACATACTAATTTTTTATGAGACAATATTTACAAAAGTTAAAATTAAAAACATAAATTAATCACTTCTTGAGCTGTTTCATTAACTATGCAAAAGTGCAATAAGTCATAATGTGATTATTTATGCTAAACAGCTTTGGTTTTATAAGTAGCTCATTAAGTGATTTCTTATCTAAGTTAAATGTCTGGGAGCTTATATTTTCATTAATGTTATGTGTTCACATAAACAAATTCATACCTAAATTTCTATTAATCAGTTTTAAATAGATTTTATGAGAAAAAAAAACAGCTATCTGAAAGAGCTAATTTGTTTTAGTATCAAACCATTACATTTTAACTGATGAATTCTGCTGTCCATAAAGAATGATGGGTTAATAAGCTTTAAAAATATGTGCACCTGACTAGTGAATAATCAAAACTGTGTTAAGAGTTCCTGTCATTCTAACTGGATCTGAATGCCAAGATTGATCTTTTAATTAAGATGAAAGCAACAGGACATATTTCAAGCTCTATATCTATTTTCTGGTGTTGAATATCATGGACACTGGTAAAGAACCACAGCAAGGCTAAATCTACATCTGGAGCTGGGAATGATAATTCAAGAAGTCATTCAGGCCAGCTTTCTAAAATTAGTAAAAAGAAAAGGAGTACTTGTGGCACCTTAGAGACTAACCAATTTATTTGAGCATGAACTTTCGTGAGCTACAGCTCACTTCCACGGATGCATGCCGTGGCAGTTTCCACGGCATGCATCCGATGAAAGTGAGCTGTAGCTCACGAAAGCTCATACTCAAATTGGTTAGTCTCTAAGGTGCCACAAGTACTCCTTTGTATTCGCAAAAAGAAGACTAACACGGCTGTTACTCTGAAACCTAAAATTAGTAGTGTAGCTGTGGTGTCACAGGCAGTGGAAAGCAGCACCATGGGCTAGTCACCCCAAGTACAAATCCACCTTGACCCCATGGATTCAGTTTTGGGGCAGCTAGTCCATGGCACCATTACTATTTTTAGTGAACTAGCTTGACAAGAGCTAGCCTGAGCATGTCTACTCAAGGTAAGAATCACACCTCCAGCTCCAAATGGATGTGCGGCTTAAGAGTCACTTTCCTCAGACACTGACCAAGGAACTTTATCAGCGTAAGGAAAATATCGTCCCTCACTTCAGTGAAGAGTTTGCTACAAATGTAAAATAATAATAATAAATCTTACACAGAGGACCTGACCTGTGCCAAAAATCATGTGATATTTACATGTAGAATTAATGCTGAAGTACTGCTTGCTCATATATCAGAGGGGTAGCCATATTAGTTTGTATCCACAAAAACAATGAGGAGTCTGGTGGCATCTTAAAGACTAACAGACTTATGGCAAAATAAGATTTTGTGGGTAAAAACTCATTTCTCCATGCATCTGAAGAAGTGGGGTTTTTAACCATGAAAGCTTAAGCCCAAATAAATGTTAGTCTTTAAGGTGTCACCAGACTCCTCATTGTTGCCATGTGAACAAACAAAAACAATAACAAAATACAGTATTTGAAAGCAGCTTAATAGGCTAAACAAAACCAATATGATAAAATATTTTCCTGTCACAAAAATGTGTCATAACATCTCAGCCAGACACATTGAACATGCAGATATTTAACTGATCCCATTCAAAGATAATAGAAACAAGAAAATTCCCTCCTCTACAGGGTTAAGCTAAAAGTGCAATATTATGCAGAGTTCACCAGATTAAATATAGCATGCATCATACCCATTCATGCTGTAGTATTATTGCTGAACAGCCAAACAGTCCCCATGAGCCCTTAGGAGGATTCTAGAGAAGTCGCTTCGGAGAGGAATTTTTAGTAAACAACTTTAGAGAAAAGGCAACGAGTCCAATAGACACACAGGCTATTCATAAGCACATGCAAACAACTAGATTAAAAGAACATTAAGGTTCAAAGTCAAGCACTCAAGCATTAGGAGATGAGGCTTTAATTAATCTCTCTTGTGTGTGTATGTTATGTGCCTCCCAAATTAAGGAATATTGTGCTTCAATTCCACATCTGTGAAATGGGGATAATAATCCATCCTCATACCACAAGAATGTTCTGCACTGCACTGCACTGCACGAGCCATGTGGGCTGCTGCCTGGCCCTGGGCACAAGCCCTGTTGCTGCTGCTGCTGCTCCCCCGACTCCTGGCCCTGGGGCTCCCGCTGCTGCCTGGTGGTCCCCGGCTGCTCTGCTGGGCCTGGGCTGCGTCCTGCTGCTTGGGCTGCTCCGAGCCACTCTCCCCATGAGTACCCATCACCCTGCCCACAGCCAGCCCCTGCCCTGCCAACAGCCAGTCCGTGCCTCCAGATACCCCCACACCCCCTGCCTGCAGCCAGCCCCTGCCACATGCACCCATGCCCTGCCCGCAGCCAGCCCCTGCCCTGTCTCCAGCCAGCCCCTCACCCCCTGCCCTGCCCACAGCCAGCCTGTCTCCAGCCACCACCACATCCCCTGCCTGCAGCCAGCCCCTGCCGCACGCACCCTCTGCCCTGCCTCCAGCCAGCCCTGTACCCCCTGCCTCCAGGTAGCCCTGCCCCATGCCCCTGTCTGTAGCTGGCCCCCTTGTCCACTGGTGCCCTGCAGTCCCCAGGGCAGTAACCCTGCACACCTGCTTCAATGAGGGGGGCAGAGAGCAGCTGGGACCCACACATGTGCACACCCTAGGGTGACCAGACAGCAAGTGTGAAAAATCAGGACAGGGGGTGGGGAATAATAGGAGCCTATATAAGAAAAAGACCCCAAAATTGGGACTGTCCCTATAAAATCGGGACTCTGGTCACCCTAGCACACCCCCAGGGAGTGGTGGGGACCCACACATGTGAAATGGAGCTCATTTCTAGTTCAGGCCCATCTTTTTAAAAAGGAACTTTAGGTGGGGTTAACACACACCCATATTTTCCTGACAGGTCAGGCTTTTTGGTTTGTAAATTGCCGCCTGGGAGGAATTTCTAAAATTTAAAATACGGACGTATGGTAACCCTGTTGGTACAAAAAATACATACTGGGGCACATCCCTTAAATCAGAACTTTTAATAGGGAACCGGTTGTTAAGATTTTGGCAGCTCATTGCTGGTTATAGACAATTGAAAATAGGATCGTATGTTGGGCAACCTTATCTAAAGACATTACTGCCAATTTCAGCTGTACTAAACATAGTATCTTAAACAGTGGAAGATACAGTTTTCTCTCAAGTATATCTTTATTTGGGAATTTGTGCCAAATCCTGAAGTTCCAAGTCAAAGGGAATTCAAAAAGGGTTTTGACTGACTAAGAAAAGTAAGATTTGGCCATGCAAACAGGAATCTGCTCTGTTCCAATATTTTCCACCAGTAGGTGCCACTAACAATTCAGCAAGAACAGTGTTATTTAAATTATAAATAGCAGTGAAGTGGCCAATATTGTCCTAAGTGCAGCCCAAACTCCAGCACCATCTTCTAGTAACACGAGGTGGCACGGGGGGGCCAAGCTGGCTCAGTCCTATGCCTCTGGCTAGAGTGAAAGGACAAGCCCAAGCAGCCCTAGCACAGAATGGGGAGCTGGTGCAGAAAAGCACCAACCCAGCTCAACAATTCAACTACCTGGCTCAGGATAAGATCTGGTAAGGCCAGGCCTCCACCCACACTAATTCACCTGAATCCAGCCCCTAAACTCTCCCTCCCCTGTCTAACCCAATCACCTCCCCGCAAACCACTCTATCCCATGCTAGGGTTGCCAGGTGTCTGGTTTCCCCCCAGAACACCCAGTCGAAAAGGACCTGAGTGGCTCTGGTTAGTACTGACTGGGCCGTTAGAAGTCTGGTCGGCAGGGCAGTGGGGCTAAGGCAGGCTCCCTGCCTTACCTGGCTCTGCACAGCTCCTGGAAGTGACCCGCATCTCCCTGCGGCGCCTAAACGTAGGGGTGATCAGGCAAGTTCTGTGCATTTCCCCCACCCTGAGAGCCAGCTCCACAGCTCCCATTGGCCAGGAACAGGGCCGGCTCTAGGCACCAGCAAAACAAGCTGGTGCTTGGGGCGGCACATTTCTAGGGGTGGCCTTCCGGTGCCGGCCATGCTGCCCCTAGAAATGTGCCCCCACCGCCCCAGCTCACTTCCGCTCCCCCTCCACCTGGTCCCCTGAGCGTGCCACCACTGATCCGCTTCTCCCCCCTCCCTCCCAGGCTTGCCGCACGAAACAGCTGTTTTGGGGATTTGGGGAAAGGGTTGGGAGGGGCGGAGTTGGGGGGGAGCCGGGGGTAGGGGAGGCATGGAAAAAAAGCGGGGGCAGACAAATTTTTTTTTGCTTGGGGTGGCAAAAATCCTAGAGCTGGCCCCACCATGGGGACGCATATGCCAGCCGCTTCTGGGAGGAGTGTGGAGCCAGGGTAGGCAGGGAGCCTTCCTTAACCCTGCTGCACTGCCAAGTGGGAGCCGCTTGAGGTAAGTGCTGCCTGGCCGGAGCGTGCACCCCCAACCCCCTACCCCAGGTTTGAACCCCCTTGTGCACCCTAATTCCCTGACAAAGCCTGCAACCCACCCCCCTCCCCCAGCCCTGAACCCCTTCCTGCACCCAACTCCCTCCTGGAGCCCACACCCCTCCCCTCTCCACCCCTGCCCCAGCCCTGAGCCTGCTCCCACACTCCAAACCCTTGGCCCCAGTTTTGAGCCCCCTATCATACCCCAATTCCTCATTCCCTGCCCCACCCCAGAGCCCGCACCCCCAGCTGGAGCCCTCACCTGCACCCCAACCCCCTACCCCAGTCCAGTGAAAGTGAGCGAGGGTGGGGGAAAGCAAGCAATGGAGGGAGGGCGGCTGGAGTCAGAGGGACCAGGCCTCAGATAAAGAAGGGTAGGGGAAAGGATGTTCAGTTTTGTGCAATTAGAAAGTTGGCAACCTTAACTCCACCCCCATATCCCTTGCCCCTAAACTGCACCTCCCACCCCCCTGGGGTACAAAGGCCAATCCCAACTCCAGTCACACCTCGCTCTGCAGAACAGAAGACCCCCATCCTGACACCCCAATCTTGTAACAGCTCCCCCACACAAACCCCTCACATCCACCCCATCGCTAACCCCAATCCCACATAGCACAGCTCATGGCCCCAATTCTGCAGACACAGCTCAGGTACCCACTTTTCTCCTTCTTCCTCCTCAAACACATTCCAATGGTTGCCCCTCACTTCTCCATGATTGTCCCCAGGCTCCCCATCCTCATGTCCTTTCCCAGTCCACTGCTCATTTTCATCACTACTTCCACTTACCTACCCACCCCCATCTCACTGTTTGTATGCAGAATGGCTATTTTGCTTAGCTTGCAAAGCTTATACTATTCAGTACAGTTTCAGGAAACATTCAGTGAATGTTTTCTCACACATCTATGCTGGAGATCCCAAGTGGCACCCCTATTGGAGAGGCGAGCAGAGGGGAAGGAATCCTCCCTCTAGGCAGAGAAGTATCAGCAGAGAAGCCTTGAGGTTGCTTCTGCAGCCTCTTCTTGTCTGTGGTGTGAACAAACGTTGAAGTCACAGAGATAGGAGGTCCACTAAACACATCCTAGCAGTGTATTGTGGGGACAGAACCCCTCTACATGCTACCCAAATGCTGTCCCTCACCTTTTGCAGTGGAACTGCCCTGGTTCCATTGTGTCCAGTGTCCTCCACACCTATAGAATGTGTACAGCAAGATTTAGACCCAAGTATTATACAGTAGTATAGAAATTAGATTCATCCCAAACCCATTACATGGGATCACCTGATCATCCGATGGTGAAGTTGAACAAAGGGGGTTTAAAGTTACCTTATCTGGGCTGCTGAAGATTCCTCCAGTTCAGGAAACCCCCCTGCTTTATATTTCAAGGTCCTCCAACTCCAGTATTTGGGGCATACTGGGAAAGGGAAGGAACAAAGTGCTCCAGTAATCCTATGCCATAGAATAATCCACAGGGGAACCTGACAGCTGGAATAAGTTAGAGTAGCCAGCGGGTTGTTCCAATTTACACTCAGAGCCAATAGTTCAGCCGCTGGTGAACCCCAAAGAGAACATGGAAAGGTGGCAAAGAGATCATTTGCTTATAATTTGCTCATTCTCCGCTAAGCATGAGAATCCAGCCTCCCCCAAGACAACTTTTTTAGAAAGAATTTGTTGAAAAAGTGTTTTAGCATCCATCAGAATATTTTTTAAAGTAATTGGATGTTGGCAGCTTTTTCCACTCCTGGGCTTGCAACTCCCCTCTCCTCCCCCCAAACTGTTCTATGGTTAGATAGAAATTTATTGAATTTACTGTTTGGTTTGGAAAATTATTTTGGCTTTTGTGAACTTTCAGATAGTCCCTATGTCTGCTCTGAGAAGAACAGAGCTGTGCAGCAGATAGTAAAGTTTTATCTTCACAGTTGGCCCCACCAATTTTTCTAGGATGTGCAAGAAAACAAATATCTAGAGCAGTGGTTCTCAAACTTTTTTCCCCCGTGGACCACTTAATGATCTTTCCAAATGTTGTTTGTACTGTTAGCTAACTATTGTAAAGCACTTTGGATAAAAGTGCTATATAAAAAAACTTAATAATAATAAATGTGTTTTTGTTCTACAAATAAAAGCACACCATCCATTTTTTTTTAATATCAGTAGTCTTACCTTTCTAATCCAGTGGATGTACACTCTCTCTCCCACCATGGCAGCCCCCAAGTTGGGGCTGGGAAGGAGGAGGGTCTCCTCCCCTGATGCAGTGGCCACTGAGCTGATCTGGGAAGCGGGGGAGGTCTCTCCCTCTGTCTTCTGCCGCAGAAGCCCCCAATCTGAAGCTGGAATGAGGGGGGTGTCTCTCCCTCTCTCCCATGCCATGGCAGCTCCCTGAGCTGGAGCTGGGAAGGAGGGGGGTCTCTTCCCCCACCACAGCAGCCACAGAGCTGAGGCTGGGACGGAGGGCCACCTCTCCCTGGCAGCTGCAGCCCTGGAGCTGGGGAAAGTCACCTCTTTCTCTGGCAGCCCTGCATATCCCAAATTCCACACCCCCTCTTCTCACCCCACTTCCCCCTATTCGCCCCAAGGTCACCACCTCACCTTACATGCACATCTTCTCCAGGATCCAGGCACCTAATTAGTGGAGCCACGCCTGTGCAGCTCCACTAATTTGGTGGGTGGCCCTTCATTCCCCAGGTGTGCACCTTAGAGGGAACTATCTGTGGATCACCCAAATGGAGCTTGTGGACCACAGTTTGAGAACCCCTGATCTAGAGTATGTCACTTACTTGACAAATTAGTGGACTCACTATTTGAAATGTCTCTTCTCTAGCATTTGCCTCCTCTGCACCACACAACCTCTCTCATACATCTTAATCCCTGACACTTCACACCGCCCCCACAGCACTGGTATTGCACGTCTGTGGCTTGCTCTGAACCTACACACACACACACAGAGTGCCGCCTTATTGCCCACTACCATGTAAGCTTCTGTTCTCTCCCCTTTTCCCTCCTCCAACCAAAAAGGTCCTTTCTCCACGTTCATGGCCCAGCAATCTCCTGTTCCCCTCCTGCTTCACTTTTCTACACATTCCTGTGCCCTCAGAGCTACTCCCCTGCAATTCTCCATCCAGCTTATGATCCTGCAGCACCTGTGCTCCCAGCTCTTTCATTTGCAAACCCTGCTATCCAAAATCTAGCTCTTGTTCTTGCTCCCTTACTGCACTCTGCTCCTGTTTTCCTCTGTTCCAACTCCTGCTCCGATCACCCCATTAAATAAGCTCCTGTTCCCCAGCTTCTACTACTCCATTGCCCAACATATGGTTTCTGCCTTCTATGCCCCATGGCTATTTTTCAAATCATAGAACTGTGGGACTGGAGGGGACCTCGCAAGGGCATCTAGTCCACACCCCCGCACTCATGGCAGGCATCCCTGACAGGCGTTTGTCTAATCTGCTCTTAAAAACCTCCAATGATAGAGATTCCACCACTTTCCTAAGCAATGTATTTGAATGCTAAACTACCCTGGCAGTTAGGGAGTTTTTCCTAATGTTCAACCTAAACTGCCCTTACTGAGATTTAAGCCCATTGCTTCTTGTCCTTTCCTCAGTGGTTAACAAGAACTATGTACCTCCATCTTCCTTGTAGCAACCTTTTATGTACTTGAAAACTGTTACCATGTCCCCTCCCTGTCTTTTCTTTGCCAGACTAAACAAGTTGTTCAGTCTTCCCTCATAGATCATGTTTTCTAGAACTTTATTCATTTTTGTAGCTCTTCTCTGGACTTTCTCCAATTTGTCCACATCTTCCCTGAAATGTGGCATCCACAACTGGACATAATACTCTGGGCTATTAGACCTCAACTGGAGCAAAGCAGAAGAATTACTTATTATGTCTTGCTTACAACTGTCCTGCTAATACATCCCAGAATGATGTTTGCTTTTTTTGCAACCATGTTATGCTGTTGACTCAAATGTAGCTTGTGATCCACTAGAATCCCAGATCCCCTTCCACAATACTCCTTCCTAGGCAGTCATTTCCCATTTTGTCTGCGTGCAATTGATCGTTCCCTCCTAAGTGGAGTCCATTGCATTTGTCTGAATTGAATTTCATCCTATTTACTTCAGGCCCTGTCTCCAGTTTGTCCAGATTGTTTTGAATTTTAATCCTATCCTCCAAAGCACTTGCAACCCCTCCCAGCTTGGTATCATCTTCAAACTTTATAAGTGTACTCTCTATGCCATTATCTAAATCATTGATGAAGATATTGAACAGAACTGGATCCAGTATTGCTCTCTGTGGGACCCCACTCAATATGCCCCTTCCAGCATGACTGTGAACCACTGATAACAGTTTGGAAAACCATTCCCAGAGAGTAGTTTATGTGCCCACCTTATTAACTTCTAGGTGTTTGCAAATTGATTGCTTAATTATTTGCTCCATTATCTTTCTAGATACTGAAATTAAGCTGACTATTCTGTAATTCCTGAGGTTGTCCTTCACTTTTTATAGGTGGGCACTATATTCACCCTTCCCAGTCCTCTGGAATCAGTCCCATCTTCCATGATTTTTAGAAGACAATAGCTGAAATATCTCCTCAGTCAGCTCCTTGTCTATTCTAGGATGTATTTTGTCAGGCCCTGGTGACTTGAAGACCTCTAACTTCTCAGTAATTTTTAACTTGTTCTTTCCCTATTTTAGCCTCTGATCCTACCTCATTTTCACTGCTATTCACTATGTTAGATGTCCAATCATTACTAACCTTTTTGGTGAAAACTGAAACAAAAATGTTTTTTTAACACTTCTGTCATTTCAACATTGTTTGGTGGCTGGTGTGACTACTGCTCATTTTCTCTAGGCAATGCAGCTAGAGCCATCATCACTCCAATCAAGGGAGGAGAAACAAACAGCATCTTCCTACATAATGACCCTAGTTGTATGCAATGTTGTTGTAGCCATGTCAGTCCAAGAATATTAGACTGACAATGAAGGGTTCATGTTTAGTTATTCCACCTGGAAACAGGCAGGGCACACCCTGACTGTTTTGTAGAAGCAATGCACACATTGCTCTATCCAAGGACAAGGGCTAGATATGAACCATGAGAACTTGATTAAGGGACAGTGACTGTGGGAAGCTTTCTTAGCTTGGGCTCAAGGCCTGAGAACCAGGATTGTAGTAGATAAAAGATAGTAAAGAAGTATATTAATCAACGTCATACATTCCTTTGTGTATCTTTTTGTGGTAGAAGTATGTAATGCATAGGGGGGAGAAATATAATAAAAGGAGAAGGTGGAAGGCGGGGGGATATAACAGCCCATCTCAGCTGACCAGCCTGCTTGCTTGCATAAAGCTTTGTTCTGTCTCATCATTGAACTGCCACATGACTACTCATCCTCCTAGTCTCTCTACATAGTGACCCTATCAGCTTGGGAAAAGAATAATGGTGCTAACAACAAGATATTTGAGCTACTTCGAGTATCCTCTCTAGTCATGTGAATGATCCTGATGGCACCAAGTACCATGGATGGTTTGCATGAATCTAAACCCAGCTCTGGTCACTATTAAAAAGTGTTTAAGCTGCTATTAATCCACTGTTAATATTGATATCTTCGGGCATACTGAAAAGTATGCAGAAGTATAGGAAAGAAATAATGAAGTAACTTTATTTAAGAGAAAACTGGGAAGATCTTAATGGTGACCACTCTATAGGGTACAATGAACCAAGTGTGTGTATTGCTCAGACCTCCTGAGGTGCCTCTAGTCACTGGACTCTGGGGGAAATAAAACCCTATTTACTAGAGCTAATGAAGATTTGTTTTACTTGTGTTTTTTTTTTTAAAAACAAAGTATCAAAAGTCCATGAGGCTAGGTTATGCAGTATAATTTAAAATCTGTAACATCTACACTAGTCACTGCAGGCCACATGCTCACATTTGATGTATTTTGTACTGATAGGCAACTTTATTCTTCATAGTTAACAAAATTAAAGAAGATGGCATGCAGAGAGCTTAGTTTAACTGTTTATTTTAGCTAATAAAAATTACACACAAGATCACCTCAAGTAGAAACCGCAGTAATTACTCCTCACCAGAAGCACATCCACTGACTTAAGAGGGACAGTGTGTATTAGAAAGTTCATAAATTAAATAGAACATATTAGCATTAAAATTGTGAGTCCAATTTTCCCCCTTCTATTCTCTCTTCTCTGTCGCTGTTAATTTCTTTTTCTTCCTTTATGTCCAGGGTATTCTTTGTGGAAGCTCCTTTATGGTAGATCTGCCTTGGCTTCAGAACTGCCAAGTTGGCCAATAAGCTATACTTTCAGAAATTGAAACTTTTGCTTATCACTTGCATTAAAAACACACTTCAACAATGGCATCAAAGACAAAATGTACTTTGTTCATAATTTACAATGCTGCCAAGTAATGGAATTATTAGTATCTTAATTTTTTATGACATTTGCAAGGGGACATTATAAAAATTCTTAGCAAATCTGACTTTATTGCATTTCAAAAACTCAACTTACATTTGGACTTAAAGTAATAATTAGCATTTTACTTGTATCGAGCTACTGGAATTATATATCTGATAATGTAATTTCAAAAGTTCAGCAGCAGTCAAAATTCTAATTTAAACTTTAGGAAAGTTTTCAAGCTAAAATCTCGTGCAGAATGATAGAGCTCTATGCCTAAAGCAGCAGCCACTTAAACTAAATTAAACAAGTTACTAGGCTACACTGCAGACATACTATGGATAGAACTCTCGTCATGCTTCAACGGAGTATGTACACACTGCATATAGTCCAACTTTACCCCCTTCTTGGAGTTTGACTTTACTGGAAACTCAAACAACATTAACTGAATAATGCTTGCAGAGCCCTGTAAGTTAGAAACCTCAATTCTGAACTCCCTCACCTTGGTGTGACAAAATAGCCCAGATTAAAGTATAAACTGAAGGAAAATCAAAAGTGATTCTTTCTACAAGGACATTTGGGGTAGGGTGCTGCGTGAGATGGGATGTTTATTGTGGAGGGAGGTTATTCTTTATGGATTTTTTTTAACAGTTATATAGTTTTTGTTAGTGTAGGTGTATGGTGCAAGCGATGTTGGTTTTGTCTTCTTATGTTGAGTTGTTTTTACAATTATTGTCAAAGGCACCTCCTGCCAGATTTCCAAAGGTGCTTAGGTGCCTAAAGATGCAGATAGGCATTTAATAGGATTTTCAGAAGTGCGTAGGCACCAGACTCCCATTTAAATCAATAACTTAAAAAAAATCTGACCTCTAAAAACTGAGCCAGATCGCTTCTCTGTCTCTATCCCACCCCAATAATAAAGAAATGGATAACAAATGCAGTAAACACAGACAAAAGAAAATTCACCTAAACCTAGGCTATCATCCCAAGCTTGGCTGCTCCTACAGTACACCTGCAGGTCCATCCTTTGCCCCAAACTTTCTGTAAGGGGTAGAGGAAAGTAGTTTTCAACTCCTCTTATATCCTGGCTGGAACTACTGAAGCTACCTGCTAGTAAAAGTCAGCAGCAATTACAGCAGCCTTCAAGCACCTGATAAATGGATGACTCAATAGGGGATCTATACAGCTTTCTACTATGTAGTTTCACCTGTACCCACCCACCCAAAACTATAGCCTTTTACAAATATTACCACGATGTAGAGCTCATTGTACTTTTTTACTCTACTTACAGAGAGCATTCAATAAACATACTTTTAAAAGCAGTTGAATCGACTTGTCAGCTATTTATATGCTAATATCTATTTTTATTTTATAAATATTTATATAGTAAATTTAATTAGGTTGAATGTTCAAAAAATGGCAAAGAGAATGTCAGGTCTTCACAAGCTCAAAAACCCTTAAAAATTGGATACACAAAACTAAGCCTGAGTTCTAGAGGCTGCCTTTACCAAAAATAATAATAATAAATTAAAAAAAGGCTCAGAATGACTGAACAGTATCTTTGAGACTGAGTGCTTTTTAACTCAGTTAGGACTTTATCGAATTTCTGGCAAGACACTAGCTGCACAAAGCAATATAAGAGCAGGAGTAGAAATGTTACCGGACATACAAATCAGTATTCTAGTATGCTAGATGTCAGCTGACATTGTTTATGATAGCTCTTCCTGTAACTACTGTATTCTGCATATTAAGTCAAAGCTGACTTGATCCAAAGGCTACTGAATTTAACAGACTTCCATTGACTTCAGTGGGGTTTGGAGAAGGCCCTACATAAAGAATAACAAGCCTGTAATCTGTATCTACACTTAAAAAAAACAAACAACTTACACTCATAAGAGAGATTCTTGATGCCTGGAATATATGTACACATATATAGACAGACTTGAGTTTTTGACTTTATCTTTATTTGAATAATAAAAAGATGCCTATACAAAGCTCTAGACACCTTAACATGCAAACACAATTAATACCACAACAAAACCATAGTATTAAAAAAGTCACTCAAAATGTGACTGTCATCTGCACAATAGCTTCTTTCAACCCTTTTACCATTCTGGGAAGCAAAAACCTCAGCCTCCGCCATCAAACAGTCATTTGCAGAACACCCAGGTCACCACATTTGGGCTATTCATTCAAATCATAATTGCATGTATTCTTTTTACTATCTTTGTCCCAGTTCTCTGTGATTTTCCTGAGACTGAATATTGGAAAGGAAAAATATTTACCATAAGCAAAGGCTAAATTAAGCTGAGTCTCCCAGGACTGATGTGGGCTTTTTCAATCTCTTATAAATCCTTATTGTGACTTTAACGTAATCTCCACATTTTCTATTACTCTAAGATTACAGTAGTTTCACATTTGGTCCGTACTGGGTTGGGCATACCTGTGTAATTGTCATTGTCAACTTTCTGAGCAAAATATCTGGCTTGACATTGTCGATGCACATCTATGTACCTGTGGTAGAATCATGAATGGACTAATAAATAGGCATGATCAGTTTGTTACTCCTTTCAAGGCCAACATTAAATTGATTACTACTCCTCCAGGACTACCTATGTAGCCTGCCAAGTGAACATACTTTAAAAGTGATTTGGCTAGCATGCAATTTACCTCCCCCCCCACACCATATTTAACAGTTTATTTAAACATGGAGAAACTAGTGTAATACAAGAAGCAAAAAAGATAAAAGTCATGAATTTGAGTGCTCTTAGAAAGAGACTAAGGACCTAACCCTAGAAAGTGCTGAATAAATGCTGAGAGACTTAAATAGGAGTTGTGAGTCTCAACTGCACCTAATCACTCCTTTTACATTCTGCACAAGTTTTGTGTACTCTCACTTTTAACAATGGAAATTATTTAATCAGAAGTAAAGACTCATGAAACTGAGGTTACAGAGTTTTTGCCCCAAAGAAATACATTCCATATCATTTTAGCTTTCCTGCATGAATATTTTTCATGTGTACGCACATGTGTTCCTGTCCCTCCTTTGGGAGTTTGTCATGTATTTGGACATAGACAGGTTGAGAGTTATGCTGGGAGTTGGAGGGGTTCAGGATAACCACCCAAACACCGCAGGCTAAAGACTGAAAGAATGCAGTTAGGAGACTGTCCAATCTTCTCCACACATCTGTAAAGAGAAGTGAATCGTAACCTTCCATAACCCCTAGACAGTTCAGTCTAGACCTTCTCCTAAACATGTGATTGGGGAGAATCTGTGGAGAGGAGCTAAGTATACTGCCAAAAAAAAGCAACAGCACTCAGCAAGTGGCATTTTATGCCAGTTTTTCAAAATTTAATTCCAAAACCAGTTTGGTCTATTGATTTCATGACCTAGCTGATGCTCTTGATGTCTTTAGTTATTCTTTGACCTGAATCTATTATGAAGCAGTGTAGGTTCCACCTGCCATAGCTTTCTAAACTGTGAAATCAGCTATATTAGGACATAATTCTCATGGTACAGTGCCTTTTCAGAGATCTTATGTGAGAAGATTATTGAGTGCTGACGCTGGGATGTCCATCCTTTTTCCTTATTGACTCTTTCATTTTGTAGATCATAAAATCAAAAGTCAAAATCAGACAAAGAAAAAAGAGTAGTACAAAGAATAATTGATATTGCCTTGAAAGGCTTAACCTTGGGACCCTCATTCCATTCCATGGCCTACTGCAATAGAATTGGTTGATTTTTTTTTTTTAGGCCGGGGGGAAATTATATCCACCACCTTCACTCCCACCTCCTCCCCCCCCCAAAAAAAAATCAAATGAATTATTATACTATCCACACACACACACACACACACGCTACTCCCAGAAAAAACAAGACCAGTTCCACTTACAAAGCTTATTCAGGTTCCCAAAATAGAAAACCAGTGAGCCAAAAAAATATCTGTAGATTAGAAATGTTCCTACGGGGTTTGAGGTCTGCTGAAGTAATGTTGTGGTATTGTGAGCATGAAGGATTTATTTCTTTACAACCTGCTGTTCATGTAAAAACTTTCTGTTATACACAGACAGCATACTGGAATTTCACAGATGTAGACAAAGAGTGCTAATGATTCCAAGAACACTGGGGGTAAGAATCTCAGCATACACTTAAAAAAAAAATCTAGCTCTCATGGCTTCAGAGAAAAACTTAAAAAACAAACCAAAAGACTCAAAAACAAGACGACAAATGAAATAAACTTTATTTTTCAACGATTAAGCTAATCTCATGAGTTTTTGGCTCTGACTTGTGATTTTTGAATGCTTAGGGTTGGCAGTACTCAGATGCTGTAGGACAGTACTGAGACATTTCCCCAGGCATTGGAATTACAGTATCAGCTAACACAAAAAACCTCTAAGAACTCAGGCTTTTAAAAAAAACAAATCCTCTCCTAGGTAGAAAATTGGCATGTCAGAGATTTCATATGAGGTTTATTTGAAAGATCTTGGTAAAATCTAGCACAAAGGAGCAAATATCAGCTGCTGAAAAATATATTCATTAAAAAAAAAAAAGGAGTACTAGTGGCACCTTAGGGACTAACCAATTTATTTGAGCATAAGCTTTCGTGAGCTACAGCTCACTTCATCGGATGCATCCTGTAGCTCACAAAAGCTTATGCTCAAATAAATTGGTTAGTCTCTAAGGTGCCACAAGTCCTCCTTTTCTTTTTGCGGATACAGACTAACACGGCTGCTACTCTGAAACCATTCATTAAAAAAAAAAAAAAAAAAACTATTAAGTGCTGAATAATGGATGTCAGGAAATTCACCAGACTGATGTGCTATTCTAAGGATTGCCAGGAATTCTGACGTTCCAATGGATGTTTGCTGTGGCAGTGATAAACTTTGTGTGTTAAAATTTCACCACCAACTCAAATATAGTGTCTCAGTGCACCCACCATGTGCAAAAATGGGCTCTCCAAATCAGGTTGGTAGAAAGCTTGCCTCAGTCTTGCAGTGGAGTTGCAAACTCTCAATACATGGGTTGTTCAGCTAATAGAAAAAAGAAAAACAGAACATATCCTAACAGTCACAGGGTTACACTGAGAAGCCACTTGGCAGAAAATGCAAATAAAGAGTGAGACACTACACTCCATATTCGTCACAGAACTTCCTTTCCCCTATACAGGTAATTCCAGTGAGGAGAGTGGGGTTCTGTATAGACAACATCAGTGTGTGATCGTAAGTGGAGCATAAGTGGTGTACTGCAGACTAAGCACTGGAATGGATACACACACACACACACAAAATCCAATTCCAATTACGATTAGAAGGGTAGTACCTTAGATTCCTGATCAACTTTGTTCCTCTATATGGGTAATGAGAGAGATTTTATTTCTACTGCACTAGGATTTTCAAAGGTTACCATCGTGGCTTTCAGTGGAGTACAAAGCTTATACCGAGTGCACCGTTAGATAACTACTGGGGAATAGAACAGAAGCAGTATTTCAGTGAATCAAATTATTGGCTCAACTTTCTGTAGGGTTCCAAAAAGTAGACCTAACAGAGAGGCTGCACGCAGGCCAGAGCGTGTGGCGATCAGGCTTATCTAACGAACAAACTTAAATTAGTTTAACAAAGAAAAATGTCTTCAAGTCAAAAAAGTTTAATTGAAATTATATTTTAATTAAAAAATTAAAAGCAATTACATGTCAGAGTACAAAACTAATTAGAAAACACAAAAGATGAGATCAAGGATGATATATCTTACAGCCTCTGAATAGAAGAAATGAGGTTAGTTAAAATTCTGCTGGTCTTGACAGAAATAAATGGCTCCAGCATAATTCAACATTCCTCACTTTTTCTGGAAAAACTGGAAAGTGCAACTATTTATGAATTATTTTGAAAGTTACTGTTATAAGTATCTCATCTAGTTTGAATGTGTGTACAACAGACATGTGCAAATTGGAAATGGCAAATTATCTTATAAATCTTACTCAATCCCAATATTGTAAAACAAAAATGTTTCAGTTTGAAAAATATTTAACATTATTTTATAGGCTGTTATTGTTTTTGTCTTGATAAACTAAATGGGATTGATCAGAATAAATGTAAAATTGTGTGCATGCACCCACATGCAGTTCAATTTCTTAGTATTTCACTTGAGCTGGATAAAAGGGGTTGGCAGAGAGTTTCCTACTGTATTTTGAAAGTCAATATTCCTTCCTGGAAGCTGCTGAGGAATCCATGTCATGGATGACTTTTAGCCCTCACAGATATTTCTGAAGTCATCCTTGGAGTACACCGTATTGCACAAACAGGAGGACACAATATAAGTTAATGCAGACACTTTATGAGGATTTCATTCCTCTGCTTCTATGCAAAAAAAGGGCATATTTTGTAGGCTATTCAAAAACCGTTATTCTGGATACTGGCATCTTCCACTTGGGCCCTAACTGTATTAAAAGACTGCTACTAAGTTCAAAGGCCTGTGACAGGACACTAGATAGGGAGGGCTCGGTTACTATGGAGAATTCTTTCCCAGGTATCTGGCTGTTGGGTCTTGCCAAAATTTTCAGGATCCAACTGACTGTCACATTTGGGGTTGGGAAGGAATTTTCCTCCACATCAGAGGCCTGGTTTGGGGTGGGGGGAGGGTGTTTTATTTTGGGGTTTTTTCCCTCTATTTGCAGGTTTAAACAAGTCTAAATGGTGGTCTATCTGTAGCCTGAAGTCTTTAAATCATGATTTGAGGACTACAGTACCTCAGCCAGAGGTTAGGGGTCTATTACAGGAGCAGGTGGGTGAGGTTCTGTAGCCTGCAATGTGCAGGAGGTCACACTAGATCATGATTGTCCCCTTCTGGCCTTAAAGTCTAGGAGTCTATAAAATGAGTTCAGAAAAGATACCCCAGTGAGGATCTGGCCTGTAAGTCGAAATAGCTCTTTTGACTTCAAAGAGTTCCCACAACTTACCCCAATGTCTTTACATGTTACCATGGAGATGCGGCAGTATTTGGGGCTACTACGGAATACAGTTTTACCTTAAGGGTCAGGACAGCATAGGCTTAGAAAGCATGAGGTACATGTATTGCTGCACTGTGAAATTTCAGTGTCTTATGTAGGACTTTTTCAGATTAGGCCTTTAAAGATTTGAACATTTGACAGAGAGCCATATCCTCAACCATGTATTTAAACTGCTGGCACATTTCATCACTCTCCATTTAGGAAACATACAATTGCCCAGACTGTACATGTAACATTTCCAGGAAAATACTCTTACATTGTGTAGCTGGGTGCACAATTACTTATGTAGTTGCTATGCGGAGTCTCATGGGGGGGTGGGGGGAGTTACTTTGTTAACTACAGCCACCACAAACAATAAGGGGCTATCACTGGGCCAAAAAACAAATAATCATCACCACATTGATCGGCAGGGCTTCTGACTTTTTGTAGCTTGTGTGCCTTTATCATATTCTGTCAGTATTGTTTAGCTTCTATTGGTTCTCTACATATTCAGTTTAAGACAGCTGTCAGAGGGAGGCAAAGACAGGAATGGCCCAACTCTCTCCTCAAATAGATTTTAGATCATTACAATTCCACTGACTTCAACAGGGGTTGCTCCTGATTTACATCAGTGAGAGGATAGTTGGACTTGAAGGAGACAGGCTAACAAAGACGACTTCCAGAATGACGGATTACTGTGAAAATTGTTAAACATTTAAACCTGATGTGAATCAGGTTATGCAAGATCACTTGAACATCACTGAATCTACAGAAATATGCCCCTGGATCCTCTGGGGCTTATTTATTAACTTGTCATAGCTCAAAGTAAGATGCAGTGGTTGGTGAAAGAAAAGCATGGCTTAACAGATTCATTATGGTAAAAACAAACACAGGGGAATTTCCACATATATATCATGTCCATTGGGGAAAAGTGTTAATATGGAAATTTACAAAGACTTTTTGTTTAATCCTGGCAATTTCAGTAAAGTGCATACTTTTCGTTAGCATTTCAGTAGAAAGCAGCATTTTAAGCGGGGTGGGGGGGGAGGGATGACACAAGAATAATTTCATCTGAAACACTTTGGCTGCAGGAGCTTCTTTGTCAGTGTCAAAGGGGTGTGCCAAAGTTCCTACTAACTGATAGGAGGTCCTTTTTAAACCAGGTCTCCAGATTAGCCTGCATGCCATAATTGATTCTAGAAAGTTCTTAGTTGGCTCCAGGTGTCTTGATTAGCTTGCCTGTCTTAATTGGTTCTAGCAGGTTCCTGATTGCTCTAGGGCAGCCCCTGCTCTGGTCTCTGAGGGAACAGAAAACTATTCATCCAGTGGCTAGTATATTTGCCTTCTACCAGACTCCTGTACCCCACTAGTCTGGGTCTGTCACATAGGGAATAAGTAGAGTTTAAAATGTCAGGTTTAATCGTTTCTAAAACACAGCCCCAGCTTTCTTGGAGAAGTGATTATTTTCAGAACTGAACAGAACACTGATGCCACTTGTATTTCTATGCCTGTTATTTTTTTTTTCAAGTGGCCAAACAAAAACAAGTCTCAGAAAGACTGAGTTTCTCCAGTGCTTAGCACAGAGTGAAAGAGCAGAACGGAACATATCTTAAATTTACTTATGACAAGTACCTGTGCACATATCAGGTTTCAAAAACTGAAGGGTTTGAGGATTTTTTTGCGGGTTTTTTTTTGTTTTTACACTCCAGCTTTTCAACTGGCGGAAGCTTTAACAACATTTTTCTTTCCACTTGTCAAGTTTACTGTTTCCAGTGTAATGCAGTCTGAGAGCCAGAATCTGCAGCCCCTATTCATGTGAGGTGTCCCATTGAAGACAATGGGTCTCTTGCCTTAAGAGCTACTTGCCTAAGAAAGGATGAAACTTCAATACCAATTCTTGCAGTGGCTGATAAAATGGGGATGAGGAACTTTGGAGGTGAGGAAGTGGAGAAGCAGTGTTGAATAGACAGAGGAGTAGAGAGGGGGCAGTCAATCTCAGTCACTTGCTTTAAGAAAACTGTGTAAACGAGACAAACTGTTGGTTGCAATACTGAGGTAGGAAATAGTGGTCATGGGAAGAGAAATGGGAGTTCTTGCTTAGGATGGATTGCGGTGGTGCCAGTGGCAAGGAGGTCCTGGTAGCTGCTGAGGGTGAAATTCAGTGCTGACCTAAGAGTTTAGTAGCCGTTTGCAGAGAGTTTTCAAAGTAGCCTGTTCTGAACAGTCATGGGCTCCAGCTGATTGACTCCAGACACCTCCTCCTTACAGCAGGCCCAGAAGTGAGACTACCCAGGAGAGGACAAAGTGGATTTGTGAATCATCATACCACACCACACATATGGTACTTGAAATTGCTTGAGCCGATGAAATCTACCAAAGAGAGAGAGAGTCAAGTGGAAAGAAGGGGAACCAAAGACAGAACCCTATGAACTTCCTGCTTGTCCTCATTCTCTCCCATGATCTGTGGACTTGCCAAAAGAGACGCTGAAGGAATGGTCCAAGAGATAGAGTCAAAAAGCTATCTGGCTGGTCACTTAACATGCTAAAATCATGTCAGCGCTTAAATACCTCTTTATGATGTATCATTCCAGGATATATTTATCCTGGAAACTCTTGTTTCAAGGGTGAAGCTGACATTTTCCAAAGCTTTGACTGACTGGTGTGGTAGTTTCTCTTCTACAAGTAGTTTAATTACTCATTTAAAAAAAAAATAAAAAAAACAGGGCAAAACCCAAAAACAACTGAGGGGGGGAAGGGTTTTTTGGGGGGTGGCGGGGGGTATTGCAAAAAGTGTGAAATAATAATGTGTTTCCCTCATATCTAGTCTGTTGTAAGACTTACTATAGCAGTACAGAGCTGATTTTATAGTCTGGTACAGTATTTGAATAGTCAATTGAGTTGACAGCTGAAAGGTAAACACTTGTTTTGAAAGCCTGTATAATAAGATCTAAGCATTTTTATTGGAACATGTACAGTATTCCTAAAATTATGGCATTCTTGTATTGCTTTGCCTCATCAGCCGTCCCTGTCTCATTTCACATCCCAGATGAAACTATTCTTTCACTTGCTTGTACTTCTTAATTTCCAGTTCCCTTTTTCTATGTCTCTCCCACAAACCCCCACAACTGAACTTGATTATTGTATCATTTGGTTTATGGTTTGTATGAGCAATACAAAACTTTTATTGTATCCATTTACATCTACTGTTAGGAAAGCAACTACATGCTCATCTTTAACGTAGAAGAACTAAACACAGGGGCTCACACCAGTATGTTCCATTTGAATACCCATACCCTTAAGTTTTAAGGGGGTTCACACTCCCTACAACTATGTTGAGTAGTATGGATTGACTAGTCCATGAGTCTCTAGCAGCCTTATAATTGACTGCAGTGAACTTTGGATCAGGCCTGATGGGTAAAGGGCTAAACAGAAATCTTTGATCCAAACTCATCCACATTTTGAAGAGTTGGAAATCTAGATTGAAATGTTGCAGCTTGAGGCTTGGTCTACACTGCAAAACTTAAGTTGATGGAAGTCACCTTCCATCAACCTAATAATGTACGCATCCTCCCTAACAGGTGCCTTCCGCCAACCTAATTCACCTGTTAAGTCAACTTAATTTCTCCACCTCTGCGAGAGGCATAGCACTTTATTCAATGTTGATGCATTGACAGACAGGCAGCGTAGACTCTGCATTGTATAAATCGATTAAAATTAGCCTCCAGGAGGTGTCCCACAATGCTCCGCTGTGACCACTCTGGTGATTGTTTTTAACTCCACTGCACAGCAGCCAGATATACATGGAAATAGCCCCTTTCCTCTTAAAGCCCCAGGAACTTTTGAATTCCCATTTCCTGTTTCATCAGCATGGAGCGCTTGCCAGCCCAGCTGATCATAGTGACTCAATGCCCAAAATGCGCTCCAGCCTGGAATACACAGGAGGTGTAATCAAAGAAACTTCAGCAGGCATACCACAAGACAAGGGAGGTAAACAGTTGTTATGGTTCTGCACCACAAACATGTCATTTCTACAATGAGCTGCATGCGATTCTCGGTGGCAACATCACCACTATCCCCAATATAGCGTGATACCTCTCAGGAGTGAGAGTCCTGGGCCACCTCAGGCAACAACGAGGAGTACATTCTGGACAAAGAAGAGGAGAATGGAAGACAGGCGAGCAGGGAATCCATTTTCCCCAAGAGCCAGGAGCTATTTTTTAACCCTGGAGCACTCCAGCTGATCACACAATGGTATCATGGTTGAGTGTGATGCTGGGGAAAGCACCTCTATGAGTATGCAATTCCAGTCAAAGTGTAGGGGTTACAGGCTCTTATATTTTATGTTTAATCTGAAGAAAAAGTGAGATTTGGTGGGTATCTGCTTTTCAGTGGCCACTCCAGCTATGTAGAGGATGCCCCTGGAATAGACTGTTTATATGCACAAGTATGACCTAGGAATCCTCCCAGTTCTTGTGTTATGAGAAGGGAATAAATAACACTTCCTTATTCACTTTCTCTGCAAGAGTCATGATTTTATAGACCTCAATCATATGCCCTCTTAGTCATCTCTTTTCCAAGCTGAAAAACCTCAGTTTTATTAATCTCTCTTCCTATGGAGGTTGTTCCATACACTAATCATTTTTGTTGCCCTTTTCTGTACTTCTTCTAATATATCTTTTTGAGATGGGAGACCACATCTGCATGCAGTATTCAAGATGTCAGCATACCATGGGCTTATATAGAGGCAATATTCGATTAATGGTCCTGCACACTTGGATCACAACAGCTCCCATAGATGATTTACCAACTCCAAATTGATTCCCACTGACTGGTAGAAGTCTAGGAGTACTTGTGGCACCTTAGAGACTAACCAATTTATTTGAGCATAAGCTTTCGTGAGCTACAGCTCACTTCATCGGATGCATGGTAGAAGTCTGGTATTGAAAGCTTCTACAGAGCGATCACCGTTAGTTTCTCCATCATCAGAGGAGATCTCATTTTAGTGTTGCTGTGCTTCAGGTCTGGGGAAAGCTCTGCACAAAGTTCCTGGAAGCGACCTTCCACATTTGAAAGTTCTGCAGCCACAGCTCATAAATGCATAACAATGCAATCCCACCAGACAGTGCTTGTTTTCTGGGACCAGAAATGGAACTCCACCATGTTCAGTTTCTGTGCAACTGCCATCAGCTGACAGGAATTGTTTTATTCTGTGGCTTGCAGCAGGGCTGCTTGCATGACATCTCAATGTCCCATGCAGCAGCTCCTGTCTTGGCTCTGGAAACACTGCAGGATAAGGTGTGAGGTGTTTGTAATGCTCACAACAAGAGTGCACAGCTGAGTAGGGTCTATGCTTCTTGGGCTATGGTGTATGCACGGCTAAGGCAGACTTTAAAAAAATGTGAAAAAGAATGGGTTTTTTGTCCTGGATATCAGGGCAGGGAGAGAGGGAGGAAGTGGCATCATGGGAGGTTGAAGCCATGTTCCAATTCCTCCCTGCAACAATGTTTTGGTCCCATGAAGCCTTGCAAACAATCCTGAAAACCCCCTGTAGTTAGTTGCACTGTGGGATAGGACCCTCTGTGCACTGCTCTCTGCATCGATACAAGTGCTGCTAATGAAGATGCACTCCACCAACACAATAAGTGTGGTGTGGACACACCTGATTAACTTAATTACTGCAGTTGCTGGATGTTGACAACTTAAGGGCTTGTCTTCACTACGGGGGCAAATCAACCTAAGTTATGCTACTCCAGCTACATGAATAATGTAGCTGGAGCCTATGTAGCTTAGGTCAACTTACCCTGGTGTCTTCACTGTGCTCGGTCGACAGGAGATGCTCTCCAGTTTTCTTCTCTTACTCTTCTCGGAGAGCTAGAGTACCAAGGTCGACTTTAGAGCACTCTGCAGTCGATTTAACGGGTCTTCACTAGCCCCACTAAATCAATCCCTGCTGCATCAATTGCAGCAGCATAGATCTCCCTGTAGTGAAGACCAGATCTAAGTCGACTTAAGTTTGTAGTTAAGAAAACTAGTCAAGTATATAAATAAATTAAAATCCTCCTCGGTACTTCTAACTATTTTCAATTCTTCTTCTACTGTACAATTCCAGTGTAATGCTGAAGTCTCGTTAGCCAATTATAAATGCCAATACTTTGTGCACACTCTTGTTTTCCTTTGAACTCTCAGCTTGACATTGTACAAACTTGATTCAAACTGCTGTATAATCCTGTTATAAATTCATTGCCTTTTCATTTAAAGCCTTTGGTTTAATTCTTTCCTGGATGGATCTGTCAACTCATTCACATTGAATAGTCACACAAGGGCTTTATTTCTGGCTTTTTAATGCACCAGTCACAGACAGACATAACAATCAACTACAGTATCTCAAGTGAGCGTCTATAGTGCAAACATTCACACAACTGAGAAAGTCAAACCTCAATTAATCTGGTGGAGTTTTGGCTGACATTAAGATTAAGAGCTTAGCAAATGCAATGGTCTGCTGTGTTACCATCTGAGAGTTACTTGCTAAAAAAAGAAATGAAGGACTGTTCTCTGCCCCAAAATAACCAACCTCAAAGTTTGCTTATGATCTCTGGAGTGTTGTGTGTGATTAAGAGGCTGGAGAGATGGAGAGAAGATTTGAGAACAGCTATACAAAATGCTCAAAGCAGAACAAATAGAAACCTTGCCTTTGGACACTGAAGGGTATTCCTTTCAGAATAGTGTTCAGGATTCTGAATTTGATTTAAACCTGGTGAAATATAGACAAACACAAACTTACTAAATCCAGAAATAACTGGAAAAGCACATTAAGAAATGTGCATCATGAACACTTAAGTTCATTTGTAATTTTTCTGCTTTTACATAAGAATAAATCTGTGTGTCATCAATGTTCCCTTTATTGTTTCAGCATTTAACACTCTTGTTGATTTTATTTGTTGCAGAACTTTTATTTTTTATTTCCTTCTCCCATTGGATACTCTATTTCACTTGAAGGAAAAAAAAATATCCTTGCCTTTTTTCCTTTCCTCTTTGTGAGGCAGACAAAATGGCTGAGTGTTTAAATTGCTGAAAAAGCTAAAAACAGCCTTTAATGCCTCTAGTAAAGTGCATTAATACAAAGGACTAAGTTTGAAGCCTTCGGTAGCAAGATAAAAACAGCAATTCCACACGAGTAAAAAAATTCTCTCCAGACTTATATACCCATGATTATGACTGCTATTAAAATCTCACATCACATTAACAACAAGGGAAGTTGCTAGAATCTAGAGCACATTAGCTATTGTGACAGCTGTAAATATTGCTGTAATGACTCTCTTATGGGTAATAGGACAGATAAGTAAATAATTGAAATTCAATAGGTTTACTGGAAGTTTACAGATGATTCAGCAGTAAGTTAGAGGATCTCTGAATTAGTAGCAGTCCGTTTGCCATAGCACACTGATTCTATAATGCAGTATGTGCTACAGGATATTTCAGTGGCAGGTGTAGTATGCTACCTTCTTCCAAAATAGTTGGTTTCATGGAAGTCAGTAAATGAAATCAGAGCAGGACTGGGGAGATGCTTTGGCTGCTTTAAAGGTCATCTGCAAAATGAGTTTGTCGCCTTTTTGCTTCCTTAAAATGTATTAAAAAAAGTCTTAATTTTTTTAAAGGTTCTGTTTCCTTAGGAATATCAATACCAAGTCTTGTTTTTCCCCTCCCCTGCATACAAATTCACAAGGAATGCTTTCAGAGACAGGATGAGTCCCGCACAGGCCCATCACAGATCTTATCTCCCTCCATAGCACAAAACTGTACCAATGGAGGAGGTAGCAGGATATAGCTTGTGCATACGGTACTGCAAGAGAGTGTTTTTTGAGAATGTAATTAGAAATTATACCCTACGGTGCCTTAAAACAGTTTTTTTTTAATCCACTGTTGCCAATCAGTAGTGGGAGGGAGAAGAGGTCAATAATATTTGAGTCTTAGAATCTTAACTGGCTCATTACAGTTCATTGTTGCTTCAAGCAAAGTTCCATGAAAGAGGCAAAACACAGAACATGAAACGCTGCCACACAGTGAGATAATTGGGATGGGTCCTAGATCTACTTTGAGTAACAATTATATTTTGTGCCACATACCCTGCAGGTATAAATCTGTGTCCATCAAATGTCTGTCTCGGACAGATGCAAGATGATTTAAAGAGCTGTTTGTTAGGATTTAAATATTTTTATAAGGCTTAACATCAAACAGAAAGGCCATCTAAATGACAGTGCTTTAATAAAAAAAAAATATATGAAGAGATTTCAGAGGCATAACGGCCAACTACCACTGAAAGTCATGGAGAGGCTAAGTGCCCTTTTTATGTAGCGGGTTAGATTATAGCTTTTAAAGCCACAACCTTTTAGGGGTGCCTGGAGAGGCATTGGCACCTGTGGCAGTTCATGGAGGCATTCTCCAGATAGAGAACAGAAGATCACACGTCAATATATGGTAGAAGTGAACCAGAATAGCAACACTGCACCCAGTCCCAAGGAAATACATGTTCAGTAAGGATCATGTGTTACAAATGTATGTTGATTTCTGAGTCACATTTAAAATATTTCCAGAGCTTCATTTCACATTATGAAAAATGGTTAAACGAACTACTTCCTAGCAATGAAGAACCTGTATCTGTACAGGTGAATGAGAGATGACAGAGGTGATTAAAAAATTTTCAGTAGAACAGTTTTCCATACAAAAAATGCAGCTTCGTTGAAATCAAAACATTTTAAAGAAACATATCAATTGTGACATTTTAAATAGGGAAAAGGTAGAAACATTTTCTTCAGACAGGAAATGAAACATTTTGTTTTGAATTTTCTATTTATATAAACATAATATATAAATTAGTATCTTTAATATATTATCAAAAGTTTAAAAGAAATGGATCAACATTATTAAAATGCTTAGATGGTCATGAATCTTTTTTGGGGGGGAATTTATGTTCTGTTCAAAGTTTCAATATGTTGTCTTTTTCTTTTAATTCAGAAAGGATTTTTTTTAAATGTTGGAATTTCAAGTTGAACATAAAATTCCAGTTCCTGACTAACTATATATGCAAAACCTTTCATACCTAGTAAACAGAAAATTGTAATGCACACATTTCTACCTTACATCTTTCTGGCTATCAGTAAATGCATCATCATATATTAGAAAGAGCACTTATGTCCTTTTTCTATATAGCACTGAAATGTTTTCTGTAAACAGTGGCATGCAAACTATTCTAGTCCTGCTCCTCCTCACCATTCACAGAATTTGTCACACTCCACTCCATTACTTGACTCTATCCTGCAGCGGGACTGGGATCCTATGGGAGGACCCACTGCCACAATAGCAGGAGCGGGATCAAAATTCAACAAACAATGTGGGAGCAGGTGGGAAAGGTTTTGTGGGGTGGGAAGGAAACAGGATTAAAAAAAATATTCCCCTGCACTGCAAACATGAAGAGCCAGCCAGCAGCACAGAAGAAAGGGGGACAATGGGGCATTAGTAAGTCTGCTGTGAAAAGTGTTATTTGTAGGTTTGTTTTTTAAAAGGGCAAAAGAGCGAAGTTTCTTCCCCCCCCCCACCCCAGAGAACCTCCTATGCCCCTCCCCTGGGAGAGACACCCCCCAGTTTGCACGCCACTGTTCTATAAGATAGTTTTGTATTGCTACTTGACTTAGAGCTCTCTTATTTCAGACACCGCAGATAGATCTAAGAATAAGTAATTACGTTGTTGCTGTTCACCTCAACTTACAACTTCTCAGCATTAAGGAGACTTTTATATGAGCATGTGGTTCATATATCATATTCTTAAACACTTTCATTTACATATCCTTAGCTATTATGAAAGTCTGCATAAAACTCAGTTGAGTAGCACACTGCAACAGGAAACAATCTCCTGAAGGAGAACTGTTCAGTAATTCTTGCTGAACATTTTTTAATTGTATTATCTCCACAGAAGGATGCAAGGCTTTTCTCCAACACACTAGTCGTCATAGAGGGGAATAGGTCCTAGCATTTACATTTAGTCTGTCCAAATAGAAATACATCTTGTATTTCCTGTGAGAAGTTGCTGGATATAGATGTTAGTTCATTTCTGGAGGAATAGGTATATTTCACCACTGACTAAAAAAAAAAAGAAAGAAAGAAAAGGCCTTTGTACCAGTTTAAAGTATCCATACTTATGTATTGGATCAAACTAAAAGGAATTATCTCCATGCTTATCCAAAAAACTAAAAAGTAGTAACTGGCTTAAGGATAAGAGCATACATATTGCACAGGCCAAACAACATTAGATACATTGAAAATAAATCTTTGACATCACTAAGTTTATTTTACCATTTAAAAAATAATGCCATTATAATCACTTATACTGAGTGCATTCTCATGAGAATGACAACTAGGGAAGATAAGAAACATTTTCAAAATCCTCCCTCCCCCAGAACAGGTACAGAGCTGAGCCAAGGCCCTTAATACCAGACAATATTAATCTGTTTTTACTACTGGTCTTTTGACATCCGACACATACGTACATATAATTTTAACAGGTGCAGAAATGAAAACTCTATAGTTGGAAAACTCTATAGTTGGCCTGTCATGCTTATGTCGCTTGATATGTTGTCATGTGTTGTATCAGTCTGCTCTCATGATGCAATATTGCAGGAAAACCACTTGCAGTGTCAGAGCAGAACTGTGTTTAAACCACAAAGCAAACAGTAGCAAGAATACATACAAAGACAAAATTAACCCCCTGTGCAATGGTCACCATAAGACCCTGTATCACTTTAGGCTCTCTGCATAGGAGGCATTTCAGTTAACCACACTCAGAAGAGAAAAACTGCGTATAAGTCTAGTGATGGGGGAACATCAAGCTGATAAAATCCAACCCACTCATCTCCTGTTCTCTGTTCAGTGATGTGCTGGAGGAGCCTGACAAGACATCCTCATTAATATTTCATAATCAGAAGGCCCTCATCTATGGTCTGCATAGTGCTGCCAGCAGGAGAAACACAAAGGGCCAGCTCCTTCTCATTTGATGTAAGTCAGCATAGGTCCATTGGTTCCTAATGGAGTTGTAGAGATTTACATCAGTGGATGACCTGCCCCATTGTGTCAAACTTCTTTAGCCCCTTTCTGCCTGGGGTGCTGCTAATACTAAACAAATAGCAGCTGCTTCCACTGTGCTTCTATACTCTCCATCTCTGTGTACCATACTACCTCACAGCAAGAGAAGGCCCAGCAGAGAGGACGGAACAGGTTCTCTCTTAAGATCCTCCATGTGCCACCCTGAATTTGAATGCTCTGTGCTTGTAGGGAAGGGTGACACCAAAAAGATTTTCATTGAGAAAAGAACTCAACATAGTCAAGAGACAAAGATCCTATGATAAAGAAATGGAGAAGATAAAAGACAATCCAAAGGAGAAACAAAGAGATAGGGACACCAGGAGAGAATGGACATGAGAGAATGCCTAGAGTCAGGGATAGAGACAGACACCTCAGAAGTATAAGACAAAGAGAACACATTCCAGTAAAAGCAAACTACTCTTGCAGCTTTCACTAGCTGCCAGTGGTACCAAGGAGCTGATATAGCAGCCTGGGATCTATGATGCAGGGAAGCCATGTCTCTTACACTGGAGTGATCCTCCTGGAGGTGGCTATACGATCAGCAATGCAGCTTAACAGAGGAACAGCAGAGCAGCAAATTCTGGCCACTTGTGTTTAAATTAAAGAACTTTATAAGACATTTTCACAGGGACTCTGAATCAAAATGAATCTCATTCTTATTACAATGTTCCTATTTCCTCCTACTATACAAAATATGGTCACAAAATGGCATTACCTTTTGTAGTATCCATTCTACATTAGCTCAGGCACCTATAACTCATTACTACCCATCCCACTAAAATTATTTATATCCTCTACCTCTTTGGGATATTTTAGCTGTAAAATGTCACCAGCTGATAGTCATATTTTTGGATGATAAGAATGAAGTCTCCAAATAGCTCTTTTACAATTTCATATTGAACTGCTTATAAATATATTGCATATTTTTTTAAAATAGGAAAATGTAAGTATTGCTACAGTTTTAAATACTATCTTTTGGGCTTTTCACATATTGTGTATATAGTCTCCATTCTAAGAAATGCACTGAAGGAAACCAGGACCAGGCCTGTGGAGTCAGATTTTTTTTTTTAAAAGCACACCTGAAATTGTCACTGAACTCAACAGGAGTTGTGTGTCCAAAGATTGAAGAATTGGGTTTAAAAAGCATGAATGCTGCCTGGATCAATCCAATAAATTGATTTTGTTCTGTTACATAAAAAAAAAATCTCTGCTGAAGAAAGACATAATTCAGGAGAAAAAAAAGCAACTTACTTATAGGTTAATTTTATTTAATGAAAGGACAAATGCACCTTGATGAAAAGTTGGAAGTCAATAGAAGCATGAATATTATGGGTCACATCCTCGTCTGGTGTAAATTAGCATAGCTCCATGTACTTCAGTAAGACTATGCCAGTTGATGATCTAGCACCACACGTTGAGAACATCGAGAAGCCATAAATATTTATGATTTCATGACAGTTTGGTGCATTTATAGTTTAATGCATCATGTTGCCTCCTTCACATATCATTTACATAACAAACTAAACCACCAGAATGTGAGATAACTCATCATAATGGGAAGTAAATATGCCAAAATCTCAACCTATCCAAAAATTATTTTTAAGAGCTGGAACAACCTAAACACGGGAGTAGAGAGATTAAATGCATTTACCATTTTAAGCAAAAACAAGATCCTCACTTTTGGTCCTTACTTGGGTTTGATGGAGAACATATGATTTTCAGAAAATGTGTGTAAAACGTTAACATTGAAACAAAAATTTGACTTGAAAACCAACAAACAATATTAAATACAAATACTCAACAAAGCCAGAAGTAACAGTACTAAGACGGTGGGCCTCTGACAGTGATCACTATAGACTATGCTTTCAAATAGCTTCAGTAACTCCCTGGTTTCCTTTATGGAATATATACCATTTTCTATTCTTGAGCTCTGTCTAGAGATAAACATTTTGTTTTTTATATAGTTTGAACAAACTCTGCTGTATCACTTTTTGTAATTACTCTAAGGGTGCTCTGCTTTCCCCTTCTCCCATTATAAACTACTCAAGAATGGCTGGAATGTCAAACCTGACATGTAGTAATCCTCACTGAGGAATGTGTACAAAATCCAGACCACTAGACCCTTTTGAACAGACCACAACATCTTTGTATTTACTTACTATCATTGTTATTAATATTGTATTATTTTCTCTTGAGTCTAGACTTTGACTACATCTAGACCAAGAAATTTGGACCTTGACAAAATGTAATAGATTACCCCAACTTAGTGCTTGTTAATGGGAAAGTTTGGAAGGTGAGCATGACTGTAAATGCCTGACAAACACACAGCAAACTAACTTAACATTAAGGACTAATCACGGGCAAGAAAATACTTTGGACACACGGACATGATACCCTGCCTGCTTACAATTTGTGCTGTGTTTTGAACTTACACTTCAGAATTCTAAGCTTTCATTTAAAAAAAATAATAAAAAAAGGAAAGGTTCTATTCATCATGCAAACTTTACATCCGTGCAACTCTACTGAAGTCAGCTTTTCCATCAACCTGAGACATCACAGTATTAATATACAGTTGTGCTGATGTGCTGGTAACCCAGCCTTGTAGAAAACTTTATCTAGGTAGATAGGAAAGTTGGAATGCACCTGCAACCAACTTCACTCACCTCAATGAGGCATAAACTTCAAATCCTAATTGAATCTATACCAATGCTAATGTTGGATGTGATTTAGGCAAGTACGTAAGTATGTGCTTATCTTTAAGGATATGCTTAAGTTTCATTGTTTTCAAGTTAATTCTTAAATGCCATTCTTTAATAGGAATACTTGCATTATCACAGCCTTTCTTAAGCAAAGAGAATTTCCACATGTAGCTTATTCAGGTTTATAAGCCCTTAATTCTGTCTTATTTAAAAAAAAAAAAAAAAAAACCCGCCTTCTGAAAATCCTTTTTTTTTTTTTAAGTCTATAGTTTTTAAAAAGACAACTTGAGATGTGGAGAGAGTTTCACACACCTCCAACTGCTTCGTTTTCTTTGTCTCCCATATTTAAGGGCATCAAGAAGAAGAGCTGTAAAATCTGAAAGTGTTCTTGCCTTCTGAAGAGTTCCAGTCTAACCTGGTGAAGACAACATTGTGCAGGTATGTCAAGGTTCCTCCCCCACTCTGAACTCTAGGGTACAGATGTGGGGACCTGCATGAAAAACCTCCTAAGCTTATCTTTACCAGCTTAGGTCAAAACTTCCCCAAGGTACAAAATATTACCCCCGTTATCCTTGGACTGGCCGCTACCACCACCAAACTAATACTGGTTACTGGGGAAGAGCTGTTTGGACGCGTCCTTCCCCCCAAAATACTTCCCAAAACCTTGCACCCCACTTCCTGGACAAGGTTTGGTAAAAAGCCTCACCAATTTGCCTAGGTGACTATAGACCCAGACCCTTGGATCTTAAGAACAATGAACAATCCTCCCAACACTTGCACCCCCCCTTCCCTGGGAAATGTTGGATAAAAAGCCTCACCAATTTGCATAGGTGACCACAGACCCAAACCCTTGGATCTGAGAACAATGAAAAAGCATTCAGTGTTTTACAAGAAGACTTTTAATAAAAAATAGAAGTAAATAGAAATAAAGAAATCCCCCCTGTAAAATCAGGATGGTAGATATCTTACAGGGTAATTAGATTCAAAAACATAGAGAACCCCTCTAGGCAAAACCTTAAGTTACAAAAAAGATACACAGACAGAAATAGTTATTCTATTCAGCACAATTCTTTTCTCAGCCATTTAAAGAAATCATAATCTAACACATACCTAGCTAGATCACTTACTAAAAGTTCTAAGACTCCATTCCTGTTCTGTCCCCGGCCAAAACGACTACAGACAGACCCTTTGTTACTCTCCCTCCTCCCAGCTTTTGAAAGTATCTTGTCTCCTCATTGGTCATTTTGGTCAGGTGCCAGCGAGGTTACCTTTAGCTTCTTAACCCTTTACAGGTGAGAGGAGCTTTCCCCTGGCCAGGAGGGATTTCAAAGGGGTTTACCCTTCCCTTTATATTTATGACAAGGTATTTTAAAGGTATTCTTTGTTTTGGGAGGCCTGTGTGTATGTGTGTTGCTGTTGTTGAGGTCTGCCAATAGGTTAGTAAAAGTCACTGATCATAAAAGAGAAAAGAAAGTAAGAGCACCAAAATTAAATGAATGCTAGAATCCACACGTAGCCACTTTGTTTTAGAAATGAAGTATTAGTCCATTGGTGTTTACAAATTAAATAGACATCTTACTCATTGCATTTTCAATTATATAGTTAGGTCAAATGCAGTTAGTGCATTAGATCTATTTTTTCACAAATAAAACATTGCTAAAAAGATCATGCTATGCGATAGGGCTACAACGTCATATTAAATGGCAAAAGAGACTATTAGGATATTCCATCAGAAGTTGGAAAACAACTTATTTTCCGGCTAATGTTTTAAGATTTTCTAAAAGCCAAATGTTGATTAAAAAGATGCTAAAGAACTAAGACATCCAACTTACTGTATGTATTGTGTGACTGATGTAATGGAACACCAAGGGTAAAGCTTCACTTTTTGTAAGGCTTTACATCATATTATAGGTATGGAAATGTTTCCATGCCCATCAGTCAGGCCAGCCTTCACTTGTGTATATTAAAGAATAGTAGTCCTGCCATACTTATGGCTAGATTCTGGTAGTTCCAGAGATGGGACTGCAGAGAAGGGGAAAGACTTCTGATTCTTGTGTGGACTGCATAATGACCAGGAAGAATGTTGGTTCCTGCTGTCGATGCAGTTCAGGGCACTGCTCCCTAATTATTGCCAGAAAGGACACAAAGGGCTGGAGAGTAGGGCAGAGCCATGGGTCCTGGAAGATAACTATGCATTTTCCACCTGTGCACCCTTGGCTCTCCAGGAGGCAGTCTTTTAAGAAGACTACCTGTGGTGCCCTTAAGTAGATCGTTCCTCAATCTTTGTTCTCTTCCCTATCACACACAAAAGGGCTTTGCCTAGAAGGCACAATAGCTAGTCCTTAATGAGGTGAACGTGATGAGTCATTTGGGAGGTATAAATCCCAAATGTGTACTCATCTTATTTTTTGAACATTTTCCTAATAAATTTTGAATCATTGTTATTGAAAAAAAAAGTGGGATCAGAGAGTGTATTATGAGCAGCATTAGTTTGTTAATAAAAGTAATTTCCATATACATTATGGACACAACTGAGTTCCTAAATGTAGGGCCATGATAGGGACCTTGCAAAGCCATGATGGAGACAGTAGCATAAGCTGGGGGTTCCTTGCAGTTGCCACACAACCACCGATTGGCCAGATACAGTCAGGTCCATATTAATTTGGTTAAAGCTTTGTATTATTTTACAGCTCAGATCAGTGTTGAAATGGCAACTCACTTGAACTGAAATTCTAAAGTGAGCTGACCAGAACATAATTCTGTTTCACACCACTTTTGAGATTTCAGAATTTCTTTTCATTCCAATGCAGAATGAAAACAAAAACCACTGTGTTTCAGTGAATTCCGCTGTCCATTTTCAGGTAAAAAACCCAAGGTTTTAAATTCAGGAAGATATGTCAAAATGCACAAGAGAGTAAACCTATATCTGTAGGGCACTGGTCTAGGAGGTGCAAGGCCCTGCTCTGCCTGATTTGTGGAGTTTTTCAAACCAGATCACTCTGACTCCGGTAGAGCAAGGGCTTGAACATGGTATATCCCACGGGTCAGGCTAGTGCCCTAACCACCAGGCTACAAAGTATGAACATCACTGTTCTGATGAAGTTTTAGTCAAAACCTAAATGTTTTAGCTTCACTACAAATTATCAAAAGTGTTCCAACCACCTTTAGCCATAAGTTAGCTGTCGAGCTACATGATCCTTTTCAACTTCTTTGCAAAAGCTTTGATTATTTCAGCTCTACATGAGAAACTGCCATTGGAACATATGGCACAGCTTCCAGCAACAGCGAAGTCTGTTCACTTAACTAATCTATTTAATATGTTTGGATGACACTGTTTACCATTAAAGTCTAAAATTGGAAAATAGTCAGTCATTCCCATCCATTTGCCTAAAAGTAGAATAAAAAAATCAAAACCACAACCCCTCCCCGCCCCACCCTCATCCCCCCGCTCAGAAATGCTACTGAGGTTGGATTGTGGGGTAGAATCTTTGCAGTTCTCCCCCAAAATTCCTCACGTATTTTTATTTCTGTTACAATGCAGGACTGAACAGTTCTCACTAAGGAGGCTTAATGCTGAACTCTGTACACATGCAAAACTCCTATTGCTTTTATAGCATAGGATCAGACAAACTCAAGTTGTTTTAGTTATACACAATATAAACCATGTCAAGTACAAACTCTAACATACCAGAGATAAAGGAATATGTTCTGCTTCCAGTTACAACCATATTACTGCATAGCTTTAGTGAGATGACAAGGATATCACAGAGGGCAGCATTTGACCCAAATGCTCTAGACTGAAGTCAGGACTAGCCTATTTAGTCCAGTAAACATTTTTTGCTGGATCCTTCTCATTTTACTCATTTAAGTAGACCTATTGAAGTCAATAGAACTACTCACTTCAGTGAGGTGAATAGAATTTGGCTCTGCAAAGTGGCAATTAAAATACAACACATTACAGAAATTCACCTTTGGTGTTGTGTATATATGACTGTGCGCATATAATCTGGCAAATACAGATGTATATTCTTACTTTTTAGTGGAAGTTTCATAAGGGGTTAATTATAAAACAAATTCACGTAAAACAAGCAGCAGCTATAATCACCTAGAATGACAACCTACAGAGAGTAATTTTGTACTCTTACAATAATTGGATGTGAAACATAATGATAATGAGGCCTGAAGTTGTATTAGAGTGTTTTTAAAGTGACATGACTGGAATTACACTAAGTGGCAAATTTAAACTGCAGTACAGCTACAAGTTTAGAAGTCTTTCACACAAAATCATTGAATCCCAAGATCACTCCAAATACAGGAAGAGACTAGAGAATCACTAACGTTCATCTGATCCTGGAGACTTATACAGTATTCTTCTATATCAAGAGGATAGGTTGATTGCTGCAAGTACCAGGAATATTAACTTTGCTGATTAACCGTGATCCAATATATTTTAAACTTTCTGACCATCTGTTAGGAGAAGCTTTGAAGCTTCATTATTAGGTAATTGTTTGATAATTAATCAGAAAAGATACCTAATGTGGATTCTCATTTAATTGTATTATAATTTATTGGAGAAGGTTTTAGTCTTCTGGCTTTTTGCCTAATTGTTTTCAACCAACATCTGCCAAATATGAAAGATGAGAAAAATATTAAACATCCTCACATCCACCAATAGTTTTGCTATTATTCTATTAACTGAGCAAATGTGCAGTAGCAGTTAATAGTGAGGCAACAAAAGGCACTAAGTATATTGGCCGTTCTCTTCCAGCTGTTGGCATTGAGAATCAGTCTAGGGAGCTCTTTAGAGCACACATCTGGGTAGAGTTGTACCAGCTGGTGTTTACTGACTCTGAGCCAAATCCTGCTTGTAGTCATTTGACAAGTCTATGGGAAGTAATTTAGTGGAATTGATGGAGTTATTCATGTTAGTAAGGTGATCAGAATTTGACCCTCTGTAGAGTCTTTTATGGTGAAGTATAGGTGTGAAGTGTCAAACAGTAAGGGCTGATCTACACTACACAGGTCAACATAAGGCAGCTAATCTCAGCCTAATTAGGTTAGTGTCTACACTACAGCCTTCCTCCCAGCCATGTAAGCTACTACTCTGACATAACTCCACCACCACCACCAGGGACATAAGGCTTATGTCAGCGCAGTTAGGGCAAAGCATTGTGTGTAGACACTGCCTCCCTTACATGGCAGGAGCTGTGAATTTGACAAAAAAAACCAGGGCCACTAGATCCCAGCTGTCCCCCTGCTCCTGGCTGGGAGCCACGGCAAGAACCTGAGGTTCCCCCCCTCCCCTCTGCCTGCTCCACTGGGAGTCAGGCAACATTGTCAGTTTCACTGCTTCCCCCGCCCCTGGCAGGGAACAAGGGGTGGAGGGGATGCAAGAAGCCCCAGGTGGCTTCCACCCGCTCCCAGCAGGGAACAGGGGCAGCCCACTGGGAGCCTGTGGGGCAGCCAGGTTCCTGGCACAGAGCTGCCAGTGGAGCTGAGAGATTGGGATCTCAGTTCCTCACACTCCCCTCTTAAGTCAGTGGAAATGCTCCTGGTCAGGACATGCACCATGAACCCAAGGAGGGTAACGTGGATATGCACCACCAGAGTAATTACTGCGGTGACTGTAAGCTAACCTAATATAGGTAGACTTAGGTTTGTAGTGTAGACATACCTTAAGCAGGAAAGCCTAATGGGCTAATTTAAGCACTTCCATTTCTGTGGAAACATACCAGTCAGCATATTTTGTTCTTCTGTTAAACTCAATTGTGTCCTGCACTCTTTTGTTCTTCTTTCTCTAAAGAGGGTTTTGTTTTTTTTTTTACACTTAGAGGTTTCAGCATTTAGCCAAACATTTACTTTGCAAAATGAAACTATCCTCATTATTTAAAGGATGGGGGGGGGAGGGTGGTTTTTTTATTATTATTATTCTGCTGGGTGAAAAAAAAAACTATAGGTCACAAGACAAATTAGCACTTGCTTCGGATCTAAACTACTTATTTGAGGTTTCTCAAGCTGTCTTCAGCATACATCTGAAATAAGCATTTATATTTTGTCTAAGCAGTTGAAGTCAATGCATAATAAGAGTTTGGTAAATGAAATGCATTTTTAAAGCATTTCTATATTTTATCAGATGCTTTGTTTTAAATCTAATGAGTAGCTAAGCATTTCTCAAATGCTAGAGGCATTTCACAGATAGTATCTTAGCATGTTAAAGGATCCTCATGAAGGAAACAGATGTATGCTGTGATTCTTCTTTGTGCATTTTCTGGATATAGGGCAAAAAAAGACTAATAGAAGCATAAAGCCTGTGTTTGTATGGTCGAGGTTAAATTCATGTGGTAATAAGTAGTAGTGTGTTGAGATATGGGCTTTAGGGTGAGATTTCAAATGATAATTTAGGTAAGTCTTCAAAGAGGACCAAGGAAAGAGGGTTGATGCTTCTGCGGAGTGTATTGAGTGAAGAGTCTGTTAGAAAGGTGGTGGATTGTGCTGTGGATTCAGAGAGAGACTGGAAGGTGAATAGCAGTGATTGCATTGTAGCAGATGGGGAAAGGATAAGATAACTTCTGTTGCGTAGTGGTAGAGGAGTTGAAAAGGGTGGAGATGGGAGTAGGGTCGCCAAGCAGAAGAAATAGGGACATTTTCAAGTAAGCTATCTAAAAAGGGACCATTATAATCACCCGCTCTGACCTCTTGCATAACTATACATAGAATTTCTCCCAGCATTTCCTGCAAATTTCCATCCTGCGAAAAACATTTGCATTTCCAATTTTTTTGTTGTTGTTCAGAACCAGAACAAAAAGGGAGTGTGAAAAAGAAATCTGTCCTACAGAAAATTTAATTCCATTTTTGAAGAACCAACATAGAATTTTTTTGAAAATGTCCAGGCTAGCCAGGTAGGTCCATGGCTAGCTTGCCTCTAACTGGCAGGCAGGCTGGCTGACTGGCTCACCAGGGAGTCTGCCACCGGGCCACTTAGGGAGCCAAGCAGCCCACCCAGCTTCTAAGTGGGCTGCCAAGGAACCAGGGGCTGCTTGCCTAGTTTGTTTGGAACTTTCAGTAGAATTGACATATTGCAGTGGAAAATTGTTCTGTCAAAAATTATTAAACCATCTCTATTGCTGGAGCTTTAGTATTTAGCAAGAAAATGAAACTGAACAAGAGACAATTTTTTTTTTCCAAACACAAGAGTTGAGGTAGGTCAGATAAGAATCCATGATTTTCCATGCATTATTGTATGTGAATTGTTATTGCTTTGATTTCTTGAAAAAATTATGAAATTATAGCTCCTTTTACATTGGGGGATTGATCCACGTTAGTCTTCCTAATGATCATAACAATTGAATCATTTTGATCTTTATCATTTTTGTTCAGCTTTCACTGATGTGCAATTAAGCAATTGCAATTACAACAGAATATAGAAATCTCTGGAGTCTTGACTCTTCTGGAAAGGAATGTAATTCTTTGTTTAGAATTGAAATCTCAGATGGATTGGTTTTAATTTGAAAGTTAATTCTGCTTGCATGGTAAATGAATAATATGAAGTATCTTTGTTCTGACAGTTATCTGTAAAACATCACAAAGAAAACCCACTCTATTTTGGGGTTAGAAATTTCACTTTACTGTATCACAAGCTATCAGAGTTTTGCTATTTTAGGCCCAAATATGGCCATTCAATTGTTTTAATGAGGGAAGAATGAATTTTATAAATGTACTTTGTGTGTGCAAATGCCACATATGTGGACGTGATTATCATGCAACTTTGATGATCTCCCTGTGGTCCTCGGCCAACCATCTCTCTGGAAGTTATTTTAAAATGCTAAACTCCTAAGCAACTTCCAACAACTACTTTTCTTTCTAAAAAAAAAAAAATAAAATCTGATGGTCAGAGAAAGCTTCCCCCAGTCCCCAAAATATAAAAATTTCCCTCCAAAATTACATCTGACTGAAATTCAGTAAAGGAAAGATTCAGCGCTAGACTAATGACAGGCTTTGTACAGCTAAAACTATAGCAAGTTAAAACTCTGATGTCTCACAGCTCTGCCAGGCTATACATCGGAACTTTATGCTTTTGGGAAGTGTAGTGGGACAGGTGAGATGGAGAAAGATGGGTAGATTTCAGGACAGACTAAGTTTAGACTTTAAGGAGACATCTGGAGCTTTGGGAATGCTGATACTGAACAAATGACATCTCAGTATGTAATGTTGTTTTCTATGCATGCCCAATTAAAAAAAAAACAAAACAAAAAAACCTCTCTTTCTTATAACTCTGCCTGCCTCATTACTTATTGTAAATGAAAGAGGATGGCGAATTTCAAGCTTCCCAAAAGTACACATGGCATCCACTTCCTACCTGAAAAGACAAGAGAAACCGCACTTTAAAACTGTGACATTAAAAAAAAAAAAAAAAAAAAAACTATTAGAGAATGTTTGTGGAATACTGGAATCATAGCAACATAGGCAGTTGTCTTTACAGGTGGAAAGATACAAAAAAAGATTCAAAGAAATTTGAAAACATTCCAAAAATAATTTTCCTCCATAACACATAGGTTAATTATGTTTGCAATTTGATAGTCTGGTAAGATTTCAAATTATTGTCAGGACATTAAGTTGCAGACTTTTTTTCCATTTGACTCTGGTTAGAGATTTGCAGCTTTTCCCCTTTCAATGCAAACCTCACTATCTCACTTTTGTCATCTCAAGATTAGATTACTTCAGAGAGATCTACTTATGGCAGCAACCTAAATGCTTCTGGAATCTAAATGGTTAAGGGCACCTTAATTTCTTCTATTGTTTTTTGGGGTTGGGGGGTGTTTAGGTTTGGTGTAAATTTAAAAAAAAACACACACACACACCACTAACTATACAGAACAGACCAAACAGATACTAAATGTCACTTATTTGTTAAAACCTGCAGAACTTGCTCACAATGCAGTAATCCAAAACTCGTGCTGACCAAACCTTTCTACTACACCACATAGTCATTCATATTCAATCTCATATTTATACAATTCTACTTCTTCGAACATTTTAAAATAAGCATCTTTGGTTTTACTGAGTCACACCAAAACCAATACATCAGCTCTCCCTGCTGGCTATGCAGGGGAGATTATTAGACCAGCACTCCCCAAACTGTGCATTCCTTTCTGCTGACATCAGATATAATGTTGCTACAAAAACACCTACAATTAAACAATAGCAATATGAAAAGATTCTTCCTAGGTTAACATTTCATCAACAATTTGAGATATATGTATATTGCCTGTTGTAAGGAAAGAAAAGAGAACTGTGCCAATGAATCATTTTAAAGTTCTGCTCTGAGAAATGCTGTACTGTTATGGCCATTTGTAATATGTTAATTATAGTTACCATGCACATTTCAATCATTTGTGCAGGTGTCTATTCAGCTGTCTGGTTATAACAGGATAGTTTTCTTCTTTAGGGGCAATCAGAAGGGCTTCGTTAAAGTGACTTCAAATCTTTGTACATTTATGCATTGTTTCAGAGTAAGATAACTGTCATGCTAATTCCTTTTCAAAGTGATGTGTGAATATTTAATCATTTCTTTCTGACCGATATTAATGGAAGTCACACGGTTACTCTGTTGCCCGACCTTGAAAAGGTAACAATATTGGACACAAAGGGGTAAGGTCTGACAACGTTGTCCGCAGGACAATTCTCACTCAGCTATTCTATATCTCTTGTAATAAGGCACATACAGAATCACCTGTAGGGCAAATCATAATGAACTCTATGATGCAAATTGCAATGGTCAAAGCTCTCTAATTTGGCTTAATGGGGAAACCGCAGGACTTCAGTAATCCACAGGAATGCCACTGTATAAGCTGTTGCCAAGGTCAGGCCAAACATTTCAGGTAGATTGGAGATTCAGCTGCTGTAAAATTACTGGTAACCTTGTATAATCACATAATCAGCTGTTTATTCATAGTCAGTTGAATTGAACGACTAACTGATTGTGATTATTGTGCAAGGCTATGCACTGTTCACTTTAATCAGCATATTACCAGAGCTCTTAGAATCATAGAATCATAGAATATCACGGTTGGAAGGGACCCCAGAAGGTCATCTAGTCCAACCCCCTGCTCAAAGCAGGACCAATTCCCAGTTAAATAATCCCAGCCAGGGCTTTGTCAAGCCTGACCTTAAAAACCTCTAAGGAAGGAGATTCTACCACCTCCCTAGGTAACGCATTCTAGTGTTTCACCACCCTCTTAGTGAAAAAGTTTTTCCTAATATCCAATCTAAACCTCCCCCACTGCAACTTGAGACCATTACTCCTCGTTCTGTCATCTGCTACCATTGAGAACAGTCTAGAGCCATCCTCTTTGGAACCCCCTTTCAGGTAGTTGAAAGCAGCTATCAAATCCCCCCTCATTCTTCTCTTCTGCAGGCTAAACTATCCCAGCTCCCTCAGCCTCTCCTCATAACTCATGTGTTCCAGTCCCCTAATCATTTTTGTTGCCCTTCGCTGGACTCTCTCCAATTTATCCACATCCTTCTTGAAGTGTGGGGCCCAAAACTGGACACAGTACTCCAGATGAGGCCTCACCAATGTCGAATAGAGGGGAATGATCACGTCCCTCGATCTGCTCGCTATGCCCCTACTTATACATCCCAAAATGCCATTGGCCTTCTTGGCAACAAGGGCACACTGCTGACTCATATCCAGCTTCTCGTCCACTGTCACCCCTAGGTCCTTTTCCGCAGAACTGCTGCCTAGCCATTCGGTCCCTAGTCTGTAGCTGTGCATTGGGTTCTTCCGTCCTAAGTGCAGGACCCTGCACTTATCCTTATTGAACCTCATCAGATTCCTTTTGGCCCAATCTTCCAATTCCAATCTTTTATGATTAAATGTTATGTTCATTAGAAGATCTTTATGACACTTGTCATTTAGAAGCTGTGGAAACTGTGGGAGAAGAGTGACAGAGTCAGTTATCCAAGTTTCCTGCTGATAAAAACACAAGTGCAATTTTTCCTTTTTTTTAGACAAAACAAAAAAAAATACAAACTTTTACTTTACAGTGCTGAACTTCTCTGATGTGTTGTTGCTAGTAATACTGTTTCAAAGCCACTTTGAAAGTAGGAAGGTCCTTGCATTCCCCTCCATCAGCCAAAAAGCAATGAAGCATTACAATTCTCTGCCCATTCTATTAATAGAGTTGCAACTGAAGCAGAAGAAATACAAGGACTTTCTCTCTTACATATTTTACACCCGAATCCATAAGCAACGTAACACAAATCAAAGTGCACAAAGTGACTTTTTCTGATGAAGTACTGCATTTGTCCAAGTAGTGAAATATTCATTAAACACATTCATTAAATATATTTTCAATGTCCTGCTGGTAAATTCAAAGGGTTGCATGGCCTAATACACTATAGCGTGACTACCACAACACAGTACATATCCCATGCAACACACAAAGACAGAAAACTGAACCCACATGTTGTAACACTAACAAGAAAAAAATATCAGTGCACCCAGAGCTAGTGCAGTGTCTTATCAGTGCTAGGCAATGGGCATAGGCTTATTAAGAGTGGGAGGAGTTAAATGTTGAGACATTTACTATGCAACAACGATACTAGAAAATAGCATGAGCTAATAGAAATGGTGAGTTTTAAGTTAAGCATGGTAAACCTGAAACCCACCTGGATCGTCTGTAAAGCTTTTTTTTTGATCAGATAATGTTATGTCCATAATCAGATACTGTCACCATATTCATATATCAAATTAGTCTTACAATACATTAGATACATTGCCTGGTAACCCGACTCAGGGATCGGGACCTCATTGTGCTAGGTGCTGTACAAACACAGGAAAAAATGCTTCTTGCCCCAAATGGTGTATTATTGTTTAGATATTGCCTTACTGTTTTCCACCAGATCTACACCCGCCCCCACCCACCCAATCACTAAGGTCAGCATCAATAGCCACCCACAGAAAGCTACTAAGCAGGACCTTTCGCTACTAAGTGGAATGCCCTCACATGGCAAACAAAATACTGTGTTTGTCTGTGTAAACGCTGCAGATGGATTTCACAGGTGTGACTTTGGATGACTCTGGAGTTACCTCTGAGACTGTCACATGTCGTGGTGCCCAATTGGCATTCATATACAATAAAGTCACAAGCCCTATCACCAGGTCTGGGTCAGCTTAACCAATCATAACTGTTACTAACCTTAGTGAACTACTATGAACTTTACCTGACACAAGGTGTAACATCACTTCTGCTTCTCTTTTAAAATCAGATCCATTGATGGATAAAACAATATGATTTTTGTGTGCTTCTGAGGGCATTCTCTGCTGCAAATTACTCCTTTGACATCTCCCTGTACTTTGTTTCTGCTTACTCAAGGCTTTTATTTTGTTGTTGTTTGGAATTCAGAGAAGGGCATAATATTTCACAGAATATTTCAGCTATTTTTCTTTAGCTTGTCTTTCCTTTTAAGACAACAATATTTTCAAAAGCCTTAAATACTCCCAAATAACCTTAAAGAGGGGTGTTTGGCCAATCAGAAAGTGATGATGGATAGTAAGTATGAAGTTACTCAGGATTTATTATGCTGATGATTTCAATCAGGTTCTTTAAATTTTCTATACTTTTGACAAATAAGGGGTCAAACTTCTCCCTTGTAGCATAGAAAGCAAATAGGGTGAAAGGACACACCCACACTGCTGACAAACAACAACATAAGATACTCCCTACCTTCTCATCAGTTCTAAGGACCTGTCCTGTTCCAGCAAAGTCAATAGGAGTCTTTTAATTCACTTTTACTGCTCAGCTGAATTCCTGCAGTTATGCTTTCAGTCAGCAGGCCAGACCCAATTAAAGAAGAGAAGCTCAACTACCTGACAGTGTTTTTCTCCAGCACAACACCTAATTTATAGATTCTGTTCCCTTTAGGGAAGGAATAGAGGCATTCTGCTGATTCATTGACGCACATAGCTTGTGACCATTATCTCAATCACACAGAAGGTGAAAATGGCTCTCTGGAGAATGAGGACCCAGGGAGTGAGCTGGATAGCCCTCATAGTGGAAACCTGGGGGCATTCACACCCATGGAGAAGGCTTGGACTGGATTTTCTGGCATTTCATTTTTAAATTCCTTTTGTAGATAAAGCCAACTCTCCAAAAGGGGTAAAACAGATTGTTTAGAACAGGGTCAGGAGAAGCCAACTGCTCACACAAGTGTTGAAAGATATTTTCTGGAGACCCAAAAATGTAGCAGACTTTATTTAAGCATACCAACCAGCTCTGGTGCAAAAAATCCCTGTTATGCTCATCAAAGAGACAATGAAAGTCAACAGATAACATCAGCTGAGGCATGCATACAGATTATTTTAACACAAGAGAGGAATGGTATATATCAAATGCTGTACATATTACACTCAGCATCGAGAAAAAACTTAGATTTCTGTCACCTCCTTTGTCGTAGTTGATTGTCCGACAAATCTCTTAACAGTTTATTTTAAGAGTGTCCTGTGTAACTATATTTAAGGAAATTGTAAGAATTGTACTATGATAATGGAGTTCATGCTTCTGTTTTATATAACTATATCTTTACTATTGTTAAAACATTGTCAGAAGTCAGTCAACCTGGATTAGGTACAAGCCATATTTTAGATGAAACAGATGTCTGGCACAATTATAGATCGCTCAATATGTATATATGCTGAAATGAGTCCCATGCCACCACCACTCAGTGAAGCCATGCCACTTCAGGTCAGGATACAGCACTTTATAAAGGACATCAGCATGATTATCCCTGTTTTTTTTACGATATTGTGTTGGTTTGTCTTGAAAGTAAGAAGTGTCTCCTTCAATGGCTTGTGATCCCATAGCAGCAGCACTGATAGTTGCAAAGTACTCATGTGTAGAATGGAAAAATTGCCACTTTATTGTTGCCTTGGTCAACTTTAAGTGGTTTATTTGTTACAGTGTTTCTGGGTGGCATCCTAAAGAAGAATGGATTTGGCCGTGTCAGAAGACCACCAGCTCTTTTCTGACTTTGCCAAAAAAAAAACAACAAAAAACAATAAGATACTTTAGATAACACCATGGAGAAAACAGCATTTTTTATTGTTTGTGTAGTGCCCTTAAGAATTCAAAATACTTGTCAATTTAATGTGTTTCAAGTAGTGCGTTTCCCAGGATTGGTGTGGGATGCTAATGGGTTCACGTTAGATAAAATCTAGTCCAGGTTTACAACCAAACATGTTACCCCAACTGAACTGAAACTCTTTCAAAATTAAAATGTCTAACAAATAAAATGAATCCCTGAAAATCCTAGGTTGAACTGTTTTGTTGACCTATTAAGTTAGCAGGTGTTGGGATCTAGAAGAGAGATGCTGACTCTATGAGGCTGATGCAATTTGCTAATGCCAGGCCAGCTGTAAGGGAAGTGGGAATGGCTTTCTGAACAGGTGTGTCTAGGACCAGTTGGTCTTTGCCAAGAAACCCTGTTCACAATCACATGCAAGCTTGAAGTTGACATTTTGTTTTGAAGTTACAGATAAAGCCAAACTCCTTGAAGGGGATCTTTTTGGAGTAAGCCAAGTGTGTAAAGTTTCTGTTCAGAACAGGATGGTAAAAATGGTCTCACATTAAAAAAGAAAAAAAAAAAGACTTGAGGAGAGAAGAGATTGTCTTCTGTGCTCCCAGCCCAGTTTTCTTGTAGTTTTGGCATAAGGTGTTGATTTGGATTTTCTTTTTAGCTGGATGGAATGAACACCACTTCACATGTTAATATATAAGTAGCAAGGGGGAGGGGAACAAGTGAAATGATGCCCAGAAAGGGCTCTTAAAAAAAAAAAAAGTTTGAATTCAATGTGAGTCACAGCAATATTTATAATTCAATTATTTTTTCTTTCTGTAATTTATTTTGTAGTAAGATTTTTCAGTTTGCACCTTTGGAAAAAAGTACTACTATATCTCAGTCCAAACATCTGTTCTCTGATCCTAAACCAACAATTACATTCCAGCAGATAAATTCTGATTTTTTTCCCCCACCCAGGGAAGTTCTGGAATATAGTACCTGGCAGCAAATTCAGGAAGTTACACAACATAGCACTTGTTTGCCATGCAGCTAAAGGACCATTTTCTTTCACTGTTTGTATCCTTGGAGGCCACGTGTGCCCTCTGATACATTCGCACAATCCTGTGGCCTTGATGATACTTCAGAACTTTGACAAGGGAATTGCCTTGGTGTGACTAGAGACAAAATTTAACCCAAAAGATAAATTTTCAAAGCTAATGAAGGGATTTAGAGACCCCTCTCCCATTGCACTTAATGGCCATTATGTGGCTAAATCCCCATCTTAGAAAATTCCAACCATAATATATATAACTTGGGAGAAAGTAGTATTGTGACTCTCAGTTAAATTAGAAGGTCGCTGTCTGTGGACTCTATTGCTATTTGGACAAACAAGCCTATTCAAACTTAGCTTAGCACTTACCAATGATCCCTCTTTCAGCTGCACAATCTATGTTTCAGCTTCCTTTCAGAGACTGTGGCTCTTTGCCAACCCTCCTATTCCTATCTCAGTAGTTACAGAGATAATAAGAGGATAGCAGAGAATGACAAATCTCCTGAGTGGATGGGACAGAACAAATGTGACATGCAAAGCAAAGTTCAGTGAGATTGTTAACATCTCAATGTCTGGGTCACAGGAGAGAAAATAAATATATAAAGAAAGAAAAGCAGAGAATTGAAATCTGAGTGAAAAAAAAACAGAGAAAAATACAACACAGTAAGAAAAAAAAAAGCGCTAAAAAGCCAGTTTTGGAAACTTCACTCAGGCCAGTTTGCACTTTCGCACTCAAGTAGGTCCATTGAAGACAATAGGACTGCCAGAGTGAGGAAACTGAATAAATGAGAATGGGCCCCATCAGCTGACCACAAACTGAGAAGAAATCAGGGAGATATGAATAGAGATGAATTCAATAGAAAGAGAAACAAGAATAGAGATGAATAGAAAAATCCAGCTGGCTGGTTGCTGCACATCTTGCTGGTCAATTTCCCAAACTGATTACTTTTAAGGACATAGCACAGGTGATGGGAAGTAGTAAGAAAGTTAAGGGAAGCCAGAATGACCTAAGGTGAGAAAACTTCCTTAAACATCTGATTAAATAACACATAAAAATAGAGATAAACAAGGAAGGGAAAGGAGAATTGAATTGAAAAGAGTGTTACATTCCTTTAAGCATTATTTCAGACTGAGGCTCAGTCCAACCATTTTGCAACATTAATTTACAGTTTAATAGGCTAGGCCCTGAGGGACTCAGCTGGATTTTTTTTAAGAGCTCATCAACTATAAGTAACGTTTCCTCAAAAGACTACACATTTGACTTACTTTCACCTGTTCATATGCAGTTGAGGGGCTTGGCACCTACCCAAAGGTACTCCACACCCCTCAGAATAGGGCCCAATTTAGCTTCATTCTAGAAAAGTCTTATTGAGCATCATCCTTACTAACAGCAGAAGATCCCATATAGTCCTAACACAGGAGACTAATAGCAATGTGGGATTAACACAAGTTATATTTTGTGTTAAAGAGAAAATCTTTGTCCTATCAGTTTTCTGGGAGCCCATCCCACGCCCCAACTCCCATTGTGGCAAAGCTGATAATTAGGAAATCTTTCCATAGATTCCTCTCATGTAATCCTTAGTCTAATAATTATTCCTGAACAAAGTGCAATTGAAAGAGTTGAAAACAAGGAGGATCTTAATCAGACGGCAGAGTGAAAATCATTTGCTGACAAAAGTTCTTCAGTCAGAAGCTATACTGTCTCTCTGATCAGGCCCAGAGGATTCAGCTCCAAAATGCTCAGCAGATTACCCTTAGTAAGAAGCAGTGGACAGCTGAACATTCACAGAACAGTCTCTCTCTCTGAAAGAACCCCTTCCATCCTCAGGTCTCGTGGAACCACAGGCTCTGGACCATCCCTGCTCCATGAAGGAGAGTTGAATATTACTCAGAGAGCACGAGCTTCCCACTATCTTTTTGTGCAGAACTGTAGCACTTTTGGGAAGGGGAACATGCCACAGAGTGTGGCCATTCCCCATCCACTTCCCTCTGCCCCTGGACAGGTAATCATACTGAAAAGAACTACTTAATCCCTCCTCCACATAGCCCCATCTGGAATACGCATGGATTTGTTCCCCTCTGCATCCAACATGCTGGCCCATATTCTGCCCAGGGAGTCAGTGCTCATAGTGAACAGTCTCTAGAACAGAGGTGGGCAAACTACGGCCCACAGGCCACATCCTGCCTGTGGGACCATCCTGCCCAGCCCTTGAGCCCCCAGCCCCTCCTCTGCTGTTCCCCCTCCCCCACAGCCATGCCACCATGTGTGCAGCAAGCTCCTGCCACTCTGAGATGCATGGTAAGGGTGGGGGGCAGCGTGTGCACACATGGCAGTGGGGGGGTCAGGTAGGAAGTCAGGGGATGGGGAGCGGTTGGATGGGGTGGAGGTTCTGGGGTGGTCAGGGGTTGGGGAAGGGGGGGGGGTTGGATAGGGCGTGGGAGTCCCGGGGGGGTCTGTCGGGGGTTGGGGGAGTCAGGGGACAGGGAGGGCTGGATAGGGGGTGGGATCCAGGGGGGGTCAATTTGGGGCAGGGGGTCCTGGGAGGGGGAAGTCAGGGGACAAGGAGCGGGGGGGGGTGGGGGGGGTTGGGAGTTCTGAGGGGGGCAGTCAGAGGGCAGGAAGTGGGAGGGAACAGGGGGCAGGCTGTTTGTGGGGGCACAGCCTTCCCTACCTAGCCCTCCATACAGTTGTGCAACCCTGATGTGGCCCTTGGGCCAAAAAGTTTGCCCACCCTGCTCTAGAAAATGAGCCCAGATCTCGAGCTCCAGCATTTTGCTGTTCAGATTACTTTGCACTTCTGTACGTCTTCACCCATGGCCCACGAAGCACTTTACAAAGATAAATAAGGGCCAATATCCCCATTCTAAGGATAGGAAAGCTGAAGCACAGAGCTGTCAAGTGACTTATTCAGGCTCACACGCAGTCAGCGGCAGAGTGAGTAACAGAAATCAGGACTCTGGAATCACAATCTAGTGCCTGTAGCCACTAAATGTACTTTGTTTCAATATTTGCATGTAGTATTATCTAAACTACTAAGACAAACAAATCATCATCTGAACTATAAATAATGTCTTTGATAGTTTGATATAAAATAAAAATGCAATTATCTATATCTTAATGTTCAATATTTGAGGCCAATTTCTGTGCTGTTCTACATCTGAATCCAATCCCATTAATTGCAGTCAAACTAGCACTCCTTTGAGTACCAATAATAATAATAATGAGTCCCTATGTGATTAAGTTACACTTCAGGATGCTACAAATAAATACGGTATGAAGTTTCACATATTAGTAGCATTCAGGGTTTTTTTAACCTAAGGATATAGATTTTCACAAAAACTACAGCAGGTCTTCTTCTACAGTACACTACAGATAATCTAAAATGTTTTATTCATCAGATCTTATTAGGATCCTTAACTAATTAAAGCACTGAAGCATGATAGAGGTTTACAGCAGTTGGTTAGGGGAAAATAGCCCCCAGGGGCATTAAAAGTCATTAAATAAAAAACAAAAATCTCTGATCTTTGGGAAGGGAATATGATGTGTTTTAACCATCCTTTCCAGAGTTTATTTACTCCGTCTACAGAACGTCATAAAGTGGGAGAGGAGGGAACCAAGATATCTTTAAGCTGTAACTTTTAGGATGTTGGGATCTGCTGTTGCCAATGACTCCCTTGAGACTCTTCCACTGATCAGGGATCACTAAACAGTAGTGTGGCCTGGGCATGCCCTTGGCCCACCCCTTACTCCAGGAGCCAAGAGCAGGTGGAATAAAGATGGCTTTATGCCACCTACATATTCCCCTACATCTGAAGAGTGCCCAGTTCCCCCATAAATTGAGATTTCTACCTCCAATACAAAGCAGCCAGAACAAGGGCCAAACATCACACTAGAATGAATAAAGTTACACCAATTAACACCAGCTGGGAATCTTGCCCAATAATTGAATACTGTGGCAAAATCTTGAGAGAAATTATATATGTAACTGAAACATAGCAACCGTTGTGCACCCACTGAGTAATACAGAACCTAAACCATGAGTCTGCCAACTTTCATAAGGCAGACCACATCATAAGAGGAAGACTGAGTCATGAACACCTGCCTTCCCATTCACTATTAGAGAGACCACCTCCCCTCTTATTCATGATCATGTAACATCCCTGTGCCAAGTACAGAAATTGCTTTAATGAAAAAGAAATAATTGGAATTTGATTCATGTTTTTAATGCAATTTAACACCTGAACAAGGAGGCGGAGCTAGAACCAGCTACAAACCACATTTTGGGAACATCTGATGTAACCGATTCAGTAAAGGAAAAGAAACTGAGGTCTATGATAAATAAATGTGTTGTATTTTAAGTTTGCTATTCTTTGCATTTTATTTTATTTACACTAAATTTAATTGTGGGGTATGTGACATAAGTATATGTGACATAGATAGCCCAGAAAATAAGTTTATTTTCTCCAGTGAGGAGAATTCCTGAGAAAAACTACTTCTGAAATTTAAGAGCTTAATTTAAATGACTGAATTTATACAAATGAAGGATGAACCTCAAAAGTTTAGAGATTCAGGTAAGAAAAAAATATCCGAAAGGGGCCAGATCCTCAGGAATTGTGTTAACTACACCAGCTGAGGATCTGCCTTTGTATGGTTATTCAAACTCTGGGGACCACTAGAGTCCAACTGGACTAGGAATCTCTTTGTATGAGCCTGATTCATGGAATTGCAGAATTTCTCCTTCTGGGGCCCAGTCCTGTACTAAGCATTCTCCACTCCCTTTGGGTTGGGAGCTGAGGGTGCTCAATACACTGAAGACTGGGCTTTTGTTCCTGTTCAGCTCCTGGAAGTACTGAGCTGAACACTACTGAAAAATAAGAGCACAAGGTTTGGGGATGTTTTGTTTGTTTCTTTGAAACTTCCAAAAAAAAAACAAAACAAAACACTTTAGTCTGAGTTTTTGATCAACATGGAGATTGGTTGTTTTACTCAAACCTGGAACTCAAATTCAAATCTGAATTTTGCAGAGCTAAACCAGACTGCCTCATCCAATGCCTTTGATGTGTACAGTGTAGTTGTAGCTGTGTTGGTTCCAGCATATTAGATAGAGATACAGTGCGTGAAGTCATATATTTTATTGGGCCAACTTGTTGGTGAGGGAGACAGCCTGTGTGGCTCGAAAATTTGTCTCTCTCGCCAACAGAAGTTAGTCCAATAAAACATATTACCTCACACACCTTGTCTCTCAAATGCTTTTGAGAAAGTTTGGATCTTGATCCAAATGTTGCAGCTCAAGGCCCATATCTAATCCGAAACTGGTCAGCCACAAAGTTCAGTCATCTACTCCCTCTGTCCAGTAAATGCATAGGTGAAACACACATACAGACAGACAGTACCAGGAGTGAGAACACAGGAGATGGCCGCTGCATTGAAAGATATCTCAATAAGCTTGTAAAAAGTTAAGGTGAAATGTCTGCTTCATTTCTATGCTCCTCAGTCCCTTCGCACCCAGAACAGCTCACAACCAGCTAGGCTTTGTTAGGACCAAACTCAAGTAAACTTTTCTCCTACAGCTTTTTCTGAAAGCCTCCGCTTCACTGGCTGTAGATTGAGCCGTTTTCTTTGTAAAAGTTAGAGCAAAATTACACTAGAACAGGAAGAAGGAAAATGACAAGAGTTCCTAGTTGCACAAATTGACAAGAAGCCTGCAGCAAATTCACAGGCCCAGCTTCAGTAAAAATCATACTCCAGGGAGTGGGGTTAATATACAGCAGTGTCAGAAACAGGTTAGGAGGGTCTCCTTGCTGAAATGTCCACTTGGAAACAAACATGTTGTCAACTGGAACATTTTTACTCTGATATAATGTGCAGATATAGGAAATATGTATGACATCTTACTGACAGAAAAACAACCCACTTTATAGTTAACACCGGCAAACATCATCATCAACAGAAAACTACATTAAGTAAGCGCTCAATTTGAAAGTTGACAGGTAGCTTTTGCTTTATAGGCGTGGCCATTTCTATTTGAAAGTAATGCTTTTAATTATAATTGGTTCTGCTGATTGTAACCAAAATGATGGCATAAAGAGCTCATTTCTCCCAGTCTCAGGGGCTTGGCTGGTTTTATTTAGGACATCATTATTGTAAACTTTTTCTTTAATTAATCATGGACATTTTGAATGTTTATTCCATACTATAATTAACTATTACTATACCACCTGAATCAGAAGTTAAATACTCTTCTCAAGACTGGTGCCTACTCATTTTTTTGCAGATTCTGGGGTAAACAGTGCATTGCAGACCCATTGGTATATAAACAGTTCACTATCAAATTTCTGTTGCATAACAAATTCTATACAGACTCTGTAGTGCTGCCCATAGAATTTACAGGGTTAACCAGCATAACCGGTACAGCTGAACCAGAGGTGTCAAGTTTTTAAACCTTAAAACCATAGGTCATGGTTGTAGAGATTTTAAATTCCTACAGGACGGATTATTTAATTTACAGTATTTCCAAATGCTACCTGGTGTCACAGCGTTTAAAATCTCTGTAAACCCTATGAAAAAAATATATATTAGGAGTGCAAGATCTAGCACATCTCAGATGTTCCATTTTTGTAATGATAGCAGGGAAACCCAACCTTACCAAAGGCAATCCTATGCACTATACCTAATTCATGAAAACAAATATAAAGTTTTATAACTTGTGAGATATATATTGCCCCTGCTTGTCACCTCTCCCCCCCAAAATAAGTAACACATTCTTCAAATTCCCATAAACTCAAGAAAACCTTTTCTGACCAGCCTAACACATTTTTAGCACAATGTATCATCTCCTCAACAATAAGAAAAGGAAAATGAGACAAAAACAAAGTAGTTACTCACTGTGTAGAGGGAAAGGAGACACAAACTACAGCAGTTATTTGTGAAATGACCACTTTAGAACTACTGCTACTTCGCTCTACCTGATTTAAAAGGTCAGTCCCAAAAAGGAAGCAGGGGGGAACAGAAGGGAAGGGGGAGTTTTTATACAACTGGGGCTCAGTGAATGAGTCAGAGTCACTAAGGAACAAGGCATTTTAGTGTTATACTTAGCATACTCTCCCAACATTCTTTTGTGACAGACTGAAGTTTTTCATGAAATTAGAGAAAAAAGAAGGGGATCAAAACTGGTCTTTGTAAGTGTGGCTCACCCCTTAAAGGCTGGAGCAGTCAATTTTGATTACAGAATGAGCCACACCTGGGTGGGATCACCTACCCTGCCATATAAAGAGCATCAGTCAGCTGTAATAGGGATGGTGTGTGGGGAAGTGATAATAGTGAGCCCTGGTAGCAAGTAAGCAGCTCCTGCTAGAAACCGCATTATCTGGTTTTCAGTTAAAATTTTGGGATGCAGCTCAGGGGTGTGACAAATTCACAAATCTGAAAAATAAGTTAAACTGTCCTAAGTCCTGCTGTAGATGCCAGTTGATCAATAGAAGAATTATTTTATTCAACCTAGTTATTGTCTGTTGGGGGTTTGGGTTTACTACAGTGATTAGAAAAAACCTTTCTGTTGATATAGCAAATGACTATGCTATAAGGGGTACTGTATTGCTTGTAGAGTATACATATCCTGAGAGAAGGATTTTGGCCTGGAAACCAGAACTAGAGGGCTGAGTTTCATGAGGTACAGGCTGTGAGACTTTGAACTGGGACCTTGGTCTGGGAAGAAGGGCTGGGGACACCCTGTATAAGGCAAGGGAGTGACTGGAGTTGGGACCTAGAGGACCACAATGTGTGAACTGAATAAATGAGATACCATGAGGGGAATGTTTTGATTACTGGCGGATGGTGAGTTAAGGGGTTCTGAAAGGAGGAGCTCTTGGTAGTAGGGCACTGCAGAGTGACCTCTAGCAGTGCTCAGAGGGTGGCTAGCCCTGTTAGAGGCTTATCTCTGAAAGCAAGTTACAGCCATAATCATGGAATGAACCCTACGCCATCATAATAGGTAATTCCATTTATATTAAACCTACCACAATCGTGTCTTATAGAACACATCAAACCACCTTGCTCCTATGGCTGATAAACATATCCCAAACTGCATTATTTCTCAAAGGGTTGTAATACAGGGCATCTTTGTAGAGGGTGAATCATACTCTCCTTGGTGAGCCAGCCAACTTCTGCCTGGTGTGTAAGGAGTTGCAGACTCATGATTCTGCTTGCTCCCTCCCAAGTTGCTCCTGGAAGTGAACAGCTGATCAGAACGGAGAGGTTACTTCTCAGGCACCAGAAGTGCAATGGAGGTAACCCTAATGTAAGCTCTGCAGGTGGAAAAAGAGAATTCTTGTGGTCTCCTATACCCCATGAAGTCATGTGAAAGCAGTGCACCATCTGGCCCTGCGTTTGATAAGCTGCAGAAATTTGGCACTAAATAAATTCCCAAACTACTATAGATCTTCATATATTTCTGTACAATTTTTAGGTATTAAAATATTATAAAATCTTTGGAGCTGTGCCTGTAGCCAATGTGTGCCACTGTCTACTTTAAAATATCATCAAGGAATGATAAGAAATGCCTATGTTCCAAAATTAAACAGTTGCAATTTTACTATACAAAGCTTGAGAGTATTGTTTCATTTCTGTAAGCATCGTGGGTCAGAAGAAAAGGTTTACAATTTTAAATAAAGGAATGGATCCAATTACTGTCAAACGTGTGTCCTAACTTTAACCATTCTGTTTAAAGTTAGTTTGTCTGTCCTTCAAAAAAAAAAAAATCAATTTCAGCCATAAGTGCTACATGTTTTTTTAAGAGACACTTTAAAACAGAGAAATCTAAAACTTAAAGTAAACTTCTAGGGGCCTCTGCAAAAATTCTAAGACAAAAAAACATTAGTATCATTGCATCTTTTATTATTATTGTGGGGTTATCTAGGGCACAGGTGTGTCAGAGAATTTTTAACAGAAAGAAGGCCTGTGAGATTCCAAAAGATTCTCTCTTCCGGTTGGATAATTTGTTTCATATGATAAAACATCCAACAGTAAGATTGCAAAATAACCTATCTCATAAATACAATGTATGTGAATATAAGTCTGTATGCATCGGTTAAAACTCATTAAAGGTGAAATAAGGGCCCTTAATCATATCAATGACCCACATAACCTACACTATTAAAGAGTCATCAGTTATATATATATATATATATATATATATATATATATATATATATATTCAGTTTGGAAGGTTTCACCTTAATATATTGTTAAAAAAAGTTGTTAAACTCCTAACCATCATATGGAAGTTATTTCACAGTAAATACATTTAGCACCTGTGGACATATGACTTCCAGTTATATAGGACTTACAGTAGGATGAAGAATGAAAATACCAAAAAATTAAACCTTATGAGAAGTACTATAAAGCCATAAGAGAAAAGGTGCAAAAACATGAAAGATCTACCCCTTTGTCTACCCAGGGAACTAGGTTCCCAGTTAAAGAACAGAGCTGTACGTTGAGAAAGAAGACATTAGTTGACAGCAGGGAAATCAAATTAGACAAACTCATTATTTTAAATGTTTTGATTTAAAGATAGCCCTGTTAATGAATTACCAAGAGTTACAATTTTCCATGTTCCCAATTTCAATGAAAAAATGAAAATCATGGTATGAATGGGGAAACAAGAAAAATGGGAATATCAGAACAAACATTTTATTTCCCTAGCTGCACAACAAAAGGAACCAATTGTGAGAAGTTAAGAAGCACCACCCCAAGGAGAAGAAACTAAACTCTGCCTTCCTGTATATAGTGACAGTATATGAAGGGAATAATATGCAAACTTTTTGGAAAGTAAAGGCTAGATCCTGTGGGCCACATCCGGCCTGCGGGACCGTTCTGCCTGGCTCCTGGTTCAGGAAGCTCGCCCCAGCCTCTCCCCTGCTGTTCCCCCTCCCCCGCAGCCTCAGCTTACTCTGGGCAGCAGAGCTGCAAGCTCCTGGGGCAGCACAGCTGCAGAGCCTGGCCTGACCCAGTGCTCTGTGCTGCACGGCGTGACTGGCTCCAGCCAGGGAACTAACTATTCCAAAGACAATTGCACTCATTCAGATTTAATTAATAGAACCAAAGACTAAGATTTTTCTCAAATGTGACTATTTCTAGGGCTTCCGTGCAGGATCTCTTCTGGCTCACAACCTAGTTCCTTCTGCTTTTGAGACTCTCCGTCCCTTCTCATATAAGAAAACTGGATTGGAAGAGCCATCCGGGGTCATAGAATAGAATAGAATAGAATATCAGGGTTGGAAGGGACCCCAGAAGGTCATCTAGTCCAACCCCCTGCTCGAAGCAGGACCAATTCCCAGTTAAATCATCCCAGCCAGGGCTTTGTAAAGCCTAACCTTAAAAACCTCTAAGGAAGGAGATTCTACCACCTCCCTAGGTAACGCATTCCAGTGTTTCACCACCCTCTTAGTGAAAAAGTTTTTCCTAATATCCAACCTAAACCTCCCCCACTGCAACTTGAGACCATTACTCCTCATTCTGTCATCTGCTACCATTGAGAACAGTCTAGAGCCATCCTCTTTGGAACCCCCTTTCAGGTAGTTGAAAGCAGCTATCAAATCCCCCCTCATTCTTCTCTTCTGCAGGCTAAACAATCCCAGCTCCCTCAGACTCTCCTCATAAGTCATGTGTTCTAGACCCCTAATCATTTTTGTTGCCCTTCGCTGGACTCTCTCCAATTTATCCACATCCTTCTTGTAGTGTGGGGCCCAAAACTGGACACAGTACTCCAGATGAGGCCTCACCAATGTCGAATAGAGGGGAACGATCACGTCCCTCGATCTGCTCGCTATGCCCCTACTTATACATCCCAAAATGCCATTGGCCTTCTTGGCAACAAAGGCACACTGCTGACTCACTGCTGGGTCACTAAGTCCAGTCCCCTGCTATTGTAAGCAGCAACATCACAGGCTCATCTTATAGCCTAGCTGGAGCTAACAGCACCTCCCACTACAATGCAGTAGTAAATACTGTGCCCCTTTAAGCAGGGCTCAAGGAACTGACATTGTGGCAAGAAATTTTGCCTCAGTTGCCTGAAATGCCTTATAAAACTTTAAATTGAAGGATTTCAGAAAAATCTCAGAAAGCATTTACATTCTGGAAAAATTACAACTTGTTCAATTGGATATAAAAAGATTGATGATAGTGTCAGGGCCCTTGGGATGCTTAGAGCATTGATTAGTTTTAATAATAAAGCCTTAATTAAAAAGAAATTAATAGTTTAAATTAGAAAATTCAATTATGGCAGCTATAGGGTGATGTGATTCCATTTCCTGTGGGGAATGACTAAGCAAAACTCCATACAAATATATTGGAGCCCATAGGAACACATAGGGGCTTCCAAACAGGAAATAGCTAGGGATCATCCACAGGTCAGTTAAGAGAAACCCCATAAGAATACATTGTAGCCCATAGAAATATATGGGGATCTCAGACACGATGTAGTTAGGGGTCATTTACAGGTCAGCTAAGAGAAGCCCCACAGGAATACATGGGAGCCCATAGGGATGTATGAGGATGATGCAATTAGGAGGTAGGATTGCACCTCTTCCGGGTGACACAATAGGGGCACAGTGTAGCAAAATCCCATAGAGATACATTGTGGCCCCATAGAAGTCTATGGAGTGGGCGGAGCTAAGAAAAGTTGGAAGCTGAGCTTAGGAGAGCAAATTGTATATAAAGGTGACAACTAGCAGGCTAAAACCTGTCGTGGGATCAGGGACCTGGAAGAGAGAAGAGGCGACAAGGCACCTGCAAGGAAGGAAACACCTGTGCGGAAGAAGCTACCTGAGAAGCATCAGCAGAACCCTGCAAAGCCAAGAGCTGCCTGAAAAGTAGCTACTGCAGCAGCAGCCCACCCAGAGTTCCAAGGTTGTCCTGGGCAATGGCTGCTTCTGCTACCCAGCCAGCAGGAGGCCACCGCAGCTACGTTATTATGTAGCACATTTGTCAAACTAGGGTCTACGGACTCCCTGGGGGGCCACGAGGGTACTTCAGGGGATCTGCCGGCCCCGCTGATCAACTCCTCCCCCTCTCTCCCAGTGCCTCCTGCATGCCGTGGAACAGCTGTTCCCCAGTGTGCAAGAGGCACTGGGAGGCAGGAGGAGGAGCAGGGATAGGGCGTGCTCGGGGGAGGAGGTGGAAAGAGGTGGGGAAGAGGAGGGGCAGGAAGGGGTGGGGTGGGAGCAAGGCCTTCAGGAAAGGGGTGGGCTGGGGGTGGGGCCTGGAGCTGAGTGGGGGCTTGGGGATCCACGAAAATTTTTAAATCAAAATGGGGGTCCTTGGGTTGCTGATGTTTGAGAACCATTGATGTATCATATAAATTGCTGTAGTGTATTTACTTTATTTCACCAAATAAAAAACTGTTATTTAATCCCAACTTTTCTTCCAGTCTTCCTTGTTTGTCCCAACAAATCTTTGTATCTCCATAAACATAAAACTATTGGGTGAAGTCCTTCAGCCCTTACTCAGATAAAAGTCTCGTACAAATCAATGTCTGCAAAAAGAACAGGAGTACTTGTGACACCTTAGAGACTAACAAATTTATTAGAGCATAAGCTTTCATGAGCTACAGCCAACTTCATCGGATGCATAGAATGGAACATATAATAAGATTTTATATATATATATATATATATACACACACACACACAGAGAGAGAGAGAGAGAAGGTGGAAGTTGCCATACAAACTGTAAGAGGCTAATTAATTAAGATGAGCTATTATCAGCAGGAGAAAAAAACTTTTGTAGTGATAATCAAGACGGTTAGGGTTAGGGTATTGTCCTAGGATCTGGGAGATCCGGGATTAAGACCCTCCTTAACCTGACAGAGTGATCTAGGATGAAAAACTGCTTAGAGTCACACAGAGTAGGAACGTGAATTTGGATTCCCCACAACCCAGGGCAGTGCTCTAAACCCTAGGACACACACAGCTTTGAGTGGGGCCTAAAAATAGACATTTCAACAAAATTTGGTTTTCACAAAAATCTTTAAAAGGCTCAAGGGTTTTGACCTCATTCCAATATGGAACAAAAAGAAATTTCTAAACCTCAGAAGTTGCTGCAAAATAGATTTTTCATCCTCTGGTCAGCTCTCTGAATATGTTGTATTTCTACCTGGTCAGATCTACGTATCATTTACACTTGTCTCTTTCTGTTGCATGTCTTCATGTATATAGAATGTAGGCATTAAAAATAAATCTTCCTACAGGGATTTAATATTTATTAGACAGAATTCCTAGAGTATGATGATCAGAATTTTCTTACAGATCTTGAAGCTATTAATTCCAATCTACTTACCTTTCCCCATTTCCCTAAGGTACCAACACAAGAAACATCTCTTCCAGTGTAAGTCTATTTGAAGAACTGAGGAAACTGAGATCATCCATTTCCCCAAAGAAGTTAGCATCTCAGAGCCTCTTAACCTACATTCGCAAAAAGAAAAGGAGTACTTGTGGCACCTTAGAGATGAACCAATTTATTTGAGCATGAGCTTTTGTGAGCTACAGCTCACTTCATCGGATGCATACCGTGGAAACTGCAGAAGACATTATATACACAGAGACCATGAAACAATACCTCCTCCCATCCCACTCTCCTGCTGGTAATAGCTTATCTAAAGTGATCATCAAGTTGGGCCATTTCTAGCACAAATCCAGGTTTTCTCACCCCTCCGCCCCCCCCCCCCAACACAAACTCACTCTCCTGCTGGTAATAGCTCATCCAAAGTGACCACTCTCCCTACAATGTACATGATAATCAAGGTGGGCCATTTCCAGCATAAATCCAAGTTTAACCAGAACGACGCGGGGGGGGGGGTAGAAAAAAACAAGGGGAAATAGGCTACCTTGCATAATGACTTAGCCACTCCCAGTCTCTATGTAAGCCTAAATTAATAGTATCCAATTTGCAAATGAATTCCAATTCAGCAGTTTCTCGCTGGAGTCTGGATTTGAAGTTTTTTTTGTTGTAAGATAGCGACCTTCATGTCTGTGATTGCGTGACCAGAGAGATTGAAGTGTTCTCCGACTGGTTTATGAATGTTATAATTCTTGACATCTGATTTGTGTCCATTTATTCTTTTACATAGAGATTGTCCAGTTTGACCAATGTACATGGCAGAGGGGCATTGCTGGCACATGATGGCATATATCACATTGGCGGATGTGCAGGTGAACGAGCCTCTGATGGTGTGGCTGATGTTATTAGGCCCTTTGATGGTGTCCCCTGAATAGATATGTAGGCACAGTTGGCAACGGGATTTGTTGCAAGGATAGGTTCCTGGGTTAGTGGCTCTGTTGTGTGGTATGTGGTTGTTGGTGAGTATTTGCTTCAGTTTGGGGGGCTGTCTGTAGGCAAGGACTGGCCTGTCTCCCAAGATTTGTGAGAGTGTTGGGTCATCCTTCAGGATAGGTTGTAGATCCTTAATAATGCGCTGGAGGGGTTTTAGTTGGGGGCTGTGGTTTTTGGAGGGGGGTGGGGGGGTGAGAAAACCTGGATTTGTGCTGGAAATGGCCCACCTTGATTATCATACACATTTTAAAGAGAGTGGTCACTTTGGATGGGCTATTACCAGCAGGAGAGTGAGTTTGTGTGGGGGGGGCGGAGGGTGAGAAAACCTGGATTTGTGCTAGAAATGGCCCAACTTGATGATCACTTTACATAAGCTATTACCAGCAGGAGAGTGGGATGGGAGGAGGTATTGTTTCATGGTCTCTGTGTATACAATGTCTTCTGCAGTTTCCACGGTATGCATCCGATGAAGTGAGCTGTAGCTCACGAAAGCTCATGCTCAAATAAATTGGTTAGTCTCTAAGGTGCCACAAGTACTCCTTTTCTTTTTGCGAATACAGACTAACACGGCTGTTACTCTGAAACTTAACCTACATTGTTCACTCTCTTCCTGCACAGCAAAAGAGTTTACCCGAGACATTTTCCTTGTGGATTTCTAATTTAGTTTTGCTTATGAATATACTAAAAGATGCAAATAAAGGGTTCTTTTCAACCTAAGAGAGACAATTGGGTGAAAATCTGTGATGTGGCCATGGTCTATATATTTACCTTTTGTAGAGCTGGTTGAAAACTGGAAAAACAATTGCACATTTTTGAAATGTGAAGGTCATTTCCACTTTGCAGGTTTTGAAATGGAACAATTTTTCCTTCTTTTCAAAATTTGTCATGAAACTTTTCATTTAACATTTTAATTTCACATAATTTTCTCTTCTCTTTTTGCCATGGGTCGCAATGAAATGAATGATGACCAGGGTTTAGTTTAGTTGTTTTGATTGTTTGCTTTTTTCATTTTTTCTTTCTGCTATACTTTAACTTTTCTGGCTTGGAAAAGTTACGGAGTGCCTGAGTTACAGAGGTTTGTATTTCCTTTTAGTACCCTGTAACTTTTCCAAAGTTGAAGACATTTTAGTAAGTTTTTATTTATTTATTATTCAACTTTTTTTGAACATGACCATTTTTCATATCAAAATATCAAATAAGAAATGTTGACCTTTGATCTTATAAAAGATTTTAGTTGGCTAAATGGTAGTGGGCATTAGTGAATCATTATGGAGGCACAAGTGAAGCCAGGGAAAGGACGATTAGCACAAGTTTCATGCATAAAACCAGCAACTAGAACTAGATAAACAGAAAACCATTGGTAAAGGCCTTAATTTTTAAAACTTTCTCGTAGTAAAGCAACATCAGATGGTACAAATAAATTGATGCCCTACCTCAATTCCACAAATGGATATGTCTATGATGATATCATATAAAGCGTATTATTAGATATAAGAGAGCATGTGGGCCATTGCTGTGTTACAGATCTCCACTTCTTAAGGACTAGAGAAAGCAATTTGAGTAGTCCAAATATATGAATGGCTGGATCTGAACTCCTCATAAACAATTATAAATTGAAAGTTGTGCCGCATAACATGTCCTTTGAACTGATAATTTTCCTTATATGGTAAGCTCCTGAAGGTAAAGACTGTGTCATCTTATGTGTTTGTACAGCACCTAACACAGTGGCTCCACAATCCTTATTTGAATCCCTAGGTGCTACTAAACAATAATGTTTAATAATAATATTTCACCCATGACCAGTTTCACTCAGTGTCAGAAACAAATACACATTCTTAATTATACTTATTCTTGAAAATCTAAATTGGCTATTGAAAGACTCCTGGCCCAAAACTAATTCTAGAATGATCCAGTTAAAATGGTATCCACAGTATGATACTGATACTTAAAATGGGTGACATGCGACACAGGGGGAGGGGGGAGGGGAGGCGGGGTTGGTCAGATTTTGCATTGTCATTCAGATCAGGCCTTTCTTCTCACATTTTCTATATCATTTTGGATTTCTTCCCTGCATCTCTCTTTGATTTTTCTGTCTTCATTCTAGTGTAAACATTTACATTTTAAATGTGCTAGAAGAGGGACATTGCGAAAGTGAAAAGAAACATTTTTTAACATTTCAAGTGTTCAGTGCAAAGTTGTTGTTCTTCAGCAGAACTGAAACATAGGATGGATTTTGGAGCTTTCATGAAACTGTGAGCCCTTGAGTCTATCCAAGGTTTCAGGTTAAAGTGACCATACATCCTGTTTTGGCCTGGACAGTCCCTTTTTTAAGTCCTGTCCTGGCTGTCCCAACTTTTTTGGCAAAAGTTCTGTTTGCTCTTGCCAACCAATGCCCAATTTTGTCAAAAAAAGTGAGGTGTGGAGGAACACGTGAGGGGAGCGAGTGGTGATTCTAGCCCCATGCAGGGGGGGAGGCAGGGCTCGAGTGGGGAACAGGGGGAGAGGCAGAGCTTGTGTGAGCAGTGATGCCAGACCTGTGTGGGAAGGGGCATCGGGGCGAGCGGCTCGGGCCAGCCCCGTATTGTGTCCCATTTTCCCTTTGAAAAATATGGTCAGCCTATTTAAAATGATGGAATGGCATTGGATTATGGCAGAGACTGCCTTCAGCTCCCACTCTCTAGAACATTTTTACTATTGCAAATTTGATCCTGTTCCCATGTGAAGGGCAAAGCAGCAGTGATAATACAAACTAGGTGTTGCCACCGTTTTTTCCTCTTTCTTTAAAACAATTGCAGACTGATTTTGAAAGCAAAGAAGACATAGCTGCAGTTACACTGACTGAATCTTCAAAGTATTCTACACACTCTGAGACACAAAAATGTTTAAAAGAGGAATGTGTATTGGTGACACTGCTTGATCCATATCTCCAGGACAGATTTGAAAGACGATTTGCAAACTGCAGCAAAAACTATTGTAATCGTTTGACAATATGTAATGTTTGATGAAACATAGCCAGAGAGAGATTCAGGCATAGCAGACTTTACTAGTGATATGCTCATTGTCTAAACAGAACTGTACCATACATAATACGAGACATTTATCCAAGAGTTAACAGCTTATACATTCAGATAAGCAGAACTTGTAAGATAATTAGCAATAGTACCAGTTGGTGTCTTCCCAAAATGTTTACAACTATCAGTAAAATTTTGATTATAAACTATGGCCAACATTTTCAGACATGGGTGCCTAAAGCTTAGGCACCTAAATAAAAGTAGCCTGATTTACACAGGTGTTGAGCACCCACAACTCAAACTGAAATCAATGGGTGATGCAGGTACTGAGCACCCCTGAAAATTGCTTAATTTTAGGGCAATCTCACCCCAGTCTCTAGTTATGTATTTGTAATTTTGATCATATATTTATTTTTGGGTGCAAGTTTTGTGCACCATGACTTCTAAAAACAAATGGCAAAATGTATACATGCAAAAAAAAATCCTCTTGATTTACATACACACAAATAATTTGAATATATGACTCAATCATTTGCATATAGAATTTAGATGCATGAAGCTGTATTTTGATATGTGACAACTTCCACATGCATATTTATTCTAGCTTTTTTTTTTTGAATGTTTATGTTATTCTGTTTATGATCTTGCCCATAAAGGGTCAGGTTCAGCTACTGCCAGAAGCTGGGAGTGGATGACATGGGGTGGACCACTCAATAATTTCCCTGCTCTGTTCATTCTGTCTAAAGTATCTGGCAATGGCCACTGTTGGGAGACAGGATACCGGGCTGCATGGACCCTTGTTCTCATCAGGTATGTCCATTGTTATGTTCTCATGTGATGCTGATCACTCTCAAGTAACTGGTCACCCACAACTACTACTGAAGTCATTAGGAACTGATGATGCTCAGCAGTTCAGAAGAGGTAGTAAGCATACTATAATATTGAGCACAAACACTGCAAAATTCAATGGGAGTTGATGGGATTTATGAAAGCACCTTGTAGGGTCAAGCTCCAATACCTCAACTTGCCACTTGGAAAGGAAATGGTATTCAGAGCTGATACAGGCAGATCAACAGACCCTAGGAGTGATGATGCTAATTCCTTTTCCAGCAGTGACCCACATCACTTCAGCCAAGTCTAGCCTTAACAGGCCAGGAGTTTCAATAGTGCCAAGTCTCCTAACTGCCATTTAACAGCTGCACAGCTTGCAAACATCCATCAGCCCACCATTAGGTGCAATCCTTTCCAGAACGCCTCTCATTTCCAAAACAGATCATGCAGAGATGGGGGAGACAATAGTTGTTTAAGTTAGTGCAGTGTGAGATATTAAACTGTCAGGGTAATTTATGAGCTTTTTTAAACAATGTATTTGTTTTTGTTTCATATCTAAAACATATCTGCATGATGCCTCAGATGAATTATGCCAGTTATACAGAATCAGACATATTGTAGTGCAACATGATTTATATTATTCAATAAGGCATATCACAAGTCAAAACTCCAGTGGTGGAGGGGTAATCAAGCTAAATATTAGCTAAGGAGTTACACTGAGTTGTGTTTTCCATTTTGATGTTTCAAAATGAATCTGAAGAACAAAAATGTTGCTCTCACTCCTTTTTAAATAGACTTTTTAAAGAACTTGCTCCAGTTTGGATATGTTTTTTTTTTCTTCTATTGAGTGCATCAAAATTGTCTTGTTTAACCATGATCTGATATTTCCATAGGGAAATGGTAACAGAAGCATTAACTCCTGAATTGTCATGAGAACACATTTGTTATCTCATGATAAAATGGCTTTTGATAGGTGTCAGCACAGCGTATGTCGTTTCCAAAAGAAATTGAATTAGGAGTTGGCCATTTGATATTTTGTCGATAATTAACAGGTCAGGTAAGCTGTAAGAATCAATTGCCTTTTTTTTGTACTTAGAGGTTGCAGTTTCCATATATTCTCTTCTTTACAAATTTCTCCTCATATGCTGTCTTTCAGAATGGAACATAAAACAAACAAGCTAAAAACCACAGCAGAAGCTGGTACAATGCTCATGATAAAGGTGTTTCCACTATGGAATTGTTAAACAGCTTTGAGCTCACTAGCTCCCAGCAAGAACAGCAGAGCAGTAAAGTAGAACTTCTTTGAAGTGTTCCATTCCATTTTCTTGTCAGGGATGGTCTAGATAATACTTAGCCTTGCCATGAGTGCAGGGTACTGGACTACATAACCTTCTGAGGTCAATTCCTGTCCTATGATTTTATTATTTTATAGGTTAAATATTTATTACATTAACAAAATGATTTGCTGCAGTATTTTTCCACTGGGTGTTTGCAAATTTGATGTCACCATGAAAGATTAATGTGTGTTTAAGCAAACAGAGTAACCTAATTTAATTACTGAGAACAATTCTTAAATAATACTTTATTGACTTCTAAGCAATTAGAACCATTGGCTTAAAGACAGACTAATGCAGCAGTGTGGATCTCATTTGACAAAAGACATTTATTCTGCCTCCCATGTCATTTTGCTTTAAAGCTGCAGGTGTAGAGTACTGTTAGCCTGGCTATTTTTTTCTTGTGTAAAACAAATAATCATGGACAGAAATGAGAGTGGGAGCTGTGGGGAAAGAAGTTACCAATAAGAAGAAATCTTAAAGTCTATTATTCATAATATAACTGTCATGATTGATAATTATTTAATGTCATTTATACAGCCTAGATTGTGTCTGAGCCACAAGCTCTCCATAAGATGCAACACATACTTCTGCCCCATTAACAAAGCAGAGCTCCTCTGGAAGTCTCCATCTGGACTCTGGTTCCCCTTTGCCCAAATAGAGGAAAGTTATCTGTACCAGTCCTACACCTGGCACAGTTTACTTCTCCCTCCATATAGGCCCAACTGTGCTGGGCTGATGTGCTGCAGGGATGGAGCTTCACTTCAGATCACCCTTTCATATCTACCCTTCCTGGGAAAGGGCACAGCAGTCCTATGGATGCTGCTTTCGTTTCTCGTATTATTAAAGGGGTAGCCAATATAGGGGACAACTTTACACCCTCTTGCTCCCATATGTGGGTGCATCACATTGTGCTCCTAGTGATTTTTCATACACAGCTCTTAAAATGCCGTATAAAGAAGCTATATGCAGTGTTGTAGCCGTGTTGGTCTCAGGATATTAGAGAGACAAGGTTAATATTTTTTATTGGACCAACTTCTGTTGGTGAGAGAAAGACAAACTTTCAAGCTTACACAGCGCTCTCCTTCCGGTCTGGGAAATATATTCAGAGTTTGAAACTAAAAACTCACGGGTGGTCTCTGCCAGATGACTCGGGCTCATAAGAATCAGACAAAGGGCTGTTTAACTGTAGTGTAGACATGTGAGCTCAGGCTGGGGCCCAGGCTCTAGGACCCTGTGAGGTGGGAAGGTCCTAGAGCTCAGGCTCCAGCCGGAACCCAAACAGATACATTGCAACTAAACAGTCCCGCAAACCCAAGGCAGCTGGCATGGGCCAGCCAAGGTTGTCTAATTGCAGTGTAGGTACAGGGACCACATCACAGCTAAATACAATGTGGAACAGATTGTTTATCAAAAATAATTAACACATATTTCAGGGAACTATTCAAGGTGAAGTGTCCTGTTAACAAGTCTCCAGTCATAGTGGGAGAAAGGGGGGGAAAAAAAGCTGTGGGAAGCGTATTATTTTTAATAAGCCATAAATGCAGCATCTTTATTCAGTCTATGACTTTTAGTATCTAGCAAAGTTATGAATTTAAGCTTCCAGGCTTGTCTTTTCAAGGTGTTATGAAGGTTTCCTTTTTAGAGATCAGATACGGAGTGACTGCTTTGTGAAAAGTGTTCACCTACAGGTGATATGGTGTTTTTGTCTTGGATGAATACCTTCCATAAAGCAATCACGCTCCATTTACGAAGAAATCTGCACACCTTCAAAAGACAAGACTGGAAGCTTAAATTAATAAATTTGCTGGATACTAAAAATCATGGACTGAATAGAGACATTGCATTTGTGGCTTATTACAATTATCTATAACCCATTTAACTCCCTCATCTCCACTGTGGCTTTCTCCCCACTCATGATTGGAGAGGTGTCCCTGGGCCACTTTACTTTCAATGATCCCTTGAAACATATGTTAACTATTTATACTAAACAATCTGTTCCACCTTGTATTTAGCTGTGACACTCTGAATACATTTCACAGATTTGAAGAAGAGCTCTGTGTAAACTCAAAAGCTTGTCTCTCTCACCCACAGAAGTTGGTCCAATAAAAGATATTACCTCACTCACCTTGTCTCTCTAAAGCAGGTATATGACCATTATTCCAGTGTTACAGATGGGAAATTGAAAAACAGAGATGGATTCTCTTTATTTATATCTATTACATAATAAAACTCTACTGGGCACAATGTTATCTAGATAAATTTACACAACCAAGTTCTGAATAGAAGTCACAGACCGGTAGGTTGGCTCATTGCAACATGTCAGGTAAGTGTCTCCTTAAATAAGTGCAGATACAATTCCTGATTTTTCCCCAACACGTTCAGGACATCTCTCATTTTGTTTCCATCAATTTTTCATGTAGTCCTTTCTATTGTAGTTTATTGGTTTAATTTAAACTGGAAATATCTGTTATTGAATTTTATTATATTTATGAGAAGATCTGTTATATATTCATTAAACTTTATCCTGCTCATTAAAGAGTCTGTGTTTTTGGCCAAAGTCTGCACTGTAAAGAGGACTAGATAAATATTTCATTGAAATAACATCTTTCCAATTCAAGGGACATTTATGAAAAGCAAATCCTCAGTTGAACACTAAATTAGTATTTTATGTTTATTCATATAGAGAACAAATTATTGTTTCAGATCCATTCCTCCAGCAATAAATATGCATTAATATAATGGAAATAAAATGCTCCACATGTGAAATAATTTCAAATGACATTCCAATTAAAAACAAAATCAACCTATATTTAATAATTTAACATATTATATTGTAAAGCCAGATTTAAACTTCATGTTTGATGTGGACACTATATCTGAAAATTAAATGTTTTTACATCCTGTACACTTAAATATTAGAAAGTGTGGGTTAAAGGAGATTTCCAGTCTTAGAACCCAAACCTCTTTTCATTGAAGTCAATGACAAATTTTCTTTTCATGTTACTTGAACAATACATGGCCTACTGGTGATTTAACCAACATGCATATTTCTACGGAGTTGTTTATGTAATTAGAATAATAGAATAATAGAAATGTAGGGCTAAATGGGACTCAGAGAGGTCATAAAGTCCTGAGTCCTGTCCTGAGGCAGGACCATGTATATCTAGTCTGTCTCTGACAGGTGGTTGCCCAACCTGTTCTGAATTACCTCTATTGATGGTGATTCCACAACCTCCCTTGGTTCCAGAGTTTAACTACCCTTACAATTAGGAAGTTTTTTTCCCTAATATCTAACCTAAGTCTCCCTTGCTGCAGATGAAGCTTATTACTTCTTGTCCTACCTTCAGTGGACACAGAGAACAATTGATCCCTGTCCTCCGTATAACAGCCCTTAACATGTTTGAAGACTGTTGGAACATTGATATGGAGGAAGTATTTTGTGTGACTTGTAATTAAAAGGCTTCCTAGAGTTGGTCAGATACTAAAATACTGGTAGTATCAGAACACTGAGAATGCAAAAATAGCTCAGGAATGGAAATAATCACTTTCCCAGACATCTACCTTTTTGTGGACTCTTGGAAAAGATGAGAAGGCTTGGAATGTGAGATTGGCAAATTATCACTCTTCTCCACTGTCATAAATATAAAGGGAAGGCTAACCATCTTTATATCCCTCCTGGCCAGAGGAAAAACCCTTTCATCTGTAAAGGGTTAAGACGCTAAGATAACCTCGCTGGCACCTGACCAAAATGACCAATGAGGAGACAAGATAATTTCAAAGCTGGGGGGGTGGAAACAAAGGGTCCTCTCTGTCTGTGAGATGCTTTTGCCGGGACCAGAGCAGGTCAGAACTCCTGTAAAGAGTTAGTAAGCAATCTAGTTAGATATGCATTAGATTCTGTTTTGTTTAAATGGCTGATAAAATAAGTTGTGCTGAATGGAATGTATATTCCTGTTTTTGTGTCTTTTTGTAACTTAAGGTTTTGCCTGGAGGGATTCTCTATGTTTTGAATCTGATTACCCTGTAAGGTATTTACCTTCCTGATTTTACAGAGGTGATTCTTTTACTTTTTCTTTAATTAAAATTCTCTTTTAAGGACCTGATTGTTTTCTCATTGTTCTTAAGATCCAAGGGTTTGGGTCTGTGTTCACCTATGCAGATTGGTGAGGATTTTAATCAAGCCTTCTGCAGGAAAGGGGCTGTAGTGCTTGGGGGGATATTTTTTGGGGGGTGACGTTTCCAAGTGGACACTTCCCCTGTTATTTTTGTTAGACACTTTGGTGGTGGCAGCATAAAGGTTCAAGGACAAAAGGTAAAAGTTTGTACCTTGGGGAACATTTAACCTAAGCTGGTAAGAATAAGCTTAGGGGTTCTTTCGTGCAGGTCCCCACATCTGTACCCTAGAGTTCAGAGTGGGGAAGGAACCTTGACATCCATGAAGTTAGAATGAATAAATTACTAGGGCAGTGCTACTATATATTATTATTAGACAATATTCTTTAAGCTAAACAGTGCTACTCTGTTTTAGGTGTTTTAGGTGTTTAGGTGCTTTGTCTCTGTTTTAATATTTTTTAATACAGGTCCCCCATAAAAAACATATACATGTCACTCTTGCATGCATGTTAGCCTATCTCCCATGAACTCTGATTTCTCCACTGGTTACCAGTCCACATCCATCATCAGTTAAAGGAAGTATTTAAGTTGTGAGACTTTTAAGACCATCAGTAGCTAAAAACTCAGCCTCATCAACTACTGCATTTCTATTCACAACTCACTAAAACGATTATGCTCCTCTGGGTTGATGCATCTTACAAAACCCAGGATGAAGCACATGAAAGCTAGCAACAAATCATTCTGGGTCAAACAGGTTCAACTATGAATGAGATTCTAAAGCAGATCACACTATTATTGTGTCAGACTATATTTAGGATGCCCTGCAAAAATCTCCTTTTGATAAAGCCTTCCCCAAAATAGCCAAATTTATCGGGGAGTGGAGAAGCAAGGGGTGAAAAACACCTTCATTCTTGTGTATCCAAAAATAGAGCTTCCTCTGCAAGAGAAGAGGAGAGAGCAGACTACTCATTAACACACCAGGGACTTTGCTGTGCAGACATGGGAAGCGTTTTAGATACTACACTGAAAATCAGCTAGACAAATGACATCCCTCACTTAGGCTATTGGAACCCTTTTACATAATTGCCCAGGGGTGGGCAAACTTTTTGGCCTGAGGGCCACATCTGGAAATAGAAATTGTATGGCAGGTCATGAATGCTCAGAAAATTGGGGTTGGAGTGTGTGAGGGCTCTAGTTGGGGGTGTGGGCTCCAGGGTTGGGCCAGAAATGAAGAGCTCAAGGTGCAGGAGGGGGCTCCAGGCTGGGGCAGGGGGTTGGGGTGTGACTGGGGGGGGGGTGAGGGTGCCATCTCAGGGTGTTAGTGGGGCTAGGGATGAGGAGTTTGGGGTGCAGGAGGGTGCTCTGGGCTGGGATCGAGGGGTTTGCAGTGTGGAGGGGTATCAGGGGTGCAGGCTCCAGGCAGCACTTACCTTAAGCAGCTCCCAGAAGCAGCGGCCATGCCCCCACTTCAGTCCCTTTGCAGAGTCGCAGCTAGGTGGCTCTGCGTGCTGCCCCATCCACAGGCGCCACCCCTGCAGCTCCCATTGGACGCAGATCCCATTGGCTGTAGTCCACAGCCAATGGGAGCTACAGGGGCAGTGCTTGGGATGGGGGTAGCATGTAGAGCGGAGCCCCCCCGGCTGCCCCTATAGATAGGAACAGGAGCGGGGCAGTGCCATTGCTTCTGGGAACCGCATGGAGTGATCCCCAACCCTGCTCCCTGGCTGGCGGGGCAGAACACTGGAGCAGAGCAAGCGCCAGACCCTGCTCCCCAGTTGGAGCTCAAGGGCCCGCTTAAAATAGCTCATGGGCCAGATCTGGCCCGCGGGCCATAGTTTGCCCACCCCAGGCCTAACCCTTACTTATTGGGGACTCTTGATATAACAGAGAGAATAAAATATAAGGAAAATGAAAAAAATCTTGCAAATTTAGATTTTACTGGACCCTCACTTAAAATAAAATACATTAAGCCATGCTCAATGGCAAATAAAATAATATTCTTGTTTTATAGTTTTACTTAAGTCATGTGACTCAATTATTACTGTCTATTACTTTTCAGTTACAACCATGGAATTAAGCTAGTCTGTTGTTCATTATGCCTTTTCAATATCTCCTGGTTTCTCAATTGTGAATTGAAAACAAATTTTGAAACTTCAAAAGCTGTGGCAAAATGGAATTGTTGTCCTCTTAACAGCTCTACTTTTAGCTTTAACTGTGTTATGCAAGGGAAAATATTTTTCCCATTTATTTATGTCATATTTGGCCAAATGTTCATATTCTCAAATGCATCTAATACTTGGGAGCTTTTGTCTGTCAGAAATCTGTTTATTCTGATTTTTATAGTTATTTTGGTTTCCTTCATTTCTATTTCTCTCTCCTGTGTAAATTGTGTCACATGGATATATTCTACTGGTTCACTTGGAGCAAAATTGACATTTTGCTAATTTCACTCACTCTGCATATGTTTTTGGCTTAGTTTAAGATTATATGAGTCATTTGCTAAAGAAAACAGTTATGATTAAGATGGACTGTGGTTACATGTACCTTGATAATTACAGTAAACTACCCCAGATGTACCAAAGGCATGAATCTATAGCTACAAGGACACAGAGTCATAAGGCCTAGTACTAAGGTAATACTGTCTCTTTAAAATTAGTCAGGTGTATTCACCAGAGGGTCTCTCCCATTCTGAGGATCTCACTCTAATGCATGATGTAGACATACTCAGGGCTTGCACACTCAGAGTCTGTAGGACCTATCTGTAATGTAACTAATAAAGAGAGTCATGGTTTAAAATTTACACCGTCGTCTCACTCTGGTTCCTGAAGTACAGAGGCTGCAACATACTAACAAGAAAGACACTCTTGGCTCCCTGGCCATGCTAGAAAGCACAACATGGTGTTAGAAGTGGCCACATTCTGGCTGTTTTTGTCAGGTGTGCAGTGGATCAGTAAATAGTGCAAAGTGCTAAATACAAAGGAAACTTGCAATCCACAGACCAGCAGAAACCACACAGAGAGTACTGAGACAGAGGCCTGGTCTATACTACAGAGTTAGGTCAATGCAAGGTAGCTTATGTTGACCTACTGATGTAAGTGTCTACACTAAAATTTTGCTCCCACCGACGTCATTGCCCTGTCGTGCCGATTTAATAACCCCACCTCTACAGGAAGACCGCCAGCACAAGGAGCATAGTGTTGACATATAAAAGCGATTGAATCACTGGTCAGACAGAATGCCAACATAATATAGGTCAACACAATTTTGTAGTGTAGACATGCCCACAAGCCACAGTGAATTTCTGTTCATTGCAATAAAGAACCCAAGGCACTGAGTCTCAGAGCCCAAGTCAGATGACTCAGGTTCATGGTCTTGGGTTGCGGAACGATAAAATTGCAGTGTAGATGTCCAGCTTGGATTGGAGCCCAAGCTTTGAGACACTGCTCCCCCTTGTGGGGGTCAAGAGCCTGGACTCCAGCCTGAGCCTGAACATCTACACTGCAGTTTTTTAGCCCCAGGTTATAGTTATGTTATAACTATAACTAACTGCTTACTATGATTCTTTCTATATTCACAATAAATGTGGTATTTTGCCTTTTTCCCTTTTAATAAGATCCTGCTGGTTTTTAATTTATTGGTATAACACTGGAAGTTTATAACACATTCTTACATTAGGCAACTGAAAATCCTCCCACTTTGGATGCATTCTCAGCAATGCTTAGGCACTGTGGTGACCCTAAGAAAAATTCTGTGTTTGAACATAACCAGCTCTGGTCTCACTCACACCTAAGGGAAGAGCAGATAGGTAAGTATGTCACAGAACTGAGGCAAAACACAAGAAACTGTGAGCTTGGAAATACTGAAAATGACATGCTCAGAGACAGTAGCACTGTATACTACAAAGGTTGTGTGTAATGTGCATGCTCCAGTACAATACGTTATGAGGTATGAGTTATGCCATTCTTATTTTAGTACTGCCAGGATGTTACTGCAGACATGAAAAGTAACACAAACTATACTATAAAATTCAAGTAAGGACCACAGTAAAACAATAAAAGGACTTTGGTTGATTGCTATTCATTTTGACGTATACAAATTACAAGGGTGAGGCAAAAATCTGTTATTTGTTTACTGCGTATTTCTGAGTTTACTATGCACTTGGTGCCATATCTTCAGCATAGCTCCAATGCAGTCAGATTACACCAGCTGGGAATCTGGCTCTTTGAAAGGAAAGTTAACGCAATACACGTGGGGAAAAATTATACCAAACGTTATTTATTTGGTCATAAAATCGCTTTAGAGATTAACTAAAATGCTCAGATGACAGTATTATCTGACTCTCTTATAGTTCTAATTCACAATTATTGGGTTTTTTACTACTTTATTATCAACTATCAACAAATCTGTATGTAAAAATCACATTATTTTGAACTATAAAAGGCATGGTTAATGGAACTTTATCACAGAGCTTGATTTTGGTTAAGTATTGTGCTCAATCAAAACAATCTGTGAAACCTAAATATCTACTTATTTCTTTGCAGAAGACAAAAACACTATAGTAGTAACACCTTTGTAATCCATTTGGAATTACTTTGTAACTTCAATTATAATTTTAATGTATTTTATCTATAATTTTCATTGTTCAATCATCATTAGGAACTTATAACCTAATAAAAAAAATGTCAAAGTACATAACAAGCAAATCACCAAGATGAAAATTATGTGTCGTCGTAAAGTCCTCCAAACACTATATACATTACTAAAATATTAATAATGATTGGATGAAATGCTGCCATCAAGATAAAGTTGCCACCAAAACTGGAATTTAGTGAATAGTGAACCCCAGCAATGGCCTACATCCACTCTCACGTTCACTAGAGGAATCAGAATATTTTTGAGATGTGCATCCTCAACTCCTCTTGTACCCATCTTCTCCCAAGGTCCCCATTCATCACTGCTGTCTTATGTGAGGAACAAAGACTGTCTGCCAGTAGCCTTTTCTGTGCTTCAGAGGTGGGTGCTGGCTGACTACTTCCTTCCCACTACTACTTCATGGGGAATGCTTGGTTAGACCTTATTCACCAGACCAAAGAAGGTTATTTGAGGGGTAATACTGCGTCTGAAATTCTCTGCACAGAGGCATGAAACAGCATGGATTGGCTTGATCTTCACCTTGTTGCTAGCACAAGCTGATGGAACTACAAATTCCAGAACCCTTTTCATGGGCTAGCTTCCACCCCTTGAAAGACAATAGTTGGATTGGCAGGGTTGGTGACCTGAGCTGGCAGTCACCAGAAGAGGCAAAAAAGTGGGTGGTGGGCTGAGCTCTATGGGCAGAACTCAACAATGGTGAAGTGGGAAACATCTGGGAATGGTGGGTGCATGAGGATCCTTGTCCCAGAAACAGCAACTAGCCTCTCCCTATTTTTGGATCCAGTTGAACATAAAACACAGAAGAAGGATATAGATCTTGCCCTTTCAATGCAAACTTTCCCAGGTCCAAGATGTTTGAATCCAGAATTCTGTCTAGGAGTGGGCATGGTGTTTGGCTAGTGGGCCGAGGTAGTCCCACAGCTTCACAGCACACAGGTATGGTGTACTCCCTGAATGTGCTCTCCAAATCTTGTCCTCTCTTTTCTGCAGTTGAATCACACTGGTTCCATTGCGTCCAAGCACACTTTGTATTAAAAAAGGGGCAAGATTTGCCTTATACGGTATCTTTCCCAAGATTAGGTTTAAGGAGAAAGTCCTCCTGCCTACCCACTGGTGCTCTCTGGTCTGAGAGGGAGGATTCCATCCAGCCCAATTACACACACAATGGGAGGCCTCTGTGTCATACCCATCTACACAGGCTAGGCACAGGGAGAAAGCTTTGACCCTATGTGCATATTATACCATGTAATGTAAAGTCCATTGGGACTGTACACAAAACATCATTCTAAATAAGAAGCCTTAATTATTCTTCTGAATTATTAAACATAGATACTGGGAACATCTGATCCCTTAGCATTCTTTTTTATTTTTCAGCATTTTACTTTGATCTTTATACTGAAAATGGGACAAAACACAGTCTATCAAATGATAAGCCCTTTGAATGCAGTAGTATTTGGATCCAAATCTCTGAATATGAATCAGTGCCTCCAGGTGTTCCTCCCCCAGCCACCCTGAGATCAAAAGAAAAGGATTGATTTTACAGCTCCGGTTTGGTGTGGCCAAAATCTCATGAGAACAGGTGATGGCAGTAATCCAAGATGGCAGCCTTCAAACAGTCCACTTAACCAGTGTTGACTCTCTGCAAAATCTCTTTCCAGATACATTTGTCATCTCCCTCCATGCACTATACTTCAAGTGCACCAGAGTTTTCAGGAAATCCTTTTTTTCTTCTTGACCCAGCTAATGTTCTGTCTCCCAGGAAGAAGCTCAACATCCCATTTAAAAAAAAAAATCTTATATACTCCAAGCTCCATTTATTGTCTCCCCAAATTAACAAACCCATCATGCAGATCACCAGCCAGTTCTGACATAGCACTCAGGGGGACAATACTTCTAAATACACACAGCCCAATTCAGCACTGGATTCAGCTAATCACCACCAGTGTTCCCTCTAATTTTTCCCACCCATGTGCAGAATGAATTTTGTGATGTGCACCAATAAGGAGGTGATGTGTGACACATCACCTTCACATCGGTGTACATAACAAAATGTCATGTGGTTGGGGTGGGCCTGGTGTGCGAGGGGGCTCAGGGCTGGGGCAGAGGGTTGTGGTGAGGAGGAGGGCTCCGGCTGGGGGAGAAGGCTCTGGGTTGGGGGGTTAGGAGGGTGCTCCGGGGCTACGGTGGGGAGAGAGGACTCCCCGCAGCTCTCTCCGCACAGCAGCACATGGGCTGGGGCTGGGGAGAGGAGCTTCTCCCCACCACAGCAACTCCAGGGCTGGGGTTGCAGAATAGGTGCCCTCCCCCCAGCCCTCTCAGGTCCAGGCCGGGGCTGGGTTTGCGGAGGGGCACCCCACAACAGGTCTGGGCTGGGCCTCCTGAGTTTGGGCCGGGCCGCAACTGCTGTGACTGGGGCCGAGCCGGGCCACCTGAATTCAGGTCCCAGCCGGGCTGCCATGGCTGGGTCTGGTCCAGGCTATTCAGGCCAAGCCACCCCAGCCGTGTCAGGGACTGGGCCGCACCGAACCACCCTGGCCAGGTTCAAGCCAGGGTAGTGGCATCCTGACTGCGGCAGGTCTGGGCCATGGCAGGTTGGGGGCTGGGCTAGGTTGGGGTCAGGGGAGGGGTGCCCCGGAAAGGTGCTAAATAGGCTGCTGCATGACTGCGTGACCCCACAACTTACAGGGAACTTAGATCACCACACAAATTACCAGATCTTTACGTGCCTATGTAAGCTTTCCCAAATAATTAATTCTGGAACTCCTCTACAGGCTATCTTCCTGTTTTCTGCAATGCCTACTAAGGATCCAATTCTGCTACCATTTGTTCTCATGCTGAGTTGCACCATATTTCCCTATGCAGTTGCTGAGTTATCTTTTTGACTGTCTATGGTACAGATAACTCTCAGCTCTGATAGTCACTCATTTCCATTCACCCTCTCAGCACCTAACTTCAGCTCATACCAAAGTCCTCCTTATTAGAGACTCTGTTGCTGTCTCCCTGCAGCTGGCTTTTCAAAGTTCAGGATGACCTCTCAGAGTAGATCATGTGTGCACGTCACAAATTAATTTCATTCCTGTCTTGAGATCTTACCAAGAATATAGCACCTTACTGTGAGCTGCTGCGGTCACAAGCCATTTCAAATGTAAATAATGATTTGCATTACCACAGCCCTTAATTAGGATGAAAGTAACCTGATTTCATCTTTGCTGTATAGCTATTATTATTAATTATTCTGTGCCATTGAGGGCAGCAAGTTTTTTCTTGTATTTCTTTAAATAGTGCTAAAGGTGTATCTGGGATCATCTGAGAAAACCTGCCTGGTGAACAATCTTTGGGGAAGCCTAATTAAAATCAATGGGGAACTTAAATGGATAAAAAATAGGGTAGCAAGGCAATTAAAAATAAATACTTAATTCTAGAAAGACTTTAAAGGAAGCTATAGTTTGCCAGTGTCACTTACCATCAACTTAATTAAAATGCCCCTCCTCCCCCCAAAAAAGTAGAAATATCACCTACTGGGGAGACAAAATTTAGGCAAAATGTGAAAGTTAAGGCAGACACAAATAACCACAGGGTTGTAGACAAGGATTAGGCACCTGTGTTTGATATATTTGGCAAGCAGTAGTTTGAGCTCTGAAACAAAAGCTTAGATTTGAACACCAACAACTTTTGTTATGACTCAAACTCCAAGGCTGATTCCTTTCCAAAAGACATCCCTTATTCTTCCAAGTTATTTGTTGTGTCCCCAAAACATGGTCTCATGCTTTTCTAAGTGTGGTATTTCCATATACCTGATTAGAAAACCTGTGAGTTTCAATTGTGAAATTTCTGTATATTTTTTTCTATGGGTGAAGGCAGAGTTTTCCATGAGATCAGCTCCATAGATAAGGCTATGGCTCATTACTTTGTCCATGATCTGCAAGGGCAATGTCTATCTTCCCAAGAGACCCCATGACTCTGCAACTCCCCAACCACTTCTGTTCCCAGGACACCTATGTGTAGAAGAATGAGACAAGGAATTCTATAATGCAGAGGGGACCTACAAAAATTAATGAGGGCCTGATGCAAAGTAACTTGTGCATGGCCCAGAGGTTGCGTGTGGTGGTAGAACAAGTTGAACAGAGCAACCAGCCCCCAAGTTCCTATATTGTCCCAACCTCTGAATCTGAATCCTCAAGGAGATCCCAAAGCAAAACCTTTCTCGGGAGTAGAAGAAGGAAGATATATGACTTGGAACTGGTACTCCCCTTTTTCATGCTAACCCTAGTTTAGATCCTTGGTTTTTTAGCCTACTTCCAGTCATAGAAGCAGAGGACAGTCTGGTATCCTTAGTTATCATTTTCTTTATTCCCTTTCAGTTTTCTTTGTTTGCGCCTGTCAATGCAGCTGTAACAAAGTCTTTAGTAACGTTCCTCATTGCTTCCAGTCTCTATCCTCTGTCTCTTATGGTCACACTCAGAAATGTACCATGAGGAAAGAAGAATGAAGAAAATTACATGTAGAATTGAATCCTAGCAGAGACCTAATTCTGAACATTATATTCCACTGTGGGTTTGGCCTTGTTTCAATGATCCGAAGTTCAGATTCATGCTGCCTGGCTATTTATTCCTAGCTTATAGGGAGAAAGAAAATAAGAGAGGATGCTTTTGCAAATGAGCTAGAGGGGGGCTATTTGTTAACCAAATATCTCACTACATCTCTATTTATTGACACTTAAATAAGTCAAAACAGGCAGAAGCATTGTCTCACCTTCAGGTCATTGATTCCAACATAGCAACATTAACCTTGTTACCTTCAAATAGAATTGTTATACAAATGACATATATGTCTAATTCTTCAGTTAGTCCTGGTAGCCGTGATTTACATATTCAGCTGGAAAAAAAAGCAAATAGGTTCAAAAGAAGGAATTTAGCTTACTGATTATTTATTAATTATTATTATTATTATTAATAATAATAATTATTTGCATGTGATAATACAATTAAGGGTAATAATAATAGTTAAAACTAGTAGCTTAATTAAAAGAAAATCATCCCCATTGTGTTTTGAAGGGTGGGATATTGATCCCTCCAGAGTGTTAAAATTAGAGAGTATGGTCAGTTTTAACCCAGAATACAATTATTGGAGTACAAAGGGGTGTGAGGATGTATGCACTGTTTCCTTAAATAAACAAATAAAAAGCAGATGGGAATGAGGGCCTGCATATGGGCCTGGGATCAGCTAGCTAACTACAGCTAAATCTCCAAATTGGCCAGATCACCTGATTGGCTGAGTGGTTTTTTCCAGGACTCTTAAATCCAGCAGCAGCACTTAGCCTGTTGTAGCTCAATGCACTTGCCTGCAGCAGCGGTTTCTCCTGTGTCTGTTTGCCTTATTGCCAGCATTGTTATGTATTCCTGTCCTACCTTTGCCCTGTCCCAGACTTCCTCCTGGTTCCTGACTCTGGATCTTACCTCTAGGCCTGACTGCTCGTGTCCTGGTCTGTGACAATAACTGAGGCAACAGAGGTGCATTCCAGGCAGATGCTCTGAAATGAAGACAAAAAGAGAGAGAGGATCAGGGTAGTTTTAGGGATAATCCTGTTTTCCTAATTCTAATCAAGTTCTTTGGTCAGTGGTAGAAGTAAAACACCCTTTCTGTGATTCTTCACCATTGTCACACGACAAGTGGTGGGCAAGCTAGCATGTTATAAGGCTTAAGTAAATATATTGAAATTGTTTCTCTATAAGCAATACAGTATAAAAAGCAAATTTTTGACAAACTGATAAATTGCAGATTATTAAACTTCTGGGCAAATTTCACAAGCTGACTTGTGAGGGTCCTTGAGTAGTCTCAAATCAGGAATTCTGCACAGACAATGATAACTTAAAGCTTAGAAGGTTCTATTAAATAAATGACTTATCAGTTCATCTCTTCCTGCTTCTCCAGAGGATGACATTAAACTGGGTCACAGGTCATCTGCTCAGTCAACAATAATAATGTAGGTTTCAGAGTAACAGCTGTGTTAGTCTGTATTCGCAAAAAGAAAAGGAGTACTTGTGGCACCTTAGAGACTAACCAATTTATTTGAGCATAAGCTTTCGTGAGCTACAGCTCACTTCATCGGATTCATACTGTGGAAACTAGTATGCATCCGATGAAGTGAGCTGTAGCTCACGAAAGCTTATGCTCAAATAAATTGGTTTGTCTCTAAGGTGCCACAAGTACTCCTTTTCTTTTTGTGAATAATTATGTAAAGGCCAACAGAATATTTGTTATTTGCATTGTGGTAAAATTTAGGAGCCCCAGTCATAGACCAGGAATCCATTGCACTCAGTACTGTAGAAATACACAACAAAAAGACAGTCCCTTCCTCCAGAAATTGTATTGCTTATCTTTTCTAAGGGCCTGTTTAGAATGCCCTTCCCCTGGTTTAGTAGCCTTTTACTCTGTGAGCAGTTCCAGTGACTTCAATGGATTATTGGTGGAATGAAGTACTCTTCAATGTGAGGAAGGCTTAATGAATCTGATCCCATTAAGAAGAAATAGATAGGCATCTCAGATACACTTAAAACAAAGGTTTCAGAGTAGCAGCTGTGCTAGTCTGTATCCGCAAAAAGAAAAGGAGCACTTGCGGCAAATTTGTAAGTCTCCAAGGTGCCACAAGTACTCCTTTTCTTTTTACTTAAAACAAAGTAATAAAATGTAAAATATGGTACAACACACATACTCTCTCTCTCTGCTTTAGTATCTATATTCATTCAGCTCCAATTCATCTGTAAGTGAAATTTTCCACTTATGCATGTACCAGTTAAGTGCCACTTAAGACCTACTTAACCTTGAACAATAGGGATTGAGTGGGATGATTTCTGCACTGGCCTTGAGTGAGCCATCTACACAGCAGTTTCACATTGCATTTCACATTGCTCCCAGTGCATCTGGTTCTTTATGGCCTTATGTAGCACTTAACTCTAGTGTTCAGAGACACATCCCGATCTCAGTGAAGTCAGTGGAAGATTTTCTATTAATTTGCATGAGGCCAGAAGATACTGCTAAGCATTTCACCAGTACACAGGGCCTTAGGCAAGTTTTCTCTGTATTCAGGTTAAATTTATGTGTTGATTTGATTATTATTTTTATTATTTAGTTTTGTATTGCAGTAGCTCCTACAGATCCGACTCAGGATCAGTGCCCCATTGTACTAGACATTTTATGCATGTATAATTAAAAGGCAGTCTTTTCCCCAGAGAGCTTATGGCTATTTTCATCTTCATAAGGAAAGCTGTAATGTCTGATCATATTACTTATTGGTTTAGAAAAGACAAATTTCTAAAACAAGAGGATAGCATCAAATGTGTAAATCAAGTGGTTTTAAGAGAGAACTGGCAGGAACATCTTTCCAAAATTAAGTTTACCTCACAGGAAACACTTCCTATGTCAGTTCAAGTGCCATCAACCAAAACTCAGAGATTCAAAACTGTTTAGTTAACTCTTCCCAGTATTATATTTCCCTTTGCACTATCAGGATCCAGCTGGGATCAGAAAGAGGAGGCTCAAAATATTTGTAGAAAGGCTCTTCTTGTGGTACAGTTTAACCAGAAGTTACTGCGCTTGACAGTGTTCACTTACACAGCAGGGACAGTAATTCCCTCCATTGCCCTCTTGGGTATCAATTTTTTTGATGCAGAAAATAGCACCTGTAATTTGAGAGAGCAGGTTGAGGCCATTCTAAAAATTTGACCCAATTGTGTGAAAAATTCAGTGACTTTTATATTGAAGTGTGACTTCATAGTACTCTTATGAAATGAATTTATTCAAATTAAAGCAGTGTACTTTAAATATGTATACAATGTGAATATAAAATGAACTGTGTGTGAAATTTATCTAAACTAGTAAATTAATGTGTGAGATTTAATTTCATCTGAGTAAGGAATGGAAATCAAACATTAAAGACGCCACTCCATGCTTAACTCACCCAATTATGATTTTGTGAGCTAGCTGTGAAAATTATGTGACTTGCATTTCTAATTTTTGGATTCTAGTCCTCTAACTCTACCTTATTCCTTCCAGTAAATTATCAGAAGAATAACTCGGGTGTTAACTTCCAGATGGGATCTTTCTGTGGTGAAGATTTAAATCTTTAGATGTGATGAAATATGTGTTCAGGGTGATTTCTGTTTCTTTTTTTCAATTAGGGAAACAGTTGAAACAAATTATATATAGCCTCAATAAAACTATATGTCTACTTGCTCTAGTAATTCTTTGTGGTGTTTCACTTTATTTCTGATAATTCTGCTGTTGCAATTGTACTCATATCTGTATGTAGTTATCTCTACAAATATTGTAGCAATGTTTCTAGCCCTCCCTTTGGAAAATGTTCCAACATAATAAATAGTACAGTAAATTGCCCATCTGCATGCCACAAGCAAGTGAAATAAAAGCACTTATATAGTGCTTGTTATCTTCATAATGCTTTAAGAACATTATCTAATTAAACCACCACAACAGCCCTTTGAGGTATTATTATCATTCCCCTTACTAACAGTTAATGATACCAAAGCACAGAGTATTCACCCCAGTGAAACACCCAGTCAGTGAACACTTGAAAATTTTGGAATGAGTGAGTTGCTCAAGACCACAAGGATCCATTCTCTGAACTGAGGGCTTGTCTACATGGACAAGTTGTCTGCAGCAAGCTCGGGTGTGAATCTACTCTGCACTAGCCTGCCATGTATTAACTATACATATGGACCCTGCTGACCCTTTTCCTGTTTCAAAGAGGTCTAGATCAAAGTACATTAATAAACTGCTAATGTGCATTAGCAGGGTCCACAAGGACACTTGTTCTGAACCAGATCAGGACAGATTCACACCCCAGCTTGCCACAAACTAACTGTTTATGCAGATAAGCCCTGAGACTAATAGTTTGGTATTCCTCATTTTAATTTCCAAGCTGAAACTCCTAAACCACAAGAAGTGGGAAAACAACCCATTTTGATATCTCCTTTGGATTAAGGAAATGTGCAAAAATCCTTATTGAAGAAAAAAAAAACCATAGTCTTTTCTGGTTACTTCCAAATCAGCAGATATAAATACTCTCCAGCCATAGTGCAGGACGTGCTCAAAAGATCACTGCAGTCAGTGGGAACTGCAGGGTGCTCAGCACTTTTGAAAATCAGGCCATTTATTTATGGATTTAGGGCCAAAGTTTAGTCTCCTATTTTAAAAAAAAAAACAACCTTTGATATAAATAAACTCCAGGTTACTTTTCAGAACACTTTTAGGACTAAATTCTGCACACAGTTACACTGAAATTATACTAGTATAACTCCATTAATTTCCATTAGTCTTCAGCCAAGTTGCAAAGTTATGAGTGAGGGAATAATCAGAAAACAGTATGATTTCAACATGAGGGGAAAATTTAGTTTGCAGAATTTTTATTATTGTGGATGAATGGGGTGAATTAATATACCCTGCTTGACTTTCAGCTCCCTGGGAAAATTTATAGGATTAGCAGTTCAAACAAAAACACAACTTCTTTTTACATTTATGGGCAGAACATCTTTTTTTTTTAGACAGATGTACAGGGCTGTGAGGACTTCAGATTTTTGATAAGTCCTATGCCAAAATATTAGGTTTATCCTGATATATCATTTTTTGCTATTATTTAACATTTTATTAATGCTTCCAAATACAACAAATACAGCAAAATATGAGATTCATCATAATACAAAGTAAATAAAGAGGGTTAGGATAAAGGGAGGGAAGGAAAAGTGACATATCTATCTTCAGGGTACATGTTAATCATAGACGTCTAAAAATTCAATTCAAATTGCTTTGAATTTTTCAAGTATTCCCTTTCTGCAGAATGCCAGTAATTCATTAGCCATATCACTGAGCCAGGCATCAGTCTTTCTCCCATGAAATTGTTATTGTAAAAAGTTCATGTAGTATGTTAGATAACTGTTGTTGTTTGACAGAATTTTTCTTTTCTTTTTCTCTTGTATTATAGTATGTTATGAGAAATAAATGTGAGGTTTTTTTTGTAATTCTTGTCAAATTATTTGAATGTAATTTTTCTAACAGAAAATAAAAATATGATTTAAATAAAGCTAAACTGGTTTGATTTGGAAAATATTGAGAAATAAGCATAGGTTCCCACAATATAATTTTTAGAGAGTCACCATTTAGATTATAGGTGCACTATATATATATATATATATATATATATATATATATATATTCAGGTTTCAGAGTAGCAGCCGTGTTAGTCTGTATCCGCAAAAAGAAAAGGAGTACTTGTGGCACCTTAGAGACTAACAAATTTATTTGAGCATAAGCCACAAGTACTCCTTTTCTTTCTGTCAATATATATTTCAGTGATAGAACAAATTTTACTAGTGGAAATACATATTTTTCCCATTCCTTCTCCGACTATGGATCCTGGTCCTGAAAAGCATCCCCCACAGGGGCCAGAGGAAGGAGATACAAAGTAGGAAAGAGATACCAAGGAGATACAAAGATACAAAAGGGCCACAGAAACATCAGGGCCCTCCCACATTGCCACTTGGAAAGAGGAGATACATATGAGAAGGCCCTTCTCCCTGCACAGATATCAGTGATGTTCAGGGATGATCAGTTTTCTTGGGGTCCTAAGGAAATTTGTCGAGGCTGATGAGCTATAGTAGTTTTCATTCTTGAGAGAATAGAATTTTCAACATAAATGTGCATAATGGTTAGTCTTCTTATTCTCTTTAATTTGTTCAACACATCCTTTAGATAAACAAACAGCTACCAAAGGAACAGTGAGATGGTTTCTCCCAAAGCAACAAACTTTAACATGGGGAGTTTCAGCCATTGTTGATGTTCTCTTATTCCCCAATCCCGCTACCGCTGAATGAATAAAGAGGCTTTGCTTCTTTTGTTCTCCTCAGAATTCACTACTTCTAGAAAGATTACCGTATTGTTTAGGGAGGTATTTTAACTTGCAGTCATGCACTCTGATAGTTATGTTAGCTAAAGCATCTAAACATATTTTCATATGAAGGATTTGGTCCAGTCTACATAAACGACTGTGCACATTATTTTGTTTGTATATCAGCTTTGACTAGTAATTAAATGGAAGTTTCACTCCATCCCAGAAGAAAAAATTACACACGTGCCAAACCTGGTAGATGTAACAGCCACCAAATTGAAAAACTGCTTGACACCTAAACATTCATTGCTTCCAAGAAGGGACTCCACAACCCAGCTCCTCCTTTCACTTTGTACCCAGCATTCTGAGTTGGACTAGGGAATATTCTGTTTCCAGAGCTTCCTCTTGGACAGTGATTCCGGAAGCAAAAATCTGAAGAAATGGTAGTTAAAATAAAGCTAGTGTGGAAATCAAAATTCTGTTCTCCATGCTTAGGTAAGACACTCTTTGAGAAGGGAGAGCAGGATTTGGTTCAAGATGAATAACAACTGGTCTTACTAGAACTCAGTGAAATTTCCTGCAGAACCAGTTGCCTCCTCAACTATATCATATTTATAATCTCATCAGAAAAGCTGTGTCATTTGGGTATGTGCTCTCTTAACTCATGCCAATAAAACTTCTCTTCAAATTAAGTAGTTACTGCACCCACATTATGTATTCCCCTTTTCACAAACAAACACACCTTAGGGTATGTCTACACTACGAAATTAGGTCGAATTTATAGAAGTCGGGTTTTTTTAGAAATCGGTTTTATATATTTGAGTATGTGTCCCCCCACAGAAAATGCTCTAAGTGCATTAAGTGCATTAACTCGGCGGAGCGCTTCCACAGTACCGAGGCTAGAGTCGACTTCCAGAGCGTTGCACTGTGGGTAGCTATCCCACAGTTCCCGCAGTCTCCGCTGCCCATTGGAATTCTGGGTTGAGATCCCAATGCCTGATGGGGCTAAAAAATTGCCGCGGGTGGTTCTGGGTACATATCGTCAGGCCCCCGTTCCCTCCCTCCGTGAAAGCAAGGGCAGACAATTGTTTTGCGCCTTTTTTCCTGAGTTTCCTGTGCAGACGCCATACCATGGCAAGCATGGAGCCTGCTCAGGTAAGCGTCACCATATGTCTCCTGGCTGCTGTCAGACGCGGTACTGCATTGCTACACAGTAGCAGCAACCCATTGCCTTGTGGCAGCAGACGGTGCAATAGGACTGGTAGCCATCATTGTCATGTCCGAGGTGCTCCTGGCCGCGTTGGCCGGGAGCGCCTGGACAGACATGGGCACAGGGACTAAATTTAGAGTGACTTGACCAGGTCATTCTCTTTAGTCCTGCAGTCAGTCCTATTGAACCATCTTATGGTGAGCAGGCAGGCAATATGGATTGCTAGCAGTCGTATTGTACCATCTTCTGCCAGGCAGGCAAGAGATGAGGATGGCTAGCAGTCGTATTGTACCAACTTCTGCCGAGCAGCCCTGAGATGTGGATGGCATGCAGTCCTTCTGCACCGTCTGCTGCCAGGCAAAGATGTAAAAGATAGATGGAGTGGATCAAAACAAGAAATAGACCAGATTTGTTTTGTACTCATTTGCTTCCCCCCCTAGTCCCCCGTCTAGGGGACTCATTCCTCTAGGGCACACTGCAGTCACTCACAGGGAAGGTGCAGGGAGGTAAATCTAGCCATGTATTAATCAGAGGCCAGACTAACCTCCTTGTTCCAATAAGAACAATAACTTAGGTACACCATTTCTTATTGGAACCCTCCGTGAAGTCCTGCCTGAAATACTCCTTGATGTAAAGCCACCCCCTTTGTTGATTTTAGCTCCCTGAAGCCAACCCTGTAAGCCGTGTCGTCAGTCGCCCCTCCCTCCGTCAGAGCAATGGCAGACAATCGTTCCGCGCCTTTTTTCTGAGCGGACGCCATACCAAGGCAAGCATGGAGGCCGCTCAGCTCACTTTGTCTGAGCACATTAAACACCACACGCATTATCCAGCAGTATATGCGGTGCCAGAACCTGGCAGAGCGATACCGGGTGAGTAGGTGACGTCAGCACGGTCGTGTGAGTGATCAGGACATGGACACAGGTTTCTCTGAAAGCATGGGCCCTGCCAATGCATGCATCATGGTGCTAATGGGGCAGGTTCATGCTGTGGAACGCTGATTCTGGGCCTGGGAAACAAGCACAGACTGGTGGGACCGCATAGTGTTGCAGGTCTGGGATGATTCCCAGTGGCTGCGAAACTTTCGCATGCATAAGGGCACTTTCATGGAACTTTGTGACTTGCTTTCCCCTGCCCTGAAGCACATGAATACCAAGATGAGAGCAGCCCTCACAGTTGAGAAGCGAGTGGCGATAGCCATGTGTAAACTTGCAATGCCAGACAGCTACCGGTCAGTTGGGAATCAATTTGGAGTGGGCAAATCTACTGTGGGGGCTGCTGTGATACAAGTAGCCCATGCAATCAAAGATCTGCTGATACCAAGGGTAGTGACCCTGGGAAACGTGCAGGTCATAGTGGATGGCTTTGCTGCAATGGGATTCGCTAACTGTGGTGGGGCCATAGACGGAACTCATATCCCTATCTTGGCACCAGAGCACCAAGCCGCCGAGTACATAAACTGCAAGGGGTACTTTTCAATAGTGCTGCAAGCTCTGGTGGATCACAAGGGACGTTTCACCAACATCAACGTGGGATGGCCGGGAAAGGTACATGATGCTCGCATCTTCAGGAACTCTGGTCTGGTTCAAAAGCAGCAGGAAGGGACTTTAATTCCCAGACCAGAAAATAACTGTTGGGGATGTTGAAATGCCTATATGTATCCTTGGAGACCCAGCCTACCTCTTAATGCCATGGCTCATGAAGCCGTACACAGGCAGCCTGGACAGTAGTAAGGAGCTGTTCAACTACAGGCTGAGCAAGTGCAGAATTGTGGTAGTATGTGCATTTGGACATTTAAAGGCACGCTGGCGCAGTTTACTGACTCGCTTAGACCTCAGCGAAACCAATATTCCCACTGTTATTACTGCTTGCTGTGTGCTCCACAATATCTGTGAGAGTAAGGGGGAGATGTTTATGGCGGGGTGGGAGGTTAAGGCAAATCGTCTGGCTGCTGGTTACGTGCAGCCAGACACCAGGGCGGTTAGAAGAGCACAGGAGGGTGCGGTACGCATCAGAGAAGCTTTGAAAACCAGTTTCATGACTGGCCAGGCTACGGAGGGAAAGTTCTCTTTGTTTCTCCTTGATGAAACCCCCTGCTCCTTGATTCACTCTACTTCCCTGTAAGCTAACCACCCTCCCCTCCTCCCTTTGATCACCGCTTGCAGAGGCAATAAAGTCATTGTTGCTTCACATTCATGCATTCTTTATTCATTCATCACACAAATAGGGGGATGACTACCAAGGTAGCCCAGGAGGGGTGGTGGAGGAAGGAAGGAAAATGCCACACAGCACTTTAAAAGTTTACAACTTTAAAATTTATTGAATGCCAGCCTTCTGTTGCTTGGGCAATCCTCTGTGGTGGAGTGGCTGGTTGGCCGGTGCCCCCCCCCCCCATCGCGTTCTTGGGCGTCTGGGTTTGGAGGCTATGGAACTTGGGGAGGAGGGCGGTTGGTTACACAGGGGCTATAGTGGCAGTCTGTGCTCCAGCTGCCTTTGCTGCAGCTCAACCATACACTGGAGCATACTGGTTTGATCCTCCAGCAGCCTCAGCATTGAATCCTGCCTCCTCTTATCACGCTGCCACCACATTTGAGCTTCAGCCCCGTCTTCAGCCCGCCACTTACTCTCTTCAGCCCGCCACCTCTCCTCCCGGTCATTTTGTGCTTTCCTGCACTCTGACATTATTTGCCTCCACACATTCGTCTGTGCTCTGTCAGTGTGGGAGGACAGCATGAGCTCAGAGAACATTTCAGCACGAGTGCATTTTTTTTTCTTTCTAATCTTCACTAGCCTCTGGGAAGGAGAAGATCCTGTGATCATTGAAACACATGCAGCTGGCGGAGAAAAAAAAAAAGGGACAGCAGTATTTAAAAAGACACATTTTATAAAACAGTGGCTACACTCTTTCAGGGTAAACCTTGCTGCTAACATTACATACATAGCACATGTGCTTTCATTACAAGGTCGCATTTTGCCTCCCCCCACCGCGTGGCTACCCCCTCAACCCTCCTCCCTCCCTGTGGCTAACATCGGGGAACATTTCTGTTCAGCCGCAGGCAAACAGCCCAGCAGGAACGGGCTCCTCTGAGTGTCCCCTGAAGAAAAACACCCTATTTCAACCAGGTGACAATGAATGATATCTCACTCTCCTGAGGATAACACAGAGAGAGAAAGAAGGATGTTGTTTGAACGCCAGCAAACATACACTGCAATGCTTTGTTGTACAATGATTCCCGAGTACGTGTTACTGACCTTGAGTGGTAAAGTGTCTTACATGAAGGACGCAATAAGGCTGCCCTCCCCAGAAACCTTTTGCAAAGGCTTTGGGAGTACATCCAGGAGAGCCGCGAATGCCAGGGCAAATTAATCCTTTCACATGCTTGCTTTTAAACCATGTATAGTATTTTAAAAGGTACACTCACCGGAGGTCCCTCCTCTGCCTGCCGGGTCCAGGAGGCAGTCTTGGGTGGGTTCGGGGGGTACTGGCTCCAGGTCCAGGGTGAGAAACAGTTCCTGGCTGTCGGGAAAACTGGTTTCTCCGCTTGCTTGCTGTGAGCTATCTTCTTCTTTGTCCCCTAAACCTGCTTCTGTGTTGCCTCCATCTCCATTGAAGGAGTCAAACAACATGGCTGGGGTAGTGGTGGCTGAACCCCCTAAAATGGCATGCAGCTCGTCATAGAAGTGGCATGTTTGGGGCTCTGACCCGGAGTGGCCGTTCGCCCCTCTGGTTTTCTGGTAGGCTTGCCTCAGCTTGCCTTAAGTTTTATGTGGCACTGCTTCGGATCCCTGTTATGGCCTTTGTCCTTCATGCCCTGGGAGATTTTGACAAAGGTTTTGGCATTTCGAAAACTGGAACGGAGTTCTGATAGCACGGATTCCTCTCTCCATACAGCGATCAGATCCCGTACCTCCCGTTCAGTCCATGCTGGAGCTCTTTTGCGATTCTGGGACTCCATCATGGTCACCTCTGCTGATGAGCTCTGCACGGTCACCTGCAGCTTGCCACGCTAGCCAAACAGGAAATGAGATTCAAAAGTTCGCAGTTCTTTTCCTGTCTACCTGGCCAGTGCATCTGAGTTGAGAGTGCTGTCCAGAGCGGTCACAATGGAGCACTCTGGGATAGCTCCCGGAGGCCAATACCATCGAATTGTATCCACAGTACCTCAAATTCGACCCAGCAAGGCCGATTTAAGCACTAATCCACTTGTCGGGGTGGAGTACGGAAATTGATTTTAAGAGCCCTTTAAGTCGAAATAAAGGGCTTCATCGTGTGGATGGGTGCAGGTTTACATCGATTTAACACTGCTAAATTCGACCTAAAGTCCTAGTGTAGACCAGGGCATAGATAGACAGACACATAGGCACAAACATTATACAGGGAAAGATTTTTATGATCTGTTAATTGGAGCTGATAATGCTATCATGATTTATTTAAAAGATATTTGACTGACAGGGAGTATACTCAGAATGACTGCTGATATTTTTGACAAACTAGCAAACTTAATTACTATTAATTAGTTCAGAATTAAAGAGTGAAATGTTTATATTGATTAATATACACCAAAGTGTCAGTGGTCATTTAGAAGGGTTAGTTGATGTTTTCCATTAAGGGAAAACAATATAAACATCAAAGTCTGTGGATGATGCTGCAAACTCTTAAACATTGGTATAATGGTTTGCAGAACTGAGTCCTTTTCTTAATGCATCTTTATATCCCATACTGTATTTTGATATGGATTCACATGGGGAATATTTTCTATACTTATTAAGGTAAAATGTAAAATACTTGTGTATGACTTTAATACAAATTTCACAGTGATTACAGTTAAATTTATTTGTGTTGAGTGATTTTACTGGCTACAACAGGATTATCCTTTATAGCTGGGATTTTCAAGGGGAATTTGACATCTAACTCCCTTGGGCTCTTTTGAAAATCTCAGTTTATATCTGCAGAGGGAATCTCTTAGACGAGTAAAAAACTTTCAGGCAAGAAGAAACTTTTTCACTGGAACCGCTGCATATAATCTCATCAATTATAAAGCTATCTATATGTAACACATTCAGTTTTACCAAATCTTGGCTTTGAACCTACATTGTGATCACTGGCAGTAGAATGCTGCATTCATGCAGAGCCCTATTTGACTTCAGTAGAGTTTATTGCAGGGCCAGCACAGATTACTGTGAAGGATCAGGTGCCCACAGAGCGATGTGTCAAACATATGTAAGGAAAGGTACAAAAAACAAAAACAAACAAACAGCCCACTACTCTAAGTTTGACCTTATTCTGCATTTTGTTAAAAACTGGGAAATGGGCTAAAACTTAAAAGCCACTGATAACTTTTTTTCTAGGTTTTTTTGAACCATTTAAGAAAAAATATAATCCTGTTATAAAACTCCATAGGATGGTTTAAAAGAAAAAAAACTAGAAAAATAAATTAACTCTATATTAAATTTATCCACAAGTTGTTGGGATAAAGATCAGAATCACTGGGTGAAATTCCATCACCTGTGTTACGCAGAAGCTCAGACTAGATGAGTTGGTGGTTCATTCTAGCTTTAATCATATCCAATTCTAGAACATTTAAGTCTATAGAAGCTGTCATAAATAAAGGGAAGGGTAAACCCCTTTGAAATCCCTCCTGGCCAGGGGAAAGCTCCTCTCACCTGTAAAGGGTTAAGAAGCTAAAGGTAACCTCGCTGGCACCTGACCAAAATGACCAATGAGGAGACAAGATACTTTCAAAAGCTGGGAGGAGGGAGAGAAACAAAGGGTCTGTGTCTGTCTGTAGTCGTCTTGGCCGGGGACAGACCAGGAATGGAGTCTTAGAACTTTTAGTAAGTAATCTAGCTAGGTATGTGTTAGATTATGATTTCTTTAAATGGCTGAGAAAAGAATTGTGCTGAATAGAATAACTACTTCTGTCTGTGTATCTTTTTTGTAACTTAAGGTTTTGCCTAGAGGGGTTCTCTATGTTTTTGAATCTAATTACACTGTAAGATATCTACCATCCTGATTTTACAGGGGGGATTTCTTTATTTCTATTTACTTCTATTTTTTATTAAAAGTCTTCTTGTAAAACACTGAATGCTTTTTCATTGTTCTCAGATCCAAGGGTTTGGGTCTGTGGTCACCTATGCAAATTGGTGAGGCTTTTTATCCAACATTTCCCAGGAAAGGGGGGGTGCAAGTGTTGGGAGGATTGTTCATTATTCTTAAGATCCAAGGGTCTGGGTCTGTAGTCACCTAGGCAAATTGGTGAGGCTTTTTACCAAACCTTGTCCAGGAAGTGGGGTGCAAGGTTTTGGGAAGTATTTTGGGGGGAAGGACGCGTCCAAACAGCTCTTCCCCAGTAACCAGTATTAGTTTGGTGGTGGTAGCGGCCAGTCCAAGGTGTAATATTTTGTACCTTGGGGAAGTTTTGACCTAAGCTGGTAAAGATAAGCTTAGGAGGTTTTTCATGCAGGTCCCCACATCTGTACCCTAGAGTTCAGAGTGGGGGAGGAACCGTGACAGAAGCCTATTGGTCTCTTCCCAGCATTATACAGGGATTTGCCATAAGGTTTTTATCCTAACCACAAATAGTGTGAAGGGGTGCCACACTAATTTACCTTGTAGATAATGCTAAAGTAAGTCTTTATTAATCAGTGTAAAATAAATTTATTTTGAGAGATGTCTATCCCCTTCCCAGGCAAATGCAATATATTTAACAAAATATAACAGAAATATGGTGTCAACACAAGTATGGAAATAGAGCAAATGGTTATCTAGCTATGAGCAGCTTACATAGATGACTGAATAATGTTTTATATTATAATATTAATATTTAATATATGTTTTTTGGATTCTAAACTGATCAGACATCCTCACCTCAAAAGGCATCACTATTTAGTTTTGTCAATATTCCCTTTTCTCACTATTTCTAAACTGGAAAAAGTTGGGAAACAATAAGATTGTGTTGGAAAATGGGAAGAAAAAAAAAAGAACGTTCCCAGATTTTCAAGATTTCCTGCAGGAGGACAGGAATTTCCTCAATAGGAAATAAATAAATATAGTTCACTTGAAAATACTTAATAGGAAGCTGACCAATTGCAAAGCCTCCAAATCTTTTCTACAGTCCAGCGAGAGTGTCAGTAATACTTTTCATAAGGCAGTCAAAATATATTTCTCTAATGAATGGATCATTGCATCTATGCAGCACTCAATGCATCTGACAAAGAAAGCTATTGGTGATTTTACATATTCTTTCTGCCTTCTGATGTGTAGGTCAGAACAGCCTCCGGTGCAAATTAGAACAGCTTAAGGACTCTCAGCACTTGCATCAGCAGGTAACTGTCCTCAGGGGGCTGTTCTTCTGGCCAGTATCACTGGAAAGCACTGAACTCAAACTCACCCTCTCCTAACAGACCCACCCCCATCCCAGTATGCCCTGGAATGCCCCCTTTATCAGGAAGCCTCCGAAGAAGCTGGTGTAGCTCACACACATGCTCAGTATTCCCAACACTAAGAGACTCATGAGCTGCTACCTTAAAGCATCTTCAAGTTCCCTTTTTTTGCTCATGGAGAGGTGCAAAGGGACCTTGAGGGGTGAAGGATCTGGCCAGTAAGATATGTAACATGGTTGCCATGGGACCTTTAACTGTTGCATTTCGTGATTTCAGCTGGGCAGGCTTAATATTGTATCAAGGTTTTGGTTTTGGTTTTTTGCATTAAATAAATAAATATATCACCCCATGATGTCTAATCACTGACCCCAACCTTTTTAATATATCCTACTAGGTTTAAAACAGGCTGTCCAAACACTTTTCCCTAACCAGTCAATTCAGAACCATAAAAAGGACCGTCATCTATTTTCACCTCTTTTTCTCGAAACCCAAATCTCTCCAAAGAAAGCAGAAGCAGTCTCCGACCTCTGCTGATAATTTTAAAATAATGACCTCATTCATTCTTGATCTTACACTTCCAATTTCACAGAAAGCAGGTAATGATTTAAGGATGAAATTTATGCTTCACTGTAGAGACCAAACGAAGCCCGTAACACACACAAACTTGCATACGCTGTGCGTGGTGGAGCAGTTCCCCAAAGTCCAGTTCAGAAGATAGGAGTTGGGAAACTGTTGTGCCATTGATACTGGATCGGTAGTTACAGGCACTGGTGAGCTGGAGCTGGTTCGTACCAGTTCACATGAACCGATTGTTAAATTTTGAAGCGGTTTTAGAACTGGTTGTTAACCTGCTTCCCTGCAGGGGGCGCTGAGGCTTTGATGGGCTCCAGCTGACAAGTGACGTAATTCCTCCTCCGGCCGCTGGGGGAACTGCACTGCAGGAGCCATGTGGGCTGCCGCCTGGCCCTGGGCAGGAGCCCTGTTGCTGCTGCTGCTCCCCCGACCCCTGGCCCTGGGGCTCCCACTGCTGCCTGGTGGGTCCCCGGCTGCTCTGCTGGGTCTGGGCTGCATCCTGCTGCTCGGGCTGCTCCGAGCCGCTCTCCCCGTGAGTACCCATCACCCTGCCCGCACCAGCCCCTGTCTCCAGCCACCCCCAAACCCTCTGCCCACAGCCAACCTCTGCTGCACCCCCTGCCCTGTCTCCAGCCAGCAGCACATCCCCTGCCCACAGCCAGCACATGCCACACTCCCTGGCCTGTCTCCCGCCAACCCCTGCCACACCCCCTGCCTGAAGCTAGCCAGCCGCACACCCCATCTCCAACCAGCCCCGCACCCCCCTGGCCTGCCTGCAGCCAGCTCCTACCTCCAGTCAGCTCCTGCCCTGCTTCCAGCCAGCCCCACACCCCTTGCCTCCAGCCAACCCTGCACCCTCCTGTCTCCAGACAGCTCCGCACCCCATGCCCTGCCCGCAGCCAGTCCCGCACCCCCTGCCTCCAGCTAGCCCTGCCCCACGCCCCGGTCTGCAGCTGGCTCCACGTCCACTGGTGCCCTGCAGTTCCCAGGGCAGTAACCCTGCACACCTGCTTCAATGAGGGGGGCAGGGAGCAGCTGGGACCCACACATGTGCACACCCTAGGGTGACCAGACAGCAAGTGTGAAAAATCAGGACCGGAGTGGGGGGGTAATAGGAGCCTATATAAGAAAAAGACACCAAAATTGGGACTGTCCCTATAAAATCAGGACATCTGGTCACCCTAGCACCTCCCCTGGGAGTGGTGGGGACCCACACATGTGAAACGGAGCTCATTTCTAGTTCAGGCCCATCTTTTTTAAAAAAAAAAACACTTTAGATAGGGTTAACATACATCCATATTTTCCTGGACATGTAATGCTTTTTGGTTCTTAAATCGCCGTCTGGGAGGAATTTTTCCTCCCGGGAAAATACGGAGGTATGGTAACCCTGCTGGTACAAAAAATACAGACTGGGGCACATCCCTTAAATCAGAACTTTTTATAGGGAACCGGTTGTTAAGATTTTGGCAGCTCATCACTGGTTACATGGATCCAATGATTACAAACCCCAAGGGAGATTTTCAGAAGTGTTCAGCTCATAGCATGCCCCACTGCTCTTGGTGAGTACTGAGATCTTTTGAAATTTGAACCCACGTGTACAAAGCACATTGGATCATTGCCTCTCCTGGTAACAGAGCAGTAACTACAGAAGCCTTATCAGGCTGCCACAAACCTGCTTATGGATTTGGAGATGGACACTGTGCCCCCTCAATACTCACAATACGCCCCCCCCCCCCCAAAAAAAAAAAAAGCTAGTTTACTTGCATTTTGTGCTGGGTGAAGGGGTAAATTTCATGGAGATATATTTTTGGCATGAACGAGTCAGGTTTCTTTCCCAAGGATCAAAAATTGGTGATAATCCCTTGTGTTCCAGAAATGATTGATATTTATAATAATAGATGTTTGAATAGTATGGTTTAAGGGAAACAGAGAACTATTAATCACAAAAGGCAGTTGATTAGGAATCCCATGGAGAAAAAAAATCAGCAAAAGATCCAAGTAACTTGATTTATTCGGTAGTGTGAACTAACATACAAAGGTGAGACTAATAGCTTAAACGTAAGATAAAAAGGACATTTCTTTCTAGAGGGCTGTTATAGAGTGTGTGCTGCAGAATGTACTCTTCCATTGTCTTTTTTTTTTTTCTTAAAATAATTTAGGAAAGGCTGTGATTTGAGAATGAGAGAAAATTCTGGGGAATCATCATAGCCTAAATATTCAAGAGTGGCTAGCGATTTTGGGGTGCCTCTATTTTTGAGTGCTCAGTTTGAGACACCTTAAAAAGGACCTGATTTTCAGAGGGTTGGAGCTCTGCATTTTTTTTTAAAATCAGGCCTCTTTAGGGTGTCTGAAGTTGGGCACCCAAAATGACCTTGGAAACATAGGTCCATATCATATGTGTTATGTTATATTTAGCCACATGAAGCCAGGTTTTACGTGGGTAGAAGAGAGGCTGAAGGAGAAATAATTCATTCCCCCGATCAGTCTTCATGCAGCTTGTGGGGTCACAGCTCAGCCCTTCCCTGGCTACTGTGCCAGCAAATGAACCAGAACAATAACTGCTATCCCACTGAGGCATCCACCAAGGGTTTTAGCCATTACAACTGGCTAATCCTGGATCCCAGTGGTCCTTCTTATTTTCTATAGTGTTGCCAATCTGTAGGATAGCCAGTGCAGAGGAATAGCCACTACTTTGCTAATTCTATGGAAATTGCTTGTCAGAGAGGTGTGTTTTCCTTTATAAATGTAGACAGACATCTATTTTGGTTTGTTACTGAAGGCATGTTTTACAGTTTAATCCATGTCCATGGGTTTACCCACTGTATAGCTCAGAGGTGGGCAAACTACAGTCCGCAGGCCACATCCGGCCCGCGAGACTGTCCTGCCTGGCCCCTGAGCTCCTGGCCTGGGAGGCTCATCCCCAGGCCCTCCCCTGCTGTTCCCCCTCCCCCGCAGCCTCAGTTTACTGCACCGCCAGAACAATGCTCTGGACAGTGGGGCTGCGAGCTTCTAGGGCAATGCAGCTCCAGAGCCCGGCCTGACCCAGTGCTCTGTGCTGTGCAGCATGGCTGCCTGTCCTGGTGCAGCCGCGCTGCCAGCCACTGGTGCTCCAGGTAACGTGGTAAGGGGTCAGGGAACGGGGGGGTTGGGGGTGTGGATAGGGATTGGGGCGGTCAGAGGGCAGGGAACAGGGGGTTGAATGGGGGCAGGGGTCCCAGGAGGGCAGTCAGGAAGGAGCGGGGGTTGGATGGGGGGGGGGGGGCAGTCAGGGGCGGGGCTGCCGGGGGCGGTCAGGAGACAGGGAGCAAGGGGGAGCAGTTTGGAATGAGCAAGGGAGCAAGTCAGGAATGAGGGGGGTTGGATGGGGTGGTGGGGGGCAGTTAGGGTGGGGGACAGTTTGGGGTGGTCAGGGAGAAGGGATGGTTGCATGGGGCAGGGGTCCTGGGGAGGGGCAGTCAGGAAGGAGAGGGGGGGTTGGATGGGGCAGCGGGGGCAGTTAGGAACGGGGAGTCAGGGGGCAGTCAGGGGATGAGAAGCAGGGGGGTGGATAGGGCAGGAGTCCGGGGGGGCCCTCAGGGGGCAAGAAGCGGTGGGTGGGGGGTGGGGCACGGCTGGCTGTTCGGGGCAGCACAGCCTCCCCTAACTGGCCCTCCATACAATTTCAGAAACCGGATGCGGACCTCAGTCCAAAAAGTTTGCCCGCCCCTGATCTAGCTGCATAATAGTGAGACTCAGTCTAAAGGAAAGGCTAGTCCAGTGGTTAGGGTGAGCACCTGCAACTAGGTTCAGCTCCCTGGTCTACCACAGACTTCCTGTGTGCCCTTGGGCAGGACTATCACTACCTCTTTCTCTCAGCTATGAAATGGGGCTAATACTGCCTCCTCAAAGAGTTACTTGAGTATAAATGCTGTAGAGATTGTGAGGTGTTCTCAGACTACAGTAATGGGGGCCATCTAAGTACATAGGTAGAACAACAGGAGCTGTTGTTGGTTTTAATTACTAGATTTATATTTGAAATAGTAACTTTAAAAGGAGTAGATTTAGCATGAAATTAAGGATTTTTTTGATGGAGAGTGAGAAGGAAGAAATTTTATAAAAGCCTAAGATCACTTCCTAAGAAATGCCTAAGAACATTTCCATGATTGTACCTGCGCTCCTACATTTGGATCCATGCAGGGGTCCTGCTAAATGCCATGGAGACAGATTATCTTGCCCTAATCGAGGCTCTACTTTTTAATTCCAATGAAAATGCTTTGTGTGCAATTACACATTCCTGGTTTGTGTTTGCATCCATCATCTTGTGAACCAGAATGTGAAAGAGACTAGGAACTGGCTTAAAACAAAAGTCAAACCTATTTTCATGGAGCATGTCACAGGGTCACTGCAGGCTGTCTCCCTCTTGAGCCTGTGCCCTGTGTCTAAGCTGGTATAATAAAGAATATTCTATGACTTCTTTTGCTGGATCACCCAACTGTCTTTATTTACAGTGTTCGTGCAGTTTCCAGCTCCCCAACAGCTAGTGCCCCACAGACCCTCCCCAGGGTCCCCTGGCTTTTGAGGCTTCCTTCTTTGGTAAGGAGACACTGATACCACCTTCCTGTCTCCTCCCAGGCTAGCCTCCCCACTGAGGTTTGCCCAGGGCTTTTATAGCCCTCTCGTGCCTCAGCCCAGTTGTCACTACTTAGCTCAGCATGTTCCTCTGAACCAGCCCTCTTTAAGGCTCCCTGCTGAGTACCTGCATCTCTACCCCTGGCCAGAGAGCAGCCTGCAGCCAGCATTTTGGCAGTGCCCTAAAGGGGTTTACCCCTGCCCTGCACAGAGCACAATGCGTATTTCCTTTCAGCATTAACAGTCAAAAGCAATTTTGCTAAGAAAGGTTTCAGAGTGGTAGCCATGTTAGTCTGTATCAGCAAAAACAATGAAGAGTCCTTGGGGCACCTTAGAGACTAACAAATTTATTTGGGCATAAGCTTTTGTGGGCTAAAACCCACTTCATCAGATGTTCCACTCCATGCATCTAATGAAGTGGGTTTTAGCCCACGAAAGTTTATGCCCAAATAAATACGTTAGTCTAAGGTGCCTCAAGGACTCCATGTTTTTGCTAAGAGATTTTTTTTTAAAGTTTAAGGTGATATTAGACAATTTCTTTTATGTATGTGATTTTAACCTTTAATCTGATGTCTACCAAAGAACGAAGGAATAATTAAATGTATGAGGTTTTGTTCTCTGTGGGTTACCTCTGTTTGTCTGTCCAATTGTTTATTCACATGCATGTTTTGTGTTCTTTTCTCTGCTGCTGTAAATATAGCCCACAGTTGGACACACAAAATTAAATCATGTAATGGATTTGTGGTTCAGTTGATTGAGGTCCCTAGGTCTCTCTGCACATCTGGCAGCCATCTTATTTTGTTTGTTATTGACATTCACTGTCACTTCCACTTGGCTAGCATGCTGACAGGTCAGATTACCAGATGTGCTCAAACTATGGTATTAAAGACACAACTGTGATTCTGATACTGAACACCAACTGAGGAGGTTTTGGTAGATGCAGTTTCTCACTTTCCTCAGGCTATTTGGAGAATCAGTGGGAGAAAACTGATGGTAAATGGAAGTGCCATCTGTCTACATTCACTAATAGTAGGGTGACCAGATAGCAAGTGTGAAAAATTGGAACACTTTTTTTGCAGGGTTGTGGGGGGGGGGAGGAGGGAGGGCGTGTAAAATAGTTATCTATATAAAACAAAGGCTACAATATCTTGGATACCTGGTCACCTTAACTAATAAGGCTATTTTTCCTAGGATCGGGCAGCTACAAAATTACCATATAGGACAGGATCTAGGTTATTGATCAGAGAAGAAAAAAAATCAGAATTTTTAAACCCAGCACATGTATGCATCTGTTAACCCCTCTAACTCTCCTACTTTCATATTGCTACTCCTTTATTTGTATTGAAAGCATGGCATCACAGTTGTTACATCAGGTTATACAGTTCTTCCCTACTTTCTTAAAAGCTGCCCCTCTCTCTTCAATAATAAGCTAAATTTCAAGGAAGATATTCATATCTTTAAAAAGGCAAGTTTTGTTTCAGACTGACTTCACGGAACGGAGCCGAATGATTTAACAAAACGTCTGTTGGGGGTCTGGACAGCTTGTTAAGAGACATCGATTTGTGTCTCAGCGCTAACACCTCTCTGGTCCAGAATCTCCACCACTGCAATTTCTGCAGCTGCAGGCAACGTGTAGCCATGACGCCGAAGTGATTAACAAAAACAAAACAGCTGCTTTGCAACTCTGGGGAAAAAAAAAAATCTGATACGAGAAGGGAAGCAATTTAGTTTAGGATTAAAATAGTCTTATAAATCAGGTGGCTGGATATCAATCTTACAGAGAAGATTCTTCAATGGAAATTCAAAAAAAAAGTTGAAGATGGAATATTCATTTCTGAAATTTTGCCTACAGAGCTTCCAGGGGGCTCTCTAACTCACTTCATCCAAGGTCTGAGACCAAAGTTTATTGGGTTGCTCTTTAGTTTTATTCATGTGCTTAGAATGTGACATCTTCCCCCCAGGATAATCACTGTATTTCATTGGTGCAGTATATTATGGAAGTGATAAGCAAACATTCTCTAATAGAGAATAAAATTTTATTTTCTGGCTACTAATATTACATTGAACCTCCAATTAATTCCCTTTAGTACTGCAGCTACTAGGACTATGAACAAACCCTATGTCTTTTCATGGTCTGTATTGATCCCATTTTGTCTGCATGCCCAGGAAAATAATAATTTCCTTGGATCAGGATTTACACGTGTTTTGTAGTGGGCAACATCCTATTGGAAAACCACCATAAAACAAGGATAATCCCTTGATTATTAACAGGCTTTCATATGTTCATACTTCTAATTGTATTTCTATATTATTTTAGAAGGTCAAACTACATCCAGTACAGTGACCATTTATAAAGTGACAACTATACCGAACATTGATTCTGTTTAATCAAAGTATTTTGAATGTGTGTGATTATGGGTTAGAAGATGTGTTTTAGTTCAAACATGAAATGACCACACCTGAAATTGGCATTCAAATACATTATTAAATGTATCTTCCTGAGAAGAGTGATGGAATACTTTAGATTTCCTTTTAGGATGATAAAAGAGCTTTTTTGGCAAGTTTTCTCAGCTGAAGTTCCACATTTGTTAAGTTAGCGTAACCACAGATAGGTCATTATGGGAGGAGAAGTCATATGGATGTTTTTCTAACTGTGCCATTCATCTTACACATTTATACATTACAGTAAAACTGAAGAGAGAAAAATCAGTATGGGATACACTTTTACTACTAACTTAGCTCCTGATTCTGGAAACAGTGGGCAACTTTACACTCATGAGTATTCCCTTTGAATTTAAGGGGACTACTCATGTGCACAAGTGCTGACATGATGGGGCCAGAATATGATGCCAGCATAAGAAATTATTCCACACAAGAGTCTGGATTTCCTTAAAAAAAAATTGGTAGTCAATGAGAATGTATGCTTTGTGACCTTCTGGCTGACCAGAATTTTCAGCTTCACAAACTACAGTATCCCTATAAAAAGTAGGCTTAGTTTTTTGGGGACTAGGACCAAAAGCCCTCACACATCTTCTCACTCTGTTAGAGCTGCATTAATCCTTGTAATAATTTCCACTAGTACCTCTCTCTTTCAAGGCTAATGACATACCAAAGAAACTAATGATATACCAATTTTAGCTGACTCTTTGTTTTACTTTTTTCTCCTGAGAGTTACAACAGAACTAAGGCTACTTATTGGTTTCTCAGTTTAACTGAAACTAACACCTTAAAAAAATACCAAAAACACTTGATCAAATTCATGATGTAACTCCATAGAAGTTGGCCTCATTCATTACCTGATCCAAACCCCAGAGATGCAAATGGGAAAACTTAATACTTTCTGCAGATTCTTAATATAATAAGAATCTGACTTGCCAGTGTTTTTTTCTGTTTCCCAATGAACCCAAAGAACAATAAGGTAAGGGTAGAAATTCCCTTCATATTCCTGCTCAGCAATGCTCTGTGGGTTGTGGCCAATACACATTGTGACAAAGCTCTGTCCTTGCCTCCATGGGCCCCGCATTTCCGGATTTCACTAGCCTCAGTGGCTCACTGTGACCCTCCACATAAACCTTCTCTCTCTAGAGACAAGGGTCACAGTCTACTGAGCCATTTTCATCATAAGCCAACAAGGGAGGTGAGGAGAAGCTATCCTCCCTTGCACAGTCTCTGTTGTCTCCCAGTCTCAGTGATTAATCAGAGGGACAAAGAGGGGCAGCCCAGGCCCACCCTCTACTCTGGGCTCCAGCCTAGGGACCCTAATAGTATCAGCTATGGTAACTGACCTTTTAGAAACATGATATGTACAATGGGCTACTTCCCCCACAGCAGCCACCACTTCCTCCACCACTTCCACACTTCACCCTTACCTCAGGACCTCCTTCCTTGTGCCTGATATGGTGTGTACTACTCAGTCTCTCCAACAGCACAACTTCCTCCCACAGTTTCTGACATGTGCACCTAGCTGACTAACTGGGAGGTCTTTAACTAGTTTCAGCCAGCCCCTGACTGGCTTCAGGTGTCCCAATCAACCTAGTGTCCTCCCTGCCTTCTGGAAAGCTCTTAATTGGCCCCAGGTGTCTTAACTGACCTGGAGCAGCTGCCATTTCACTTATCCTGGTACCAGGGATTTGTTTAGCCTGGAGCTAATATATCCATCTCCCACTACTTTTCTATAGCCATCTGGCCTTGCCCCGTCACAACGTGTAAGTTTCTTTGATGTATGTTTTTCCACTTGTGCATTTACCTAGGCAGTGTTGTCTTGTTACCAAGTCACTCTGCATGGGTTTATATATTAGCCATCATTTTGTTTATGTAGGACCTTGTTCAGCTCTCACTGAAGTAAATGAAAAGACTCTTATTGACTTCAATAGGAGCTGGATCTGAAGGGGTGATGCGTAGGTGCACTGCCCATGAGTAGACCAGAGAATAAGTTGTGACTTAGTTTGATTCTTCCCCAGTTCCTCCTCACCCCAGGATGAAGGGCGGGATTAATAAATTACTTCACCCTTCATGGAACAATTAGCTGTTTTTTGTGAGCTCAATCGACTACCCTGGCTGGTAGGCGAGGAGGACAGGTGGAATCAGATCTCCTCCCACTCCCTTTTCCTCTCTGTCACTGCCACAAACTTGCTTGTAAGGGGAACTATTGGGTGAGCCCCTGCTTTCCCTTCTGCATGGCCAGTGCCTCACGCTATGGCTACGGATCTTACAGCAGCACAGCTGTACCACTGCAGCTGCACAAGTGTAAGGTCTCCTGTGTAGCCGCTCTATGCCAGCAGGACAGAGCTCTCCCATTGGCAAAATATTAAACCACCCCTAGCGAGCGGTAGTAGCTGTGTCAGAAGGAGACTGTCTCTCTCCAACATAGCACTGTCCACACCAGTGCTTTTATCAGTGAAACTTATGTTGGTCAGGGGTGTGTTTTCACCAACAAAAAGTTTTGCTAACAAAAGTGCTAGTGTAGACATTGCCTTAATCTGAACAACCCATACCCATCCCTGCATGGGAGTAAAGGTGTATATGTGGAAGGGTTTACTCCTTCTGTGTGGCTGAATGGGGCCTGTGACTGTCTAGGTCAAAGTAACTCATTCACATGGCACATACTGGGTATATGTAGGTGTATTTTGAACAATCTAATTAGTAATCCAAATACATACACACACACATGTAATGTGTGGGGAATTAATGATACTACTAGAACATTAACTTTCCCCGTTCCTGATTTTTGAGCTTAAATTCATGACCTTAAAAGAGTTTTAACAATATTTTTTTAAAAAATTCTGGGGTGGCCTGAGAGCAACAGTGTGAATACTAGCTCAGATTTAAGACTAGTGATACTTAGCCAGACACAGCAGTATACACAGACCCTGCCAACATATTCCATGTTTGCTATTCTTACTAGAGCTCCAACAAAGAAATTGGTGCATTTGTCTGTGATATTCACATTTTCTGTTCCTATTATATTTTTAAACTATTCCAGAACATCTTTTTTGTACTAAAAAACCCAAACCCACACAGACTTACATGTTCACACCAAAGGGACATAATTTACCTTAATGACTGCATGTTTGATGCCTTAATACTTAGCACACAGGGGGTAGCAATCATGCTGGTAGCTGACTGTGTAACTTCATAGCCACAGAAAATTCAAGATCTTGAAAGTGTAAGACTGACAGATAATTGGTCCAAAGAAAAAATATTTCACAGGACTGTTTCAATAAGCTGATATGCATTGTATGTCTTTAAATAGAAAGATGAAAAGAGCACATAAAGCACTCCTCCTCCTTCCTTATTGAGCACATAAAAAAGAAAACTAAAGGAATTTCAGATATGTAGATTATGTGAACACTAGTCTTAATTACATATTTACAAAGATTTTCTATTTAATAAATAAAGGTACAGCTTCAGAGCAAAAAAGGGTGTGTGTGTGTGAGAGAGAGAGAGAGAGAGAAAATAATGTACATCCAACTGTCATAAATGAAATTAAGTTGCCTGAACAGCAGGAAATACAACTTGTGCCAGAAACTGTCAGACTGATCTTATCCAGCTCTCAAACAAGGGTATCAATCATTGTCTTGTCCCTGTCCCTAGTTTAGCTTTTCTTACCTCCAGCTGGCTGCACTTCAGCAGTGAAGTCATATTAGCTAATATCCATAGCCTTCCTTTTCCCATCCTTTGTTTTCAGAACTTGCAGCTATTTCATCATATACTAGAAAGAAATTATTCTGCCCATATAATTCGACAATAAGCAGATTTGGGGCAATAATGGAGGCAGTGTAGCCTGGTGGAGAGAGCACAAGACTGCATCTCAGGAGAGACTTGGGTTCTGTTTCCAGCACTACCACTTGCCTATTAGGAAAGGCACATCACCGCTATGTGCCTCAGTTTCCCTATATGTAAAATATCTTCTTATATATTAGAGCACTTTCATTTAATCAATCTGTCTCTTGATATACTGTATCACACACACACACACACACACACACAAACTACAATAAAAGATCATTAGGATTGTAAAGTCAAGCATTCAAAAGTTAGGAAATGTCAGAGTTAAGGTTGCCCATGCATCCTTATTTCAGCCCCCTTGTGCATATGCATTATGATACCCCCTTCAATTACATGATCACATACTATTTTTCCCACAGTACCCCTGCCTCATTCACTGCATGGAAAGGATATTGCTCACTTAATAAGCAGCTCTTTGTTCCGTGTCATATTTATTGCACCCCGTTCATATTGTACTCTGTACACTGAATTATTTTCCTCAGAGGCTTGTCAATGGCACTCGTCACTATAGTATCTGAGTGTTTCACAAACGTTAATTAATTCCTGTTCACAAAATTCCTGTGAGATGGGTGGGTATTATCACCATTGTACAGACAGTGAACTGAGACAAAGATAGATTAAAGACAAAAGTATTGGGTGTCCAATTATAAGGCACTTGGGGCCTGAATTTTTCAGAGCACTTCGCATTATGTTGAACTTTGTTCAAATCAGAGTTCCTATTGATTTCAGTTGCAGCTGTAAGTGCTCAGCACTTCTACAAATCAGACCCCAAGGTCTCAGATCAGAAACCCATAAAATGAAGAATAAGTGACTGCCCAACATCACACAGGAACTCTGTGTGGGTTTCACAAGGGGGACTTAGATGGCTAACAGCCATTTTACGTGCCTAAGTCTATGTCTATAGTAGAAACACTACAGCAGCTGCACCACTGTAATGTAGACACTTACTACAGCGATGGAAATGGTTCTGTAGCAAATCCACTAAGTCAACGGAAGAATTGTTCCATCAACCTCTGGTGTCTACCCTGGGGCTTGAATAAGCTTAACTATATCACACAGGGCATGACATTTTTCACAGTCCTGGGTAATGTGGTTAAGCTGACCTAAATTTGTAAGATAGACCCGTCCTAAATCCTACATTGGGCTATTTAAAAAAAAATGTATATTACAATGATTCTATACCAAGAGCTCACCTGGGATAGAGAAAACGCAGGTTCTAGTCCTGTGTGCCGATGAGTAATTATTTATACAAAATGTGAACAGCTTCAGAAGCAGAGATTGAGAGATCCCTGCTCCCCAAAACCTGATAGCTCCCTGGATTAGAGAGATGGGAGACCCAAGTTCAAATCCCTTTTTCCACATCAGGCAAAAGGGGAAATTGAAGCTGGGTCTCTTACACTCTGGGTGAGTGTCCTAACTAGGGTGAGCAGAAAACAAGTGTGAAAAGCAGGACATGGATATGAGGTAATAGGTGCCTATATAAGACAAAGCCCCGAATACAGGAACTGTCCTTATAAAATCGGGACATCTGGCCATCCTCACTGTAACCACTGGGCTAAAAGAAAAGGAGTACTTATGGGTGAGAAAACCTGGATTTGTGCTGGAAATGGCCCAACTTGATGATCACTTTAGATAAGCTATTACCAGCAAGACAGTGGGGTGGGAGGAGGTATTGTTTCATGATCTCTGTGTGTATATAAAGTCTGCTGCAGTTTCCACGGTATGCATCCGATCAAGTGAGCTGTAGCTCACGAAAGCTCATGCTCAAATAAATTGGTTAGTCTCTAAGGTGCCACAAGTACTCCTTTTCTTTTTGCGAATACAGACTAACACGGCTGTTAATCTGAAACCTGTCATTGGGCTAAAATGTCTTAAGGGTGATGGCGCCACTACTACCATCTCCTCTTCAGCACCCATTTTGCGAATCTAGCCCAGATCGAACAAAACGTTTCATTTGACCAACATTAATTTTCTTACTTTTCAATTTGCCAATTTTTTTAAAAGAATTTTCAGTTTTGGTTTGATCTGACTTGATATATTCCCTCCCCACCACCACCACCACCACCACCACCACCCCCACCCCCCAAACTGCCAGTGAATGTGATTTGAAAAAAGTCACTGACTTGCATGGGCAACCTTAATTCTGGCATTTCCTAACTTTGCACGCTTGACTTTGCAACTTTAATGATACTTGAACTGTTTGTTTTTGTATGTGTTTAAAATATAAACTGAAAAAGACAGAAAATCCATCAGATTGCTACTCACATGGTTCATCCAAAGGGTTGGAACATTTTGATCCACCACACTGACCTCCTCTGCTTGAGTAATGGATTAACATATAGTAATAATATATTAATAATTAACATAGTTATATGTTATAATATATAACAAGAGTACTAATTAACATATAGTTCATAACCTCTATGTGGAACAGCACTAGAGAGGGACAGGACACTTTGCCAATATTTGCTGACAGCAGAGGAATGGTAAGACTCAGGGGTTTTGGGTTCCATTCCAGGCTTTTGAGGGGAATGTGCTCTGTCAGGCACAGACTCTTCTACTGATCTCCCACTCCCCCCCTCCAGCCCCTGAGCTTGACCCCATCTGCCCTATCCCCTCCAACTTGTACCTCCCCCAGCTCTGCCTCTATCCTACCACAGGCCCCTCACCCCTTTCCCATACTCCATACATAGTCATTCCCAGTCTCTATGCCTCAGGTTTCTGTTACCAAACCTAGTCTTCTTGCCCAGTAAATCCTACTGTCACCCCTCCGGATTTCTCATCTCAACCTCCCCTACTCAGGGAGTGGGAGGCGGAGACTGGGACTTTCTTCTTGCACAGACAGTCCTTCTTTCCTGATCTCTCTCTTTCTCCTTCCCAGCCTCCCCATATGCCCCGTTCTCACTGAATCCTAGTCCCAGTCTTCCTCTACAAGGTTCTTATCTAATCTCAGTGTCCTCACTTTCCCTGCCTCCTCCTCATCCCACTCTCTTTGTCCAGTTATTCCCAGTTCTTCCCTTGCACCGTGTCTTTCTTACCCCCTCACCCCACTGGTTACCAGCCGCAGTCCTCCTGCCCCACAGTTCCTCATCTAATCTCAGTTCCCCACACTGGCTCCCTATCTCCTCTATGCCACCCTATTATTGGAGAAATAACCATGATCTAGGAAACAAATCTAGGAAGCAGTTCCATAATCCTTCACCAATCCATCAGCATGTATCTAATACTATAACAGTGCTGATTAATCCAAAACGTTTGATTGGGTTCAATCTTTCTGCATATTTTGGTATCATTTTATACTTTTAAGAGCATGGATAATATTGATATGTGACAGTTCAACTGGGGGTGGATTTTCTCACCATCCACGCTTACACATCCAAGACTTCACTACTTTAATAACAGTAATGCTGCAAAGAAAATCAAAATTGCTTACACAAAGCACTAATGCCACACTTTGTTAGACTGAAATATATGGGGATATTCTATTTTGCATGCACAGTAACTAGTTTTTTTTTTTTTTAGCATTCCTATAAACATCAGTAACCCCTTTTGGCAAGTTGAAACTGTTCAATTAAAGTTATATTGTAAGTTTGAAGTATCATTGCAATGACACCATAGTAACATCCATCAATAAAATTACTCAATATAACCGAGTGTCTCTTATGGGCTTCTTATAATCAGAAGTTAGTGGTTGAAGGAATATGCAATATTATCAAAAGGGCATTGCAAGCTAGAGGCACCGGTGCTATTCTTTCTGCTGTCAATAACTTGCAATGACTATTGACTTGTTTATCTCTTTTTATTCAAAAACAGATATCAGTAATATGTTGTGCAGGAACTTTCTTCGTATTTGATTAGGAATACCAAAGCAAGTCATACGTCATAGGTGTCAGTAATCAATGGTGCACTAAAATGTAAATATTGTATAAAAATGTGTTGAAAACTTTGGTTTTCAATGAAAGGATGAATACAATTGTGATGATCAATCAATTTCTCTCCCCACCTCAAGGAAAAAATGTGTTCTGAGATATTACACACACATACACACACACACACACACACACACCCCTACTTTGTGGAACACTAATTCAAATATGATAATCTGTGAAGAAAGAGAAAATCTGTATAAAGATCCACTTTATTGAGACTCTATTGAAAGTATGTCATAGTAACTTCTTATGAACACATTAGTGCAGGAATCAAGTATTTTGGTACAGTTGGCTTATAAGGAAACTGTGCATTCAGTCTTCATGACAGAAAGAAAAAAGACCCAATAGCAAAAAAAAAAAAAAGCTCCAAATAAACCAAAATATATAGATTTAAAAAGCCAATAGGTCCTGCTGAATACAGTCCAAATGAAGCCCCAAAACTTAAAAATGATCCCCCATGGATACCCAATTTTGGCTGCCAATAAAGAATCTGTTCCAGATATCTACAGTCAATTGTAATCTTTATTACTATTCCACCTGATCAGTTCATTCCATCAAACTAGCATTAATGACACTGACAATCATCCTGCTTTGGCAGGTTTCAATGAGCTGCACTCGTAAACTGTCCATATACTCCTCTGCTATTCAGAGGGTTGGGTGTAGAAAAATAAAGTTCTGGAGACATCCTGTAGTGTAGGCAAATTAAAAGAGAATCAAAGAAGGATCTAACAAAGCTTAAGTCAGAAGTTTTTAAAAGGCAATGTAATCACTATGAGGATGGTTACATGGTAATCCTGCTTCAGCGGTGGAAGTTACACAACACTTAATTGGAAAAGAAATTGTGACAATTATTGTCAGAGTTCCCAAGGTAGCTGCATCTCTGACCACCTTGTGGCTTCCTTGAGAACATCCCACTTTGTTCTTAGGTCTCTAGCAGACACCTTTCTCAGGGCAGAAGCCCATGACTCTCTTCCTTTAGACTGGAGAATTAGCTTGCAATTCCTCCTGAAATTTGCTGTGATTATCCCAACATATCTGAGTTCAGTTGAGCACCTGCAGCTCTGCACTCTCGCTCAGGACAATGACAAGCTTAGCCTGTTATCATACATGAAAGTATTATTTATTTAGGAAGAAAAGTACAGAGAAAACACACCTTGAAAATAACAAACAGCATGTATGCATGTCTGACTTATCTCAGAGAGACCCCAGTGAGTTTCAAAGTCATTCAGATCCTTTCCACAGGGTCCATCTCTCCTGATGACTGTGATTGGATCAGGTAGAGTAACCACTGTCACCATATCTGGGTGGTCACTGTATACACTTCAGTTCTTTGCTTGCCTGAGTTCTCCTACCAAGTCAAACCAGAATATGCAATTTCCCCCAAGGGAGGAATGTTCCTTCAGATTGGTTACCAGACTCAGGATTTCCATTAAATCCTGAGTGTAGATCCTTCAGGCAGCTCCTGTAACACCCCTGTTGCCCATACAGACACTTTTAACACTTAAAAAGTTGAAGGATACAAAGGTCTTCAAATAGTCTATGATGCTGTAACTCAGTTCACAGGTCGATAGTTCCTGATACTTACCCCTCTATATCTAGAAGGTAACAATATATGGTGAGAGGGGAATAGAATCACACATTTTTTAATAAATATATATCAGAAGTTTCCAGTTCTCCACAACTATATTCAGGAGGTCTACAACAGCTCATCATTATCAATAAGTCACATGAAATAACAAGAGTGTGCATGTGGAAGGCTCCTAACTCCATTTCTTGGTGCAATTCAGTGCCAACTCTGTCCACATATCTATTCAAGAGACACCACCATAGGACCTAACCACATCAGCCACACCATGATGGGCTCATTCACCTGCACATCTACCAATGCGATATATGCCATCTTGTGCCAGCAATGCCCCTCTGCCATGTACATTGGCCAAACCGGACAGTCTCTATGCAAAAGAATAAATGGACACAAATTAGATGTCAAGGAATTTAACATTCAAAAACCAGTTGGAGAACACTTCAACCTCCCTGGAAACTCAATAACAGACTTAAAAGTGGCAATTCTTCAACAAAATAACTTCAAAAACCGACTCCAAGGAGAAACTGCAGAACTGGAATTAATTTGCAAACTGGACACCATCAAATTAGGCCTGAATAAAGATTGGGAGTGGATGGGTCACTGCAAGAACTAAAAACGAATTTCCCCATGCTAATTTCCCTCTACTGTTCCTCACACCTTCTTGTCAACTGTTTGAAATGAGCCACCCTGATTACCACTACAAAAGTGATTTTTCATCCTGTTGATTATAGTCCACTTTAATTGAATTGTCTCGACCTCCCACTTGGTAAGGCAACTCCCATCCTTTCATGTACTGTTATATATATCTTCCTACTGTATTTTCTACTCCATGTGTCTGATTAAGTGGGTTTTAGCCCATGAAAGCTTATGGCCAAATACATTTGAATACTTCAGGGGGATGTTCAGAAGATACAGTTTATCATTAACCTGCATGAGGGATAATGGAATCTGTGTGGGGAGTACTTGTACTGCATGTGGCTGGTGATATCAGGGCACTGACTCCTGGCAGACACAGAGCAGGCTCTCTCACACGAAGAACAGGTGGTAGTGAGGTGCCTTACAACCCCGGAAGCACCATACACTCCCCTTTCCTCATGTAATCACTTGATGACAACTTATTTTAAAATGGTAGAGACTGATGGCAGGAAGTTTTCAAGAGAGCTTCAGGGAGCAGTTCTTGGCACTAATATTCATTCTTCCTCACAGAGTCCATTGACGTGTATTTTCCAGGTTTTTGAAGGGTGTGGAATAGGTGGATATGGTTAAAGAAGAAGAGTGTCTGCTTTAGGGTCTCGTGGTATCATTTGTGACTGTTATTTACAATTACAAATCAGAATAATTTTGTAAATGCCTAGATTTATGGATAGGTAAACTTTAATTAAATGCATTTGTAGAAACAGTTTTATAAAAATCAGTCATCAGGATGTGAGAGTGTCCTGTTACCCTGTAGTTAACTGCTAGACTTCCTCCTCTGCTCTGGAGAAGAGCCTGTTTTGAATTGTAATTTAACTCTTTGGCGTTAATGGTGTAGTATCTTTAGAAATAAGGGAGTGAAGACAGGTTGTTATTAATACAGTATGAAGGGAGAAAAAGTGACTGTTGCCAGAAAGCCTTTGACTGACTTCCCCCTATGTGCAAAATCATTATGGTCACCCCATCCTCATCATCTCCTCCCTATGAAAGGTAAAGCTTTTAGTGACTGAAATTTCCAAAAATACGGTCAGTTTAGATTAAAACTAAAATTGCATTGATTGTTCATGGCCATCATGCTAGGAAATAGAAATCATAGGTTTATGGAATTTTTGGATATGTTAACATTGCCCCACCAGTTACAGAAAAAGGATTAGTAAGGGACTTAATTCTTCACTCTCTTGACAATACATACTTTATGGATTTCTTGTGTTATAAAAATTATAGTAAAATAAAAATCAGTGGGAACGGAAAATAAAAAAGGAATTTCAATACCAGAGGAATACCAATAATACTATAGGAATTATGCTGTTGGGAATATTCCCGAATACTTATTTGGCTACAAAATCATTACAAAAGGAGAGCAATTAAAATAATTCTGGGTCTGATTTGCTTGCCACTCATACTGGTTTACAATCTAAGAAAATGTAATTGAACAAAACCAGAACAAAACCAGTGCGAGCACAGAATCAGATTCACAGTTGTAAGACAATACAGCAAATTGTCCCTGGCGTAGATAAAAGTGGCAGAAAGCCACTCCCCCCACATCCCACCTACTCTGAGGTCCTGAGCCAAGCATAATTTAGCCAGACCTGAGGATCTGGCCTAAAGCTATAACAACTAGAACATACTGTGACGGGCTGGATCGCAGAAACCCCCTTGGGACTGCCACCTGATGTGCCAAGACTACTTCTGCTCCTGCTTTCCTGCCCTGTCAGCTTAGGACTTCAGTGCCCTGCCTGGTTTGAGCTAGACCTTCTAGCCTGTTGCAAGTCCGGACCCAGGTCTGAACCATGTCCCCTAACAGCTGTAGGCTTAACTGAAAGCATCTTACAGAAGCGTTCCTGCCTTTAACACTCAGATGCCCAACTCCCACTGGAGTCCAAACCCCAAATAAATCTGTTTTACCCTGTATAAAACTTATACAGGGTAAACTCATAATTTGTTCGCCCTCTATAACACTGATAGAGAGATATGCATAGCTGTTTGCCCCCGCCCCAAAGTATTAATACATACTCTGGGTTAATTAATAAGTAAAATTTATTTTATTAAATACAGAAAGTAGGATTTAAGAGGTTCCAAGTAGTAACAGACAGAAGTGAATTACCAAGCAAAATAAAATAAAACACACAAGTCTATGTCTAGTACGGTAATAAAACTAAATACAGATAAAAACCTCACCAATTCCAGTAAGCTTTCTTTTACAGACTAATCTCCTTCTAATCTGGGTCCAGCAATCACTCACACCCCCTGTAGTTACTGTCCTTTGTTCCAGTTTCTTTCAGGTATCTTTGAGGGTGGAGAGGCTCTCTCTTTAGCCAGCTGAAGACAAAATGGAGGAGTCTCCCAGGGATTTAAATAGACTTTCTCTTGTGGGTGGAGACCCCTCTCTCCTATGCAAAGGCCAGCTATAAAATGGAGTTTTGGAGTCACCTGGGCAAGCCACATGTCCATGCATTACTGAGTTCCTTACCAGCCAAGCCACATTCCTGGGAAAGACCAGATGTGGATTGGTGTCTCAAAGTTCATTGTTGGCTTAAGGGCTTCTTGACTGGTCACTTACTAAGAATAGTCTTTTCTCTCAGGGAGCTGACCAACTGCTTCACTAAAACCTGCTCAGAATCAAACTAGTATGCAGCCAATATTCATAACTTTGAATACAAAACTGATACATGCAAGCAAATAGGATTAATAAATTCAGTAGATCATAACCTTTACAGAGGTATGTTACATGGCATATGTAGCATAAAACACATTCTAGTTATGTCATATATATACATTCATAAGAATATTTCCATAAAGCCTTATGGGGGCACTGTCATACATACCTTGTGTGAGTTATCAAAATGTATACAATCTGGGGCTGGGTGAACCAACCCCCAACACAAGTGAAATCTGCTGTAACTTGCACTTGCTTGCAGTTACTCCCAATAAACTACATGTCCTCTCCTCCCTCCGGGAAAGTCCTAAGTGCCACAAAACAGCTGTTAGGCGGTGGGGGCAGGGGGAAGTGCTGGGATGGAAAGGGAGGAGTGGAGACACAGAGCGCTTGGGATCGGAGGAGGAGGTGAGACAGGGCCGGGGGGAAGCTTGGCTGCCGGTGGGTGTTCCAGCCCTGAAGCACCTACGGAGTTGGCGCCTATGTCTGGGACATGAACTGAGAATATAAAATAAGGGACAGTGGCATCATGGAACCACCTCTTGACTTCTCCACCTATGCTGAAGGCAACAAGAACACTGTGAAGATAAAGACTTTGAACTGAGGAGATTGGCCCCCAGATGAGAAGGAAATTCAGCCCATGTATTGAGAACTGTCACAACACACAGTGGGGTGACAAAAACTGTTTGAGTCAAATCTTGCTTAGCCTGAAAGTTTAGAATTCAAAGTGCATGTTTACTTTTTATTTTCTTAGGTAACTATCTCTGACCTTTATGCCTACCACTTTAAATCTATCTTTCTGTAGTTAACTTATTTTAATGTTTTAATCTTACCAGTAAATTTGTCTAAAGTGCTTGGGGAATCTGCTCAGATTACAAGGACTGGTATATGTCCACTATCTTTTGGTGAAATGGCAAACTAATTAATGAGCTTGCATTGTTCAAGAGAAGGTGTTGAGCAGCGTAAAATGGTACATTTCTGGAGTGGAAGGCAGCAGGTTGGGGGGATTTGCTGTTGTCTCTCTCTTTATAGTTCACAAATGATTCTGAGAGCATTCATGCAACATAGCTGTATGCGTGTCTCTGCATGTTGGTGGCTGAGTGTTATAGCGCCTGGAGGGGTTTGCTGCTTGTCACTAGCCAAACATCATGAGAGACAGCCCAGGCTGAAGAGTTAAGGGGGCACAGCAGTCCCACAGTTCCAGGTTGTACCCAGGGGGTCATGTCACACAACTCCTGGCGGGAATTAAGATGGACTGACAGAGGTGGCTATGTCAACCAAGGTTGCTTCTGTGTAAGAGGAATCACTATGCACTCTGTTGAGATAGCTATATGGTTCCTTTGCACTAGGAGAGCAGCACAAATGGGTCAGAACAGAGGTTGATGACAAGGTCCTCTGACAGAAAATATGGGTTCCAATTCCATTTCTTCCAGCACCTCACTTAGTAACCATGGGCATATTAATAATAAAGTATTTTTAAAAAAAATCGTAAGCTATCCATCACTACAGCATCTGACCACATTTCATATTGTCTAAATTGGATCACAAAGATTCCAGATTTGAGAAGCAAAAGAACTGCACACCTCTGCAGCTCATACAGCTATAACAAAGAGAGAATTCAGCATTTTGTAAACATCCAGTATTTCATAGTGTACTGCTTTCAATGAAATGTTCATGTTTTTACAAAACAATTTAAAATAAAAACAGAATTCTAATTTCACTATTTCATTTGATTCCCAACTTTTACATATGAATGTATTGAATATATTCAATATGTAAATATTAAATGTAATATAGTAATGTTTCAACATGCTTGTAGTAAAAAGGGATAGTTCTGACTTTTACAAAACTAGTATTTTAGGATTTTCGGTTCTGCAATAATTTCAGCGTTGTGTCCTGACTTAGAATGAATACGAATTTTGAAATGGAGGAATTTACAGAAGGATAGAAAGACAAGCTATAATAGAGAGATGCAATTTTCATCTCTTTGTGGAAGTGTATGAGGCACAACTAGTGTTTTAATCCACTTTGACATTCTTTGTTAAAAAGTGCTATATAAATGCAAAGTATTATTGCTAAGGCCACTCAATAATGGAAAAGTGGAATTAGAAAAAAGATTTCCCTAGCTCTTTTACAAAATCTATCGGATCAGGACCTAAGTTTTCAACATATAGCTATTAAATGTACTCCTATCAGCAGGGTGTGCTTACATGCTATACCATGCATTAGGTAAGCAAAAGAAAGCCTCATTAAGCGTAGTGAAACAGCTTTAACTTAGAATGTCTTTGCTCTTGTTGATGTGTTCTTACTTTAACGAGGTGGGTGTGCCCACTTATATATATATATGTATATATTGCAGTACCAATCTGTAGGTTTTGCTGAATAGAGATGATGCATGTAAGTTCCATACACCTCATCAGATCTGAGTGATAAGGCACGATATCAGATCATTATAATGGCTTGTTAGCTACAGCAAAAAGGTGATACAGAATGTTAATAATACACCATATTGTCACCACTGTAACCCTTCCAAGTTCATCAAAACCAAATTGAGGAGACAAAATTATAACACTTCATGTTAACACTCCCACCCCATTATCTGGGTTTTCCAGCCTGGGAACTGGATACAATTTGTTTTCTTGACTAGCTCCCTATTTTAACATATCTCTGCATGCTAAAACAATGATGCACACCTACGGGGGGTGGGGGAGAAGGGAGGAGGACTTCAGATAAGAGATTTCAGTGACAACTTGAATGACAACACTATTATGCCTACCAACTGGAAGAGATAATTTAGCTGAATAACTGTGCAGTGTCACTTCACAATGCAGAAGAGATCACCAAATGCCTATGACTATTCATCCTTACATTGATCAGGACAATCAATGAATGAGGGATAGAATTTAAGCAACAGGTGAAGCTTGACACAGGGGAGGCTCAATACCAGGCATGTTAAGTGGTTCAAATCAGGTGTTACAGGGCTCTTAACATGTAACACATCACTTGGGTTACACTCTCCTTACTTAACCCTATGATTCAGCTTGCTGTTCTGCATCCTTTCACCTTCCCCTCCCCACTCCATGAGGGGGACAGATGGTGATAAAATGGGGGCAGGCCTTGGCACATGAAGGCCGAAGTTTCCACCTATCCCATAGGCATAAAGGTCCATCAGCAAAATCCCAGGAACCAACCTTTTAACTGCACTGGAAAATGGTTGCAAATTGTGACAAACTAACATCTCTACATAGTACTACCACCAATTACTAAGCCCCCTCAGCTGTGTCTCCAGGATGCTGCAAGACAGGTAAGAAACAAAAAATAAAAAAAACCCACCAGGCCTTTGCCAAAATGATTCCAACAGGAAGAAAATATTCCTTCCTGACACCCCTAGAAAGTGATCAGTTAGATCCACAGCATCTGCAAAAAATAGTTCCAATACTACATAGAATCATAGAATATCAGGGTTGGAAGGGACCTCAGGAGGTCATCTATTCCAACCCCCTGCTCAAAAGCAGGACCAATCCCCAATTAAATCATCCCAGCCAGGGCTTTGCCAAGCTTGACCTTAAAAACTTCTAAGGAAGGAGATTCCACCACCTCCCTAGGCAACGCATTCCAGTGTTTCACCACCCTCCTAGTGAAAAAGTTTTTCCTAATATCCAACCTAAACCTCCCCCACTGCAACTTGAGACCATTACTCCTTGTCCTGTCCTCTTCTACCACTGAGAATAGTCTAGAACCATCCTCTCTGGAACCACCTCTCAGGTAGTTGAAAGCAGCTATCAAATCCCCCCTCATTCTTCTCTTCTGCAGACTAAACAATCCCAGCTCCCTCAGCCTCTCCTCATAAGTCATGTGTTCCAGACCCCTAATCATTTTTGTTGCCCTTCGCTGGACTCTTTCCAATTTATCCACATCCTTCTTGTAGTGAGGGGTCCAAAACTGGACACAGTACTCCAGGTGAGGCCTCACCAATGTCGAATAGAGGGGGACGATCACGTCCCTTGATCTGCTTGCTATGCCCCTACTTATACATCCCAAAATGCCATTGGCCTTCTTGGCAACAAGGGCACACTGCTGACTCATATCCAGCTTCTCGTCCACTGTCACCCCTAGGTCCTTTTCCGCAGAACTGCTGCCTAGCCATTCGGTCCCTAGTCTGTAGCTGTGCATTGGGTTCTTCCGTCCTAAGTGCAGGACCCTGCACTTATCCTTATTGAACCTCATCAGATTTCTTTTGGCCCAATCCTCCAATTTGTCTAGGTCCCTCTGTATCCTATCCCTGCCCTCCAGCGTGTCTACCACTCCTCCCAGTTTAGTATCATCCGCAAATTTGCTGAGAGTGCAATCCACACCATCCTCCAGATCATTTATGAAGATATTGAATAAAACCGGCCCCAGGACCGACCCCTGGGGCACTCCACTTGACACCGGCTGCCAACTAGACATGGAGCCAATTACAATTACAGGGAGGGAAGGCAGCTGAAGTGGAGCAGGATGAGGCTACCAGGAATTCAAGCTAAGGTTTAAATTAATGAAAAGTGGAGAGCGAGAGGCCACTCAGCTCCTCTCCTCCTTCAGTTGGTCAATGGGTGTACAGAACCTTCAAAAGGAGGTGTGGGGGGGGCACCCTCCATTCCCTCAGTATGTGCTTCCTCTTTGTCACAATCTTCAGAGGACATGTCAAGTTTCCCACCTGTCTAATATGTATAAACACAATAAATAGTTCCTCTCCATAATAAAAATGTCACCATGTCTTTTTTGAAATAAAAAAAAAGTAACATTTGAATAAAAGCTAACAGACGGGAGAGGAAAAGGAGAACAGAAGAAGAGCTTGTCAAATTTCTTTTCTCTTTAATATAAATTCAGAATGTATTTCTACTCTTTCTTCATAGGCATAAGTCTAAATCTGATCCATTATACAGTTCTTATAATTAAGAACAATACCTTTAAAACACTAATGAATGTATCCTACAGAATACAGCATATTAAAGTCATAGGGTTCCTCAAAAATTTAATAGAATTCTATTTAAAATTATTACAAAAGCTTACAGAATTTAACAGAGAGCTTCCTTTCTGTGGGGTTTTTGCAACACCTTATAGAAAGCTACAGCATGGAAGAGGTGAAAAATTCAAGATCCACTTAAAAAGCAAGGATCTGTGGCAGTTTACTGCCCATGGTACTTGGAACCTGCTTTGCTGAATGAATGTGATTGTGCCAGTGATCAGTAAGGGTATTTCTACACTGCAGTTAAAAACCTGAAACTGGTCCATGCCAGCTGACTTTTGTTTATGGGGCTCAGGCTTTGGGGCTGTTTAATTGCAGTGTAGACATTCAGGCTTGGACTTGGAGCCCATATTCTTGGACCCTCCTTGCAGGGTCCTGCAGTCTGGGCTCCAGCCTGAGCCCAAACACCTATGCTGCAATGAAACAGCCCCACAGCCTGACTCATGAGTATGAATCAGCTGGCACAGGCCAGCTGCATGTGTCTAATAGCAGTGTAGACATACTGTCAAGGTTCCCTCCACACTCTGAACTCTAGGGTACAGATGTGGGGACCCACATGAAAGACCCCCTCAGCTTATTTCTACCAGCTTAGGTTAAAAACTTCACCAAGGTACAAATCCTTCCTTGTCCTTGGATGGGTACTGCTGCCACCACCAAGTGAGTTTGACAAAGATTCAGGAAACGGACTATTTGGAGTTCCTGTTTCCCTAAAATATCCCCCCAAGCCCTTTCACCCCCTTTCCTGGGGAGGCTTGAGAATAGTCTACCAACCAAATAGGTAAACCAGGTGAGCACAGATCAGACCCTTGGTTTTCTAGGACATTAAAAACCAATGTCTTAAAAAACAGAACTTTATTATAAAAGAAAAAAAGTAGAAGAAACACCTTTGTAAAATCAGGATGGAAGGTAATTTTACAGAGTAATAAGATTCAAAACACAGAGGATTCTCCTCTAGGCAAAACTTTAAAGTTTTAAAGTTACAAAAAACGGGGATAAACCTCCATCTTAGCACAGGGAAAATTCACAAGCTAAAACAAAAAAGATACTCTAACGCATTTCCTTGCTATTAATTACTATTTCTGTAAGTTAGATGTATCATTCAGTAGGAGCTACATTACTTGCTTGGTCTCTCTCCTTGTCACTGAGAGAACACACACAAAGAGACAAAGCAAAAATCTTCCCCCCACAGATCTGAAGATATCTTCTCCTTTTATTGGACCTTTTGGTCAGGTGCCAACCAGGTTATCTGAGCTTCTTAACTCTTTACAGATAAAGGAGGGATTTTATGCTACCCTTAGCTGTATGTTTATGACACATACCCTTTGTGAATAAAGTCATCCTGTACACGGAAGTTTAGAAAAAACACAATTAATGAAACTACACAAAGCCACTATGTGTTAACTACTATTATGTGCATTTTAGAAATGTATGTATTTTTTGGGTAAACTAAGGCACGAGGTTAAGTAAAAAAAGCTTTTTGATTCAACTTATAGCCCCATTTCATTAAATGGGAGTTTTTGCTATGGACTGTAATTGAGCTAGGGTTTCACCCCATCTACCTAAATGGGTTAACATGTAATTACTCAGCTGGCTCTTGCAACTACATAATTTTGCATGTATAAAGAGGTGCACCAGCTAATACAGAAGATGCATTTTTAGAGGCAATTGATAACTTTACCCTAAGTGCCTTTCACAGAATTATGCAGTGAGAAAATGACAAAATCCAAGTTAGACCCTAGGAGTCCTCACCCTGATGGGGGAGAGGGGGAGGAGGAGGAGGCGGAGAACCCACAAAACAAAACTATAAAACTTAACAAAGTCCGACTATTTTTGAACCATTCCGCAAAATGTAATTGCAATCTATGTCTGCTGTAATTAAACCAGTTATTATTTTTAAAACCAAAATCTGTAGAAGGAATAATATTCTCCATTAACTCTATACATTTTTAGAATTGCTATAGAATGCTTTAATAGACAGTGTTTCCATTGATATGATAGACCAACCTTCTGAAGAAAAGGAAGGAGTAGTACAATTAGGCAGCATAGATGGTGTGAACAGTTTAGTATCCCAGTGGAATACAGAATTCTAAAACAAATACACTTTTAAAAAGCTTTGTATTTCTCAAGAGAAGGAGCATTTTCTGAATGGCAATAGTAGCAGTTTCTGTCAATGTGTGGCTTTATTTTCCAAAATAGAATATACAGGTTTGCATTGTCTCCTCTGCTCATTGATTAGCACAGAACTATCCTCTGTATTCCTTCTGCTCACCAAGACTGAAAGTCACTCCTGCGCAGAGGGCCTATATCCGCAAAATAAGCCTTACATGGGATTTAAGTAGCGCACAGCCTTATGATGATCCTCTTCATATGGATGGTTTTCACCTTTCGGTCTTATAGATGAAGGCTATAAAACCTTGAATTCTCTGTAAAAATTGTCACTTCCAATTTGTGACTGGTCACAGCTAATTTCTTCCTTCCTGTTATCACTCAAAGATTTTTCAAAAACTAATTGTGTAAACCAATTGGCTTGCACCTCTGTCATCAGGCATTTAATACTATCATATTTTTAATGAAATACTAGAGCATCATGTTCAGATATTATGACATACCTTGGTGGGGTATTCATTTTCCATCTTGTGGTGATTTGAAATGTTTTCAGTGTCAGGAATGATAAAATCAAGGGACTGGACTGGAGTAGATAAAAACACATTGATTTGTTTCAAGCAGGTTGGCTCCTGTGAAGTCACTGTGAAAGCTAGAAATGCTAATGTTTTCAACAGTCAATTGTAGTGAGAGACAAATGGTTGCCAGAATAACATCCAGTGAGCTATAATTCTTGAACACTATTATTCTGTTCAATATAGGTTATTATACTGTGTTCCTCACCCAAGTATCCGAGGGCCTTCCAGTAATGCATTAAGTGATGTTTTTCTCTCATCCTCTCCCTAGAGGGATAAGAGTATGTAATGGATTGTGTTGGCTGTTTGGAAGATATACTCAACAGGAATGCTTGGAAATGAAGATCTGCCAACCCCAAATAATGGGACAAAGCAAAGGCAAAGAAGAAATGTACACACAGACCTTGCTATGCATTTATGTTAGAAAAGGCAAGGTCAAATAAATGTGCCGTACATTTGGAATGAAGGTAGGTTTGGTCAGCTATTCCTCATGATGGCTGCTTGTAAATTATTCCAATTGCAAGGTTGAGTTTTTGAAATCAAATAAGCCCCTTGCCCACTCTTGGCTAATACTGACAAATTCTTTCACATGAGCCCTTGGATTCTGGACACTCTGCTGTGACATTTTGTGACAGCTGCTGAAGTAAATCAAAATAAAGGGTTTTATTTAATTAAATATAAAAATGAATAATGCAATAAGTACAGCACCCATTGTGTTATTTTAGTTGCAGTTAAATTAAATGACTGTTATATGACCCTTACATTAAGTTTTCAATGCAGAATTTTGAATTAAAAATGCCTAACTGAATCATAGAAGTCGTTGCGTGGATACTAGAGATTTGGCACCCGAGTAGGGGGCAGTTGGGGCTTCTAGACTATGATTCTTGGCACTCTAACCAATTCCTCTTCATCTCAACTACTTTTACTTATGGCTTGTACTCTTAGGGTATTTTTCCCTTGCTCTCTGATTTATAAAAAAAAAAAAAATCACAAAAGTTTTAGCCAGTTTCCATCCCTCCCTCCATTTTTCATTAAAAAAATATATATAGAACTATTTCAACCAGCTCTACTGCCCTGTCCTTTCATCTTTGATTTTGCTCATGTTCAATCCATAGGACTCTCTTTCTTTCAGCTTCCCTGAGATTGGTTTCCCTAGCCTGCTCCTTTACCCCTGACTACACTAGTGGGTATGAGAATATATCTGAAAACTGAGTTTAGCCACTTCTCACTGGAGACTAGGACTTTTTTAAAAAAAGACTACACCATTGCTCCTTCCAGTATCCCTCATTGTTCTTCTCTACCCTCAAGTACCTGTAATTTGACTATTGTTCATCCATTTCTGTTTACCATGTAGCTGTCAGATTTTCTAATGATTTTTCTTAGGCCCCGAGTACAGTGGAGCTAGAACAAAGAGCTAACATCTCTTTCTTACTCTGGCCAAGGAAACAGAGTAAACATTCATTCTGGCTTACATTCAGCGCCATCGCCATTGCGATTTCTACCACGTTGGGTGGCCAAGTTAGAACATTGTAACTCCTCGACCAAATAAAACATAGTTTGGAGTTGCAATGTAGATGAGGCACAATCATGTGTTAACCATGTTTCCAAGTCATGAAGTAGCCCTGCAAACATTCACAGCTTTGTCATGGTTTGGAAATATATAGTTCAGTCCTGGCTACACTGCAAGACTGTGTTCATCACATTTTCCAGGCCAGTGTTGGACTACCGAAACCCGCACAAATTACATAGATGGACCATTGTTGCTTGATAGGGCCTTAAAGAGGTTTTTTCCCACTTTTATTTTATTTGAAAGATTTCTGCCAACAACAAGCTTAAAGTAGTGCCTACCTGCATCTCTTATTAACTTTCACTTTAATTTTTTTTTAAAGTTTCATTGAAAAACTCCTTATGAACCTTTTTAAAGTTTAAGTGACTTTGAAGCCTTTTAAAAGCATTTCTCTCCCTCTGCATCCATGTTTGTTATATCTGAAGTGCACACATGCAGTTCACTTTTATTCAATTGAAAAGCTTTATTGGAACTTTTAATCAGTCCCCACTAAGCTGTCTTGCTATGTATAGAATGGTTATTATAAAAAAACAAAACAAAACAAACAAAAAGAAAACCAAGCTCCACCTGTGACTAGGAAAATGCTATCAAATTCCCAAATTCTTAGAGGTATTCCACCACTTCCACAGCTAGACTGGAACCTGGCATTTGATTTCCAAAGCTAGGTTCCAACTTACTAGCTGTCAGTGACTGGAACTACTGTAAAGGCAGCACACAGTCTCAGCCCTGGGAAAGAATCTTGTAGCACTTAATGGCAAACCCTCTAGCTGATTAAACAGCTCCCCATTATCCCGGGGAAACTAAGACCCAGATCGTGCTTTACTTTGCTTCCCCAACACCATATCAACCTTCCCACCCCCTGCCATGTGGGCTTGGCGAAAAACTGCAGACGAGCCAGCCAGAGCAACTTGAGCCTTGAGGAGCAGCTGCAAACGCAGCCAAATCAGGGACCATCACACATTCAGAGAACTTTCTATAGTTTTCCAGGACTTTTTCTGCCTTGTGCTTATTGACTGTTTGCTCTAATCCTCTCCCTCCTCATTCCTCACAGTCCACTCCCCTGGACTTCTTTCCCACTTCTCCTATGCCCTGTCCAACAAAGCTCCTTCTCTTTAATGTCCCCTTTCCCTTCACTTTTCTTTAAGTTTATCTCATCCCCTCTGAACTAAACCCACAAAATAAATTAATTATGGGACTAACATGATGTTTGCTGCCATCACATTCTTCTCTCTACTTGTATGATTTACCCCTTTCCATAGGTGCTGGAACTAGAGGTACTGGGGTGCTGCTGCACTCCCTGGCTTGAAGTAGTTTCCATTATATACAGGGTTTATAGTTTGGTTCAATGGCTCTCAGCTCCCCCACTATAAAAATTATTCCAGTCCCCCATCCTTTTCCCCACACTGCATCAGTCTAGTCTAGTGGTTTCCAAACTTGTTCCGCCGCTTGTGCAGGGAAAGCCCCTGGCAGGCCGGGCTGGTTTGTTTACCTGCCGCGTCCACAGGTTGGGCCGATTGTGGCTCCCAGTGGCTGCAGTTCACTGCTCCAGGCCAATGGGAGCTACTGGAAATGGCGCGGGCCGAGGGACTTACTGGCCGCCACTTCCAGCAGCTCCCATTGGCCTGGAGCAGCGAACCATGGCCACTGGGAGCCACAATCAGCCCAACCTGCGAACGCAGCAGGTAAACAAACCGGCCCGGTCTGCCTGGGGCTCTCCCTGCACAAACGGCAGAACAAGTCTGGGAACCACTGGTCTAGTCTGTTTAGATTGCAAGCTCTTCAGAGCAGGGACTGTCTACTACTCTGTGTGCATACAATCCCTAGCACAATGGGGCCCCATTCCTGATTAGTTCTTAGACACGATTCTAATAAACATGACTAATAATGATAAAGTCAAAAGCAGTTCTGCATCTAGTTCTCTTGAACTCAGAGACTGCTGATTTTAATACAACACAACACTTTCCTTCAGACTATAGTGAAGGAAATGGAACAGCACACATCTCAGATTTTCCTGTACTATAGAATACAAGCAAACATTTTCTTTGTGAAAATGGAGATTAGTCCCCATTCATTTATAAAGTAGTATTATTGTGTATGATGGCATTACTATGTATTCTGTCACATCTGCTCCTAGAATTTGTCCATGGCAGCTTGTTAAAAAAGAACAGCTATATCTCATCTATGACATGTTTCTCATCACTCCAAGATCAGAACATGTACTTTCAATCTGGATCAGTGGTTTTCAACCTTTTTTCATTTGCAGACCCCTAAAAAATTCCAAATGGAGGTGCAGACCCCTTTGGAAATCTTAGTCATAGTCTGCAGACTCCCAGGATCTGTAGGCCACAGGCTGAAGAGCAGTAGTCTAGATCACTTATTTTTGATTTCTCACTCTAACAAATATATAAGAAATATACAATAATCTCAGTATAAGAGAAAAGGTCATACACTGACTGTCTAACATAGGCAACCTTAATTCTGGCATTTCCTAACTACAGAGTGCTTGACTTTGCAACCTTTATTTCTTATTTTGGCATATTTCTTGTCATCGTCATTTTCTATTTTTTTTTGTTTAAATAAAAACAGAAATCCCATCATGTGAAACCATATTGACCCCGCATGAGTCATCAGGGCTAGGACATTTAGATTCACAGTACAGACCTCTACCATTTGAGTTAACAGAATAACTGACAGTAATGGTAGGTTGCTAGCCTCTTTGTGACCAGTAATGAGTGGGGGATGAGACACACACTTTGCGAGTGAGTTTCACAGCTTTTTTTTGCTGACAGCGGAGGAGTAGATTCACAGGAATTCTGGGTTCATTTACAGGTTTTGAGAGAAGTGTGCACCAGTCTTTATGGGCCCTTTTGCTCTATCTCCCCCTAGTCTGCTCTCACCTCCTTTCCATGTCCATCCCCAGCTTGTCCCCTTCTTACCCTGTCTCCCTGTGCTCCTACCCCTCATATTATGTGTCTCTCCTCATCTACTTTCATCACTTTTAGACTGCCACGCCCCTAGCTTGCTTCTGTCAGCCTCTCACCCTCCTCACTCCTTTGCATTTGAGCAAGTTAGACATATTTCCTCTTCTCATCCAGAAGCCTTGGCATCAGAAAGGGAATCATGGAGAGCACAACAGCTATTTTCCCTCTTCTCAGTTCCAGTGCTTGGACTAGAGCACCCAATTTCCATTTACACACTCAGTCCTATTGACTATGCTGTCTCATAAGTTTCTCTTATCTGAAAACTAAACACATCTCTGACAACTAGACTTGTATAGTTTTCATTATTTCAGGGAAACTTTTACATCTGAACTAATGCTAAATACTTATGAAAAACACAAACAAATTCTAGCCTCATTTACAAACATTCATCCCAGTCGGTACCCATTGAGTTGTACAAATGTAACTGAAGAAACAAACAAACAAACAGTGACTTAGTTCATTACAGGCATGGTTGTACATTGTTTTGTATAAAAGCTGAGTGAAATAGCAGTTATAGTAACACTTTTCAATTACATAGCACTGATGCTGAGAGCAATTTCTGAACAAACAAGTAATGCGAGGTTAATAAGATACAAACAATCCAGACATAATAAATACAAACAATATACCACTCTTATTGTAGGTATTATCCCATATAGCATATGCTTTACTACATAAAAAGGGAAAAATCAAATGCTTATTTTATTGAAACAACAAAAAGGAGGAAAAACACATATACATCATTTTTTTATGGTGGAAGCTAAATGTAAGAGCAATTCATTTATTTTAGAGTGTGTATCATGACTCATTTATCTATTTCACCCTGTTGGAGAGAAATCCAAGCTAAATGAACAGAAAAATGCCACTCTGCTATCAACAAAACTCTCAGCACTTTTAATACATAGTCACATCTTGAAAAATATATTGATCTGTGTTGTGAAACTGAATTTAGACCCTCCACAAAAGTTCATGTTCAGTCATTTTCTGTTTATTATTCACTCCTAACAACATTGGCAAATCCATTAGGTGCTGGCAGTTGCATTGTTTTTCAGACAAGAAATTCTTTGCCTCTTCTCAATGTAGAGAAAAGTTACAAGAACCTTTTAATGAGATTCATCTGATCTCTAATTAGTAACAAATGCAAAACTCAAGTACATTTGACAAAAAAGCAATAAAGTCATTAACTCAGTCATCACTATGTTTTTGGTAAAATAAGAAAATTGACTGAGCAGTGAACCTAGAAACTGAATTCATGATGGACTTATTTCTGTCAAGAGGGCATACCAAAGGGAACACATTTTAAATATCATTGAAAAAAAAAATGAACACTCCTTTTCAATTACTGATTTCTGTAAATAGTCTTTGTGATTATAGAAAATGCAAATATTTTCATACATTATGGAAGGCATGTCAAGCAACAATAAAACAGATATACTGTTTTTATTGCACTCTGCACAGACTAACATACTACTCATAATGAGTAAAGGTGGCTGAATTTTGACCCTAAATTTGCAAAACTGTTTCAATTATAATCCCTTTCTTTCACCTGTTCAAAGCATTCATCTTTGCAGCTTATTTCTTTGTCCAGGCTTGCATTCTGTCTTCTATATTTTACTTTTTTAAATTAGAGAAAAATCCTTATGAGGTGGTTGGTGGGCATGAAAAAAAATACTGATTCTTCATCATATGTGTGAAATGGAACTACAGCAAATACAGCTGAAGTTTAAAACTTGTCCAAGGCCATTCACACTGTGGCCAAGAGTCCTCTCTCTGTATGCCTCCTTATGCTTCAACACCAGGCAGCATTCACTCTGTCCCTGTTTTCCTCAGGGTTTTCAGCTGATCCACCCAGTCTCCAACCCCTTCTGGGATGAGGTAACTTATTTCTTCAGCTTAATTATATAAGAGTTCCATGCCTTTCCAGGGTACCCATTGCACAAAATAAACACAGAAAAACAAAGTATTCCGGCCTTCCTGGGCTCAATCCTCAGCTCCTATCCCCAGCTACCCCACTTAGTAAGCTGAAGGTCTATTCTCCTAACCAGACACCAGCTGAGTTGGACTCTTCCTTTTTGCTTCTTCCTAGAAGCCTAACACTAGCTTCAGGTGTCATGGGGTGGGTCTAATAGGGCATCCAGTCACCCATTAAAATTTTCCTGACTCGGGTGGGGTCTATACACACTATCATATATATCCACCATCATGGATGAAAGTAGTTTTCTTTATGTGAGTCTTCACAGTGAAGCCACCAGGACTACTTCTATGAGTACAATTACTGAAACAGGTAAGTTTTTGCAGCTTTGGGCCCACAATAATCAGGGAAGAAAAATGTCTTTCTTGGTTAGGGGAAAGAAAAAACTGATACCAGTTTTGATTTAGCAGAGACATGACTATGTAATAATTGTTCATGAAGTATCTGATTTTTTTTTCTTCTTAAAATACAGCTCCATTTCAAAACACTATGATGGAGGTTCCTTTACATGATTTCTCAGTGATTTCAGGTCTCAGTTTACTAGTAGAGGAAGTTTATCTAGATTATCTTCTTCTGACATCTGGTGCTGCTGCTCATTCATGTGGTACCATTTTAAGTGATTAGTCACAGATACTACCAGCACCAGTAAGTTAACACCCCCGCCCCCCCAAAAAAAGTGAAAAGAAAGTCACTACATAACCACAATAGAGATTTACTGAAAAAGAAGCGTGCATTATCGAGTCTGATCCTGCTCCCACTGATGCCAAAACCAAACGTGAGCAGGACTGGGCCCTTTATGTTCAATATGCACTACTTTAGATGTTAGAGACACGGGATGTGGCTACAGTAAACGCAGCATGTGTTGTTGTATTACTGCTTAGGTAACCTAGTGGTACTTAGCATACAGCAGTCATCCAGTTAATTTAAATCCTCCTTGAGTCATCTAATTTAAAGTGTAAACATAAAAGCTTACTTACCTATTGTACCATACTACAATTCCTCTCATGAATATACACAAAGCTATAGAATAAAGAAAACCACTATCTAATTAGCCCTACATATTCATACACTGAATAGTAGCCATATAATAATAAAGCTCACTGAGGTCCAAGTCACATGCATGTGTGTGCAAAGTCACACACATGCATGACTTAAGCAGCCCTTAGTGAATCATAAAGGCCCAAGAACAACAATGAGAATCAGGCTTCCATGGACATAATACACTGTGAGTCAGGAATATTACAGGAAATATTTTATGCTGCATACAAAAATAGTCTCAAATAATAAGAATGTCACCATCATATTGCAAGGGACTCTTGAACACACTCCGCCTGGTGGAATTCATAACAATCTAACAACCCACAGATCTCTGTGGATTTCAAAATGCAAATTGACTTATGCTTCTTTAAACTAGGAAAAGAGAGATGTGTTGTCCCATGAGAGGCTTGTTTTTGTTCTTGACTGGAGCCAAAGCACATATCTATGCATATCAGCAGATGTTGTCGTCCTACCATAGGCCTGGCATTCCTCTGCGTAATGCTTTATAATTCCTATTTTATGGTCATCTTGAGATTCAAAAAACATTTTTTTTTCTTTAAGCAACATCCAATAAATCCATGTTGGTTATACTGTCAGATGAAATTAATTACAGTGCAGGACTACACAAAGCTTTATTGTAACCAACTTAACAGTGCCTAAGGATAGCTCAGTGGTTTGAGCATTGGCCTGCTAAACCCAGGGTTGTGAGTTCAATCCTTGAGGGGGCCATTTAGGGATCTGGGGCAAAAATTGGGGATTGGACCTGCTTTGAGCAGGGGGTTGGACTAGATGACCTCCTGAGGTCCCTTCCAACCCTGATATTCTATGATTCTAACTGGTTCACATGGACTTGTGCTATCAGATTGCACTTGGGTAAAGGTCACTTATTCCCTTCTTTTTCCCCCTGAAAAATCTTTTTTTCCCCTTTAGATATGGGGGCATATGTGCCTACAGAATTTCCTATATGATTAAGGGAAACAGTGTCACGGGATCTGCAGCAACGTTTTTTAACCATGAGCGGGGGTGGAGGGGTTAAACATGACAGGAGGCATTCCTTGTTCCAGAGAACCAAGTTTTTATTTCTCTTACCTGTTTTCCTTTGGAAAGTGGTCATGTAGTCTATCCCAAGCTTTGTTATGTTTTTTCTTCCTCCTTCATTTTCCTGTTTTTACCTGCTTCTGGCTGCTTCTTTGCATCAGGAGTTTTTCATTAGGATTCAAAATGGAGGACAATCAATTTGTAGCATAATCTTCCCATGGGGGCAGAGCTAGAGATCACTCGCTCTGTAGCTTTTATCTTGAGCAGAAGCAATGTGATGTCAACTGTGAAGGAGGAAGGAGATACAGAAAGGCAGACTGAATAACTTGAGCTCTGCTCTACTAAGTTACTGTTAATGTAAAGATTTTTTAACTACACACCTGAGGCCTGATAGAAAGGCCATTACATTCAGTAGAAATATTTCTCTCTTTCTTTACACTAACTGTGAAAAACTCTCCTAAACAGGGTACCTGCTTTCTCTACACTTGTTGTTAAGGCCTGGTTAAGCAGGGTATTAGACTCAAATCAAGTACTTAAGCACCTGTTTAATTTTAAATATGAGTGTCACTGAAGTCATTTTCTTATGGGGATGCTCACATGATTCAAATTACACCTGTTTGAGTTCTTTGGTGATCTAGACATTGGTGAAGTTCAGAGCATGGTTAAGAAATCCTCTTTTGTACGACACCAAGCACCATCCTAAAACAATCTGCAGGTTGTAATCCAATTTCTAGCTACATGCCTACACTCTCATTCTTTGCACTATGAATAACCATGCCAATCAGTAAATTTTTGTTAGTGGAAATGCTGAATATATTTCTGAAGTAGTACCCTATTGATACCCAGAACAGATACGGGTCAGAGTAAATATGCTTTCCATGCAATAGATAAGACAAGAAATCCACATCTTCTAGCTCTGGTTTCCTCCTCTCTACCAAAAAACCTGTTTCTCTGTGCCGTCTTTGTGTGTTTTGTCTGTTCGCTAGCTTCTAATATTCTAATCGCTGTGCCTCTGTCAGGGGTGCTTAATGGGGTGGTAAAAATAATGCAGTGCATTTCTGGACACCTAACTATGTGCTGTACTAACCCCCGGAAGGATTGTTTATCCAAAAATTACTTATAAAGGGACAGTATCAACTAATGCCTAAGGAAAACAGCAATATTGCAGTTGCTGCACACCTCAATTTTCTACCCTCTCCTGAAGTAGGAAGGTTATCCAACAAGGTCTCAATTATGGAAAAAGGACAGGAATACATCCTTAAAAAGATGGCAGTGGTTATTTTACAGAGCTAACTTTCAAGATTCTGTGTGGCTGGATCTGTTTATAACCAGCTTTGCTCATTGCTTTCATTTTCCACGTAATTCACTGAGATAAGGAGTGTACTACCATATAATAGTCTGTCATTAGGAAGAATTCAATCAGCTTTCATATGAATATTGCTTTGCGACTTCAGCAACCAAATGCATGTTTCATTTAATTCAGCAGTTTGTAAGGTTTGCTAGAGGAACAACTATGCCGTTAAAAGTAGAAGAACAGGAAACTAAACAAGTATCATCTTTTTGGCTCATTAACTTTGAAATGAGGAGGTACCTTCATTGTCCAAGAGTAGCCTCACAGACTCTGAAAGGCACAAGGCAGTGACTATAATTAGTTTCACACTTTTTTCACCTTTAAGGAAATATGCTACAAAGATTACACTTAAAACTGTGACTGTACCTAAATTACAAATTCAGCTTCAGAATTTCAGTGACATTTTGGTATTGTTTACACCATATCAACCAGCTATCGAAATGATCTCTCTCTTATCCTCATGCTTTATCTTAATGTGTATGATTTTAAAAAATCCTATTCTCAGCTCTAGGCACTTCTCACCATACTCCTTCAATGCCCCAAACCCTGTGAAAATAGATGGGCTTTGAAGTGTGTGTAAAGGTCAATAGACTTGAGGTTTTTTCAAGACTGGAACAAGTTTCAAGATACTGTGCCTTTCATAGAAAATAGCTCCCTTTCTTTTAAAGTGTGTGCATATGCATGAAGGAGGAAGAGGGCAGCTCCATCTTGACCTCCCCCACTGATTTCAGCTGCAGCAGTATGACTCTGTGTCCAGGCAAGTTTCTCATAGAGAAACATCCCAAACCCTTTAGGGCACTAAAGGTCAAAAATAAACACTACAGACTCCTCCCAGGAGCTAACAGGCACTCGGTGCAAATCCCAAAGCTCTGATGTTATGCACTTATGCTGATAAGCCAAGTATTCTGATACATTCTTCACTACAGTTTCTTTCAGCATGGAGTTAGGATGTAGCCCCAAGTGGAACACACTTCAGTGATATTGGCATTTGCCTAGCAGTTCTAAATGCTATTTTCTAATTATCCCAAGAAAAATATTTTTCCAAATTATTAAATTTTATTGCCAAAAAAGCAAATTGATTACCAAAAGAAAAAAAGAGGTTGAGTTTTTAAAGCCATTTTTTATAAAGTTTTATGGCTTTTTGTAAAAAGACCTTGTCCACAACCCATGCTACCTCAATAACTTTTTCAACAGCCCCAGATGTATATCAAACAACAAGGAAAACAAGACGGAACCCTGTGAAACCCCATGAGAGTTCTCTAAGGAAAGCATATGTTCAAAACCACCCACTGGGAAAACTCTGCAAGAAAAGAGGCAGAGATTATCCTGGTCCTCTTCTTACCTGCAGAAGAGAGTAGGCAATACTATTTCATGGGCTACAAGAACTAAAAACAACAGCGCCTGGAGGTGAAGCCCCAGAGAAGTTCCCCTACACGAGCTGGAACTGCAGCAGGAAAAAAGACCTCTATGCTAGGCCCAGGCAATATCCTAGGTGACCTATTCATCCATGATTTCCCAAGACAACTATTCAGGGATGCTATGATTAGTCTTGTCCACTACAAAAGACTGAAGTGCAGCTGAAAGGGCATTTTTTTGTGACTTGACCCCAGCTCTGGATCTCCTTACCAGAGAAAAATAAGACTACAGTGTTGCCAGCTCTAGCATTTTCATGGGGAATCTCAGAATATTTGATGTTCTTAGAGCCTCAGATGGCTGAAAGATTAGATTGCATGAGAATCTCAGCTTCCAATTAAAAAGGGGTTGGGGGTAGAGTCTCTGGCCCTCATTTCCATCCTGGCACAGAAGGCAAATGAAAACAACCCAGAATGTATTGGTTTGACACTTTTTTTTTTTTTTTGCATGATTGGGGTTGGCAATTTTGAATTCAGCCCTAACTGCATTTAGGTTTAAATGCAAAACACAATTCTTTCTTAATGTTTTTCATCAGTAGTGGTCATCTTTTCACCACAACTGTAAAGACAGGGCGGGGGGTAAAAAAGGAGAAGCAACAACATACATATATGCACTGAGAACATTACAATTTAGGGCATGATCAGTGCTGTCTTGAGTGGATGCACAGTGTTTAGATGTCATAGTTAAAAGCTTTAGAAACACCATAGAGCAGTATTTACATGCTTAAATGAGGTCTGTGGAAAAAGTGCATAAGCACTTTTGCATGCACTCCATTTGAAAATGGGGCTCTTAATCTTTAGCCAACATCATAAAATATAAAGTATGGTGGCATTTAAACAAGACTAAAATTAAATTACGTACAAATAACATTCAAAAGCCCAATTCTGCCTTCATTGCAGTACCCCAGTGCAACTCTCATTTACTTTAATAGGGAAGATGTATCTGAACATGCAACTTTAATGGCTGCATGTATCTGAGAACAGAATTGAACCCAAGGCTCTAACACAGACTGATGGAGTCAAGGAGATTAATACTAAAGGGAGAAATACAAATGCACACATTTCAACCTTAACTTATTCCATTTTGTAGCTGTTATCAAAGCATACATCATGAAGAGTGACTAGAGAACCCCACGATACCTAGCTACATACATTAGTTATTTAACTCATGTCAGTTTTAACTCTAAAATGCTCCTGTTTTTGTCAGAAAATGGTTCCTTAAAAGCATTTCTAGTGATTGTGTCAGCAGGGAAAGAGGAGAGTGCATCCATTTTCTTTGCTTAAATGGAAAAAGATAACTTAAGTCCATTTATTTGTAGTTTCTTTTTGGGGAAGAAGGGGCTGAAGGATAGTTAAAATTCCTTTGATGGATTCAAGACACTCCACATATTTCTATCCCCACACAAATCCGCAACCAGTTGCATCATAGCCACAGTCTTTCTAGCTGAAGAGGACTGAATAGAGAGCGAGTCCAGTCCAGGTCTTGCAAGGCCATATGGAAAATGACATATACAGAGTTCTCCTAATTTATGTCTTAATCTTCAAATTTCTCCCATTAAACTCTAATTTCCTCTTTTTTTCCATTTTTCCTTATTTTTTTAATTGATTGCTGTTTAATAAATTATATTTGCTTTGGAGTGATGTAATAATCAGTGGGTCAGGGAAGCATCCAGTGCAGAAAGAGCACCCTGGAGTGGGGACACCCTAGCCCCTGCCCTAAGAGACCACGACAAGGTTGGGGGTCAAGCTGCCCAGGAATCCTAGGCCCAGCCTTGTTGGGGTTATGTGGACTCTGCCACACAGGAGAGTGGAAGGGGAGCCCTCGAGGTCAGGCAGGCCTCTGGGTAAAGGGAGTGGAAGTGAGGACTCCGATCCTTTCACTAGCCTACTTTGCTGGGGTAGCATATAAGCCAGGTTAGTTCCCCACAATAGCGGGACCATTCCCCCGCTTACATCTATCCCAAGAATCTCAAATCTACTCTACTGAAAATGGAAACAGCCCTCTTTGGTGTGATGCAGCAGTTCAGTGAGCCAGTATTAATCCTTCCTCTGACCACTGAGCTGCAAACACACTATCAGAGAGACTTCTATGTTTGCAATGGAGAATGGACAGACCAAACCTTTTGCAAAGTGTGCTGCTTCATGGCCAGAGGAGCACAGCTTGATTTTTTTGGTAAATCTCTGGTGCGAGGCCAGCAAAACAGTGGACTTCAGTAAGAATACCTGGAATAACCATGCATACCAGCAAATAGTGAAGAAGCTGACAGCTTTGCAAATTTACCAGACCAGTGACCAGTGCAGGGAATGCATTAAGTGGCTCAAGAATGAGTGCGAGAAGACCAGGGACCATAACCGCACCTTAGGCAACTCCTCACAATCATGCCCATTTTATCAGGAGTTTGCCTGGGTGGTGGACCCTGTGCCTAGCATGCAGCCAACTATGGTGTGTGATGACTTGGTCAGCTGGAATGGCACCCTGCTGGCCCCAGAACCCAGCATGGGGGCTGCTGGAAGCCAACACTGAGTGGGAGACAATGAAGTCCCTGTTCCTGACACTGGTCCCAGAACAGCAGCACATTCTGGGTCTATACTTAGAGGAGCTGATGCACTGTTCCCACTGCAGAACAGCCTGCCATTTAGCCTACAGCAGATAGACAAGACGGATGCTTCCATTGCACCTGGTAAGTTTCTGGCTCCACTGTAATATTTATTACTACAGTAATGGGAAGGATTTCCACTCTGTGAACCCGGTTAGCAGCGTTTATCCAGTAATAGTGGATTGTATCCCAGCAGCGTGAGTCCCCCCATCTCCACCACATAGAGTTCAAAATGGTTACTGGGACATGCCAAAAGTGAAGAACACCCTTTCCATTAAAAATATACTTTAAACCACAGATTTTTTTTTCTAGGTCCAGTCCTTAAAAATAAGAATGTTATATTATCATTCCTGTAAATAAGCTGCTCTGTAACCATTCAGTCAAGCTACCTGGAAACGGTGATCTCTCTCTCTCTCTCCCTCTGTGTGTGTGTGAGAGAGAGAAAATATGTTCCATTCACAAATCTAATCCATTTCAGTTAGAGGTAGTCCATGCAGTCAACAGGTGACAAAATTGTTTCTCCTAAGTATGACTGGTTTGAAATTGTCCAGAAATGTGCCTGGGGCAGGGAGGAAGAAGGCTATGGATTTCTGCATGTTTGTACACTGCCATAACTGGATAAGCCATGTGGAAGCTAATGCTGCATCCTGCTGATTCCTCGAGTTCTGACCCAGTCCTGGGTGTTGATGGCTGTAAACTTTTCCTGAAGCAGGAACTCCAGACAGGTAGTCACATTTTGAGGAAGGCAGGTCTTGTCCAGGGCCACCTTGGTAGCTGACTCACGTACTCTACTTTCAGACATGCTGTTCAGTTACTATACAGTTGAGTATTTCTGTTGCATAAACTGCAGGCTTCCTCCTAGCAGCTTGGAATAACATCTCCCTTTGCCAGTCAAGCACCATAAGTACCATTTCCCCTCTTTCATTGGGCCATGCAAGTCCACAGTGTGAGAGCACAAAGCATCCCTGACTTCTGTTGCCCAGATGCATCCAGCTCCAGATGCGGCAGGTGCACTTTGTAGATGTCATAGGTCCATTCAGGGGAAGTGACTCACTGGTGGCTTCACAATGATTGTGAAGAACACAGCAAGCCACAGTAAATGAGGACAGCATTGATGACACTGGAATCTAAATGGGTCTGTGAATATCTCCAATGGGATTTCAATCTGTCAAAAGCCCAGTCAACCACTATTCTGCACCTGCTGACTGTCTAATTAAACTGTCTTTTGCCAGCCTCTGAAACCAGGGTATGGTTTTGTAAGCCAAGGCAAAAGCAGGGTCTCCCAGAATAACTTTGGGGACAGTGACTCCATTTATGACAATGCAATTTGGTAGGAGTAGCATCCCAGCTTGTCCATGAATCTCGACTGTTTGGTTTAAAAAAAAAAAACGGACATTGCAAACTTTCCAGTGCAACTCGCGTTGATATTCCTAAATCTCCCTCTGTGGTCCATGAAGGTCTGCATGACAATGGAGTAGTACCCTTTGAGGTGGGCAAACTATGGGCACGTGGAGTCCCATCAATGGCCCCAGCACAGTTAGGAAACCCCCTTCTCTCAGAGCCAACAGTTATGTCAAGAATATTTTTTTATTCCTGTGAGTTGGGGTAAACCATATGCCTGATTGGTGGTGGAGGTTTCTGAGGCACTTAACACACAGTCAACTTTCCAACACCAAACTGGTTTACTAAGGACCTGTAGCAGTCTAAAGTAGGTAGCTTCCAGATGCTATAGCAACCTGGCAAGTGAGGTTTTTATGGTGGAGGGTCACTGAAAGCAGTTCAAAAAGCTCCAGAAATGTAGCTTTCTTCACTCAAAAGTTCTGGACTTACTGTTGATCATCCCAGATCTGCATGACAATGTGAGTCCACTAGTCTGTGTTTGTGTCCCTGCTCCAGAAGTGCCAGTCTATGTAGGGGACACCAGCAGCTATACCAAATGTAATGAGCAGTGTCATAAATATACAGCTAAGGGTATCATAAAATCCCTCCTTACCTGTAAAGGGTTAAGAAGTTCAAGTAACCTGGTTGGCATCTGACCAAAAGGACCAATAAGGGGAGAAGATACTTTCAAATCTGTGGGGGAAGGTTTTTGTTTTGTTCTTTGACGGTTCTCTCTGGGTCAGCGAGGAATCAGGATGGGGGAAATACATCTCCCAAAGCCCTACTTCAACTAAGCGTCTAGATCACAAAAATTGTAAGTAAAGCAAGGAATGCATTCGTTTATCTTTTGTTTTAGCTTGTGAATTTTCCCTCTGCTAGAGGGAGGTTTATCCCTGGTTTTTTGTAACTTAAGTTTTGCCTAAAGGGAAATCTCTGTTTTGAATCTGATTGTCCTGTAAAATTACCTTCCATCCTGATTTTACAGAGGTGCTACTTTTACTTTTTTTCCTTTATAATAAAGTTCTGTTTTCTAAGACTCTGATTAGGTTTTTAGTGTCCTACAAACCCAAGGGTCTGGTTTGTGCTCACCTTGTTTATTTTTCAAGCCTCCCCAGGAAAGGGGGTGAAGGCTTGAGGGGAGGGGCTATTTTGTGGGAATAGGAACTCCAAATGGTCCTTTCCCTGATTCTTTGTCTAAATCACCTGGTGGTGGCACCATACTTCAGTCCAAGGACAAATAGAGATTTGTGCCTTGGGGAAGTTTTTAACCTGGTAGAAATAAGCTTAGGGGGTCTTTCATGCGGGTCCCCACATCTGTACCCTAGAGTTCAGAGTGGGGGGGAACCCTAACAAGTAGCATCAGCCAATAAGAGTCTGCCATGCCTGATTACTCCTCCTGCTGCTTCTGCTCCATCGTAAGCTGTGTCAGATACCTTTGATGGGTCACAAAATTATGCCAAAATTTCCACCAGCATTTCATGGAAGCTCTGCCCATTTCCTGACAAAGGAGTGAAAGCGCAAGTGTGACGGTGACAGACCGCAGTTGTCAGCAGGTGGGATCGAACCTGGGGCCTCTGGAACTTAGTGCATGAGTCTCTACCACATGAGCTAAAAACCAATTGTCTGTTAGCTAAGGCTGTAGAGCAGACTCATTTTATCTCTCTCTCTAAGTGGTCTCTGTATCACTAGATGGGACACAGCACCACACCCAGATGGTGTGTGGGTTACACATGCAAAAGAAGTTCTTCAGAAAGTGCCTCCTCCATGTTGCTGGCTCTGGTAACTGGGAGCGCACAGACCAAAATGACCACTCTCCAGGGTATGTTGGTGGGCTGTTCAAACTTCCTGTAATGTGGAGGGTGAATAGTCAAGCTTTCCTACAATACATCACAGTGAACGGTTTTGACTTGGGTCTGTGTGCTGCTGTGTGGATGCCAGAATCCCAGGTTCAAGGTTGTGTTAGAAAATTCATAATCTCAGGTTAACAATCAGTGTAGATGCTCAAGTCCTGGGTTCTGTAACCCAGGGTCAGCTGACTCGAATCCCACTAACCCTGGGCTTACATTGCTACATAGACACCCCTATGGTGGTCATTGTTAAAAAAGCAACATTTCCAAGAGTACGAAAATGTCTCCACTGTGATATCTGAGATTATCAGTTTCCCTCCTCTGCTTAAAAGAGTAAATAACTGCGAGGTATTTGTTGGCAAATGTTGACTTTTAATGGGGAAAAAAAGTCAAAGTAAAGAGAAGAGACAATGTCTGCTGAAGACCAACAGAGCTAAAGGTATAAACCTCTGCCTCATGAGTTAAAGGACTACCTCCTGTAACTATTTCCCTCCTCATATCAGCAGGATTTGCTCTCATTTGTTCATTCTCTGTCCCACACTCACCACAGGTATATCTAAGGGAAGAAAATAAACCTCAAAACTTTATGCTGCTATACTGGGCAAGTGTTGTACATTCAATTTGTGGCTGTTCTTTTACAGGGCATGCTCAATAAAATCTCAGCCGGCTTTCCTAAAATGGCCATGGTATCTTGCCCTTACTCTACAGAACACATTCACATCAAAGTAAAGTTTCTAAGTGTCAATTCATGTAGATTTCCTGGAAACAGGATTCTTTCTACTGACCTCAACAGATCTAACGGCAACTATTTAAAAGTGTCCCTGGCCCAGCAACACAGCAGTAGATGTCTATTGCCCCAGATTATAAAGACAAGATTTGGTTGGTGAATTAATTCTACACCTGAATACTAGGAATGCAAAGCCATGTTTTCTACTATTGATTAAGTAGTAGAACTGATCAAAATTGCTAACATTTAAGTCTTTTTTTTTTTTGCACTTTGTCAAAGTTTGATAAATTCAACTGAAAACTTAATTTCTGGAGAATTTTTATCAGCTCTATGAATTAGCAGTATTTACTATAATCTAGTTGTTACAATGGGGTGGAATGGACAATCAGAATGATAAAGAAGATGTACTGTACAGCCCAGTAAACAGTATTTTTTTTTATTTTCACTTCTAACTTTCCCTTCTTTTACATTTCTCTTTTTTCTTACTCCTGGCGGAATTCTGTGCCACTGCATTTACACATAATTAATGAGCAGCACGTGCTTTTTTTCTGCTCAAAAAAAGTTTCCCCTGGAAAGTTGCTGCAGCTTCATCTTTTTCCAAGCAGAGGGTGCTGTAGCAAAGAACAGAACAGCTGCTCCTGGCCAGCTAGAGAAGAGAGAGCCTGCCTTTTTCACAGCACCCGTCAGGCCAAGTCAGGAGACAGGGGCTATGGGAAGACAGATAGTGTGGGGCTGCTGGGAGATCAGACAGGGGCTCATAAGTGCTGGGGGGAGGACAGACTGGGGCAGGGGCTGAATGGAAGTAGAGGCACAGGGCCACAGAGGGAAGGGAGGTACAGGGATCACACCGGGACAGGGAGTGGCTGAGTGTGGGCACAGAGACACATGGGGACAGGGGGAGCGGGTGCAGGACCACATGGGGATGGGGGGAGTCAATGTCTGAATAGGGGTGGAAGGACATGTGGAGAAGGGGTGCAAAGACATGGGGACAAGGGCAGATGTGCATGATGAAATGGGAGAGGCTAGGGGTCAGCCAGGGTCTGCATGGAGGAAGCTCCCTAACAATGCCTTCGTCCCCCTCCCCCCCCCACAAAAACGACAACAACAACAAAATCCTGTTCCATACTTTTCTGCCCATATCCAACAGCCCTCTCAGTTCACACCAAGACTTCTTCCCAGCAATTACTTCCCTCTCCCTCAGCTCCTCCATTTGTCTTTTTAAAAAAAACAAAACCACAAAAAAACCATACCAAGTCACAAACAGCTAACCGTTGCTGCAACTATTTGTTTTGGTCAAAAGTTCTCAAATACAGTAGAGTCTAAACCACACAGGAAACCTAATTAGAGTGGCACACACTTTAGATAGAACTTCCATCTTGTGTCCTATTTATTAGAGATAAAATTACTTTCTTTTTCCTAAGTACTATGTGTTTCTGTTTCCAGTCTTAAAATCAATTACTGCTGGCAGTGAGTAATTAAACAAACTAATGAGTTGTTATTTTAAAATTACAGCCTTACTTCCTTTGAATTGTCTTTGCAGTAAACCTTAGCTATCATTTTTGCGTTGTTCTGACCCTCTTATATCTTTGCAGGCTTGTTGCGTTGTTTTTCAGTGAAATACCACCTACTTTCATACCAGGAAATAATTAGCTAAATATTTGAATTAAAGGTTTCACAAAAAGTTGACAGTACATTTCATAAATTGAAAAGTATTTAATATCACTAAAAACACAGTTAGCTGTGGTATGCAGATGCCTGTCATGTAAGAAATGGCCTACTGCAGTTAACTTCAGCCATCAGGTTAATTGCATTTCCATTCATCTAAGTATGCCATTGAGTGTGTTGTAAAGTCATTTATATGAGTTGCTGAACCATTTCTGTTTAACTTTTAAGATGTTTTCATACAATATCATTTTAATGCAGTGTATTGCAACACTGAGGCCAGATTTTCTGTCATGTGATGTGAGAGAAGAGTGGATTTATATCTACGTTATAAGGTTTTCAGAAGTATAGTACCATTGTATGTAATGCTGAACCAAATCACAGCAAAGATTTATGTCATGTCAGAATACTAACAGTAAATGTCATGTGCTTTCCAAGCAATTACATTGCCACTGCTTTACGAGTTAATAACATGAATAAATGGATTGTTTAAGTACAGCCTGTCCTTCCCATTCCTCACATCACAAATAGGCCATTATTTAGTCCCAGATGCTGCACCTGTCCTCATCCCCCTAAAGCTCATCTAAGAAGGGTTGCAGAAAGGAATCTTACTCCCACCTTCAATCCAGTGACTTGGTACAGAGAAACTTCACAGCTGCTTCACCACCACTACTTACTACTGTAACCCTTGTGGCAGAAAAAAGGGTCGGGTTCAATGTATAGGGGTTCCTCTTAACAATACAAAACAGAACCAGTTTGAGCCCTATCCACTAATTTGGGAAAATTGAACACCTCCCTGAGTGCCTCTAACAGGTAATTCTTCCCCACTTGCAAGCACTGAGCTTGTGTGTAACAAAAGAACTTTTACTAAAACGGAAAGTGAACCCATCATTAATTTGGAAAACAATACAATTACTTTCAAAAGCATGTTACCATAAGCAAACCAGATCCTTTGCCTCCGTTTCCCACCTGGTGGTGGGAAAGTCTGATGACCTAATATCCCCTTAACACATCACTCCTCTCTCCCTCCACTGCACCCCACTCACAGTTGGATGTCCTTGTGTAACCCTTCTGCCCGTCAGAGTTGGCAGCAACAAGGGCCGGGTTCAATATCTAGGGGTTCCATTCCAATAACACAATGCAAAGCGGCTCAAGCCCCCACCCAGGGACCTGGGACAAATATATAGTCTGAGTGTAGCAAAAGCCTTTTAATAACAGAGAGAAACAATGTGGCATTATGTTGGGGAAACACCACCAACAGGATTCATAACACAACCCATGAGCAAAAAAAAAACCCACCCCAGGCAAATTGAGGCATGCCCTTTTCCCTTTGGTTCTTGAGTCCAGCAACCCCAAATCACCCAAAATCCCAAAAGTCCAATGCCCCAAAAGTCTCTGTCCCTGGTCAGGGCAGCCCCAGAGTTCGAAAGTTTATCTGCAGAGCTTTACCTCCCAACCTGGGTGGAAATGGGACAGGGGTAAGAGGCACCTTACATGATCTGAAGCTGACCGCTCCATAGCGGCGCTCCGCTCCGCCAGCCGCCCCACAAACTCCTTCGCTCAGCTGCGCTCCGCTCCGCCAGCCGCCCCACAAACTCCTTCGCTCAGCTGCGCTCCGCTCCGCCAGCCGCCCCACGAACTCCTTCGCTCAGCTCCACGGCCCACAAGCAGCTCCTGCCATCCACACACTGCTCCGCGTCGAACTGCTTCACCAGCCGTCCCGCAAACTGCTCCACAATGTATCTTCAGGCTCCCCCACTACTTAACACAACACTCAGTGATTTCAGCTCTTAGGTGAATTCAGCTTGTAGTAGGGGAGCCCCAGTGCTGGTGCACTGTCAGCCCAAAGTGAGCTCAGCAGCCTATAACTAGCCTTCTAATGAAATCAAAATTAGCTCTGATATTCCACAGTGCAGAGAGGAGGAAGTGCAATTAGCATGTAAGGCCCTCACCAAGGGGCCTATGCCACCAAGTATTAGTACTTGTCCCCAGCCTCTCTCCATTCACACAGTTTTGGAACCCATGACCCTTGCCTAGCGAGTGCTACTTAGTTGATGGTGAATCCCTCCATCATAACAAAAGGCCACGTACAGTTCCAAGCACAGTTCCCATAATCAGGGTAATAACAATTTATTCTTCCTGCCCCAATAACAGAGACACTGCGGATCCCACAGCAGCCAAAGTGACCATTTGGGCAGCTATGGTCTCATTCTAGGCGTGGTGGGTGTGCCTATGCAAATGAGATTGGCCCCTGAAGTTCTTTTCCACAACTTGCCACACCTCACCTGGTGGGTGGAGGTCATCCTGACACTGCTTACACTTGGTTAGCGAGAACCCAAAGTTCAGAGGTGCATTGACAGGGTTCACTTCCCATCCTGTGGACTCGGGGGAAGGCAGCCTTGAGCAATGCCTCCACCACTGTCACCTCTGCAACTGGCTCACAGCTGCTAATGTCTCTCTGCCACTGCTGCTGTGACACCACATTCTGAAAATCCACCACTTAAACTAGCTCTCAGTGATTTCAGCAGGTTGTGGGGAACCTTGCTGCTAGTGCAGTTTCTGTGTTGCCCTTCACCATTCCCACACAAGAGCTAAGGCTTAGCCCCTAGATCTTAGCAGAGAGGACAGCTCTAGGATTCACCAACCAGAAACAAGAACTCTTAATGGAGTTTAATCAGCTTTGTCATTCCACCTGGAGAGAGGTGGGTTAAATGGTGTATAGACAGTTCTTTCACCCCTAGATAGAAACATCTGTCCTACCCAGTCTCTTCTTCACTGGGATTTGGCATCCCTATCCCCTGCTTAGCCAGTGAAGTTCAGTTTAGGGTGACACCTTCAATCAGATCATGCTAAGCATAGATCTGCTGCCCTTCCACTGGTACAATACAGATAACATTTCATTGCACATGCATTCAAATACCAAAGTGATGTGTAACCCAAAACCAGCCAGAACTGATCATTTTGGCAAAGCATCTTCATCATGCTGCATACCTAGGCAAACTAGGCATGTCTATGCTAACAGTCTGCTCCTGAAGTCTTTTCCCCCAGCTCATCAGTAGATATCGGGGGCAAGCTCATTCAGATCTTGTTTATGTTGCCATGGCTGCAGTAGCATCTGGGATCTTTCTTAATCACTTACACAGGATCTCCTCTGTGTCAGATCTGGCTTCTACTTCACCCCTCAGATGCCATGCACCTAATCTCCTGCTGTGCTACAGAAAGAGACACATAGTGGAGCAGAGCTCCACAGTGCATAGGAGGTGAGGAGTCCTTTGTAGTCTTCCCCCCACCCCACATCTGATTCTCCCAACTCAGTATATGATTAAATCCCATTGGTTCAACATGAGTTAGTTGTTTCCTGACATTGCAGAATGAGGCCTCTGGCAGGTCTACACCTTTTAGAGAAGGTTGTCAAATAACTGGCCCAGGGGTAGCATCTGGCTACAAGACTTTTTTTTCTTTTTTTTTTAAGAAAAGAAGAAGAAAAAGAAAGACCCAACCTGCAGCTTCCTCTTCAAACTTCTAAGGTATTCAGTCCACAGCTGCCTGTCTGCAACTAGTTCACAAAAGGCCCAGAAAGGAGCTGTGGCAGGAGAGGAAGGAACTGAGGGGGGAGCGTATGGCTGACTGGGCACAGACTTTTCAGTCTCTTTCCTCTCCTCCTCTTTCAGCAGCTTTTTGTACAGCTACAGGTAGCGGAGCCACAACAGTTCAGGCTCAGCGGAGGCTCCTTTCCAGTCACATCTACCCCCTGTCCCTGTTGCTACCATTGCTGAGCACTACTGGAACCAGGCTCCTTTCTCTTTCTTCCCCTGCCGCCACCAAGCCCCACAACACTAGGATCAAAGACGAGTCTTTCCAGCATCCTCCCCAGTCCTCTCTGCTCCTTAGTCCTATGAGATCAGGCTCCTGGAAGTGGCTGCTTCTCTAGTGTGTGCCCCCTCTCCAAAAGCAGAGAAAAAAAACAGGGGGTTCCCCAAAGAGAAGATGGAGCCAGGTTGGGAATGAGGAGGAAGAGAGAGAGAAAAGGGAGGTTTGTTTTTACCCTAAGCGAGGGAAGTGGAAAGAGTGGGGGGGTATTGAGGGAGGTGAGAGAGAGAGAGAGGGTGGGCGAGGAACAGTTCCAAAACCCCAGGTTTGGAAGAAGCATTTATGCCCCAAGTGGGGCAGCAGTTAGGGAAAATTCATAAACAGGGGAGATGTAAGGGATTTCTGAACACTGGGGAATACACGGCTTCATGGCTGCTTTTACTTTAAAAAAAGGCTTTGTTTTTAAATGCAATAATTTACCTCACTAGCTAAAGAGGTACATACTCCTGTGAGAAGACAGCAAAGTTTGGCACTTGTCAGTGAACTTTTTACATCCAGCCCAAGACACTGAGGCTATGTGAACACTGCAGCTGGGACCATGCTTCCCAGCTCAGTAGACACATGCTAGCTTTTCTGGAGCTAGCACACTGAAAACAGCAGTGTAGCCAGGGGTAGCACACGTGTAGGCTTGGGCTAGCCATATAAGTACGTACCCAGAGGGTACTGGAAACTGGTGGATACATACTGGACATGGGTAAGCCATGTCTCCGCTGCTATTACCCATGCTATCATGGCTACATGGCTATTTATATTCACACTAGTTTGAGGCGAGCTAGCTCAAGTATGTGTACAGAAGCAGGGAAATCACACCCGTAGCTCATAGGGTAGATATAGCCAGAGTGAAAGGGTAGTTCAGCCTGCATCACAAAATGAGTTTGATCCCTCTTATTTAGGGTTTTCGGAGCTTCTACCAGCATCTGTGCATGTGTGTGATTGGGTTTTCTTTAGTACACAGGCCGGGAGTGTTGATTTTAGTTATTTAAATAATTTACAAGCTACGCATCAAGAAAAACAAAACCTCGGCTCTTTCAACATACACAACAATAGAAATATGAAGGTTTTAAATGTATAAATGACTCAGTGCCCCAGCTACAAGAGCTTTAAACACACATTTCTTTCCACCTGTGGTGGGGAAATTAAACAAAATAATCCCAACAGGGAAAGATTTACAAGGACCTGTACAAAAACTCGGAGAGGGAGACAGAGAATTACTTCCATAGATGAGCTCCTACTACATGAAGGCCTATCACCTGATCCAGAATGAACTTCTATCGTTAACAAGGATCCATGCATCTATACAATAATCTGTAGTTGCCTTGGTAAAATGGAATGAAAGACTATCCTGCAAATACTTATGTCCCAGATTAATAAAGTTTTATGCATAAGTAATTAGGCCTTGAACTATATCCCTTGTCTTATCTATAGCAAATGCAGTTCAGTGCGTCATTGGTTTCCAGGTAGCTATATTATGGTAGGAGTCAGTGGGTAGCTGCATCATCACTTACAGCAGTCACAGAAACAAACAAATTGTCATCCTCTCCTTTTGCACATGGACACAGTCCTATGAAGTACTAAGCAATCAACTCCCACAGAAGAGTCAGCATCTCTCAAGAGGTGCTTAGTACCTACGAGGATCTGACTGTAAGAGATGCAGAGATAAGAGCCTATTTTTGGCCTGGCTCTGCCATCAGGTTCAAAGACTCATTTGGAATTCTACTAACAGAGGCTGAGTTTCAAGCATCTCTTGGAGCACTTGAAGTGGAATACAAACGTACTGGGAAATGTAAGAAAGGAAATGTCTGTTTTGTCCTCACTTTACTCAAAGGGATATTAATAGATAGAAGGTTTCATAGAATCATAGAATATCAGGGTTGGAAGGGACCTCAGGAGGTCATCTAGTCCAACCCCCTGCTCAAAGCAGGACCGATCCCCGACTAAATCATCCCAGCCAGGGCTTTGTCAAGCCTGACCTTAAAAACTTCTAGGGAAGGAGATTCCACCACCTCCCTAGGTAACGCATTCCAGTGTTTCACCACCCTCATAGTGAATTTTTTTTTCCTAATATCCAACCTAAATCTCCCCCACTGCAACTTGAGATCATTACTCCTTGTTCTGTCATCTGCTACCACTGAGAACAGTCTAGAGCCATCCTCTTTGGAACCCCCCCTTCAGGTAGTTGAAAGCAGCTATCAAATCCCCCCTCATTCTTCTCTTCTGAAGACTAAACATCCCCAGTTCCCTCAGCCTCTCCTCATAAGTCATGTGTTCCAGTCCCCCAATCATTTTTGTTGCCCTCTGCTGGACTCTTTCCAATTTTTCCACATCCTTGTAGTATGGAGCCCAAAACTGGACACAGTACTCCAGATGAGGCCTCACCAATGTCGAATAGAGGGGAACGATCACATCCCTCGATCTGCTGGCAATGCCCCTACTTATACATCCCAAAATGCCATTGGCCTTCTTGGCAACAAGGGCACACTGTTGACTCATATCCAGCTTCTCATCCACTGTAACCCTTAGGTCCTTTTCTGCAGAACTGCTGCTGAGCCATTCGGTCCCTAGTCTGTAGCGGTGCAGACTAGATGGTTTAATAACCATCCTCCATCTCTTTGAAAGGCCCACCTGCCAAAAAGAATACTGATGCCATGAGTTAGTTCAGGCAGAAAAAGTTGATTTAATACAAGTGCTGTAGGATAAACTTTTTTTAAAAATTGAAGCCTCATGATATGGTTATACTGCCAATTTAAGATTTTTTGGACAAATAGGTTATAAGTAGAACAGGCCAATTAAAAGCCTTATTTGGGAAGAATTTTAGTGTCCAAGTCTTGATCCATGGGTGGTAGTGTAGCATAGTAGACTATGGGCAGTGGAATGGGAATTAGGAGATCTGAGTTTTCTTTCCACCTCTGCCACGGACCTGCTCTGAGAACCTTGGCCAGGTCACTTCACCGTTCCATTTCCCATCCCCCATCTTTATCTGTTTTGTCTATCTATGCCCCGGCAGGGCAGTGATTTTTACTGTGTTTTTGAACAGTGCCTAGTACATCAATTTGGCCTTCATCATGGTTGGGACCTCTACGACATACTGGAATACAAATAATAAAAACAACACTGTAACCCACATCAGTGTGGTGCTCCGCCAGTCTCTGGTGGTAGCTAGGCCCCAGAAGTTCATGGGCCTGCTACAGCACTGGCTGATAGAACTGGCCATTTAGCTCAGGTAGTTGAGGCTCATGCATTAAGATCCAAAACTCAATCCCCCTCTGCTGATGGCCCACCCACAGGGAGGGTGGCATTACAATAGTCACATAACATTTCCTTGATCCAGATAGTCATTGGGCCAGAGAGCGTAACAGGGAATCTCTAAGCCAGAGGTGGGCAAGAAGGACTGTCAGGGGGTGAGAAGTGGGGGGGGGTCAGATGGGGGGTGCGGGCCAGGCCACGCCTCGTTGTTTGGGGAGGCACAATTTCAGAAACCCGATGCGGCCCTCAGGCCAAAGGGTTTGCCCGCCCCTGCTCTAACCTGATAGTTTAGGGCATTCTTGTAGGAGGTGGGAGCTCTAAATTCATGTTATTTGCCAGTTTAGGAAACTAAGGCTGATTTTGCAACATTTTATATTAGCATTTTATATAAGTATAAATATTATCAAAAGAAATCTTTTCCTCAAAAATGTAATTTCAAACTAATAATGAGCAGATTTCATTTTAAAATGTTATAGACAAATCCTCTCAACTTTCCTAGATTTACTGTACTTTACTAGAAATCAAACCTTATTTATCAGATTAGGATTCTCTGGTACGTCTCTCTAATTTATGTTCAACCACACTTTACAGGTTTTTTTAAAAAATATAGCTAAAATATACATTAGTCAGAAAACATAAGTAACAAAATTTCTGGAAATGGAATATTATTTTAATATTTAGCCTTAAATATGCAAATCTGCATGTGCAGAAACATTTTATAGAGTCTAAAACAGTGTTATATTAATTTAAACATTAATAGAATTTTCTAATCTGAAATAAGATCTTTTTTTCCCCACTAGCTACAGTCTTTTATGCCATTATTATTTTAAATCAAATTCAGCATACAAGACAATGCTGTTTTTAAATAACTGAAGGTTTTTGGTAGTGGTGGTATTTTATTTGGCTTTATCACCAGGTTTGGTCAGATTATTATATTTAATTACTGAATACATCTGAACAGGCATCTTTAGGCTAATTTATCCTGATGAAGTAAAGCATTTTAGAGGTAAGAGGCTCCATCTGGTGGACAATTGGAGACCTAGTATATTTTGACTTGCTCAAGCAGTTTTCCTTGTGCTCTGTTTTTTTACATCTTCATTAATTGTCTCCCTGATACAGAAGTCTCATTTTTGTTCTTTAATTAAAATAACTGACTGATTAGGACCAACATATAGCACTAGGATCTAAATAGCCTTGGAATAGCCACAAAAAATAGTGTGGAAACATTGGGGTATCTGTTTTACCTATTTTACTGCCCAATATACTGCGTACACCTATGAGTCAAACAGCTTAGTTTTTACAGAAGCAATTTAATAGAGTGCTGAGGTTTTCCAGATTTGTAGCCAAATGAATACTTAGAGAATATATATAAAGCCTGATATCAGGCAACTCTTGTTCATGTTAGTAAACCTAAATGGAATGATACTACTAATATAAGGACAGTTTAGCCAAGTGTGGCAAGATTTGTCCCATACTGTATATTGCCCCTTTCCTGTCCATTCTACCCATGCTGCAGGGTGCCATCCACCACAGAGTTGAGCATGCTACAGAAGTGGAGTTCAGCTGTTTCTTCCCTTGCAGTCAGTTTCTGTTTTATGGCTACTTTCACAAAGAAAAGGGCTAGAAAAATATTGTAATAGAATAAAACCTGAGATGCTCCTTCACACTTACATTTCTTCCAAATCAAGAGTGGACTGCAGCATCAGATGTTGCAGGACCCAAAGGCCAGTTCTAGTGGTTGCATTTGTGGGGCTGATGGCAGTTTGGGTGGAGATTGTAGCCAGCATAGCATCTCTTCTCCCTATACTATTTTTCCCATATTCCTGGCCCAATATCTCAAGTACAATTAGATCAGTGGAAAGTATGCACATTTACAAATTGCCTTCTACATTAGCTAACAAAGAGCTGCTCTCATTGAAAACATTTTTAAAATTAAAATTTAATCATGGAGTAGAGCAAGTGTTTGCAAAGACAGACTTGATACTGACAAATGTGATTTATGTTTCTAAAAAAGATAACCTAGACTGCACCCAGCATTTTAGGCACTTTTAACAGCAACTGATGTATTAACTAATGCACTTTCAGAACATCCCCTCCTTTGTTACTTTTTTTGATTGATTTTTGTTTTGCTATGGTAAAAAATTGGAAGTCATGCTCTTTGGAAATGTTAATGTATTTTGAGATGTACATTATTCCAGTATTGACAGCAAGATCGACCAACAAGGTTTCTATTCAGCCTAAACCTGGCACCACTATATAACAGGCTCGCCAACAGACACTTAGCAAGTGTTTTGGAAATGAATGTGGCATGAACTTTAGTCTCACTGTAAAAAGATTGGGGGTTATATTATACCACCCTCCTCTACCAGACTAGGCTTTGGTCTTGCTGAGTCAGTTCACTCCCTGGGTTTGTTCTCTATGAGCTCTCTCTCAGGGAATCCAGAGAAGCAGTTCCCAGCCGGGTTGGTTAGTTATATTTTTAAGCTTTCTTAACAGGCAAATCAAAACTTTGCAGGCTCTTCCCTCAACAGGCTGTCCCTTCAAGTCTGTCTCTCACACCAGTAATTTCAGAAACTAAAATCTCTTGGTTCTTATTTCAGAGCCTCAGCAATAAAGGACTCCACCCAGTCTCCTTTTTTTCCATCTGGTTTTTGGACCACCTTCACCCTTCAGTCATTTCAGTATCAGTTGACTGGGCCCACAGCCTTCCAGAATATGCTATACTCTTCCTTCCCCTCTTTCCCTGCTGTCCTCTTTTATAAGGGTCAGGTAATTAAGTTCCAGCTTTTTCTCAGGTGCAGCAGATAGGGATAATCAGCCAGCCAGGCAACTGCAAGCCTCTGTCCCCAGAGGAATGGTATAACTTTATACCTTCACACTCACCATTGTTAAACTACTTAAAAAGATACCATAGCTTTCTGGGCTTGAATATACTTGAAACCCTTTATTTAAATATGCATTGGGTTTCTTTCACAGTTGGTCTAGAGGTAGCACTGGGCTTCCTTGCACAGATGGAAAAAATATTGTCTTGCATGGAAAGAAGAGAATAATTTTGCAGAAAACCAAGGAACTCTTCACTACAAAGCCTTATCTCTTGCAGTCAGGGATTTGCAAGACTCAAAAGGTAGCAACATATTTCTGTTATCTTTAATGTACCTTTCTATTGAGTGCACTTCATTGAACATCCTGGATGAGTTTAATAGAGAAAGATAAGGCATTGGCCCATATTGCCAATTTTGTCTGTTGGTTGTATTTTAGCTGACAATGGTCTTAACATTAAGAAAGTGTTATCAGGTGGTGCTTTGGGCAAATCTGTTGCTTTGCCCTTTGCGTGAACTTCCTTGTGTGCTCTTTCATTAAGGAACGCATGGGGGAAAATAGAAGATCCCACTATAATATAGCCAAAATGTTATCCTTCGGCTTTCCCTATGAAGCATGGCATAGTTTTCAGAAAATAACGGAGATGGATGCATCAGCTCTTAGGAGAAGTTACTTGAAGGAAGAATACTCTGTTCCTACATAAAAATTCAACAACCACTGAGCAGGATATTCTATCCTCATCAGGTTCTTATACCCATACACTGAAAATATTGGGGGGGGGGGGAGACAGAAAGAGGGTAAGTAAAACTTATTGGCTACTGTGATGCCCTGGGGGAGAAGAGTCTTGGAGCGCAAACCCAGGCCACGCACCCCACAAGCAGTGGCCTCTGCCCTGCGGGGCGGGGTCTAGGTCCCTGCTTTGGTCTGTTGGCTCTCGCCACTTGCAGATTTGGAGGATCCCATCACAGCATTCTGTGACATTTGTCCACATGCAGATGGGGCCCTCCCTCTACCATGATGCATCCTGCCCTGTTCTTGGCCTGGCACTGCCAGATGTGGTGGGGCTTTGACTGCAGTGCTGGGCATGAGAGTGGAGTGATTCAATCCACACCAGAGAAAAGATGGTGAGAGAGATTTGCGGGGGGCTGGAGGGGTGGGGGGGCAGAAGGAGCCTAGCCATCTGGACACTTTCTAATAAGGCTCATAGACTTTAAGGCCAGAAGGGACCATTATGACCATCTAGTCTGACCTCCTACACATTGCGGGCCACAGAACCTCACCCACCCACTCCTGTAAAAGATCCATAACCTCTGGCTGAGTTTCTGAAGTCCTCAAATCATGATTAAAAGATTTCAAGATACAGAGAATCCACCCTTTACTCTAGTTCAAACCAGCAAGTGACTCATGCTGCAGAGGAAAACAAACAAACAAACAAAAACCCTCCAGGGTCTCTGCCATCTGACTTAGGGGGAAATTCCTTTATGACTCTAAATATGGCAATCAGTTAGACCCTGAGCATGTTGGAAAGATCCACCAACCAGATATCTGGGAAATAATTCACTGTAGTAATTCAAGAGACTAACAAATTTATTTGAGCATAAGCTTTCGTGAGCTACAGCTCACTTCATCGGATGCAGCTCACGAAAGCTCATGCTCAAATATATTTGTTAGTCTCTAAGGTGCCACAAGTACTCCTTATCTTTTTGCGGATACAGACTAACACGGCTGCTACTCTGAAACCTATAGTAATTCAGAGTCCCCGGAGTCCCATCTCCAGCCGCTGGGGATATTTATTAAAACTCCCCTTGATTTCAAGCAGAGTCAAATGCCTAAGGACTTTTGAGGATCTGGACATAAGTGATTTGACTAGCATCTGGCACATGTGCTTCTCTCCTTCTTTTTCTCTTCCACTGCCCATGGGGAAAAATACATGTGATTTTTTCTTTCCTCCACTGGTGGTTGTGAGGGAGGGATTTGTTCCATTGTCTTGCCCACTCTCGTGGAAAGCTCTGGTAAACTTGTAAGACAACATCACTGCCCTCTTATTGTTCATGAATCATCCCAGTTCCCTTGATCTCTTTGCAGCCCCACAGCAGAGAGAATAGCTGGAAAAAAAAAACAACATGCATTTTATTTTATTAACTATTATGATAAATATGATGGGTTCAAATCCCAAAGACCATACTCCTTTGAAACTCACATTAAAGTCAGTGTTGTTGTTGTTTCCTTTTCTAGAGTCAAAATTGCAGGAATTAGCACTGTTTAATGTAGTCTGTGAAAATTAGAATGTGTGCGCGGGGGGGCAGTGGGTCTTATCTTCTACAGAAATTAAAATGGCATCATATTTGCCTGTCCCTCTGCCCACCATCAATTCTTCCCCCTCTGTTCTGCCCCCACCCTTATCTCTGCTTCTCCTGGGATTCCTCACCCTCTCTCCCAGGCCTGAATGAGGAGGCTTGCTGCAGGGTCTTTTCTCCCCCTTCCCAGACTTAGTGTTGGGGGTGGGGGAGTTGTCCTGTTGCTCACAGTAAGGGAGGAGGGAAGGGAGATTGCCCTGAATAGCTGGACTTTATTCCCTCCTTCCTCCTATGAGAAGGTCTTCAGCTGCTAAGGGGAGAGGCAGATAGTTCTGCCTACTTCTTGCAGCAGCCCTGATTGGCTGCTCTGCCCCAGGAGGCAGGCAAGTGGGGAAAGCAACCATTCAGAAGGCATGTTCTCTCAGGCAGAGCTCAAATGTGCACCCCTTAGTGATCTGGGTCCCTTTGTAGACATTTTGTGTCCTGGGTAGGCAGCCCATTGCCCCCAGGTGCCCTTTAAGCACTGGGAATTAGTCTTTTGCAGGGCACACGTGGTAGGTCTACACAGCAAAGAAAAACCTGCAGCTGGCCCAGGCTCTAACCGCGGCTCCTGTCCGAGCCTGCATGTCTACACAGCAATGAAACAGCCCTGCAGCATGAGCCCTGTGAGCCTGAGTCAGAAAGCACCAACCACCTAAAGGTCTTTCTCTACTGTATAGGGATAACCACAGTGATTTGCAATACATATAAAACACTAACCAAAGAACAAACATTTTGCCCAAAAGTACCTATAATTTTAATGCATGGATGGGTGTGAGTCAATGAGCAAACATGACATGTGTGATCATCATAGCTGGAATGTTTTGTAAAACAGGCAAGTTAAGAGGCTTCTTAAAGGAGGAAATAGAGGACATTGCACTGATATACATCAATTAAGAGGCTATTCCAATCATAATGGGAGGCATGAATTCAAGTGTGGGAAAGGAAAGATGAAGCAGATCAAGGGGAGGAATAAGGAAGTTTGGAGACAATGAGAACATAGAGAGCACTGAAAGTGAGAAGTTTGAAGTTTATGCACAATAGAACCAGTTTGAAAATATCTGGAAAAAATTGAAAATGTTGGTGAAAATGTGCTAAAAAAATTTAGGTGGCATGTATTTTGAAAGTTAGTTCTCTATTGTTGAGTGGTTGGAGTGTAAAAGCATACGGAAAAACAAAAAGGAAGCTCTGTGTTGAATAGACAAGAAGGGAGAGAGATGGGAGAGAGGGCCAGAGATTGCGAGGTCCCAATTGTCAAGGTAAGGAATGCAATTGCAATTCTTTGGGGATTCAGAGAGTTAGTTCAGAGCACACCTCCATGTCCAAATGCTTATTTGAAATTTAACAAAACCTCTTGGGACTGTAAAAGTGACCTGTGGGTTGGCTGGTTGTTTGTTCCAAGTACAGGCTTCTTATGAGATTTCTAGCACTGCCTGATTCAAGTCTGGCTAGAAATGGACCAAGGACAGTCTTGTGAGATTTTGACCAGGTCATCAACTACTGTAAATCATTCTCTCTCTCCTGAAGTCAGTGGTGTTATGCCAATTTGTGCCTGCTAAGAGACTGGCCCTATAGACTGGAACCAAGAAGTGCAGATGTAATTTTTTTTTTTTAAGAAACACTAATATTTTAAGTGTAAAAATATTTCCTAACAAAGCATTTCTCTGGGTTATATGTGGGGCCTGATTCTGGAACCTCTGAATCTAAAAGCATGAGTTATTATTGCTTGAGCTAGAGAGCAAGGATAATTCATGAACATGCAGGTATCAGACTCATGTCTATATACAAGATCTGACCAGTGCTGGGGGACAAAGTCTCAAACTAAATTAGCTTAGGTTATATTAGGCTGGGTTCAGATTTGAGTCTGGATAAAGGGAAGAAGGTGAAAAGTGGATTTTCTTCATCCATTCTTGTTAATATATATTCAAAATTATCAAGGATTTTAATAGTTATTAATGAACTATGGGCATCTTGCATCTTGGCAGGGGTTAGACTAGATGACCCTTTTGGTCCCTCCTAACCCTGTGATTCTGATTCTATGCTTCTCCAAAAACTACTAAGTTAAAGGAAATACTCCTAATGATTTCAGTGGTCTTGGACCAGAGCTTGCATACTTTAAAAAGGATAACATTCATTTCAGTCTTTTTCTCCCCCCTTTTCTCCTGATCACATTAAGGAATTAGTAGAAGTGCCATTTAACAGTAGAACTGGAACTGTCTGAACATCCCAGGACACATTCACTTGATGAATTTTCCATGTAGCTATCACAGTTTCCTTGAATGATTAGAAATAGTTTGCTGCATAAATTGCTCAAAGCAATTCTTTGTCTGCAGCTTGATTAGGAGAATGTCATCGTAAGAATTCAATACTCAACAAATCTAAATTAAAGCAGTGTTGATTGAACACATAGGCCTAGACAATACAAAATGAGTAGTGATTTTGGATATTCAACATGAGAAACCTTAAAGGTGCCAGATGGTGCTCAGAATTTTCTGACCAATTCTTTTCAAATCAGCTACCCAAAAAATTAGGCAACCAAAAATCACTAGTCGCTTTTGAAAATGTTGGCCATAGGTCACATGACCTGATCCCTGAAGGCACATGTCACTTTCCCTAACTTGTTAACAAAGATGAGCTTAACTTTGGTCTTTTTGCACATATTCCAGGCAATAAGTTCATTTTGTAGTAGAACAGTATGAAATTTACTGTAGAAATGATTTTTCAATGAAAAATGCAATTGTTGCCAAATCAAAATTTTCCCATGGGAAAATGTTGATTTTGGAAAAAAGATTGTTGGGTAAATCAAAACCCATATTTCATTTCAGGTATTGTTGTTTCATGGGAGTTGGAGTTTGGGTCCTGCTACCCACATTCTCTCCAATGAGCGAGGGTCCCTGTTCAAACTATATTTCCTATGATGCCATGTAGTCTTCCCTTTGACTGACCAGTGTGGTGCATCATTAGAGTTACATGGATTTAGGAAATGTCTTGAAACTTTTCGTTAGATGAAAAAAATAGCTATTTCAACTTATTGTCCCAGATGGAGATGGGGAAAAAAAATGTAGAGAGATCAGAATTTCCGCTGGGACAGAAATTCTAATTTTCATGCTAGTTTACTCTCTTAGAATATTAACAGAATGTGAACACATTCTGCCACTCTTACTCATTCTTAGTAGCACCCATCTCTAATAGTCCCAGTGAAAACAATTGCACTGCTCAGCATAAGAGTGGCAGAATTGGACCTCAACCAGGTACATACACTGTTGAAGCAAATATATTTAAATGACAAGTAATAAAGATTTCACATTATGTTCCCTGTTCTAAGCAGAACACAAGCTATGAATTTTAATGGGCACTTAGATATTTCAGTTCTTGAAAAGATCCAAGAGTCTGTTTAAAACCTCTAATCTTCACCAGATGAAGTTTGGTATCTTGATACAAAAGGGGAACCACATTATTAAGGAGGTAGGGTGGTCTTGTGAGCAAGGTGCTGGACTGGGACTAGGAAGATCTTTAGTTTGGAAAGCCTTTGCATCAGTTTCAAGACCAATCTCAGTTATATTGGAACAACTTTCTTGTGTCGACAAACCCAAAGTGATTTGTTGAAGTTCACACAGCAAGTCTCTGCAAGAGAGGACACTTGAAATTCCTAAATGACATAAGGTAAATTAAAATAAGCCACACTCATTTCATTATAAAAGGTCTATACAGCCCTGGTTTAACTGTTTAAATTCATACCTTAAGTTATGCTGGTGTAACTTTCTCATGTAAACAAACCTTAAATCTCTCTGCCACAGTTCTCCATCTATAAAATGTGGGAAATAATTTTTTGTTTCTTCCAATCCTTGTCTATTTGTATTGCAAGTTCTTAAAGGCAGGGACTGTTTTTATGTGTTTGTACTATAATTCAAATAAGTATTATTACTAATATGTAAGGCTACCATTTTGGCCTGGAGCTCATTGTAATCATAAATTTAAATAAAATCCCTGACTGGTAGTTCCTGTCATGTCGGGTTGGGCCTGGTTTTCCATTTCAGGACCTGGGCCCACATGACTGCAGCACACTGAGATTTTACTAACTGGCTCTTCCACCTGCATCTATTGAGGGTCAGATGCACCAAACCTGAGTAGCGGTGCTGTGACCACATCGTCTGACTGCAATGCCTGGAGCAGAGAACCAAGCCCAGCCCTGTGGGACAAGAGCTGTCACTGCCAGGTGTGTGTGGTGTGGACTTACTCTCCAAACATCCCCCAATGTGCACGTACCCCCACATATACACACTTTCTGCTCCTCTCTTTGCATGTCTTATATTTTTTCCTGCGACTCTGCCGGGAAATATTAATACATTTCCATGACACAATCACAGCCCTACTAATATGTAATTTGTGCAGTGTGGCCATCCATAAGAGTACTGAAGAGCCTTAATTTTCTTACCTGCTTTCAGCATGTGTCTGAAAGTGAAATGAAGTTGTAGAATTCTAAGGAATATGTTAACACTGATAAGCAAAGAGGAAAATTCTTTTGGGATTATATCAATTTCCTTCTTATAGAATGAGCACCATAAAAGATGCTGTTTCTACAGGAATATAGATGGGATCTAATGCTGGAAATCCTCAATTTCTTCTGAATTCAGAGTTTATTAAAATGGTTAATGAAGCTTTCTTGACCATGCAAGCACAGCTTTAGTTCAGCTAAGAGGAAAATGGACCAGCTACTCAAAGTTACAGCATGTGGTTTTGATCCTTTTTTGGACAGTAATATTTCTGAGCTGAGGTTCACCTACACACATTTTCAGAGTGGGCTTTTAGCAGTTTGATGTTGATTAGTGTTGGGCAACATTTTTGGACAAATAATTTAATCACCAAAAGAAATGCAGTTTTGGTGGACCTGAAACTATTTTTGAATTTGACTTGAATTTGCCGAATAGTCTTATACAAAAAATCCCCAAAAAACAAGCCACAGGTTTAGGAATCAGTCACAAAATGGTCAGAGAAGCAGGGGTGATTCTAGTAGTAAGTGTGGCCCCTCATCACCTTTAGCTCAGTGGCTAGGTTGCCTTCCTGGGATGTGGGAAACCCAAGTTCAATTCCCCCCACTAGAAAAAGGAGTTGAACAGAGGTCTCCAATCTTCTAGGTGAGTGCCCTAACTACCAGGGTTTAGATTCATCCTCATACTCTCTCTCCCTGACCTAATTACTTTTCAAGTATTTTATGCAAAAGTGTTGACAACCAGATTACCTCTGTCAGGAAGTCATGCTTGGGATAAAGAACTTAGGGGCAAATTTAACAAGCAAAGGGAGGAAGTTAACACAGAGGAAACTAAGGCTGAACCTTGGGGCAATCATCCTGGTAGTGCAATTTCTGGGGATGTGATATGGTGTTTGTCTTATCATTTTTTTCTGTGTGAGTTCATTTAAGAGTATAGTGATTGTCTGGTTCACCCTAATAGTTGTTATTGGGGCACTTAGTTAACCAGCTTTGACATGGTGTGTCTTGGTCTATGGGAAGCTTGCTTCTGATGATGAGCTTGGTGAGGCTGGGGAAATGTTTGAAAGCCAGCAGAGGGGGTTTGGGAACAATTTCTTTCAGATACTATGGTGTGGACACTATATAAGCAGAAAAGGGGGAAATATCTAAATATATATTATATAGCTGAGAATGGTTAAATAGATTAACATGAACAGAACTTTAACCTAAAACATGATGTAAGCAGAATATTTTTTGGAAGGATTATTACTCCAAATGTGTATTTATTACACACACGAGATGGAAAAGTAGTAAAAAATAATGAAAAACACCAGAACTTTTCCTACCAAAAATGGTGTTTGACCAAAAAGAAATTTCACAGAAAATTCTTGTTTAATTTCCCCTCCCCCGCAAAAGTTGGAGAAGTTTTGAAAAGTTACAAAATCTTAAAATTTTTAAAAACAGCTAAAAGGTGGGGATTAGAAACCGAGACATTATTAAATCTATTGAACTGATTGACAAAAATAAAAGAGGGAGAAAGGGGGGAAATTTTAACCTAAATATTCAGTTTTTTGAAAACAAACAAAAAGACCATGCTCCTGCTATTTCAGGTCAAGCTTGCAGACCCAAGAGTTTAATAGTTGGATCTCAGCTTTTGGGTGCTTGTCCAAACTGAATTTTAGAACTTTTAAGATATATCCATCACTACACAGTGCACTCTTTAGAGAGGCATCAAGAAGTCAGGGACTGAGTGTGGAGACCCTCAAAGCAACATTTAACATAAACGGTGAATCAGTGTGAGCTTTAAATATTGATATTGCATACAACAAGAACCTGAAAAAGAATTGCTTGTAGAGACTCGAATCCATACATAACTGTGCCTACAAGTTTCAGATGAAGTTTACATTGTGAATAAATAGAAAGACTGTTTGAAGATCATTTGGGAAATTTCATATACTTTTGTTAGTTTCAGTATAATGTAAACTACCAGTTTAGGGGTTAGTACATTGTTCTTTCAACACAAGTTGCCTTGTTCATATGGTACAAGCAATTTAACTCAGCTACTTGTAAAATTAACCTATCATCCCCAGAATGACTTTCACTAATATTTGCTATAGCACTCGGGGAAAAAAAGTCCCTGCACTTTTCCACAAAATTTGTAATCTAACACCTCAGTCTATTTTGTGGACAAAGTGTTTGTATTCTATTATATTTGTTTGACCCGTTGACAGTCCCTGTACAAATTTCTAGTTTGTGACATAATTATGGTAACATTTATTTTGTTCACAGAGTTGATTGGGACAGCTGCTATCATTTATTTCAGTAATAGATTGATGGAAATATACGTTCACCACAGAATGAAGTTTGACAGAAGACACTTCATCCAGGAAAATGAAGGACTCTAAATTTTCAGCATTCAGGTGGCCAATTTTCATAATGTAACAGATGATATGATGGGTTTTTTTGGACATTAGTCTGGAAGTGGTCTTGACCTTGACTAGCAGTGCCTCTGTGAAAACTCACCACATCTGCCTGTTGGAGAAAAAGTTTGGCTGGGGGTTAAGGAAAGCTGCTCATTTGTGCTCCCAACTAAAGGCTACTGGGAAGATGAAACTGGAATTAATACACAAATTAAGCCAATTATTTTTCTCTTCTTACAAGTATACCTACACATTTTCTGTTTATTTAGTTAGATGCAAATAGCTATCTCCTGCATAGACACAGAAAGCTCCCTTCCCCTTTGCAGCAGAGCTGGTGTGATTCTGCTGAGCAAAGGAGGACTTCATATATTGTGTAAAATCTAATACCTCTAACAGCTAGATCTAGTCCAAAAGTTTCCATCCAAACTTATTTTCCCAAAAAAGAAAAGTAACAATTTTTCATGGAAGCTGTTGGCATTCCTTGGAAATTTTCATTTTTTTATCATAAAAAAAAAAAACAGCTGAAACCCATTTTTAAAATTTAGAAATGCTTCCTGTGTGTCTCACGGGAGTTCTAATGCAGCAGCATCTTGTCCCCATTTTGCTCTGTGGGCTGGGCTCACTGGCTGGACTTTATGACCCATGATCAGGGACTCCCAAGAGGCAGAACTTCCCCTATTCAAAAGGAAAGGCCATGGAGCATCATGAGAAATGTAGTCTGACCAGGAAGCCATGCCTTTAGGGTAGAATGGACACAGAAGGTACCCAAACTACAATTCTCATGAGGCACTGCAGCAGCATTTCCAAATCAAAATTGCCAAAACTTTGCCATTTTGACTGAAATGGTTTGATATTTGAATTTCTGCTGGAAACAAAACCCAACATTTTTATATGTGAATTTAGGAGCCCCCACTCCTCAACCATTTTCACAGGAGTCTCCACCCACCCACCTTCTTTTGACCAGTTCTAATAGAAACACAGTTGGGTAAGGATCTGGAAGCCATTGGTCATCTGGAGGATCTGCCAAATGCATGGATTCAGCTGACCTCCCTCTTCTGTTAATTGATATTTGGCACATTACATCTCAGCACATAATATATTTGGAAGAATTTCTAAAAGCGCCTTGTGTTCATAAATCAGGAAGGTGCTTTTGAACATCACACCCTAAATGAATGTATCCATGCATTCCAATGTGAGGTACAGACATATTATCCCACTTTCCATATGGTAAATTAAGTCACACCAGGATTAAATGACTAACCCAAGATCTCACAGGAATTTGTGGGAGAACTAGGAATTGAACCCATATTACCTGTATCTAGTGTTGGCAGAATTCTCTCTCTATAATTTCAGCACATAATATTGATGAAAATTGATAAATTTTCAAAAATATTTTCAATAAACATTTTCACAGTGGCATAATATTATTTTAATCTCTTTAAATTTTCACAATTGTGGAAAATTATGGGAGTATCAGAAAATGGAGAGGTCAGACACAGATTCAAAAAGTTAAAGATTAAAAACAAAAATTGTCATCTTCACATGTCAAAATATACAACGTAAATATCCTTAAGTCAAACTCTAATTGTATTCTGAGGCAGCATTTATCTTACTTTGCCCACTGCTAAATTTCAGTTATTAATGGAAGTATTTTGTCATCGGTTTATGTGTATAGGGTGTAATTGATGTTTACCAACATTTATAATAAAATCTAATCCTTTCAAGACTACTCATTTCCCAGTCAAATACATTTACTACAAGACCATCCTCCATTTCTGGCAGAGCAGAAAACTATTTCAACTATGCTTCCTCTATTTCTCTTCTATGTATGCACTTCAGTTACTTGGACTAGATGCTAGGCTGAGGGTTTGGCTTTTAATGAATAATTTTAAAGGAATACTAAGAGTCTGATTTAAATCAACAAGAATAGAAATATTTATGGCTTGATATATAGGGTTTGATCCTATTCCCATTTGAAATTGCAAAAATTCTCAGACTTCCAGGAAAGTCGTTGATCCTTGCAATGGGGTGTATCTACCTCACACTGGCCTAGCTGGGATTAACCACACCCTGTGGGTTAAGGAAGCCATTCCCCTTTGCCCCTGCTGGGCATGCTCTAACTGGCTGAAGAGGAGAGCCGATTCATGCTGCAGGCTCCTGCCAGGGTGTTGCTGGAGCTCCAGATGGCAGAGGCCGAACTGGTGGAATCGGCGGTGGAACCTCTGCTGATGGCAAAGGATAAGAAGGATGGAAGGCCGCCACCACCAGGGGAACTGATGGAGGAGGAACCAAGGGTAAGAAGTGGCCTAGAGACAATGACTATTAAAATGGGATACAAAGTCTGAGTCATGGACTACTGGTTTTACAAGGCCCCGGATTAGGACCTGGAGAAGTAGGGTGGGCCCAGGCCCTCTGACCTTGCCCTGCATCTACTGCTGGGTAGAGGGCACTGCCCTGAGGGTTGGGCCCAAGCCAGGCACTACCTTGTGAGAAAGGGTGGCTTTAAGGGCTCTGGCCACTAGTCTATGCTACCCTGAAGACAGAGGACACCCTAGTGACTCTGGCTGCTTGAACCATAGCTACCCCTATAATTGTCTGCTTCAACCTGACATCCTAGATTGGGTGTATTTACCATGGGACAGTCCTCAAAGCAAAACACAGCCCAGTCGTTAGCACTAAGGATTGCGTGTGAGGGGGTATTTATCAAGAAGAGAAAGGAGAATCTTGGTTCTGCCATTAAAATAAAATGGATCTTCAATTTCCACTGACAACAGCCCCTTCATCTTCACCAATGTACAGATATAGTCCAAAAATTCAGCAATGACTTAATTAGCAAGTACTTTATAAATAATTTGCTGTTCTTTAAACTTTCATTGCAAGATTCATGTGCTATTAACAATGCCTTATGTACTCAGTCAGTTTGTACTTAATCACAAAAGTAGCTAGATTTCCACTCTGAGTTTTAATAATCTATAGTTCAATTAATAGATGTAATAATGCAGGCATTATGTGCTAAGCAATATGCACATCACACTTAAATATTGTAATTGATGCAGTGATACAGTTTGGGCAGAAGGCTGCAGTAGAAGATCAGGTTGAAATGCCTTAGGAGATCCTTGTTTTCCGTGTTGCCAGGAACATAAGCAGCTACCAAAAATATTTACAAGTTTTCAACAACTATTGGTTGCACAAAAGCAGTTCTCACTGATTGCTATCGTTAATTGTAACAAGACTGATGATCTGTGTTGCAAAGCAGCTTTTAGCAAGATACAGTAAATGAAAATACCTCCATTATTACATATACAGTCTGAATCAGTGCTCGGCAAAAATCAGTCATTCATACTGACTAAATTAAACAATATTCATACATGCAAAATGTGTAGAATAAAATATAGCAGGCTCTCTAAGTGAAAAGTCATCATAGTTATCAATCAGCATAAGATACATTTGTTCCATAATGATTTTATATTATTTATAAATACATGAATGAAAATAGAAGACCAAATATAATATTAGTATTTTTTGTATTAATATTAGTTGGGTAATTTCATCATATTTTATCAATTTATACTAAAGGAGAAGGCTTCAAGGCATGAATAAATTGTAACTGAAAGTCTTACCAGACAATGTGTTTAGAAAAATAGCTACACTATCTGACATTTCAGTAATCATTTGCCATTTAAGGCAACAATAGATTATATGTATTATGTTTCTCCTGTTCATTTGATCAAAGGCACATGATTGCCACAGACCAGCACAGCTGCATTTAACATGTAAAAATATGGAAATGTAACAGTGCTACATAAGCTATTGAAGCTACTCTCTCATGTTAATGATACCAAACTAATTGCAATAGTACTAGATATTTCAAGTAATAATAATAATGCTTTGTACTTCTGTTTCACCTTTCACCAGTGATCTCCAAGGGATTAAAAAATGTTAATAGGGGTATGCAGGCATTGTTATATGCCTATAACACTATAATAATTTGAAGCACAGAGACATTAAGAGGGCTTTTATTTGAACACACACAAAAATTAAGAACAGAGCCAGTTGTAGATCTTCTACTATTTTTCTCTCCTAACTAGAGAACTATGCCTTCCTCAGTGCAACGTGCTCTACAGAAGCCAATAAAGACATGATCCCTGTTTACAATTATAGATAAAAATATCTCACAGCAGTGAATCTTCTTTAAAAATGTACCATATAAATAGTATTCCATTTTATATATATATATATATATATATATATATATATATATATATGACAGAAATTAATGCATTAGACATTGGGCCAAGAGACAGGTCTTGAGTTCCATGCCTGCTTTTTAATTAATACTAGAGCTAGTGAAAAGTCATAATTTCCATTCCATGGGTAATTTCCCCTCCCAGCCCCAAAAAATCAGTTTTCGAATGAAATATTGAAAATTTAAAATTTCCTGCAGAAGGAAGCCCAAAAAATGCCTTTGTTTTGAATAATCAAATAATTTCATTTCTAACTGAGTTCAGGAACCTAAACTCCAAGGTTCCTGGCTTAGCCATGGTTCCTGGGGATTTTAGCTCTAGTGGACTGACAAGAAACCAAAAATCCTTAGAGCCACAGCTGAGCAGCAACCTTAAAGCTTGGGAGCCAGGGCTCCCAGCTACGTGGGTCCCTGACTCAAGACAGCACACCTGTGTTTTATTGGAAATTTGTCAAAACACATCGTTTCTTCAAAATATTTTGGTTTCAACAAACCAGCACTTTCTGAAAGAAATTTATTTCATTGCAAGAGTCCTGGCCAGCTCTACTTTGTACTTTGCCTTTTACATCAGTTTCCTTTCCCTTCAACAGATAGTTTTCCCCATTGTGAAATCCAGACCATGCTTTCAACAATAAAAAAGAATTCAGAATAACTGTAATTTAATATATATATACTGGGAAAGGTAGGCAAGTATTTTTAGCTCCGTATTTAGAGATGGAGAGGTAAAATATTTTTATAAATGGAAGGTAATGGATTAGGTGCATATGATGGAGAGAACCCTTGGTCTTGCTGCTGATGCTGACTTGCAGTGTGTAAATCACTTCTCTTTCCTGCCGCTCAGTGTTCTTATCAGTAAAATGATGGTAAGATATTTATCTACTAAATAACTACAGCCAGGGCCGGATTAACTCTCCTGTGGGCCTGGGACTATTAGATTTTGTGGGACCCCTGGGGGTTTGGAATGAGGGAGTGAGCCTAGGGTTGGGGCAGAGGATTGGGGTGCTTGAGGGGGAGCATGTCCAGCTGGGCGAGTGGGCTCTGGGGTGGGGCCAGGGATGGGACCGGGGGCTGGGGTTCAGGAGGGAGTAAGAGGTGCAGGCTTCAGCAGGGAGCTGCTTACTGCGGGCGGCTCCTGGTCAGTGGTGCAGCAGGGCTAAGGCAGGATCCCTGCACGCTCTGGCTGCACACTCTGGCTCCACGCTGCTCTCCTCCCCGAGGTGGATGGCATGTCTGGTCCCTAGGCAGAGGGGCCAGGCCACTCTGCATGATGCAAGCTGCCCGTGACTGCAGGCGCTGTCTCCGCAGCTCCCATTGGCCATGGTACCTGGTCAATGGGAGCTGCGGAGCCAGAGCTGGTACCTGGTCAATGGGAGCTGCGGAGCCAGAGCTGGGGGCAGGAGCAGCACACAGAGATTCCCTGAATGTCCCTCACCTAGGGGCCACAGGGGCACATCGGTGAGCAGGTGCTCACAGCTCTAGCCCCCAAGGGTGGGGGAGGGGCACTGAGGCTCGGGGACCAGTGTCCGGCCCATGGCATGGATACTTGCCGCAGGCTGCATGTGGCCCCCGGGGCCTCCCTGAGCCCGAGGCCCTGGGCTACAGCCCCTAAAGCTCCTTCATCAATCCAGCCCTGACTACAGAGAGTCAGAAGTTTTCCAGCAGATTTGTCAAAATCTAAATGTGCTGTGGGAACATCAGTTTAGACAAATCTTACAAATGGAACAAATCAGGGTTAATATGGAAGCCTGCTTGATTTCTTGTCTGTCCACCTACCTCCCTAGCTTCTCAGCAGCCCACCTGGCAGGCTACCACAAAGCTGGGGTTCTCTGGCTTAGCATCAGCAAACCAAACAGGGTACCGTGGAGCTGGGGAGTGTGGGTGCCTGGATATTGAGACAAGACATTTTCAAATAATTCCGTTTTGGTTCTTCTGATCAAAAATGTTGACAATCCATTTTTTTATATGGTTTCAGAATGAAGATTTTGTTGGAGATGTGAAATTTTCCATGGAGTGAAATTCTGGTTCCTCTACAGCTCTGTAAGTAACATTTGTGAAGGTCTATACATATACAAGGTATCATTAATGCTGGCGACTTGCGGAGGGGTCCAAGACCTGTCTGTTTGATTGCAAGCTTTGCATGTATTTGGGCAATACTGGGAGCTGGGTTACTGGATATTGAATGCTTGAGAGAAAAGATGGTCCAGTGGTTACTGTGTTAATTTCAGATTCAGGAAACCCTGTTTCAATCTTGCTTCACTACAGACTTCCTGTGTGATCTTGGACAAGTCACTTAGGGATATGTCTGCACTGCAATAAAACACCTGTTACTGGTCCAAGTCAGCTGACTTGGGCTTGCGCTGCAGAGCTATAAAATTGCAGCTCAGACAGTGATGGAGGCCACATGAGTGCTTAAGATAGAAGCTCTCTTGGGTTTATATTTGTAATTCTGGGAGCGCATTTACTCATTTATTAATCTAGCAGTGTTGAAGCTAGCTTACTAAACACTCCGTCATGTGTAGAGATTAGTATTGCTGACCCTCAGGTGTGTAGGTTTGAGGGATTTATATTATCCCCATAATAGCACACATTACTTTAAAAGGAAAACTGGAATAGTGTTAATTTTAAAATATCACAAATGAATAACGGAAACTTGTAAGATATAAAATTCTCCATATTTGTATAGGAGGCAATTAAAAATGGACTTGGATTTGCTATTGGAAAGGCAAAACGCTGACTTGAATTTGTCAAAACAAAAATCATATTTGCTTTTACGGAATGTATAGGGTCTGATCCTTTCTTCCATTGGAGGCAATGGCAAAGTTCTTATTGACAAATTGCAGCAGGATCACAATGCAAATGGGAGAGAGTCTGAGTTTAAAGTCAGAAGGGACCACTAGATCCTTTAGTCTGACCTCCTGTATACCACAGGCCACCAACACCACCCAGCACCAGCACACTAAAGCCAACAACCAAAATGAGACCCAAGTGTTACAGCCCACAGGAGACTAGACTATTAGAGTGTTGAAAAAGGCAGCTTTTTCTGACACTTCTGCTCTTTCCTCTTTTGCCGTCACTGCACTAACACTGTTAGCATTAGCACACATGGGAAGAAATACAATTAGCAGAACAGCTGCTCACACTCACTGCAGTCCATGAGCTGTTTATATCTCAGAATTTATATAAAAAGTCTAACTGCATAGAGCTGGCCAGTCTTAAACTATGCTTTTATTGCTGTTTCCTTCATCCTCCCTTCCTCACTCCCTCTTCTCCTGCTTTCTGTTTCTTAGATCTACCCTTGTGCCTTGTCTTTAAAATAGAAATGAATTGTAATCTTTTTGGGGTGGGTGTTGTCCTTCTATTCCATATTTCTACATTATCCAGCACAGTGTGTGTGTGTTGGGGGGGGGTACCTCACCCCTTAATTTCCCCCCACCCATTAGCATTAGCCTGAATCATTCTTTTACCTACTCTCTTCCCCTTGCTCACCATATTTCAGTATCAATCCTTTGGGAATGACTGGAGGGAAATAAAGACTCAGGTGAGAGATAAGAGGACCTGTAACACAAGAGTCAGACAACTTTCTTCTTTGTTCTGCTACTTTCTACTCTCCCCCTTGGCTCTGAATAGCTGGTGCCACAGAAGTCCAGACAGCGCCTACTCTAAGCAGTGGGGCTCTCTATAAGTTTCTAGAACTCTCTAGAAGTTTCTTGATAAAATCATAGGGTTACAATGGATCACAAGGGTCATCTAGTCTAACCCCCTGCCAAGATGCAGGATTCGTTATTTATTCAACAGCACAGTGGGGCATCAGTCTAGAGGAAGAATAGAAAAGAAGAAAGGTAAGAAGTTCAGAAGAAAAAATGGCATGTGGACCATCAGTGGGGGAGGAGGAAGAAAAGGTGAGAGAGTGATGGAGGAGGCTGTAAAGATGGACAGATAGAGACAGATTATGTTGCATTACACCTGGTGAACCTGAAAACTATATTTATTATAGATAGTGCATGGGTCACTCTGGCAATAAATTAAAAAAAAGTGGAAGAAAATTGTCCCTCTTGGCAACTCAAAAGAAATCTAAAAATCATCACATTTGCCCAGAGTAGCAGGAATATAATTTCTAGAAATTTGAACTGTAAGCAAGTGTATGAAAGAGTGAACAGATTACAAGGAGTTAAGACCGCCTTCTTTCTCTGTAGCAGGCCCCAGATATAGTGGGTCTGCAGTTCTTCTCCCCATAAGAGGGATTAGGCTGGGTCTCCTACAGCATGTGGGCAGAGGTGCTATTGACCAGTCAGGTTCCTCCAAGTCTGTGCCAGCTCTCTCTCTCTCTGCTTTGCGGGAGAGGGAGGGAAATAGTGTTTCACTCACTCCTCAATACACATATCTGTTTTCTTTATTACATCTAGAGCCAGCACACCAGGTGATGCAGAGTTTCAGTTTAGATATTCAGCTAGATACAGACCAGTCCCAACAAAGCTGTGTCTCTTATCCTCAGAAAAGGGGTGGAAGGTCACAGGCAGTGTAACATGACCCCAGATGAGTTCTCTTTTTGACATTAGGACAGTGTTGTGTACACCATTCTCTGAACCTTTGCTTCACTCTGCTATCATGGAAAAATTAATATCATTGTTCAACCACTCTCCTTGAATGTTATTACACTTGAACAGGATTATTTTGAGAGGCTTATGATGCAACCTGTCCTTCCTACTGGGTATGTGACTTTGTATAATCTCAGAATGAGGTGCTGTCAAGGCTAATTCACCACTCTGGCGCTTTGAGTGCAGAAGGTGGGGGCTCACAAGGATCCTAAAAATTAATACTGGCTGCTCTAGGCTTGTATTAAACTCCCACGGCTACAGCTTCTCTCTGACCTTGATGCTGCCACCACCCAAGTGCAGAACCCCATTTGAAAACCCAGGAAGGCGCAATTGGGAATTCCTTCCTGTGGGGTACCCTCAAGCCCTTTCACCCCACACCCCCAGCCCCTGGGGAAGAGCTGAGAATGAAAGAAAAAATAAATCAGCTGATGCCAGCAGCTAATTAAACAAAAGATACACAAGCCTCTTAAGACACAAAAATCCAATTCTGTTCTTAAAAAAGGTAAATTTTATTAATAAAAAGAAAGAAAATACATCTGGGAACTTAGGCATTTGATAGATTTAAAAACAACAACAACAAGGATTAAGCATCAAGAATAGCTTTCTTGAGGTTACAAGCAAAACAAAAAGCACCTGGGTTTAGCACAGAGGAATCCAGAAGCCCTAGCGAAATAAAGAAATAAACCTAATCGCATCTTCCTAGATATTTCCTGATCTACTTACATATCTGGGGTTTTAAAATGAGTAGTTTCTAGGTATGATACTGATGATTTTTTTCATACCTGGCCCAAGCTCTTACAGCATAGCTCTGTCATGTCTGCCTCTCCCCAGAGAACAACAGACAGACAGACAAAAGGGGAGTCTTTTTTCAATTTTAAAAGGTTCTAGCCTTCCCATTGGCTCTTTTGGTCAGGTGCCCACTAATTTCCTATGCATCGCAGTGAGACTTTTTAACCCTTTATAGAGAACAGCTACTCAGAGGGATTTTACAGCTACTGGCTGGCTGTGTGTCCATAAAAGGGAGCAACCCCCCGCCTCCCGCATTTATCACAGGTGTCCTCACTTATCTTAGTTCATAAGCACACCCACTGTGACACATGGCTCAGACACAACAGAAGAAGTTTATTTGAATCAGATGAAGCAATTTCAACAGCATTTGTCTGGCTTTCCCAGTCGTCATTGATTCCGTATATGAGTCACACACCTTTTGCTGGCTATATGATTATAGACTCATGTGAATGCAACCTGTTATTCCAGACACTATACCACATCAAATATGCCCCAAAGAGACCTCTTCCAATTCACTTGCAAGTTGTAAAAGTCATATTCCGTTCTTGCCATTTGGAGCTGCACATGATGTCATGTATCCCATTTGCTTAGGGCAGTTGCACAGATTTTTCTTTATAAAAAAAGACAAGATATGAGCACAGATAATGAATGCATATTACACAGGTCACATTACTGTGGGGATTATTATATCAGCAGACATCAAAAAGGTAAAACTGAACTCTTCATCACATTGCATTCTGCATGACTTGAATATACCATTTGGAAAACAGAGTGAAATATGCATATACATTCTGCTGACCTTCTCATAAAATAAATAATATGTAAAATGAAATAGAGAAAAAAAGAGCACCAAACCTAGGGAAGTTCAGGGGGAGGGAGCTTATTTTGAAGGGAAGAGAAAAACATTAAGAAAAATGGTAGATAAAGCTAAGAAAAATCTATTGTAACCAAAATGTTTCTTCTCTTTGTATTACTATCTACTTTTGTTTAATAAAATAATTATGGGATGCCATATTTGATTTGAGGTGGGTTTTTTCATGTGTATAAATAATTCGGATCTAATAAATACAGTTGAGAAATGAAAATTTATCACTACTTTAAAACTCACATTCCATTAGTTTTAAATTAAACAAACAAACAAACAGAAACCCTCTTTTGTTTAAACAGGTTTTATCTAAATTAGTTTTGAGCTGTGTTAATGTCCCCCACCCCATATATCCCTACCACCACTTCAAACTGGAGTCATCTCTACTCAGATGGCCTTCTCATTCAAATCCAGTGGAGGACTGAATCTCTTTGAATGGTGGTTCCTCCCTACTATGGGAGGAAGGGTAAATCCTTTCACAGCACCAGCACAATCCAGGCAAATTCTTCAAGTACATGTTGAAATCAGTCAGTGACTCATACATTTGTATATGTCAAAGGAGGAAGCATTTTTAAATTAATGTATTGTAACAGCCAGGTGGGGTTACATCTGGCCTTCATTTCAGTCCTCCGAAGAAAGGAGGAGGAGGAACTGGGCACATGAACACAGGCAGAGAACAAAGGGAGCACATGGGACCATGCAGTCTTTCTGAAACTGGGTGAACATGCCTGTCAGCTCCTAAAACAAAAAACAGACCATGCTTGCTCCAGTAAGGCTTTGTAAGTTATGCCAGATTTCTGTTATGCTTTCTCTACAACAAAGCCATCAAATAGTATGAACATCTTAACAGATAAATTTGGGTGTCCATAAAAGGGAGCAAACCTCCCCGCCAGCTGCATTTATCACAGGTGTCCTCACTTCTCTTAGTTCATAAGCACACCCACTGTGCCACATGGCTCAGACACAACAGAAGAAGTTTACCTGAATCTGTTGAAGATGTTCAATTCCACTCCTTACATCTGTTTTCATTTTTCAAGTTTCCTATGATGTCTGATCAAGATATTTGTACAGAGTGTTAATAAATGCTACAGTTATTCTCTGACAGCATCATAAGAATGCTATATCCACCAAGAGCAGAACTTTTCTTATCCCATTAACTGGGTAGATAGGAAAGCACTCAAACCACATAACCCAAACCACAGTAACACCTTCTGTGGTCATCTGACTACAGTGCTGAATCTAGAGCTTCAGGCTCTATCATACAGAAGATGGCTGATTGAATACAATATTCAGGTTTATGCAGCAACTCTCTTGCAGAGTTTTGAGGCATCTATGGCCAAGGCAGTAGCCAGGGTATAGCTTCGGGGGCTCTGCCACTGCTACCTGCCTCTGCAGCACCAAGAGTATTGGCCCTGGCAGACATTTAGGATGGTGGGCTGCTGCATGAGTGTAGCTAGCCCACCTCCCTCCCCGATCATTTTTGGGGTGTGTGTGGTGGAGAGTCTGCCCCTTATGGGCTCCTCTTGTACTGCCAAGCAGCAGAGAATTGAGACACCAAAGTATCAAGCACCCACTGTGTGATAATTCAACCCTACAGCTTGATTGTTGAGCATTGAATCAATCCTTTGTTTGCTTGCAGAATTATATCTGATCAACGTGAACCTCTAGCAAGAACTCCATGACCAATTTACCAACAGCCCAATAAACCTTAGGGTATGTCTACATAGGAATAAAAAGCTGCAGCTGCCCAGATCAGCTGACTTGCATTTGTGGGACATGGGCTTCAGAACAGTAAGTCATTGTGTAGACGTTCAGGATCAGGCTGGTGGGCTCCAACATCTATACCACCATTAAACAGCCTCTTAGCCCAAGCCCCATGAGCCAAAGTCAGCTGACACGAGGCAGCTGTAGTTTTTATTTCGAGTGTAGACATACCCTGAGAGTCTACCCACCCACCTACTTCAGTGCCAGCAGAGGGAGTCTAAGGTCTTGTTGGGAAGCTGGGACAACTGTTGAGTGAGTGGGACTGGCTGGGATGCAGTAGATCCTATGGCTTCTGACTTGACTGGGCAATGGTCCTTTCCAAGCTGTCACAAGCATAGGTCATGAACAACATGAATGACAACTACCGTTCTCACTAGCAGTAAGTTAATTGTGTTACAAAGCCAACTCTGAGTGGTGACTATTGTGCTGCAACATTACTATGTGCTGTAGTCTACTAAATCATTTGCATGGACTCAACTCAAGAGTTGGAGAGATGGTGAAAGAAGCCCTCCAAGCTTTTGTTAACCAGTGTACAGGGCAACCAAGATCTTGATCCTTGTGCACCCCTCCGTGAATTTCATTCCATTGCAGAGGCCTAACACACAATGTTTATGGACCACCAAAGTCCCACTTATGCATTGGGCTGGTGTTCTGAGCTAGAAGTTCACCCCCTTAGTGCCAAAACTGAGCTGAATTAATGCTAGCCATGCCACTGAACACCTCAGGAGGCAGAAGGACCATGACACTTTAACTGTTACTAATTTTAGGTTGTGCTGTCATGTGCTTTTTCTATAGTTATCATTTGTTCTTAACAGAAAAAATAATCACAATTTGGGGAACACTGAAATGTACTCGTAATTTTTTTTACTATACCATTCCCTATTGAGGCATCAGAGGTTTTATCCCTCCCCCCACCAAATGTACTATTCTTTTCAATCAATTACAGATATAAAATTGTTCAAAAGATAAATAGTCAGGATTACAAAATCAAGACATCTAAAGCTATTAATTAAAGTAAATCAAGCCCTGCTATGAGAAGTCCATAAAAAGACACCATAGAAACAGGCACTCGGAGGATAGTTGATTTTTTTTTTAAATCCCTAGATGGTTAAGAGACTATTAGAAAGAAATGTGTACTATTGCTCCTGTATTATAAAAAATAATTCTACCTTTTTATAGGCACAATATCATTAGAATACAAGTAAATCTGTACAGAAGGCATTCAATACAGTCTAATGCATCTACAAAGAAGCACAAATCTTTTGAATGTCAAGATGCCTCAACATTGTAAATAAGAAACTAAAATGCTTGTTTCATTAGCTATACATATTCATTTTTAACTCTGATACAGAGACTATAAAACTCAGCTGACTTGCACACTTCTAGTAGGCTCCAGAGTCATCTGAGTATAATTTTATTACTTTGAAAATACTACACAACTCAACAATGGCTTTGCTCATATCTTTGGCTGTCAGTGTCTAAACAATACCATAAAGCAAAACTTCCCTGTAGATTAACTTGCATATAGCCGTTAAAACTGACAATTCTTTTGACATTTTTATATCAATTTACCCTTGTACTGGTGAGAGAAAAAAATGCAGTTAAATAACTGTATGGAACTGAGAGGTCTCATAGATCTTACCCACTAAATATTTCAGTGTGGTTCAGCAGAACCTATCTTCATAGTAATGCTTTACTACTTGATTGCCCTGGCTTTAGGCTGTGATACCTTCTTTTGACTTTTGCTTATACAATGTAAAAGCTGCAACAAACTAGCATCCAGAATTTCAAAATGACCAATACGTCTTTGTAGTGACCCTTGCAAAAGTTTGCTAATTAAAACTCAGAATGAAGAGCAAGGTGTTTGTTTGTTTGTTTTGTTTGTGTGTTTGTTTTAAAGCAACATGCTCTATTCTGTTGCAAAACATGAAAATTCTACATCAAGGAGCAAATCAGGAAGTGAAACATAGGGCTATCTACACCGGGACAATCAGAGAAACTAATCTGAATTAAAGGCATAATTTTCAAGTAGATTAGTTAAACTGCATTAAACTCCTGTGTGGACATGCACATTCAGAATTGAATTAAACTGAACCAAATTTAGTCCACTTTAATTCTGAATGAGACTGTCTGCACAGGGTTTTAGGGCAGTTTAACTAATCCACTTGAAAGTCTCACCTTTAGTTAATTCAAATAAATTTCCCTTAGTGTCCCTGATCAGACAAAGCCCTCAGAGATGTTCAAATTTATATCCCCATGTATCATGATCTCTTTTTGAATTATAAAGGGAAATTTGAAAAAGGGCGCGGGGAAAGAGGACACAAAAATGCATCCCACTTTTGTCAAGGAAATTTCACACCAATATTACATCTAAAATATTTTTTGTAAGTTGTCAACTTGCTTCCAATTTTGCAAGCACCATTAAAGGACAAAGTAATACTTTACAAACTTTTTATTGCAAGGAATGGGAGTGTGGCAGGACAGTTATTTCTTGGAATTTCTTATTCACCATTAAGAACATACTGGACCAAACTTACTGTACAACCCTTGCCTACTTAGTATGGCATAAATACACTAGACCAGGAGTAAAGGAATAAAACATTTTATGCAAGAAAAGGAAAAATGATACTCTATAGATATTAGTCCACTACAGGGTTTCTTGTGCCTTCTTATGAAGCTAGAAAGGATACAAGACTAGATTAATCAGTGGCCTGATATGGCACTTCTTATCTTCCTATGCTAACATTTACAAAAAATGTTAATTTATATTCATCCTGAGGTGCTAACTATTTGTACTACTCATGGTGAAAGCTTGCCTCTTTCTCAGGCTACCTCATAACTGGTTGTGCACTTTCTCATTTATTGGGTTTTAAAAGCATGCTGCCTAAAAGTCATACTACCACCAAGAAAGCTGCCACACATGAACATGACACAGGTGAAAACAAAGAACACAAAAGGACATGCATTGATATCAAGATGTGGTGTGGAACATTTTTTATTTGTATTTATATATTTCTTTATTGTTATATGTTTAATCAGAATGAAATCCTCCCCCAAAAAGAATCATAATGGGGAAGTTTATCAGAGCAGGATAAGGATAGCAAGGTTTGCTTGCCATGAGTATAAAGTGCATGAAGAAGGTCTAATAAATCAAATTAGATGTTTGGTAAGGTCCAGATCCTAAATGCATTAGGTACCTAGCTCCCATTCAAATTAATTGGTTAGTTGCCTAAATACCTTTTGTTAGTAGAAGCCAGGGTTAAGTTTAATCAGAAGTGAAATAAAGTTACATGTTCAGATCAGTCTCATATTTAAACTCTTCCCTCTATCATTCTCCCTTTAGCCTTAGATGAGCATGCAGGAGTTGGAGAGATGGTGAAAGAAGCCCTCCAAGCTTTTGTTAACCAGTGTACAGGGCAACCACGATCTTGATCCTTGTGCACCCCTTTGTGAATTTCATTCCATCGCAGAGGCCTAACACACAAGGTTTATGGACCACCAAAGTCCCACTTACGCATTGGGCTGGTGTTCTGAGCTAGAATTTCACCCCCTTACTGCCAAAACCGAGCTGAATTAATGTTAGCAATGCCACTGAACACCTCAGGAGGCAGAAGGACCACGACACTACACCTTTTTGGCACCAGCCATTGGCCTGCACTGCTAGCCTGTGGAATGAACACAACCTACTCTTCAAAAAAGAAGATGTAGAAGCTGTATCTGCATGCACTGCAGCACAACTAGAGACTTTTGTGCTCCTCTGAAAACAACAAGGACTAACGGGCATTCTCCTCCACACCGTCAGCACTGCTACCATGGCATGAACCTAATAGCACTATGTACGGGAAACAAATTGACAGTTGAGATGTCTATCTCTTTCTCAGCTGTGGCAATGTTGCTTTCTAACCAATGGGAGATTAGTCCTTCAACCTGGAGGCAATGGAGGATCAAGGTAAGTATAAAGCCACAAAATAAAATAGCAACATTATCAGCAAGTTTGATGAAGTGTCTAGAGAAACTTAACAAGGCTATTGGATGTATTTTATTGTTGCATTTGAAAAAAAAAACACATATGACTAAACCTTATTTTTTCTTTATATAGTACATATTTATAAGCTGGATACCCCCTTTTCAAAATTATGGGCAGATCTATTCAATTGTAATCTTAATAAATATCATATCTATCTGATTAGAATGACTGTAAGGAACACATTCTATATAATGTAACTTGATGACTAAACAATGGAAAAATGTCAGTGTTCTGTAAACAATGTAAATCATGCTGGATTTTGTCTGCAGGCTTATTCTCAGTCATTTACATGTGTTTATTTGAAAAGGTTTGAACATTTGCCACAGATGCAGGGCTAGATTATGGCAATCTGGGACCCTAGGCATACCATGACATAGCTCCACACCCACCTGAAGCATCAGTGTCAGAAGACATCCTTCTCTTTCCCAATTGGTAGATGCATTTCCCCCTCCACTCATCAGGAGCAGCGGGGGTCCTCTTTTACCAAGGAGAGACACAGTTGGGAGGGACCCACTAGTCACCCCAGAAGCTGGGGTGTGTCTGCTTGGGAGAGGGTTGGCTTGAGATTGCTGCACACTTCTCCTCCTGCCACACACAGAGTCCTCTGTACGGTGGTGAAAACCGGGAGGCCCCCAGAACAGTGGGTCTTGGTGTATGTTCTTCACTGCAGAATTAATCTGGGTGATCCGCGCCTGCGTCTGAGCAACAGGTTAGTCTAGCCCACGATATGAGCAGCCGTGCTGCATAGCCATACTCAAGTTCCTGTGGCTTCCCTAGTGCTGCCCATCCGCTTGTGTGTCACTACCATTTTTGGTATTGTATCCCATAGTTCTTAGCCTTGCAGTAAGATGAGCCATTCTATGAGCTTTTCCCAGTATATTATGGGTGAACTTGTCTGTTACCTTCTGGGCACACAGGAAATTGTGGGAAGGCATTTGAGGGACTATTATTACTTGAGTGATTTAGCATGAGTCCTCAATGCAAAAGGGTCAGGTTACCACCTCAATTTGGACGGGGAATCTGGGGTCTAACCTATGCCCCCAGCCATACCAGTTAGCCTGTGTTGAAAGCACCAGTAAACTTGGTTGAGAGGTTTTTGTTTGTGGATAGGAAGGTTGCTTGGGGCAACACCCAAGTAAAGGCCCGGTTTAACTCTGCATTGAAGACATGTCCTTGAAGTTAATGCCATTGTGAGATGAATGGAACAATTCTCCCATCTCCAAGTTATTATTTCAGGCTGTCTGCAAACTCAAGCAAGCTTCCCTGCATCGGTTACACTCAAGTCACATTGTCAAGCTTTGCAATCATAAGGTCCAGACACTTAGTTCTTTATTAAATGTAATCTGAGATTCTGCTGTAATTCACATGATTCCAGGAGCTCAGCACATAGGCACAGACCCCTAGTGCAGGTGTGTGTTTTGGATGCCATCATTAATCAAGCTGTGGGTGCATTCAACACCTTTTTTTAATTAATTTTTTAAAAATGCCCCCTCTATACCCTCTGAAATCTTGGTACTTTCTGGTTCATTTAGAGTCGGCCAGAATTCATCATTCGATAGCATCACAATTACCACAAGGTACACTGGCTGAAGTGAGACTTCTAATATACGTAATGTTACATTGTGGGATGTCTTCAAAGGACCAAAAAAAGATCAAGAGGATTTCACAGATTGGTGGGGAGAGGGGTGTTAAAAGAAAAAAAAAGATTAGTTAAAGCTTATTTAAATGCTTAAAGACTCCTTAATCCTCACTTCATGGCCTAGTTAACGGGAACACTTCTGACAGAAATCTATGATTTTCATTTTTGCTTTAGTTCATTTTAATATAGTTTGCTAAAATCAGTTTTATTGCTTTCTACAATGCTTATTCTCAAAGTAATTAAGGAAGTGAAGGTGAACATCTCCCAAAGCACTGTATTCCTTTGGGCCTCTGGAGAATTGGGATGGTTGCTTAACTGACATGTTTTGGCTTCCATGGGGGTTTGCCAGTTAATATATTTCTGCTGTAGCCATTTTATAATCAGAAACTGCAAGATAAAAAAAAAGATTGCATATATCATAATATTAGTGGCTGATGCTTGGATTAAAAAACATTGTTTGACAATACTAGGAAAAAGTTAATTTTTAAATAACACTGGAAAATGAAAGTAAAAAAGTGTGTGTTTGTGAAAGAGGAGGAGAGCGCTGAGCAGATTTAGGAACTCTGAGTTGTATTCCCAGCTCTGCCCCTATCCTGTTGGGTGACCCTTGGCAAATTACTTGTTTTTTCCATCATTAAATGGAAATAATCTTACTGACCTCCTTGGTAAAGCACTTTGAGATCTATGAAAATAGCTATATACGAGCTAGAGTTAGCGTCTTAAAATAATTTTTGCATTGCAGAAATCAAATGCAACAGCATGAATTCATCATGCCCGAAGTCATACAGACATATTTGTATCAACATGTTACTGAAACATCCATATAGTACTAATACGGGACCTGAAGCCATAGGCTTTACTAAGGCATAACTCCCATTTAAGTCAATGGAAGTTTTGAGTTGAGTAAAGACTGTAGGCTTGCCCTAATTCAACACTGAGATTTCTTAAGGAGAAAAATCCATAGTGAGGCAACTAGTTATGTTTCTGTATTTGCAAACTATTACCTTTAATGAGAGAATGAATCTCAATAATATAATCATCTTACATTTGCACAGCATATTTCAGTCCAAAGGAACTCATAGTGCTTTGCATAAGTTAAAAGCTAGATTGATGCAGTCGGACTGTGATGGGGTGCTCACCCCACACTTGCCCAAATGGGTTAAGGTAGGCTAAGAAGGGGGACAATTGACCAGACAGGCCACAGCTGAGGGGAATCAGGTGGCTCAAGTAATCCCCTGATTTAATGAGGGAGCCCAGCTGAGGATGAATGAACTGGGTTGGGTTTATAAAGACAGGAAGTTGGCAGCAGAAAGGAGGCTGCAGAAAAGTAGTCTACAATCACTTCCTGGGAGAAGGGAAGGTGTGTTTGGGGGCTAAAGAGCTAAGTTAGCCTTCAGCACCTCTCTGGTAGAAGGAGGAGCCAGAAGTTTAGGAAAGGTTCATGGAAAAAACAGTAAGGTCCAGAATGGAACAGACTTTGGCTGCTGATTAGAAGGTTCCCTCAGCTGGAACCCGAGTAGAGGGCAGGCCCAGGTTACCCTATCAGCTACTGAGGAAGTGGCACTGACTTGTCAACAAATGGGAAGAATGCCTAAGCCTGTTCATTAGATGAGATTTTGATACCCTGGAAGGGAAGGACACATCTGACTTTGTCGGAAGGCTAAACCACAAACATGGCATCTTGCCTTGCTGAGACTCAGAAAGAGAAGACAGGGCATGTGGTGAAAGGTGGAAAGGAAGTGTTGGACCTGGTATAAGCTAATCAGAGTGACTAGCAGGAGGGACACTTGCAGTGCACTAGTTCATTATGAATGTGTAGTTGAATACAGATGTTGAAACAATGCTACATTCCAATCTGCTCAGTATTTTAATTGAAACCAGCAGTTTTTACTTCAGATAAAATTTACAGCATTCACTTCAGTGTAATACTAAGAACGGGGCTCTAATCGGAACCTTTTTATTTAAACTTTTCTCATGAGCTCTTTTCTCCAAAATATGGTGGTTCGTACAACCTAGAGAAGCAAAAGAAGACAAGGGGTGGGAGGTCATGAAAGGTGCAGATTATCATTAGAACAGAAATGGGTTGAGGGGGACAGTCAGAGAGAACACAGAATGGAACTATAAATAGGGAAGAAATCCCTTTGAAAGAGACAGTGGATATTGGAGAAAAATCAGGGAATATTTAAAAAGATTTTAAAATTAAAAAAAAATAGTCTGAGGCAAAGCATGGCACATGATAAATCAAGATATAAATAAAAAAAGGTTAGGAAGAAGAGAACCGAAGACACTACTTTTAAAAATAGATGTGAACAATTTTATAACACATATTTCCTGTAAACCAACATCTAAAAATGTTATTGGCCTTTGCCTCAGAAGTACATAATATCCAGTGGCTGGATCCATTATCAACAGACTGATGACTGTACAATGGGGTACTGGGCCAGGCTGGAACACTGCTGTCTTCATATATAATATAGATGTATAGTTTTCCAAAAGTTGACATGCATTATTTGACAAGCAAGGGTTGAACTGGAAAAAAGAGTAATGGTATACCCCTAAGCTCTGCCCGGGGGGGAAGTTCTACCCTACTGGGACACAAAAACAAAATGCCTCTCAAATTGTGCTGACTTCAGACTATATTCATGTGTGACCCCTTGTGATGGGGTGTGACTCACCACTGCCATGCCTCCTGACAGCTGTCTCAGGAATTAGCTCTGTTCTCCAGGGTACCCTCCTCTTGTGGTTCTTTATCACCATCATTTTTGCTGAAGACCCACATCACTCCCAGAACTGCAGCATTCTCTTCAGTGATACTGCCCTTTGGCTGTGCCACACTCCATGTTCCACCCCCCTTCCAGGGCACCTGCAATCTCTGTCCAGTCACTCCTTCAGTGGCAACTACCATCCATTGTCCTGTCCCGGGGCCACTTCCCATGGAACTCCAGCACCCTCTTCTGCCCTTATCTCAGGGCCTTAGCCCGTAGGCCCTAGGAGCCAGCCAGGAGCTCTCTCTAGCTCCCCTGGTCCCTTCTTGCAGCAATGCTCTGTCTTAGGTGCTGGTGGCTTCTTCCTCCTGTTAGGAGCCCGGTCTTCTTCCCTGAAGCTCCAGTCAGTTACTGAACTCTACTTGGCCCTGAAGCCCTTCTTATATGAGCCTGAAATGAATGGAGGCAGTTCATCTCTCTCGGAGAGATTGTTTCAGTTCTCTGCAAACTTGGTCAAACTATAACAGCTAGAGACTTTTTTTTAAAGGAAGCCTGAAATTCTATAAAACAAGATGGCAGCTTGAGAGAGATGCCAATATACAATTCCAGACCTATTGACTGGGCTCTTAGAGTTATAGAATGCTTGCACTGCACATTCTGCAACAACTTCGAAGGTGACAGTTCATCATCCTGAACTTCCCAGGGATTATCCAGACACCTTAAAATGAATACTTGTGAAATACATGTACTTTCTAATTGCTGCCTGTAAAAAAAAAAAAAAAAAAAAAAAAAGATACCTGAGAAACAGGAGTGAGTGGGTGAGGTTCTATGGCCTACGATGTGCAGGAGGTCAGATGATCATGATGACCCTTCTGGCCTAGAGTCTGAGTCTGAGATCCAGCATCTTGTATTTCTATCTTCATTTCTAGAGGTTGTAGCATTTCAGTTTTTACACACACACACACACTCCAAAAAAACCTCACATGTGAAATACTAAGCATAACAAATAGTGTGCCTTCCTGATGTCTGGAACAGATTTGATTGTTCCATGCATAATTCCAAACAGGTCTTCACACAGGGTGATGCACCCTGTGTATCATTTAGCGTTGCACCATTCCAGCTACCTTTGTGGAACTACTTAGTTTACCTTGTCAAATGCTTGCAAGTATTAGGAATAGGCAAATGGGTTCAGAAACAATATGACCTATCATGAAAACATAGCTGACACATCACATCATTGTCTGTTTGAAAGCCCAAAATAACAGCCATGTCTAACTAAGGTCTGTTATTATCTCACTAGTTTCCAACCTCATTTTAGGTGATAGTTGATGTAATACATTGAAGAGTCACAGGGGAAAGTCAGACTTTGCAGGGTGGCAAATATTTTACACAGTGCAGTCAGAGGTACATGCTGCGTTTGGATTGGATGAAAGGGAAAGATTCACTGGGGCTAGAGTTCATAGTACAGTCACCCATTTAGAATCAAGGAAATTTTTGTCTGAGTATGGACTGAGGGATACATTCATTACTGAAGTAAATGAGTATAGATGTGAATTAATTCCATTCCAGGTTTACACTGTGTTAGTGCAGATTTTGGCTTTCAATTAAAAAAAAAATCAGGATTTTGCCCCAGGGTTTTTACAAAGCTAAGGGCAAAATTCTCTTCTCCGTTACAATGATCCAATTCAAAAAGTTATTTAAAAACATAACTGGCTTTTAACATTAATTTTATATATAATATTAAAAGCTAATTATGGTTTAAATAGATATGTGTATATACACACACATTAAACTATGAAAACATCATTAAAAAGTGGAATCCTAAGGCACAAATCTAAACCTAGTAAAGACAAAAAAAATAAAATATGCATCCATTATGGGTTACTTGTTCATGTACATTTTTAGCAACAATTGTTTGCCTTTAATCCATCCTCTACTCTAGGCTGCTGTGAACAATAATATTTTCTTCAAAAACTATTGAGGGACAAAGTGTCAAACCTGCAAATTGAGTGCTAATTTGCTCCATCTCCATGTCCTAATTTTATTTTTTTTAAACGGTACTAAGTAAACTAGAACTCACGATTTCACAATAAACTGAATATAAAATGAGACTATTTCAAACTGTTTAGCATACTAATAAGACTATTGGTGTAACAGAATAAACATGAGACAGTTAAAGAGGATTATTTTCAATTCCTAATGTTGTGAGATAGGCCAGGATTCATTCCTGGACATTTAATGATTTTTTTTTCCCCCTTGTTATCTGATCTATTTGTGTTACAAAATTTTTGAGACAGATGAAAAATTATGCATGTTAGTTCCATGGCACGTCTCGGAGGAATAGGTTTCTCATTATTTTACTGAAATGATTCCTCGCCTATCAGCCAATTGTTGCTTGTATATATATATATGTGTGGTACCAACTTGTTTTACCTTTTAATTGTACTCAGGGGAGTTCATTAGTGTCACTAAGTTTAATAAGGGACCTCTGATTCATTCGAAGTGCATTTTTCCATGCCTGCAGTGCCTCCATTTTTCAATCAGGCAGGACTGATTCAAGTACAATTGACATCAGAGTCTTAAGGATATAGGGTGTGATTGTGCCAGCCCTGTGCAGCGGTGCAAAATTCAAGAGAGGTGCCAGGGAAGTGGGCCAGGCAAAGTCTTGGTGGCAAGAATTAGCACTGTTCCCAATATCACCCCTTTCCAGAGCAGTGAAAGATTGTTGGGGTCTTGCAGGTCCATTTCCAGGTTGGCGTAGATAACAGCAATGCAGAGTCAGGTGTTTTCTTAGCATAATCTGTTTAAACATTTCCATCATGTTCACAAATCCTGTTTCCTTGAACAGAGGTGGTAAACTACACACAGGCAACTCTTGCAGATACCTGAGGTGAAACCCCACTGCCTTGTTCCAAGAACAAGCAGACCTGCCTCTCTCTCATCGGAAATCTAAACATCCCTTTCCTTTCTCATCCCTTATACTTTACATCAGGGAAACCTCTTGTCCAAGACTCCCTTTGGCCCTCACAGTCTGGACAGGTGGCTTAGACATTAAGCGTCCTACTGCTCTGCTGTTCAGAAGCACAAAGAAAACTCAGACAAAGGCTATGTCTGCATTACCATTTATGTTGATATAACTTATATTGCTCAGGGGTGCGAATAAATCACCCCCTCCCTCCCAAGCAACATAAGTTACAGCAAGAGAAGCACCAGTGTGAACAATGCTATGTCGGTGGGAGAGTTCGCCCAGCGACATAAGTACTGCCGCTCTGTGCAGGCAGATTAATTAAGTCGATGGGAGAGCCCTCTCATGTCAATTTAGAGTGGCTACAGTGGAGAGCTTACAGAGGTGCAGCTGCATCAATATAGCTGCCCGGCTGTAAGCTCTCTAGTGTAGACACAGCCAAAGAAGAATTCATTAACTCACAAGATCTCCTTCATTCAAATCTTAATGCTTTAAACTCAAAGATCCCTAATGGGCAAGAGATTAGCACCATTCCACGTTAACACCCAGGTAGTCCTGCAGGCAATATTAGCCGCTTCAAAAACGGGAGGGGTGAAGAAGTTGTGCAATTGTGGAGCCATGTCTGCCTCCACTTCCCTACTGGCCAAGAAGGGTAGTCTGACCTGGAGGTGAACACAGGCTGCAGCCATAGGTAGTCCAATCCTGCAAGACACTTAGCCTCTTCTGAAAGTTGACAAGTGCTCTCAAATCATAGAAATATAGGGCTAGAAGGGACCCCAAGAGGTCAAATAGTCCACACACACACCCCATGCTGAGGATTAACGTTCTGACGTACCATAAATCCCTCTGATTTCAATGGGAATTGAAGATGATGTATTCCTTAAAGGTAGGGCTGAGGGTACACCTCCACTGCAATGCAGGATGTGATCTGAGCTCCTGTAAGCGTACCCACCCTAGCCTCAATCTAGCTAGCATGGTTAAAAATAGCCATGGAAAGATGGTGGCATGGGGCTTCAGCACAGATTAGCAATAAGGGTATGCACCCAAGATACTCCTGAGAACTTGTACAACCAATGCTGAAGCCCACACTGTCACACCGTCACTGCTGTTTTTAGAGAGCTAGTAAGAGCAAAGCTAGAGTGGGCACATCGACACAAGCTGCAAATCACACCTCTGACTTCAGAGTAGGCATATTCTCAGTGTTATGAGTGCTCTGTGGCTCCCTAAATATGTAAATATTTAATGAGGTGCCAGAAGATGGTATTAAAGAGTATGCATCATAGTTCTAAGGTTTTGTTAGGACCCATAAAACTTGTGATGTTGCAAATGGCTTCCTTTATTCTGCTCTTTACATCAGCTCCTAACACTTAGCACGTACAGGATGAGGTCCCGAAGGATATGTCTACACAGCAATTTAGAGAGAACGGGAGTGAGCATCTCAGCCCAGTAGACATACCCTTACACTAAATCACCCTTACACTAAATCAATTTGCAAAATGAGTGCAAAGTAAGTGTAAACCACTACTAATCAATTCTGTTGTATTTTACATTCACTCTGCACTGCTTTAAATTTCTAAACAATGTGCAGTGTAACTTAGGCCTGATCTACACTTGAAAGTTTTACTAGTATAATTATGTTGGCCAGGGTGTGTGGTTTTTTTTGTTTGTTTGCTTGTTTTTATTAATATCATTATATTGGTAAAACCCCTAATATGGATGCAGTTATATGGATATAAAGGTGATTTACACTGATATAGTTATTTCTCTTCCCATGGGGACTAAGGGGGGATATAAGAGAAGTCTATAAAATCGTGAATGGTGTGAAGAAAGTGAATAAGGGAGAGTTATTTATTCCTTCACATTCCACAAGAAGCAGGGGTCACCCAATGATTCTAATAGGCAGCAGGTTAAAACAAACAAAAGGAAGTACTTCTTCACATAACACACAGACAACCTGTGGGACTCATTGCCAGAGGATGTTGTGATGGCCAAAACTAAAATGTGGGTCATAAAAGAATTAGATAAATTCACAGAAGATAGGTTATTGGTGATTAGCCAAGATGGTCAGGGATGCAACCCCATGCTCTGGGGGTCTCTCTCCTCTGACTGCCAGAAGCTGGGAGTGGACAACAGTGGATAGATCATTCGATGATTGCCTGTTTTGTTCATTCCTTCTGAAGAACCTGGCATTGGCCACTGGGCTAGATGGACAATTGGTCTGACCCAGTATGGCTGTTCTTATGTTCTTATGGGAATAGCTATACTGGTATAAGCACTTGTGTACCAATATAACTGTGTCCACACTACAGGGTTGTATTATTTTAACTATGTCAGCATAAACAAGATGGTACAACAAGGTGTAGACAAGGCCCTGAGTATCAGGTTCAAAGTAATTTTGGCTTGGGAATGAATATTTATGATCCTAATCGTTTCACCAGTAACCTACAGGAAATGCCTTGTACCAAACCTGATAGTGTTAAAATACGTCAGTGTTGCTATTCGGAATGGTTTGGTCAAATTTACCTCATATTCCTGAAAAGAGGAACCACAGATGGCTGGTTATCTTCCTAGTGAACTAAAAAAACACAACAAAAACAAACAAACAAACAAAAAGAACAAACCCTATAACAACAAAAGACAAAACCAAAACAAAAAAACCCACCACCTTAAATATGATAATCTTGAGCCCAAGCCATGTTCTGCTTGGCCGGTCCTTTAAAAGGCTTTAAAATAACTTTTAATGCAACATTGTTTGGCATTTTTAGGAAGCCATTTTGTTTCCAGTTAACCCCCTTGTCCCATGAATCATGCAAATACTAATAATAAATAATATTAGGAAGCAACAATGGATGTGTCAATCATGTCTAGTACCTGGTGTGAATCAAAGTGTGTTATAGAAATCAGAGCTGCAAGAGATGTATGAAATCACTTATTCCCATCTCACTGCCAATGCAGATTGTCATCTATCACATATTTTCTATGTTTTGTCAGACCAGTTTTAAGCTGTCTCAAGTGATAGGATTTCCACCACTTCCCTTGAGAAACTCTTTCAGCACCAAGTAACTTTCACTGATAGAAAGTTCTGCCTGACATCTATCAACCTGTTCCCCCTTTCTCTTACTTATGCCTCCATCTACCACTTTACATAATTCTTCTCCATTCAAATATTTGTAAGCTATTTTCATGCCACCACCTGCCTTAAGTCATTGCTTAGCCAAGTGATACATATTCAGACAATACCTCCAGCTCTGTGTTTAAACAATCTCTTGGTTTTTCTGTGAAGACACGCTAAACTTTCTTGTAAAAAGGAATCCAGAGCTGAATTAAATATTTCAGGTACAGTCAATATCTGAGCCACACAGAGATTGACTGTACCTGAAATATTTAATTCAGCTCTGGATTCCTTTTTACAGAGATGGATTATTTATTACCTTCCTGTTCCTGTTCTGCATATGAAGCTGAAAATTAAAATAGCTATTTTGCTGCCATACACTGAAAACTTGAGTTTGACACAGTGTGTGCTACTACCCTTAACGCTCTTTCCTCATTACTCTCCCCTCCCACCCACGAATGTGCTTCATATTGTTTCTCCCCAGAATTACCAGAATGCATTTTTCCATTTTATAGTTATTTTCTTGCTCATTTCTTATCTCATTAGGTACCTTTGTGTTGTTTCCCTGTCCTCTTTAGTTTTTGCAGCTCTGGACAATGTAACATCCTCTGGATTTAATGTGCTGTTTACTCTCTCTTCCATGTCATTAATAAAGATGTAAAATAAGACCAAAGCCAACACTAGTCCTTATAGTACCCCACTAGACACTTATATTAAGCTTGTTACAAATCGTTCTACTTTATCATAACAATCATATTCCACTAGCCTATTTTCTCCATTCAGTGCAACTTTCCTATTACAGTCCAGCTCAGGACCTGTTCTGTCCAGTTCCCTAATTTACCTCTGTTGTTAATTTATTTAAAATGCATAACATTTTTGATCATCTTAGTTTCAAAAGTTACCATTCTGCATGTCAATAACTGAGTGACCACTTTCAAACTTGTAGACCAAAGGGAGAGCCCCTAAATCCTCAAGTTGGCTCTCAAATTGGCGCTTAAACACCCCATACCCACTTTACAACCCATCAGTGCCAATTTCAGCACTCAGAAGTAGAACTGGGCATCCTAAGGCTCCAGAAGTTTGAAATTTGGGTTCTGGAGTAATACACTGGGAGATACCATAAGGACAGTGTGTGATTAAAGAAAAACTGGCATCTGAAATGAATGATGCACCTTGTAACGAAGTAGAGTTGAGAGAGGTGAAAGGCAAATGCAAAATAAAAATAATTGACAGGCTGAGAGGCCTGACAAAACTAAACCTACTCTTTTCTCCCAGACTCTTAGGACTTTTGCCAAAGCCAGCTCCAACTGGCAGTTTAAGAGCACTTTGTCTCAAACAGCCTGAGGATGAGCGTGGGTCTGTGAAGGATTAGGGGTAGAACTGACAGCTGGGAATACAGAGAGCAATCATTATTATTTTTAATAATCATGATGTTCAAAACACAGGTGTTGTGTGTAATGAAAAAGCAGTTGTGTGCAAGTGGGAAGAATGAGGGAGGGTTAATTTTATATCTCTAAGACAAGAATAGGTTGCTCTAGCAGATGCCTGTTGAGTGACCTTTAGAGAAGATTTCATAAGTACAGGACCCCATTATTGCAGATAAGTGTGCTCAGTAATCATAGTATTACCCAACAAGGTCATGTGTGTTTTTTATTATCTTAGAAACACGGGTGTTTAAAACTCTCCCTGCTGTTCCAAAACCACAGACATTATTGAAAAGCTAGTGTTATATAATGAACAATTTCTGAATTTATAATAGAACTCATTTTCTGGGAGAACTTGCATTCCTTTTATCTCTCTGATGGTATTTAGAAAGAAAAGTAAGTTTTTAATGTGACTCTGCCAAAAGATTCATGTGCCTTCTGTTTCGGGCTTACAGTATGCAAGAGAATGCGTCTGAAGGAATTCCTTTCAACAATCCTTGTCAGCCTTGAGCTTGAGGTCACCCCCCTAAAACAAAATGAAGCTGATCTGTCTTTAATGTCTTAACAATAGATATGACAAAATACAGCTACCTATGGAAGAGGCTGAGGTATGTGTAAATGAGTGTAGCAAAGGAGAAGTAGTTCTGTATTTGCTATTACTCTTTTTCCTTCTATCCTCTCTCTCCAAAATAATACACAGTGGGCTGTAATTCTCCAGTTATGGCCAAAGAGATGAGAGACCAAGGGGCACTAGGAGCTGAAGTCACAGAAAAGGTTATGGACAAGCAATTCCCAAGCTGACTCTCCAGGATCATCTTTGTTGTAATTTTAACCCTGTTTTAAATACACAAAGTATCACTTTAAATTTGTAAGTGGTTTCCTGGTCCTGGTTGAGGGGTCCCGGGTGAGGGGGCTCTGTAGGGAAATGTGCTATCTGGGTCTTGTGCAGTGAATCTGCAAAGAGTCAGCCTAGAGCAAGATGGGTTGAGTTGTGCCTCCTTGCCTAAGGGAGCAGTCTGCTTTGTCTTTCTCTAAGAAATAAAGAAGTTATGTTGTAATCTTCCACAATATAAAAACATAAAACACTAACTTCTCTCTGTGTATGCTGTGAACATAGCAATCCTCAGTAATTATATTTGCAATACTGTGATTATGCAATACTTTTAGAAAGGAATGGGGAACCTTTCTTCCCACTTGAAACTTTACCCATTTATAAAGTGAGATTCATCCACACCAGTCTGTGGCTCTGAATTGCTCACGCACACCTAGGTTTGTATTGGACATTCCAAAATATCTAGAGAATAAAATCTTTTTGTGATATATACAACCATGGTCCCTTATTAAGGAGTGCTTCTTGCTAAAAGCACCTTCCAGTGCGGTTATCTTCACTGCCTTCCAAGGTTATGTCCAGATGCAGTTTAAAATTCTCCTTAATACTTTCCTTTTCCATGGTGTCTACAAAAAACTTGACAACAGGCCCCCAATGTGCTGATACCATTGTCTGTTATGCTGACCACTACTGTCCCATTGTTTTCTTGTACTGCCCCATTTATCTGTATCCATCTGTTGTCTCTTGCTTTAAATTTATAAGTTGTTAGGGGCAGAGACTGTCTTTTTTTTTTTTCCTGTTTGCACAGCACCAAGTAGAATGAGGTTCTGGTCCATAATTGGGGCTCTTATGTGCTATGGTAAGACAAATAATACATAGATTTGGATCATGGTTTCCTTAGAAATGGTCTTCCTTCTTGTGTGATACCAAGGCAGTTGTAATGAGCTGAGATAGAGATTTAACAATGTAATGTTCTCACTACAGAATTAACTCAGGTGATTGGCATTTGTGTGTGCGCACCCATGTTGGCCTAGCCTGGGTGTGAGCAGACATACTGCAAAACTACACCCAAGTTACTGGGTCCTGACTGGTGCTTCCACTAGGACGCCTGCGGGCATAGCCCATGTTTCTTTGTACTGCAGTAAGCTGAGACACTTGGATTCTTTCCCGGTGAACTGTAGGAGATCTGTCTGTCCTCCTGGGCACATGGGTGATTGTGGAAGGCATTGGATGATTATCAACACTTGAGGGATTTATCCTGCATCCTCATGACAAAATGGGCAATTACCAACTTGAGTGTAAGCAGCACTTTAGGTTAGCCTACACCACAGGATAGCTAGCTTGGGTGTCAAGCACTGCCATGCTCAGGGCATAGGAATAGGAACAACAGCTGAGTACGAGCCTGAGTTAACTCTGCAGTAAAGACATACCCTGAACATGGGAGAGGAAGAACATTTTCAGTGTATTTGTGTGTAGAATTTGTTTCTCCATTGGTTCACCACAGCCAAGGCTTTTTAACCTTCAGATCACACTACCAGGGAAAAAAACAGAGAAGAGCCCGTTTCAGTTCCTTGCTCTGCTACCAATTTCTGGTGTGGCTTTGTGCACGTTGACCTCTGTAAGCTTCAGTGCCCCCATCTGTACAATAAGCATAATATTACTTCTGTACCTTCCAGGGGTATTATGAGGACAAATACATTAAAGATTGGGAGGCATCCAGACACTACAGTAATGGGGGCTATGTAAGTGTTTAAGATAGAGATGGGTTTCAGAGTAGCAGCCGTGTTAGTCTGTATTCGCAAAAAGAAAAGGAGGACTTGTGGCACCTTAGAGACTAACCAATTTATTAGAGCATAAGCTTTCGTGAGCTACAGCTCACTTCCTCAGATGCATATCGTGGAAACTGCAGCAGGCTTTATATATACACAGAGAATATGAAACAATACCTATTCCCACCCCACTGTCCTGCTGGTAATAGCTTATCTAAAGTGATTTCCAGCACAAATCCAGGTTTTCTCACCCTCCACCCCCCCACACAAATTCACTCTCCTGCTGGTGATAGCCCATCCAAAGTGACAACTCTTTACACAATGTGCATGACAATCAAGCTGGGCTATTTCCTGCATAAATCCAGGTTCTCACATCCCCCCACCCCCATACACACAGAAACTCACTCTCCTGCTGGTAATAGCTCATCCAAACTGACCACTCTTCAAGTTAAAATCCAAGTTAAACCAGAACATCTGGGGGGGGGGGGTAGGAAAAAACAAGAGGAAACAGGCTACCTTGCATAATGACTTAGCCACTCCCAGTCTCTATTTAAGCCTAAATTAATAGTATCCAATTTGCAAATGAATTCCAATTCAGCAGTTTCTCGCTGGAGTCTGGATTTGAAGTTTTTTTGTTTTAAGATAGCGACCTTCATGTCTGTGATCGCGTGACCAGAGAGATTGAAGTGTTCTCCGACTGGTTTATGAATGTTACAATTCTTGACATCTGATTTGTGTCCATTTATTCTTTTACGTAGAGACTGTCCAGTTTGACCAATGTACATGGCAGAGGGGCATTGCTGGCACATGATGGCATATATCACATTGGTGGATGTGCAGGTGAACGAGCCTCTGATAGTGTGGCTGATGTTATTAGGCCCTGTGATGGTGTCCCCTGAATAGATATGTGGGCACAGTTGGCAACGGGCTTTGTTGCAAGGATAAGTTCCTGGGTTAGTGGTTCTGTTGTGTGGTATGTGGTTGTTGGTGAGTATTTGCTTCAGGTTGAGGGGCTGTCTGTAGGCAAGGACTGGCCTGTCTCCCAAGATTTGTGAGAGTGTTGGGTCATCCTTTAGGATAGGTTGTAGATCCTTAATAATGCGTTGGAGGGGTTTTAGTTGGGGGCTGAAGGTGACGGCTAGTGGCGTTCTGTTATTTTCTTTGTTAGGCCTGTCCTGTAGTAGGTAACTTCTGGGAACTCTTCTGGCTCTATCAATCTGTTTCTTTACTTCTGCAGGTGGGTATTGTAGTTGTAAGAAAGCTTGACAGAGATCTTGTAGGTGTTTGTCTCTGTCTGAGGGGTTGGAGCAAATGCGGTTGTATCGCAGAGCTTGGCTGTAGACGATGGATCGTGTGGTGTGGTCAGGGTGAAAGCTGGAGGCATGCAGGTAGGAATAGCGGTCAGTAGGTTTCCGGTATAGGGTGGTGTTTATGTGACCATTGTTTATTAGCACTGTAGTGTCCAGGAAGTGGATCTCTTGTGTGGACTGGACCAGGCTGAGGTTGGTGGTGGGATGGAAATTGTTGAAATCATGGTGGAATTCCTCAAGGGCTTCTTTTCCATGGGTCCAGATGATGAAGATGTCATCAATATAGCGCAAGTAGAGTAGGGGCTTTAGGGGACGAGAGCTGAGGAAGCGTTGTTCTAAATCAGCCATAAAAATGTTGGCATACTGTGGGGCCATGCGGGTACCCATAGCAGTGCCGCTGATCTGAAGGTATACATTGTCCCCAAATGTGAAGTAGTTATGGGTAAGGACAAAGTCACAAAGTTCAGCCACCAGGTTAGCTGTGACATTATCGGGGATAGTGTTCTTGACGGCTTGTAGTCCATCTTTGTGTGGAATGTTGCTGTAGAGGGCTTCTACATCCATAGTGGCCAGGATGGTGTTATCAGGAAGATCACCGATGGATTGTAGTTTCCTCAGGAAGGCAGTGGTGTCTCGAAGGTAGCTGGGAGTGCTGGTAGCGTAGGGCCTGAGGAGGGAGTCTACATAGCCAGACAATCCTGCTGTCAGGGTGCCAATGCCTGAGATGATGTCTCTAAGGTGCCACAAGTCCTCCTTTTCTTTTTAAGATAGAGATGGTTTCATTCCTCTAGGAACAGAAAAAATCATCCTAATATACACAGAGAGAGAATCATATAATAAAGGGATTGGAAGGGACCTCAAGTCCAACCCCCTATTAAAGCAGGACCAATCCCCAATTTTTGCCCCAGATCCCTAAATGCCCCCCTCAAGGATTGAACTCACAAGCCCGGGTTTAGCAGGCCAATGCTCAAACCACTGAGCTATCTCTCCCCCCACTGAGCTATGAGACAGATGAGAAAGAGTGTATATACACACACACACACACACACTCTCTCTCACTCTCTCTCTCTCTCTCTCTCTCTCTCTCTCTCTCAAATTGCAGAGGAGCACCCAAAATTTGCTTTCACAAAAGCATTTAAAGTTCACTCACCACAACTTTTAGATGGATAGTACTGTGCTTGATCTTCATAAGCATAGAGCATGTCACATTGGAATATAAAATCAATTTCATGCCATGCTTGAACTTAAATACACCCTGAGTATGTAATTTATTCATGGTTAGTTTAATAAAACTAAATATAATTAGGATGTTTCTGTAACTAAGGAGTTTTTGCTACTATGAATTGTGGCATTTCTCTGTTTTCTATGAGCATTATTAATTTTAGTGGTAGACATATTAGTCATATATTGAGTTATTGCACAATAAATCTGACAAAGTGAGCTGTCGACATGGAAGAAAAAGATGCCATTAGCCACAAACATAATATTTAATAGGAGATGGCATAATGATAAAAATGTATTCAAACGTTGCATAATTAAGTAATGCCATTGCTAGACTTATCAGCAGATGGCTGGTCTAAATGAGAGACAGACTATATGTGGGGTAAGGGAGATCATTAGGTATAGAAACTTAAACAGACTAGCACTGAAGTGTTTCCCATTATCACACATTAAATGTTAATTGCAAAATAATATTTGGCTGGAATTTCAATTTCTGATTTTTTTATTTTAATTCATATTTTAATAATACTTTGTGCCTTTTGTTGCCTTTCCATTGGCACCTTGTATCCAAGAATTTCTAAGTGCATTGCACAGATGGAAAAATATTTTAATGAACCAGCTAAAGTCTGTATATGTACCATTGCCTTCTAATGGATGGAATGGCAACTGCTTCGTTGTGTGACCTTGACCCTGTATTGCCAATATCCTTTAGCTTGAGTAGAAAGAGTCTATGCTTCTGCAGCAGAAGGACAATATCTGTCACTGAAGTTTTGAGTGGCAAGGGTGAGTACCATAATGACATATTTGAAGGCAAGGGAATTGACCACAGAATTTTTACTGAATTATTATTACTTCTGTTTTATAGATAGAGAAACTGAGTCACAGAAATGTAAAATGGCAACCAAAGTAATATAATGAGTCAGTAGCAAAGTCATATTTTGGTATAAGATAAGAGTACCTATCCCAGCCTCTATCTGCCACTAACAAATTTTAAAATTCAATGGTTATCAATTGAAAAAGCAGTAATTTCAGCTCTAACACAAACCTTCGCCCCTCCACCCCGAAAAAAGTTTGAGAGAATACAAGGGTTTCAAAACATACCCTGAAGGTCAACGGATTTAGACTGTTCTTGAATAAAGTGGGTAGGAAGTGAGTTCCAAAGGGATCTTCAGAGAATATCGCCCAGAAGTTCCCTCTTCAGTAATACCAACCAAACTCCATTTATCTCAATTGCAATAGTATTGTACAGGGAGAGAAGCCACCTCTCTGGTAAGTGGTTCCTAATCGGTTTAGGGATTAGGAAGTAAAAAATGACACCTTAAACTTCACCCAGAAACCAGTGCATTTGAAGTGTCTACTCTCTTATACAAATTATTCCTTTACAGGGGAAACATCAGGATCATATGACTTTCCCTTCTTTAATCTTCTTCTCCTCCAGAACCCCTAAACTGAATGGCCAGGCTCCAAGAAGAGTCAGGCCTGACTGATTATTGTCGAACATGTGTCCAAAAAGAATCATTTGGTTTCAACCTGACTTTCAGTATAATCAAATGTCCTAACCTGGGCCCTGACTCTTGAACTTTGCAGAGTGTCTGGGTAACAAACTGATGATGATTATGGTATCTTTATTTTAATCACATACACTCTGGAGCTGCTATGTCTCAGGGTGGGCAAATAGGACTTGGGGTAGATTTCAGACAATAATGAAGGGAGATCTTAAATTTCTCAGTCAACAGAATACATTCTTGCCAAGCATAGCTTTTAAAGAGGAGAGGGAATATGTTTCTGAAAGCTTGTGTCAGAATGTATGCAAAATTAGATGTATGGGAGAGATGCAGAATCTCACAATCAGAGTTTCCAAACTACTGCAGAGTTTAATAACCTGTGTGAGGCATACTGACACTTATTAGCTTGATTTGCTATCTTTGAAGTGGATACATCAATGGGGGAGCCCACTAGAATTACCCTGTATGACAGACATGCTTTTCACTCAAAGTGCTGCTTAAAATATCTCTACAAATGTTTTGGCTTTCTCTATTTAATAGTGGCAAGGGCGTATGCGCTCTTTTTTCACTTAGCACTAGACAATGGATTTTCATAAAAATAGATGCATTTTCTCACCATTCCAGCCAATATTGATCTTTTTAATACTCATGTCATGTCATTTTTGGAGGTTTCAAAGTGACAAAAACAGATAAAGCAAAGAGCTTAAAACAAAGTATGAACTGTCTGGAAAGTCGATGAAAATCCTCCTTTGCCAACTGTTCTTGACAAACTTTTTCTGCTGTGCTCCTAGTCATCTACAGGGTTTTTTACACAGCTCCCAGAACAAGTCCTTCAATAGGTTTAATCCTTCTGAATACGGTTTTATTATAAGTAACAGCTGAACAGTCTGATTGGCAGCTGTGTTGGTCCCAGGATATGAGACAGAAAGTAGGTGAAGGAATATATTTTATTGGACCAACATCTGTTGGTGGAAGGGACAGCTTTTGAGCTTCACAGAGTTCTTCTTCAGTTTTTGTTGTTACTAAGAGAGGCCAAACAAAATAAAAAGTATACCAATATTTTTTAACAGACAGACAATTATATAATAATTCTCACCCTGGTAAACAGTTGCACCCTATTAACTCAATGAAGTAAAGTAGAAGCAAACATCACTTCTAGGGGGAACATTGCTTTATTAATAAAATTTGGGCATATACAGTAGATTCTTAGTCCATATTATGCTAGCACAGATAGCATAGAAAAAATACAGTACAGTTTAACAACACTGGGTTATAAAGTCTGCAGTTTATCTTTTGGAGTATGGCAAGGCCAGCAGCATTGCAAATGCACCACAACATGCCATATTCCCAACCTGGAGAGATGAGGGACCTAATCCAGAGCCCAGTTTGAAGTCAATGGAAAGATTTCCAGTGACTACAGTGGTCTTTGAATCAGGTCCCAGAGCTCTAGGAGAGAGAAGGTGAGTTTAAAACAAATCAACAAAAATCTTACCAGCTCTATATTTCATTGATCTTTCCCCCTTTTTAATTTTTTTTTAAAAATTCAGAAAATTTCAGCTAGTTCTAGCTAAGCAATCTGGACTGCTATCAAACTGCTATCACTTTCCTTAGACACTTCTGTCAAGGTTCCTCCCCCACTCTGAACTCTAGGGTACAGATGTGGGGACCTGCATGAAAAAACCTCCTAAGCTTATCTTTACCAGCTTAGGTCAAAACTTCCCCAAGGTACAAAATATTCCCCCCGTTGTCCTTGGACTGGCCGCTACCACCACCAAACTAATACTGGTTACTGGGGAAGAGCTGTTTGGACGCGTCTTTCCCCCCAAAATACTTCCCAAAACCCTGCACCCCACTTCCTGGACAAGGTTTGGTAAAAAGCCTCACCAATTTGCCTAGGTGATGACAGACCCAGACCCTTGGATCTTAAGAACAATGAACAATCCTCCCAACACTTGCACCCCCCTTTCCTGGGAAATGTTGGATAAAAAGCCTCACCAATTTGCATAGGTGACCACAGACCCAAACCCTTGGATCTGAGAACAACGAACAAGCATTCAGTTTTTTACAAGAAGACTTTTAATAAAAAATAGAAGTAAATAGAAATAAAGAAATCCCCCCTGTAAAATCAGGATGGTAGATATCTTACAGGGTAATTAGATTCAAAAACATAGAGAACCCCTCTAGGCAAAATCTTAAGTTACAAAAAAGATACACAGACAGAAATAGTTATTCTATTCAGCACAATTCTTTTCTCAGCCATTTAAAGAAATCATAATCTAACACATACCTAGCTAGATTACTTACTAAAAGTTCTAAGACTCCATTCCTGTTCTGTCCCTGGCAAGAGCAGCATACAGACAGACCCAGACCCTTTGTTTCTCTCCCTCCTCCCAGCTTTTGAAAGTATCTTGTCTCCTCATTGGTCATTTTGGTCAGGTGCCAGCGAGGTTACCTTTAGCTCCTTAACCCTTTACAGGTGAGAGGAGCTTTCTCCTGGCCAGGAGGGATTTCAAAGGGGTTTACCCTTCCCTTTATATTTATGACAACTTCACATTAGTTATCCCATCTTGCTGTGGTAAGTCAGCTCTTTACCACCTAGAGCATCTCCACTTACAGACTGAGGACAAGTGCTTAATGTGACAGGATGGCATGGGTGAAAAGCACAATTTACAATCTAACCACTCCCACCACCAACCCACAACAGGACAATCTGGGGACTTAGCAGAAATAATACAAATAAAGACTAATACTACCAATAAAAATTAAGTCCCAATCCACACATTTCACCTCAAAATTAGGATTCATATGAACCTCAATATTCAGTGCAAAACATGGAGAAAAATGGGCAAGTGTCATTGTTTTCATTGTGAAATAGATGACTGAGAGGTTCAAGCTAGAACTGACAAGTTAACACAATCATAAAAAGCAAAAGATAGCATTTTTCAGGAGAACTTTTCACTGAATTCCCTCAGGGTTCTGCTAGCTGCAAAAGGAGTTATCAAAATACTCATACAGACCTCTTCTAGTTCTTACTGGCAGGCCCCTAACTATGCAAAACTATGCAACCAATTTCAGGTTCTGATAGATTTGTACATCTGGGACATAGCATCCCAGTTTCCCAGTCAATCTTTGACATCTTTCTGACTATCAAAGAGTTTGTCTTTCAGAAAATTACTTTTATGATATAAACCTTAGAGTTCTGGATAAAATGATCCATCTATTCTTTCTCTACAGGTGATGAGCCTTACCTGCTTTTATCACCCAAGTGAAGCTCTTTAAATCCGTCATAATAGTTTAGCATTATACTGATTGTATCCTTACCACAATGAAATATCCCACTGGAAAGTCTTCCATTTGAAGTGTGTCTGACATTTTGGAATTCTACAGAATCATCTTAGAGGCTGTACAATATATTTTTTCCAGAACTAATATAGCTGGAGTTTCTACTTCCCTTCAGAATATCTTTAACTATGGTTCAAGGAACTCCTGAATGCCATGTTAGAATTCTATACAGCATTTTGAAGTATATAGCTAATAAAAATATTGGTAAGAAACAGATAAGTGGGCAGGTGTGACCACAAACCATTTTAAAAGAAAGCAGTCTTCGAGTTCTCTTCCAATAATAAGTACCAGCTGACTCCAGATACAGACCATCAGTTGTTGTTGCAGCTTCTAGTAGCTGGTTGTACTGAGAATCGTAACACAGATGGAGCTGCAGAAAAGGTCATGGATACCCAGAAAATGAACTTGTTTTCAAAATGTATGGCCGATCCTATCTGGCCTATAGCAGCAGGCTCTCCTTCATATTGTGGCAATAGACGTGGGCACTAAAACCAGTACTTCCAAAACGACCTTTTGAAAACAACTACTGGGAGTGCCATGCTTATCTAGAAAGATAGTCAATCTGCTTCTCATGGGGGAAGCTATGAAAGGGCAGGCAGGGTGCGGAAGGTTCCAGGCTAAATTTGGCCCAAGTAAGGTAGAATTCATGCTTTTCCATGAGGCTGCCTTCTTCAGCAATCAAATGATCACCCAAACTCCAGAAGAAAATTATAGTTTCTATTATGGAGAGGAGGGTGTGAAGAGGCAGGAGAATTACTGGATGAGGTTCTATGATGTGAAAAGCTATAGGAAAAGGAGGTAATTAAGAAGTGGAGGGATGTTGGTGTTTAGACCAAACTAGAAATTACTGAAAGAAGCAAATGGAAGAGATTTCTGGCGAGAGTGCAGGAGTGAAGGTCTGAGCTGGTTCAACTGGCAACAGCAGCAATCCTGGTGGAAATTGTTCATGGCAATGATAAGGTAAGAAAATGTTTAACCAGACCACAGGTAAGTACATGAAAAGGAGTTAATTTGCCAAAGCCTTTTTTTTTTTTGCTAAATATATATAAACTAGATTTAGCCAAAATTAGCTGTACAGTGCATAAGTGCTTGCTGTACAGCATTCTCCCTCAAAAGAAACATGGCCTTGTCAATGGTACATATCACTGAAGATGGTTTATACCATAAGTTGAACTTTCCAGCATGCTGCCATCCCTTTTCTTTTCTTCTTTTCTCCTACTAAAAAAAACAATATATATCTTACTCAGCATTTTTCTCCCTGACCCAAGGAAACAGTCCATATAACTTAGAGATAGAGAATCAGGAACAATAAGTGGAAATCAAGGAAATGTCACTATAGAGTATTTGCAACCTTCTGAATGTTTTTACCTCAACACCCAATCAACTTTTCAGGCCCCTTCCCTCTGGACTGTAGCAATCAGCCAGCAACTCCAGGAATGAGCACTATCTATCCCTCAAGATGAGGAAAACAACAGAATGAAATAATCTTTATCTATCTGCTTCATTTCTCAGTTAAGACCTGATTGCCCCTCCCATAAGCCTGTTTCAAGGAGGAGGCCACTAGCAACACCTGCCCCTCTGGGGTATCTGGAACCAGAATTCTCAGTCAAACGACCCTGTCAGAGGGAGACAGTAAAATCCCAATCTGGGGAAGCTTTCAAGATCAGAAGAGACCTGGAGCTTCTGCATGAGATCAGAGAATTGCAAAGGAAGCCCATAATGAAGACTCACAGAACAGTGCTGTTCCTCTGAGACTCACAACAGAGTCAATATGAGTGTGAGGAGTCATCTGACTTGGTCACCAGGTTCCCAAGACAGAGGTTGCATAGGACATTATGGCTGCAAGTGCAAAAGCAATCAGATGAGATGTTGGGCCAGAATCCAGACCCACATACTTGTGAAATAGAGTGTTTTGGTTCTATGGAACAGTGGACCATGTTCAAAAAGTACAATGTACAGGAAAAAAAATATTTGTCATGGAGGACTTCAATCTGTGAGACGTATGCTGAACGTCTCATTATGCCACTAGACAAATATACTTAGGAACTCTAAGAATAAGTGACTTTCTAACTCACAATATTGAACCCAACATTGGGTACTACCATACTGGACCTTATTCTAATGGGAAAAAAGATGAAATGATCATCTATGAACTAACATTGAGTGAAAAGAAAAGGAGTACTTGTGGCACCTTAGAGACTAACCAATTTATTTGAGCATAAGCTTTCGTGAGCTACAGCTCACTTCATCGGATGCATACTGTGGAAAATACTGAAGACGTTTTTATACACACAAACCATGAAAAAATGGGTGATTATCACTACAAAAGGTTTTCTCTCCCCCCACCCCACTCCCCTGCTGGTAATAGCTTATGTAAAGTGATCACTCTCCTTACAGTGTGTATGATAATCAAGGTGGGCTGTGGATTTGTGCTGGAAATAGCCCACCTTGATTATCATACACACTGTAAGGAGAGTGATCACTTTACATAAACTATTACCAGCAGGAGAGTGGGGTGTCACAGTGTATATCCCAACTTTTTTGATTCTATCCCTGCCAGAAGGGATGGGACTTGAGGACTAGAAGGAACCCACTGGGTCATATGTAGCAGAGAGGTCAGGAAGAAAATGAAGACAGAAAATAATGAGAAAAAATTATTAACTGTTAATATTCTAATATTTCAAAATAATACATTAAAAGGCATTTATAATCACTCTTTTACTTTATGTTCTATTAGTAGAAGACTGAAACAAACATCCTTAACCATGATTTTACTTATTATTATTTTTAAAATGAAGCTTAAAATTAAATGGTTGGGCTCTAATAGTAAGCCTAGAGTGTGCACTATTGATGCACTTCTTGTGCAGATGAAGTCAATCTGCCTTTGGTCTTATACCTCACAATGCATTCAAGAAGTACTCCAATAGCTCTTCAATGCATGCATTCATAGCAGTAAATTATAGCTTTACTTTTAAAAGATGGCTTTCATTAGATATACACAGCTGTAGCTCTTGGGAATTTAGAATCCTGAAATGTGGTTAGACTTTTGCAGATAGCCCCTCACTCTGATGGGATGAGCCAAATCCCAGCTCAGAACATCCCCAAACTTTTGAATGTTGCAAATCCACCTCAAAATCCTGCAGCACAAGACTAATCTTTAAATCCCCCCCCCACCCTCGAAAAAAAATCTATTTATGTTTTAGCACAATATAGTAATATTCAGATGGAGGATAAGCAGAAACTCCTTTGATGTATCAACTCAAATTAAACTTGTCAGTACTGTAATGGAAGAAAAATTAAACCACCAAAGACATATTTAGTATATTAGAGTGGTGCTGTATTGAAATATTCCAGGCCATTTGTTTATACTGACTGAGTGACTAAGATAAGGACAATCTAACCTCTCTTTATTTAAAATAAAATATTTACAAAAATGAATTTCTCTGTCCTCTGCCAAGGTCTATAATTATAATCATGTTAATTTATGTGTGGGGGTGGGAATTTGAGGGGAAAGAGGAAGGCAATATCTTAGTCTGACACTAAATCCTCCAGGCTAAAGGAGGTTGATTATTTAAAATTAGACATGGAAAACTGGTTAGCATCACAGCTTCCTTTTGGCTACAATGCTCCAGTATGTGTTATATCGATAGCAAGCTTTTAATGAGATGAAAACTTAATGAATGAAATATTAATAGCAAGTAATGATGTAAATCAAGTAAAATTTAAGAGATCAAGTCTTAGGTATTACAGCATTAAAAAGTTTGTTTTCTCCTGCTGTAGTCTTGTGAAAATGGGTCTCTAGATCTGCAGCAGGCCTTTGATTCATGGACAGGTTCAGATAAACAAGCCTCTTAAAGCTCAAAATCTCTAGCTTGAGAGATTAGTGGCATCCATGGAGTAGGCTGATTTTCATCATAAGAACTATCACCTCATTCTGAACATGATCTTTTTATTATTGCTGTGGGGGTGGGAGGGTGTGGAAAGAATGGGACCAGACTTGTGAGAACGTCTATGCATGAAACAGTTAGAGAAGAGGGAAAGGAATCAAGGATTGAGCATCAACTCTCAAACTGGGGGACTATGGAGAGAAATGAAGCAGCCCCAGAAATGAATAATGCTTTGGAGTAAATGGTGTCACTGCATCTTTAAAGGTCTGTAGCCAGGAGCCTTGCAGACAGGATGGAGCAAGGCTCTCCTTCCCCTCTTTCTCCCTGCCCCAACTAACTAGGAATGAGCTGGGACAAGAGGACCAGCATAAATGCTGCCTGCTCCCCACACAGCAGAGCAGATGCCTGTAGATGCTGAAGGGGGAATGAAGTAAGTAGGTCTTAAGTTAGCAGGGAGAGGCTACCAGCAGGAGAAAACTGTCTGCTAGATCCTCCTAGCCTGAGGATTAGTGGAGGAAAAAGGGGCCAGCTCAGGAAGAAACTAGCTAAGGCCCTACAGCTGGCTAAATATGACCCAGTTCCAAAGAGTAGGGTTGGGGCTCCTGCTATGAGGAGAGATATATGGAATGTTCAAAGCACAATCCCAGCTCCAGAAAGGGTGGTGGGGTGTCTCCTGAACCCATACAAAGAGATGACCAGGACTCTTAGGGACCCAGAGCAGTGTCATCTAGGGCAACTAACAAACTTTGTAAAAAAGTTAATAAATCAGACTTTCCCCGCTAAAGGGGAGGGCACGTCTTGGAGTAATAGACTGAAAAAGCCTGAAGGAGTGGAGTATATGGTAAGGGACATGCAGGAGAGGTTCATCCCTTGGTAGGGAGAAATCCCAAGATAACTCTTCATGAATCATGTACAGAACTGCTTTGTGTGTGGATCATTTCAAAAGATCTTTAGTGTGAAATTCTGCCTCATTTCTTTATATTGATGTTTTGAAATGGGAAAAATAAAAGTGATGCTCCGCTCACTCTCCCTGCCAGAGCCAGGATGCCCTGAAGATAGCTATTTTTCTGCTCCCTCTCTTCACCTAAATGTAGGAACATTAAATACCTTAAACATAACACAGAATTCTCTCTCTCATTTTCCATTTTGTTATTCCTCTGATCTCTATCATGATATATTGAATCAGTCTTCCTTAATCTGAGCATGCTTATTAAAGAAAGCAGTTAGTACTTACAGACAAAAGACTGTGGTCCAGCTCGTTCTGGTTGGGTCTCCCTTGTTCATACTCTATCTGAAACTCTGTACAGCACACACATCTAGTGGCTGAACAGTGCAAGTAATTATTAAACTTTCTTTCCTTACCAACATTCTATCTTTCGTAACATTTTCTTTTCTCATGTATATTTTAAATATGTTTTTTTTCTCTTTAAGATGTTTCCCTTTTCCTTAAGTCCCATATCTCTTTAACTCTTCTTTCCCTGCCGCCCCTTGGCTCTTTCATGACACTTCTCTCTGCCCTCGCTCTACCCACACTGTCCTTCCACTCTTCCCTGCCCTCTCCTCCCCCCCTCTATTCTACTGGAACTGATTGAGAGTACTGCGGTGCCTTGAAGATGAAAGCATAAACTCTCCACCACCACCCCCCGACACATACCTGAGCTAGTGACTGATTTCTTCATCATACTGTATTTTCTTTATAACCATACTACAGGGGACAGAAAAGAAGGCATAATCATTTAAAACAAATTGTTGACACTCATTCATGGGATAATCTAATCTTTCTAGGATTTTGTTTCTTTCCAAAGTTTGTTCTTGCTTATGAAAAAAATGTATTTACATAAAATTTATTCCAGCAGCAATGCCATAGTAAGTGTAATAAATGAAATGATCCAATCTACAGTGAAATTGGCACAGTATCCAGTTCCTCAAGTTAACAGGATTTTTTTCCCCTCTTCATACATGTACTGAAATAAAAATATGTGACTTTTAAAAACCGTGACAGATGCTTTAGAAGGAAAAAAAAAACCTATGACATGTGCATGATGTTTGTTTTGCTGGCTTAATTGCTATCTATATTATAAAATCTGCCACAAACATGCAGACTGGTCAGAAATAAATTTCAGTGCAGCAGGTCTCTTTTTGGAAAATGCTGTTCCATCAAAATTGGAACACTTTGTTGGAATGTGTCAATTTTGATGAGATTGACAGAAAAAAATTCAAAACAAAATGGGGTTATTTTGTTTTGACATTCTCTTTGTTTTCTTCAGGCTTAATTTAAAAAGACAGTTGTATTATTTTATGATATTTTAATGTTTTGGTGCCTTCAGAGTGAAACATTTTAATAAGGTAATTTCAATGTTTCTGAAACAGTATTTTGAGATTTTCATTCCTCAGTTAACTCTGACTTTTCATCCCAAATAAGGACAAAAGAAAACTTGGAAGTGTCACAAAGTCCCATTTGCTGACCATCTCTGCAAATTGTACATTTTTGGTCAAATTGTGCTTTCAGTTTCACCAGTGAAATCAAAGGTAACTCCAGTGAAATCAATAGTTGCTTTGACTTTACACTAGTCACGGGAACTAGTCAAAAATGCCATATTTTTGAAAACAGCATTAGGAAAGTTTCTGAGGTCTGGAAGGGAGGGGGCAGAAGAGAGAAATTACTCCCTAATCCAGTGATTAGAAATGTGGGAGATCCAAGTTTAAGTCCCAGCTCTGCCTGATTTGGAGGAGGGACTTAAACCTGGAACCCCACATCCTGAACAGACTGTGTGTCATAAAAGCAATGTTATGATCATAGTAGTTTCAAAAAGAGAACCCTCGGCCCCTTGTATTGGTTGGATACATTAGTTGCTGAAGATGGCACAGAGAACCCTTTCCTACCTCTGTAACATGGTAGGATAGCCATTTAGCACTCAGAGTGCTAGAAGATGAGGGCTGGAAAACATGACTTTTCATGATCGAAAGTGGTAGGCCTGCTGGTTTGGAGGCATGGCTCGTTGCACTGTAAATATGTCGCAGTTGCCAGTGCACACTATGGAGCCTACATACCATCTACTCTATATTTAATGATGATTTCAGTATGGTTGAGAGACTATGGCATGACCAGCACCTCTTTTGTTTCATTTTGTCACCCAGAATGAGGGACAAGATAGGGGCAAAAAGCTTTTTTTCCCGCTGCCATGAAGTCATACTTTGCTACGTTTGGAGCAGGATTATAAATATCCTTCTATAACTTCCAGATTGTAAATAGGCAGGGACTTTGTTTTGTTATGACGATTTGTCAGGGATGCCAGACTGCTGTTTCCCAGTAGGACCACCATTTATGTTGTCAATCAAGGGCTGAGCCAAGTACCCTATAAATCAGTGAGCTGTCATCTTGTCTTGTATTCAGTGGATAGTACCTGCCATTTCTCATCTAGCTGAGTTTATGTTTCCTTTTAGCTTCAGAACAGGACAGAATATTTGGTTAAAAGTGCATAAATTTGAATTGGCCCAATCAAAACTAAAAACAATGCCTCATTAGTTTTTCATTTCAAAAACTCATTATAGTTGGTGGTAGTTATAGTGTAACAACAACACCCAGAAGCCATACTCAGAATTAGGGCCTGACTGTGCTGTGCTGGCAAAACAGAAGACAATTCTGGTCTTAAACACCTATTGTTCCGAGGTCATGAAAAGGCTCTTACAAAAGGAGACCAGCCTCTTGAGATTGATGTACTACTGTATTACACGTTCATTAAGCCTGAGAGTTCAGGCTTTGAAGCCTGAGAACATCATAGTCATTCACAGAGAATGAAAAACAGTAGTCAACATTACCTTAAAGAAAATGGTGCTAGTCTTTATTTTTTCCTTTCCTATGGTGGGTTGAGCAACAAACTCATATTAGACTTTAGTATTCATACTAAGCTGTGTTCCAAGTTTTTGAAATCATGTCCTGGCCTGAATGTAGGTTCTGGAATTACAAATCTCCTATCTCTAGTATATTGAAAACTTTAAATTTAAAGCTGTCACTTTAAGTTCTAAGGGTTTTCCTGGTCCTGTTTGCAGGGAAGCATATGATCTAGATCTTCAAAGAGCCAGCCTACCGAGGTGGGTTGATTTGTGCCTCTCTGCCTTAGGGGACGACCTGTTTTTTCTCTCTGTTTTTTTATTCTGATTTTAAGAAACACATTGGTATTAGGTTGCAACAGTCTCGAAAGATAAAAACAAGAACAATTCTAACTTTTCTGTGTTGATGCTGTGAACATAACACAACCTATGGATAATACAGGTCAATACCCTGATATCTCTGGGAAAACAGGGAAAGGATGTCTTTGGATGTCAAGAAGCCCCCAAATCATCATTCAGTTCTTGTCCTATGCTTGGTGAGTAGTCACATTTGTAATCCCTATCTCCACATGGAAACTTCCATTGAACCCCAGACCTTGGGCATCCTTGGGTCACAGGGATGTTGTGCATTTGAACACTGGAGTTTTCTTCATTTTTCATTCGCTTTCCATTTCTGACTTTGCCCTGTCTGTTTCAGTGAATGGTACTTTTCAATGGTAGCATGACCTCAGAGCTCTAGTTGACTAAAGGACAGGGAACCAAAGGCATTTCTCAGAATGGTCTCCTTATGAACAGAGAAACTTCTTACTGTAGTACCTCTGTTTTCAGCTCTGTTTCACTTAGGTAGAACCCTAGTGGTTCAATCCTGTAAGATTTTGAGGATTCTGGCCCAGATCCAGCAATACACTTAGGGTCATACATACCTTTAAGCCTGTGAGTTGCATGCAATGGAACAAATTGCAGGCTTAAAGTTAAACCTGCTTACCTATGTGCTTTGCTGGTTTCAGGACAGAGCGTTCAGCACCTTGTTCAATCAGACCCCAAGTCTAGGTATTTGGAGAGTGCTCTGGGTGGGTTACGGTACCTTCATTCATCTCTTTCACTAGTCCTGGTCCCCGCATCCTCTTTGAGTCCAGCTGCTTCAGAGCTTGCTGGGTTATCTTATAGGAGACTGCATATATAATAACCAGACTGGAGATTGAACCAGGATCTCCAGAGCTAAAGTATGAGCCTCTAAAGCTTGAGCTAAAGGACTAAGGTCCAGATTTTAAAAAGTATTAGACTTTGCTCTGCCCAGGGTTGCAATGCTTAACTGACTTAGCAACCTAAGGGCCACTGATCTTCAGTGAGACTGGCTCCTATGTCAGTTAGGTGTTGCAATGCTGAGTGGAGCAATACCTGTAAAAATTGGAGCCTATGTCCAAAAGATGGCAGCAGCATCAGCACTTGTATCTTCTGTGGATCAGCCATAGGAGGTCTGGGGAAAAGGTTATGTAAACACTTCCTGAATGTTGGGTTAAATTCAGAGGTGGTTTTCTGGGCCCCATTCACTTTGTTCCCAGAACATCCCTTTAAGTGAGCGTAACCATTTCCAGGTTATGTCAGATTCATTTAGATCCCCTAAGCAATACCAAACATCCCCACTGCTATACTGTTGGGTCTTATACCACCATCTATATCAGTTCCCAACTTTGTAGGCTCTCAGAATCCATACATCATTTATTTAGAATAGAGATTAAAAAAGAATACCCATCCAAAGCTTTGAGGGTATGTCTACACAGCCTGCACCAGCAAGCCTCCCGTCCCGGATTGGCAGACCTAAGCTCACGGGGCTCATGCTACCATGCTAAAAATAGCTATTTAGCTTGGGCTCTGAAGACTTAGGACAGGAGTAGGCTTCAGAGCCCAAGATGCAGCCTAAATCACATCTCCAAAGTGCTGTCTGCACAGCTATTTTTAGTAGAGGAGCATGAGTCCAAGGCCGTCAACCTGGGCTGGGAGGCTCGCTGCTGTGGACTGTGTAGCCATACCCTGAGTGTCCAGACAATAATTAAAGTTACAATAATCATGCCATGTCATAAATATGAATAACCTCTCTCCAGTAACCATCCATAATCAAAAAATAGATTACAAATTACCTTCGCTGCAGAGAGTAGTGGGGAAAATCTCCAGAAAAGACTAACACCCATAACATACCCTTATCCTTTCCCCAAATGGCTTGTCTGTAAATTAATCAAATTTGGGACCAAACAAGGGAAACAAATTGCACAGTCCTGGTGCCCTCACTAAGAATCCTGTCAGCAACCCCTTCTCTTTTCTCACTTGGGGGAACCCAGCTTGAGCATCTCCTCAATGCAGATCATAGTATAACCTGGGGACAGAGGTCATCATGACTATGTTTACTAGCCTTGCTAGAGTGAGAACACAGCTGATCAGCCTTTCTTTGTCATGGCCTCCATACTCCTTCATACTCCTCCATACTCCTCATACTCCTTCTAGCCTTCTTGTTTCTAGCCATCAGATCCTAATGTTAAATTAGGATGATCCCTTCTTTACTCAGAAGTCAATCTTTGCTGGTCACTATGTCCTAGTCATATTTTACCCCCTGCCTGCTTTTTAGAACAGCATACACATTTATTTTGTCTTCGTTATACTTGGATTTTATTGTTGTAAATTTTCACTTCAGTGCTTATTTTTCCCCTCTGATCCACTATATCTCAAGCACAGGAAACATCATAGTTTAGTTGGTGAGACCTGTAAAGGTTTTTGTCTAAATGAAGCCTCTTGCCATTCAAATATTTTTGCTTTTTTCCATGTAACAAGTTCAAATTTCAATGACCGTATAAAATAAGGACTGTGTGACATATTGTACCCTCCTGTGGAAATACAAAGGGCTGAGGAAACTGAAGCTTATCCTATAGAGAATCCATCTAATCTTTCCCTTCTAGTGTAGGGAGGGAAGGGTTCAGTGAGTTCTTCAGGTCCCACAGATTTTGGGGACTGGCAAGGAAGGAAAACTTTACTAATAGTGTGCACCAACTCTGCATTTCTCTTCTGGTTACCCAACTCCTGCCTTTCTCCAACCAGGAGACACACAGAGAGCCCAAGATAACGCTGCATTATTAACTTGACTGCACTGAGAACTACCACTTCTGTCTGGAGGGAGGAGGAAAATGGACCCATTGAGCCAGCACTCCCCCTTCCTTCTGGCTTTCCTAGCAAGCTTTATCTCTCCCCTCGGAAGGGGTGATCCTACTCTGTTAATATCACCTCTAAAGAAGCAGGCCAGTCCTCTTCTATCTGTGTCTATGAACTCCACTAAGGGTCCTGAAACTTCTTAGACAGAGACAACTGAAGCATGGTGCTGGATATAAACAACACTAACAGCATCTAAACTCTAAATGTATCTTGCTTACTATCAGTAGGACCTCTGCTTTTCAGCTGCAAGGCTGATTTACATTTGCAAAACATCTGGGATGGCAAGTAAAGAGAAGTTCCTCTCCTGGTTGTTAGCACTCAGTTCATCCACTTGTCGTATTCTTCATATACATATTCTGGGAACAAATTCAAATATGAAGGGTGGGTGGGTGAGAGAGAGAGAGAGTTACATAGTGGAGTGTAAGGTACATTTTGAAGTAGTGGAAGGGTACAGATGTAGCAAGAAAAGTAGTAAACTGTGGTGTAAAACAATGCAGGTTTTCCTGTACCACACACCCACTGCGGTTTACCAATGTATTGCTTTTGCCACTGTTTCTCACATCTGACTTTGGCCTAACAGTATTTGTTTGTAGGATAGGAGAAGGTAGGATGAGAACTACTTATTGATACCTCTGTTTGTTTTTCTTTCATCCAATTCTACGTCCCTTCATCATTCTCACATTGTGTTCTCATTCTACAGTTAAGTGCCTGATACCTCTCATGGCTGCTTTATAAATAAATGAAGGAAAATAATGGATCTAGTCTACTTACGGTGTTTTGATCTCCTTGCTTCATAGTTGATGGCTTTAATGATTGGTCTGTTAGAATCACTGTTTTAGGCCTGAAACTACAATGTGCAGGATTTTGTATAAGACTATTTCATTGCAGGACAGAGAGGCTAGGAACAAGGATTGTGAGGGAGTAATTTCCTCTTATATTCAAAAGTGTATGTGTGTATATATATGCCTGTGATATTTCACTTTTGTTTTGTTATATCTTGTATCACTATTTCTAAGTGCCTTACAAAATTCTGTTCTAAAAATTCTCAGATAACTTCATGTCCTTTATCCATAGACTTTTTTTTTCTCTTTTGGTAGTAGTACAAAGGCAAGACAAAATGTAGCATACAAAGGAGGTACCCGAAATGTGTACATGTTAAAGAAGCATTCATCCAGTCTGTATCTATATGTTTGTTTGTATATCAACAAGGGAGCAGAAAGGAAAAAGACAGAAAAAAACATGTCATAGGGCAAACTGTTCAATATGTATTACAGATTATTAGAGAAGCCTCACATACAGGATTGACGCTGACTGTCAAAAGGTATGTTTTATTCTTTTTTCCCCCTCAGTACTGGATTCAGAGCAGCAAATTTGGCTTGCTCTTACACCGGCTGCTGTCTACTTTCTTTAGATCTAGTGCTCCGAATCCACCATATTTTTTTATTATTTTTAAAGAAGAATTAGATTGGCACTGCTCAAGTCCTAAAAATGGGTCCCTCCCCAAAGCACCTATCATTAGGGCTGGAGAGAGAACTGTTTTGATATTTTGAAAAAAAAAAATTCTGTCAGAACTAGGGACAAAAAATCAATCTCAATTATTTTAGGAACCAAATACAAAAATCAATTTCAATTCCCCCCTCTTAATTATGAATTAGTATACACTTTGAAACCAAAGGTTGCTTAAAACTTTTTTTTAAAAATGTCAAAACATGACAACTTCAAAACCATTTTTAATCAGTGAAACATGTCAAAATAGACCCTTTCCTACAAACAGTTTTAGATTTAATGAAATGGCAAAAAAACACTTTGTCAAAAAATTCCCAACTAGCTCTACTTGCAGTCCAAAAGCCGGCCAGAGAAGATATGGCATGGGGAAATCTAAAGGAAAGAGCTATCTTGAAATTGTGTTTTTATTTATTTAATCACATTTAGTACTCCACTATTATGGTTTGGTAACAATAGTAAATAATAAACACTTCTGTGATTATGGACAAAGGGTCAATTTTTTCAAAAAAATGTTTCAGTGACTTAATAGCCTAAATTCAATTGACTTTCAATGACATTGAGAGTCCCAAATTCCAAAGATACTTTTGAAAATGGAGTTAGGTGCTTCTGTTAATTTTACCCAAGGTTATGGGTGTTTTTTTCAATTTTTTAAAAAAGACATTTGGTTAACTCATAAATAAGACTGTCTAGCCCCAAGGTTTCTCAGGATAATACAAAAGATTAGTTTTCCAAAATAGGACACCAATAACTGAGTTATGGCATCTCCCTCCTCCCTCCAACTTGTATATATAGAGCCCTTCTTGGCAGCTTCAGTTGGGCATGTACGCAGCAAGCAGGATAAAAGCTCTTAGAGGCATGAAGACATATCAGATAGATAGGGACTTTCAGACATTGAATTGCAAGGAAAAATATCTACAAACAGAACTGAAAAATACTAATAATTTACCTGTCTCATTTCCAGCAAGGCTCCCAGCCTTGTCCTCCTGAGATCAAGGACAACGATCATTTCTTCCTATATGTAGATATTCCCATAGAAGCTAGACATGGACTTTATGGATGAATGAAAAGGCAATAGGGAGTATCCTGGAACAGAAACAGACTATGAACCTCCCATATTCTTAAGAAATGTGGCAGGTATACCATATGGAATACAAATGCCATATTGCCTCTTCTAAAAAAAAGTGCATGATGCACAGTAGTGTGCAAACAAGTAGAGCTTTGCTTTGCCAGAGGCTGATATCTCAAATCAGACACCTGACAGACACTTACAGAAAACATCAGACCTCTGATAACATCAAAGGAATTGGCTGCTGTTACAATGTGTGATAAGTAGTATATGTGATAGATGACTGTTTAATTAACATACTGTAAGTTGTACCTTGATTAATCTGTAGTGTATCAAGCACATTAATCAAGAAGAAACCTTTCTACTAATTTAACTTTGTAGGAGTTATACTGTCCTGGGAGTTCTTTAATTAGTACATGAAGGCTTGATTATCACAAATCGTATCATGATCAAATCATAGAGCTAATAGACTCTTCCCCCTTCATACATTTCCTGACCTTTTGGACATACCGCAAGAGACATCTATTGACCAGGCTTCTGGGAGAGCTGAGGGTAGGGTCCTGTGGGTGGGGTGGAATGAGGTTTGTTTCTGTGTCTATTGGCTGGCATATTAAGTTTGTTATTGTTTTGGACTGCTGGGTAATATTTTAATTGCTGGCTGTTAGATTATGTGGAGCATAGGTATAGACCTTCTTTGCATTAAAGAAAGAACTAATAGGGAAGAACTGTGATATAAAAAGTTCCATTCTGCTATACAGCAATGCTATTATATTGCCTCTGCATCACTGAAAGGTAACCGCTGAGGTTTTCACTATAAATGTAGCTTGGTAGAGAGTTAGTTGGAGTATTGAGAAAGTGTAACTCAGTGAGTACCAATGTTGCTAGTACACAGACAAATTACAGAATGGCAGCAATTTTTACCCAAACACTACTATTAGCTTGTTAGTAAATATTAACCTTTTTCTTGTACATTAATTTCATTTGCACATTAACTATTCACCCACAATCTTTTGTACTAGCAAAGTGTGTTTGAATTCGGAGGCCCAACGTGTTAGTTCTTATCCCGCAAGAAGACCTGTCCTTAGGAATTTCATGTGATTTTGCATTGTACTACACCTCATTATTGCTAGTGCCTCCAAGTTTGTGGGAATATAGATGTCTAAAGAAAAGAGCCTCAAATTGATAAAAAGTATCTACAGAAGTATGGTATCAACAAGTGATTGATAAAGTGGGTGATTGATAAGGAGTGCCTATGATATAACTATGTTCTATGATTGATAAGGTGTACTTGGTATTGCAGGTGTTTTCTGTAATGGATGAAATAAGGATCCATTGAAAGATGCTTTTAACCCAGTAAGAACTGCCAGTTGTCACAACTGTCAGTAATAACAATGAGATTAGAATTCCCTTTAGTTTGTCAATCATGTAACCTAACAATACCATAAAATAAATTCCATAAGTAATTAGGTAAGATGAAAATGTCAAAAATAGAACACAAAGTGAAATTAATAGTGGAAAAGCAATTTTACCTTCAAAAAATAATGCATTTATATGCACTCTAAGCATAGGACATGATACTACTGGGGGTTTATAGGAGGAGAACAGTGTTTCAGTGGCATTGGCTCCTTTTTCTCTCCCCGCACCCAGCTTTCTCTGTTATATGTACGATAATTTATTAATAAACATGGATTTTTCTCTTTCTAAAATTCCAAACTCCCTGCATGTTTGATACTTCTCACTGTTCAACTTCTTTGACATTTGTCAAAGTCACATAACTTCTACATACTTTAGCACAATTCAGCTTGATTGACAGGCCCAGAATGGAGTTCTACACTGAGATTCAAATGCATTGGCACAGCTCACCAGAAAACCAAGCATATAGATGAGCCCTACCCAAGTTCTGCCTGGTTCTTTATCTAATTGACCGTATCACTAACCCCAAGCATTCAAAAATGATGAGTCAGGCCCTAAAAATCATGAGTTTTTTTAAAAATGTGAAAATTGGGGAGGGGGTTATTTGCATTTGGGATTTCAACTTCTAGGGTTCACATTTTCATGCTTTTCTCCACCATCATGGGACCTTGATTTTTTTATTTTTAATGAAAGCTGCAATTCTCATGCCATCCTCTGACTCCAGGAACTTGCTTCATGATAAAGCTAGATATAATTGTGAGGGTTGGCAGTGCTGCTGTTGAAGCAGAAATCTCCTTACACATACTTACATCTTATCATATGAAAAATGCCCTGTATATGTATGAGAAGAGTTACCACTGCCTTTGTAGTTTCTTGGTATTTAAATACTCTAACAATTACAGGGTTATTCATTTACATAGGTCTTCTATCATTGGAAGTTACTGTAAGAGGAATTAGCAGCTTCTTCATTTCCTGAATAGAGGGAAAGTGGGTCAAATGTTCCTAGTGTAATATGAGGAGTCCAGATAAAATCAGATTCTGCAGTGTTTCCAGTAAGTGGAAATATAAACAACACATTTGACTAAAGATTCAGAAATATAGAAGTGTGTGTTACATTAACATGAAGTACAAGTGTAACTGAAATAACTATTATACAAAGAGTGAAAGAAAATACTATTTTATATAACATGTTTAAAAAGACTGACATGACTCTTGAATAACTGATTAGTGAACCTTATTTTGAGAAGTCCAAGTTTGGATGCTTATCAAAATCCTATCTGAATCAACCATGCCTAGTGGGTTTGCAAAACTAGGTTAGAAATTTTGCAGGAACATATTTTAGTGATGTGTTTTATACTTTCATTTCAAAACCCAGTTAGAATGAGGAAAGACGTGCACCAAAATAGACAATGGAGAAGAGTTAACCTCACATTTTCAAACTTTCAGATGGATCATTTACTTCAGATCAGTTCTTATTATATGATCTGATTTATTCATTCTTAGTCCTGATTTTGCAGACACTTATACATGTGCTTGACTTTACATACCTGAGTAGTCTTAACTGAAGTCAAAGGGACAACTTATGAGTAACGCTAAAATGTGTACAGTTTTGCAGGATCACTAACTTAGTCATGGTTAGTACAAGAAATCAGAATATAGCTAGTCACTGGCCAGACCTTTCTAGCTAAGCACAACATTCCACTCTGAGGAAGTGAGCCAAAGCCCACTGAAGTCAATAAGGATTTTGTCACTGACTGTGTAGACCCCACCTGATGAGAAAGGCAACCAAGAAACACTGTGTCTAGGGCTAGCCCTGCCCCTCTGGCCCTTCAATCAAGTATGGTAGGGAGAAGGCCTTTAAAAAGAAAACTGCAGTCACTTGGGATGGGAGATCATTCTGAGCAGGAAAGTTCTTGCATAACTGCTGAAGCCACAAGGGGTACTCCCATCCAGGATATCTGATCTCTGCCCTGCCCTGCCCCTTGTGGGAGCGCAGCAAACAGAGTGAGCCCAATTCATCAGCCCATCCAGAGGGACCCCTCAAAAACCACTATACAGATGCTGTACTATTGTACTTTTTCCCCCTTGAGGAACCTGGAGTTATTCTTGGGTGTGCTTTTTAAAAACTTTTAAAACTTTTTTCTTGATCCCCTATAAGAAGAGACTTAAAAGGGCCCACAAAGAGCAAGGCCCGCTTGCAAGAAGTAAGAAACTGGGACTTGTGGCCAAGCCACCCAGTTTAAATAACTGGGTATGTACAGGATCTCTCACCATCTGGGAGAAAAACCTAAGGGGGCTCTTTTACAATATTTCTACATTGCAGCTGAGAGTTCACCTCCAGCCCAGATAGACAAACTTGCTAGCTCTGCTCAAGATAGCATACTAAAAATAACAGTGGATGGTGTGGTACAAGCTAACCATCCACTTATGAACCAATGGAGTCAGGCAGGCTTGTATTTGGGCAGCTAACTGGTGCTACAACATCCACACTGCTATTTTTCACAGGTAGTTCAAGCAGAACTAGCATGTCTGTCTACCCAGGCTTGGATGCATACTCCCAGATGCAGTGTAGACATACCCTATGGGTCTTTCCACTTATTTTCAGGGTTTTGCATCAGGCCCTAAGTGAGAGGCTCTGAACAAATTGCATTATTCCACTAAATATGCTTGGGGTTGATCTCTACTCAAAAGTCATCACACACTATAATCCAAAATATCACATTCTATTCAAAAGGTAGCATTCTTCCATGTATTTATCATAAAGACTATCCTGAAAAGCATTCATTGAATAGTTAAAGAGTGTTAAGGAGAACATATATCCCTATTACTGCACAGATTAGCTAGAATTTTCATAGTATGAGTCTGTGTGAACTCTAATTCCAGTTCTGATAATGGAAAACTCCTCGCATCAAGACACATTTCACTCTCTCTGTATCAACTACAACATGAGAATCCATACATAAAAATAGACATTTCAAAAGATTGCAGGTAAGGTTTTGTGCTATGCCTCTTTGAGGCATAGCACAAGACTCACAGCAGGGGGCAGGGCTCAAGTAGCTTTCATCTACCTCTGCTTCCTCATGGGCCATTCTGTTACCCCCAAAACAGATGCAGCATACCCCCAGAATAGCTCACCTATTGCCCCTTTCTGGGTTTACTAGAGGTTCCCTTTAGTTGACTCATTGATCTGTTTTTGTAAGGTGAAAGGGGGCCTGCCGTATAGAAATTGCCAGGGTTTTGCAGGAAACACTTTTAGGAAAGGTTTCAGAGTAACAGCCGTGTTAGTCTGTATTCGCAAAAAGAAAAGGAGTACTTGTGGCACCTTAGAGACTAACCAATTTATTAGAGCATAAGCTTTCGTGAGCTACAGCTCACTTCATCAGATGCATATCGTGGAAACTGCAGCAGACTTTATATATACACAGAGAATATGAAACAATACCTCCTCCCACCCCACTGTCCTGCTGGTAATAGCTTATCTAAAGTGATCATCAGGTGGGCCATTTCCAGCACAAATCCAGGTTTTCTCACCCTCCACCCCCCCACACAAATTCACTCTCCTGCTGGTGATAGCCCATCCAAAGTGACAACTCTTTACACAATGTGCATGACAATCAAGTTGGGCTATTTCCTGCACAAATCCAGGTTTTCTCACATCCCCCCCACCCCCATACACACACAAACTCACTCTCCTGCTGGTAATAGCTCATCCAAACTGACCACTCTTCAAGTTTAAATCCAAGTTAAACCAGAACATCTGGGACGGGGGGGGGGGTAGGAAAAAACAAGAGGAAACAGGCTACCTTGCATAATGACTTAGCCACTCCCAGTCTCTATTTAAGCCTAAATTAATAGTATCCAATTTGCAAATGAATTCCAATTCAGCAGTTTCTCGCTGGAGTCTGGATTTGAAGTTTTTCTGTTTTAAGATAGCGACCTTCATGTCTGTGATTGCGTGACCAGAGAGATTGAAGTGTTCTCCGACTGGTTTATGAATGTTATAATTCTTGACATCTGATTTGTGTCCATTTATTCTTTTACGTAGAGACTGTCCAGTTTGACCAATGTACATGGCAGAGGGGCATTGCTGGCACATGATGGCATATATCACATTGGTGGATGTGCAGGTGAACGAGCCTCTGATAGTGTGGCTGATGTGATTAGGCCCTGTGATGGTGTCCCCTGAATAGATATGTGGGCACAATTGGCAACGGGCTTTGTTGCAAGGATAAGTTCCTGGGTTAGTGGTTCTGTTGTGTGGTATGTGATTGTTGGTGAGTATTTGCTTCAGGTTGCGGGGCTGTCTGTAGGCAAGGACTGGCCTGTCTCCCAAGATTTGTGAGAGTGTTGGGTCATCCTTTAGGATAGGTTGTAGATCCTTAATAATGCGTTGGAGGGGTTTTAGTTGGGGGCTGAAGGTGACGGCTAGTGGCGTTCTGTTATTTTCTTTGTTAGGCCTGTCCTGTAGTAGGTAACTTCTGGGAACTCTTCTGGCTCTATCAATCTGTTTCTTTACTTCTGCAGGTGGGTATTGTAGTTGTAAGAAAGCTTGACAGAGATCTTGTAGGTGTTTGTCTCTGTCTGAGGGGTTGGAGCAAATGCGGTTGTATCGCAGAGCTTGGCTGTAGACGATGGATCGTGTGGTGTGGTCAGGGTGAAAGCTGGAGGCATGCAGGTAGGAATAGCGGTCAGTAGGTTTCCGGTATAGGGTGGTGTTTATGTGACCATTGTTTATTAGCACTGTAGTGTCCAGGAAGTGGATCTCTTGTGTGGACTGGACCAGGCTGAGGTTGGTGGTGGGATGGAAATTGTTGAAATCATGGTGGAATTCCTCAAGGGCTTCTTTTCCATGGGTCCAGATGATGAAGATGTCATCAATATAGCGCACGTAGAGTAGGGACTTTAGGGGACGAGAGCTGAGGAAGCGTTGTTCTAAATCAGCCATAAAAATGTTGGCATACTGTGGGGCCATGCGGGTACCCATAGCAGTGCCGCTGATCTGAAGGTATACATTGTCCCCAAATGTGAAGTAGTTATGGGTAAGGACAAAGTCACAAAGTTCAGCCACCAGGTTAGCTGTGACATTATCGGGGATAGTGTTCTTGACGGCTTGTAGTCCATCTTTGTGTGGAATGTTGGTGTAGAGGGCTTCTACATCCATAGTGGCCAGGATGGTGTTATCAGGAAGATCACCGATGGATTGAAGTTTCCTCAGGAAGTGAACAAGAGGCTGCTCGGCAGCTCTCCAACACGAGTTTCTACAAGCCATTACCCTCTGATCCCACTGAGAGTTACCAAAAGCAATTACAGCATTTGCTCAAGAAACTTCCTGAAAAAGCACAAGATCAAATCCGCACAGACACACCCCTGGAACCTCGACCTGGGATATTCTATCTACTACCCAAGATCCATAAACCTGGAAATCCTGGGTGTCCCATCATCTCAGGCATTGGCACCCTGACAGCAGGATTGTCTGGCTATGTAGACTCCCTCCTCAGGCCCTACACTACCAGCACTCCCAGCTACCTTCGAGACACCACTGACTTCCTGAGGAAACTTCAATCCATCGGTGATCTTCCTGATAACACCTAGTTTTGGACTGATCAGGCCTGACTGACCCCTCCCTGCAGTTTTGGAGTGACCTTTATTTGGCCCAATCTACTTCTCTGCCTGCCAACATGCTAGCCATAGGCTAACCTGAAATTGCTATTTCACTCTCCTTAGCTGTGTGCAAACATTTTACACATACCAAATTACCAAAAAACTATTAAACTGTAAACAATTACCTCATCTAATTTAATATGTATCCAATTGTTAATTTATGCATCTTTAAGTTAAAGTCTGTTGTTGCCACCGTGTTTCTCACCAATTTAGTTAATTTTATTTTAGTTCTTTCCCATTGTCAGTTAATGGTGGCATAGCAATGTTTTCAGTGCTGTGCTTAGGAAACAGAATAGAGGAGCTCAAAATTTCTCGTATCAGTTCTGTGGACTGGTGAGACCCCTGGGGACATTTAGGTATTGCTAGGGCACTGTCTAAATTACAGTAATCTCCCCAGTGCTGCTCTATGGCCATAGTTCTGTGTTTTGTATCCTCATTGCTCACATTCTGCTCCTGCCTACAATGACACTCTTATGCCAGGTTTACAAAGGCATCTTTGTGGGGAAGCCTTACGGCTATCTTTCACAGTATGTGACCCAGGGGAACATCCCTGGGCCAAATATAGGGGTTCTAATGCCCCTTTACACCATTTGGCCCTTTTACCCCAGTAAAGTGGCCAGAGTGGAGGATGAGGATCTCATCCTATATTTGAGTGAATAGTGGGAAAAGTGTCAATGAATATTCAAATTCCAAAGCAAATGTATAGTAGTGTCTATTATGTTCAGTTTAAGCAAGCATTTGAGCAGGCAAACTCTGCTAGTACGAATACCTGCAAAAACTGAATTTTAATCCTCAACAGTGGTTGAAAGTGAATTTTAAATTACATATTTGATTGTAACATTCACAAGTCAGCCACTCTAGTTGGTTACATATCACAAAGAAGCCGGTCATTGACCCCAGACATGTGCTTTATATAACTAACCATAATAGCTCAGACTGCAAATATTCACAATGAACTGTTTGCCAATGATCTGCAGACCAAGAATTATTTATTGAGAATTTTGTGACCAGGCATAATCGGAACAGGAGGGGAAAAATAATGAAGTGAAATTTGTAGAATGAATTATTTGCAGTGCACACAGCTACAATGAAACTGTTTCCCTGGGTGAGTTCCAAGAATCCAAAAGCTCTAGTATTTTACTATTGCTAGTTTTGAGCTAGATTATAATTATCATTCTACAAAGTCCTTATATAGGACTTTCCATCCAATGATTTCAGAGGGCCTGGAAGATCACTTGCGTTATTTCACATCTATTTTATGTTTTACTAGATGGAACATGCCTTGCTCAGAATATATTTCACTTTCTTGAAATGCTTTCTCTTCAATGCACTTGTGTTAAAGCTGAAGTCTATGGTAGCTTTCTATTTTTACATTGTGGCATGGAGTCCTGGAAATTCCTGCTCACTTCTCATAATCCATCAATAAAATCAGCTGTAGATCTGAGAAAAGAAATTAAGTTTTTCTACAGAAATCAATCCTGTAAATATAGCTCTAAGTTGAATTGTGCTGTGTTTCCATTCATAGAGGGAAAAAAAGGAAAATAAAGGCATGTAGGGCATGTTTTTCATCTGCATTTTAAAAAAAGACTTTTTACTCTGCGTAACCTTGTTTTGAACAAGGCAAAACTGTGAGAAAAGTACAGTTCCATGCTAGATGATCGTGCATCAAAATTAGCATTTAAATTCCCTTATTTTTCCCCTTGATTTAAATTATTGATGGTATTTTAGAAACCTGTGGGTGTAGGCAAAAGCCCCACCACTTTTAAAATGAATATTAGCAAAGCAGCAATGCCTTGAGCACGCCTGTGGAGAATTTAATTTTAACACTGAAAATGAGAAACTTCCATAATGTTTTGGTATGGATCATACTGCTGTTTTAGTCATGTAGGACTGATTCTAAGCTCACAGAGGCAAAAGTCAGAACAGCTCTATTGATGTCAGTAGGCAGACTAGTAAAAGTGAGGAGCAGAATCAGGCCCCTTGATCTGGAAAATCTATTTTATTGAGTCTATCTTGCTAATATTGATTGATCTGTATGGACTCCTCTGCTAAGGCTCACTGGGAGAGAGCTGCTGTGCCAGCCTTAAAGGCTGACAGATATACTCCCCTCCTGAGCCAGTTACAGCTCACAAATGTAGTGGAGTTTGCAGGATGCTGCAGATTTTCATGGATCTAAGCAGCCTTTTGCACTGAAGCACCAAGGGCAGGCACAGTCTTCAGGGAATGAGAGGAAAGACCCCATCCAAATACTCTGTAGCCTAAAGGGAAGTGCACTGGGTTGGAATCAGGAGACCATCCATTTAAGTCTTGTTGCTGTTTCTATTTCTCTGTGTCGTGTACCTTCTTGTTGAACAAAGCCTCAACCTCCCTCCAGAGGAGACAATTGAATATCATTCTGCTCCCATTTTTGAAATATTGAGAGGCTGTATGAGGTCAGGCACAGCTTGGAATATAATCCTGTCTCAGATATGGCAGACTCAAATCTCATCCACACTGCCTTTCAAAATAAACATGCTCAATCTGTGTGTTTAGCTCTTCTTTTAGAAACTCCTGCTCGAACTACTAGATCTTTCTCCTCTCCACAGCCAGGCAGAGAATCTAGCATTTCTATCCCAGCATTCTACTTCTGTCTAGTAAATAATTATGTACCCCACTGAAATATGCATTTGAAATCACCCTCCCATTGTCAGTCTATAGATGATCACAGTTATATCTTGAGCTCAAATCACAGTGGATCTGAAGTTCCAGGATTTAAACCCTTTTGGCAACCCCGGTGTATGTTTGTAGTCCCTTATGGTTGTAATTGAGGGAATTTGTTGTCCAAGTTTGGGTTTTTTTAAACAACTGGTTTAATTCATACACTGAGAAGACATTTAATACACATGTTATGGTTTGAAAACATTACAGTTTGTCAAGGGATAGCAAAACATGCAAACACAGGTGTTTCACATTTCAGCAACTGGTCACACATTTTGACTGTAAACCTCTCAACCTTCAGGGCAGCCAGTGTGGGTCACAGTCAATTAAATCATTTGAAAATGTGACTCTCTTAATCTGAGAGATTTAGAGGGGGAGAAAAACCTGTAGTTGAAATATAATCAGTTTGATGAGAATTGGCCCATGTATATCTTGCTTTCATTACTATTCATCTTTCCTACATAAACCAATTACAGGAATTATATTTATCACTCACAGAAACTATTTTGTATTAGACCAAACATTCTCTCTCAATACCATTCAGCACCACTACCAAAAATTGAAGCAGGTGATGGTAACTTATGAGAAACAGCCTCTTCTCCTGAAAACATGTTTCGTGATAATTAAATGATCTTTACTATCCTTCACCTAGACAAAGCTTGCCCTCTTATAGAAACATTTTTTTCCCATTTTAAATTGGGCAGAGACAAACAGCTGTAACTCTAAAGAGGCGATTTTACAATTGACTGCTTCTTGTTATGTCTCCCTCTCTTCTAGCTGGTAAGTACCCTAAACTTCTACTGTTTTCTTTTTCTTACTTAGAAATATATCATGGTTTCACAGACATGAAGTGGGCCAATATGTGATTACAGCTAATATAGCTGTATCCATTCTTTAGTATAATTCAGACTCAGTTTGCTTGACTTGTGCTGCCCCTCCCTAGTCTGATAAGAAATAATTTGAACCAAAACACTGAATTAATTGCAAAACATGACAAGTGCAAAATGAAGGTATTTAAAAGCCACTTGTTTTATAATGATCAGTTCTACCTTTTCAACTATAATTAAGCCAAGTTCCCTCTATGAGCAACTGTAGTAGTGACAAGCACGATCTAACAGTTTTTGTCAATGTTGTGGAATTCTGACCTTGGCTGCTTTCTTAGCTCCTACTCAAATTGGAGCTTGTATTTGGATATAACCCTATTTTAAAATAAGCCTGCCTTAACCTAGCACTCTTGCTAATGGCTGGAGCACGTCTTTCACCATTGTTTGAACATCATTCCTCCTCCCCTCATTTTCTCATTCTTACTGGATAGCTTAACTGTGATTGCCTCAACTAGTTTTAAATTACTGTATGGATGGAACTGAATAATCAAGGCTGACTTCAGTCATAGGGGCCAATCCTGGAAACACTTATGCACATGCTTAATCTTATGTATGGAAGTAGTTTGCTTGACATCAGTAAGCTTACTCACTGGCATAAAGTGAAGCATGTAAGCTTTTGCAGGATCAGAGTCTTCATTTGTTACACTCTGGGATAGTCCAAGAACTTTTGCTTGTTAATTTCAAAGAGCGCTGATAGCAAGCAAAATAAGATACTCTAGCATATTTTTATTTGGCTGTTTTATTGTGTATAAGCTGGAGAGAAGAGGTAGAATGAAAACAGTAGTACTGAATATCAGAAATCACTCCCCTGCTGTCAGCTGATAGAAATTAGAGATGGAAGGCTGTCTAACTCTGCCAGTGCATAGAAAATTATTGTTTGGACATTCTAAAGAGTTGTTTTAGCATCAAGTGGATGTCTTTACATAGCTAACAATGTTTTCTGATGGGTATTTGTTTTAGAGTTGGTCAGAATATTTTCAGTGTCCTCTGAGGGGTATAACACCATTTAAGAACTGGTTTAAACATTTCAGCTGCCGTGATATGGGGATAGTGGCTTGCATTTGTTAAATAGCCAGACAACAGATGGCTATTGGAGGAGTGTCAGTTTTTTCACGAAGAAAGGAGGCAACATATTAATAATCTTCTGTAGTAGGATCTGTGCTTCTTCTAATGCCACTGGTCCCACAGATGGAGTGTCTTTACAATTCTACGTTCTACCTAAGGATTTAGGAATGTGAATGTCTGGATAGGAGTGGCTGCAAATCCACTATAGTTGATGACTATAACAAATACAACAAATAGTCCTGGGTAATTAGCCCTCACCTCTCAAAAATACCTCTCACTTTTGCTAATGCTCAACTGTTTCAATGAAGACTTTTGCATTTGCAAATCACGTTAAGTTTCTTATCAGGATCTATTTTCAGAGTAGCAGCCTTGTTAGTCTGTATCCGCAAAAAGAAAAGGAGGACTTGTGGCACCTTGGAGACTAACAAATTTATTTGAGCATAAGCTTTCGTGAGCTACAGCTCACTTCATCGGAAAGCTTATGCTCAAATAAATTTGTTAGTCTCTAAGGTGCCACAAGTCCTCCTCTTCTTTTTATCAGGATCGAGTACCTGCACATTTCTTCTGACAAGACCATTGGGGTAGAGAAAAAAATCCATTTCTCCCAGGGTGCTCTAAAAGCATATAAAATAAATAGATGTGTGTGAAACTGTGCACAAAAGAACAAATGGAATCTACATATCGCAGTAGCCCTGTAAGGCCAAACCCAGCATTCGGTCTTGCCACCAATGGGTGCTACTGGTTCTAAATCCACTGGTTCTAAATAAGAAGGGAAGTGTGAGATCACCATTTGTGTCAGAAAGTTGCTAGCATGACCAATATACCTTTCTAATCTTGAGATTAGACTGCTATAGTGTACTTTATATACAATGCACATTGATGCTAGTGCAGAATGGGGTGGATCACTTGTTAGTGGAGTCTTTCACCATACACACAGAATCTCAGTGCTCTGTGATCCACACTGGCTGCTTCTCTGTTTTCAAGCTGTGTTAAGTGTGAGATTTGACCTCTAGACTATAAATAGGCTTTGGAGCTGCTTATTTTGTATGACTGCCTCTCTCTCCGTGCAGTATTGCAGTGGTGTTACTACATATGGCACCTCTACAATTCAAATGAGTGGGAAGTGTTGGCAGGTCACTCTCTCTGAGATGGAACACAAACTTTAGAACTCATCATCTTTTCCCCCTTTGATCTGACATTCAGAACATTATGCAAAATCCACCACTGTTTTTGGCTTTTGCAAAGGGAAGTTTGGGCTGAGAGTTGGGATCTGCCTGGAGTGAATTTTATTCTCCCCTTCCTAGTTTTGAGGAGACTATAATGTATTTTTGCCTATATTAGTTTGTTTATGTTTTTAACACAGGACAAATGCACCTAGACCTTTCAAAAGTCACTTTTAAATGTTTTATATAAATGAATGAAAAAAAATTAAATAACATCTATCCAGCCCTCCTTAGCCATTAGTTAGCTAAAGTGATTTATTCAGTTTTATGCATGAGTGAAAACCTCCAGCCTCATCAAATTCAATCCAATTTGTTGACTTCTTTCTGGTCCTGAGCCAACCAGACTGTGCAAAAGGTAAACTGCAATCTCACCAGTGCTGTATAATAGTCTATGAAGGTATGCCACAGTGAATGCAGCCCCAAAGTATACTGAATTATCTTATCACCTGGTGCAGTGATTTTGTTTGGAACTCCATGGTAAATGTTGTTTAAAATGGATTATATAAAACATGTAAGTGCCTTGGCTGTTAATGGAAACTGAACACAATTTGAAAGGTGTCATAAATATAAAGGGAAGGGTAAACCCGTTTGAAATCCCTCCTGGCCAGAGGAAAGCTCCTCTCACCTGTAAAGGGTTAAGAAGCTAAAGGTAACCTCACTGGCACCTGACCAAAATGACCAATGAGGAGACAAGATACTTTCAAATGCTGGGAGGAGGGAGAGAAACAAAGGGTCTGCGTGTCTGTCTATTTTCTGTCTTGGCCGAGGATAGACCAGGAATGGAGTCTTAGAACTTTTAGTAAGTAATCTAGCTAGGTGTGTGTTAGATTATGATTTCTTTAAATGGCTGAGAAAAGAACTGTGCTGAATAGAACAACTATTTCTATCTGTGTACCTTTTTTGTAACTTAAGGTTTTGCCTAGAGGGGTTCTCTTTGTTTTTGAATCTAATTACCCTGTAAGGTATCTACCATCCTGGTTTTACAGGGGGGATTTCTTTATTTCTATTTACTTCTATTTTTATTAAAAGTCTTCTTGTAAGAAAACTGAATGCTTTTTCATTGTTCTCAGATCCAAGGGTTTGGGTCTGTGCTCACCTATGCAAATTGGTGAGGCTTTTTATCCAACATTTCCCAGGAAAGGGGGGATGCAAGTGTTGGGAGGATTGTTCATTGTTCTTAAGATCCAAGGGTCTGGGTCTGTAGTCACCTAGGCAAATTGGTGAGGCTTTTTACCAAACCTTGTCCAGGAAGTGGGGTGCAAGGTTTTGGGAAGTATTTTGGGGGGAAAGACGCGTCCAAACAGCTCTTCCCCAGTAACCAGTATTAGTTTGGTGGTGGTAGCGGCCAATCCAAGGACGATGGGTGGAATATTTTGTACCTTGAGGAAGTTTTGACCTAAGCTGGTAAAGATAAGCTTAGGAGGTTTTTTCATGCAGGTCCCCACATCTGTACCCTAGAGTTCAGAGTGGGGGAGGAACCTTGACAAAAGGTATTTCTAAAAGTAAATATGAATTCAGTCTCCTACATAAGAGAATATGTATCACCCAGAAAACAAAATACTGTAATACTTATTAATAAAAGATTTCCTAAGATGTCAGTAGCTACACTGTAATGCTGGTTTATGTAAGTTCTTGGGTTGCTTACAATGACCCTCATCCTGCAAACACTTGTGCATATGCTTAACTTCATGTAGTTACATTAACTTCAACAGTCAAATCTTCTTGTTTCAATACTAAGCATATAAATCCAGATATTGCAAACATTTATGACAAATAGTGAAACAAGAAGAGTATTTAAATGGCATTTTACTATCCTCAAACTTGTGTTAATACAAGATGATGTAATTTAACAATTGCTTGATGTTGTTGTTAACACTGAGCATTTATACAACACACAGCTAATATTTATCATTTAATACGTGTTTAACAATGCTTTCTTGGTACTTATAACTGACTTAATAGATCTTAACTGCATATTTTAAGGTCTCATTATTGTTGTGTGCTTAACAGGCTAAAATTATGTGAAATATGAGCTTTCTGTTTGTCTGGGAAGGACCCTCCTTGCCTTTGCATGAGGAGAAACTTGATAAAATAAAATAATTTTAGAGTCCAACAAGGGAAACTACTTAGACATGGTTTAGCCTTTCAGTACCAATAAGCCCCACTAAACTTGTTTGGAATCACTCTGTGGCCAAAAACATATATAAATTGCAACAGGTTCCATTGCTTGTCTCCTGTAAATCTGGAATAGTCACTCCCTTCAGATGCAGTCATCTGACTGCTACTGATATAAACAAAGAAAATTATTTAACTCTTTACTTCCTGTGTGGCACTTGTGTAAACTTGATTCTCACCTATAAGCTTGTCAATCAGCTTCTCGGCTGCTTGAAGCTGTGATGTGAGGTTTCCTCAGGAGAGCTCCTTGTCTCTTCCTGGAAGGTGCTTGTTCTCACTAGGTATTCCCTGGAGACTTGTTACCTCAGCAAGACTTTCCTTGGAGAAATCTGAGTGAAAGATGATGGTTCTGCTGCTAAGTTATTTTTGGAGTTTTTCTTCTGCTCCTCTAGAACATTTGAAATTCAAAGACAAAGACATCAAATACTAATATATCTTGGGGACATCTTTGTGTTGCATGTGACTTTCATTAGTTTATATGAAGAATACATCTCCACATTCCTTCAGATTATTGTTCACTTGAAAGTATTAGCTCATCTAAGTCTCAGAGATTATTTCCCCTCTATGTCATCTCTTGATCTGTAGATAATACTTTGGCTCCAACTAATTGTGTGTGTGTGTGTGTGTGTATGTGTATATATATATATATATATATATATATATGTGTATATATATATATGTGTGTGTATATATATATATGTGTGTGTGTATATATATATATTGTTTTAAATCCCTTTGTCAGCAGGTGGCATGTCTTCAGGAATGGCACGGATACAATCTTTGGGAATCTGTTTTCTAAATCTTTCATAATGTATGTTTGACAAACATCTATCCTGTATAAATTCTCTCTTTATTACATTTCATGTTACCTTCCTCTCCAAAGCCCCTGGAGCCTTTATATGTTTTCATGTTTATTCATTTATCGTATGGAAATTTGTTTGTTTTGGATTCAGATCCGCACAGCACAAATGATCTCGTCCCACTACTTATAGATCTGGAAATTTCAGTAATTTCTTTAGCTAAGTGTGTTAAATAAGCATACATGGTGATAACTAACTTTTCACTGTTTGGTAAAGAAAGTGCAATTTCAATTTGTTTCCTAAATAATTTTGTTTAAACTTGACAAGATTATCCATGAGTAGACTGAAGCATTCTATTTTATCTACTAAACGAACAGGGGAGGGAGCAAAAGAACCATTCTCCTTTTCTGTGACCGTAAAGTTCATTCTTTCATTTGGCCTAGTACATAGAGAAAGTGAAGCATGTTATGTGCTTTTTAACCTTTAAAAAGAAAACTGGTGAAGATTAAGATGCACCTGCTAGAATATTATCATTTATTTACCCCCTTGTTTCTGACTTTGGATAAGTCCTTTCATCATTCTACACCTCATTTTCTCCATCTGGAAAATGGACATACTTCCCTTTCTTTGTAAATCACATTGAGACCTTCAGATGAAAAGTTCTACAATATGTGAATTTTTAATGTTACTTTTATTATACTTGAGCTGATTGAATACTGGACACTTATATCCATGAATATACATTCAAAATACCTAAAATGTTTATTCAGCCATTTCATGGCTTGTTTCCCTTGAACATTGTGACACTGGCAGGCTGGTTGCCAGCTTATGCATGGGCCCCAAGTCAATTCACTTGTGTATTTGTATACATCAAAGTGATTGTTAGATATATAAGAATGTCTTTGGTGTTTAAACTTCATGGAAGGTAGTGATATGTTACTTGCATTGTTTTCACTTGTCTGTATCCTGTTATAATGTACTAGCAAACATTTACATTGTGTATACCCCTGTAACTAAATAACACATAAAACAAGGAAGAAACTTTGTGGAATGAAGAGGAGGAACTTTTAACAGAAAAGAGCTAATTTCAAAGCAAATGGTCATTTCTCGCTCTTTATCACCCAAGGAAAAGCCCAAGTGGGTAGTGACCCTGTCAGCTTAGTTTCCCTGAGGAAAAGCTATAAGTATGGATTCAAGGAAGGATCCTGGATCTCTGGACTATTTGGACTTCTTATAGGGAGGTACCAGATGCAAAGTGGAGATCCCCAGAGACAATCTGGATATCCTCAAAAGATTTGGTAAATTGGCAGTTTTTTACATCACTGGCCCATTTGGAATTACGAACTGTGACTCACCTGTGCATATATTTTACCTGCTTTAACCTCTTAACTCTCAGTTCCTTTTCTTAGCTAATAAGCCTTTAGAACTTACACCAAAGACAACTCTAGTAGCCAATTCTATAGTAAACTAACTAGAAAACAAACTGATCTGTGGTAAATGACTTGTCACTTGGAACTGGGGAGCAACCTGATGTGGTGTGATTTTTGGCTTCAGTGACCTTTTATCACAAAGTCTAGTTTGTCTGGGTGGCACAATTGGCTGGAAAGGCTAAGGGGACTGTCTGTGACTCCATGGTAAGATTGATATAGTGACCCAGGAGTTCACATTTGTTACTGGCTTGGTGAAATCTAATTATAGAACACAACACCAGTTTAGGGTATCTGTCCACTTTTCTGAAAATCTGCCTTGAGGTAGGCACTCATGGTAATGAGCTACTTCAGACAGTGTGGCAAACATACAAGAGCATTGACTTCACTAGCAGCAATGCTCAGCTATTCACCATAAGTGCATGTGAAATTGTATGTTTGATTGTAAAAATTTTCCTGCTGGGAACAGGTTCATTGAGTTTTGTTGGCTCACTAAGTCACCTCCTGACAAAGATGGAAATAGCCCTCAATGAAAAAGACAAGGAGTTTAAGCTATACACGTTCTGCAGGAAAAGGAGCCTTCGGATTAGGCAAGCACAGGTACCATGGTAATAGGTAAGTTTAAGAACCTGAAAAGAATGGGACGCGTATAGGGTGTATATAGGAGCAAGTAACACCATGGGCCACATGTTGACTGGGATTCCATTGTATTCTTCTAGGGTTACATTTTTATTGTTAAAACAGACTTTCTTGACTCCACAGAGGTGTGGGGATTTTTGTCTGGAATGGGATGGGGACTCCTTGTCGTGTGCTATGATGGTGATTTTTTTTTTCTGCAGCATCAGACTAAGCTCCCCTAATTACACTTATGCAACACATTGTAGAGGAAGGGATCTTTCCAAAACCTGATATGAGCCTTTAAATAGGCTTTGTAAGAAATATAGGATTTGAAGACAGAGGTGCAACTAGATAAAATACGTCCCTAAAACTAAGAGATCAAATAGCCAAGATATTCTCAAAAAGAAAAGGAGTACTTGTGGCACCTTAGAGACTAACAAATTTATTTGAGCATAAGATATTCTGTTAGCTTCTTCCCTAAGTCCCATGACACATTTTTATAGTTCTGTCCCTCTCTGATGGAAACACCCAAGCCTCCTAGGGCAGCCCCAAAAACAGCACTTCTGGATCCTCAGGAATCAATCTGAATCAACAGGACAAACCTTATTCCGAAAGGACAAGCCCATTTTAAGATTATTTGGGGGTGGGTGGGAGGACTTCAAAATATCTTCCTGGATAACTAAACCATACTAGACGCTGTCACGGGCTCCTCTTTTTATAATGGATTCAACCAAAACCCTGGAACTTTAGAAGGTTAAATCTACATCCAAATTTTGTGACTTTATCCTTATCTCCACTACTTAAATTTAGTTGTACGGATGCACTAAGGTGTGTATTTATCTAAAATAGAGGAAAAAAGAAATAGCATAGCAACTGTTCCCAAACGCAAATGTGAACTTCACTTTTTCAAGAAGTAGCTACCCACTTGAGGGCCATATCCTGGAACTGGCTTCTATTCAAAGCTTTCATTAAGTTCAGTAGAAGTTCTTTGTGAGAAACAATGAGAGGTTGGATCCTTGAATCATTGACAAATATTTTGATATGTCACTTATTTACTGCTGTCTGTACTGTACAATAATGATCATAGAATCATAGAAAAGTAGGGCTGGAAGGGTCCTCTAGAAGTCAAGTCCAGCTCCTTGTGCTGAGGTAGGACCAAGTAAACCTAGACAACCTGATAGGTGGTTGTCCAACCTGTTTTTGAAAAACTTCCAATGAAGGGGATTCTTTGGAAGCCTATTCCAGAGATTAACTACTGTTATGGTGAGAGAGTATTTTTTTTTCTCCTAATATCTAACCTAAATCTCCCTTTCTGCAGATTAAGCCCATTATTCTTGTTCTACCTTCTGTGGCCATGGAGAACACTTGATCACCGCCCTCGTTATAACAGACTTTAACATATCTGAAGAGTGTTATCAAGTCCCCCTCAGTTTTCTTTTCTCAGGATTAACCATGCCCAGTTTTTTTAACCTTTCCTCATACATCAGGTTTTCTAAACCTTGTATCATTTTTGTCGTTCTCCTCTGGCCTCTTTCCATAAGTGTGGACCCCAGAACTGGATACAGTACTCCAGCTGGGGCCTAACCAGTGCCAAGCAAAGCAGGACAATTACCTCTTGTCTTACATGCAACACTCATGTTAATACACCCCAGAATGATTTTTAGCCTTTTTTGCAGCTTCATCAAATTGTTGACACACATTCAATTTGTGATCCACTACAACCCCCACAATCCTTTTCAGCAATACTATCATCTAGCCTGTTATAATCCATTTTGTAGTTGTGCATTTGATTTTCTTTCTTCCTAAGAACTCTGCACTTGTCTTTGTTGAATTTCATCTTGTTGAATTCAGATCAAGTCTCCAGTTTTTCAAGGTGATTTTGCATTCTAATCATGTCAGCTGACATTCTTACAACCCCATCCAGCTTGGTGTCGTATGAAAATTTTAGAAGCATACACTCCACTCCATTATCCAAGGGATTAATGAAAATACTGAATAGTACTGGACCCAGGACTGACCCCTGCGGGATACCATAAGGTATGCCTTCCCAGTTTGACAGCGAAACATTGAGACCTACTCTTTCATATAGTGTACCAACCTTAGAGTAATTTCATCTAGACCACATTTCCCTAGTTTGCTTATGAGAATGTTATGTGGGAGGTGTCAAAAGATCTACTAAAATCAAGATATATCACATTTATGGCTTCCCTGCCCCCCCTCCCCCCGACCCAATCCACTAGGCCAGGAGCCCTGTTAAAGAAGGAAATTAGGTTGGTTTGGTATGATTTATTCTTGACAAATCGATTCTGGCTTTTCCTTATAACCCTGTTATCCTCCAGGTGTATACAAATTAATTATTCAATTATTTGTTCCAGTGTCTTTCCAGATATCAGTTCAGCTGACAGGTCTATAATTCCCCAGGTCCTCTTTGTTTTTCTTTTTAAAGATAGGTACTATGTTTGTCTCCAGTCTAGGACTTCACCAGTCCTATAGCAGTTCTCAAAGGTAACTGCTAATGGATCTGATGTTGCTTCAGCTAGTTCCTTACATACCCTAGGATAAATTTCATCAGGCTCTGGTGACTGGAATACATCTAATCTTTCTTTCCCTGTTTGGTCTTGCATACCTTCCCTTCATTGTTAATATTAATTGTGTAGAATATCTGGTCACCATTATCCATTTTAGAGAACACTGAAGCAAGATAAGCATTAAACACCTCATATTTCTTGAGGCCATCAGATATTAGCTTTCCTTCCCTGCTAAGTAGAGGACCTACATGTCACTTCATCTTTCTCTTCAACCTAATGTATTTTAAAGAACCTCTTTTTATTCCCTTTTATGTCCCTTATGAGATGTAATTCATTTCATGCCTTAGCCTTTCTGATTTTATCCCTACATGCTTCGGCTATTCTTTTGTGCTCCTCCTTAGCAATCTGTCCATGTTTCCACTTGTTTTAGGATTCCTTTCTGATTTTCAGGTCATGAAATTGCTCCTGATGGAGCCATATCATCCTTTTACTAGTCTTCCTATTTTTTTTAAGAGTTTGCAGTTTGTTTGCAGTTGTGTTTCTAATATTGTCTCCTTGAGTAAGTACCATCTCTCCTGAAGAGACAAGGTGGACAAGGTAATACCTTCTATTGGGCCAACTTCTGTCGGTCAGAGAGACAAGCTTTAGGGCTTACACAGAGCTTGTCTCCTCCCGAACTACCTTTTCCCTTAGATTTTATTCCCATGGGTCCTTAACTATCAGTTCAATGGGTTTGTTAAAACCTGTTTTTTTTTTTTGTAGTCCATTGTCCTTATTCTGTTACTCTCATTCCTTCCTTCCTTTCCTTAGAATCACAAAATCATTTCACCCAACTTGCTTTGCGTTGTCAGAATTGCTACCAATTCCTCCCTGTTAGTCAGAATGCCTGCCCCCCTGGTTACTTCCTGGAACAAAATGTTGTGCCCAATATATTCCAAGAACTTACTGGAAAATTTGCTGTATTATTTTTCCAACAACTATCTGGGTTAAGTCCCCAGTTACTACCAGGTCTTGTGTTTTGGATATTTGTTGTTTGTTCTAAAAATGTCTCATTCCCCTCCTCTTCCTGATTATCACACACACACCCTTCACTGGGTTTCAGAGCCTGGGCTCCAGCCCAAGTGGGAAAGTCTACCCTGCTATTTTTAGCTTGGTATTGTGAGCCCCATAATCCTGAGTCAGTTGACTCAGGCTCTGAGACTTGCTGCCACAGGGTATTTATGCAGTGTAGATGTACCTTAAAATTCCCATAGCATTTTTAAAATAGAAGTACAGGGTTGTCCCAGAGTCTTTGGCCATAATTTCCTTTCCCTTCCTTCTGTGTACAGCAATATATCAACTGTCTGTCTGACTGCTGCCCTGACTACTTAGAATTGCCTGAATTTCAATGGTGACTTTCATTGGTATGTATAAATTAGCAAAGGACTTACAGATCCTTTTGAAAGTAAGGTGTTATACCAGGGATCAGCAACCTTTGGCACACGGCCCGTCAGGGAAATCTGCTGGCAGGCCAGAAAGTTGCCGATCCCTGTGTTATACGAATCAAAGATATTACTGAAGCTTCATACAGTTGTTTCTGAAAACAATTTTCAAATTATTTTAGACTGGTAAACATAGAGCTGTGAAGGCATACAATAAAATGGCATATTTTAAAAATTATAATAAAACACTACAATCTTGGTGACCTTTGTTTTCACAGGGGGCAGAAATAGGAAAATATTTTGTAATTACATGGTACTTAGTAGATAGTAAGAAGTTCCTTTTTATACGATTCCTCCAATCCAATTTCCATGTAATGTACAGATTGTAAATAACCATGTCACTTGAGTAGTTACACTGTTGTTTTCAGAATAAAATTAAACATTTTTCCCTCCTGATTAAGACCTCTTTTTGAATGCACTAATGCCAATAAATAAATAAATCAAAAGTGGTATTACAAAGACAAATTGTCCAGTTTCAAAGATGTTCATAACTGTAATGAACTGGCATGTGTGTGATACTAGTGATACTTCATAATATATATAAACACTACTGTAGCCCTTTCTGTAATGGAATCCAAACTGGTCACCTGAATTTGTTTCAAGGAAGCTTCTCCTTTATCTCAACGGAGAAGGGATTTTGCTTTTTTGGAGTAGGAGCAGATGAGTTTTAACACTGTAGCTGCTGTGAAAGTTTGAGTGATATAATGTGTAGATCGGTGAACACCATAGACTCCTTCCTATGTGGACACAGTTATTTTCCAGGCTGCAGCCTCATATGTATTGTGAAATTTAATGGAGCCCTGGTAGGGGTTTGTGGTCTGTACATTCTTTTTTTTAAAAAAAAACTTTCTAGTTCTTTACTGAAATGAAGAGTTCTGTTCAAGAATATTATATTGTAGGTGGCTCTGGTAGTTTTACCTACAATTAAGGTTTCTTGGCAATTCACATGTTTCCAGTTACTGATAACTTTGCCAGAATGTAGTCATTTGGACTGGAATTTGTCATGGCCAAGTGTGCCTCAGGTTGATTTTATTTATCTATCTTTGGAAAGTGCCAGCAAAATTGATTTACCTATTTACAGTAATGAGATTAGGGGAAAATATGTTTTGTCCATGTTTAAATAAATACATTTTACAACTGTTTTATTGGGAAACTAATGTCTCTGTGCTTTGGAGTAGGGAATTTAAATTTGGTAGGGGAATGTCCTTTGCATCAGGGATGTGCCTTTTGCCATCCCTACAAACATCTTTCCAAATTTGGTAACATTCTATATGTTTTTGAAAAAAAATCTGAGTTTGCACTCAGTAGAAACTGGTTGGAGTTTGGCTACTAACTTTTCTGAAGAGTCCATCTCTACTGGATATGCTACAGCTCAAGTGCAGGGGATGAGCAGGACTTTCCCTGCCGTTGCTGCTGCAGGCTGCTGTCAGACTGCACTCTGGAACTGATAGAAGAAATGAAGTTTCTCCTGTGCTTTCAGTGCTCCTGGTACTGGTGCCTAGACAGCGTGGAGGAGAAATCAGGCTGACTTGAATGCAAAGGGGACAAAAGCTGGACTTGTGCAGGGGGGTGGAGGGAGTAGATTAGGATAAGGAGCCTGGGGGAAGCAGTTACTGAGATCCAACAAAAAGCTGGAAAGGAGGGACACTGTGTGTGTGGGGACGGGGAGACAGGTATTTTGATAATAGGGAATCTGGAGGAGGGAGATTAGGACTTGCTGGGCAAGTAGACTGGGATTGAGATGATGAGCCAAATGGGAGGGGTCCAGGGAAGACAAAAGACCGGGATAGGGGTGGGTTCGAGGCGACATGAGCAGAAGGTCTGTGACCATCGGAACACACACCCCTCCAGAATCAGAAATGGAACCCAAGATTCTTGAAACTCTACATTTCTCAGTTACAGCCAGGATATGTGAAACCTACTAACAAAATGTGTTTCTTATCCCTCTCTGTAGTGCTGACCCACATAGAGGATGACAACTTACTACTGCAGTCAGTTACTTTGTTAGCTCAAGTGCCAGCAGTCTGTGCTGAGGATCTTAAGGTTCCAACTACACCTGTGCAGAGAAAGGTAATTCCATTTCATGGAGGATTTAGAATTTTGAAAATTAGTTTCATTCCAATTTGGAACAAACACCAAACATTTCAAAATTCCCCACAAAAGGGAATAGAATCCTGGCTCCAAGACAGTCTGGTGAGCTGCCAAGGAGCTATGGAACCTGGAAGCCCGGGTGTCCCCAACTTTGAGGCAGTATGGCAGGCGGATTGCCAAGGAGCCAATTATGCAAGCTAACAGGAAACCTGATCAGTGTTCAACTGAAACCTGCCTGAGTTCTATTCAACCATTGTAGAAATTAAATGCTCTCCATGGGACATTTCAGGCTAACTGGTAAATTCAAACAAAAATTTATTTATATTTATTTTTTTCAGACCAGCGGCGTTCTGACCCTACTGAAGTAATGACCCTGGTATGTCAATATGACACCACATGATGAAATTTTGTTTTCCAATTTACCTTTTTAAAATCTAAAAATTTCTCTCTCTCTCTCTCACTCACAAAAAATAAATAAAATGAAAATGTTAAGGATGCAATATAAAGCACTCAGCAGGAAATACCAGTATTAAGATTACCTTAATTTGGTTCCTTTGTATGTATGTACAATAAGTTCATTTTTTAAATGATATGATCACATACTATTCTTCCCCAAGACATATGTCTCCATTCAGTGCATGGGACAGACCTGCTTTGGAGATGGGTCAGAGTTGTATAGTAAAGGACACTGTTGTCTATAGCATCTCTGTTGTATTTGCTGCACAAGTTGGATGATTTGTGCTAATTTCAGGTACTGAGACAGACTGATCAAGGTCTGCCCAAAAATAAAGGCCCCCTCCCCCTCAACTAAGGGGGAAGAATGACAAAGCCCATGTCACCACTGAATACTGGGGACATCAAAGGATAAAACAGGAACAGGAGTGAGGTCAAAGGTTAAAAGTGAGGAAACCAGAAGGGGCACCAAGCGGAGAACCCTAGACAGTACCCACTGCTCCTCAAAGATGTCTAAGGAGTCAGTAGGTGCTCTCCAGAGGAACTCTGCCAGGAGACATGATCCAACAAGTTAACAGAAATAGTCCCCTCAGTTGCTGAGCCACCTCCCCTTACAGCTCCAGTCCAGCTTCTTCCTATTGGTATGGTAAATGCCCATCTTGGACAGCACCAAGAGGAGGTCCTGTGACTTTGTGGGGCCAAGGATGGGGGATCTCTTAGGGCCAAGGATGTGGGATCTAGGATCTCACAATTCTAGGACCACCCATCCTGATCCTCCTGGTCTAGGAGATGTCAGGAAATGCGCAGCCACAACCTCAGTAGGGGCTGCTACCTGACACACTCTATGTAGATGTGTACCAGCATCATCACAAAAGAGACAGGTGTCATGGGAGTTGGTGAATTGTACCAGGTAAGGGCCTGTGCTCATGGTTCCATGAAGCAGATGAAGAAAGAACCTCTTTTCCAATAAGATTTTTCAGCAATCCAGAAAGCTCACATCTTTTAAGGTCTGCCAAATAATACCCCCAGCAGGCTGTGGAACCAGAGTGGAATATAAACTGGTCCACAGGGGTTGGGAAAGCGTGTAGAGAATGAGGGAGGGGGCTGCAGGAAAAGCATCTAAGTCCTCCCTGGAGAATGGATTCTGTCCCTGCCTCTGCCACAGATTTCCTATGATGTTGGCCAAGTCACATAAACCAAACTTTTCACAGGTGGTCATCGACTTTCAGAGTGCTCAACTTTAAGACTCTGGGGAACTGATTTGTAGAAGTTCTGAGCACTAACAACTGCAATGGGAATGGCTTTGAACATATGAAGTCCCATATAATGCTAAGTATTCTCTAAAGTCAGGCTCTATTTGTCTCCAACTGAAAGGTTTGATTCCACCTATGGTGGATGGAAAACACTTTTTTATGCAGAATAATTTTTCCATTTGGAGAGTCAAGTGTTTAGTCATTTACACAATTCACATCAGGTAAAGCAACTCCTAAAGTTATGAGTGCTCAACACCACTGGGAAATAAAACCCTTGGATTGTCAATTTGGTATGTCCCCCCTGATTTGAAAATTGACTAAATGTTCATTTGCTGGTTACTGGCGATTTCTCAAAAAATGGTACAGAGCAAGTATTATGCCTTCAACCTATAACCTCTGGAAGACTATGTATCTTTGGGGAAGGAGGTATTCACAGTAGTCTAATTGGACTAGATCATCGGGGCATTTTTCCAAAGGGGCAGGTGGTGACCAGCTCCTAATACAAAATCGTTACTCTACCAGTGACACCAGCAATCACTTCTGAAACCCTTGAAACATCTCTCCATTCAAAGGAAAACCTTTCTCTCAATGTTCCCAAAGTTTTTTGCAATGTTTCTCAACTGTGGTTCTCCATGCTCCAGAGGACCCATAGGAAAACTGTTCTGCAGCAATGATCTAAAGTATCTGATCATAGCTGATACTTATTTGTTCCCTCCTCTGCTACTGAGCTGCGTTGGCCTCTTCTATAGAGTACAGTTGTACGTGTGTCATTGTGACCGGGGTCCTACTGGAGAGCCAGCTGTGGTCACTCAATTAGGGGGAACTGCAAAGAATGGGGCAGACAATCCAAATGTTAATATTCCCTTTTGACCTCTGAATCAATAGTTATGGTGACAGACAGGAACTGACTGTTTATGGGTTGCATCTAAGATGCACACAATTAGTGTTACTTTTAACAATATAGGTTTGCATTTCAAAGTTCTAGCCCAGTGGTACTCAAACTTTTTGTGTGTGTGTGGACCACCTGAAAATTGCTGAGGGTCTCGGCAGACCACTTATCGATCTTTCCAAATGCTGTTTGTACCATTAGCTAACTATTGTAAAGCCATTGTGAATAGATAAAGGAAGGGCTTCTGAGCATCCAAATAAGAGCACAGGAAAAGTTCAGGGACTACAAGACCGTAAAGCAGCTGAAGATAACATCTCTTTTCTGATGTTTGTTCCCCCCCACCGCCCCCAGCAACTCGAAAAACCCATTTCTTTTGAGGTCTATATAAAGCTGGTTAGGGATTTTCCAATGAAAGATTTTCATTGGGCAATGCCCATTTCTCAAAAGAAACTTTTTTTCAGGGAAAAGGTCAATTTTGATTACACTTTTTTCAGCAAGGTCTCTGAGGCTGGGGGTCAGGAAGAGGAGAGAGATCCCACAACACACACTGCAGAATAGCTAGCAGCCTGGTGGTTAGTGCGTTCACACTGTATCTGGGACACCCAGGTTCAAGTCCCTGCCCTGATTTAGGCATCCTAGGTGAGTGCTTTAGCCTGTGTTGGGAGTCTTGGTTTCATCCTGAGCTAGAACAGGAAATATTTTTGAAATCTCACAAATTTTCACATGATGGGAAAACAGTCATGGTCTCCCTCCCCTCCCCTCTACTTCTGTATTACCTTGTTGCTGTTTTAACTTAACAGCTTTTAGAAATTCACACTAGTATTATACTGCTGTTACAATCACTGTACGTTTAATGAATCCCTTCTCTCTCCCTCCCTCCCTGTAGCTCTCAAGTGGAAGTCTGTTTTTCTCCTTTTTTCTGCTCCTATTACTACTTTGTGTCCCTGGTTCCCTTTGACTCTCTGGACACATTTCCTCTTTCCTCCTCTGACAGGAGGCTGCCCTGTTCTCGCTTTCTGTCACTGGAAGCATCTCACACTGTCACAATCTAACTGCTAAACTTTTTGCTGCATGACATTCTCAAGGTTTAAATCTGTCACTTTAATCTCATTAGACCATGCTACTAATTTTAAAGCTTAGTGCCTCCATTTCCAGGCAGAGCAATACTCCAGCTGTTCTGTTAAAGGGCGAGGTAGACTGCCAGCACACCAGGTAGTAATTCTCCTCCAAGAATTACTGTAGTAAAGCAGGAAAAACATAACCATACACTTCTGTGTGCTTTTACTGGAGGCATTTGTCAAGGTTCTTTCCCCACTCTGAACTCTAGGGTACAGATGTGGGGACCTGCATGAAAAACTCCCTAAGCTTATTTCTACCAGCTTAGGTTAAAAGCTTGCCCAAGGTACAAACTGTTTTACCTTTTGTCCTTGGACCTTATGTTGGACCTTATGCTGCCACCACCAAAGTGTCTAACAAAAATAACAGGGGAAGTGCCCACTTGGAAACGTCTCCCTCCCCAAAATATCCCCCCAAGCACTACACCCCCTTTCCTGGGGAAGGCTTGATAAAATTCCTCACCAATTTGCATAGGTGAACACAGACCCAAACCCTTGGATCTTAAGAACAATGAAAAAGCAATCAGGTTCTTCAAAGATAATTTTAATTAAAGAAAAAGTAAAAGAAAAACCTCTGTAAAATCAGGATGGTAAATACCTTTCAGGGTAATCGGATTCAAAACATAGAGAATCCCTCTAGGCAAAACCTTAAGTTACAAAAAGACACAAAAACAGGAATATACATCCCATTCAGCACAACTTATTTTATCAGCCATTTAAACAAAACAGAATCTAACGCATCTCTAGCTAGATTGCTTACTAACTCTTTACAGGATTCAGAGTATCAGCCGTGTTTGTCTGTATCCACAAAAAGAAAAGGAGGACTTGTGGCACCTTAGAGATGAACAGATTTATTTGAGCATAAGCTTTCGTGAGCTACAGCTCACTTCATCGGATTTTCCCAGTGCTGCCACAAACTTGCTGCATAATTAGGGGTAAATTACTTAACCACTCTGTACTGTGTTTTTTTCCCATTGGCAAAATAGGAATAATTATACTTTGTTACCCTTACAGATCTGTGGGGCTACCTTGAGATTAGGTATAACTAAAAATTGCAATGTAATTGCATGTAAGTAACATGGCAAGTCCTGAGTTATTGATGTTTTTCGTCAGGGTTTGAAAAACACTCTTTCCCTGCATGAATGGGAATTTGGAGCAGGCAAGTAGATTGACTACGGTCAGGGAGCTGAGTGTCTGAGGCTGCCAGCTCTTTCATTTCAGTTAAATGGGGCAAGCACAGGAGCAGAGCAGCTTGGAAGCTGCTGCTCCTTCAAGATTACAGGAGGGCCTAACTGCTCTTACTCCTTTAAGGATAGAAGGAGAGATGGAACAGAGCAACTCAGGTTCTGTTACTATAACAGAGGGAATGGATAAATTTGGGTCAGGCATATGGCCAGGTGAATGCATGTAGGTCAATTAAAGTTTTTGACACTCAGTGACAACCTTTTACCACAACAGAAATAGGAATTTATCTAAATAAGCAGCACTTGCCATACACTGATACATCTTCATATATATAATATGGGGTTGACTGAATTATATTATATATACGTTTATATAATACATGTGCAATTCAGACGTCCCGCATACCAATAGAGCTTTATGTCACACACATCTACTGTGAATGCAAGACAGATAATACGTTTCAGGTACTTCATGAAACGTCATAGGTTTATGGAACCCCATAATCCGAAATAAGTAATGAGAAGTTGGATATCTCTCCTACAGAAGCAGGTTAGCAATTGTATTAATGTTGTTTAAAAATTTAAATGAATCACTCTGTAACGAAAAAAAAATGTAATTTCACCTTTAATATCAGATTCATTTTTTTAAAAAAAGCCACGGATAAGTAACGAGAATTTCTGACAGAGCAAACTCATCTTCCCAAAGTAATTCTGAAGAATAAATTGCATTAAAGGCTTTCAGTTAATTTCTTGTACTGTGCCTATAATCAGTAAAACATAATATTTCATGTTTTACCCAAGACTGCTATCATGTGCTGATTATCTGGGCAAAAATATCCTAATTCTGAAAAGTACTTAAGTGTGTTCCTAATCTTCTGCTATTTTATATAAAACTGTAAATTACAGAAGACTGAACAATCAAACATTCAATGTAATAATTAGACTACATGCCTCAGAAGTGAAGTGTTGCTTTGCAGAGCCCTATAAATATATTAAGGATGTAGGAGCTGATTTTCTTTAAAAAAAAAATAAAAAATAAAAATCTAATAATGCATGTTCACAGCAGAAGAGTGACCTTCTAGGAGATGTAGTATAAAATCAGTAATGTCAGCTCAATTGATATTATCAGACTTTAATGGTCATCCAGTAATTGCTCATTAAAAGTTTCTTTCAGTTTGAAAAAATCTACCAGCCTGTGAAGACATTCCCAGTATTTATAAGGGGGTTATTTGGTAGAACTAGGAATCTCGCACAACAAAATGTAAATGTGCATATTGTACTTGGGGTACTTAAAGCATCTTATGATTTTCAGAATGTTGTAGGACATCAGAACTTTTGCCTGTGTTCAGAATGCCTATTGTCTCATATTATTTTCAGTGAAATTGTGGCCACTCTTCCTTCAGTGTAAATGGTTGTCTCCGTAACCCTATTTCTCAGTGCATAGTTGAGAGAGGAGGCAGTATGGGATGGAGGTTATGTAGGGAAGGAGGGGGAATAAAGTGAGAAACCTAGGGTACAGTGGGAGGATGAAGTAATGGGGGGGGGGAGGAGAGAAGGAAGCCGGGGGAATGCATAGAGAGGAAAAGGGAGGTTGGGAGACCTGCAAATGTGTGGGAGGAAACAGAATTTGAGGAGGTCTGGAACATGGAGGGAAACAGAATGAGGAAGGGAGGGCCAGGGAAGGATAGGGAGAGAATTGGAAGACTTAAAAGGGTATGGATAAAGAGAGACTACCAGCCCTCCTATCTCAGCTTTTAGAGAGAGTCCTCCCCGTAGCAACAGATGAGAGAGATAAAGGAGGAGGTTTGCTTTTGTGTGTGTGGTGCATGTTGAAGGTTGATTAATTTTTAATCTGAAATGATCAATCACAAATTGAAGATGAGGGGTTGATAGGTCAGTGGTGGCTTCCCCTAGTGGCTCAAATCAGATGGCAGACAATGAAATCATTTTGATGGGTCTGACCTATATGTCAGAACTAGGGTGATATAGCTTTACAAAAACTTGTTTGGATATTTTTAGATGTCTGTAAAATCAAAACGAAGGATGGTTTGGATTTAAATTCTGTCTTAACCAATTGGTCAAGATTCTTAATATTTCAGGGGGAAAAGGGTGGGTGTTAATGCTATTTTGAATAAATGGTACTAATTGTGGCCTAATTTAACGATTTGATATCTTCCTCTCCTGCTTGTTACCTCAGCCTGTAAAATAAATACAAATGTGATGAAGACAGGATCAAGTTGAATTAATTTTTAAACCAAAAAACTTTTATTCAATGTAAGACTAAGTAAATACTTTATAAAAAGATATTGTTGTAATATTGGGTGTGTATTAGGGTTGCCAACCCTGAATGCTCAAAAATCATGAGTCAGGCCCCCCTAAAATCATGGATTCGCTTAAAAAATCATGATTACTGTTATGTGTAATTTTTGTTGGCAGCACTGTTACTGGGTTGTACGTTGCAAAATGGCAGTTGCTGACATTAGATGTACAAAGTTATAGTGTATGGCAATGTTCTGTACATTAACATGGAAGTATTCCTTGAAATAAACGTTTTAAGTGATTTCGTTTAGTCCTAACACTTTAAATACCCTAAAAACAAAAAATCTTAACAGCCTCATCATTATTAGTAAGTTCTCAGCACTATAACATTCTGTTGGGGATGAATAAAGTAACTGGAACTGGAAGGGAAACTATCTAAACAGCAGTGTAGTTTCTCAGATGGGGGAGTGAAATATAAAGGGCAAACAATGTAAATGATGATGAAAGCAGATTTTTCTTTTCTTTTAGAAATCAAAAGACCTGAAGTGTCAATAATATAATTAAAGACTTCTTTAAATAAAAGAATGACATATAGATTTTGATACTGAATATTTATTTTACATTTTCAAGAAATGGGCCAGTAGAATAAAATACTTTTTTTGATAAAAGGATAGCTCTACAACAATAAAGAGCTGTCAGTGGTTTTTAACTTCTTAGTTATGTGATTGGGAGAACAAATTATTGCTGAGGATGAATGCACAAGGCTCAGAGCATCACTTAAGACTGATCCTTAACTTAAGACTGACCCCCCCCACTACCCCATGAAGTTAGAATTTCACTGTTGATTTCACTGCATCAAGGCTGATCTTAACCTTGGGGGTTAGATGGTGCTTACAGGGCCTTCTGCAACTTCACCCTCATTGAGCGATAGTCATTTGTAGTTTTATGGGCTTCACCTAAATTAAGGATTAAAAAGAAGGGTGAAGTGATTTCCTTTTCCTCTCTGCTAGTTGCATTAAGACTTGCCAGTGCAATAATTAGGGATACAGTCATGGATTTCTCAACACCTCTGAATCAATAGTAGCCTAGCACTGTGAGAGCTTTGCACACTCTGCAACATTTAGCCTTTTTTTTTCTCTACTGGGGATGTTGCTATGGGAAACAGAGCAGAAGAGTGGATTGTATCGCTTAAAAGTGATTTTTTTTTCAACTTTTCAATTACAAAGCAAAGGAATATGTATATGTAGTAGCAGCTGATATGATCACCGAAGAACATCAGCGGAGTCAGAAGGGTACTATTGTTTTGTATAATTATGATTTATATAATCTGGATCTTTGACAATTTGTAAAATCAGTCATTTCTGAAACTTGTGTTAATTTATGTTAACATTTTAAATGTAAAAGTGAGGTTAAATTATAGTCCCTCAAAACACTGATAAATCATATACTGTATCACATGATCGAGAGTCTTTTCAATCCAGCATCATGATGGCATTTTTTCTTTTATCTTGGAAAAAATGTGCAGTCAGTTAATTGTTTCAGGAGGCACAGTACGCCTGACATGAGTCAAAACAATATTGTTAATATATCCGATGGAGAGACAAGTACAACATGTCAGAAAATAGTAGAGATTCAGGGAAGGAGGGAAAGTACTACCTGATAAAATTAACAAAGGAAGACAACACAATGAGGAGTTAAAATTAAAAAATGGGGCTGAGGCTATGCAAATACAATTTGGAAAGAAGTGGAATGAACTATACAGCAGCAGCTGCTACTAGGTAGGTTGTGTAAATTTCCATTCTACTCTCCAATGCTGAGTTGTTTGTAACTATATGAAACCTTCCCCATTTATTCTGAAATTGTCCAAGCTTAGTCTTTGCCCAAATGTAATGTTTTGAAAAGTCAGAGCAAAAACAGATGAACCTTTCTTTTTTCCTAGTAGGAAGAATGGGGAGCACATGCAAAGTGTGTGTGTGTGTGAGTGTGTAAAGAAACTTACTATTTTGGCAGCCTAATGGGATAGGTGTAAATAGTTTTAAATAGCCTAAATAAGAAGAACATTTTAGTATTCTGGTGAAATTTGGCTTAAATTTGACCAAGTTAATTCTCTTTCAGAATGGCATGCCATCAATACTCAATACATTTTGGGGATTTTCGCAAGCAGCTAAGAGAGGCTATATTGCGATTCAGAAATTCAAAAATTCTAAGGCCAGAAGGGACCATTGTGATCATCTGGTCTGAGCTCCTGTATGACACAGGCCATAGAACTTCTCCCAAATAATTCCTAGAACATATTTTAGAAAAAAACACACACACACACACAAAAACATCCAGTCCTGACTTAACAGTGGTCAATAATGGAGAATCCATGATGACCATTGGTAAATTGCAAGCCTTATTTCCAGTCTGAATTTGTCTAACTTCAACTTCCAGCCATTGGATCATGTTATACCTTTCTCTGCTAGATTGAAGAGCCCTTTATTAAATACTTGTTCCCCCTGTAGGTTGTTAAAGGGTGACTTGATTAGTCTATAACCTTCTCTTTATTAAACTAAATAGATTGAGCACTTTGAGTCTATCACTGCAAGGCATGTTTTCTAATTCTTTAATTATTCTCATGGCTCTCCACTTTATCAACATCCTTCTTGAACTGTGGGCATCAGAACTGGATACAGTATTCCAGCAGCACATGCACCAGTGCTAAATACATTGGGAAAATAACCTCTCTACCCCTATGCAAGATTCCCATGCTTATGCATGCAAGGATCACGTAGATCTTTTGGTCATAACATCACTCTGGGAGTTCATGTTGAACTGACTCTACACTACAATCCCCAAATCTCTTTTGGAGTCGCTGCTTCTCAGGATAGAATCCTCCACCCTGTAAGTATGGCCTACATTTTTTGTTCCTAGATTATATATTTGTATTTAGCTGTATTAAAACACACATTGTTTTCTTGTGCCTAGTTTCCAAATTGTTCTGAATCAGCAGTGACCTATCCTGCTTATTTACTACTCTCTCTCACCATTTTTGTGTCACCTGCAAATGTTATCAGCGATGATTTTGTTTTTTTCCCGGTCACTGAAAGAAATATTAAATACCATAGGGCCAAGAACTGACTCCTGTAGGATCCCAGTAGAAACATACCTGTTCAATGATGATTTCCCGCCCGCCCCATTTATAATTGCATTTAGAGACCTATCCGTTAGCAAGTTTTTAATCCATTTAATATGTACCATATTAATTCTATATTCTAGCTTTTTAATCAAAATGTCATGCGGTATCAAGTCAGATGCCTTGAAGAAGTCTATTTTATCAACACTATTACCAAACTTGTCATGTCATCAAAGAAAGATATCAGGTTAGTTTGACAGCATCTATTTTCCATAAATCCATGTTTATTTGCATTAATTACATTATCCTCCCTTAATGCTTTATTAATCCAGGCTGTATCAGCTGCTGCACTATCTTGCCTGGGATCAACATATGGCTGGCAGGCCTATAATTACCCAGTAATCCCATTTACCCTATTCAAAAATTGGCACAACATTAACATTCTTCTAGAAATTCCACCATGCGCCAGGATTTACTGAAAATAAACCGCTCCCCAGCGACCTCTTTTAAAATTCTTGCTATCAGGACCTGCTGACTTTAAAATGTTTAACTCTAGGTATATGCAAGGGTTTACATGGCTCATTTAGATGCATAGTGGAAAAAATCACATGAGCGGAGGCAAATATTCTGCCAACGTCTTTGTTTTGCTACCAGCAGACCTTTTAAAAGAAAAATTGTGATATATGATCTCATGACAGGTATGGCAATTTCCTGCAAAATCCATCGGAGACGTTGAATTCAGTGTTTTAAGTATCTTTGGGGTCCATTGTATTAAATGATTGATATGTATTTTTGTGGGCTGGGATTGTATGTAACCTTTCAAGAGAGAAAGGTGTGATAACTGTGAGATCTGGGGTTCAAAAGCCTCTACTGAAAAATGTGCCAGATAAAAATGGACTTCTGAAACAAAAAGTGTTCAGTGGTCTTTTGGGGGGAATATCTAGGGGGAGGTGAAAGAAAATTCTCCACCTCTGGTTATGTAAAAACCTATCCTTTTGAAGCTTCACCATTCCAGGATATCAATCTGTTTAATTCTGGACGAATCTGAAAATTTAGTAAATCATATCTAATTCTCAATATATGAAAAGAGACCAAGAAAATTCAAAATTTTATAGAGTAACTTTACATTTTCTAATATATAACAATTTCCAACTGGCCCTCCTTTTTTCCCAGTATTTCATCCTTCTGTCCTTTTATGCTCTGCTGAATTTCCTCAGCTGCTGCTGCTGTTACATTCCAGCCTACCATTAATTACAAAACAATTTTACATTTAGTTTAAGGAAAGGGAAACTATAAACAATGTCAACTGAAATTAGCGTACTTGAAACCCAAATTTTACAAAAGTAAAGGAAGCAACAAAATTGGAGCAACTCTAGTTTTATGGATTCTAGAGTCATCCAGAGGCATGCCATTTTAAAAAAGAATGTATACAATTGTGAATTTTCCTCTAGCCACTGAAAAAGGATCAAAGCTTAATATTCAGTCTAGATAAGCATCTAAAGTTTGTATGCCCTTCTGTAACATATCTAATCTTATGAAAACTTTTTTGAAGTCTGTCTTCCTTCTGCCTTCATGTACTTTTACATGTTTAAACTAGTAAAGCAGAGACTTCTGTATATGTGGCAAATCAGGTAGGTGTGTCATTTTAAGAAGTCAACCCCACAGATCTGACAAAAAGGGTAGATTAGTTATTTGTATTACAGTGCCCCTAGAGTACAAAAAGCACCTAGAGAGTACAAACACATAACAAACCACACTCCTTGATTTGAAGAACCTACAACGTGCATAGTCAAGAAAAGCGGGGGGGGGGGAGAAAGGAAGTCATTTTACTGATGAGGAGCTGACAGAGTAATTAACTTGTGTTCATAGTAATATGCCTGCTTGATAGGTGTGACCAGGACTAGGCCTACCACATGGCAGAATATGGTAATATTTATGGCAGCAGTAATGGGGGGGGCAGTTGAGTGACCCTTTCAGAGATATGAATGCTTTCAACTTGTTCATGGCTTGCATTCAAGACTGTCTTGATCTAGGATTTTCTTGAAAATAATTGAGTCATATCGAACAATGTTTTAGTGAAATGCTACCTTGCCAGACACTAAATCTACTCCCATCCTGCATCTGAAGCCTCCAGGCCTCTCTGTTGACTAAAATCTTGTTACAGTTGGGCTGACTTCTGAATCTGACACTTTGCCTAGCAGCTAATTTGAATACAGGCCCATTCATTTTAATATAGTAGTAATAGAGCTGCAGGAGAAAGCGTACTGTGTGTTTATATACTCTAGGGCAATCAATAGATTGTGGCAGCAATTGTCTATGAAGGCTTTGAAAGATGGCACACTTTACCACTTATCTACATTTATTATGGAGAATACTTGGTGTGCACAATTACATGCATGGGGCTAATTTTTCCCTCCCCACCAACCACACACTTTCCGGCAACCGAGTTAGAGATGGATGTATATTGCAGGGTGAAAACTCGTGTGTGTGTGTGTGTAACCTGCAAATATGATTCAAATTTTGCTTTGACTGTGATTTGCGTCCTTTTTGTCTTCACTTTCCCTGAAAAATTTGCTGAAATTAACTTACTGAAAGGAGTATTCATTAAAACAAGGAGTTTTAAACTGATATTGCAGAATATTTGTGTTTAATTGAATTTCTAAATAACTGTGAGCATTTCCACAGGTAACTTGGTTCTAAAAGTCCTTCAGTCAAGGAACAGAAACATTTCTACTTGGTCCAATTAAAACAACATCATGTCAGATTTCAAATTCTGAATATGGATAGAAAACACCTCACCAAACAATCCGTAAACCATAATTTATTTGGTGAATTTTCAATAATTATTCAACTTGAGAAATTCATGTGGATAATTCAGGAAAAGAAAAGCACAAAATCTGCAGATTTGTTTTCTAAATGCCTAGGTGTGCTGTTCTGGGAGAGGGACTGTATTTTTGTTTTGTTTGCACAGCAGCTAGTGCTTAGCTCGACCTAAATTAGTAGCCTAGACTAGGCCCTAGGGCTCCTACATGCATAATTGGACAGTTTTTATAGTGGGGTGCTGAAAGCCATTTAACAAAACTGTAAACCCTATACATAATGGAAACCTCTTCAAGCCACATCCCTGCAAATTATAATTTGTTGCTTTCTTTAGTGTCTTCTTTAGAGCTAACTTTAAAATGATAACTACGTTTTGTGGGAAAAAAATGTTGCCCCCATTTTTTGGTAAATGAATGTTCAGTTTTTTTAATTTAAAACAAACAAACCCAAATTAAAAAATTGAAAAATAGTCCGGTTTTTCAAACTCAGAATTGATTAAATTTCCCACTTAGTTTCCCTTTCCTCCTATTTTCCATTTTGTCACTGGGGGAAAAAAAAGACTAAACAAAAACAATAAAAATAACAAAAAAAGGGAGAAAAAACTCCCCAAACTGGGAAAAAAATCATGTTTTTGTTTTTATAGAAGAGCTGGAAAATTTTGGAAAAAAGGCAGTTTTTAATTGGGGGAAAAAAGTATCAAATTGAAAATTTCAACCAGTGTTAGTCTCTGTCAATGGTGTCCAAACAGAAAACAAATGGCCATGTTCTGCTCTGTTATAATTGCAAAACCCACTTAATTCAGTGGGGTTGCATGGGAGTAAATAAGGGCGGGCTTTGGCCTGGAACCTGCAAGTTGCCCTTGTTGCCCTGGAGACTCCTGCCCCCACCAACCAAGAAAGCCCTTCAGATATATATTTTGCATTTTTTTTCATACAAATTCTAAATTATATTTTAAAAATGGATGAGATCTCTTGGAGGATGTAAGGGCTATTAGTGCTGTTTATGTTTAATTGTCCCTTGTTGGAGGAGAAATAATTTACTATATCAAACAGAGATATATTGGAGCTGGGTGGCCTAGCATATGAATAATGTACTTTCATCCCTGGATTCTGAGTTTCTTTAGCTAAAAAGCCAATTGAAATGATGAAAATTATGACTTCAAATGTGAAACTGCAAAAAGGAAAGGGGGAGGGAAAAAATGTAAGTAGCTATTGATTCAGAGATGCCTTGGAACTCTTAGTCAAGTATAAAAGTAGGAAAATATGATGCTGATACTTATATATTATACACTTTTGCAATTACCTCTTGAAGTTTAAAACTTTTGTGTGCATAAAAGGTGGGGTGTAGACATTTCTGGAGACTGAAATCTTCTGTGTTTCTACAGAACACTTGCAGTACAGACAAGAAGAGTAAAGATCTATCCCACATTAAAAGCCTTTTTTTTTTTTTTTTTTAAGCTGTTGCAAACAACTACCCTATAGTCCTGGGTCTCATCCATTCCAGGTATCCATGTGCGTGTGTCTTAAGAACTCAGCACAAATCTACCATGCATTTCTGAGAGAATAGACTCATAAATTATCTCCAAAATTTCTTAATGACTGAGGGTAAGAGGTTTGGCTAACCTCTACATTTGCATTTAGATGTGCCATGGATGTGATAACGACACCTTAAACTTACACTATTTACTGTGCATGTATTAAGTGAAGTTTTAAATCTAACTTATTCAGATATTGCTACTATGCTTAATATCTTCCATTATAATGAGACCTCTACAGTGGTTTAGTGGGCTGCTTAAAATTCGTCTTAATGTCTTAGCTGGTACATTTTTTATTCAGAGAATTCAATTAAGTTGGAGCTACACTTTCTTACTCTGACAAACTACCTCACTTCACTTGTTTCTCTCTGTAATTACCTTAATGGTTTAGCTGCCTGGTGCTATCCACAGCAAACCAAAAGTATTATGGCAAGTTTATCTTGCAAAGCTTCTAACAGTGAAGGCTTGTTAACCTGATGTCAGGGCTCATTGAAACCACAGTTAGACGCTAATAAGCTGAAAAAGGAAATTAGATGTTATTGTAATTACTAACGGTATCTATATGTTTCAATGGAAAATGTAAGCAATACTTGACTCCATATACGATGTCATACCATATCTTGAAAATTGTCATATAACAACTTCTCTCTTCAGAAGTTCTGCTATCCACTGTTGTCTTCCCTTCTTTTATAATGCTGATTAAACTTCAAATGGTTCAGAAGTTTTGTCCAGTTTGAATGAATCATCCAAATTAGGATCTATTAGGATCTAGGATCTATTAGGATCCTATTAGGATCTAGAACTTAGATTTTAGTACATGTTAGAGGGAAAAAATAAGTGACAGTGGAAGGCACTAGAAAATGGATGTGTGTGCTGTGTTGTTTTTTCCATGTTGTTTGCTTTAATAATAGGAGCTGGATTTATTTTGATCTTTGTGGTAACTACTGTGAGTGGTAGTTGCTCAGCTCTTAATGTTTTTTCATTCGAGTTTTATGGTAAGAATTTGCACGACCCCACTAACATTGTGTGGGAGAGGAGAAAGGATGATCTTTCCTTCTGTTTCAAGTGACCAGGGAACAGATGGAATTGGAATTTGGGGTGCAGGGATAGTAAGTGAAGAGAGGGGACATAACTGTGAGGGAAAGGACAGGTTTCTGTAGGCTATGTCTAGTGGTGTCTGCTGTAGCAAATATACTAGGGCTGGTGGAAAAATTTCCATTAAAAATGTTTTGATGGAAAATTGAGGCTTTAAAAAATAAATGTTGGCCAAACCCCGAAATAACTCCAGCTGAATTTGCCATCCTTTTGGTATTTGGCCGTGTTGGTCTTTGGTTTTTTCCCAGTTTTTAACAAAAAGAAAATTTCAGTTTTTGGCCAAAGACTTTCGGTTTTCAGTTTCTGAAAACTATTTTTCTAATGTTGGTGTTTTCAATGTTTTAACAGTCAATTTTCTTCTGAAAATCTTGACCCAAACCCTTTTTTTATAATTTCTGGAGTGGAAAAAACATGTATGTATGTATTTATTAATTACCTCCAACATAAACCCAAACCATGTTTCTGCAATCCCTATTTTTGGACTATTTCCTATTACAGGATCAGGGCTGGAGTTTGGGGTGCAGGAGGAGGATCAGGGCAGGGGTTTGGTGTTCAGGAGGGGGATCAGGGCAGGAAGGGTTTGAGGTGCGGGCTCTGGCCCTATGCCACTTACCTGGAGCAGTTCCGGGGTGTCAGCGGCACCACTAAGGCAGGCTCCCTGCCTGCCGGATCCCTGCACCACTTCCAGAAGTGGCCGGCACCACACCCGAAGCTCCCATTGGCCATGGGGAGCTTCGCATCTGGAACCACAGGTGAGGGCAGTGTGTGGAGCCCTCAGCCCCCTACTTCCCCCAGGGGCCGCAGGGACATGGTGCTGGCTGCTTCCGGGAGCAGCGCGGGGCCTGCTGTGCCACGGGGGTGGCAATCCTGCAGGCCAGATCCAAAGCCCTGAGGGGCCGGATCCAGCCCACAGGCTGTAGTTTGCCCATCCCTGCACTGTCTAAATACAAAATAAGCCTTATAATGAAAATATTTCTATTGTGGTATGTCTGAATGCAGAATAGCAGGAAAAAACTCCTTCTCTTATGAAAGTGATTAAGGATGTTAAGCAGTTGTCTGAATTTATGAAGTATCCCACGCAGTAATCAGCATGTAACTCAATTTAGTTATTTCAGAAAGATGAGTAAAATGCACAGCCCTTAGGGGCTGTAGCAACATATGTTGGCTCTGTTTTCTGTTGGGCACTAATGCAACAAGGTCTGTGTGGTTTTGTCTCTATTATCTAATGAGAAAACATAGATAAAGCCCAGTCCTGCTCCACTAATGGGAACAGTCTAGAGTAGCCTCTTGTAATGGGAAGCAACAACAGACAAATCGGTCACTGTTTCCACTCCCGATACTATCAAATAATAGTGCTGCTGCCCCTTACTCTTATTTTTGTGAGCCTCAGTGTACAGTAAAAGGATTTTTATTCAATATCTGCTTATTGATACTAGTAAATGCAAGTGAAACTTTCTTTGGTTTATACTGCTTTTGAAATACCAACACATTTTTCTTTAACATTATTAGTCTTCGTACCATGTCACATAGGTTGCTTTTAACATTACTGCATTTTTGTCTTATGGTCCTTAGGATGCTGAGACAACAATGTTCCTTGCTCTGTAAACATCCACATTTATTCAAAAAGGTAAAATGACAGCACCTTATTCTCTATTTTACTGTGGGGAAGAGGGAAGGATAAAAACAGAAAATAATTCCAGGCCTGAAACCATACTGATGAAGCAGTGATCAGGCCATTTCTACCTGCTTTCTGTTTTAAAATGTTCTCTCCCTTTTGGAAGTGCAGGAGAGGGGTATTAATTAGAAACCAGTGTTGGGGGATCTTTCTGTTGAACTCCTGCTGCCAGAAATAAAGAGTTTCATGTGTAGTCTTGATGGTGGTAATAGATGTGAAGGATCTTTTGCACTTGTTTTTATCATTTTAGTTTGGGAAGTTTCTTGTTGAATATGAGGTATATAAGTATTACCATACATAGCTGTTGAATCAGGAAAAACATGGCATTAACAAGATACTCCTGCTGCAAGCTCAGTTGTGGAAAGCTGTATTGTTTGCAGCTGTGTGGGTGGGTGTGGCTTATCTCTTCCCCAACTTGGTGTCAAATGGTCTTTATAGATACCGTAAATTCAGGAGCCTCCTTCACAGCTATTAATATGCTGGCCTTCTGAGCTGGTGAAACAATTATACCTTATGTTTCCCGTGGGCACTGTCTAACAAGCCCTCCAGTTCTGGAGCCCTCTTTCAGCTACCAGTCTGACTCCTGCAATCCTGAAAGCCACAATAGGAAAGCCCAGGACTAGAAGAGAAACTATTCTGGTCTGTATCTACACAGCACAAGTAATATCCTGAGACTACAGGCCGCCTTCGGTAAAAACTCCAGTGATTAAGTAAATGTCACATGATTAACTTGCAAAATTTGTGAATGCAGCATGTGGAGTCCAGATACCCTTCCCATTCACAGTATGCTTCTCTTTCTTCTTCATGGGCAGTGATAGGGAGGCATAGACAGTGGTAGAGGATAAATGGGCTCTGTATGAAGTCCGGTGAAGCACACAGAATAGCTACTGCTATACTAGGTAGATGGCTTACTCACTTGAAGTACTGCGCAAATATTTTAGGAACTGCAAGAAGCAGGGTTACCAATGTCTGGGTTTTCCCAGACAGGAGCTCTTTTTGGTCCTCTGATCTCAATCTGGGCAGATCTTTGAAATATGAACAAATGTCCATGATTTGGTATTGCCACCTTTTACTTCTGTGCTGCCTTCAGAACTGGGTGGCCAGAGAACAGCGGGTGCTCTACCTGCCCTTCCCCTCCAGTTGTGCCTGCCCCGGCATGGTCGTCTATTTGAAGTGTGGTAAACCTAGCAAGAAGTCGACCTGTGCATGTTGCCGGATCAGACCCAAAGTAAACTCTTCTGGTACAGTATTCAATATTAAACACTGGAGGGGGAAGACGGTGTTTTGGGTAAGGTACGGTGCTGGAGTCAAGGAGTTCTGGGGTCGTTTCCCAACTGAATCAGACATTTCTGTGTGACCCTGGGCAAGTTATTTAATCTCTTTGTATCTCTATTCTGTATCTGTAAAAATGGGGATAACACTTCCATGCCTCATGAAGATAAATGTATTCGTTAATTTTGAGGATCTCAGATGCTCAGATCCTATGGAAGAAAGGCTACATACGTACATAGATGGGGCACATACACACACCACACATAATGTGTGTGTGTGTGTGTGTGTGTGTATAAATAAAGACAAAATTACACTTACACTGCTATTCTCTGCATTTCCTAAATTAGTACAATCTTTTCTATTCTAAGAAGGTATCTTTTGAATTGACCCACCAACTTGCCTATACTTACACAAAACGTCACGTTAGCTGCCTCTATCTGCCATCTTGTGGTCTGTTAGCTTCATCTCAACTGTATAAGTTTACACATGGATTACATATTTTAATTTATGTAATTTCTCGCCGATTCTAACTAGTAATTACCGCAGTACACTCAAATCAATTTTATTTTTGGGAGCCTTTATATGCAATAAATGGCTTTTGATGCAATACTTATTGGTATTAGTACATGAAAGTGAGCAAAATCAGCCAACTGCAAAGCAGTTTTTGGTAACTGCATTTCTTTTTCTTGAGAATCAAATGTATTACAAATAAGCATTTTATGACTGTACATAATACTGATTTCTCTTCTTGATAAATTAACAATTCTCCAATATTAAAATTTTACAACAATAATGTTTTTCTACTTTCAAAATTCAGATTTAGCTCTATGAGAGAGAGAGAGAGAGATTAATCTGCACCAATACTTATATGTACATCTCAGAGGCAGTGAATTGCCATATTGGATCAGACCATTGATTTTATCTAATCTAGTATCCTGTCTCTGACAGTGACTAATACCAGATGCTTCACCAGAACGTGCAAGATACCTTGTAATGGATAATTATGGAATAAACTGCCCATGGGAAGAGGGAGTTCTTCCTAAACTCCATTCATTAATTTAGTCTGAAACATGAAATGTTATGGCCCTTACACGTTTTAGCCAATTTTATATACTTAATGCTTCAATAACTTTATCAATATAAAGAACCTTTCAGTAGATCAGGACTTGTCAGCAAAGCCTAAACTAAAAAAAATGGAGTAGTAGAAGATGTAGGAAAAATAAAATTAAGTATTGCAACATATAATCTTTATCCCACCAATGAGCTTTTGACCTAAACTTTTAACTGGCCTCAAATCCATCATGCAATCGTTCCCCAAAGAGTTGTCCTCTTGCAGTTGGTTCTGTGAAGGTGGATCCTTGTGCTCCTATGGAGCTCTGTTACTTTAACTGAGATTCTGCCTATGTTGTATTCACAACTTATTCACCCTTGTCTTGTATTCACCCTTATCTGCATGAGAAAATATGGCTTACTTGTGTTCACTGCCATGTTAGTTATGACTAAGGATTGAACCAGGGATCCCACAGAGCTAAAAACATAAACGTTGATGACCTAAACCAAAGATCTAATTCCTATAGCAGTGAGCTGTAACAGTGTCATATCCTCTCTGGAACATGCACAGAAAGTGATGCATACCACATGCTGAATAGTACGGTTACATTCATGTAAATGCAGATTTTGCACGTGTAACTTTTTGCACTCACAAAGCCACAGATCTGACTCAGAGTGTAGAATGAATGTGTCAGCAAGGTTGTGAGGACCAGGTCCATCAACTGTAACCCAGTTTACAATGCAGTGTGGATGCTCAAGCCCAGGTGTGGAACCGTCAAGTCCACAAGCCTAGGTCTCACAGACCAGGATTTATGGTGCAGTGTACACATACCCTAAATGGTTGGTTCAGTTTCCGAGGCTGGCTTAGAAAGTTTGGTGTAATATGTATAAGAATAAGGGTTGTGTTTTTAATCAGAAAGTTATAAAAATAATATCCTGATGTTCATTTAATAATCACTGAGTATAAAGAAAAATTTGTATGCATCTTTTTGAAGATCATCACTGACTTTTAAAGAAATATCAACCTACCTGCTATGATAATCTTATATTTTGAAAGGAGTTTATAAGAACACTGTAGTCTTATATTCAGTATTGTTAAGACTCACCCACTGATCTGATAAAGACATACAAAATAATATCTGTTTTATTGGTCTATGGAGCCAGTTCAGGAAATATGCTAAAACTGAGCATATTTCCTGCCCCAGATGTGGTCAAGACTACAATCTAATACAAAAAGAGATGAGCTCAAGAGAACATACTGTATAAATATCTTATAAAGCCCTGGAACACTCAATAATTAATTTTCAGCAAGGAGATGCTTTCATTTTGAAAAAGAATAATATAAAAGGGAAGATTTGTCCAATTAGCTTAATGAAAAGGAATGGTACAGTACACTTAATGAATACTCGAGAGAGGGCTGTTTTGGCTCACCCTATAACTTAAATATGCAGATTGCATCCTGCAATATTACAGTAAAGAACAAGGAAAACATCCTGCTTCCAGTTTTGTTGTTTAATTCATCTTGTGGGTCAGCAGTCTTGCTAAACCATTCCCTATCTTTAAATTTTAATTAAGTCCCAAGTTTTCTTAAGAAAACAGCTGAATGCAACTTCCTACCGTTTCTTTGTCTGCAGATCACTTGTACCTCACCCACCACACAGACACACACACAGACACACACATCCTCTTCCCAGTGTGGATGGTCCCCACTGAAGTCAATGGCGAAACTTTCATTGCCTTCATTCAGGCCAGGATTTTACCCCTAGAATCTATACAACTACCAAACCATAACAAACTATTCATGATGCTGTTTTAGTTGCCAGTATTAATTGCATTTCTATTTTGGCTTACTGAACATTCCCAACTGAACACCATATCCCCACTGCTGTAAAATGCAATAAAACTAGTATAAACACTAGCCATGTCCAACCAGCGGGCACAAGCAGGGGTAGCAGCCTATCCCCACCCACACAGATGAAACTCATCACAGGAACACTGTATGTTTGGGAGTATACAGACAGGTGGAGTGGTGAGGGAGTAGGGAGCTGACATAATACCAGGGGGTACCCAAGGCTGTGAGGAATGTTGATACTACCTTCCCTTATTGTGAGGAAAACTTGTCTATGCCTTCTAGGAGTCAGCTCCCCACCTCCACAGACAACTCAAGCACTCCCATTTAGGCCTACACAGGCCCCCGTGCTCTCTCTACGGGTTAGTGATAGGCACACCCCAACTCTCCGAGCATCTCCATGGAATTTCCAGCCCCTGATCTATTGAACGCTCACAGTATTTACAGGCTTGCTGCTTCCAAAGGTAGAATGCCTCCAAGTGTAATGTCTAAAGTACTGTTGACCAGTGTTTTCAAGCCAGGCAGGCTATGATCCCTTCTTCATGAGACAAGACATGCTGTCAGCTTCCCACCTAGGTGAAAGATAAAATCTTGGCCCCTCTTCTTTTTTTTTAATGCAGTTACTGACGTATTATCTTTTAATCCAGGAGGTCCCCTTTTCAGATACCTATCTTGGGGTTATTTTGTTGTTGTAAACTCTCAGGTGAGCTTAATATGCATTAAGTTAACATCAAGGTGTCCCTGGGTCACAGGATCTATGACTGTGACCCAGGGCATTATCCTTATGTGTGACATTATCATCACTGACATGATCACAAGGTTATTAATTCCTGCTTCATGACTCCTCTTGCCCCACCATCAGAGATTAGAAGAGGCAGAATTGTATACAGCTTGAGGCCAGGTCACCAATAGCAATTTGATTCCAATGTGCAAGTAGGGAAAGGCCAGAGAGCAGTGCATAGAGGATAGTTCACATACCATTGTGGTTGGTGTGGAATATATAATTGCAGACCTTGAGGGAATCCAAGCATATCTTACTAGAGGGCTGTGTCCCTTCTCTCTGTGGCAGTAAACCCATCCCTTGCAAGGGAAGTTGTAATGCATGAGAAACAATACACTGTGAAGTGCATAGGAAATTCCCTTCCTCTGGGTTTTCCCTGTGGGAAGGGATGGTAGATCCCTATATTCAGAAGCCAAACAACAATGTAGAACAACCAAAAAAGTAACAATTTTGGTTTCTAAAAGCCCAATACAGGTTGCAGTTGTATGTAAAAGGAAACTGATTTAAGGTTATTTAATGTTCTATTTGGCTAGATAAGTTTTATTTAGCTAATCCCTTATGTTTCCTCATTTCTACCTACGTGACTTCACAGCATCTTTCTTTTGCATTTGGACATCATGAGATGGTGTCCCTGTCTTTGAATGTGATTGGTCAAAGATGTTCAAATACTTTAATAATTCTAACATAATCCTACTTCCCTAATTAAAGTATTTCACAGTAAAATAACTGCTGGCATAACAAACCTTAATTCAACTAAATTGAAGAGCTCTGTACTTTAGCTGCCCTAAGAACTAGACAGAATAATTCATACTTTATTTAGCACTGAAATAGACTGCTGCATACTTATAATCAGTCAAATGCAGTCATAGATAGGATTTTTCCTTGGCCGAATCTTGAATAAGGTATGTTTCAGAACCTGAGGAAGGAATCACAGTTAACTGTGGGGTTTTTTTTGGTCATCAATGCAACAGTAAAAATACCTTTTATTTTTAGGGGAAAGGTAGCCACCTAGTGTCATACCTGGGAAATGAAACGTGCTTGCGTGTCCTTTTCCTAAATCAAGTCCCGAGAGGTGAAAAAAGTTGGAACTTCAATTAGTTTTCTTTGTAATCCAGTGTCCAGCAGACATGAAAGAGTTTGACGAGTCTTTAATAATGTGGTGATAGTAACACCTCCAGACAGGTGCCTAGACGAGGCAGGAGAAAGCTCACGTGACATAGCTTTGCTTTGCCTTTTGTGTACCAGGAGAACTAATAAGCAGGAGACTGTAAAAAAGGAACAGCCTTCTAATTCTTTTCCTCCAGGAGATCCCAAAGCATTTTCCAAAACAACAAAATTATATGAAGGGATCATTTATCACTGAAACGTAGTCATAACAGGAATAAAACAGAGCAACCAGTGCACAGAAACAGTATGCAAAGATAAATGCTGAAGAATGCTGCACCAGATTAAAACTGAAGGAGACATTAGGGTGAGTTAGAATGATATGACCCAAGTCATAAACTTTGCCTGAATGAAGTTAATACCTACCTACCTTCCAAAGTTAATCCCTTATTTTTAAAAGAGGCTACCACTAGATCTTTAATGACTACAAGTGATCAGGAACTTGCTTTTTCTTACCTGAAAAACAGCACCTCCACTGTAGTGCACATTACTGGGTCATCGATTCAGAACTGGGTAAGAATGCTACCAGCAAAATCAACAACACCATGTCCTACAACTCCTACATGTTTTTTGAGGCCTTTCAATCAAACACGCCTAGCTTGTGAGAGCTGATAAGGTCATATTATGGAATGTAATTCTTCAGCAGAAGATTTGAAAGTGGAAGAAAATTGGGAAGAGCTCAAAAACTTTTTCAGAGAGCCCAGAGAGTTTGAATTCTGGGTAGATCTTGACATCAGAAAAGGTTGCTCCCTAAAATGTAGGGACACAAAAGCCTATAAGTAAGATTGCCTAGATTTGGGTGATAATTTCTTCTTAGGTTGTGTTTCTCCAAGAAATAAAGAAATGCATTCCTGTCATCTGTAAGGGGAGAAAAAAAACCTATCAAAATGCTTTCAAGACATTGTATTTTGGGAAGAGAATGTTCCAGTATTAAATCTTCTTGCAGGATATGGTACTTGTGCACCAAACATACGATATCAAAGCTTTCTTAGTGGCATGGCCAAAAAAATATTTTTTTTTATCCCACCATTATGTACATTACAGTAAGTTAGAGGAATTGTCTACTAGTTCCTCATTGGGTAGCCAGACGATAGGCCAGATTCCCTGGCAGTGCAGGGGCTAGATCTCAGCTGAGAGCCTCTTGACACTAATCAGTAAACAAGATATTGGCAGTTTTCCCAGCCAACGGAGGGAAATTATGGATCTGTGAGTCTTCTGGAAATGTCAGAAGGTGACAACTGAATTGTGAGTCATTGCTGACTGCTCTGCTGTCACAGAATCCTTTAAGGTTTCAAGCCTTGAAGAAAAACTTTCAAATTATGCTTGGCAAGATGTCAAGTGTCAACAACACGTCATGTAATGGAATAGATAATGACTTTTATCTTGACTTTCTCCAAGTGATAAAATATCGAGAATGCTGTATTCAGATTAAATCAATGACAACTGTCTTTAGCAAAGAAAAGCAGGGGAAATATGTCTACCATTAGTGTTTCAGCTTCAATTTTTTCCCACATTTTCCTTATTCCTAGTATTTTCAAATGAAATGCCCTTAACATCTGATGTGTTGAAGGCATTCAAGACAATATGTGCACAGGTCTAGGATACTGATCTTTCTTTCATTTCACACTAAACAAAAATCTGTAATAGTTCATATTCAGTGAAGCAATTTTTTGCAAAATTGGCTTGCTCTATTTTGGTTAGCGTGGTTTAGAAAAAAACTTCGGTTAAGATGATTGTATTACCAGACTCTGTGAAAGTGTCCTGGACAGATTAAATAAATGACCTACTTTATTACATCTGATATTTCTTTGTGGCTCTCTTTTTGAAAATACTAAGCCAGATTCTCATCTCTGTTACAGTGTAATCTGATGCAACTAAAATGCCTTTACTGCAGTTATTTCTGAATCTACACTGGTGTGTAACTAAGAGCAGATTTTGATGCAGTGTATGTATGCTCTGGAGGGGAAAAAAAGGCTAGAAGGCACATTTTTAAAGTGATACTCCATGTCTTCCTGTTGGGAATGCTTAAATTGACATAGTGGAGTATGTTTGTTTAAAGAAGTGGATTGTGATATTCAGAAGTACCTTAACCTTAGATAAAATATCATAATTTACTTAAAATAGTACTGTGAAACAGGCTACAGGTATATGATTATCTGATGTAAATAGTGGGAAGGGATCAAGTTATTAAACAAATATATTTTAACCCAATTTTTATATTCAAATGTATGTTTAACATTAATCAGTTTATTAATTGATGAAAACTGTCTTCTGTAATTACAAAGATTTATTAAAATTGTTATAAAAGTATGCTGCATAGGGTGTAAATTCTGTTGGAGAGATATATCTTTACAATCTGTTAGGAAAGGTTAATATTGTGTTACATCAGCAAAGATGAAATGGCTCATAAACATTTTGTAAAACGTATTGGAGATATAAAATGAAGCATATAAATTTATGTTTGTTTCATTGCCAGTTACTAGATGTTAGTTGTTAACTCTAAGCAACTACTAGGGATTCAACAAACTTTGCTGGCGTGCCAGCACTTACAAAGAGCAAGGTACTGTTCCAGTTGCCCTTTTGTGAACACACAAAATGGGGGAGAGGGTGTGGCACTTTTCCCTTCCTTTCTCACTTGCAAAGAGGCAGACAAAATCCCTGAGTTTGTTCTTCTTTGGCAGAAGACAATAGGTGGTGATAGCCTCACCAGCTGTGACAGGCATTTTAGAGGGAAGCATGGCTGTGCAGGGATATGGCAATTGCCCTATCTTCATTTTGCAGCTGATGGAGTATGAAGGCAAGCGCTGGGACTACGCTTGTTTTAGCTTCTTAAAGGATATGCTAGGTGCTGCTCTGCGTAAAGTGAGAAAACAAAGACAGACCCTGGACATAGGTCTGTTGTGCCATAGGAGGGCACAAAAACTGAGTGTTTTTAAGTTAGACTTATTACTTAGTGAAGGGGTGGACTCCTGTGCTTGGCTGATGGGCTAAACTACCACCCACAACCATGGGGAGCTGTCTCCCTGGAGAGTGACTTACAAGCTATCTAGCAACAGAGGGAAAACTGGACCAAGGAGAGCAAACCAAGGCAAAGCTAAATTCCTGCTACCTGAAAGATAAGAGACCTATGACAGGGACATATAAAAAAGGCAGGTGTAAAGTAAGCACACAGATAAAAGTATCATAATGGCTGTAAATCAGATTCAATGTCTCTTCTTTTTTTGTTGTTTTTGTTTTTTTATGCTAAACTAATTTTGGTTTGGTCTTTTACATAGATCTAATATGTTTAACATTTGAGTAGTCACAGCTTGCAATATGTTAACTAGATTTGTTCGTATAACAAATTTTTCATCCCATGGGAAACTTTAACATTTAAACATTAGTGTCTGTTCTGAATTGGAATTTTACAGAAGTTCTTTGGTGCAGGGCATGTCTCTGTGTTCTACTTTCACAGCACTTAGTACCATGGGACACTGATCCATGATTGGGGGCTGGGGGCACTACAGAAATAACAATAATGTAACTGTCGAAAGTAGATGTGAACTCCTTTCTATTCTGCTTATCCTATGTGTTTTTGTTTTGTTTTTAATCTGGGTTGCTATATGGGCCTGCACAGTACATGGAATAAAACAATAACCTCTCCAATCTGGAGCATGGATGTTGCTCTCCCACCAGAGATACTTATATGAACAATGTCAAAATACCCCTGTCAAGGTTCCTTCCCCACTCTGAACTCTAGGGTTCAGATGTGGGGACCTGAATGAAAACCCCCTAAGCTTATTTTTACCAGCTTAGGTTAAAACTTCCCCAAGGTACAAACTGTTTTACCTTTTGCCCTTGGACTTTATTGCTGCCACCACCAAGCATCTAACAAATATATAAGAGGGAAAGAGCCCACTTGGAAACATCTTTCCCCCCAAAATCCTCCACAAACCCTACACCCCCTTTCCTGGGGAAGGCTTGATAAAAATCCTCACCAATTTGCATAAGTGAACACAGACCCAAACCCTTGGATCTTAAGAACAATGAAAAAGCAATCAGGTTCTTAAAAGAAGAATTTTAATTGAAGAATAAGTAAAAGAATCACCTCTGTAAAATCAGGATGGTAAATACCTTACAGGGTAATCAGATTCAAAACATAGAGAATCCCTCTAGGCAAAACCTCAAGTTACAAAAAGACACAAAAACAGGAATATACATTCCATTCAGCACAGCTTATTTTATCAGCCATTTAAACAAAACAGAATCTAACTCATATCTAGCTAGATTACTTACTAAGTTCTAAGACTCCATTCCTTTTCTGTTCCTGGCAAAAGCATCACACAGACAGAGAGAACCTTTGTTTCTGCCCCCCCTCCAGTTTTGAAAGTATCTTGTCTCCTCATTGGTCATTTTGGTCAGGTGCCAGTGAGGTTATCCTAGCTTCTAAACCCTTTACAGGTGAAAGGGTTTTTCCTCTGGCCAGGAGGGATTTTAAAGATGTTTACCCTTCCCTTTATATTTATGACAACCCCAGTTGCCAGCTCCTTTCCCACCCCATTTCCCTCTACTAAAAACAAATCCTTGACTGTCAATTGTGGCAATCAGAGACACAAGGTGGGTCAGGTAATATTTTTTATTGGACCAACTTCTGTTGGTGAGAGAAACAAGTTTTTGAGCTTACACGGAGCTCTTCTTCAGATCTGGGAAACTGAGGCAGTGCTTTGTGTAAGTTCAGATGCATCTGAAGAAGTGTTTTTTTTACCCACGAAAGCTTATGCCCAAATAAATCTGTTTGTCTTTAAGGTGCTACCAGACTCCTTGTTTTTTTGTGGCTACAGACTGACATGGCTGCCCCCTGATAGTATCAACAATGACACTTCAGAAGTCAATTTGGTTGATATCACTATTACTGAGGTGGCCAAGGCTTATTTTCTTTTAAAGTCTGCTGCTGGTGTTCTTGCTCCATGTGGTTTAGCGAGTGAAGTGGGAGGGTATGAGTGTCTGTCATGGGGTAGTTTGTGTCATGTGTACACCGTAGGTTACAGTGCTGCTACTAATAGGTCAGGTTCCTGTATCACATTTAGATGGGGTACAGAGCTTCCTTCTCTGAGAGACACACCAGATGTGCTCAGTATAAGATCTTTAAATTTTCTGGCAGGCATGGTTGAAGTTAGCTTAAATAAGGTGTGTTACACACAGGACTGAACAGTATAATACAATTGAGCATTCCATTGCAACTTCTCCCAATAGGCTGGAAAGCCTGAGGCTAAGCCAGCCCAGCTTATAGGCTGAGCCACACTTGTGTTGATTCAGGTGATCCTAGGATAAAAAAAGCAGGAAGTTGCAGTGAAGCTGGGAAGCCCAGTAAACTGCAGTTAGGTCTGTAGACACTGTAGAGAGCAAGAAGGCTCCTGTAGGGCCCTGAGTCAGCAGGGGAGTAGAGAGGAGGGTAAGCTGAAGAAGCAGGAGAGAGTGTGGCAGAAATCTCTTCAGGCAGGGAGATCTGGGAGAGACTGTACAGATAGGGTTGCCAGGTATCCAGTTTTTTACTGGAACACCCAGTCGAAAAGGGACCCTGGTGGCTCCAGTTAGCACCATTGACTGGGCTGTTAAAGGTCTGGTCAGAGGGGCTAAGGCAGGCTCCCTGCCTGCTGTGGCTCTGTGTGGTTCCTGGAAGGAGTGTAGGGGCAGCCATGGGGCTCTGCATGCTGCCCCAAGCACCAACTCTGCAGCTCCCATTTGCCAGGAAACATGGCCAATGGGAGCTGAGGAGGTGACACCTGCAGACGGGGCAGTGCACAAAGCCGCCTGGTGCGCTTCCACACAGGAGCCAGAGGGGGGACATCCCACTGCTTCCGGGAGCTGCTTGAGGTAAGCGCCACCCAGAGCCTGTACCCTGACCCCTCCCACACCCCTGGCCCAGCCCCAGCCTTGATCCCCCTCCCACCCTCCAAACCTCTAGATCCCAGCCTGGAGCACCCTCCTACATCTCAAACCCCACATCCCCAGACCCATCCCAAAGTTTGCACCCCCAGCTGGACCCCTCATCTCCCTGCATCCCAACTCCCTGCCCCAGCCAGGAGTCCCCTCCCACAATGTGAACCCTTCAGCCCCAGCCCGGAGCCTTCCTGCACTCCAAATCCCTCATCCCCGGTCCCATACCAGAGCCCACACCCCCAGCCAGAGCCCTCATCCCCCTGCACTCCAATCCACTCCCCCAGCCTGGACCCCTCCCAGATTCTCAACCCCTCATTTCTGGCCACACCCCCAGCCCAGAGCCCTCACCTCCTCCCTGCCCAGAGCCCCCTCCCATACTCAACACCCCTCATCTCCACCACCCCCAGCCCAGACCCCCCTCATGTACCCCAAAACCCTCATCCCTGCTCCACACCAGAGCCGGCACAACCAGCTGGAGCCCTCACCCCTCCTGCACCCCAACCCCCTGAGCCAGCCTAGTGAACAGTATGGGAGGGAGGAGGGATGGAGTGAGCAGGAGGCAGGACCTCAGAGAAGGGGTGGGACAGGGGCAGGGCCTTGGGGTGGGGTGTGACAAGGGTGTTTGGTTTTGTGTGAGTAGAAAGTTGGCAACCCTATGTACAGATCAGCTGGGATGAAGGCTGATTTTGTTTTGTGGTGTTTAGGTTAATCAGGACTGCTTGAGGCCTAGAGGCCAGTATCTATCACAGGACTATGTCAATGGGATTCCAAGTGGGGACTGTTTAAACCTCTTTTGAACTGTAACTTCTTAAAGTGCCCTAAAGAGGAAAGAATGAGAGGCAGGGGCCACAGAGAGACCTCATGCTTGGGAGATGGCTACCCAACATATACAGGAGCCTACAATGCGAACAGGGGAGGAGTTGCATTTGGATTTGATCTGTATATAGTCTAAATGCAGTTCACATCCAGCATTATGCTTTTCTTCTACCTCAACTTGTGTGCGTACATGTCAGGAATTTGGGGTCCTGCTTTGTTTCCTGATTCAACAGCTGCATGTTTCTATTGCTTCTGCAAAACTTACATAATAAACATTCGAGTGTAAGATATTACCATCAAGAAATGCTTGCCTGGAATAAACAAAGCTCCTTGCTTTTTTCTAATTCTCGGGTCTTCACCTATGTGTCAGGATGAATCGTTCTTGTACTGCTTGAGCAAGAATGCTCGGTTTTTCACAGCTCTTTGATAAATCTTGGCACAGAAGGAAGGGCCTATTCCACTTCACAGTGCTTCTCCTTCCCATATGAATGACACTAATGCTTCACGACCTGCTAAGCCCAAGTGTGATGCCTTGCCGTGCTCTCTGTTAAAATACTGTACCACTATGTAACCATAAACTCAAATTCCTTTTGGCTGAGCACTGTGTACTAAAATTAGACAATGCATCACTAGCATATTGTAAATACGTTCAGCTTGAAACAACTCGGGGAGAGGAGAATTTGTCTTCGGTGTCTCACTTTTTTCAGTTCCAAGCTTCATTTATGTATAAATCATTACTTCTCTCATTCCACTTAGTATTCCCAGGAGGGGGTCACACCTGAATGAGGCAGTCAGCACTGTTTCAGACCAACCAGTGAAACATAAGCTGTGGATGTGTCTTCACTGATTTAAAATGTGAGGCAAAGTTTATATGAAACTCCCTGACATATAAGGTTAAGCTTATGAAATAATGTCTCTAACTGATATTTCCTTCTTAGGCACAACATGAAAATCAAGGTGTGATTCCAGCTACAGTGGTATAAATTAGGGCTGTCAAATGATTAAAAATTTTAACCATGTGATTAATTGAGCTGTTAAACAATAATAGAATACCATTTATTTAAAATGTGTGGATGTTTTCTACATTTTCAGATATATTGATTTAAATTACAACATGGAATTCAAAGTGGACAGTGCCCACTTTATATTTATTATTAATTACAAATATTTGCACTGTAAAAAAACAAAAGAAATAGTATTTTTCAATTCACCTAATTCAAGTACTGTAGTGCAATCTCTTTGCCATGAAAGTTGAACTTACAAATGTAGAATTAAGTACAAAAAATAACTGCATTCAAAAATAAAACAATGTAAAACGTTAGAGCCCACAAGTCCACTCAGTCCCATTTCTTGTTCAACCAATTGCTCAGACAAACAAGTTTGCTTACATTTGAAGGAGATAATGCTGCCTGCTTCTTATTCACAATGTCACCTGAAAGTGAGAACAGCAGTTCACATGGCACTGTTGCAGCTGGCGTTGTGAGATATTTACATGCCAGATGAGCTAAAGATTCATATGTCTCTTCATGCTTCATCCCCTATTCCGGGGACATGTGTCCAGGCTGATGACAGGTTCTGCTCGAAAACAATCCAAAGCGTGGACCGACACATGTTCATTTTCATAATCTGAGTCAGATGCCGCCAGCAGAAGGTTGATTTTCTTTTTTGGTGGTTCAGGTTTTGTAGTTTCTGCATCAGAGTGTTGTTCTTTTAAGACTTCTGAAAGCACGCTCCACACCTCATCCCTCTCAGATTTTGGAAGGCACTTCAGATTCTTAAACCTTGAGTTGAGTGCTGTAGTTATCTTTAGAAATCTCTCATTGGTACCTTCTCTGTGTTTTGTCAAATCTGCAGTGAAAGTGATCTTAAAATAAACAACATGTGCTGAGTCATCATCCGAGACTGCTATATCTTGAAATATATGGCAGAATGCGAGTAAAACAGAACAGGAGACATACAGTTCTCCCCCAAGGAGTTCAGTCACAAATTTAATTAACGCATTATTTTTTTTAACGAGCGTCATCAGCATGGAACATGTTCTCTGGAATGATGGCTGAAGTATGAAGGGGCATACGAATGTTTAGCATATCTAGCATGTAAATACCTTGCAATGCTGGCTACAAAAGTGCTATGCAAACACCGTTATCACTTTCTGATGACATTGTAAATAAGAAGAGGGCAGCATTTTCGCCCATAAATGTAAACAAATGTGTTTTTCTTAGTGATTGGCTAAACAAGAAGTAGGACTGAGTGGATTGTAGACTCTAAAGTTTTACATTGTTTTGTTTGGGAGTGCAGTTATGTAACAAAAAAAGCTACATTTGTAAGTTTCATTTTCATGATAGAGTGCACGACAGTATTTGTATCAGGTGAACTGAAAAGTGGTATTTCTTTGTTTATCATTTTTACAGTGCAAATATGTGTAACCAAAAATAATATAAAGTGAGCAGTGTACACTTTTTATTCTGTATTGTAATTGAAATCAATATACTTGAAAATGTAGAAAAACATCCACAAATATTTAATAAATTTCTATTGTTATTCTATTGTTTAACAGTGTGATTAAAACTGATTAATCGTGATTCATTTTTTTGAGTTAATCGCGTGAGTTAACTGTGACTAATCGACAGCCCTAGTGTAAATTTGAAATAACGCCAACACCTCCTGTGGAGTTATTCAGCATTATATCAGTATAAGGCATCAGAATCTTGCCCACAGTACCGTCAAATATAATATCTATCTAACGTGTGTGTACAATCTGCATTAGCTGAGCATCTCTCAATCTTCAATGCATTTATCCTCACAACACCCTGCGTGACGAGTGCTTTTATCCCTATTTTACAAAGGGAGAACTGAAGCAGTGAGAGTCTTAAGGTATGTCTACATTGCAATAAAAGCTGGTGTCTGGCTAAAATAGCAGTGAACAAGCCCACCTTGAACCCTGGGTACATACTTGCTTTGCTTAGCCCATGCTGGGTCTGTGCTCCTGCATTTTCATTGCTATTTGTAACTCTGCTAGGTAGTTTAAAGCAAGTGTGGGGACCCCTACAGGAGCTGTAATCACACCTTTAATTGCAATGTATTCATATCCTAAGTGACTTGCCCAGTGTCATATAGCAATTTTGTGATGAATCAGGAAAATTAACCTCTCTCCAAAATCCCATGCTAGCACCTTACCCACTGAACCAGCCTTCCTCTCTGTCATAAATATAAAGGGAAGGGTAAACCCCTTTGAAATCCCTCCTGGCCAGGGGAAAGCTCCTCTCACCTGTAAAGGGTTAAGAAGCTAAAGGTAACCTCGCTGGCACCTGACCAAAATGACCAATGAGGAGACAAGATACTTTCAAAAGCTGGGAGGAGGGAGAGAAACAAAGGGTCTGTGTGTCTGTCTGTATGCTGGTTTTCTGCAGGGGATAGACCAGGAATGGAGTCTTAGAACTTTTAGTAAGTAATCTAGCTAGGTATGTGTTAGATTATGATTTCTTTAAATGGCTGAGAAAAGAATTGTGCTGAATAGAATAACTATTTCTGTCTGTATCTTTTTTGTAACTTAAGGTTTTGCCTAGAGGGGTTCTCTATGTTTTTGAATGTAATTACCCTGTAAGATATCTACCATCCTGATTTTACAGGGGGGATTTCTTTACTTCTATTTACTTCTATTTTTATTAAAAGTCTTCTTGTAAGAAAACTGAATGCTTTTTCATTGTTCTCAGATCCAAGGGTTTGGGTCTGTAGTCACCTAGGTAAATTGGTGAGGCTTTTTACCAAACCTTGTCCAGGAAGTGGGGTGCAGGGTTTTGGGAAGTATTTTTGGGGGAAAGACGCGTCCAAACAGCTCTTCCCCAGTAACCAGTATTAGTTTGGTGGTAGCGGCCAGTCCAAGGACAATGGGTGGAATATTTTGTACCTTGGGGAAGTTTTGACCTAAGCTGGTAAAGATAAGCTTAGGAGGTTTTTCATGCAGTTCCCCACATCTGTACCCTAGAGTTCAGAGTGGGGGGGGGGAACCTTGACACTCTCAATTAGAGCAGGGTGGGAAACTGTTTTCTGGCCTTGCCCATTTTGGGGGCGGATTTTAAAAAGACAAAATCCTGAACTGGGGGGGGGGGAAGTCAATCTCAAAAATTCTTGGGAACCAAAATTCTGAGGGGCAGGGATGTTTTTTAGACTATTTCTAGATAACTTCTAAATATTGCATTTTGATTTTGATCATTTTTTTTACTGTAATTAGCCATAAATGCTAAACAACTATTTCAAACAAGAGAAACTGAATTTTTCATTTTGAAGATGTCAGTTTCACAACTTTGAAAAGGTTTTCAAAAACTGAGTTGTGAAATTCATTGAAACTGACCCTTTCCCACTTAAAAGTTCTGTTTTGAAAAAAATTGACATTTTTCAGCAAAATATTGCTTCAGAAAATTTACAGCCAGCTCTACTCTCAGTATTGAACTACATGGAACAGTACACTCGTTATAACTGAGCTATTTTTAGCTGAACATGTTTGCTGAGTGACAAATCTCATTTTCTTCTGTCAAATCCTGATACAAATCTGAACTAGGCTTTCCTTTAATTATATCTTCATCCCAGGCTGGTGTAAATATAATTGACTCTATAGTCTCTAAACAATATGTTGTCTCCATTCATCTGAAATTTAGAAGTCTTCCAAGATTATCAGTAGCTAATATGCAGGTATATGGTGATGGTGCGGCTCAAACCAAATCCATGAAATTAAACATCCAGGATGAATGTGTATTGCCAGGACTGTGATATTCTCTCTGATGCTGGATGTTATCCTTTCATGATCCTTCTGGGGTTCATTAAGCTCTCTTTACTTTGGGTCACTTTGCATTGCAGGCAGAAACTGTGTTCATGATACTGGAGAATCTTGTCCTGGGGCTCCAATGGACCGTTCGCATGGAACGAAGTTCCACAGTTGAGATGGGATCATCCCCCAGAATGCCCTGACACTAGCCCTTAAGAGTGCACATGTAGAGATAGGCAGCACCACTGACTCACAGAGGGAAGAACACAGAGAATAAGTTACGCAAAATATATATCATTGCAACTGAAACTGGCAAAGCATAATTTGCCAGAGTTCACAAGAAAAAAGAATATACAAATACATATTACTTAAGGCAGATTATTGTCATTTTAGTGTAGATAGTTTTCACTGTAAATGCAGCAATTTATTTTTAAATCATAACTTGAAGTAAACTCATAAAAAACATTTTTTTGTGTGTGGAAAAAGAGGGGAGCTACATACCTTTTGCTGCAAACTTAAGATGTTTACAACATCCTCTGTTTTCCATAAACACTACTGACATACTGCACTAGTTTCTGATAGCTTAGTTAGAAATAAAGTGTGTCTGGATCTGGTTTGTGCCTTTCCCGATATAGTTTAAAAAAAGTTCTGGGAAAGAACAACTTTGCAATATGAAGAGACGAAATTTAGATTTGGAGCTAAGGCATTAAAGTAAGAAACATGAGATCCACGTTCAATTCCTGGCTGTGTTGCAGGACTTTCTGAACTTAGGCAAGTTACATATAGTTTGTCTCAGTTCTCTGTCTGTAAAGTATGGCTAGTGAAACCTTTCTTGAATCCTTTCTCTTGGCTATTTAGATTGTAAGAACACGTACCATTCTATGTGCTGTACAGTCCCTAAGGCAATGGGGCCCTGCATTCAGTTGACGTATAAAAATGCTACTGTAATATGAATAATAAAGTGATAAATTATAGTGATAGATAAAGCCGTTTTAATTTTTTCCTCTTTTACATCTAACATTAGTGTAGACTTACACTTGTAGAGTTCTTCGTAATAGGGTGTAATAAGGCTGGTTTGGTCAGTGAAATTTACTTTGGTGCAGAATGTAATTTGTTACACTATGTCTCTTACTATCTGGGTTGCCATGAGTTGATATACCTGATCTTTGTGAACTAACCACCCAACAATCCAGCTTGCTGTCTGCTGATACTAAAAATCATTCTTTCCTCACCACAGAATGGAGGCAGTTACTAAAGTTTCACAAACACTTGGTCACTAGCTTCCGTTCCTTTTGGGTGGGGGCATTCAATGCATTTTTAAATTTATATATTTATTTATTTGACGCTGGAAATGTGGTAAAGGCATAAGACAACTTTACTGGCACTTACGTTTGACTGCCATGTTTGGCTCTGGAATAAATATTGAAAATCAAATGATGTAACACAGTATGTGCTGAGTTTATTAATGATTTTGACTTTCCTGTTTACTATATTCTCTATTGCTAGGATGTTTGAATGGAATGACATTGTCTTATATGCCATCTGCAACTCACACACTGTAAAAGACATTACATATTGGGACATTAAACATTTTGAAAACTATAATTCAGTCTAATCCCAATTGCACTTAAGCAAGATGCTTTCCTCTGAACACACCACCCTCAGAGATAAGTACCATAAATGACTACACCAAGCCCCCAATGTTACCAGAAGAGTGAAATATCATTCCTCTTCCATAATTCCAGCTGCTAAATTGTCACATACTGGAACATGGTAAAAATTGTCTAAATCTTCAGACCCTCTCTGATTATCCATATTACTTTTAGAAATCAGGTATTTTGTGGCATATAAAGTCGCCTCCAGCATTTTGTCATGTTGCCTGCTGCAATATTCAAAATTTAGATCCTGCTAGTAACAAAAGGAAATTGACACATTCTTTTTTGTCTTCCGTGAAGACATCAGTGAAGAACCTAAAGTTCTTTTTAATTCATATAGTGAAAAACACAGAGCTGTGGAGGTATGGAATGAGTGATTCATGGGATTCAAGATTCCATCTAATCAATATTTTGATACAAAATCTTTCACAACCCTCCTTTGAGGAAGATGTTTACAGATGGGTAAACTGAGGCACTAAGATTGCACACCATCAAAACTCAGTGGCAGAGCTAGGAATGAGACCTGGATTCTCTAACTTCATTCCCTCTTGAAGCCATCAGATATCCATATGCAAGTGTAAAAATACCACATCCATTCTTTTTTTTTTAAATATGTCTAAAGACCAGTATTTGGGTCCTGTGCTAATATCCAATTTTCTTTTCCACCACTTCTCTTGCTCTCCTTTCTCTTTCTCTGAATAGATCACTATTCTCTGTTAGTAATACCAGCTCTTCCATCTGTTCAATTATACCAAACTTTTTCATATGCATAACCCATCTTTTTATATTTTTAAAAAGCTATTTAGCTAGATTTATTTTTTGTTTTTCATGTTTCCCTGTTTTAATATTTAAATCTGACTCCCCCAAATCACTACTTTTCTCTTGAAAATGTTGTATGGTGCTGTTTTCATACCAGGACCCTAGTCTACTCTAACATGAGTGAAGGCACCAAATAACTTATCATATGCCAAATTTCCAAAGGGCCTTTAGCACAGCTTGTAAACTAAGACCTGGACTTTGGCACTAATATCATACATGTAGGCAGTTCTGGTGGGTGATTAGGCACCCAAATTCAAAATATGGACATACATTTAGGTGCTGCTTTTGCAAATGTGACTCTGAAACTTTCACGCATCTAATATTAAAAATTCAACATTCATCACCCAGGTACCTACAATAACCACAGTTCTTTTACTTAGAACAGGAAATGCTTAAGAAGGGTTTCTTTTACAATTGAAATGAGCAGTAGTGAACAATGGTCTCTGGTGTCTGACAGGGAATCATTTGAATAACCTAACAAATAGACTATATTTACATCTCTATAATGTCATTATACACACACATCTTGCTTATGCATTAAAACAGAAAGCAGAGGGCAAAAAGATTAGGAATAGTGCATTGTGATTTTTTTTCTCTCTCTCTTTTACTTAGAAATATCAACTTTGTCTAAAATATTTCTTGCTCCTTGGAATGGGTTGGATACTTTAGACTATCAATCCTGGTGGCTGCAGTTTCTGAATTAGGTGCCAGAATTTAATTTGTGCCAGCTGAACAGATAAAGGTTTTGGAGAAAAGAAATAATTCCCTTGACAGATTGATTGTTTTGTGACAAAATGTGTTGTGTTGCCCAAATAGATCAAGATATCTGACAAAAATGCATTTCTTAAGAATGGTTTAGTTAGTTGACACCATGAATTACATGTGCATGTGTTTTGGTTTTAGTGGTGAGCAGTGCCATATCTATGCAGAACTAATCACCAATCTTCAAAATAATAATATAGCAGATCTATTCAAGCTGCTATACTTAAAGATCTGTTAGCATTTTCATGAGAACCCCCCATCTTGAGAAGTTGGTAGCTCACTATGAAGAATTATTCTTGGGCTTTAACTTGGTAAACAATATCGGAGATTAGAACTCAGAGGAAATTTTAATATAAATAGACTGCCATGTACCCTACTTCCTTCCTAGGCCCTGGTCTACACTAGGACTTTAGGTCGAATTTAGCAGCATTAAATCGATGTAAACCTGCACCCGTCCACACAATGAAGCCCTTTATTTCGACTTAAAGGGCTCTTAAAATCGATTTCCTTACTCCACCCCCGACAAGGGGATTAGCACTGAAATTGGCCTTGCTGGGTCAAATATGGGGTACTGTGGACACAATTAGACGGTATTGGCCTCCGGGAGCTATCCCAGAGTGCTCCATTGTGACTGCTCTGGACAGCACTCTCAACTCAGATGCACTGGCCAGGTAGACAGGAAAAGTCCTGCGAACTTTTGAATTTCAGTTTCCTGTTTGGCCAGCGTGGCAAGCTGCAGGTGACCATGCAGAGCTCATCAGCAGAGGTGACCATGATGGAGTCCCAGAATCACAAAAGAGCTCCAGCATGGACCGAACGGGAGGTACGGGATCTGATCGCTGTATGGGGAGAGGAATCTGTGCTATCAGAACTCCGTTCCAGTTTTCGAAATGCCAAAACCTTTGTCAAAATCTCCCAGGGCATGAAGAACAGAGGGCATAACAGGGACCTGAAGCAGTGCCGCGTGAAACTGAAGGAGCTGAGGCAAGCCTACCAGAAAACCAGAGAGGTGAATGGCCGCTCCGGGTCAGAGCCCCAAACATGCCGCTTCTATGATGAGCTGCATGTCATTTTAGGGGGTTCAGCTACCACTACCCCAGCCGTGTTGTTTGACTCCTTCAATGGAGATGGAGGCAATACAGAAGCAGGTTTTGGGGACGAAGAAGATGATGATGAGGTTGTAGATAGCTCACAGCAAGCAAGTGGAGAAACCGGTTTTCCTGACAGCCAGGAACTGTTTCTCACCCTGGACCTGGAGCCAGTACCCCCTGAACCCACCCAAGGCTGCCTCCTGGACCCAGCAGGCGGAGAAGGGACCTCTGGTGAGTGTACCTTTTAAAATACTATACATGGTTTAAAAGCAAGCATGTGAAAGGATTAATTTGCCTTGGCATTCGCGGCTTTCCTGGATGTACTCCCAAAGCCTTTGCAAAAGGTTTCTGGGGAGGGCAGCCTTATTGCGTCCTTCATGGTAGGACACTTTACCACTCCAGGTCAGTAACACGTACTCGGGAATCATTGTACAACAAAGCATTGCAGTGTATATTTGCTGGCGTTCAAACAACATCCGTTCTTTATCTCTCTGTGTTCTCCTCAGGAGAGTGAGATATAATTCATGGTCACCTGGTTGAAATAGAGTGCTTTTCTTCAGGGGACACTCAGAGGAGCCCATTCCTGCTGGGCTGTTTGCCTGTGGCTAAACAGAAATGTTCCCCACTGTTAGCCACAGGGAGCGGGGAAGGTTGAGCGGGTAGCCATGTGGTGGGGGGAGGCAAAATGCGACCTTGTAATGAAAGCACATGTGCTATGTATGTAATGTTAGCAGCAAGGTTTACCCTGAAAGACTGTAGCCACTGTTTTATAAAATGTATCTTTTTAAATACCGCTGTCCCTTTTTTTTTTCTCCACCAGCTGCATGTGTTTCAATGATCACAGGATCTTCTCCCCAGCTACTGAAGCTTAGAAAGAGAAAAAACGCACTCGAGCTGAAATGTTCTCCGAGCTCATGCTGTCCTCCCACACTGACAGAGCACAGATGAATGTGTGGAGGCAAAGCACAAAATGACCGGGAGGAGAGGTGGCGGGCTGAAGCTCAAATGTGGCGGCAGCGTGATAAGAGGAGGCAGGATTCAGTGCTGAGGCTGCTGGAGTACCAAACCAGTATGCTCCAGTGTATGGTTGAGCTGCAGCAAAGGCAGCTGGAGCACAGACTGCCACTACAGCCCCTGTGTAACCAACTGCCCTCCTCCCCAAGTTCCATAGCCTCCACACCCAGATGCCCAAGAACGCGGTGGGGGGGGGCACCGGCCAACCAGCTACTCTGCCCCACAGAGGATTGCCCAAAAAAAAGAAAGCTGGCATTCAATAAATTTTAGTTGTAAATTTTTAAAGTGTTGTGTGGCATTTTCCTTCCCTCCTCCACCACCCCTCCTGGGCTACCTTGGTAGTCATCCCCCTATTTGTGTGATGAATGAATAAAGAATGCATGAATGTGAAGCAACAATGACTTTATTGCCTCTGCAAGCGGTGATCGAAGGGAGGAGGGGAGGGTGGTTAGCTTACAGGGAAGTAGAGTGAATCAAGGGGCGGGGGGTTTCATCAAGGAGAAACAAAGAGAACTTTCACACCGTAGCCTGGCCAGTCATGAAACTGGTTTTCAAAGCTTCTCTGATGCGTACCACGCCCTCCTGTGCTTTTCTAACTGCCCTGGTGTCTGGCTGCGCGTAACCAGCAGCCAGGCGATTTGCCTCAACCTCCCAGCCCGCCATAAATGTCTCCCCCTTACTCTCACAGATATTGAGGAGCACACAGCAAGCAGTAATAACAGTGGGAATATTGGTTTTGCTAAGGTCTAAGCGAGTGAGTAAACTGCGCCAGCGTGCCTTTAAACATCCAAATGCACATTCTACCACCATTCTGCACTTGCTCAGCCTGTAGTTGAACAGCTCCTGACTACTGTCCAGGCTGCCTGTGTACGGCTTCATAAGCCATGGCATTAAGGGATAGGCTGGGTCTCCAAGGATACATAAAGGCATTTCAACATCCCCCAACAGTTATTTTCTGGTCTGGGAATAAAGTCCCTTCCTGCAGCTTTTGAAACAGACCAGAGTTCCTGAAGATGCGAGCGTCATGTACCTTTCCCGGCCATCCCACGTTGATGTTGGTGAAACGTCCCTTGTGATCCACCAGAGCTTGCAGCACTATTGAAAATTACCCCTTGCGGTTTATGTACTCGTAGGCTTGGTGCTCTGGTGCCAAGATAGGGATATGGGTTCCGTCTATTGCCCCACCACAGTTAGGGAATCCCATTGCAGCAAAGCCATCCACTATGACCTTCACATTTCCCAGGGTCACTACCCTTGATATCAGCAGATCTTTGATTGCGTGGGCTACTTGCATCACAGCAGCCCCCACAGTAGATTTGCCCACTCCAAATTGATTCCCAACTGACCGGTAGCTGTCTGGCGTTGCAAGCTTCCACAGGGCTATTGCCACTCACTTCTCAACTGTGAGGGCTGCTCTCATCTTGGTATTCATGCGCCTCAGGGCAGGGGAAAGCAAGTCACAAAGTTCCATGAAAGTGCCCTTACGCATTCAAAAGTTTTGCAGCCACTCGAATCGTCCCAGACCCGCAACACTATGCACTCCCACCAGTCTGTGCTTGTTTCCCGAGCCCAGAATCGGCGTTCCACAGCATGAACCTGCCCCATTAGCACCATGATTTATGCATTGGCAGGGCCCATGCTTTCAGAGAAATCTGTGTCCATGTCCTGATCACTCACGTGACTGCGCTGACGTCGGCTCCTTGCCCGGTATCGCTTTGCCAGGTTCTGGTGCTGCATATACTGCTGGATAATGCGTGTGGTGTTTAATGTGCTCCTAATTGCCAAAGTGAGCTGAGCGGCCTACATGCTTGCCTTGGTATGGCGTCCGCACAGAAAAAAGGTGCGGAACGATTGTCTGCTGTTGCTCTGATGGAGGGAGGGGCGACTGACGACACGGCTTACAGGGTTGGCTTCAGGGAGCTAAAATCAACAAAGGGGGTGGCTTTACATCAAGGAGTATTTCAGGCAGGACTTCACAGAGGGTTCCAATAAGAAATGGTGCACCTAAGTTATTGTTCTTATTGGAACAAGTTGGTTAGCCTGGCTTCTGATTGATACATGGCTAGATTTACCTCGCTGCACCTTCTCTGTGAGTGACTGCAGTGTGACCTAGAGGAATGAGTCCCCTAGACAGGGGAGGAGGCAAATGAGTACAAAACAAATCTGGTCTATTTCTTGTTTTGATCTACTCCATCTATCTTTTATATCTTTGGCTGGCAGCAGATGGTGCAGAAGGACTGCATGCCATCCACATCTCATGGTTGCTCAGCAGAAGATGGTGCAGAAGGACTGCATGCCATCCACATCTCATGGCTGCTCAGCAGAAGATGGTGCAGAAGGACTGCTAGCAATCCGTATCGCCTGCCTGCTCACCATAAGACAGTTCAATAGGACTGACTGCAGGACTAAAGAGAGTGACCTGGTCAAGTCACTCCAAATTTAGTCCCTGTACCCATGTCTGCCCAGGCGCTCCCAGCCGACGTGGCCAGGAGCACCTCGGACATGACGAGGACGGCTACCAGTCGTACTGTAACGTCTGCTGCCAGAAGACAATGGGTTGCTGCTACTGTGCAGCAATGCCATACCGCGTCTGCCAGCACCCAGGACACACATAGTGACGGTTACCTGAGCGGGCTCCATGCTTGCCATGGTATGGCGTCTGCACAGGTAAGTCAGGAAAAAAGGCGCAAAATGATTGTCTGCCCTTGCTTTCACGGAGGGAGGGAGGGAACAGGGGCCTGACGATATGTACCCAGAACCACCTGCGACAATGTTTTAGCCCCATCAGGCATTGGGATCTCAACCCAGAATTCCAATGGGCAGCGGAGACTGAGGGAACTGTGGGATAGCTACCCCCAGTGCAACACTCCGGAAGTCGACTCTAGCCTCGGTACTGTGGAAGCACTCCGCCGAGTTAATGCACTTAATGCACTTACAGCATTTTCTGTGGGGACACACACACTCAAATATATAAAACAGATTTCTAAAAAAACGACTTCTATAAATTCGACCTTATTCTGTAGTGTAGACATACCCTAGGATTTCTTGTATTTTAAAGAAAGGGAGGCAAGAATTCAAACCTCCACTTTTCTTATTTTCATATACACACATACCATACCTTCATGTTGTATGTGCTATTCTTCTAGTGAATGAGGACTAAAGGGAGACCTCTTAACCCATCCATGGTATGGGCTTCTGTACAGGGGAGACCTCCTCAAGAGTGTGATTGGCCTCCATGGTTTTGGAGCCTTGGAAGTTCAGTGATACTTTTGTCAGTCATAAGCAGTAGAGGATGACTTTTGCTTGGGTCATTTATGTGACACATGAGGTGTGCTCTACACCTGTGGTTGCACATGCTGTGTCTATGTAACCCACTGGTGAGTGTAGGTTATGTTACAGGTCCACCTTTTACCTGATCAGTAAAGAATGTAAGTTTGTCACAGCCCCAGCTCAAGCTGTACCAACTTTTGTGGAGGTCCCTGGTTTGAATTCCTGGTGTGTCTGCCAAAATGACAGTTCTATCTGCAGTACTCTCAGGCCCTGATGGCCAAGAAAATGACCAATAATCTAACCCAGGTCTTCTAATCCACTGGTTCTCAAAGCTGGTCCACTGCTTGTTCAGGGAAAGCCCCTGGCGGGCCGGGCCGGTTTTTTTACCTGCTGCATCCGCAGGTTCGGCCGATTGTGGCGCCCTCTGATTCGCCGCTCCAGTCCAATGGGGAAGGGCGGCCAGCACATCCCTCGACCCGCGCCACTTCCCGCAGCCCCCCATTGGCCTGGAGCGGTGAACCGCGGCCAGTGGGAGCCGCAATCAGCCGAACCTGCGGATGTGGCAGGTAAACAAACTGGCCCGGCCTGCCAGGGGCTTTCCCTGAACAAGTGGCAGACTGACTTTGAGAACCACTGCTCTAATCACTTTGTTCAGTCATTTTGAATGTTAAAAATAACTCCCAAAATATTTAAATTTGGAATTGTTGAAGCTTGCCATTAGTTGGAGCTTCCTGAATTTTGGGTGCTTAATGTTATTTAAAGTATTTTAATAGAACAATAATAATATCTAGCATGTGCATACAACCTTCTATCCCAAAGGTTCCTAAAACAATTTGTTAGACTTTATACACTGTATGTACACTTACATTTTCTTCATCCACCAATAAAATGCGGGCTGTAAACATTTGAATAGTAAAGAAATATTACATCCTTCCCCCTTGCTCACTCCTCCCTCCCTCATTCTGTCTGTTTTGTTTTGTCTATCTCAGGTCGTGTCTTTTTATCATTCAGATTGGATTTTCTGGAGGCACATATGTGTTTAGATTGCTCATATAGTTCTAGCATTGTTAACAGTGCTGTATGAAAAGATAACTGTGCCAAACAAATAGGCTGCTTGTCCCAAAGTGAACTAAGGCTGCAAACTAAGGGTAAAAAGGGTATGAAGCATAGTGCAACTGTAGCTGAAAAAAATAGTGGAACAAGTAGATTTTAGGGGGATTTTCAAAGATGGAGAATGAGATGTGTACTGAGAAGCTAGGGAGCAGTTCCAAATATATGAGGGGGGGTGGAAGAAGATGTGAAGATGGGAAAAGAGTGAAGGAGACTATAGGGTTTCATCAAATATGGAAAAGATTTTCCATGAATCCAAAGGGAGCTGGGAAGTGGTAATCCTTATTAGATGTGATTGTCAAAAGAAACTTCTTTTTTTTTCTTTTTTCTTTTTTTTTAGGATGCAGATATTTGGTCTATTATTGTATCTTTTGTTTCTCCTTCGAGTGTTTTTTCTCTAGCTTGATTTCCTCTTATCTTGTTCCTCCCTCACATTAAATGCGAGTTTCTCTTCAATTCCTCTCTTCCTTCTCTTCTGTCACCTTGGCCAAGATTTCCAAAAGTGACCTGACTTTTGTGTTTCCCCATTTTGGGGAGTCCAACCCAAGACACCAATGTTCTATAGGTGAAGGTTATGAATTAATGTGCATTCAGTGGCCAAAATCTGCCTCACTTCTCTGCAGCCCTACTGAAGTTAATGGTGATGTAAAGGTGGAAGAAAACAAAGGATACAGAACACTGTCCCTTCTATGAATTAAAAAAGACTCAAAATATTTGACTTCAGATTTAAAGATATTTGTGCTAACACGGTCAAGCTCAAAGAGACAGAGGTATGCGCCACATTACCTTTAACGAATAATTTTTAGTGGGTTTTTAAGGAGAAGTAATTGGTAGAGACAGTGGCAGGCATGATGTGCTAGATCCTAAATTCTATTTGCCTAGTTAATATTCTGCATTTAATTTTTCTTAGGTGAATGTAATGATCTCATTACTTCAGAATTGTGAAGGGCATTTCAATATTTAATTTGAAGTAATGTGATAAGCAATCTTCCAGAGTTAAAAAAATGACTGCCAGCTCAATTAGAGCTTACCCCTGTGCAGACTGACATTTGATTTTGTCAGTCTTTCATGCTTAGGGCCTGCTTTTTTATTCCTGACACTGGACACTGAAGACTCCGGGATTTTTACCTGTCAGGACTACAGGATTATGCCTAATGTTGGTGTTTGTTCTAGGCTTTTTTACTGACATATTTCCACTGGGGTACAGCATACCAGAATCTCCCTTACACATGATATTGTGCTCCAGAATCTAAGCTTCCATTTCAGCTCTCCCCACAAAAATACTATTATGAAAGACAGTTTTCAACGAAAACTGTGAAAATGCAACTTGAGTGGAACTAATGCAGCCAGTATAACACTGAATTTGCAAAGAGCCTACAACAATTCTGAGCCTATTCCACTCAGTGAGGTTTTCAGTCTAGGTGCCCATTCGTGATACATTAAATGTCAAATCTTTCACTGCTCATCAAAGCACATAAGAAAAAAGAAACATGCATATTATGAAGGTTTTTTTTATCATGTAACATGAAACCTAAATTTGACATCACAACAATGTGACACTTGAAAGGGACCATGCTTTTTGCCCCAAGTCAAGAAGGAGGCATGCCTACAAAGCTTAATTGAATGCCAGCAGAGCATCTGAGTCGCATTGAGGGGAAACCCAACCTTAAGGAGTGCCACAGAGCTTATGGACGTATTTGAATCTCACTTGGGGAGAGACAAGCCCCCAGAACTCAGAAAGCATACATTATCATATTTTCAGCATCATCCCAGTCTACTGTGGGCAGTGTCTCTTTTTGGCATCTCATGTGGACAACATTTTGATCCCCATGTTGCAGCTCTACATGAGATGATACTGAAAATATAAATGGCCACCATGATCTGTCTAAACAAGTGCTATCACCATTGCTACCACCAAAAGAGACGGACAGGGTTAATAATGGTGAGAAGTTTTAGAGAAATAAGTCTCACAAAGACATAGGATAAGAGGAGAATCACTGAGATGTCACAACTTGGTGCACGCAAAACACTGTACATTGATTGTGAACACCGTACCATTTATATGAATACTGACCAAAAATTCCATTAATAAAACATAAACTCACTTAGTTTTAGCTAGTTACAACAGAAACTGTGTACTACAGTATTTATTTTCTAAGTTATTTTAAAGTAGCAAAAAGAGATCACATAAATGGCTTCTATGTATGACCAATTTAGTTTAGAAAAAAAAATCTGTCCTCCTCTGTCAGTTGGTTTTACATGGGAGAGAAACTGTGGTGTAGGATACAATGCTGAAAAGTATTTGGAATCTCTTAGAACATATAACTCTAAATGTAGACAATTGTAGGCATCTTGACTCATAAAGGTTATTAATAAATCATAAACAAAATTACAAAAGACACTTACAAAAATCCAAAATTTTATTACACTGACAAGTCTGCATTTTTTATTGTAAAGCCTTTTCATTAAAAAATTAGATCTCCCCCATTCCACTCGGATAAACCATGTTCTACTGCCATATGTATCTACAAAGTTTGTAGACTGATAAGCAAAACAAGGGCAAAAGCAGAGCCTAAAGTAGACTTGAGATTTAATTTGCCTTAGTGCCTTCATACTGCCATTAAGCAGAACACAAACAATGTTGAGCTGCTATAAATTATTGCTTATAAATTGAAGCATGCTTTTTCAGAGATCCATTACATGGATTCTGCTAATCATATAAAAATAGTTGATGTCATAAAATGACAGCATTGCCAATGATAAATGAAGTCATTTAGTTTAGCCACCGCAGAGGCTACAATGTTTTTAAAATGGTACTCCAACTTATAAGATGTTGAAAGCAAAGCATTTATAGTACAATGCAGAACCTAAAATGTTTAGTAGAACCTAAAATGTTTATTTGGCCTTTGGTGGCTTGTTCATGATGTTAAATCTAAATCGTTTGTTTATGTACATACTAAATATGTGTTCATGTTTCCACTTTTAAAACATGTACAGTGAACCTTTTGCACCATTTGAAAAGCTGTACTTTTTAATTATTGTGGGTGATGAAAACTTTATAGAACTGTGTGAGTACAATATTGGATTGAAGGACATAGTGCTTCAAAATTAGAGATGAATGCCTTCCATTTAATTTTTGCTGGATCTAGGCCCAACCATTTTGCATGCTTGCTGTAATGTCTCTGGGGCAGATTTTCAGTACACAGGTGGAGTGAAGAGGTAATGGAAGATGAAGCAGCTCCTCCCCACTGGTTCTGTGTATTCCTGGGATCACAAATTGCCTCATGGGGCGGGGTGACAAGGTGAGGAAGGATGTGGAGCAATGGTACCCCTACACCAGCCCACAAGCTGTCTGGCTATGGAGTGGTGAGTGCGTTGTTTCTCCCCTCCCTCCCCCCACCACACCCCAGTCCTTCCTCCTCCCAGGCTCTCAAGACCTGAGGGCAGGGCAGGTATCTCTTCTGAAGCACAATTCCTCCCAGAGCTCCCCTGGTACAGGCTAGTCTCTTATTTGTGATTCAACATTTTAAAAAAAATTACGTGAGAGTATTTTCTTTTTGTAATAATGATTCCATTCAAGTACAGGAGTATCTGAACAGTCTAATGAGGTCATATGTGGGAGAAAGTGGGAGATGGAATTTAAAGGTCAAATGTAAGCTCATTCGTTTGAAAAGATGTCATAGAGATAGGCATACTCCAAGTGGAACAGAGCTGAAAGGAAGCATAGGGCAAAGAGACCTGCTATAAAGTCTGGAATCCAGTGGATGGCAACAGGAATAAAAATATTGTAGGATGCATTGCTTGGTCTTGTAAACAGGGATTCATTACAAAGTATGAAGGACATAATGATCACACTAGATAAGGCTCTTGACAAGTTTAATTTTGAAAAATATATGCTATATTGATTGCCAAGCTTCAAGAACATCCAAATGGCAGATAGTATCCAGAAAAAAAATGAGTTGGCTCACTTTGAACTAAGAGAGAATGTCTTACTAGGAATGGCACCAAGAATTAAGCATAATTGGCTAAAAGGGGAGAGGGTGGAAGCAGCCAAGACAATTAATTATGGCTTACAAATAAAAGTGGATCCTCAAAAGTTGTGGAGTACAGTTTTACTGTCATTACTTACGAGAATTGAATCATTCTTGTCAGTCAACTGATTTCATTGGGGCTACACTCATTGAGTAAAGGCTCCAGATCTGGACTCTGGTTACTGGTCTGTTCTTACTGTGCAAGGGTAAAATCTAGGACTTAGAATGATTAAGGAGATAAGAAAAATGGCTTTTCATATATGGTAACTGGAGGTTTTTCGCCTTCCTCTGTAGCATGGGGCACGGGTCACTTGCTGGAGGATTCTCTGCTCCCTGAAGTCTTTAAACTACGATTTGAGGACTTCAATAGCACAGATATAGGTGTGAGGTTTTTTGCAGGAGTGGTGGGTGAAATTCTGTGGCCTGCGTTGTGCAGGAGGTCAGACTAGATAATCATAATGGTCCCTCCTGACCTAAATATCTATGAACCTATGAACTTATGGTAACGTAAATTTAGTGATATGGTTAGATTCCAGCAGTGGCATGTAATCTAGGACTGATTATTTATTGATCGATTGATTGTCAGGCCTCTGGCACTTCGCATCACAGTGTAAATTCTATTGATGTCTATAGATAACATTCTGGATCACATGTGCGTCCCTCGGAGACATGGGATAGTCTAGGTAGACCTATGATATCCTCATCGAAACATTTATCCATATAGTTTGAGCCAAGGCTTGTCAGAATATCAGTACCTTATCCCTCATATGGCTGTTGTTTCTCCCTGGCACAGAGGTTACAGATGTTACGCACCATTAAGAAACTCCAATGTTACCACTCAGCCTAAGAACAGGTGATCTTTGGTGGGCTGCCCTGCATTTCAAGAAAGGTGATTTGAAAGAACAAGTTAGCTGTGTGAACTATTAGAAGTCAAAATTGTCAAGGAGAAGAGGCAATTTGTACAGTCAACTTCTCAAGTGTTCATAAAGTTTTAAAAAAGCTGCTTTTAGTATTGCAACATGATTAATAAGGAATATCTACAAAGTAAATTAAAGTTCTTAATTGTGGCTAGCTCTTAGATTTCTACATGGTGTGGACATCTAAGTTCCTAAATGACTAGTGATAGATGAACTTCAAAAGATGAGCGTCAGCCTGTCTGGAGTGATTCATGACCCTGAGTACCAAACTCAGGGCAAACGCCCTGAACTGGTGTACGTTCTATAATCAACTTCATCAACCCAGTAACATATGTGTACACCTGGATCACTGTAACAGTCTTACCATAGAGTCACAGACAATGCCCTTGGGCACTCCAGTCTATCTTGCCACCCACGTGAGCTGGACTTAGTAATAAGTGGTCACTTACACCAAAAATCACAAAATATTTAGGTTGCTCCCAGAGAGACCAGTCACTTATCCCAGATCAACTTGTATTTTTATCCCCTTGTTTCCAGAGTCCAAACTGATGGGATGAATTCATTCATAGGTTTCACCTTCCTGGGGGCAGTTAGGAATGCAGTCAACAGGGCCTCTCTCCTTTGATGCTACACAATACTTCATTTGCCTTCAGTGGGCCATCTTGTCGTAGGATGCCCTTTCCTTTAATTAATGCTTCTTTTCCTCTTTGGTAAGTTACACAATTAGGGTATGTCTACACCACCACGTTACAGCACGGCCGGCGCTGTGACGTGGGCAGTGTAGTTATGCTTTATCACCGGGGGAGAGCTTTCCCGGTGATAAAAAATAACCACCCTGAACAAGGGGCGGTAGCTTTATCTCCCGACGATAAAGCACTGTCTATACTGGCACTTTGTTGCTCAGGGATGTATTTTTTCAGACCCCTGAACGACTAACATTTCAGTGCTGAAAAGGCAGTGTAGACACAGCCTTACAGAGGTTTACAATCCAGACGCGTAGTGTAACTTAGCACCATTGGCTATAGAGATTATAAGTGAGATCCATACATGAAGCATCCTACAAGCATTTTATAAGTCTATACACATTTTTATCACCTTAATATCTAGTATCTATTTTGAACAATACCAACATATAGGTGAGCTGGTCTGGTTTCCAGCTGTGAATTTGTCAGTGCTCAGCTGACACCTGTAAGACCCTGGTTCTCCAACGTCACAATGAGGATGTTCAGTTTGGTTGAATACATGTCTTTAAAGGATTATGTTGTGATCTGAACTATCACCATCCTTTGAGCCAAAAATTTTCTGAAGTTTGAAAATTTTAGAATAATAGATCTCCTGTCTCCCAAAATTTTGTGAAACAATTCCAGGGCATCACTAAGTCAAGTAACACTTCCATCATCCCATACAAATTCCCCACACACACTTATTCTGCTTCCAAAAGTAATATTGTTGCTATGAGACCATTACTGCTAGTACTACTGAGTAATGGGTATTACTCTGAGTGTTAGGCAATCACCTGAGAAAGATAAGTATATGGCTTTTTTTCCTATAACTCATAAAGCAGGTAGAGTTTTAAAGTCCATTTTGGTAAATATATATGTTGCAAACACAGTGCTACAGTTCTATTTACCTCCTAGATGGTAAGGTTTCAATGGACATCCTCTCTAATATTAAAAAGAGGAAACAGGTGGTGAAAAACTGAAACTGCAAAGTGAACAGAATAAATGAAACCAATAGCTATGTTAAAGAGAGCAGTGGGATACAGGGATTCTAAGCACTTTTCTGTAGTTTCCAGAAGACTTAACGTGCTGCAGCATTGATGATACTTAGCAATTTCACTTGCTTCACTGGACCATTCAGTTAATTTGTAACTAGGTGTGACCATTGAGCAGTCAATGTGAATTAAGGACATGTATTTGTAATGAGGATGACGTCTCAGACTAATAGATTTAGTTCTGGTAGCCTGCTTAGCTTTCCGCAAAGATTATTGCCTGTGTGCTGCCTGTCAAAGCAACAGGGCTAATGGCATTAGTTCCTTGATCTCATGCATGTCAGGCAGACAGATAATTTTAGTCAGTGGTGAAGAACAGGCATGTGTGCCTTTCTGCTGTCCTTAGCTTTCAAGAGCACCTCGTGTTCTCTTCCAGCAGTAAATGGCAGGGGCCTGGTGCATGAGTTACTCTATTTCGCCTGTGCAAACCAGATGGCGAATATGACCCTTTGATTGGAAAGGCAGAAATTAATGTAAATCAGTTCAAATATCTATTCTCATAAGTTTTGGATAGATTGAGTCTTAAGCAATGTCCTTATTTTTGGTCATTAAGGAGAAATTCCTATTTAAAGGGATGTCCGATTCATGTGGCTGAGCTGAAGAGTTATAATTTCTCCAAATTATAAATAAAATGAAGTGGAACTGGCCAGTTTCAGAGTTTAAATGTATTTGGTCATCATACATCACAGCCACACTGGTAGTGTTTTTTATCCCTTTCAGCAGTCAGGGATAAAGAGGGGTAACAGAAGCTAATACTGCAAGATTTATTGTGGTGAAGGGATCATCTCTAAAGGATACAGTTGAAATACTTCGGGATTGAATGGCCACTTCTGAAGCTGAATCTAAAATTCAACTGAACATTAACATTTCCAATCTCCCTTGGCCCTTATGCATTTCATTTTCAATTGCACTTGAAATGAGAATTCCATGTAGCTAGGATACTGTGAAAATCTTCATTTAAACAAACTGTGATCCCATTAGCATTTCACACTTTGATGAGGTTTTTTTCTCAGAAATGGCTAAAAAATATTTGTCATCAACACATTAAAATAGTCAGTCTGTTTCTCCACTACTTATACCAGTTTTTGTGACTCTCATGAAATCAATGGAGTCACATCAGCATAAAGCAGGACCCAGTGTTGAGGCAGCCCCTGTATATCTTTTCTTTTCAATGTACACATTACCCTTCCCCTTGCACAAACTACATTCTACATCTTCTCTAAAAGCAACATCTACTCCTGACACACCTGATCTTAACTTGTAGCACATATATAAAGAGGAACACCACTGTCTTGCTGTGGGGGCAGCTGTGGGGAAGTGCACACAAATTTGAAAACACCATGAGAATGTACCCTAAAGACAACCATCAAATGACTCATCACATTTATTGTTTCTTGCCATGATTTGCTTTTTCAGCCTCAGGATGCTGATGGATTTATTTCCACAGTGTGCAAAGGTTGCTACCAAAACACTGCATCAATTTCTGAGAACTGCACAGGTTCAGGAGCCCAGTGTGTACTCAGCAGCTTCCCAACACCATCTGTGCTCTGATTTTAGGTTCTTTAAACTGTACTTATCATGTGCCTAGGAGTATTTACTTCTGAATTAGGTTCTCCTACTCCCCAGGCAGTGCTTTTTTGTTAAATAAATGAGACTTTATCTTGTTCAAACTACCCTTCAGCTTATTTCTGTTCTTAAATATGATGACAGAAACCTTGAAATAAGCATGCGTATATTTGCATATGGGTTAGCATTGCAGGGTTTGTATTTTTTATTCTATTTTTGCAAAGGATCTTCATATTGGGAATGAGAAGAATAGTTCTTAATGTGTAATTTATGGTCATCATCCAGGAAGCAAGACTTATGCAATGCTATTCTATTTACTGAAATCCATTAAAAGAACACCTAGGTGACTGGATTCAGGTTTAGAAATAGGTAGATTCACACCTATTCATCATTATCTTGCTGCTTTGAAGCAATGACCAAAAAGTTCCAAAAGCACTTAAATCCTCTCTTGAAAAGTGACTCAGGGCTCAGTTCCTGAAAGGTATTAAGGCACCTGACTCTCATTAGATACTATAAATACCTCTTAGTATCTGGACCTTTGGAACCTAAGTCTCTAGCTATGTCTACACTGCCAGCTAGATGTGTGATTTCCCCCTCCCCTCCCACTTGTGTACGTATACTTGTACTAGCTCTCTTCAAGCTAGTTCAAGTATCAAGAGCCGTGTAGCCACAGTAGCACAGATAGCGGCAGCAGAGGCTCTGCTTAGCAGTGTCAAGTACAAACCAACCTGAAACTGTAGCTGCTATTTACATTCATGCTACCTCAGTGAGGGGAATCATGCCAGCAGGGGAATCACAGCCCTAGCTCACAGAGCAAGCTTGAGAAAGTCAGAGAAACACAAGCTCCTAAGTGCCTGCTGCATTTGAAAATAGGATGTTGTATGAATTTTTGAAAATTGTACTCATCAGGTGTCTTCCAAACGGTAGCATATAAAATAATGCTAGACCATCTCCTATACAGTATTTACATCCCAAGAAAATATTACAGCCAGCATTATACATCCCTGTGCCAATATTGCTGAAGTTTGACTTGCTATTCATTTCCATTTATAATGATCTTTGCTAGGGTGGCTTTGCGGCATAGCAGGTATCATACACGTTGCACAAAAATATCTATACATATTCTTGGCATGTTTTAATCCAGGGGTGGCCAAACTACGGCCTGCGGGCCGTATCTGGCCCCTCGGGGCTTTGGATCCGGCCCGCGTGTTTGCCACCGCCACGCGCTCCGCGCTGCTCTGGAAAGCGGCCACAGATATCCCTGCAGCCCCTATGGATGGGGGTGGGGCAGCAGAGAGCTCTGCATGCTGCTCTTGCCTGTGGGTACCTCCCTCAAAGCTCCCATTGGCCAGGAACAGGTTTCCATGGCCAATGGGAGCTTCAGGGTAGGTACCCACAGGGGAGGGAAACACGCAGAGTCCTGTGCCACGCCCACGCCCCCTCCGCCCCCCCGCAAGGGCCACACAGGGACATGGTGCTGGCTGCTTCCCAGAGTGGTGCAGGCCGGGGCCGGGCCAGGCAAGCAGGGAGCCTGCCCTGGCCCTGGTGCACGCCGCTGCCACCCTGGAGCCACTCTAGGTAAGTGGCGCCGCGCTGGAGCCTGAACCCCTCCTACACTGCGCCCCCTCCTGCACCCCGCACCCCTTCTCTGCCCCAACCCCTTGCCCTGAGCCCCTTCCTGCACACCGCACCCCCTCCCACACCCCACACTCCGCCCCCAACCCCCTGCCCCGGCCCTGCAAGCAATTTCCCCACTCATATGTGGCCCTTGGGCCAAAAAGTTTGCCCACCCCTGTTTTAGTCGGAACATCTTTAAAATGCAGAACTCATGTGAAAACAAAAAAAAAAAACACACATGCATGCATTTTTATACACTGCATTACTTTAGCTGCTGATTTATTTTAAAAAAAATTGTATTCATGTCAAGTGGAGTCTTCAGTCTTACTTTAGACTTAGAAGCATAGTGGATTGCTTGACTTTTATTATTGAAGCTTTCATAAAATTCAATTGTTGACCAGCAAAGCTAAGCTCGTAGATCGATCATAATACCATCTTCCTTCTTTATTTTAAAAATCTTGATTATAGGTATAATCTTATTCATTTTAAAATGTTCCCAATAAAATAAACTTTGTGTTAGAACTTAAGTGTTTTGATTAACTGTATCTTGATACTTAGGGTGTGTTACTCCTGGTATGACGGACATTATCAAGTTATTGGCATAAAATATTTGCCGTGCACTAATCTGATCAGCCCTATACTTTGGGCAAAGAGTTGCATTTAAAAGTACCAATCACTGCCAAACAAAGCTCTTTACTGATTTTTGTTTGTTTTAGACAGTGATAAACACTGAAAACCTCATTTCTAACACAGCAAAAATGTGAAATATAAGGCTTGAGCATCAGTGGTGTGTGTTTAGTCTCACGGGTTGTCAAGGTTCCTTCCCCAGTCTGAACTCTAGGGGACAGATGTGGGGACCTGCATGAAAGACCCCCTAAGCCTATTCTAACCAGTTTAGGTTAAAAACTTCCCCAAGGTACAAACTTTGCCTTGTCCTTGAACAGTATGCTGCCACCACCAAGTGTTTTAAACAAAGAACAGGGAAATAGCCCACTTGGAGACGTCTTCCCCCAAAATATCCCCCCAAGCCCTCCATCCCCTTTCCTAGGGAAGGCTTGATAATAATCCTCACCAGTTGGTACAGATGAACATACACCCACCCTTGGATCTTAAGAACAATGAACAATCAGTCAGGTTCTTAAAAGAAGAATTTTAATTAAAGAAAAGGTAAACAAATCACCTCTGTAAAATCAGGATGGTAAATACCTTACAGGGTAATCAGATTCAAAACATAGAGAATCCCTCTAGGCAAAACCTTAAGTTACAGAAAGACACAAAAACAGGAATATACATTCCCTCCAGCACAGCTTATTTCACAAGCCATTAAACAAAAGAAAACCTAATGCATTTTCTAGCTAGATTACTTACTAACTTTACAGGAGTTGTAAGGCTTACATTCCTGATTTGTTCCTAGCAAAAGCATCACACAGACAGCTCAAACCCTTTGTGTCCCTCTGCCTCCAGATTTGAAAGAATCTTGTCCCCTCATTGGCCATTTTGGGTCAGGTGCCAGCGGGGTTACCTTAGCTTCTTAACTCTTTACAGGTGAAAGGATTTTGCCTCTGGCCAGGAGGGATTTTATAGCACTGTATACAGAAAGGTAGTTATCCTTCCCTTTATATTTATGACATGGGTCAAAGGCTGAGCCAGTGCTAATCATTTCCCCTTCCTTCCTTCCTCCTTCCCTCTCCCAAAAATAACTTCCCACAGTTGAACCACTGGTGGTTGTAATGGTGAGAATGCTGCTTCTTTGTCAGCTGGTGTTTTATCACTGTTTTGTCAAATCTTGCTCAGAGCAGGTCTAAAAGGCAGGGTAATAAAATGGCAGCCACCATTAGTGCTTTGTCTCACTAGTGTTCTCATCCTTGCTACCACAGATGAAGCTGAACCAACAATGGGGGAGGAGGAGGTATTCTGGTTTCTGTGATACTTTATATCTGTTTCTTCTTTAGGCAGATGACAGAGGATAGTGCAAAGTCAGAACTGATGTTGCTTATTGAAACTTAGCTCCACATTTTCCCTCATCCATTTTTTCTTTAAATTTAATATAACACATTTGTTTATGTTCAAACTAGGGGTGGGAGTGACTTTGTGTATCTGAAACTTTAATTCTACTGTAAAGGGTTTTTTTCTTAGAATTTCTTCTGAAGCTACTAGTTGCCACAGAGATGTCAGACAAAGTAATGGAGGGAAAGTTACTGTCAATTCAGGGAAGATTGTGGAACTCAAAATGCCTTTAGAAGATAAATTCACTAGTTTGTTTCTTGGTCGCCTATGAAAAGCATAACAAAATCCCCATATCATATCCTTCTGCTTTGCACCAGTACAATGATCAAGCCTAGATATCTAGCACATGACATATGGAATCTCTGCATCTTGCTTAACTTCCAAAATATTAAAACTACAACTCAGACTGAAATTGGAAAAATGTTTGTGGTTAAATTTAGGTTCATGCTACCTAGTCACCTGCTATCCAGTCTATCACTTACTAGTTAGAATGCTTTTATCTCTAGTAAAGTGTGTTAAACCTACTGGCCTATCCATATTCACTTTTATTGGATTACAACTTTGTTGTACACTTCAGTTAACTGTATAAAAGAGAAAAAGTTGCCTATAACCCATTCTCTGTCCTTCTGGTAACCTACTGCCTATGCAATAGGTATCCCGGGAGCAGTAAATACAGGACATCTCATTTTTATTTTATGATATTTTATTCACACACTTCAGCTTTTTCATATGAACACTAAGTATTTTCCCCTTTTATGTCAATCCTTTAATGTTCTTTTTATGAAATTTGGAGGTAATATACCTCCCTAAGAAGTTTCCTATTCAGTATCCAGCTAAGTTACTTAGGATGTCCTTATTGTGTATCCTTCAAATTCATAAAAATGCCATCAATGCTGTCAACATAAAAGCACTTAACAATTGCCTAGGAAGTATGTAATTATCTGATCACAAATGTCTTGCACAAAAAATAGATGCAAAAAGCTTGTAATCTGTAATAATGTTACCACTTTTTTTTCTAAATGACACAAACTCTTTAGCCCTTTAACTTGACTTATTTGTAACTCTCTGATCCCTGAACACACCTTACAATTTCTCTCTCATATTGGCAAGTAGCTCATTTTGTAGTGATACAGTGAAGCTTTCTTTCATCGCAAGGATATACACTATACTAATATATTTAATAGCTCCAGCTGCCAAGGTAAACTAGCATTGAAATTGCTTCAGTGGCCTTTGATTGAATATTGCACAACATTCTCCACAGAGTGCCACCTCCCTTTAAAAATATGTCCCAGGACAGTGTTGAAATGATTTGTGCTCCATTCGTCGCTGTAGCACATAGTCATGAATAATGTACATCTTGAGCCATCATACTTTGATGAAAAATGCTCTGTGTGTGTGTGTGTGTGCGCAGTTAGGAATGGAATAATAAAGATTAAGAAATACTTTCTTACACAGAAATACTTTGCAGTATGCTGTTTCGCCTCCTATCTGCTCCAGTGTAAAAACTAATTTTAACATATATTGGACCAATTGCTTTGTCCGTAGTGTTGACTACAAGTAGTAAATTTAATTAAGGCTGTTTTTGAAAAAAAAAAAAAACAAAAACAAATACCATTGCAAAACTTGCAGGGGGAATTGAGAGTGGTGAGACTGACTTTGAGGAATTAAATCTGAATTTTCCAGAAAATCTTACCCCTGTGAGATAAAGAAAAGACTGCTTCATATACTCCAGCACAAAAGCCTCACATAAAATCTCTCACCATCATACATTCATCACACTGAAAAATGATGGCTATATTTGTATTCCATTCCTGTTCATATAATATTTTTATTCTGCAGTTTCTACTTCAGTGATCACTAAGGTGTGAGAAGTCTGAGAATGTTTGGAATGATGATGCTGTTAAAGAGTAGGCTTATTGTTTGTATGAACTTAATGGACACACCTTCATAGGGTACAGAAAACAGGAAATTTATTAAGGGTCCTGCATATAAAGAATCCACTTGGGGAGGTGTGTGCACATGTTTGTGTTTGTGTAATTGTATTATAGAAATGTCTCTCTCTCTTTCTCTCGTGTTTGTGTGAGATCTATATATCTGTATATTTGTGTGTGTGTGTGTGTGTGTGTGTTTGTATAAAGGATGCCACTATGTGCAATAATAATTATTCTTGTAGCTCTTGCTCTAGGTTCTTTTCTTTTTTAAATCACTAGGCCAGACTTTGCTTTCAGTTCCATTTGCACAAATCTGAAGTAATTTTGTTTACTCTAGTGGAGTTACTAGACATTTAAACCAGCATAACACATCAGAATTTGGAGACGTGGTTGGAAAGATTTGGAATTTAGATGTGCTTTTATGGAGTTTTAGTTGCAGCTCACTAATTGCAAGTCTTTGAGAAGATGAAGAGTTTGGTAGTTAAAACAGTGACGGACTGCTTTACTGCGAATAGTGCTTCAAAGTGCTACATACAATCAATATCAGGAATTTTTATGTATCATCAACTCAAGCAGAAATGACAAATTGGATAGAATGGAAGCCAGTCAGTGTTTGATGATCTCATTTAATGTTAATGATGTGAGAAGAAAACATAAGAAATAATTTTGCATTGGATTGGAAATACTCATTTGTCTCTTGGCTCCCATGATGAGATCTACTGGATGATTTTTCTGAGTGCAGAGCACAATGCACTGACACAGAAGTCATCATTCCTTTTTACACATGAGCATTATGGTCTGATCTTGCATAGAGTTAAGCAGTGGGTGAAAAGAGGAATTGCACTTCAGCGTAGGCTGAGCAGGCTTGCTGAGAAGGTGTTTAAAGCATTCTCTGCATTTTGCACAAGGTGGCTTCCTTTGGCTGCATTCTTCTACCATTCAAGAAACACATGCTTAAACAAGTAGTCTGAAAACAGAGCAGAGAGAATGCGGGTGGGGGGAATTCTAAAGTAAAAATGGACTTCTAATTTTTCCAGGTTTTTTTTCTTATTTCCATTATCATTAAAATCAAAGCATTGTAAGATTATTCAGCCATGGCAACATGCAGAACTACCATACTACAACAGAATAATGGTCCATGATTCTTAAGTAGCATGTTGTGTAAATTGGTGGCAAGCATAAAACTGCCTCCTTTAGGGAAAATCCTATAAAATAGAATAGGGTTCTATAGAAAGTCATCTAAAAGCCCAGATAATTCAACAGAGAAATTCCCACTCTACAGTTCTATAGGTTGGGTTACAAATTCCAGAGAGGCTGTCATTCTCTATAGGATTCTTGCATAAGGGGCATATGTGACTGAGTAGAGAGTATTAACCTGGTACTTTTGCATGGGAGTTTTACTAGTTTACTGTCTGCATTAATACTAGATGATGATGGGAAATAAGGGTGTGACTTCACTGAGGCGAACACTTGACGGGCAACACATAAGGGATGGTGGCTGCCCTTCATAACCTGAGCCAAGGACGGGTTTGGGCCAAGTGACACCTTCTGCCTGGGAAACTGGACAAAACTGGAGGAGGAGCCGGGGTGTGTGGTTGGGTGAGGCTGCTGGAGGGAGTTTCAGTTTTGGAGTTGGCTGGGGAGATGGGGGGAGGCCCAGAACCTGAGTCTGTGCTCCCCATCCCCACCAAGAGGGACCTGCCTGAGAGGTCTTGTTTTCTGTACCTACAGCCTCTGTTTTAGACTGTGTTCCTGTCGTCTAATAAATCTTATGTTTTACTGGCTGGCTGAGAGTCACGGTGAATAGCAGGAAATGGTGGGTGCAAGGCGCTGAGTCCCCCACACTCTGTGACACCTGGTGATAGAGGTAGGATGTAGTGCACCCCATGGATGACTCTTCCTGCAGTAAGTGACTGGGGAGCAATAAAACAAAGAGGCGTGCTGAAGGCTCAGAGAGGAGCAGTTTCAGGAGGCAGAGGAGCTATACTTAACCACTAGGTGTGTGTGACCCAGTGAGAAAGACTGTTGCAGTAATGGGGTCACCCTGGGGACTGCCGTGAGCGGTTCCTGGGGCAGAGGAGTCTGTGGCTTGACCCTGGGAGAGAGAGAGACCGTTGAGGAATGGGGTCCCCATGGTGAGTGGTCCAGGGGCGGAGGAGTCTGCGACTTGAACCTGGAAGAGAGGTGGTGACCTGAGAAAGGCTGGCACAGTAGGGGTTCATCCTGGGGGGATGCTGGGGAGCTGAGCGCACACAGGCCTGTGAGTCCACAACAACTTGGGAACAGCAGGAAGATGTATAACCATCTCTTTAAGAGGGACCTTGTAGAGCTGTGCAAGCAGAGGGGGCTTTGCAGAGGGAAGGCCACCAAAGCACAGCTGATTGCCCAGCTGGAGGAGGAGGATTGCTCAGAGGAGCTGATCTCTGCCCCGGAGGGAAACAGCCCAGCAGATGCACCACTGGCACCGGTGTCTGTCCCAGATGGGAGTGGTCAGACTGCTGCCGAGGGCACCCCGAGGTCCCTCCTATCTATCACTACAGAAGGGGCTAAAAGGAGAGGAAGGCCACTCCCGATGGAGAATCAGTGGTGGAGTATGTCTCCACCTTCCGAGAGACTTACTGAGCTCATGGGCTTGGCTGAGGAAAATCTGGCCAGAGCCCAGAGGAAACAGAAGTTCTGGTATGACCGCATGGCGCAGGCCTGTGCCTACACCACTGGAGACCAGATGATGGTTTTCATCTCCATGAGAAAAACAAACTACAAGTCGCCCGGGAAGACCCATTCTGGGTTGTCAAGCAGCTAACTAACTGAGGTAAACTATGTGGTGGAACTGTCTAACTGGGCACACCATCACCAGGTGTACCATGTTAATATGATGAAGCCATATTATGACATGGGGAATGTGGTGTTGGTTGTGTGTGGACATTGGGAGGAGCAGGGAGATGACCTGTTAGTAGATGACAGGATCTGACTCGTCCCTGGAAACAATCCCCCTCTCTGATCAGCTAACACCTGCCCAGCCAGCTGAGATCAGAGGGGTGCTGCATTTGTACCGACAGCTGTTTTCCAGCCAGCCTGGACTCACTAATCTGACTGTCCACCATGTGGAGACAGGGTCACATCCTCCTATAAGATGCTACCCCTTCTGAGTCACAGGGAAAACTGCTCAGAAACTGGAAAGAGAGGTCAGTGACATGCTGGCTTTGGGGCTAATTCAGCCATCTTCCAGCACTTGGGCCTTGCCTGTGGTACTGGTCCCCAAAAAGGATGGGTCGATCCAGTTTTGTGTGGACTATCAGAAGCTTAGTGCCATCACTGTGTCTAATGCCTACCCCATGCCCAGGCCTGACGAGCTCCTAGACAAGCTGGGAGGAGCTTGCTACCTTACCACTATGGATCTTACAAAGGGCTACTGGCAAGTGCCACTGGATGCAGATGCCAGGCTGAAATCTGCCTTTGTCACCCCTCTGGGGCTCTGTGAGTTCCTGGCCCTGCCTTTCGACCTCAAGGGATTGTCTGCTACCTTTCAGCATTTGGTTGATCAGCTACTGAGGGGGATGGAGAATTTTGCTGTGGTGTACATTGATGACATCTGTGTCTTTAGCCAGACCTGGGAGGACTATGTGTCCAAGATTAAACAAGTGCTGGGCTGACTCTAGGATGCTGGGCTGACCATAAAAGCTAAGAAGCTTAAGGTGGCGATGGCCAAAGTATCTTACCTGGGCCACCGGGTGGGAAGCAGCTGCCTAAAGCCAGAACTAGCAAAGGTGAAGGTGATCAGAGACTGGCCCGCTCCCCAAACGAAAAAGCAGGTCCAGGCCTTTATTGGGATGGCTGGGTATTATCGAAGATTTGAGCCACGCTTTAGCTCCATAGCCGCCCCCATCACTGAGCTATGCAAGAATGGAAAGCCAGACAAGGTGGTCTGGACCAAGCAGTGCCAGAGGGCTCTCTATGCACTGAAGGAGGCTCTGGTCAGTGGCCCAGTCCTGGTAAACCCAGACTTTGACAAGCTCTTTATGGTGTTCACTGACGCCTCAGACACGGGGCTGGTGCGGTGTTAATACAAGTTGATGAAAATGGGGAGAGACATCCCATCATATACTTGAGCAAGAAGTTCTTACCTCAGGAGAAAAGCTACGTGGGCATAGAGGAGGAATGCCTGGCTATGGTATGGGCCCTTAAGAAACTACAGCCATATCTATTTGGGCAACACTTCACTGTGTACACTGACTACTCTCCCCTGACCTGGCTACACCAGATGAAAGGAACCAATGCCAAGCTCTAGAGGTGGAGCCTGCTCCTCCAGGATTATGATATGAAGGCGGTCCATGTGAAGGGGAGCGCCAACGTGATAGCTGATTCATTGTCCCAGAGAAGGGGGCCTGAACTTCCCCAGGTCACTGGTTAGAGTGACCCCACTCAGTTCAGTCTCGAAGGGGGGGGAGATGTGACTGAGTAAGGAGTATTAACCTGGTAATGTTGCATGGGAGTTTTACTAGTTTACTGTCTGTATTAATACTACATGGTGATGGGAAATTAGGGTGTGACTTCACTGAGGGATGACACTTGATGGCCAACAGTAAGGGATGGCGGCTGCCCTTCATAACCTGAGCCCAGGAGGGGGTGGGGCCAGGTGACACCTTCTGCCTGAGAAACTGGACAAAAGCTGGAGGAAGAGCTGGGGTGTGTGGCTGGGTGAGGCTGCTGGAGGGAGTTTCAGTTTTGGAGTTGGCTGGGGAGACAGGAGGAGGCCCAGAACCTGGGTTTGGGCTCCCCACCCTCCCAAGAGGGAACCAACTCTAAGGTCCTGTTTTCTGTACCTACAGGCTCTGTTTTAGACTATGTTCCTGTCATCTAATAAACCTTCTGTTTTACTGGCTGGCTGAGAGTCACAGTGAATCACAGAAAGTGGGGGGTGCAAGGACCTGACTCCCCTACACTCTGTGACAGCATATAATTCACTGCTTCTCGGCTCTTTGTGGAGACCATTATCTGGGGTGAGTCCATTTCCTTCACCACCAGCTCCACTATCTCAATTTTTTTTTGCACGTTATACTTATTGTAACAATGCCTCAGAGAATACAGGGTGCTGGAGGCCTAATACTATGTTCATAACCCATAGTGATATTGAGTTAGCACCCGTTGTGGGATTGTACCTGATCTAGTACAAAACACTGAATCTAAATACCCCTGGATTTAGCATAAATTCAGATTCAAAGCTGCAACCAGTACTCCAAGAGTGCACATTTCCCCTGCACTGGGCAACAGGATAGGGATGGTCTAAAGCCATTGTCAGTTCGGCCTTAGCCAGAGGTTCATCCTGCAGTGAGGGAATTTTCATGAGACCAATTAAACTACCTTCACAGTCCCTTTGCCCCATCAGAGTGCTACAAAGGCATTTTAGTAGGGTTGAGAATAAGACTCTTTAATCTGTCTGTCTAAATGCCAGTATTTATGGCTGCTTTGAAATTATTCTTAAATTTGAGGCTTTGAAAATTATCTGAGAGTTATAAAACTATTCAACCTTCATGACATTGTTTGTGGAAAGTTTCCTTTTTCATTGTAGTGTTGTGATTATTCTCTCCATTATAGGAGTAATATTATCAGGTTGCTATCTTACTGTTTCCGCTTCTTGGGTGTATTTTCATCCTTTGGTATGATGGGTCTGAGGAAGTGTAAATTTCCCAAGAAGTCGAGACAGCATCACCAGCTAGATAAATGTTTACAGTATGAAGTTAGAGATAGTGGAGATTTTTTGGAAAATATATTGTCCTCTTACACTTCAGACCCTCCCTCTGGAAAGTCCAGCTTTTTGATTGGTTTGGTGTTTTTTGGTATCTTCTGAGGAAGATTAATTACCTTGTCCCTACACAACAAATACAAATATCAGAAATTTAGATATTTTTCTTAAGATTTGGTTATTTGAGACTCCTGTGGAACAGTTGGAGGAAAATCCCAACCTGTCATAATCAAGTGATGAAATCAGATTAAAGTATAATCTAATACAATGGTACAGGTTAATATCACAAGTTGGAAACATGGGGAAAAGATCCGAGGCCTGTAACCTCCAAGTAATAAGTTTAAAAGTCACTGCAAGGAGATAGATCCTCTTATTTCTTTGTCAAGACTATTAAAAAATTAGGATCAGAAATTAAGTCTTAATGTGTGCATACAAAACACATTTTGATTGTCTCCTCCTTACACCAGCTTCAGTGAAGAGAAAGCTGAGAGGTAAGAACTGTTGTTTGCTATTATCTGCTGTAGAATTTTGAAAATAGCTATACCGTGTGTACACACCAGTTTCTGTACCGGTGTAACAATCTTGGCTCTGGAGAGAAGGGGATAAAAATCCCTGAGAAGGAGAAACTTGGGTTTTCTGCTGCTTGGACTCTAAAGGGGAAAGAATCAGTAAGCATAAGCAAAAGACCCCCAGCTGTTTTCCCTGGCTTAGCCCTAAATGATATATGGAGTTTTTGCTTAGTTATAGAAGGTTTCAGAGGCCTGGTCTACACTGGGGTTGGGGACCGATCTAAGATACGCAACTTCAGCTACGAGATTAGTGTAGCTGAAGTCGACGTATCTTAGATCTACTTAGAATCACTTACTTCATGTCCTCGCGGCGCAGGATCGATGGCCACTGCTCCCCCATCGACTCCGCTTCCGCCTCTTGCAGTGGTGGAGTTCTGGAGTCGATGGCAGAGCGATCAGGGATCGATTTATTGTGTCTACACTAGATGGGATAAATCGATCCCCAATAGATCGATCACTACCTGCCGATCCGGCAGGTAGTGTAGACGTGGCCAGAGTAGAAGCCGTGTTAGTCTGTATCAGCAAAAACAAAAGGAGGACTTTTGGCACCTTAGAGACTAACAAATTTATTTGAGCATAAGCTTTCGTGAGCTACAGCTCACTTCATCGGATAGATTATAGAAGTTTCTATTATCTTTTGGAATGTAAAACTAATTCATCTGTGTGTGTGTGTGTGTGTTCCCTGTTTTAACCTTGTAAATAGCTCTTATTTCCTTTTCCTAGTTAATAAATCTGTAGTTAATTTATGACAAGATTGGCTACAGGCATTGTCGTGAAGAGATCTAGGGTACTATTGACCTGGGGTAAGTGACGGGTGGTCTGGGAATAGGAGTAACATGATGCTTGTTGTGGTTTTTGGTATATGGGACCATATGTCACAGAGGCAGGCTTGGTTAGATAGCAAGATAGAGGACTATCTGTGACTACATTGTAAGGCTGTTACACCGCTTGTAGAGTTCAGACTAATTACATGGTTGGTGAAATCTAATTATAGAACTGTGACGTTATTGACATAATCGGGGACTGTATAGATCATCGTTGCAACCAAGGTCCTGTAGTGGCACCAAATCTTATATAAAGGGGGTCAAATGAGGTGTCTAAGTCAAGGTTATGGTTTGCTGATTATGATTGTGCTGTCTATATGTGTGTATCATTTTTGTAATTGAAATTATGAATATTGGCTCTATACTTCAAACTTATGCTATGCTTCTGGGTGACACCCCAGACAAGTTAGTGTCAGCTCTGCCTAGCTTGCTTGATGGCCCATTAACGACCATACAGCTATACAATTGACCCATTGAAAGAAGGCAGACGCCTTGTGACTCAGCAAGGTATGCAGGGACCTGCCTATGCACAGAACTCAGGTTTTTCCATACCATGTGATGGACAGCTTGTCTTTGGAACAAAGAAAGAAAGACCACATGGCAAGAGAATATAAAAAGCTGCTGCAGCTCCTCCATCTTGTCTTCAATCCTGCTTCTTACCTCTGGAGGAACTTTATTACACTGAAGCTTTGAACCAAGGACTGAAAGACCCATCCCAGCTGTGGATGTACTCCAGAGACCTGATTTGAACCTGCAGTTTATTCTATCACTGTTGCAAGCCTGAACCAAGAACTTTGCCATTACTGTACGTAATTGATTCCATTTAACCAATTCTAGCTCTCATCCATATATTTTTCCTTTTATGAATAAACCTTTAGATTTTAGATTCTAAAGGATTGGCAACAGCGTGATTTGTGGGTAAGATCTAACTTGTATATTGACCTGGGTCGGGGCTTGGTCCTTTGGGATCGAGAGAACCTTTTTTCTTTTACTGGGGTGTTGGTTTTCATAACCATTTGTCCCCATAACGAGTGGCACTGGTGGTGATACTGAGAAACTGGAGTGTCTAAGTGAATTGCTCATGTGACTTGTAGTTAGCCAGTGGGGTAAAACCAAAGTCTTCTCTGTCTGGCTGGTTTGGTTTGCCTTGGTGTGCATAGAAACCCTGGCCTTGGGCTGTAACTGCCCTGTTTTAAGCAGTTTGTCCTGAATTGGCACTCTCAGTTGGGTCCCGCCAGAACCAGCATTATTACAAGAACATATAACCAATTTGGGATCTATGCTCTGTTTCTTGATGGAAAACCCCAAGGTTGACACCCATGTTCTTGAGCCACTCCAGATAGCGTGACACACCCATCTGCATCTTTAAATGCCTACATACTTTTGAAAATCTGGCCCAGAGAAACTAAGGTACATCTATACTGAAACCCAGCCCCACCTCCTGCCCTACAACAGTGGAAGAGAGTCTCAGAGCCCAGGTCAACTGACTGAGGCTCAAGCTACATAGCTAAAAGTGGCAGTTTAGATGTTTGGGGTCAAGCTGGAGCCTGGGCTTTGAGATCCACCCAGGTTTCAGATGTCTACACTGCTATTTTTTAGCCCCATAATTTGAGTCCCATGAGCCCAATCAAGGTGACCTGGGTTCTGAGACTTGCTGCCATGGCTGATTTTTTTCCCCCACTGTAGACATAACCCTTGGTAACTTGCTCAGGGTTCAGAGGATGTCTGTGGCAGTACAGAGAACTGAACCCAGATGTCCCAAATCCAAAGCTAGTGCTCAAATAACTGGATCATCCTAGACTTAAAAATGTACACGCTAGTGATATTACTAGCAAACTGTACCTAAACTTCTTCTGTCTGACAACTGACTTCCATTTTCAGTGTCCTATTGTTTCTGTGCAGCAAAAATATAAACACTAAAGATAAACCTTTAAAAATTATTTAATCCTGCGTGTGCACCTGATTTTTGTACATGAACACTAGTACCTTATTAAACTGACAGCCTTGTATAAAAATCCAATTCCTTATAACTGAAAGTTGTTTTCTTTTTAAATTTTGCTCAGCTTGGACAGACAAGCTTCTACCCTGACAGTTATAACCATTTTCACTTTTAGATTCTGACTTCAGTGATGGCCAAGTGCTGGGGAATATTTCTGTTTAAAAACAGTTGTTTCCATTGGGGGGAAAAATGTGCTCGAAGAGTTTCTATTTATCTTAATATTTGTAAAAGCTTTTTTTCTCTCCCCAAAATCTGTATAATTGGAGTCAGCAGTGTACCTTTAATTTATTAAATTCCTTTATCAAAGGATCACACAGAGCTGTCTCTCCCACCATGTTTCTTTTTATTCAGAGCTTTGATAACAGCTGTTCAAAATGTACCAATGAGCCAGCTTCCTCCATGGGTGCCTGTAGCTGCCATCTTTCCACCCACGCTAGGCCTGAGTAAAACATTGCCATTCTGATAATGTTGCACACTCACTTTGTAAATACTGTGACAAAGTTCTTCCTCTACCTTGGTGGGTCTTGCACTTATTGGCGGATTTGCTTACCTTGGAGCTTCATGGCAGGCCTTAGTTTGGCCATTTTCGTGAACCCACAGTCCAGGTCAACTCCTCCTGTGTCTGACGAGGAGTTGGGAGGTTTGGGGGTAACCCGGGCCCGCTCTCTACTCCGGGTTCCAGCCCAGGGCCCTGTGGAATGCAGCTGTCTAGAGTGCCTCCTGGAACAGCTGTGCGACAGATACAACTCCCTGGGCTACTTCCCCATGGCCTCCTCCCAACACCTTCTTTATCCTCACCATAGGACCTCCTTCCTGGTGTCTGATAATGCTTGTACTCCTCAGTCCTCCAACAGTATGCGTGCTCACTCTCAGCTCCTAGTGCCTCTTGCTCCCAGCTCCTTACACATGCACCACAAACTGAAGTGAGCTCCTTTTTAAACCCAGGTGCCCTGATTAGCCTGCCTTAATTGATTCTAGCAGCTTCTTGATTGGCTGCAGGTGTTCTAATCAGCCTGTCTTAATTGTCTCCAGAAGGTTCCTGATTGTTCTGGAATCTTCCCTGTTAGGAAACGGAACGTCCTTTGCTTGCTCCTCAGCTATCTGCTTTCTATTCTTTCCTAAAGCCCCCTGGCCCGGATTTTTCTTACTTTTTGCACCTGCCTTAGTCCCCCCCCGACCGGGCCAGACGCTTTTTTGATTTTTCTTTTTATTTTTTGTGGTTTTTTTCCGTCTACGTCCTTCGCCGGCCATCCCCCCCCACGCCTGCTTTCGGGCGCAGCTATTTGCCTCAGCTGAGCCCCCGGAGGAGGGGGGGGAAGATTGCCGATTTTGCTGTCCGGAGGGGGGAGTGGAAACCCCCAGACCCAGCCGTTTTGCCAGCAGCTCGGACCTTACAACATTCTTAACATACCGGAGGACTTGGAACACAGCCAACACAGCCGGAGACGGAGATTTCATCAGACGGAAGAAATAATATAAATCATTGTGACGAAGGCCGTAAGATTGAGTAACTTTCTGAATTATACTCTCGTGGGGGGGAGTTTGACTGTGACTATTTGCGTTTGTGGCGGCACAGGGGGTGTGGCGTGGAGACCCCCACCCCCGATCCATCGGTGCCCCTACCCCCCCATCGTTATTACAACTGTCACGGCCCCCCCGCAGTCTGTCCCTGCTGGCAATCTGCCATCTCCCTTCAGATCCAGCTGTTTGCTTTGAACTTTGCCTTCCGGACCGGACCTAACAACCGACCAACCGAGACTCTTTGGACAAACGTGTGTGGGTCTGCACCCCCCCCCCCAGATTGCTTATCCCACAACTTGCCCCTTTTACTGGACCCCAATTTTGTCCCCCCCCCCCCAGCCCCCCTCCCTCGGCATTTTTTCCCTTCCCGTCCGCAGCCAGCGGAAGGAGGGGCTGTTCCGCCTTCTCCCCTCCCCCCTCCTCCTTCCGGTGTCTCCCTGTCTCTCCCTGCTCACAATGGCGGGGAACGAGAGGGGCGAGACTGCTTTAATAAAATTAGTTGTCCCTTCCCCACCACCACCCCTGCCCAACCCCCAAGGTCCCCCCCCTACTACTATTGTTAAGGTACTTGCCACCCCCCCTGCTGGGGCACCGGTAGCAGGAGGCACCAGGGTGATTGCTGCTGCTGCTGCACCCACCATCCCCCTAGATTCTAGGAAACCCCCCCCCGGTTCGCCAGAAGGGCCAGGGCGGGTGGAAAGGAAAGGGCCCCGCTAAAACCACTGAGCCCTCCATGGCAGGGGCTGCCCCCACCGCTGCGGCCTCGTCATCAACCGTGGCGCCCCTCCCAGCGTTTCCCTCCACCAGCTCTGCGATTGTCCCTCCCCCGGCCCCCAGGACGTATGCCCGGGCGGCCGCGGGCTCCCCGCTGCCTGCCGCCTCGTCATCTCGCCCCCCCCCCGCCTCCGCCACCATCACCAGCGGCCGAGGCCCTTTCCCCGCCTTGACCAGGAAGCACGGCGTCCGTTGCCTCCTGGTGCCCGCCTCGCCCCACGTGGAGACATACGTGCAGGCGTTGGCGAAGGTGGTAGGACCCACGGCTATTGTGGCGGCCTCCAAGATGTATGGGAAGGTCGTTTTCTTCTTAGCCTCGGAGGATGCCGCCCAGGAGGCGGTGGAGAGGGGCCTGACGGTAGGGGGGGTGTTTGTCCCCCTAGAACCGTTAGAAGACCTGGGCGTTCGCCTCGTCCTTACCTCCGTTCCTCCCTTCTTACCCAATGCTGCCCTGTTACCCGCTCTTTCCACCCTGGGGAAACTTGTTTCTGTTATCAGCCCTCTCCCGTTGGGCTGCAAGGACCCCACCCTCCGTCACATTTTTTCGTTCCGCCGGCAAGTGCAGCTTCTACCACCGGCAGGGGCGCGTGACGGAGAGGCGCTTGAGGGGTCCTTTCTAGTCCCCTACGAGGGAGCCCGCTATCGGGTCTTTTATTCTACCGGAGAGGCCCGGTGCTACCTCTGCCGCTCAGCGGGGCATGTCCGCAGAGACTGCCCTTTGGCTCGGGGGGGAGGGGCACCCGACACCCCCGAGACCCGGCAGGACATCGGCCCCGTCGCTGCCGACGCCCCTGGCTGCCCAGTACCTGAAACCAACCCTCCTCCTATTCGACCCATCGCTGCTCCCGTCCGGGCCCAAGAGATACCTTCCCTACAATGCCCGGGCGAGCAAGGGGGTTCCACCCCTGCTAGTACCAACCCAATAGAGCCCATGGAGGAGGGTGTGGCAAGGATATTATCGGGTATAAGAGAGGGCCCTCCCCAAGGAGAAGCCCCCGCCCCTCATGTTGCCCCACCGCTACCTCCCCGAACCCCTAAACCATCGCCTCTGCCCCCCGACACGACCCCTGCTAACCAACCCCCAGATGATGCTATGGAGGGCTGGACCCTAGTCCAGGGGAAGCGAGGCAAGCGGAAGGCTCGAGCTCCGCTGCATCCACCCGACGCGGAAGCCCCCCGGAAGACCAGGAAAGGAGGCACTGCTATCGAGCCTCCCGCCACGGCCGCGAGCGAGATCCATCCGCCGGTGTCGGGAGGGGAAGACGGACTGGCATTGGAGGGCAGAATCCCCCCTCCACGGGAAACCCTCCCCTCCGAGACTTCTGAGGACACCCCTTCTGCCCGGACGCTACCCGAACCCCCCGCGGACCCCGAGGCGGCCGTTGAGGCGGGCCTTAGAGGAGAGGCCCCCGGGGTGGCAGGAGTTGGCCTCTCCTCCGTGTATGCGGAGATTGAGGTCCTAGATTTGACCCCGGTCACCCAGGGAGGGGATGATTTGCTGCTGGCTGACCTCGAGCTGGGCAGCCTTACCCCAGCCTCCCTTTCCCCATGCTCCCTCCCCCTTTTTGCCTTCCCGGGTGAGCACCCTGCGGAAGGCGGTCCACCACCTGATGCCGTGACCGCTAAAACCACCATGGAGCCAGCACCTAGCACTATCGGGAGCCCCTCCCCTTCCCCCTTAACCCTTGACTCTGCTCAGGAGGCACTTTCCTTTAGCTGCTTGCCTCCTGCACCCCAGAGCCTTACCCCTGCCCCTGCCCCCACCCCTGCCCCTGCCCAAGGTCCCTCCTCCCGCAATGTTAATGCCGCCCCTGGGGTTATTTCCTTTCCGCCTTTTGCAGACTCCCCCCAGGGAGCAGTCTTTGCACTTTCTAGTCGCGACCTGTTAGGAGTGGCAATTTTTCCCCTGCCATCCCCCTCCACCCCAAGGCGTGAAATGAATTTAATAACCCCAGCCTGTCAGACGCCCCGTCGGTGGTCCGCACCCTGTCTACCTGCCTTAGCGGACCACGAGGCTGTATTAAGAGGCCCATCAGGGAATACCTTGGGAATTGTAACCCCACCCCCCCATGAGCTGCGGCATGCGCTACGGAAGTTCCTAGAGCACTCCCGTGGCGCCCGCGATAGGGCACAGCTGGCTCTTCGGCTATGGGGGGACTTTGATCAACTCCTCCAGGCCACAAAGGCCCTTATAAAGGAGGGCAGGGGGCAAGGAAAGCACGGTGCTGCGGCCTACGAGCGATCCCGCAGCTTCCGAAGCGATCTACTCACCCACGGGATGGGTCATGGGTTGCTGTGCAACCCGCCGGGGGCCCTGAGCCCCCCCGCCAATACGAGACCCCCACCCCCCCAGCCCTCCGTATGACGCCTCTTATTATTGCGACCCTGAATACCAGGGGCTGTAGGATGGCTCTCCGCAGGTCCCAGGTGCTCTCTTACCTTCGGGAGGGGAGGTACTCTGTAGTTTTCCTGCAGGAGACCCATACAGACCCGGCCGCCGAGGACAGGTGGCGGCTGGAGTGGGGGGACGGGGTATACTTTAGCCACTTTGCGACCTGGCAGGCTGGAGTGGCAACCCTATTCTCCCCCAACCTACGGCCTGAGGTGCTAGGGGTCAATGAGGCCGTGCCGGGCCACGTGCTGCACCTTCGAGTCCGTATGGAGGGGCTCGTGGTTAATCTTGTTAACATCTATGCCCCGCAAATGAGCTCCAGGCGGCCACAATTTTATCAGCAGGTGTCCGACTTTCTCGGCACCCTGGATTCGCATGAGTGCCTGGTCCTGGGAGGGGACTTTAACACCACCCTCGAGGAACGGGACCGCTCAGGGGCCGAACCGAGTCTGGCCGCCGCGAATATTCTCCAAGGGATAGTCGACCATCGCTCCCTAGTGGACGTCTGGCGCGACCATCACCCAGATGACACCTCCACGTTCACCTTTGTCCGGGTGGAGGCCCATCGGTCACACCACTCTCGGTTGGACTGTATTTACTTATCCCGTTTCCATCTTTCACAGGCCCACTCCTCCGCCATTCGGCCAGCCCCATTCTCCGATCATCATTTAGTCGCTGTAACGGTTTCCCTCCGTGCAGAGAGACCGGGGCCGGCCTATTGGCACTTTAATAACAGCCTGTTGGAGGACGAGAGCTTTGTGATGTCCTTCCGGGAGTTTTGGCTGGCCTGGCGAGAGCAGTGGCGTGCCTTTCCCTCGGTGCGGCGATGGTGGGATCTCGGGAAGGTGCACGCCAAGCTCTTCTACCGTGACTACACCCGGGGCACCAGCCGACGGCGAAATGCGGCAATAGAGCAGCTGGAACGGGAGATCTTAGAGATGGAGAGGCGCCTGGCCGCCGATCCCGAGGACCCGTCCCTCTGCGGAGCGTGCCGGGAGAAGCGGGAGGAGCTCCGGGCCCTTGAGGACCACCGGGCCCGAGGTGCCTTCGTTCGATCCCGCATCCGCCTCCTTCGGGAGATGGACCGCGGCTCCCGCTTCTTCTATGCCCTGGAGAAAACGAGGGGGGCCAAGAAACACGTCACCTGCCTTCTTGCGGAAGACGGCGCCCCCCTCACGGGTCCGGAGGAGATGTGTGGGAGGGCCCGTGACTTCTACACAAGCCTTTTCTCCCCGGACCCGACCGATCCTGACGCTTGCGAGGTGCTCTGGGAGGAACTCCCCACGGTCAGCGTGGGCGACCGAGACCGACTAGAGCTGCCTCTCACCCTGGCCGAGTTCTCGGAAGCCCTCCGTCGCATGCCCACCAATAAATCTCCGGGCATGGACGGGCTGAACGTGGAGTTTTACCGCGCGTTCTGGGACATTCTCGGCCCAGACCTAGTCACCGTCTGGGCTGAGTCCTTGCAGAGCGGCGTCCTCCCTCTGTCATGCAGGCGAGCGGTGCTCGCTTTGCTGCCGAAGAAGGGGGACCTCCGCGATCTATGAAACTGGCGTCCCGTCTCACTCCTTAGCACGGATTACAAAATCGTAGCGAAAGCAATCTCGCTGCGGCTAGGGTCCGTGATGGCGGATGTGGTCCACCCAGACCAGACCTATACTGTCCCGGGTCGCAGCATTTTTGACAACCTCTTTCTCGTCCGAGACATTTTGGAACTCGGGCGGAGAGATGGTCTATCGTTCGCCCTCCTGTCTCTTGATCAGGAGAAGGCGTTTGATAGAGTAGACCATGGGTACCTCCTGAGCACTCTGCAGGCGTTTGGATTTGGACCTCAGTTTGTGAGTTTTCTCCGGGTGCTGTATGCCTCCGCGGAGTGTTTGGTTAGGCTCAACTGGACCCTGACTGAACCGGTCAGCTTCGGGCGAGGAGTGCGGCAGGGGTGCCCCCTCTCGGGCCAGTTGTATGCTCTGGCGATCGAGCCTTTCCTCTGTCTCCTCCGCAGGAGGATGACAGGGTTGGTGCTGCGGGAGCCGGAGCTGCGGCTGGTCCTGTCGGCGTACGCCGATGACGTACTCCTCGTGGTCCAGGACCCGGGCGACTTGGCGCGAGTGGAGGCATGCCAAGCCATCTATTCGGCAGCCTCCTCCCCCCGAGTCAACTGGGTCAAGAGCTCTGGCTTGGCGGTGGGGGACTGGCGGCAGGTGAGCTCCCTCCCACCCGAACTTCAGACCATCCGGTGGAGTGCGGGTCCACTGCTCTATCTCGGCGTTTACCTTTCCGCCACGCATCCTTCCCCGCCGGAGAACTGGCAAAATTTAGAGGGCGGGGTGATAGAGCGGATCCGGAGATGGACGAGGCTTCTCCGATGTCTCTCCCTCCAAGGGAGAGCACTGGTGCTTAACCAACTAGTCCTGTCCACGCTCTGGTACCGGCTCAACACCCTGGCCCCGGCCCCGGGTTTCCTGACCCACCTCCGGAGATTGATTCTAGAGTTCTTCTAGTCAGGAATGCACTGGGCCCCTGTTGGAGTTCTTCATCTACCCCTGAAGGAAGGAGGGCAGGGCCTGAAGTGTCTGTACACTCAGGTCCGCGTTTTCCGCCTCCAGGCCCTGCAGAGGCTCTTTTATAGTGCAAGTAGTTCGGCATGGAGCATACTGGCGCACGCCTTCCTGCGCCGTTTCCAAGGGCTTCGATATGACCGGCAGCTCTTTTATCTTTCTTCGAGGGGTTTTCCGCGAGACCTCTCCGGGCTGCCGGCCTTCTACCAGGACCTCCTCCGAACCTGGAAATTGTTTCTAACAACCAGGTCTGTGGCGGCCACCGTGGGGGCAGATCTCCTCACGGAGCCCCTGCTACACAACCCCCAGCTCTGTGTGCAGGTGGCGGAGTCCCGCTCGGTGCGCCAGAGGTTGGTCCTGGCGGAAGTTACGAGGGTCGGAGACCTCCTGGACTATGACCGGAGAGACTGGCTGGATCCCCTGATGCTCGCTCGGCGCATGGGGCTCTCCAGCCTCCGTACCCCCCGGCGCGTACTTCAGGAGGTGAAGGCCGCCTTGCCCCCCGCTGCTCGGGCTTATGTTAGCCGAGCCTTGTGCGAGGGCGCACCCCGCCCATCCCTTACCCCAGGCCCGCCGGACCTTTCCATCGGGCCCCCACCCCGTAGATCCCAACACACCCCTCACCCTTTCACTGCAAGCCGGCTGCATGAATTGCAGCCGGCTAGCTTTCAAATTGCTTCACGGAAATACTTATATACACTTACGCTTCACACCCTTCACGCCCACACCCTGGTGTCCCGCCCCGATACAAAGTGGCGGGATCTCCTGCCACCTTTGGAGGGTGAGCAACCTCGGTGGGCCAGCCTGTATTCCATCCTGGTCCCAAGGCCCCTCGGGGACATCAGTTGGCGGCTCCTTCACGGAGCTGTGAGCACGGGCGTGTTTTTGACACGGTTTACCCCCATTCCGGACACTTGTCCTTTTTGTAACGTGAGGGAAACCCTGGCGCACGTGTATTTAGAGTGTGCCAGATTGCAGCCCCTTTTCCGGCTCCTCACAAATATTCTATTACGCTTCTGGCTTCATTTTTCCCCCCACCTCTTTATCTATACACTTCCCATCCATGGCCCCACAAAGTCGCGGGATCTTCTGGTCAACCTCCTCCTAGCTTTGGCTAAAACAGCCATTTATAAAACCAGAGAGAGGAGGTTGGCCCATGAAACGTCCTGCGATTGTGGGGCTGTTTTCCGATCCTCAGTACACTCACGTATCCGAGCGGAGTTCCTCTGGGCGGCGTCCACCGACTCCCTTGAAGCCTTCGAGGAGCGGTGGGCGCTGTCTGGGGTTCTCTGCTCGGTGACCCCGTCCGGTTCCCTCCGTCTGACCCTTTGATTGAGGGGAAGAGCGAGAGACGCCAGCCCCAGCCATTGTCGCTGTGGATGCCATCATTCCTGTCATCTAGGAGGGGTCCTATAATACATGGGTGTCTACCCCCCCTCCCTAAACCGCCCACCCCGCAGCCGTGCCCATCTTACCGGGCACTCTCAGGAGAGGGAGGATCGGTGACACTGGGCGCGGCACTGGGTAACTCGAGGGGGTGGAAGACCACGAGTGTCGAGGAAGCCCCCCCGCTCTGGGCCCAGGCTAGCCTGAACACTTCTCCCTCCTGAAAGCTGCTGTGTTATACCTTCTGATTGCGTTGTTTTGTTGCATAGTTGTTTTGTTTCCTTTGGTAATTCTGTAAGCGTTACCAATAAATTTTCTTTCTGTTTCAAAAAAAAAAAAAATCTTCCCTGTTACCTTACCCAGGGAAAAGGGACCTACTTAACCTGGGGCTAATATATCTGCCTTCTATTACTCTTCTGTAGCCATCTGTCCCGACCCTGTCACAATACATAAGGGGCAAGGCAGTGATGAATAAGGATCTTTGGCTGTATCCTGTTACTACTCTAATGACCACTGCAGCTCTCCATCTGCTTCTCTGCACAGTTACTAGTGTTTTTTTCTGTACTACTTTTCACACCTGGAAAAATAACCCAGGAATTGCAAAGATTCATACAGTTTCTTCTTTGTCTTTTTGTCACTTCTCTGTTTGGGGTTGGTGACTTTTGTAGCCTTCTTCCAAAACTCATGATTTATTTGCATGTCAGCCAGGCATACAATGTCTCGAAGGTCCACTGATTTCCAGTCTATGTACTGAGTCTTTGGCCTCTCCTTTGGTCACAATTTTTAAAGGGTCATCCTAGCAATATAACACTTGCATCTCCACTGAACATGCCCACACCAATATAGCCTAGACTCCCTCAGTATGTCTTCAACTGGGGCAACCCACATTAGGCCTCTCATAATCTCATTTAATTTCCTATCACAGAATGTCCAACCATTTGACTATCTCAACATCTTCATTTCTGCTGTGGAGAGCATTCTGATTTATTTTCTTGTGGCTAGCCAAGTCTCTGTTCCATATGTTAGGATCGATCAAATTAGATTTATGTGTTCTCCACTTTAATGTTATTGGCATCTTTTTTTTTTATCACAGAGCACTGGGTTCAGCTCCCACCATTTGTACGAAGTAGCTTTGGTACAATGCTGGGCATCACTTAGGAGGGCACTGATGTCAGCAGCCATTGATCCAGCTTTTAAATTCTTTCATGCTTCTAAGCTCTCTGCCAGTATGCATTCCTCCTCCCTCAGTTATCATAGCCTTAGTCTAAATCCTGGATGTTCAAAATGTGTTGCCGCTGTTCTAAATTGGTTTTCAGCATCTCACAATCTTCCATAAATATCCTCAGCAAATGGCATATGCCAAGGTGGCTATGACATACGAGGGTATAGTCTGGACCAGTGTGTGTGTGTGGGGGGGAGGCTGTGTCACGCCATACCTTATGATGCCTTGGGTGCCTTATAATGCCTTGCTGAAGAAGCTCCTAATTGGGCCTCTCATAATCTGCCTTCCAACATGTAAGCCACAACCTAAGTGTGTGTGTGTAACTGCAGACTGCTAGCCATGCTTGGGTTATACTCTGGCTCTTACCAGCCTTGGTTATACTAAAGGGTGACCCCAACAGACATCTGGTCTCAGATTTTCTCCCAGAAATGTGTGTCCTATACTTCCCAGCCCACTCCTAGGCAGTACACATATCATAAGTCTCTTATTCCTTTAAGGGAATGATATGCCAGTTGATTATCTCAAATAGTTACTCAGAGACATCAGTTTAAACACACTAGATTGAATAAAACTGTAAAACAAGTTGATTGACTACCTAGAGATTTTAAGTGAGTACAAATAATGAGGCATAAAGGTCAAAATGGTTACAAGAAAAATAAATGACATTTACTAATGTCTAACTTATTAGATTCAAGCAAAGTTTCTCACCACATGATCCAGCAGATTACTGACCAAACTCATCAGGTCAGAACCCATCCCCCATAGTCAAAGTGTAGTGAATGTGATGAGCAGGGATAGAGAAAGGAGTGCCGTGTGGTGTTTGTCCCTCCATTTTATAGTTAGTCCCACACTTTGGAAAAAAAAATTCCAATTGAGAACCAGCAGCCAAAAAGTCTATGTGAAAGGACGTTCCCTGCTGGTTTTTTCCACCTCTGATCCTCCTTTTTGATGACTTACCTTCCTTCTTGATGACTCCGTTCATTGCTTACATGTAAATTAAGTAGACAACACTTTCCTTTGTTTAGGACTGATCTGTTTGCCAACTATTATTTGGGCAGGATGGTGGGCATGGAATGTGTTAATAACAACATGCAGGAGAATTTTATAACTAAGGCTAAGATTTTGTCTCCGTGACTTTTACTAAAAATATCGGACAATGTCATGAGCAAAAAATAAAAATTCACAGAGGCCATGACCTGTCTGTGACTTTTACTAAAAATATCTGTGACAAAATAGGATCTGCAGGTCCCCACACCACCTGAAGCAGGGCAGCTGCACACTGTTGGAGAGGTCTGTAGCAGCTAGGGGCTGAGAGGTACCCCTGCTGCCTGCAGCCCAAGGGGTCCCCCCCACTGCCTGTGGGGGCTGGGAGCTCAGGGGTTCCCCCAGAGCCCGTGGTGGCCAGGAGCTGCGGTGTACCCCACCACCCACAGCAGCTTGGAGCTCCAGGGCCTGCCAGAGGCAGTGGGGGTACCCTGCAGTTCCCTACCCCCATGGGAGGCTTGGGGACCTTATAGCTCCCAACCACTGCCGGCTGAAGTCATGGAGGTCACTGCGAGTCCATGGTTAAATCATGGTCTTACTTATAACTTTACATACAAGGTTGCCACACATTTTGTCAGGACAATACTGGCCAGCAAATTATGAGTTTTCAAATGATGCCTTACAAAGATTATTACAGTAGTGTGTAGGGTGTAATTACAGTGGTGTATTCTGTTACAATAGCTCCCTTCATATATTCTCACTTAACACAGCCGAGACAATTGCAAACAAAAGTTTAATGCCGTTTGACTACCTGACATGTGAGTCCATTCCAGCTAGTCTCTATTTTTGTTTTGTTTTTTGGTTTCTCTGGAAAATTCCTCCTTAGTGTAGGATTAATTGTTTGGATAACAAGAAAAAAAAACATAGGCTTAGAGACCAGTATGCATTTCTCTTGGAATATGGTGAGAAACAGAATCCTGCAGTTCTCTATATTGGGAGCCTGTGCTAACATTTTTACTAAAAATTCAGATTACCCTCGTATGTTTCAAGTCCACATACTGGGTTTGATCATGAAATGGAATGAATAACTGAGCCTCAGAAATATCTATCACTTTCTGGTTTTATACAGGTAATCTTGTGAGAATTAAATGAATGGACTCCCAAGTGGAATGTGATGAATCTAAATATAAAGTGATCAACTTGAGCAGAAATAGTGCCTAAGTGAAGTATAGTTTAAATGACAATGAATTAGTGAAGAGGATAGAGAGAAAGGCTCTATTTGTACAGACCCTAAACTTAAATGCTTGGTTGAGAACATAAGGGTAATAGGCTGCCAGCTTGTATTAAGAAAGATATATAAATACAAGGATATTGTGTTAACTTTTAATAAAGCTCTGGTTAGAACACATTTGGAGCATAGTTTCCAGGCTTGTTTGCTTCATAGGATCAAAGGTACAGTTTATTTCCATAAAACACAGCATCTAGAAAAGAGATGAATCATGGAGAAGTCATTTATGTAGGAGGAAAGGACAGCATTGTCTTAAGAGGAGACAATTAATACTTCAACATGATTGAAGTATTAAACTTGCTAAAGTTTATTATAAAACTAAAATAGAGGGGATGCTTGAGGTTTTAGGGAAATCAGAACTAGTGGAGCTTACAGTAAGCATTAAGAGAATCAAGCAGAGACATTTATGGTTGACGTTAATGAAATGCAGAAGGATGCATACACAAAAAACTCTGCAAAGTTCACCATGTAAAGAAAAAAATAAAGCAATATTTGCCAATATCTACCACGGAATGGTGAGGAAAAATTTTTCCTTAAATCATTTCTCCACTCTAAATAGAAAAATAATGTGATATCTTGGAAAGCATATGGTGATAACTCTTGAGAGTACATTGATAAATAGGTTTCAGAGTAACAGCCATGTTAGTCTGTATTTGCAAAAAGAAAAGGAGTACTTGTGGCACCTTAGAGACTAACCAATTTATTTGAGCATGAGCTTTCGTGAGCTGCAGCTCACTTCATCGGATGAAGTGCGCTGTACCTCACGAAAGCTTATGCTCAAATAAATTGGTTAGTCTCTAAGGTGCCACAAGTACTCCTTTTCTTTTCATTTATAAATAGTTTATAAAAGGGTTGTTAACTATTTAATAGATGTTCTATTCATGCCTGGAACATGCTTAGTATGTGTTAGAAATGGTTATAAGCATATCAACAGGTGTTATAGATGATTATAAGGCATGGTGATAAGAAACCTATTAACTTGTTGAACTCTAGCCATCTTCCACAAATTGAGTGTTTATTGAACCATCTCTTAATCCATGTATTAGCTCTTTATAAACTATAAAGGTACTCTTAACATAAAACATGATCCAGTAACCCAGGTGAAACGTTAACAAAAGTAAATAAATATTTGTTTTTCCAGTAAGCTTTTGATAAGTATTTATATAGCAATAGGATACGGATTTTTATTGTTTAGGGTCCCATTTGTGCTAGGTGCAATACGAATACACATAGAAACAATGTTCCTGCACTAAAGAGCTCATAATCCAGGAATCTACATGTAGCTGTCTAGTGATACCAGGAGTTCTATTGAAATAGTAATCATATTTTTCTATTTCCCAAACCTGTGCTGACTCTGATCTATCAAAGTGCCTTTTCCAAGTGTGTCCTTACAATTTTCGGTCTTCCTTAGAAGTTTTCTGTTTTAAACAGAGGAACAAGTTAATGGTTTTTGGGTCACTTGATTTATCGTATGTTTTACAACTGAAAGAATCAATAAAAATAACAGGTAAACTCTTTAACTGCCAATCGTACATCACCCAGGGAACTAACTTATGGCCACCCATTCCTTTGTCTACCACAAATATTTAATTTTTATTTCGCTATCACCTCCAGTCCCTGCAGGGATTTGGGCCAATTGTCCTGGGCACTATATACAATTATTCAAATGCGTTCTAATAGTTGTTTCTAATCTCAAATTCCTGTTTGCTCTGTGTGACTGCATTGTTACTAATTGCCTTCTTCAAATACTGATGTGAAGAAACCATTTAAGTTTTCCACTGCTTATATTTCAGGAAGTAATTATCCCTTATGTGACTGCCCTCTTAGTGCCCCACTGGTTCCCTCATTTTTGTGTCTCTAGTGTATTTAAAGATTGTGTTAGGTACAATTCTGCCAACAGTTACATCTATGCAACCACTGAAGTCAATAAGGTAGAATTAATGTATCTGACAGCATGATTTGGGCCTTATTTTTTTTCAATCTTAAAATCCCAAGCTATTTCTGTTTCACATTTCTCCTTTGCTCATTTAAAACTTTTTGTCCTTCTGGGTTGTTGCCCCTTTTCCCTCCCTCCTACTCCCACTTAAAATCTCTAAAACCACTACACAATAAGAAATATTTATTTGCGTGTTTTGTGTTTTGGGCCATACTTCCTCACCTTCATTGGATTTGTCCAAGTTCTTCAATATGTGAGAACTGGTTTTGTGATATGTTCTTTAGCAGCAATGTCCAACAGAGTTAGCTGAGCTCCCATTGTTTCAGCCAATGAGAAATTTGTATTTAACTTGCCTGCTATAGTTTCTTCCACAGGATTATTAAACTGCCACTATTAAAACAAGCATGCACAAAAAATAATTTACTTTGAAGACAAAGCTGTAAAAAGAGGGATAAATAATGCAAAAGGGGCATTGGGAATAACCTGAGCAAACTATATAGGAGAATGTTTGATTTGGTGGAATAATTTCTCTGATTTAAGTGACTCTAGAATTTGTCACTGGCAATAAAAGGGTTAAGTTTTTTCTGCACCTGATGCCTCTAGAAAGCTATCTTCTGGCATTATTTTTCCCTTAGAAAGAAAGAAAAGAGGGCTGTGGCATTGCTGGTTCTGATTAAATTAGGGTATCAGGAATGTGTTTTAATCTGCTTTTTAAAACTGGTTGATGTGTTTGCATGATACCTATAGTATTATTGAAACCTTAAGGCACTACATTTGCTGTACTCAGGATCAGAATAAAATACTTAACTGCATTGCACTTGCGTATTTCATCCAAGGAAATCACAGTGCATTCAAATATTAATTAAGCCTCTCAACACCCTTTTGAGGTAGATAACCAAAATTCCAGGAGGTAGAGTACCTGTCTGAAAACATTTTTTGTGTTCAGAACTTTTGTTTAGTATTTTTTTCTCTCTTGTCATAAAATAACTTATATGGAGAGACAAGATTGTGGAATCATGGCAGGATGCTTACCTGGCCCTGGGAGGGAGTTTGCGGACTGTGAGGGGTGGATCTATGACTGGAGACCATCTGCCCATTCAGATTTGCAGCTGTCAGCTCTCACTATCAGTTGAAAAGAAGCGGTTTTTCACTAGGGCCTGCTGTGTAGGTAATCTTACTGTGAAGAGGACTGAGGCAGCTCCACAAGTGTCTGTACCTCTGCAGCCACTTAGGAAGCATGTCACACTTTTTTACTTTCTGAGGTAAGCAGATTTTCTTGACCTGTTCATCCTCTTTTTTCTATGGATAGATGAGGGGAAGAGCCCATTTTTCCAGCAAAGAATAGGAGGTGGGGAGGAGAGAGGGATGAAGGAGAATGAAAGAGAAGAGATTAGGGTGATGATGTAGAAGAGGGGAGAGAGAGAGTGCTGGCAATGGGACAGGGAAAGAGAGAGAGTCCTTAGGAAAAGAAACACCGGAGAGGATCCATCCTTTCTTTTTTTTGAATCAGCAACATCTCAGGACCAGAATTCTAGAAGAAATTAATGTAAAGCTCAGCATTCACAACGTCTCTCATTTCAGCATCCTCAAAGATCAGAATTGGAGTCCAGGGGACAAAAATGTGATGGAGTAAATGCCTTATCTGCATCAAACAGAGAACAGTTGGTGACATCACTGCATATAGAGCTGGTCGGGAAAAATAACAAATTTGCAGAAACCTTGAAATCACCATTGAAAAAGCTCAATTTTTGTTTTCCAAACTATTCCATGAACTATATCAATTATTTTTGTTTCAGACTTGGTAAATTGTGAAAATGTTTCAATTTTGAAATGGAAAAATCTTCAAAAATGAAACCTGTGGCTAAGCTGATTTACCAATGGAAAATTCAGAACCCGCATAGGTGTTAGAGGGTAGTCACAAGAGACCAAGTCCTTCAGATAAACCCCCAGTTTTTACTCAGTAGATAAAGGGTATCATTGACTTATATGACCCAATGATCAGGCCAATAGTGAGAAGCCAATAAGATACATGTTTTCAATGTTAGATGAATGCAAACAATTTTTACAATTTTAGTAACATGCACAAGGGCCTCACGTCATAGAGCAAAGAAGTCATAGATCCTCTATATTTCAATGACTTCAGGACTCCATATTACTGCAAATATGTATTGACAATTTGGAGTGAGATTCAGGAAGAGTCAAAAGTGATGATGGGCTGAAGAAATTGATATGAGAAGATTTAAATTGTTAAATAGGGACATATTTGCTTGGCAGTGAATGTGGGTAGACAAATCACCAAGAAGGGATGGGAATTATTGTAATGTGATGTAGTGAAAATCAGGAAAGGGAAAAAAACATGCTGAATATCGTGAAAAAACATCCTGACAGTGAGATACATTAGACTGTGGAATAGTTTCCCAAAGGGAACCAATCACTTGAGACTTTTCCGTCAATAATTTCCTCGATTCTCTGAATATTGGTACTCAGTTACTCATGTTCAAATGGCAATAGAAACGAGAGAGATATTAAGCAACTCCCTGAGTCCCTCATTAATTTCCAGGAAGCTAAGTTACATACACTAATTCAAATATCCTTTGTCAGGATTTAAGAATAGACCCCTCCCCGCCACTCTATATATGTATATTATTAAGATCTGTTTTATATATATAAAAAATAAGAGTTCAGCTCTTTCACCAAGTGCAGGCTTCAGTCTTATTTTTGATGCTTGTCACTTACTTTGTCAATCTTCTGCAAAAATTCTGTGGCTTCAGGCAATTGCTAGGGTAAAGATCAGAGCTGTACAAAAACTTATGTTCATTTTGCAAGGGATGTGAAATATTGTGTACAGTGAAAGTCATGTGGGGTGACAGGGCTTGAAGTTCAAATGATACATGGTTGATCTCATTGCAAACACAAAGGCAAGAATGAGTGATTTGATAAACTAAAAGTAGGAATAGACCTTAGATCTGATGTAAAATCAGAACTCCAAACCCAAGAAGCAGATTTCTCCTCTTAAAATCTGCTTATTATTTTAAGAGCCAAAATCTTAATATGTGGACAATTCAGGCAAATGGGAAAATGGGGGTTTGGCAATACACCTCTGTCAAGAATACACAGAGACTTGGCCTCAGCTCAGATCTAACCAATTTCACTCATCCAGAGAAAATTTCCCTTATTTTTTTCATTAAAAACATCTCCTGCTTCTGAGGAAGAATTTTACTGTCTGTTTCAAGACCACAGAAAAGTATGACTTTTTTTTAAAAATAGTATTCTTTGTTCATATTGTCACAGCTTGACAGCCAGGACACCTCTGATGCAATATCAGAACTGTGGTCACAAGAAAACAAATTTCCCAAGACAAAAATGAGCTATAATTATTATTGAATGTAGTGTAGTTGTAGCTGTGTCAGTCCCAGGATGAGGTGGTCCAATAAAAGAGATTACCTCATTCACCTTGTCTCTCTATAATTATGTCAGCCCAAATATAAAATACTGGCTGTTTCCAATAACAGTGGATTACAAGGGGAGCGCATCAGATTCTTCAGAAATACACAGAGAATATATGCTTCCTTTACAGGCTCAACAAGAAAAATGTGATCTTGGGGGGGGGAGGGGAATCTGACACTGTTGAACAGAGCTGAATAGAGTATTAAAACTATTTCCAAAAGTTCTTAAGGACATGCTTAACTTTAACTTGAAACCAATTTTAAAATCTTTGCAACTCAAGCATTTGCTTTGCAGAATGTGGGCATGGACAAGTGAAACATAAAATCAGATCATTACCACTAAGGGTGGAACTTAGAGCAGTTCGTGATATCTAGGTCACTGCTTGCCAATGAGATACTGGGGTACAGGATAAAAGCGTGATATTTTTCCTCTGACTTTTCTAGGTGGATCAGAAAGCACTACTAAAATGCATCTTCTTTCTCTGAGGAAACCAAGTGATAATGGCTTCTGATGAAATGGACTGATCCTCCTTGTTGCACTGAATATGCTTAGGCAACTGTGCATGTCCCGAACGACCTTGTGCCTTGCCTCATGCATTCCATTCGAACAACCCAGGTGGAAAGTTGAAATACCCCATGCAAAACTGCCTGAAGAAGTACACAGATGACCAGTTAATATGGGGTGGGAGAGGGAGCCAACATGCTATGTTTGTGGAAACTGTTTGCTGATATGAAGAGGATTTGAATGAATCATAGCCTGGATGCTGTTCATGCTCAAACCAAGGCTGGTTTAATATATTGCTGTAGTTTGAATCAAATAGTTTGCACACATTTTTTTTTCCTCTTCAAAATAGTGCTTATTTTTAGGTAGCACGTGTAGCAAACACACTCTACTTTTCAGCAGGGAGGTGATAGTTTGTCTGCTGGCATCAGCAAAGTACTAGAATATCTACGTAGACACTATTGAATGGATGGTCCAGTGGTTAGAGCACTAGACTAGGACTTGAGAGTCATGGATTGAATTCCCTGCTCCACCGCAGACTCCCTATGTGACCATGTAGAAGTCACTTAGTTTCACTATATATGTAAAATGGGGAGAATTGCATTTCCTTACCTCAAATATTTTTTTGTGAGGCACTTGGATACTATTGTAATGTGGCACCTAAGATCATTAATGATCTGGAGGATGGTGTGGGTTGCACCCTCAGCAAGTTTGCAGATGACACTAAACTGGGAGGAGAGGTAGATACACTGGAGGATAGGGAGAGGATACAGAGGGCCCTAGACAAATTAAAGGATTGGGCCAAAAGAAATCTGATGAGGTTCAACAAGGACAAGTACAGAGTCCTGCACTTAGGACGGAAGAATCCCATGCACCGCTACAGACTAGGGACCGAATGGCTAAGTAGCAGCTCTGCAGAAAAGGACCTCGGGGTTACAGTGTATGAGAAGTTGGATATGAGTCAACAGTGTGCCATTGTTGCCAAGAAGACCAATGGTATTTTGGGCTGTATAAGTAGGGGCATTGCCAGCAGATCGAGGGACGTGATCGTTCCCCTCTATTCGACATTGGTGAGGACTCATCTGGAGTGCTGTGTCCAGTTTTGGGCCCCACACTCCAATTTATCCACATCCTTCTTGTAAAGAGTCCAGCGGAGGGCAACAAAAATTATTAGGGGACTGGAACACATGAGTTATGAGGAGAGGCTGAGGGAACTGGGATTGTTTAGTCTGCGGAAGAGAAGAATGAGGGGGGATTTGATAGCTGCTTTCAACTACCTGAAAGGGGGTTCCAAAGAGGATGGATCTAGACTGTTCTCAGTGGTAGCAGATGACAGAACGAGGAGTAATGGTCTCAAGTTGCAGTGGGGGAGGTTTAGATTGGACATTAGGAAAATCTTTTTCACTAGGAGGGTGGTGAAACACTGGAATGCGTTACCTAGGGAGGTGGTGGAATCTCCTTCCTTAGAAGTTTTTAAGGTCAGGCTTGACAAAGCCCTGGCTGGGATGATTTAGTTGGGGATTGGTCCTGCTTTGAGCAGGGGGTTGGACTGGATGACCTCCTCAGGTCCCTTCCAACCCTGATATTCTATAGACAGACAAACTGTAGAGGGAGACTTTTTATTTTAACCTTGAATTGTGTAAAATTCCAGAGGAGTCTGCAACTTTTGTTAACGTGGAATGTTCTGTTCCAAGCTGAAGGTAAATTTCTTGCTTTTGAATCAGTGAAACTTTGCTTCCCTTGCACGGCCAGCTGTTTGTTTTGTTAATGAGGTAGAAATTGTTTTCTGTAGTGAAAAGTTTGTTTTGTTATTTTGGGAAAGTATTCAGTTTCTTTACTGTGAGGAACATTCTTTCAGTGGCAGGCCTAATGTCCCTAATATTTAGTGCTAATAGTTTATAAGCTATTTATTAGACAACTAATTCCCATATTTAAAACGGTTTTGTTACACAATGTGTCATGCACATTGTTTTTTGACAATTCTGGGTCATTGTATGAAGCATACACTAAAATGTATGTGCATATGTATGAAGATATTATATACACTGCATATTTTCACTTACACAGAAAGATGAGGGGCGCTAATCACAGAAGCATATTGCTTGGTATTATCAATACGTTAAATAAACAAGTCTAACTTCTTTGAGCAACTGAATTGCATGGGGTTGGAGGTGATGTGAAGCTTTGAGATGAACTTTTTGTCATCAATAAGCCTGCAATCCCTTGGTAAGGAGCTTTGCTTCTGAAACCCTCTTGGGGTTTACTAAATGAATTTAAAGCAATACAGATACTTTCCAAATCCCATAACAGAATTCACAAGAAAGCCAAATAAGCTGGAAAAAATTCTGTAAGTAGGGGAAGGCAATTTAAGTTAAATTAATGAAAAGTGGAAAAAAAGCTGAATTCTCTGGTTGCGTTTAGCCAGCCACTGTGACAGTGTCTGAACAAATACCTCAGAAAGGACAAAAAGGGGTGAGTTATAAGAACTGTAACATCTTGCACTGCAAGATAGTTTATGTGATAATTTTTTTTTTCAATGTCATTTGTGCATCAAAGTCTTAGGCTTTTTTAAATACCCTTCTCTGTACAATTCATAGACTCCAAGGACTGAAGAGACCATTGTGATCATCTAATCTGACCTCCTGTATAACACAGGCCATATAATTTCCCCCAGCATAATTCCTAGATCAGATTTCTTAGGGAAAAAAAAATCGAATCTTGATTTAAAAATTCAGTGATGAAGAATCCACCATGACCCTTGGTAAATTGTTTGAATGATTCATTACCCTGACTGTTAAAAATGCCTTACTTCCAGTTTGAATTTATATAGCTTCACCTTTCAGCCATTGCATCATGTTATATTTTTCTCAGATTTGAAGAGCCCATTATTAACCTTTTTCTTTTTAAGCTAAATAGACTCCAAGAGCTCAATCACTATACGTCATGTTTTCTAATCCTTTAATCATTCTTGTCGTTCTTCTCTGAACCCTCTCCAATTTATCCGCAGCCTTCTTGAACTGTGCGCCCCAGAACTGGACACAGTATTCTAACAGTGGTCACACCTGTTCCAAATATAACTTCTCAATTCCTACGTGAGATTCCCTTGTTTATACATCCCAAGATTGCATTCGTTCTTTTGGCCACAGCATCACCCTGCGAGCTCATGTTCAGCTGATTGTTAACCATGACTCCTCAATCATTTTCAGAGTCTCTGCTTCACAGAATAAAGTCTCCCATCCTATAAGTCTGATCTACATTCTTTGTTCCTAAATGTAGTTTCCTCTTTTTGAATAGATTGGTTGACTACAGCACATGAAGTGGCACAACCGTTTTTTTTAGTTACTTGAGTGAATTATGAAATGATGTGCTCCATGTTAAAAACAGAGTTTACCTATATGATGACTCTTAACATTCAATATGTTATTAATGAATCTGAAATAGTTAATATTGGACTATCAGCATCGCTCTCATACCAAGTTGTTTCATATATATAGTTTGCGTTACATTACAATACTCCTCTGGGTTTGGTTTTGTTTTAAAATGACTTAAATGTGAGGAACCTTTAGCTATAGATGTTTAAATTCTTGTGGTTCATGCATAGAAAAGCAGGCTATCTTTTTCTTGAATGGTAATACAAGAAATGGATTAAACCTTATACCAGAGATGGATTAAAATCCTGGACCTGAACACCCATGAAAGTGTTATCAGGGAAAAAAGTCCAGAGTTCAAGAATGGCGGGATTAGAAATAAACACTAATCCAGAACAATAGTGACAGATCATAGACTGGTGCCATTATTCAATATTTGATAAACTACCACATAGCTTTTTTCTATTTTTATTCTGTCTAAGACATTGCTGTGATTTCAAAGTACTGGAGTGGTGCCCCAATAAGGTGCCGTGGAAAGAACATATCTCATTGGGGAAGAATTTATGAAAGAGCTGGGTTTTGAATTTCAGTGTGAACACTGTTAGTTTCAGGCTTAGTCTGATCTCATCCTAGAGGTCTACCCCACTGCACGTGAGTCTCAGTCTAGGCCAGTTGAGTTAGTGTCCTTGGGGGGAATAGTTATCAGGTAGATGGGTCTGGGAGATATGCCTGGCCTAGGCCAGTAACAGGGAGAAGCAACGTGGATTAGGATTAGAGATTTGAATTTGATGAGGAAATGAACCTGGACCCAGTGGAGGTTTTGGAATATTACTGTGTGTTGCCTTTTGTCACTTAACCTGTGTGCTGCCCAAGTTGCAGATCCTGTGTTGTAACCACAACTAAAAGGAGTTTCAGGAATGGGCATAATAATATGCAGATGAGCCATGCTGTGCTTATTCTAACATACCTCCCACGTATGCAACTTTCAAATGCTCCTCATTCTGTCCACTTCCCCCCCCCCCCAGGAGCAAGATTACATTCTTGAACTGGAAGGCATGCACTTTCTATAATCCTGTAGCCCATATATGTGAGTAATTCTCACTGCACTAAATATTACATTCTTGATCTGGAAAGCATGCACTTTCTATAATCCTGTAGCCCATACAAGTGATTAATTCTCACTGCACTAAATAGGAGAACATTGTGCAATGTAAAACCTACTGACTGAAGAGTCATGTTGCAAAATATTTATCTCTGTGTCCAAATGCAGATTGTATCATATTTATATGATAAGAGTCTGTTTTAAAGGGTTTCTTACCATTATTACAGTCTTTTTTGGAAGGTGACCTTTTCACTAATTAAACACTTACTACTTTCTCATTTTAAGACCTGTCTTGTATTTGTCATTCTTTCACAGGGTAAAATATTATGCTTTTTTATTTGAAAATGTAATACTGTGGCAACATAGAGGAAGAGGTTGTACATAATTATTTCCCTTAGCGTCTAAGGCTTAGACAATCCTGGTCTAAGTTTCTTGACATATGTAATTCTGATAAACAATTTGTGACTTTCAGCATCTGGGTTTTTGTTCTTTTGTAATTTACTTCTTTTTCATCCTGGAGTGAGTGAAAGTAGTATTATCCTTACTTTCTAAATTGTCAGAAATCATTACGCTCAGATTGTCTTCTGTATTAACATGGATTGTACATTTCTGCCTTAAATCTTGTCATAGAAGGCTGTGCAAAGCTGAAAATCCTAGACTGTCAGTATTTGGTACTTTGTTTCTTATGTCAACAAAATATCCAAATCCCCCGGAAGAAGTTGTCCCTTAGCAGTTACTGTGACCAGAGAATTTTTCAGTGGGTCCATTATTAAACCATGCCTTTGAGTACAAGATTTCTTTTCCCATAACTAACTTCTTGGAAGGGTTGCTCCTTTAGTTTATCTCCTGAAACTAAAATATAAGCTAAAATAAGGTTGTTGTTTCCTGTTTTGTTTACCCTTATGAATTGATTTTGTCAATATTGTTGGAAAGCTTTAAGAAAAGCCTTTTGAACACCAAATGGTAGATTATTAATTGTATTTCAGCATCATTTGAAACTGTAAAATTATAAGAATTCTGTATTCCCTGTGCCTTATAAATTTGGCATTTTATTTGACTAGCATTAATCTCTATGTAGCTACTCTCTGATTAGTTGTCTAAAATCCATATAACAGTGTAGAAATGACTTGTTCTGTAAATTATTTGGCAATTATATCTTAAGTGATCCAGTAACTGAAAGAATAATCAGTATAAAACATTTTAACCTTATAATGCTGGTTTGCAGATTCTTACATTACATGGTATTAAGCATAATATTACAGTACATAGGTAAATTATGATATAGTTGGAGAACAAGCACAATTCTAGGTTCATGTATTAAATATATTTCCTCTAATCATAGCAGACAGAAACCTTGTGTAACATTAACAAAAGCTTGACTTTAATGTGAATTAGCAATGCTCTGAAAGGTGGAAGGAGCCTAATAGGAAGAATTGACAAGTCCAAAAGTGAGATGGAAGACCTAGAAAGATTTCATTTCCTACTAAGTAAGTATCTCTAAGGTGTGTAAACTTCCTTAAACAAATACTTGCAAAATAAATTAAATAAAAAATAGTTTCAGTGATATTAACAGAGACCAGCAGCCTCCACAAAAATGCATGTATGGCTAGGCTTATTCTCACCAACAATGACAGGGCAAACAGACATTACATCTTCCCCATTCTCATCAGACTTTAATAAAATTCCCATATTCACTGTGTTCCACATTAATTTAAAGAAACATTCAGCATAAAGACTTAGATTTTCCTGACCTGATTCTGAATAATCTCTAACTTTTATAAGAGAGTACCATTTACTCCAAGCTCATGATCCTAAACAATGGTGCCTAGAGCATCCAAGTGGCTTCCATAACGAAGTCACCATGACTCTACCTTAACCGTGTCCATGAAAATCCACAGGTTTAAATCAGCCCATTTTAAAAGCCAGTCATACAAATCAGAAGAGAAAAGATTAGGTTAGCAAGTCCAACCCGTGTGGGCCAGCCCAGGATTATTCCTTACAGTATTTGTTTCAGCATTTTGCCCAATCTAATCTTTGAGATGATTCAATAATCTAATGGCTTTCCGTATCAGGAAGTTGTTCCCAATTATTTATCTTGAAAGGACATTTCTGTTCCCTATTCTTGATTTAGCAGATTGGATCAGCTGTGGTGACTACCTTCCTGGAGGATTTTTGTTGACCTCCTGTCTAACTTTATTAGTGGAAAATACTCCATGTACTGAATCTGGTTTGCAGTGTTGTTCTGATGTTTATCCTGGGGACCTGTAGTTTCCATGTGCCTACTAGCCACAGCCAACATGGTAGGTGGGAAGGCAGTCCTTCTGAGTTGGTTTCACACTTATCTATTAGGGGATTTAAAAATAAAGATCGTGACTTGAAGTAAATGCTAAGATTAGTAGGGAGCCCCAGTGTAGTATGCTGAGTGCTAGTGAAGTGCACTCTCTTCAGCTGAAAGCATCATGGGGGGCACTGAGTATAAAGAATCTGGAGGACAGCCCAAATCAGTAAAAAATCAAACTGAAATTGCTAGGATCCAGGAAATACTGGAAGACCTGGGGAAGTGAGCAAGATGATGCCTTCCATGAGGAACTTGATCAAGCCTAGAACTGATCAGTAAAATTCTGATGAAAACTTTTTGGTCAGAATTTGTCAAAATCAAAATGTTCCTTGGAGACTACTTGATTCTTATGAAGTTTCTGCTTGGTTTCCAGAGGTTCTGTTGGAAACCAGTCTGATTTCCTGCCAGCTCACCTGTTCGGCACCTGGGCTTCCAGCTTCTGGCTCCTTGGTAGCTGAGACTTAGAGTATCAGCAGCAGACCAAGTAGACTACCCTGAGAACTGGGGCTGCATTCTCTTTTGCAAAGAATTTCGTCTTTGTTTTGTTTTTTATTCCCAATCAGAGCACAATCAAATTTCAAAAAATCAAAATCCTGCATGAAAATGAAATTCTTTGCAGCTCTAATCAAGCCATTCTTTGAAATACAGTACAGGACTCTAAACCTGATTTTGAATGTAGAGAGGGCTCACGACAGCACTTAGGTATATATGTAATTAATACAAAACACACGCTGTATGCCTATCTTCACTCCGTTAATATAAAAATTCCAAAAAGAAGGCAGAGTGTGTGGTAAACTTTGTATTACAAGGCTGGAATAAATGACTTTGTTTTGCTATGATATTCTCAGCAAAACGAATAGATTTCAATGGAAAATTCAGTCTCCTTTGCTTTGGCTACCTCTACAAAGCAGTTCTTTTCAGAGATTTTGTGATAAATTGTTTAGGAAGATTATATGCTGTACGTATGAAAGGGCTGCCCTTATGTTTTTTTTAAATCAGGTCCATTGCATGCATTATTGGTTATACTACAACACGCCTTAAAACACCACTGTTTTTGTGTGTGTGTGCGGGCGGGAGAAGGGTCTTACAAAAGGCAAAAACAAAGAGGTTTATCTTAAATTTAGAAATGAAAAGAAATCATCTTCTTGTAAGAAGATTTATTTTCAGTTTAGACTGGTATTTCCATCCCTCCTCTCTCTTTTTTTTTCTGCAATGTGTGTGATTATATTTTGCAGTGTAAATGGATTTCTGCTAAGAGAAGAAAGCAGAATACATGTAAATATTTATTTATACCTTGACAAAGTGCAAAATTTTAGCACTTCAGTCTCTTCGCATTATTCCTAATCAATTTAACTGGGACAACCAGTTAATGGACAAGGGGGAGTAGGATGCACAGATTGGCAGCACTGCAAAATGAATTGGAAAACTGCCTGAAAATACACCAACATTTTTTAAACATACAGTAAAGGACAGAAAAATGCAAATGGCATGCAGCACTTATATACCCACTCAGTATTGGGTTTCATGTCTGTATGGAGAGAGGTGAAGGAGACATAATTAGTAGCACAAACCATCAAAGTGTGTTCTCTTGCTCACTACTGCAGAAGCTGTCTTGTTTCCATTTCCTAGTGAAGTATTGATTCTTTCTTCTTGCTGTGATACTGTAACCAGTTCTAAAAGATTTGTGAATTCTGGCTCTTTTTAGTTTAATTACTCTCTGGTAGTTTGACTCAGTTCAGTTTTCCATTGCTGGCAGCCGTTTTACCTTAATTTCTTGTACTTGCATCTATGAATGTGAAAATCATTGTTACAATTATTAAATCTTCCACTTGATATTACATACAAAGGTCTAGATTCAAAAATGGACTTAGGCATTGTGACCATGAACATCACAATGCCTAACTTTTAGGTGCCAGGGACCTCACAGGGACAATACTGTAATTCACAAAGCCTGAGTAAGGCACTTACTTTACCTGTATAATGAATAAGGAGAAATAAGTGCTTTTGATTGTGATTCACAGAAGCCAGAATGATATGAAAGAAGCTAGCCAATAGGAGATGCCAATAACAGGCATGTGCTAAAGCCTGCTCTGCTAACAGAAATAGGTGCCCAAATCTGGACTGCAGGGACGTGCCCATCTCTGCTCACGGTATATAACTGAGAACCTTCTCCTGGTGTCAGGCAGGTTAGGTACCTAAGGTGTTAGGCACCTGCCTAGCTCGCTCTCACAACTATCTCCCAGTCAAATGGCCAGAAGAGGAGCAAACGGATATTTTATGGGGTATTCTGACATGGATCTCTCTCAGTCTCTCCTGTTAAAGCCGTTCCATTGGGGACAAATAGTTAGTCATTAGACAAAGAGTAAGGCTAGTGGTTAGGGCACCCACCTGGGAGATGGGAGACCCAGAATCCAGTCTTCCTGTTACAATTACTATTTAATTACTTGTATACAGTGGAACAGTTTCAACAGGAGAGACTGAGGGAGTTCGACATGAGAATATCCCATAACTCAGAGGTTAGAGCACTCACCTTATGATTTGAACAGGAGTTTCTGACCACTTTCTCCCCATCTGGGAGAGAGGGGAATTGAACCTGAGTCTCCCACATCCCAGGACGAATGTTCTAATCATTGGGATAAAAATGATCAGGTAGGTACTACCATCACCTCCTTTTTTCCTCCTCCTTTGGTCAGATTTTGAATGGGACCTGATCTGGAAGGTGCCCTCTGAGCATGCCTACCATGCTTCTGAGCATGCCTATCAGATTGGGCCCTGTATGGTTGATAGGATGGATGAGATCTTCCTTGTCTTGTGAATTGCTCTGGAGTTTAGGCAGGAGATAGGCCTCCAGATGCCTCAAGGGAGGCAGCAATGGACATCCCCAGAGGCAGAAATTTAGGTGCCTAGGGAAGCTATATCATGTAAATTTAAGTACCTAAAGGGTTCAGTGGGAGTTCTGTGAATCACAGCAGAGCCTAAAGATGGGATTTAGGATCTAAACCAAGAATTAGGTGCCTAAATATGGGGTTTAGGTGCCTAAGTATCTTTATGAATCTAGCCCAAATAGGTTAGCTGGAGCTGTAAAAAGAGTTGTCATGTTTCAACACCACAGGCTGACTTGTCTTCTCAAGATGGTTTATGGTGCACTAGCTCGATAGACTTCAGAAGAGTCACTCCTGATATTCATCGGTATAAGTGAAAATGGAATACACATCTTGTATTACCTTCAAGAGCACAATGAGTTTACATACAATAGAATCAAAGGAATATCTGGTAGAAGAAAATTCTATCAAGGTGTGGCACCATTTTTTTTTTAAAAAGACTGTCTCTGTTTTACCCCAAAGATTAACTAAGGTTTGATTCTATAATCCGGTGGACATTTTGGAAGGACTAAAGAATTGGCTCCCAAATTGTCTATATTTCTGGTTATATAATATTGAAGCTTCCCTTTCAGTTTGATTCTACATTTTAACCATATCTTCTCACTTATACAACAGTGTAACATTTAAGTCCAAAGCGTGCTTCTGTTCTGAAAAGTGACAAAATAAAAACAGTTCCTTCTAATTCAGCAGCTCTGCTCCCTTTGTGTAACTGGGTCCTATCTGCTTCTGTATTGATTAAAATAACTGTTCACAGGTTTTTACTACTGCTAGCTTTGCAGAGCTAGAACAAAAGACAATCTGGAATCCCTTCTTGTGCAACATTGACTGGGACGTAGTATATTATTATTAGTTATAAATATGGAAACACAATGATAAACCATAGGATTTACACATTTGTCAGGGGAATAATTTATAGACAGTGGTGTTGCACTGAGGATTTAATTTGGCCTGCAAATCCTTTTAATTTCTGGTGCTGAATGATGCATAAAAAAGAAGAACTAGCCTTTGGATCTCAGATCCTAAGTTGTTTTTTGGGGTGGCAGATGTGGGTGAGGGGAATGTGTAAACCTTTCTTATAAAGGCATTGTATTTTTTTTTTTTTAAAGTGAGAGCAACATGGAATATCACAATGCCTTTTGTCCAGAGTTGCTTTTTAGAGAAAAACATTTTAAAGATGTGGAATTTCTGTCACTGGAAGTGTTTTAAGCACAGAAGAACACCTCCTAGGGATGGTCTAGATGTACTTAATCCTGCTTCAGTGTGGGGAGCTGGACTAGACAACCTCTTGAGTACCTCTTGCAAGCCCTACATTTCTATGATTCTGTGTCTATCCTTTCAGCAATCCAAATTCCAATGTTGTATTTTAGAGGGTATGTTTTTGTACTTTAGTGCTTGTTGCACCCAGATTACCAAGCCAGACAATATATTTACATAATATATAGCAGTTAAATTTAAACTCAAAACAACATTGTGGGCTTTTAACATGACCAGGAATGTTCAATGGCAATAGAAGGAAAACAAAGCACATTGTGAAATAGAAAACATGTACATTATCCCCACTCTGTATGTTAGATTGTGTCTTCCACATCTTTATCATCTGAGCATGGATCTATCCAGAAGTTAAGGACTAAAGAGAAGCTTACCAATAAGAGGGAAGTTCTTAAGCAGCTACGGAGTCCTGTGTACAAACAGTTCCGGGCCAAGTTCAGGGAAAGGGAGATGGTGTGTGTTTCTTCGTTAACAGGAAGTGAATATAAAAATAATTATTAAAAGAGAGCAGTAAATCCACTATTGCTGAAGGCAGCAAGTGGAGGGGATCCTTTAAACTGGTCAGCTGCTATAGCAGGTGCCACACTGCACCAAAATATATTCTGTAAGCACCTTGAGGAAGCTTAATCAGAAATGCCTCCAAAGTGGTTGGCCACTAAAGCAGAAAGCAACATTTGATTTTGGGATACTGAGGACTCCTTAGTCTGGCATTTCAGTTCTTAAGAGACAGAAACTGTGTACATAGACTCATTTTGGCTTTCACATCTCTGAGTGTAATGGTCGTAGCTCACAGGAATCCATGGTCTTTTCCTATATAGTCAGACCAAAGACTGACTCAGATAGATTATAAATAGTTTTGAGACTGTCAAATGCAGAGCAGTTCTGCATGATACTTATTTGGTTTATTGGTCACAAACAAAGCCTGAGAAAGCTACACCTGACAAAGTGGAGTATCCAATAACAATGCAAAATGAAAATGGTTAGGATCTTTTGGTTGACATTTTTCACTGTCAGTATAAAAGAAAAGAGGCTAATGTTAAATTGTCCTTGTAGCTACTTTTGATTTGAACCAATTCCTTAGAGTTCTGGTAATCACCTCCCTCTTCTCTGTAAATATCCACTGCTTATTCTCAATGACTTGTGTGCAATGTGTTAATGTTTCAAGTGTATCTCTATTTCTTTGCATCTTATTTTGTTCTATCATCTCTGAATGGTGGATTATTTCTCAATCAAGGAGGTGCTTAGATGCACAGAACATTGATATCCATGTTTTATATTGAGAACAGTATCACCTTATTAATGTCCTGTAGGTTAATTATATCTTAATCTATTTTGTCATTATTTATGAGCTCAAGTAGCTTAGAGGATAAAACAAAGTCCTTCCTGTATGAGAATATATTACAGGCTAAACCTGTATCTTAAATAAAATGAATTTGCGTGGTCACATTTTTCTAATTTGAATGAAGAATAGATTGGGAAAACTATTTAAATTTTTCTTTACGGTTTGGTAATATGTGCATGTCTAGTTTTGAATTGGACACCACTCCAGTATTAACATGAATCTTAATATCTGACAGATCTATCGTAAAATCAGGGAATTTTGTGCCATTGCTTCCAAATGAAGCAGTGACTAGTAAAGTTAGAAAGTAATAGGTCTTCTCAGTAAAAAAGTTATCCTGTTTGACGCTGACCTTGCAGCATGAGAACTACTATAAATAGACTCCTAAATATATTCCTGAGTGTGGTAAGCTTAGACCATATGCAGGAATTTGAGGCTTTTTTGCTGGGTAACTCTGGGCTCACATTCTAAAACCGTAGACTCATTAAGACAGAGGGTATTTCCTGCTGCACCCTCCTGGCAGATGTCTGTAGGGGAAACCCTAAAACAGCTAAGCTCGAGGTGGAAGCTTAAGCTGAGGTTCATGTTGTATTATTTATGAATTGTCACATGAAAATTTGATACGGTTCCACACAGGCATTTGATATGGTTCCATATGGGGAATTATTAGTTAAATTGGAAAAAATGTGGATCAGTATGAAAATTGAAAGGTGGATAAGGAACTGGTTAAAGGGGAGACTACAATGGGTCACACTGACAGGTGAACTGTCTGGCTGGAAGGAGGTTACTAGTAGAGTTCCTCAGGGATCGGTTTTGGGACCAATATTATTTAATCTTTTTATTATTGACCTTGGCACAAAAAGCAGGAATGTGTTAATAAAGTTTGCGAATGACACAAACCTGGGAGGTATTGCCAATACCGAGAAGGACCGGGATATCATACAGGAAGATCTGGATGAGCTTGTAAACTGGAGTAATAGTAATAGGATGAAATTTAATAGTGAAAAGTGCAAGGTTATGCATTTAGGGATTAATAACAAGAATTTTTGTTATAAACTGGGGACGCATTGTCACAACCTCAGGGGTTCCTATGGGGAAGGCAGATCAGCACTGCGTGTTGCTAATGCTGTTGAAAGCATCACAAAGCATTTTAGGGAGGGTCAAAGGTGTGAGTGAAGCGTGAAAGATTCTTTTGTAGGCTGCAAGAGGCAAAAGGGGGAAGGAGAAAGAGAGCAGAGAAGGGGTTAACTCAATACTGAGCTAGTAAGCTCAGTCCAACAATGAGACGCTGGCCCCAGCCCAAGTACGCTGCTCACAGCTGAGACTTGGCTGACAGCTGAGAAAGATGGGGGCATGAATGTGCCCAAGCAGCCATGAGAAAGAAAAACCCAACTGCACAGACCTGTAACGCAGCAAGGCCAGCAAAAAAGAAAACAAGGTCTAAGACTGCAGAGATTGAAAACGCCGGGGAGACGGCGAGAGGGGGAGTCGAGCCTTGAGTCCCTGGAGCTGGGGTGTTATGAGAAAACTGAAGACACCGTGGAAAACTGGTTTGGACTGGCACAGAGGGCATCAGGAGCAGAGGTCCCTGAATGAAGCATTCCCCCGCCCCAACCAAGGAGCCCGGGACTTAAAAACCCTCCTGAGAACTGGAGCAACTTGGGGATCATAGCTGACCTGGATGACCTGTGTGCACAGGAGAGAACTCCCATCCACCTTTCCCCTTCTTCTTCTTACGTCACACCCTGGCCTAGCCAGTCTTGGGTAGTGCATGTGTGAGTATGAAAGTGGATTAGGGATTGGAGCACTAACACTTTCTTCCTTCCTCTGAGTGACGTGGGAAGCACCCATCACTCTCCGTTGTTGTTTTATTATTTTCTCAATAAAGCTTTAAAACTCAATTGCTTGATGTGCTCCGTCATCTTCCCCTCCAACGATCCTGTGGCCTCAGCCTGATTATTTGATGCCTCACGCAAATTGGTAACAGAAATCTATCACAGCATCATTTGGAAGTAACAGAGGAGGAGAAGTACCTCGGAGTATTGGTTGATCAGAGGATAACTATGAGCCACCAATGTGATATGGCTGTAAAAAAAAGCTAATGCGGTCTTGGGATGCATCAGGCGAGGTATTGCCAGTAGAGATAAGGAGGTGTTAGTTCTGTTATACAAGGCACTGGTGAGACGTCATCTGGAATACTGTGTGCAGTTCTGGTCTCCCATGTTTAAGAAAGATGAATTCAAACTGGAACAGGTACAGAGAAGGGCTACTAGGATAATCCGAGGAATGGAAAACCTGTTTTATGAAAGGACTCAAAGAGCTTTGCTTGTTTAGCCTAACCAAAAGAAGGCTGAGGGGAGATATGTTTGCTCTCTATAAGTATATCAGAGGGATAAATACCATGGAGGGAGAAGAATTATTTAAGCTCAGTACCAATGTGGACACAAGAACAAATGGATATAAACTGGCCATCAGGATGTTTAGACTTGAAATTAGACAAAGGTTTCTAACCATCAGAGGAGTGAGGTTCTGGAACAGCCTTCCAAGGGAAGCAGTGGGGGCAAAAGACATATCTGGCTTCAAGACTAAGCTTGATAAGTTTATAGAAGGGATGATATGGTGGGATGGTCTAATTTTGGCAATTAATTGATCTTCAACTATTAGCGGTAAATATGCCCAATGGCCTGTGATGGGATGTTAGATGGGGTGGGATCTGAGTTACTACAGAGAATTCTTTCCTGGGTGGCTGGCTGGTGAGTCTTGCCCACATGCTCAGGGTTTAGCTGATCACCATATTTGGGGTCGGGAAGGAATTTTCCTCCACGGCAGATTGGCAGAAGCCCTGGGTTTGTTTGTTTGTTTTGTTTTTTTTTTTGCCTTCCTCTGCAGTGTGAGGCACTGGTTACTTGCTGGAGGATTCTCTGCACCTCAAAGTCTTTAAATCACGATTTGAGGACTTCAGTAGCTCAGACATAGGTTAGAGGTTTGTTACAGGAGTAGGTGAGTGAGATTCTGTGGCCTGCATTTTGCAGGAGATCCGACTAGATGATCGTAATGGTCCCTTCTGATCTTAAAGTCTATGGAAAAAAAAGACAGTGTTCGGTCCAGTTCAGTGTTCCTCCTTTGCCTGAGATGATTGCCAGATTCGTCAGAGGGAGTTGCATGAAACCTGATGGACAACTGTGGAGCAAGCTGCCTCTGTGACCATGCTTCTCCCTAACCCCATCAGTCAGTGGTTGGCTTATGCTTTGATGCATGTGAGTTTATATCTCTCTCAGAAAAAAAAAAATCAGTCCAGTGTACTGTGGATGTTCTTATCCACATAAATGTCTAATCCTTTAAAAAACTGTATTGAACTCTTGATATCTTTTGGCAATGAGTTGCACAGGTTAACTGTTGTATGCAGCAAGTATTTCCTTGGCAATAAATTTTAAAAAAATGTATTGAATGGACCCTTGTTGTTGTTTTATGACAGGGTAAATAGAAGTCATCAATTTACTTCACTGTCCTATTTATTACCTTTCATACCTGTATCATGTCCCCTTTTCTTTGTATATTCTCTAAACTATACACTCCCAATACTTTCAGCTCTCTCCAGAAGGTAGTCTTTCCATGTATTATTTTTAATTTCTGAATCCATTGCATTTTTGCTTCAACTTTTTAAAAAAATTGAATCTCCAGACCTGAGCACACTAATGCATGTGAGGGTCTATCATTGATTTTATCTAACAACAATATTTGCAATGTTATACATCCCAACAGTGTTTGCTTTTTTTTTCCTGGCTGCATTGCACAATGAGAAGGATTTATAATTGAGCTGTCTGCAGTGATAACCATGTCTCTTTCCTGAGTAATCATACTTAATTTGGAGTACAGCAATATCTATATGCTGTTCAATATATTCCTTCCAATGTGTATTAAATTGCATTTGTTATCATCAGCAACCTTATTAACCTTTCTTTTATTTGGTCTCCTCAATATAATTTTCACTAACCTAAATAACACATCCTCTGCAGATTTTGTCACCGTAGTGTTAAGACCCTCTTCTATCTCTATCTATCTGTATACATTATATATACATTATATATATATATATATCTGCTTATATAATATAAAAATATAAAATAATCTGTCCTACATGGTTAACATTTTGCCATGTTGTAAACTAAATATTTAGTCTTTCTTTCTGTCTCCTATTACTTTCAAATCTGTAACAATGTTTTATGCCTGGTTTTTACATATATAGTACCAATGATGCTGAACCCTCCAACAGTAAAAGTATGAACATTCGTAGAGCACACATTGAATGAGTTAAAGACATCATAAAGGACTTTTCATGTTGTACTTTACTAACATCTCTTCCCAATGCTCAGAATACTTTATAATGTTATAAAGAGGGTGGGGTGTATTGTGAAATTCAACCTCTGTTATGATCTAGAGTGTTGGATTTTCATCACTATTTAATAATATTGTAGTTAGATATTAGTTAGTCATGTTTCATTAACTTTAACTTTATATTTCATGTATAAGCCATTCAGTCTTGCTTCCATAACTCTCCCTTTTTCTAAGTGCAAGTGAGGTTATGCTATTTTTTAGTGTTGGTACTTTCAAGGGCAACTCTACAAAAAAAAATTGTACTGCTCAAGTAAAGAATACCATCCAATCCCTTCATTTTGACAGGGAGGATATTTTAGAATAAATGGATAAAGTATTCATATCATTCAAGTCCTCCTCAACCAAATTTAAAGTTCAAGCGATTAATCAATAATGTAGTAATAGAATTTTAGATGTACGGTAGGCTGATATGGATTTTGAAGCATTAATGTCATTATGTATAACACTGAACATTCACCTTATCCTATGCATTAATGCAATTTTTTCTATCCCAGTAAGTCTTACTTATGGGATCTTATCCATATGCAGGCAAATGCTCTAAAGCAGTGAATGATTGGTGAGATTTAGTTAATCTCTAGAGCATGATTTATAATCCTGTCTAGTATAGTTAGACACAATATCTCCAGGTCTGTAGCATGGAAGAAATGTAGCAATATTTCACTTTAACTTCTTTGTTGCATTTCATGACTTGATGTAGAGAGTCGTCTTATAGCTTCATTTCCTTTTTTTATATGACATGGAGTACAGTTCAGTGGAACTCGACTATAATGAAACAGGTTTCCAACAGATTATGGCATCTGACAGGATTGTGCACTACAACGTAAGTAGAATCTATGCAATGCCACTTGCAGAATGCATCAATTGCTTATGTTTCAAGAACACCTTATCTCATAATTAGATTGTACATTAACAAATTATTGATTGCTCTAGAAAGTCTCTTCATATTAATTCTTAAACTGAAGTAAGCAAGAGTGAAGTATTTGACTTGTGGCTGCCTATCAGCTTGCAACAGAGACCCCAATTTAGCAAACCATGCCTGTTCAGCAAAGCGTTTAAACACATGTTTAAGTTCCATGGACTTTAATACAATTTAACCACGTACTCAAGTGTTTTTGGTGAATTACTGCCAGAATGATAAGAGGAAACTGGTAACACTATTAAGGTGGTTTTATCATTTTCATAGCCACATAATTATTTATTTAGTTTTGCAATTCTAAACTTTAAAAATCCTTTTTTTATGTATGTGCATAATTCTTAGACACTTCAGTGAGACTGAGCCTACACCTCTTGTTCAGGGAGAATTCCTATTGACTATTGTGACATTCATTAGCAGGTGAATGCTGTAATGTCTTGTTTCAGCTTTTATTAGTATCTTCCACTTTTCAGGTGCTCATAAACTTGTAAAAAATCCTCCTTTTTTGGTGGATATTATGCTTACAGGCTTTAAGCCCAAAGGTGTCTAATTTTCGTGAGCAAAATCTCATTCACCCACTGTTGAATGTTTTGGTGATGGAATGGGCCTTTAGAACAATGGGTAGGTACTCTCATTTGTGACAACTTAGCGACAGCTAATTATAACACTTCCAAGTGGTACAGAGGTACAAACTGTAGCAAGAGTACCAGGTGACTTTATGCTTCAAGAAGGCAAAATACCTCCCAGAGGTCTCCATTGTTTGTTTTCCTGTCCCTTAAATTGTGGCTGTACCACTGACAAGGCTCAGCTCCCTCTGCTGACCCTGATAGTTTGTTTTACACTGCATGGGGGTGATATCAGGGAGCAGCCTTGCAGAGTGCAGTTGTGGCTGATCCCTGGATATAGTCAAAAAGGCAGGAAGTCTTTGCATTCTCCCTTCCACCTGCACACCTATTTAAGAGCTAGATACCATCTGGCCAAATGGAAACTGAAAAGTTTGGTAAAGACAGGGTGATGCAATCTGTGATCTCAGATTTTCTTCCATTCTTGCCTCACATCCGCTTTTTTGGTAGTGTCCTGAAGTATACATTCACTCAAGCTACCAAACTTTTACAAAAGGCTTTGCAAAGTATAGCAAGTATCTGAAATGCTTTAGACTGTCATTTGGTTTTCTTACTGAGAACGCTGCAATTTTGTGTAAGTGGCAGACTGATGTTCAATTCACATTACTTAAAATTGCTAGAAGATAGCTTCACAATCCTCCTGCAGTCCAGCTTGTGTTTGCAAAAGATGGCAAAGTGAAATGTTGGCACAAAGAATTTCCAATACTAGCTGTCAAATAATTGCCTGAGAAATCCAGTTGATTGCAGATCCTTTTCACATGACTGCACTTGGGTCATGAAAACAAAACAACAACAACAGTAAAAAAAAAAAAAACAACCCATGCACCTTATATTCAGTGAAATTTTGAGCAACTCTAAAGATTAGATCACAAAGGAATGGAATCCTGGAAATATAAACAAATTCCATCTCTGAGTTTGAAATGGGTTAGTGTTTGTCAATAATTCTATTGGCATTTTGAGTTTTAGGAGTAAACAACTGAACACATCTAATCTTATAGGTTTTTCTTGTCCCAAATATGAGACAAACAAATTAATTTCTTCAAGTCTTGATGGATATCCAGTGTATTCCCAGCGGAGAAACTTTTTGTTCTTATGGAATTATAAAGATGGCTTTAAATAGTCGTCTGCCCTCAATTTGTTTTGGAAACACCAAATTAAAATAACTTAGCCTCTGAGTGCAAGCTATATTTCAGCATTAAAAGGGTTAAGAATTTAAATAGATACATAAGATCTTGGTTTCTTTTAAACTCCTGTTCTCTTTTAAAAAATCAACTTTCAGCAATGGGTAATATCAGTAAAAACTTCAATTATATTTTCTTCTCTACTACTTACTGGCATGTACCTGTCAAATATAAATAAATCATTTCCTCAGATACCATGTTGAAATGAAAATCATGTTACCCTACATTGCTCTTCACATGCATTGTCTTTCTGTCAGCATCCTAGATTACCACTACTTTTCATTTACCTGGAGCTGTCTTACAACTTGATTGCCAATTACATGTCTTAGTGAGGTAGTCTTCACATCACCTTTTGAAACTTGCCTAAATGAGCTATCAAAATCATGTTTTCACTTTGCGGCTAAGACTCTGAATTCCAGCTGGACAGGTGAGAATGAATGCCTTTGTTTCTAGCCCTTTTACAGCATTCAGTTCTCATTTGTGAACATTTCAGCAAATATTCAAATCCTATGACACATTCCAAAATGCCTTAGTGAACAGAATTATTTATTAAAGAATCTTAATGTCTTTGGTGAAAGTTCAGCAAAAGAAAAAAGTTAACATAGTTTCTATCAGATTGAAGTAATACTTACAACTAAGGTGTTGTAATGTTGTGGGCATTCCCATACATATGGAGTGAAATATACATGAGAGCAGTTGGGGGAAAGTAGGATAAAACTTAAAAATGTGAAGGGGGATGAAGAACACCCATATTTTATTTTTAATCAGATTATAAAAATACCAAAACACACTCATGAGGATCAGGGCCCCATTGTGTTAGGGAGTGTGGCAACACATAAGGGAAAACTTTCCCCTGATGTGATTTTTTCTATTATTTTCAATTTACCAGTACCTAGATTTTAAAAAGGTATCTGGTTTTTGGTGCTTCCACTTTTGGGTGCCCAAAGGAGCGACCTCCATTTGCCATCAGTTTGCACTTTTGAAAATAAAGACTTACATGTAAGATGTTAGCTGTTGTAAACACAAAATCTGCAGCACTCAAGAGGCATAACACCCACTGACATAACTGGAAGTTGAATGTATTTCTAAAAGGAGGGATATCATTAAAGCAGGAGCCTGTATATGACACCTTGTACAATTTTCAGTTTATGATTTCACTAGTGAAAGGACAGCTCCCAGCCCTTTTTGGGTACCAGCAAAATTTGCTCCAACAACATAGACCTTACCCTGGTCATGAGTGCTATAATTGGAAAGATGGGCAAAAGGAATAGCTTGAGCCTCCAAATTTTAATGTCATCCAAAATGAAAAGGTAGTCACTAATCACTGAGCCATTCATTGTACAGGTCAGACAGATATGGTTTGGTTATTTCAAGTAAACGTAATTGATAAATAGAATTGCTTAGAAACACCGTTGACCAAAGAGGCAGACAGAGAAATTAAGCCCTACTTGCCACAGGTCCTCAGTTAAAAAAATTAAGATGTTAAGAAAAAGAAGTGAACAGTACAGAGTTTAAGCATAGAAGTTTCTGGTTATCAGGGAATAACATACAGATTATCAAGGGGTGCGAAGTTGGGTTTAAGATTGGGTGGCGTAAGGAATACATAATCTGCAATATCCTTGATTGGGGGGTAACAGGTTAATGGATCAAAGTACAGACATAGAGATACGAGGCTATGTTGTTCATATAATGGTTATCTTCAGGTATCCATGTTGAATGTATATATGTTGAATCTCATTTGGTGAGATGTAATGTTCAGTGAGTTTATGGTTCCAGTTCATATGGTCCAACGGACAAAGTCTCTCAGTCCCTTTCTCGTAGTCGATGCATGATGTCGCTCCGGCTTATGCCTCCTGGTGGCTGATGATGTGTTCGGTGTAGATGTGCCTGGGCCATCGGATGGTGTCTGAGACCATGAGGCGCCGCATAAGCCATGCGTAGCATCGACCGATCCTGCAGGTCTGCAGCACACGCTTGTTGCAGGGGTCCCAGGCACCCAGGGCTCCAAAGATCAGGGCATCCATCTGCACCTCGTAGCCCTTCACTCTCAGGGTGTCGGTCGGGGAGCGTACGTTTCCAGCCGTATGGCATACATTCTCTACAAATCTTCAGCTGGCCCAGTCTCTGGAGACTCCTGGCTTATATCCAGTAAGTCTTCTTTCTTTCCTACCTAAACACCAATCTCCAGTACTAATGGGAAAAGAGAAAAAAGGAGACAAATTCAGCCCGCGTTTACACGGGATGAAAGGGTGGCCAAGGTGTCGCTGGTTCTTCCTTTATTATCTGGGATCATGTGGGAGATCCCAGCAGAATGTATAACTGCTTGTGTGTGGTGGAATCTCCAGGCAACGGCAGACATCAGCAACAGTCAACCTTTCCTAATGATGAATTGTTTCCCAACAGAAAGGGAAAGGGCTAGTGCAGGTTGGCTTGATTGACACTACCCTGTGCTAGGTCCACTAACTATGCTCCATGATGATTAGGGAAATTATATAAAGTTAATTGGTCAGATACCTTGACTTACTGGTTATGGCCTATTGCATTTATCAAAGTACAGTTATTTGATAAAGCATATGGGGCATTATATTTCAATAGAGGGGTATGTGTGTGCAGAGGATGTACCATTAGAATAGTAAAATAGCTACCATTAGTACTGGTATAGTGACTGCCCAATATATGTCTTTTTTGTCACTGATTTATTATTTAGATCCATGGCTTTCAAGCCTGAAATCTGTCCATGTGTAGGGACTTTCATTACTGCTTAGTCCCCTCAGAGCCCTCCGACAATGTGATCAGTGGCTTAAAGTCATGACCTGGGTGTGTGGATTTGTGAAGAGGTCTCTTATCTGTCAGCAGTGCACCTTGAACTTGTATGCTTTAGAACAGAAACAATACACTCCTATCAAAGAAGCACCTTTTTATTTAAAATATTTTTTAAAAAAATCTGCAGTTTTTGTAAAACATAATATATAGTAAGTAAAACACATTGGAATCCACTGGAAAAAAAATGTCATAATTACTTCCAATTTCCAGTCTGGTTGCAGTTTTTCAATTTAATTCCAACAAATCCAATTGGGGAGAGGGGGAATCCTCTCTCCTTTAACATCTGCTTTGGAATGATTAAGAGCAAAGTGTGATTATAGATACATTTTAAAGTGTATATTGGTTTTGAATCTTGTGATATAAAATGTTTGCAGCCAGTCCATTGAGATCACTGAATAATTTGTTGGGTTTTTTTATTAGTAACCACAAAATGAAGACAAGATTGAAATATTTACTTCCAATAAAGGGGAAAAAACTTTTACATTAAGGAATACCTAAAAGGTGTTTTGTGTGTGTGTGTGTGTGTGTGTGTGTGTGTGTGTAGAATATGGGTTTTAGTTTTAAAAAAAAAAATCTTATGATTTCAACCCACTTCTTGCAGGTCTCTCTTTAGATTCACCTCTGTATCTGCTTACAGGGTAACACTCAGGGAAGTGGTCAGACAAGAAATGAAATCAGAGGAACAAACAGCTCTTGACAGTTTGGGTAACATTATATATATTACATGGACATCAATGCTAATTTACAGCGGGTTGTAGGGAATAGATCATGGTTATTACTTCAAGTGAAGATAATTTTCTGTTTTATTATAAAATAGTTCTAGTTTTTCTTGCATTGATCCTATACTACAAAGTCCCTTTTCCCATAGGGCATATAGAATATCTATAGGATTCAGCAGAGTCAGGCAAATGATCTTAGTAAGTCCTCAGTGGATTTAATGCAACATACAGTAGACGGTGACACAAGGATAGTCCAAGAGTTAATCAGATTTTCCAGATTTATAAATGGAGAAATTAGGAGGATAATGAACTGATAAATCAGTAATAAACCTTTTCTAAAGAGTAAGACATTTTTGGCTCTCTTCATTAAGATTTGTATCTCCTAAAGGAAAAGTGATTTCTTAAAGCTAAGCCTTCTGGAAGTCACTCTGACCTATTTCTGACAACTAAATTCACAAAGAGAAACTTTTCTTTGAAATTCATAGGTTGGGTGGAGAAGTCACAAGGGAAACAAACTTATTTTCTGCAGATGCAGTTGTATTAAATGTTTGACACAAGGCTAAAGGATTAGAGAGAACCATTGACTCCAGTATCTGAACTCCCAGATCAAAAGGTCATTTTGTGTTCTGTGTGATTTAATGAAATATTATTGGAGAGGAAAAATGGTTAATTCTATTAATGGGGAAAAAAGGGAGAAACACTGTTAATGCAAAATGCTTATCTTCCTCTTCTGCAAACAGATATTGGTACTTGTCCACGCATAGAGAATACCAAAGTTGGGTACAAGCTTCATTTATTGCGGGAAGGAGTGGACAGAACACTCTTTCCACTCCAAAAAGAAAAGGAGTACTTGTGGCACCTTAGAGACTAGCCAATTTATTTGAGCATGAGCTTTTGTGAGCTACAGCTCACTTCATCGGATGCATTCCACGGTATGCATCCGACGAAGTGAGCTGTAGCTCACGAAAGCTCATGCTCAAATAAATTGGCTAGTCTCTAAGGTGCCACAAGTACTCCTTTTCTTTTTGCGAATACAGACTAACACGGCTGTTACTCTAAAATCTTTCCACTCCAGTAATTCCCAGTGAAAGCCCAAATGCCTATGTAGACCTCCATGAAGTCTACCCAACATAAAGCTTATATCTTGTCTAGCAATGGTGGGGGATACTCTTTGACCAGAACTTGCCTTATAACTTTTCACAAGATGTGCAAGGATTGCCACATAGTTGGCAAACTGCCCAATGATCAATCTTTTCTCTGAAGTCAGTGGAAGTTTCAAAACTGGCTTCAGCGGACACAAGTTTTGACCATTATGTGTGAAGAAAACAAGAGGAATACCCATGCAACTGCATTTGTTGCAGAGATACGATAATAAAGCTAGTCAGAAATGCAATCCTTGTCCTGTGGAAAATTCTGGGATTTCAACATTTCATTTAATCCCAAATTGTGACTAAAGTCTTGGAATATTCACAAAGCCAAATATTTGGAACATTTAGTTTCGGCTTGTATACAATGACAGAAACTAGAAACAGTTTTGATGTTATCAAAGCAAAATATTTAAATTTCCATTTAAAAATTTTGGAGGCCTATAAATTCCCACAGAACGATTTTGTGGAATCCTCTTTTTTCAACAGAAAAATGTTGTTAGAAAAATTTTAACCAACTCTAATTGATTGTAACCCCTAGCTCTTATACAGAATTTCTAACCCAGAAATCTCAAATTACTTTGCAAAAATGGGTCAGTATAACTATCCCTGTTGTACAGATGGAGAAATTGAGACACAGGAGGTGACTTGCTGATGCTCACAGAGCAAGTCAACGGGAGAGATTGGAGGAGTAGTCAAATCTCCTGGTAGCCTAAACCCCTTTCTACTGGACCACACTGCTACTCTTGTTGAGAGAAGGGCAGCTTTTTAAAGACCATAATTACATTTCATTTCAGAAGTTAGGCGATATCCTGACTTCATTGAAGTCAGTGGCAAAATGACTGTTAACGTCAAGATTTCTCCCTTAAAATTCTAGGTTGGAGGACCAGTGAGTCCAATTTCAGGATTTCTTTGAAGCTGTATGGTCAAACACTTTTTAAAAAAGAAATATGTATACAAATTCTAGTTTTATGGGTAGAGCAGTCCTCTTACGTTTCCCCTAGCCTTCTAGGTACTGTACAACTAGAAAAGATTGAAAAGCAGGAGAAAAAGTCATGAAAGTCTCACCATCTTTTACCCTTTCTTCCACAAAATTAAATGAAAAATGTAATTGAAATGTTGAAAAATTTTGACCCACTCTAGTCACAATAAAATAATACAATGTAATATATAGCATACAATTATAGAAATTCAATGGAAATTGATAAAACAAAATAAAATATAATAAAAAGTTACATGTATAGGGATTGCAAATCACTTATTATTGTACCAGACTCATTCAGATCAATTAAGGGCTCAACCAGCTCACACTGAGTGTAAATCAGGATTAACTCCTCTGAAGTAAGGCTCCTAAAATCCAGATCCTTGAATCTGACTGCAGTGAGGTTCTCTATCGCTAAGGGAAGTGTTGACTGTACTTTTCTTTGTTATTTCCATAAATGTAAGGAAAAAAAGTTCTTGAAACACGGCCATTGGATGTGTTCCAAAAATAATGTCTGAGGTCAAATTGTAAAAAATCTGTAAGGTTAAAAATAATGTTGTGTATTCTAGTGCTGCAGGTAAACATTTCCCATCTTTCCAAAAAATATCCTGAGGGATTATCATCAGCACTGAGATACTGATGTGAAATCAGAAGTAAGAGTCACTGAGAACATTACTTGCCTCCATTCATAAGAGCACACATTTGGTGGAACACTGAGCAGGAGCTGAGAGAGGATTATTTTATCCACCAAAAGGGCCTGTTGTTTTTTTTTAATTTTTCTTTTCTTTTCTTTTTCTTTTTCTTTTTCTTTTCTTTTTTTTTTTTGACATTGTCTTTGGCTTTCTGTCTGTAGTTAGTAATTTACACTATTCTTAGGAGCACTTGCCCTTCAAGGGAACAGATGCTGGGACACTGCCAATTTACTATAAAAACATCCATGTTAGTCAAAAAATGTTGGTTATCCCAGTGCAACATTGTGTGAGATGTTTGAGAAATGCAAGTTTGCTGATATAACCAGGATTACATACAAAATTGCTTGGAAACACTATTCCAGTTCTTTGGGATATTCTATTAATTTCTTGTACTTTCAGAATCTGGGAGTGTTAGCTCAAACCAAATTTATTATATATCTCAAGGATTCTTATTCCCTCTTTTTTTTCCTCTACTCTCAGCCTTTGAGTACTAGTTAATTATGCAGTCCTAAATAAACCCTTATTTATTTATTGCCAAGGTGAGTTAGAGGGGGCTTAATTAAATAGGAAAGGCATAAGCAGGCTAAATATAGGGGAAATAGGGCTGCACAACTGACTTTTACCACTCTGCTGCTGTTAGAAGCCCCCACCCACTCACCATACAGAATCAGTGTTCCATGGAACACAAAAGTACATAGCTAGTCTGAGGAGGAGAGGAATCAAATTTCAGCTCCTCCATGCAGTATATGATCCTGACAAAAATGACCCAAATTTGCAGCAAAATGGCATGAGAGTCAGCTCACTCTCTATAACCAGTGAACCCTTTTGGAGAAGTAGCATCAGTGGAGGACCCGCTGGTGTGTGGACTAGTGTTACCATGGCAGAGAAGGTAGCCTGGCTGCCAGTGCATGGGGGAGTTTGGAGCTGCCTGCATCCATCAGATTTTTGTGATCTTTACTTGTGGTTCTCAGTGCTACCTATCTATTTGTGGTTACTCTCCTGGCCATGTCACTGTTTTCACCATTCTGACTCCATGTAAGATCTAAGGGAAATTCTATACTCCTGTGTAATCAACTCCTATCCACCCCCAAAGGTAACACATAGGCTGACTTTTTAACACTCTAAGGATGGACTAACTTTGAAGGGCTAAGCTGGCCTAGAAGGACACTATGCAAGGGGGAAATAGGGTTGCTGGAAACGCAATAAGGTTCTGTCTCGTCCTTGCTATGAGTCTCTTTATCCTCGTCTAGACTTTCAACATGCTTATATTATGTAGTTGTTGGTTACTGTCCCAGCCTTCGAACCAGCAGCTACCAGCAATCAGGCTGGGAATAAAGGTATTAGTACCTTGCTGGCAGTGAATGTGAACTACCACTTCAGTTTACCCATTTGCAATGAGAGGCAGGGGCTTTCAGCACTTAAGGGTGGGGGGAAAGGAAGACTTATGGAAATGAGGGTTTTGTTTGGTTAAGCAAAAAGGAAGGTTCCAAGAGTGGTGAGGGAGGTAGAAGATTCTCCTTGATTAACTCAGAAGGTTCGCCTCTGTGAGGTCTAAGGATTAATGGCAACAATCTCTCATAACTAACAATAAATAACTTGATTCCTTTACAAAGAGAACACAGTAGCAGGTAAAGAGTATCGGTACTATGGATTCTATTCCCACTTGCAAATGATTTGGTGAGGGGCCTTAGGTGAAGACTTAAACCAGTCTGGGCCTCACTTCCTCATCTAAGAGGGGGATAATGCTTACTTTCTTCACAAAGATGTTGAAATTTGTTTAATTACTTGTGAAGCCTTTCATTATGCTCCAGTGGAGAATATTACTGAAACACACACAACTTGGTTTGTAGAAACATGTCAAAACTGTAGTGTTTAGATCTGAATTAGGTTTAGGATCAACTTTGATGCTAAATTGGGGCTATGGTTCAGCTCTGGGTTTGGTGTCTCAGTAGTGTTTATTATTCTGGTAAATTTTCAGCCAAATCTGGCAGAAAACTCATGACATCAGCTGATAAAGGGTGATATTTAAGACCATGAAATATGTTGCAAGCATCAAAAGATCAATTATCTTCTGCAGTGTTGAGCCCTCTTAAAAAAAAGAAAAATTCAGCTTTTTTTTTTTTTCAGTTTTGGGTTTACTGCAGAATTAAATCTTGAGATTCAATTAGAAAACAAAATGTCTTCTTACAAAATTAGGAGCTCTGATTAGTGAGGTTCCAGTTCTGGCTCAACTTTTTCTCTCTCTAATTTATATTATGCAAATAATTTGAAAGATCTAGCAAAAGTCTGACAGTATCTCAGCAGACAGGATCAGCTGTTCTTCAAATAACTATCAACTGCTGCATGGTGTATAGTGTGCTTACCAAAAGTATAAAGAAACTATACTGCCTCCCCCACCCCCGAAGTTAATCACTTTAAATTTAGCAAAACAAAATCAGGTTCAAAAACTCTAAGATTTCATTGCTTATCCCACATAAAGTTATCTTTTCCCCTGTAGACCACAATCAGAGACTCAGAGTATAGTTTTAAATTGAATATTATTCATAAGGGTTTTGGCAGATACCTCATCATCTGCTAATTACCTTACTTCTGGAACAAGGGAATTCACCAGAATTCTGTATTCTAAATGTTCTCACAATGGGGTCTACAAGACAGGAGGGAGTGCAGAATAGCTCAGCTAGTAAAAAGGCATGCTCACATTTTGGACTGTGTTTTTTTAGGATGGGGTTAATCTGGATCTTTACAAGATGAATAGATGTTTTATATTCTAAAAGTGAACAATGGGTTTGAACCTGAGAAACCCCCAGTCTCCACTGCTGGCAATCACAGTTAAAGGTGCTGAGCACTTCCAGGCTCAGGTGCACCACAAACCAGTCAAAGTTCTTCTTCATGACCTGACAAAGTGTAATTTACAGCTGGCTGCAGTGACCTTCCACACTATATGAAATTTGCCTATATATTTTCTAGTATGGAGTTCTTAGGCTTCTAGCTTCCTGCTCTATGTAGACAATGTGCTTAATTAAGACACATTTCAATGTGATGGCAGACAATAACCAGAAGGAAAACATGCAAAATATAATTAAAGTGATTCTCACTCAAAGGACATCTAAAGTACACGTGCTATGTAAACTCAATCTATTTGCAGTTTCGGATTATGCAAATTCCATATTGTGTAACTTCAAACCCGAAATCTATTTATGTGCTTAAATTCCCCATTCTCTGCTGCACACCTTAGGGGAATTAAAGGCACAATTGAGGGAAAAGGGAGCCAACAAACATTAAAGCAAGGGCTTTGAAAATGTAAATAGTGAAGGCATGTAAATTACTCCATGCGGAGTTGATCATTACTTTTGTAGCATCCCTCTGACAATTGTAGTGTTTAACATGATCAATCTTTTTTCTCTCCATAACAATAACTGCAATATCACTGTATTTGATGTTCAGCACTGAAACTAATTTAGGGTTGCTTATGAAACATTCTTGAAATAAATCAGAATTAATTCCTTTCATGATGTCATTGTTAAATATTACATATACTTTTCTTTCAGTAGTGTTATTTATCGTGATACAATATGTTCTGAATTGCAGGAAAAACAGTTTCTATAACTACATATCTAAGTCTGTGTACTTAAAGAAATTTAATTTTTTTTTAAAAGTGTGCTAATATGTCATCAAGATGGAGAAATGTATTCAGAAGTAAGGAGGTGCAGACATTTTTTAAAAGCTACCCTCAGCCAGAGGTCAAGTATGTGAAATTACAGTGTGAAAAGGAGGAGTTACAATGGCATCTGATTTGCAACCTTAATCATAATAGTCACTACTGCCGGCAGTGTAATGGGATATATGCTGCTCTAAATAGTAGGAAGGGCAAACTCATTTTGCCTGTTTTTGAACCAACCGAATAATACCTGTTGGTTCTAAAGTTTGACTAAGTTTAACACCACTTTCCATACAGAGACTGGAGATTGCAGCAAATAGCTAGGGAGAGGAACAAAATGGGGAAAAAGTGCAGAGAAACTGGTGGAAGGCGTGGGACGGGGGACAAGATATTCTAATGAAAAAAATCCCATTGAAATAAATTAATAGGAGTTGTGGGGTTTAATCCCCCAGTTCGTGCTGAGAATCTCAACCACAATACATATGCTGTATGTAGAATATCTACAGTTTTCCACTAATAAATAGAACACCCTCCCTTTTAATGAAAAGAAGCACCTTTTTGTTCTTAAATTCAAGCATGGGTTCACAGGGGCAAAGATGTTTATTACATACAGCTAGTTTTGCAGCACACCAATAGTTTGAGAGGCTTACTAAACCTCACACTTCAAGAGGGTGCCCATCCCAAGTAAGCAGAGCTGTTTATTGAAACACATTCTTCTGCACTAGTCACAATATGATTCAAATTGTCTAACACAGTTTATCCTTTTGCATAAAGGATATTACTAAAAAGTTGTTTACAAATTGCAATACATGTTATGCAGGATAAGATGTAAAAATTGAAAGCTACTGTTTCACTTTAGCGGTAAAGCTATTTGGAGAAGCAATACAATCAGACAAAGTGGCAATAACAGCAGACTGGTTTCTGCAGTAATATCTTTCTTCTTTTTTCCTGTGAATGCAGAGTTATGTTAAGTACCAGACAGTTATAACCTTTTTCTTTTTCCCTAGGAGTTTCATTGCCCTGTTCTGGCAAATTTCTATCTTGTTAGCTGTTTTTATTGTATCATATATATAATATTTCATGTCAGGTTAGTACAGTGCTGGTAATTTATCATATTAGAATTTGCTTTACTACTATCTTTAAAAAAGTTCTGCAACATCCATATCATATTTGTGCATGTGTATACCAGGGTTTTATGGAGTTTGATATGATATGTCAGAGGAGATTTGTTCACTGTTATTCCATTAGTGTCATCCTTTACTATCACAAAATATAACTTTGAATGTGCCTCTTTTATGGGACTTATGTAAATGAATTAATGGAGTAAATTCCCATCTCGAAGATGCAGAAAGACCTAAATGTATCTCAGCTGGTACAGTTTTGATGCATGTGTGTGGGAAGGGTAAAACACACAGTTACTGAAGCACCTGGGGTTTAGGCATCTAAATTCCAGTTGTAAGCTCTACTGTAATCACCAAACTCCTGCTGTAGGCACCTAAACTCACTTGGTGCCTAAGTTTTCAGGGTAAAAGTTCCTTGGGCATCTAAGTTTCTGCCTCTGAGCATGAACAGTGCTGCCTCCCTCTGGGCACCTGGATGAATCTCTCATGCCCAAGCCCCAGAGTGACTGATGAACTGGGAAAGATAGGTGTTTGCCCACCCAACTCGTGTCTGGGATCCAATCCGGTAGAGACTGCTTACCTGATTGAATCCAATTCAAAATCTGGAGGAGGTACCCACTTTATAAATTTTAGTCCAGTGGTTAAAGCACTCACCTGGGTTGTGGGACACAGGATACAGAAAAAAAGAAAAGGAGTACTTGTGGCACCTTAGAGACTAACAAATTTATTAGATCACAAGCTTTCTTGAGCTACAGCTCACTTCATGGGATGCATACAGTGGAAAATACAGTGGGGAGATTTAGATACACAGAGAACATGAAACAATGGGTGTTACCATACAGACTATAACAAGAATGATCAAGAAAGGTGAGCTATTACCAGCAGGGGAGCGGGGGGACGACACCTTTTGTAGTGATAATCAAAAACATTTAAAAACCAGTCAGAGAACACTTCAGTCTCTTTGGTCACTCGATTACAGACCTAAAAGTGGCAATTCTTCAACAAAAAAACTTCAGAAACAGACTCCAAGGAGAGACTACTGAATTGGAATTAACTTGCAAACTGGATACAATTAACTTAGGCTTGAATAAAGACTGGGAGTGGATGGGTCATTACACAAAGTAAAACTATTTCCCCTTGTTTATTTCCCCTCCTACTGTTCTTGTAAAGTGCTGGAAATGGCCCACCTTGATTATCACTACAAAAGGTTCCCCCTCTGCCCCCGCTCTCTTGCTGGTAATAGCTCACCTTTCTTGATCATTCTTGTTACAGTGTGTATGGTAACACCCATTGTTTTATATTCTCTGTGTATATAAATCTCCCCACTGTATTTTCCACTGTATGCATCCCATGAAGTGAGCTGTAGCTCACAAAAGCTTATGTTCTAATGCATTTGTTAGTCTCTAAAGTGCCACAAGTCCTCCTTTCCTTTTTACGGATACAGACTAACACGACCGCTACTCTGAAACAGGATACAGAGGCATTAATTCTCTCTCCTTCTGGCCCAGTCTTTTCTCCCTCCCATTGAAACTCTTCTACTGTGGATAAATACTTGATGCTGAGTGTCTCAGTGCCTAAATCCCCTTGTTAATGTAGGCCAGACTCAAATTGCCATAGCTACATGTGTTCTATGTTCTGTAATCTGTGGCATCTTTTCATGGCATGGAGAGGGAAAGAATTTGGAGATGGAGAAGATATAGGGTAAGAGAGAGACAACAATGAGCCCAGGATATCTATGTTGGTGCAGGATTCCATTCTGGTAAACGCCCCCCCACCCCCCTGCACCCCACCCACAAAACCTGTTTACTTTGGCCTTCCACAGGGATTAAACTTGTGATCATAAGTCCAAATTCAGCCATAAGACAGAAACTGAACTGAGTTTGTTTTCATGTAACAGTGGCAAAATTTGGCCCTGGTACTTATCATTCATGGTGCTAAGATAAAATAAAAGTTGTTTCAGATGAGCAGAGAAGTTTGATTTGAATTCAGATCAAAAATGTATCTTCTGGTTTAAGAATAAATTTAGGAAATTCTTCCCCTCCTCCATTCTATTTTCTCTATATGTAAGCAAAACATTTAGCATGTGACAGGTTTCAGAGTAACAGCCGTGTTAGTCTGTATTCGCAAAAAGAAAAGGAGTACTTGTGGCACCTTAGAGACTAACCAATTTATTTGAGCATGAGCTTTCCGATGAAGTGAGCTGTAGCTCACGAAAGCTTATGATCAAATAAATTGGTTAGTCTCTAAGGTGCCACAAGTACTCCTTTTCATTTAGCATGTGAGTTTATTGAAAATATTCCAGGTATCTTCCTTGTGCAAACCTTTTAGAGCTTGCATTTATGTGATGCTTTACACTGTCCACTACTATGTTTAATTGATTTTGCAGTTTAAGGAGAGTTTAAACATTAAAACATTCTGATTTATATTCAGCATCTTCTCAGTAGTGTTGGCAGTCATTTGAGGGGGAAAAATGAACTGAAGGGGCTCCAACAGCTCTTTGAAAGATAAACTCAAGCATGAAATGCTGACAGAGCTGTCTTTATACAGCATCATCTCTTCTTGTAGTTGGTTCTGGTCTTCAGTCCTATATAAATGAGGGAAAATATTGATAAACTAATGCAGAGATCATTCAGCATAAGGTTCTGTTCTTTGGTTATTCAAGTGGAGTGTTTCCTCATGCAAATATTGTACTGTATATATTGTCTATGGCTGCCTGAGTAATCAGATCAAACTACGGAGGGCTTTTGCACACGATTTTTAGTTTGTTTGTTTTTTAAATCAAGACCAAAATATGCCGACTTTCTGCTATCTAGTAAAGCTGCATTCATTTACACAAGTATTCTGAACTGGATTTTTAATTAAGCCATTCTTTTCAGTGAGAAAATGTACAACAGTTTAAGGATACGGTCTCTCAGAGAGCTGGTTAATTCCTAGTATAGCCTGCAGTGAAAAGAAAGTTTCCAGCTCTCAGTATATATCTACAGAGTACATTTGCTATTACTGTTTGCCCCAGGAAAGAAGATGATCCAGGGAAAAATCACAAGAGAGACAAATTAACATTAAAACTAGTGCCATGTGCACTACCTCATCAAAGCTGACAGTAATGGTCATTACTACAAAAGTATCCCCTCCTGCTCTCACCAGTAGATGTTACCTCAGGTCTGATGCCTGAAGGTCTCAAAGGCTTTGATTGTAGATGAATAACATTTTAATCTGACAAGAATATGAATATTTCTAGACACTAGAAAACAGGATGGAGGAAGAATTGTCATAGATAGATATAAGGAAACCTTATACACACTTCTGAATTCACACATTCACCAACAGGAATTTTAATGTACAACTTTTTCAAGAGTTCCCCTAAACTTAGCCATTCCAAGCAGACCTCTTCTCCAGGGTCCTTAGGTGGATCCAGTGTATCTCAGCTTCCCTGCCAATCTGACAGCCATGGTGCAAAGAACAAACAGCCCTTCTTCAAGATTTAAAGTCCCCCTCCCCCCTCAAGAAAGAGTAAAATCAAACATTTCAAAATCAGAGCATGTTAGTGGGAGTCATGGAGATTTATAGGATTTGTAGTTAGTTAATGTAATCTCAGTTTTACAGTAAATTCCCCGGTTGTGAACCAGGACACATGAATAAATTCTCCCTTTTAGCATCTAAGTAAAATTCTGAAGGGAAAAAAATGCCCTGAATAATTAATTATGCATGCAAAGTTAGCTCCAGCAAAAGTAGCTTGTCAGGTACAGCTAATATAAGCCACGCTTGACCTAGAGATGTTCAAATGTCTGTTTCAGTAAAATTGAAACCATTTTTCATGCCTTTTTTACTGTTCAGTACTGCCTTTGAACGTTTTTGTTTCACTTAAACATAAAATGAACCTATGGAACAGTTTTTTTTCTGAGTTACTTTTATGCAACTCACAAACCTTGCTTTTCAGCTGATTAAAAGAGTTACTCTGATTTAAATCTTCATCACGATGATGATTTGGTACGTCATCCGCATATCTTGTCTACATCAGGCCATTAATGGCTATGGAAGTAAAAATGAAGATCAGAGATAGTCTGCCAGAAAATGTTTGTTTAATAATGCAAAGGGTCAAATGAGAAAAGAAGTATTTTTGATCACTGATATATTGTCCACATCATTCTACTACATGGTACCTCTTTTGACGATTCATCATCATGCTAATCTGTTTGCTATACAGAGAACTATCTCCTCTTACTAATGAAAATGACAAACTGTGCCTAGATGCTTATCCCAGTAATTCAGATGCTATAGATACCACGCTGATAAAATAAAGGCTCTTTTTCTGCTTTATCGGTAGAATTGCATGAAATGAGAAATATGCTTTAAAAGCAAGCAAAATTGTACTATATCTGTGCCAGAGTGAGGCTTTTGAATTTTCTTTGGATTGAATTATTCAAATATTTCTTTGAATTACTGCATGGAAAGCAATCCATATAATGAATATCACTTCCTTGTAAGTTATAAGAAGTCTGAGGAGGAGTGATAATTTGGAGAATTTTTCTATAAAACTTGCATTCTGGTTGGCCTTGAATTCAGTATTGGTTCCCTTCAGAATAAGGTATTTAGAGAGAGATTGATTTAAGAGGTCTAGAGAGGGGAGGCTGTGTACTTCTAAGTGCGGCCAAAAGATTGAATACCAAAGTAGTTTTTTCAAGCAGCAATAATCACATGAACACAATCAGAGCATCCTCACTGCTTGTTTTGTCTGGGGTCTATGTATTGTGGCATGGTACTTAGCTCCGAATGTGATGTATCTGCAAATTTAATGTATTATTGTGCATAAAAGTAGGGCAACTCAAGAAGGGCCTAAGCATTTTGCAAGAGTAATGTTTCACTGGCTGCCATATATTCTGGATGGTCAATATGCTTTTTAAAATCTATTCACAAACCATAAAGAAACACTCTTTGGAATTTAGGTTGAAAGTGTTCTTCACTGGACTTTGACTGATATCTCCAAAATTGTACGGTTTCCTAAGGAAAAAGTGTAAATTTAAAAATCTAGATGTTAGAATTTCTGTCTGGAAATACATAAGTAAGGGATCCACCCAGTTCCCTGAGTAACAGATCCTTCCTCGTGCAAAGTTACCCATCTAACACCACCCAATCAACTTTAACATTGCATTATAGTTTTCTTCTTCAGTGGAAACAGATTGTGTAAGATATTGTGTGTGTGTGTGTATAAACACGTACTTACAAACACTGTTGGATTTGCACATTTATTAAGGTCCTGATCCTGCAAGTGATTCTGCATGTACCCAAAGACTTACTGACTTCAGTGGCGTTCTGTGAAGATCTGGTTACAGGTTCTGTCCCTAAATGGACAGTAAACATTTTAAAAGGAATATAATCACAGGATACAGTAAACTATGACAAAGTTCTATACACTTTTGCAGTTTAATGGATTTGGAATATAATTAAGAATGACTGATCAATTAGTGTTGTGATGTGTGCAATGTTACGGTGTTGCACACTTATGTGAGGTATATGTACACTTTGCCTGTTTGTACTTTATGTAGCAATACATTTATGTAAGGGTATAGCAAAAAAAGTATGTATTGAGTACTGTTGTAGTACATGTTACTGTTTTAGCATATTGGATATGGATCCCTTGATATGAAAAGGGATTTTAGAATAGAGTTTTAATCTTGCATACATTTTGCAAAGTTTAAGGGGCAATGTTAAAGTTGGGCGGTGGCATAGATTAGTGATGGAGTAGTAGTTAATGAACAGGGTTTAGATTCCTTTGCTTGCAGTCAGTAGCTGGTCAAATTTATATTTCTAAACCTTGAGACATAATTTGAACAATGCTTTGTACTCAAATTAAAATAGACCTGTGAGTGTGACCAAGATGGCAGCTGCAGATAAGAGCAATGGCACAGAAGCCTGGGGGGAACAAAATAATGCATGCTGCCATTTTAAAAAACATAAATCCCTGAACAGAGCATTTCCCTGCTCTGGTCCAGTGTACAGGGAGTTATGATTGGGACTTCCTTCAGCCTGCTATTAAAAGGGAACAAAACAAAACACCAAGTAAAAGGATAATAAAATGGCAAATATTCCTTTATTTACTAAGTCTCTTAGGCAATATAATGTAACAAGTTCATCTCCCATTTGCTTGACACTTGAAAAAACTTCCTTTTCCCCCACCATAGCTTTCCTGTGACCTCTATTTATAAACTAGTTATAACCTCCAACCTGCAAGTTAATGTAAGTATGAAGGTTATATGAACCCTGCTTTCCTAATGAAAGTTATATTATAAGCACTTTATTTTATATCTTTATAATTCACCCCATTCTTAGCGAGGCTAACAAATCAAACATGGGGTTTGGAGACCAAGCAAGTTTGGAGACCTGGTGGGCCACAAAAAATGTTCAAGAAAACAGCTGGGAATGTGTAGAAATTGCCTTAACTTTATACCCCTTTTCTGATATACTTTTTTCCCTGAAGAAAATTTCTACCCTGGAGTAAGATGTAGCATGTGAAATTTCTGAGGGATTAGTGTGTTTTTGGGGAACTCAGGAGAAGGGGTGGACAGTAAATTGTGTAGCTAATGCTACATAATGGCATATTGATGTTTTGTTGATGTTAAAAAAATAGTTATGTATGTCTCTTGTGCTTTTCAAGATTCTAACCAATGTCCACCTACACTTTATTCTTCTCTCAGAGTTTTCAAACTGTGAGGCCTTGATCTTCCTCTTATTAAGACTTCAGATCTTGTGTTTGATTTAATTAAACCGTATACTATATTTACCATTAGTTGAAGACTAATTACTTTAACTTAATCCCTAAAGCTCTGATGATGCAGTATTGTTCTTATTTGCATTCCCTTTGATAATATTCATTGCTTAGGACTGCTGATGTTCCCAAATTTGCCAGAGAACTTAAAACAATAAATGCTGTGTTCTTTGCTCAGTTGAAGTTCATCCATGAGACTTTGTTGAAGTCAGCGGGTGTGACTAAGGGTAAAATTTGGCCCTGACCAACCTTCTGTTTTCTTCATCAGAGTTTTCCTGTTATGGCTGGGGAAGAACACAGTATGGGACAGGTCCTTAGCTGACATAGCTCCATTTAAATCTTTCAAGCTACGCTGATTTACACCAGCTGGTAATCTGCCCCAGAAGTTGCAAATTATAGGTCTTAATGTACAACTTCAGAGGCTGCTGCTTCCTTTTAAACATTTGGGACTTTACTGCCATTGTAGCAATTCTTAACCTTACTGTTCATCCTGGATAGAAAAAAGACCAACCACTCCCTGTCCCCCTATTACCCCCTGCCCCCCGATCCTCATGTGAGTATCTGGTAATGGAAGGTGTGTGGGAGGAAGGGCGGATGATTATTGGAGTACCTAGAACTGTGAGTCATCTTGTTACCCCATGTCTCTCAAGAGGTAGCCTTGCCCTGGGTGTTCGCTCCCTAACACCACAAGCCTGTTAGCCATTCAAGCACTCTCCTCTGGACTATGTCAGTCCTGTCTTTACCCTGCGGGTTAATAGGTTCACTATAGTCCCCAAGTCCCCTTGAGGTGTACACTGGCTACTCACAGAAATCCCAGATCTCTGCTCCCAAGGAACAGGTGTACTCCAGTTTATGAGTTTTTCCTTAAACCACTGCTCCTGTATAACACACAGCATTTGTGATTACTTACAATAAAACAAGAGAGTATATTTAAGAAAGAATAGTGACTCCACTAGAAACAAGAGAGTGGTGGAAACAAATGGTTACAATATAAAACAAAATCATAAAACACAAACTAGGGCCTACACTTATTAAGAGTTGCCTTTCCTGTCTAATAAAGTAGGTTTTGCTGGCCAAAGTTCAGTCTGTTGCAGACCTGGCTGGCTTCCCCAGGAACCAGGATCCAATCTTTCCTGAGGCAACCCTGCTCAACAAGATGTCTCCTCACTGAACAGATGCAGTGTGTCTTTCTCTACTCTGTGATATACTGAATCAGGATTTTTGTCTTTTTTCACAGAGAGGGATAGCCCTGGTCTGTTATGTTCCCTTTTTACCTCCAAGAGGGTTTTGATTATTTGCAGTTGTCTTTCATGATATTCATTGACTGCTCAGAGATGGGGAAGAGTGGACAATTGAGCCTTGCACTGAATCACTGGCTCACCAGGGATGGGTGGCAACTCTCTCCTGCTTGAATGGGCCATCATGATTTCCATTGTCAGGCATAATTTTCAGTATAGTTGCATTATCCCTTTAATATTACCCATACACACACATCACCATGATTATAAATATTGATAAGTTACAAACTTTCAGTAAAGACCTCACATGCTACCTTTTATGAATAAATACCATGAAAGTGATGTATTACGTATGGTGAGTTTGCCAGGTCTGAAATTAGTTGCTTGTAAGAAAGAGTGAACACTTTGGCAGCGGGCATCAGTGGGCCTCAATATCACAGGAGGAATAGAATGAGAGGGGGAAATGCTCACTTCTCCTACATGGGGTGTATTTTACACCAACCACTAGCCAATATAGATCTAGTGTCATGTTTCTTATCTGAGAAGCTACCCTGAGAAAAACTCCTGTATGAGATAACTTACTCATTGGTTATTGGGGGGTTATCCACAAAACATTTTTAAAAGGATAGGCAAGGGACAATAGTGCTTTGTATTTATTATGCCTTACTCCCCACCAGTAGGAGACCTGGGGTAGGACAATGTGAGTAGTGGCCTTTCTTCCACTCATGCTACTCTTGTTCCTTGTCTTTGTTTAAATAAAAGATTGCTGTTTCAATGTTTATACAGGGTAGTATGGTAATATAATACCATTTTCACTGACCCTTAATCTTCTTCCAGATCCTCACATTGCACTCCTGTTGTCAATACTGGAAAGCATGGGGACAGCTGGGATATAAATGCATGATTGTTATTACATACATGTATTGCAGTAGTGTCTAGGGGTTCCCCTTTATGGATGAGGACTCCTATGGTCCCAGGCACTGGAGAAACACCGAACAAAAGATTGCTCTATGGGCCAGGGACTAGCTAAGTACCACAGATATGGATACAGGCAGGCCGATGGAAAAGCACAAGGAAACAAGGAGACAATATTGGTCAGCATGATCATCAGCAGTCGCAACTCACCAGCTGCCTGAACCTTTCAACATTTGTTTGTTTGTTAATTTGTTTGTTTTTGTAGGCTTTACAGCAAAGGAGATTTTTAAGGAGCAGTTTGAGGGAAGATGAGGTGGCTTTGTGGAGGTTTATAGAGAACAACTCCAAAATGCAAGGGGCAGCATGGGAGAAAGCACAGAGAAAATTCTAACAAGTGGGCAGTGAAGGTTAGTATGGCTGGTTCATGGGAGTTGACCCTGTTTAACCCTGATCTACAGTAGTGCTCATGGAAAAAGCAAGGAAAATGTGATTTCTGCCCTCCCCCTATACTTATCTTTCCCCACTGAAATTCTGCCATTGAGGCTTCTTTGGCTACATGCTGTAGTGTCGATGTGTTGATCTCTAGTATCTGGGTGGGAGGACAAGATCTCATTCCCTAGAAAATGCCACAAACAGATGTTGCAATACCTAGCCTCTGAGAGCTAAACTCCCACAACTTGCCTTCCTGTGGAGGAGAGGTTTTTAGGCAAGAGTTGGAGTGTGAAATTTGGATTTTAGTGTGAAATTTGGATTTCAGGTGTCGTATAACCAACTTGTTCCAGGTGGGGCTCGTTGGCCACGACAGGCAGTCCACATAGGGGAAGGTTAACTCTGATTTCAAATTTCAGAGTAACAGCCGTGTTAGTCTGTATTCGCAAAAAGAAAAGGAGTACTTGTGGCACCTTAGAGACTAACCAATTTATTTGAGCATGAGCTTTCGTGAGCTACAGCTCACTTCATCGGATGCATACTGTGGAAACTGCAGAAGACATTATATATACACAGAGAGCATGAAACAATACCTCCTCCCACCCCACTCTCCTGCTGGTAATAGCTTATCTAAAGTGATCATCAAGTTGGGCCATTTGAGTGAGTTTGTGTGTGTGGTTTTTGGAGGGGGGTGAGGTGGGTGAGAAAACCTGGATTTGTGCTGGAAATGGCCCACCTTGATTATCATACACATTTTAAAGAGAGTGGTCACTTTGGATGGGCTATTACCAGCAGGAGAGTGAGTTTGTGTGTGTGTGGGGGGGGGGGGGCGGAGGGTGAGAAAACCTGGATTTATGCTGGAAATGGCCCAACTTGATGATCACTTTAGATAAGCTATTACCAGCAGGAGAGTGGGGTGGGAGGAGGTATTGTTTCATGCTCTCTGTGTATTTATAATGTCTTCTGCAGTTTCCACAGTATGCATCCGATGAAGTGAGCTGTAGCTCACGAAAGCTCATGCTCAAATAAATTGGTTAGTCTCCAAGGTGCCACAAGTACTCCTTTTCTTTTTTTCTGATTTCAAACTAAGAATGTCAAGCCTGTCCAGCTGGTTTGTAAAAGTTGTTCCAATCATACACATGCTATGGGTCTCTGCCTTCAGGGATTATTGAGGGGATGTGAATTTTTGTGGCATTCCAAACAATTAAGGTGGTTTGGGTATCCTTGGAGAGTGTGGCTGAATACGACTGATTGCTTGGAGAATGGATAGTGTCTGAGTATCTGTGGAAATGTGTGATGAGGACGTCATGTATGTTGGTATATGACCTCACTCTTTCTCTCTTGTGAAACTTCTGGATTTGAATTTGGCATTGTTATTCCTTAGCAGCAATCACTGTTGTGGTTTTTGTGTTTTGTTAAAAATATCTTTCTAATAAAGAAACTGGGAAGAAAGATGCCCTATGAAAGATGTCCACTCTCTCCCAATATTTCTAGTGGGAATGAAGCCACAGGCTTCCCTCAGTTAAGATAGTTGCCATTTCCCTACTGCCTTTGGAGTTGGAAACCTTAGAAAATTCCATCACTTAGAAAATCTGTTGTTCTGTCTGCAAAGCCAAAATGACCTCAGGGAAGATGAACATCTTGATTCTATGGTTAGGATTTCCCCCCTCCTCATTTTAGTTACTTCTGCTAAACTACCACAAACCAATTTGAGTAAATCAATGAATTGTTAATCATTTTCTGTTTTTCAACCACAGTCTGTCTATATTGGCCCCCATTACATCTAAGAATCTCCCAAGCTTTATCTTATTTATTCTCACAACACTCCTATTAGGAACTACTATTATCCCCATTTTACAGGTGGGAATCTGAGGTCCAGAGAGATTGTCATTTGTCCAAGGTCACACAGGAAGTTTGTGTCAGTACATCTCCCACCTCTCCAACTTCCAGACTAGTGTACTAACTGTTGGATCACCCTTCCTTTCAATTATTATTCAGCATATACCTGTGTTTTATTTTCATGAGTGTAACTTATGCCATTTCCCCTTTAAAAAATTGGCTGGACAGCCTGTCTAAAGCCTGACAACGGTTATTTTTCAAACAACTTTAACACTGCGTAATGTAAGATTTTTTAGAAAACTAAGGGTATGTCTACACTACAAAATTAGGTCGAATTTATAGAAGTCAGTTTTTGTAGGAAGCGTTTTTATATAGTTGCTGTGTGTCCCCCCACACAAATGCTCTAAGTGCATGTAGTCGGAGTGTGTCCACAGTACCGAGGCAACCGTCTACTCAAGAGTGTTGCACTGTGGGTAGCTATCCTGCAGTCTCCGCTGCCCATTTGAATTCTGGGTAGAAATCCCAGTGCCTGATGGGGCTAAAACATTGTCGCAGGTGGTTCTGGGTACATATTGTCAGGCCCCCCTTCCCTCCCTCCCTCCGTGAACGCAAGGGCAGACAATCATTTTGCACCTTTTTTCTTGAGTTACCTGTGCAGACGCCATGCCACGGCAAGCATGGAGCCCGCTCAGCTAACCGTCACCGTATGTCTCCTGGATGCTGGCAGATGTGGTATTGCATTGCTACACAGCAGCAGTTTATTGCCTTTTTGCAGCGGACAGTGCAGTATGACTGGTAGCCGTCGTCGATGTAGTCCTGGGTGCTCTTTTAACTCAGCCAGGTCATTTCCCTTGTTTCGTCTCATGGCAATTGAGTCCTACCGGCAGTGCACTGTCTTTTAATCTGCAGCTAACAGAAGACGATGGTCAGTAGTCATACTGCACCATCTTCTGCTGAGCACCCAGGAGATTACGATGGCTGGTGGTGGTACTGCACAGTCTGCTGCCTGTAAGATGTATAAAGATAGATGAAGTGGCTCAAAACAAGAAATAGACCAGATTTGTTTTGTATTCATTTTCTCCTCCCTCCCTCCCTCCCTCTGTGAAATCAACGGCCTGCTAAACCCAGTTTTGAGTTCTATCCTTGAGGGGGCCATTCAGTTTCTTGCAAAGCCACCCCCTTTGTTGATTTTAATTCCCTGTAAGCCAACCCTGTAAGCCATGTCATCAGTCGCCCCTCCCTCCGTCAGGGCAATGGCAGACAATCGTTCCGCGCCTTTTTTCTATGCAGACACAATACCACAGTAAGCATGGAGCCCGCTCAGATCACTTTGGCAATTAGGAGCACATTAAACACCACACGCATTATCCAGCAGTATATGCAGCACCAGAACCTGGCAAAGCGAAACCGGGCGAGTAGGCGACGTCAGCGCGTGACGAGAGTGATGAGGACATGGACGCAGACTTCCTCAAAGCGTGGGTCCTGGCAATGTGGGCATCATGGTGCTAATGGGGCAGCTTCATGCGGTGGAATGCCGATTCTGGGCCTGGGAAACAAGCACAGACTGGTGGGACCGCATAGTGTTGCAGGTCTGGGATGATATCGAGTGGCTGCAAAACTTTCGCATGCGTTTAAGGGCACTTTCATGGAACTTTGTGACTTGCTTTCCCCTTCCCTGAAGCGCATGAATACCAAGATGAGAGAAGGCCCCACAATTGAGAAGCGAGTGGCAATAGCCCTGTGGAAGCTTGCAACACCAGACAACTACCGGTCAGTTGGGAATCAATTTGGAGTGGGCAAATGTACTGTGGGCGCTGCTGTGATGCAAGTAGCCCACGCAATCAAAGATCTGCTGATATCAAGGGTAGTGACCCTGGGAAATGTGCAGGTCATAGTGGATGGCTTTGCTGCAATGGGATTCCCTAACTGTGATGGGGCCATAGACGGAACCCATATCCCTATCTTGGCACCAGAACACCAAGCCTGCGAGTACATAAACAGCAAGGGGTACTTTTCAATAGTGCTGCAAGCCCTGGTGGATCACAAGGGACGTTTCACCAACATCAACGTGGGATGGCCGGGAAAGGTGCATGATGCTCGCATCTTCAGGAACTCTGGTCTGTTTCAAAAGCTGCAGGAAGGGACTTTATTCCCAGACCAGAAAATAACCATTGGGGATGTTGAAATGCCTATAGTTATCCTTGGGGACCCAGCCTACCCCTTAATGCCATGGCTCATGAAGCTGTACACAGGCAGCCTGGACAGTAGTCGTCAGGAGCTGTTCAGCTACAGGCTGAGGAAGTGCAGAATGGTGGTAGAATGTGCATTTGGACGTTTAAAGGCGCGCTGGCCCAGTTTACCAACTTAGTTAGACCTCAGCAAAACCAATATTCCCACTGTTATTACTGCTTGCTGTGTGCTCCACAATATCTGTGAGAGTAAGGGGGAGACGTTTATGGTGGGGTGGGAGGTTGAGGCAAATCGCCTGGCTGCTGGTTACACACAGCCAGACTCCAAGGCGGTTAGAAGAGCATAGGAGGGTGCGGTACGCATCAGAGAAGCTTTGAAAACCAGTTTCATGACTGGCCAGGCTACGGTGTGAAAATTCTGTTTGTTTCTCCTTGATGAAACCCCCCACCCCTTGGTTCACTCTATTTCCCTGTAAGCTAACCACCCTCCCCTCCTCCCTTCGATCACCGCTTGCAGAGGCAATAAAGTCATTGTTGCTTCACATTCATGCATTCTTTATTAATTCATCACACAAATAGGGAGATCACTACCAAGGTAGCCCAGGAGGGGTGGTGGAGGAGGGAAGGACAAGGCCACACAGCACTTTAAAAGTTTAAAACTTTAAAACTTATTGAATGCCAGCCTTCTGTTGCTTGGGCAATCCCCTGGGGTGGAGTGGCTGGTTGGCCGGAGGCCCCCCAACCACGTTCTTGGGTGTCTGGGTGAGGAGGCTATGGAACTTGGAGAGGAGGGCGGTTGGTTGCACAGGGGCTGTAACAGCAGTATGCGCTCCAGCTGCCTTTGCTGCAGCTCAACCATACACTGGAGCATACTGGTTTGGTCCTCCAGCAGCCTCAGCATTGAATCCTGCCTCCTCTCATCACGCTGCCACCTCCTTTCAGCTTCAGCCCTCTCTTCACCCCGCCAATTACTCTCTTCAGCCCACCACCTCTCCTCCCGGTCATTTTGTGCTTTCCTGCACTCTGACATTGTCTGCCTCCACGCATTCGTCTGTGCTCTGTCAGTGTGCGAGGACAGCATGAGCTCAGAGAACATTTAATCTCAAGTGCATTTTTTTTGCCTTCTAATCTTCGCTAGCCTCTGGGTAGGAGAAGATCCAGTGATCCTTGAAACACATGCAGCTGGTGGAGGGAAAAAAAGGGACAGTGGTATTTAAAAAGACACCTTTTATAGAACAATGGGTAAACTCTTTCACGGTAAACTTTGCTGTTAACATTACATACATAGCACATGTGCTTTCATTCCAAGGTCGCATTTTGCCTCCCCCCAGTGCGTGGCTACCCCCTCAACTCTCCCCCCTCCCCGTGGCTAACAGCGGGCAACATTTCTGTTCAGCCACAGGCAAACAGCCCAGCAGGAATGGGCACCTCTGTCCCCTTAAGAAAAGCACCCTATTTCAACCAGGTGACAATGAATGATATCTCACTCTGCTGAGGATAACACAGAGAGATAAAGAAGGATGTTGTTTGAACGCCAGCAAACATACACTGCAATGCTTTGTTCTGCAATGATTCCCGAGTATGTGCTACTGGCCTGGAGTGGTAAAGTGTCCTACCATGGTGGATGGAATAAGGCTGCCCTCCCCATAAACCTTTTGCAAAGGCTTTGCGAGTATATCCAGGAAAGCCACGAATGCCAGGGCAAATTAATCATTAAACATTCTTGCTTTTAAACTATGTATAGTATTTTAAAAGGTATGCTCACCAGAGGTCCCTTCTCCGCCTGGCGGGTCCAGGAGGCAGCCTTGGGTGGGTTGGGGGGTACTGGCTCCAGGTCCAGGGTAAGAAACAGTTCCTGGTTGTCAGGAAAACTGGTTTCTCTGCTTGCTTGCTGTGAGCTATCATCTTCCTTGACCCCAAAACCTGCTTCCGTGTTGCCTTCATCTTCATTGAAGGAGTCAAACAACACAGCTGGGGTAGTGGTTGCTGAACCCCCTGAAATGGCATGCAGCTCATCATAGAAGCGGCATGTTTGGGGCTCTGACCTGGAGCGGCCGTTCGCCTCTCTGGTTTTCTGGTAGGCTTGCCTCAGCTCCTTCAGTTTCAAGCGGCACTGCTTCAGGTCTCTGTTGTGGCCTCTGTCCTTCATGCCCTGGGAGATTTTGACAAATGTTTTGGCATTTCAAAAACTGGAACATAGTTCTGATAGCACGGATTCCTCTCCTCATACAGCGATCAGATCCCGTTCCTCCCATTTGGTCCATGCAGGAGCTCTTTTGCGATTCTGGGACTCCATCATGGTCTTCTCTGCTGATGAGCTCTGCATGGTCACCTGCAGCTTGCCACGCTGGCCAAACAGGAAACTGAAATTCAAAAGTTCGCAGGCCTTTTCCTGTCTACCTGGCCAGTGCATCTGAGTTGAAAGTGCTCTCCAGAGCAGTCACAATGGAGCACTCTGGGATAGCTCCCGGAGGCCAATACCGTTGAATTGTGTCCACAGTACCCCAAATTTGACCCAGCAAGGCCGATTTCAGTGCTAATCCCCTTGTCGGGGGTGGAGTAAGGAAATTGATTTTAAGAGCCCTTTAAGGGGCTTAAAAAAAGCCCTTCTTAAAAAAAGGGCTTCGTCGTGTGGACGGGTGTATGGTTAAATCGATTTAACGCTGCTAAATTTGACCTCAACTCCTAGTGTAGACCAGGGCTAAGATTCACAGTGTAACTTCTTTAACTGCAAGTGTTATGGAACATCAGCCTCTAGTAGCACTTTGAGTATACCACGCATTCCGTGGCAAGTGCTGTAGGCACTACTCCAGCTGTTCCTGCTCAAGCCCTTCCCAAAAACACTTGCACATTTGTAAGGATTTCTTTACTAGGGCTGCCAGAAAATAAAGGTTACAAGTGTCCTAGGTCCAATGATTTCAACACTTTATAAACTAAGATGAACCTAACACCTCCCCCACCCCCAAGAGCAGTCCAGTCCAGGGGGTATAAAAGAATAAACCCAGGTGTAATCCCTCTGCACAATCTTCTTGTCTGCTGGTTGCAGCTAAGGCTGAGCAAATTCCCATTTCTTTTCTTCTGTTTGCTGGCAGTTCAAAAAACAATCAGAAAAAAATATTTGATTTGATCCTAACAAAATCTGAAAATTCCCCGCCCCCCAACCCCAAATAATCAGAGAATCAGAAAAGCTGACACATTTAATTTTGGATTGAACAAAACGTTTTGCTTAATTTCTGGGAAAAGAAACAAAAACAAAAGAAAAGAAGGATTAGAGTCACCATATAGCCACAGGAGGAATAAACTATTTGTCTGTAAAACTTCAGCCATGGCCACCTGTCTTACTGCTGCAGCTATTGCTATTCCCCTGCCAGATTAGCTGTTAACTGTCTCTAGTCGCACCCCCAAAGCAACCTACTATCTGACCTTCCATGGCAGAACCAGCTCCCAGAGTCATTGTTTCCCAGGATAAAGTCCCTTCTCCTATAAGTATTGCCTATATTCTTTGTTCATACATTTATATATTTGTTTACGCCCAGCTTACCAAGCGATCTAGATCAGTGGTTCTCAAAGCTGGACCACCACTTGTTCAGGGAAAGCCCCTGGCGGGCCGGACCAGTTTGTTTACCTGCCACGTCTGCAGGTTGGCTTACTGCGGCTCCCACTGGCCATGGTTCGCCGCTCCAGGCCAATTGGGGCTGCGGGAAGCGGCACGAGCCAATGGACGTATTCAGAATTGTATTCCACTCTCTCTTTATTATGACTCCTACTGAAATCATAGCTCATTCCCTTGTGACTCATTAATTAGCTTTATTGTACATTATAATAAATGGAGAAAAAAAACTTTACATGCATTTGCTTAACAAGCATAGATGCATTTTTTTTCTTTAAGTGATGCCAAGCTGTGACAATTTTAAAATGAGTGATATTGGAAAAATAGGGGTGAAGGTTTAAATGTCTCAAGTTCCATGCTGCCTGAGTGAGATACTTTAAAATGACTTGAAAATGAGACTCAAATTAGTTTCACTACAAATGAGTAACGATTTCAGATTCCTCCAGTGACTCCTGCATGAATAGTTCTTACATGCAGAGGCGTCTGGAGACTCCTGCTATTCCCTGCTTAAGCAGGGAGAGATTCAAAGGTCTTCCCCCTCGTGTTTCTCTTCCCACATCCAACATTTGTCTCCAGCTGCACTGCATGTGTTAGCAGTAGCTGCAGAATCAGTGGAATTACAAAACGTTGCAAGCTCTGAATTGTTGGCGCAGAAACTAGAGTCTAGAGGTTCAGCTGCTGTAAATTGCCATATACCTCCATTGACTTTAATGGGAGCTAAATTGATTTACACCAGCTAAGGACCTCACTTTGTCTGCAAATTAACAAAATATCACATTCTATTGGAGTGAGTGTACACACGCTATAGAGAGAAGTAGAAGACCAAAGGGACAAAGTCTATGGAGGAAGAGGAAAGGGGGATTAGAGAGAGCAATCACAATGAGGAAACTCATCATAGGGGCAAAACAAACCTAAATTAAAATTTCAATCACACTCTTGAACTATTTTGGGGGGGGGCAGGGGAGCAGGAAGGAAGGCTCAGTTCAGTCCTGTAAAGTAACTCTTCCTTCTCCCTGACTCCAAGTTCCAACAGATTTGTTAGTTAACTTTTTTCTAAAATCTTAAGGTCTCAAAAGCTGTAACTTCTTTTGCCTGGCTGTTGTCTTCAAATCTCACACATTATTGCTTTTCCGAAAGAGGCAGTTATTGAGATGTCAAGGGAGGACGGAGACTTGTAGCTCCTCATTATGAGCTGGAGAGTTGGGCAGAAGGCATTTTCAGTGATGCTGTAGTGAGAAGTGTCATGCAGCACATTACCTACTCCATGGACAGAAATGCTTGACTGCAAATTATGCAGCAGTTTTTAAATGCTAGGCATAGTGGATGGGACTATCCCCTCTAGGGGCTCAGAGGGAAGGTAACGCATGAGAAAATACACTTGAATAGGAAGTATGTACATGTGATGTGATTCAAGGCTGCATACACAATAGTGGTTTCCAGGCGTCCTAGTTCCTGTTACAGCTCCTACGTGTTCAGCAATTCATCCTTCCTTGCTCTTTTTCACAGGGGCTGGGGGCTACTATATATGTGGAGCTGCTCGTTGATGTTGCACACCAATTTGTATTTCTGTGGTCTGGATGTTAGGCAATGCCCATGAGTCCTGGTTGTTAACTGTGGCTTGCTCAATAAGTACCATAACTCTCACATGGACTGTGCAGGGGCTTTCCTAGCACGCACTGCACAATGATTGTGCTACATCAGCCCGTTGAGTAGTGGCAGCTTTGCTGGCTGTCACTAGCACTTATTTTGTAACTACAGTGGTCCTGTGCCTTACCATCCTTCAGTGGGTTCCACATTGTCTGCATTCATTCAGTCCCCTGCAGCCATACAGCTCACTGATCGCTAATAAAAAAAGTTCCCTCAACATCTCCCCCACCCCCCTCCCCAGCCAGGCTGCATGACCTCTGCTCTAGATTGTCTCTGGATCAGATAGATAAGACTCTACAGCAATACAAACACCTTCCTTTAAAAAAGTGATTATACAGGAAAGTGACTGTATAAAAATATCCGCTTACTCAACCGATCTGCTTCTTGTGTGTATTTCGAGTTGTGTCATTTTTAGTGTCAAATATAGGTTGTTGCTGCCTTTTACGTCTGTTTTCTATCCAGCGTGATAGTGAGTTGGTCTCTTTTTTTTTTTCCTGGCTTGTGCATCATGTAATAGAATTGTCAGCCAAATTCTGACTTAGTTTTCCTTAGCAAAGGCTCGTCGACTAAGTGGTTCCAGAGTGTGAGCAGTTTCACTAAATTGCATCACCCTCACACAATTCCATTCTTCAGTACCTCCTGCTGTGAATATATTGTACTAATCTGTGAAAAAGAGGAGGCATGCCAAAGGCCATCTCTCCAACATGCTGAAAACAGAGCACAGGTGAAAGGAATTTCCTGATGGAATTTATGTGAGTCTCGAAATCAGAGTTATTGAAAGCACTAGGGGAAAATAATGCCAGTGTGTTTTCATGATGGCTAGTGAAAGCACCAGTGTGTTCTCAATGGCTCTAGTGGCTGCAGAATGTACTACCATGAGAAATCAAGTTGAGCCCAATCTTTCACCATTCAGATAAGGAAGCTAATTTCATCTCTTTTAGGAGACGTTCTCCTAACAGCAAAGTTGTGGAATGAGTCCCTAAATCTGTCTCTGGTGTAAACCAAATTGCTCCAACTACTGTACAGTAAGCAAAGTTTACCGGAGAAATTTGAATTTAAAAAATAGTTGAATGTAGACCAAAATAGTTGAATGTAGATCCTCCACATATCTCCACCCCCCAAAAAAAGAATCATTTCATTTTTCAGTTTACTGTAGAGTTGGTCAAAATGTGTTGAAATTAAAAATGATCCTGAGATTTTTGTTGACATTTACAATTTCAATGGAAAAAGAATAGATGACCTTTTCATGGAAATGTTAATGAAAGTGTTGACCCATTTTTTTGACCAATAAGTACTCTACTGATAAGTATGTTTATCAAAGTATGTGTGGAAAGAGAATTGTTAAATATTTTAATATCTTCCTTTATTTTATGTAGTAATTTTAACCTTGTATTTTCAATTGCTTTATAACTACACTCCTTTTATAATTTCATTTACATCAGAGTTTACTAATGAGCAAGCCAGGGAAAACTCAGCTTGGTTTAAAGATGCCAGAGTGAATTTGCAGGGCTGGCAGTTGCTGCAAACTGAGCAAATCTGACGTCATTGAAAGATGGTTGAAAGTCTTCAGTGAAGGACAGCATTAGAATCTTGCTTTTAGTAGTCATATCCAGTGCAGCCTCCACATGTGGCTTGAACAGCATCATTCAAGGAGCAATATTGTAATACTCATGTTACTTTGCTTCAGCACATTTTGTGTGCATTTTGGCCACTCTTTTCATTCCATAACCAGATATTTCTTTAACTTAACATACTGCGTGAAATCCTGACCCCATTGAAGTCAGTGTCAAAACTTCTGCTGACTTCTGTAAGGGAACAATATTTCTTCCTTCAGTCTCTGCTGATATTAATGGCTCAAGTTACACGGTCTTTGAATACAATTGATATTAAAAAATAAGATAGGAAAGAGTTTCTTTGGCTACAAGAAAACAACAAGTGAAAAGCATGAATCAAACAATGATTAATGTATAAGAATCTTAATATGGAACACACTCATTTTGACAGCAGCCACCACCTTTGACCTTCTTTTCCCATGACATTTTAATGCTATTAAATTTGCCTAGAAGTCTGAGGTGTGCTAAATCACATACACAAAGTAATGTAAGAAGTTTCAAACAGCTGGCTACAGAAACGGGAATAAAATGATATCTTACATTGAAATGTCAATTTCATTTTGTACAGTTTCTTTTAAGCTATGAGAATGAGTCAAATTTTAATTTTCCAAAATGACAGCAATACAGTGCTGTCTGACAATTCATTTCAAACCGAAAGTATTAATCAGAGAGCCTGCACAAATATAGATGATTATTATTCCAAACAATCTGAGAAATTAAGAGTTCCATAAAGGTATTCACCAGAGAGAACCGGTCTTCACACTTATTGAAGTCAGTAAAAATTTCTTTTCTGTGTTGAGAGAGGCTTTATGTGCTTTTATGTATAATCTTAAATTTCCCTCACTGTACCTTCGAGTGTCACCTTCATTCACACAACTGCTCAGGGGCATACAGCCTCTTTCAAACAGACTACTTTTCTTATTCAGAAATTACGGCTCGTTTCTGAGCTTAGCTCACCACCATTCTGATCAGTGGATACTGTAAGTCAATGCTGAGACATCCTGAACACTCCGAATGCTTCAGCATTGCAGACTGTTTTCTGAGGTAGATGTATTAAGCCAAAAGCATTAAGTTTTCAGAAGAAAAAGATTGCTTGAACCTGGCTAGAAGTCTAGCTTCTAAGAAAGTACATAAGGGCAGTCTCTTTATTCAGAGATCCCTACAATAAGTAGAGCCAGTGGTGGAAGCTAATGGCAGATGGGCAAGGTCTTGTATGAACTAAAAAATGTTGCTGGCATAGCTCTACAACTATAGCTATACCTATAAGCCCCCCTATTGTAGGTGCATCTTATATCAGCAGAAAAATGCCTCTGCCAGCACAGCTTACACCAATTCCCTGACAGAGAGAAGCTATATCAGCAAAAGCACTAATGCCCGTATAAGCTCATCTACACTAGGGCATAGTCAAGCATCACTATGTCAGTACTAAAAAAAATCACAGCCCTAATCATATTTCTCAAGCCTGCCTAAATTTACAGATGCTGTAAGAAAAACCGCTGTCATTAAATGCCCAACAAATATCATCATGTAACTCTGACCCTGCCAGGCTTGCTGTAGAATGAACTGGGCCATTATCCATGTGGGCTCATGGTCTCCATGGCACCATCCACTCCAAACACAGTGTATGGTGGGGTATGTCCCACCGGATCTCAGTTTGTGTTGCAGCCCTCAATCTAAACTGCTTGTCATAATTAAACCAAGACATGCACCTGAACATATTTTATGTCCTCCTGATTATAACCATATATTTAAATAAGGCTGGGATGCTCTCTGAGTAAGCCTCTGCTATAACACCTGCATATATAAGGAAGGCAGCCTCAGTTTCCCCACATTCTAGGTACCATTGACTGCTTGGGCATCTCTCTCTTCTGCTAGCTGTGTCCCAGCTTACTGTCTGTCAACACCTTCCTATGCAACAGGGATAATATATCCATGTATATGCTGTGAAGACAACTTTAGAAGCAACAGCCCTGATCACCTGCATCAAATCCCTTCTGCCTGTTCCACCAGCAAACACAACCAGCTCACATGCATGTGTGGTTGCTTCCCCTGTAGCCACCACAACCACCAGTCTAGAGGGCTGCCTTTGATGATCAAAAACACCATACTGGACTCAGTTAGTCTCAGAGCAGGAAAAACCTGATCCCCAGAAATGGCCCACCAGCTGGATGCAAAATGGGGTAGTGTGTGATATGACTTTCCTTGATTTTTTGCCAATTTTGATTGCATGGGTTATTTGGGGCCTGGAGTCGGCTAACACAATGTTTTTTCTGGTGCAACAACGTGGCAGTGGTACATGGTTATCAGTCATTGAACTTCCAGATCACACAGGGTTATGAGGTTAGTGAGGGCATTAGCATTACAATGTTTAAGCCTTTACATCTGTTTTTCTTCCAAGCACATGCCCGGGGTTGATCATGGCATAGCAGATGCCTTGTCTCCATTTTCAATTTGACAGATGTTGGGAGCTTGCACCAAAAGCCAGCGAGGAACCCAAGTGGATGCCACTAGCACTATGGAGCCTCCGTGTACGATGTTGTCAGTGGTGCAGAGATCAGTGGCTGTGGGCACATGGCTGAACTATGGGGCAGTTTTAATGATTTCTTGTGATTTCAGGCTCTGGAAAGCTGGTTACTGATATGGCTCACTACAGAGGAGCATGTGCTGCGGTACATGGTGTGATTGCAACCTGGCAACTGGTGCCCTCACTGACCTTGGCATTGCATAGAGGGCAACAGAGTTTTTTTGAGCAGGTGGGGTTCACTTGTTGGACTTGGGGTACAAACATGTTTTTTGCCAATATAAAACAGGGTATTGGGAGAAGTCTGGAACCCAACTGGGTGTGGGGAGGAGGCAGCCAAGCTAATTGTTGGTCTTGTGGTGGATGGCCAGTGCAGTTACTCCATAGGGAAGGAATACAGTGACTGGATAAATGGCTTGGTAAAGGACTTAAAAAGGAGGTGTTGATTAAACGAATGGAACGTGTGTTGGGGGGAATTGGGGCTCCTACGAATGGTATGGCAGGGAGCCAACCCCCCTTTCTTATAGCCCACCTTCACCCTCCTACGAGGGAGGGTGGATGTAACATCCCAGCAATGGGTTGGCTGGGAGACCTGGATGGAAAAAGAGGGGAGGCTGGTGAAAACCCCTCAGGTAGTTAATGAATGAACATGGGGTTACCTGTACTGTACGCTTTATCTGACGGGTAGTCCCAGACATCTAATAACAAAGTTACGGCCTAATTAAAACCATATCAAGTGTCTCCTGTCTTTCTTTCGGTATAACCAGACAATGAATAAGGGATATTTTGTAACCACACATTCTGCATTCTTTACGTGTGCAAAACTCCCATTAAACTTCCCCCAAAATTCTCCCATTAACTCGTTTGTGAGAAATAAAACATGAGACCCTTTATGAGCTTGCTGACAACATATCAGTTATTTCCCCTATTTGATTTCAATAAGAGTTGGTTGCACACAGAAATGAAAGATAGAGCTTATGATGCAGTGTAACCAATTTATCAAGAGCTAAACAATCAACCAATAACTAAATGTATTATGACATAATTCTGGTGAAGTACACAGCATAGAATTGTAGCCATGTAAAATTCTTGCTTGGTTTTATATATGTAGTTAAATGTTAACTTACTTTATAAATGAACTGAAAAGAGCTGGATTTTCAGAAATGTATGAAGGTTTGCTATGGGGCAGAATCTTGCATGCCTTTACTCATGCAACTGTCATTGATGTGTTTTGAAATTTTTGCAGGAGTAAGATCTTCAGGAACTCTGTTTAGTTTTTTTTTGGCCATGAACACTGTATCAGAGTGCAGGATCTGACCTACAGGATAATATTTTGAGGTCTAACCTGCTTTATGTCAATGAATACCATACATATTATAGATGCTGTTGGTACAGCATTGAACCATAGGCAGAAACAGGTGTAAGGGGAATGTTTTACTACACAATATTGTGATGGTTTGTTTTCAGAGGAAAATAGACATTCATCTCTTTCTTTAGGGCAGAGGAGAGGGCCAATTAGAAGTGGAAAGTCCACTGATCCATTAGAAAGCATTTAATCAAACAACAGTGAAAACACACGTAAGAAAGTATATGTAATAAAGGATGATGGTACTGGCTTAACATATCATGACTTCTGTTCTAATGAAAATTAGTTTGCCTATGATATTGTTGCTCTAGCCAACATATTCAAAATACAGTGCATAGTTCCTGTGGATCACATTGCCATCCAGTCCAGCCATATATGACTGCTTCCATTAGTTTTGCTAGCGATCTGTTTCTTTTTTCCCCCAGTTCAATTGCATTTGCTTCTCTTACATGCATTTACTCTAGTACTTCATCTTCTGTCTGAGGTTTTCCTTCTCAATTTTACTATGTAAACGACGGGGAAACCACATTTGACAGAGATACGGAACGGAGATATGATTATGATTGTTCCATCATCAGGCACTGATGTTTTGTCTAATTTCTTTGAACATCAAATACCCGATTCAAAATTTTCATGTACAGACATGATTGTTAGCACAGTTAATTGTGGATGTTTTGATAATGCTGTCAGATACACAAGTGGTTCATGTTTCAATTATTTCAGGGTCAGCCCAATCTTATCCTGTCCTTTACCTTGAAGAAACATCACCATATTGACCATGATTTTATGTTACCTTGAAGAAACAATCACTGTATTGACCATGCTTTTATCACATTGTAGTCAATACAGTGAGCCTCCTAGGTACCATGTGACAAGTGGGTTATCCTGTTAGAAAAATAACATTAGTAGAACTTTGTCATTTCTGTATTATGTTATAGCATCACTGGATATGGGACCAGATGGTAAGGGAAACGACAAAATTCCCTTGGTGTAAATACCATCTGACAGGAAGAAATAAAACCACCTGTTATGCTGTACAAAGGTTTCCTAAGAAGGATGAAGTTGAATTTTTTTTCTGGCCCACATAGACCTATTCTTTCATCCTTGCATTTTATTGGCATTGTTAATTATATTCCTAAGGCCAGAGTCCAAAATGCACAGTATACCTAGTGCTGAAAACTTGTCTCTCTTTGAATAATTAACGGTTCTGTGCCTCTCCTATCCTCTTCTTCCTTCTCTGCACATACTCATTATCATGGTGTGTCAATTATTTTCCAAACTGTACTTTTTTTTTAAAAAAAGATAGCTCTTTACTATTACCAATTGCTCAGAAGTTGTTAATAGCTCTCATGAGAGCACTTGTCTCCCCCTATATCTGCCACCTTATCAAAAGGTCACGTTAATTACAGGACCCTTGCTGGGAATACATAAATGTGTCAATCACAAGGACCCACAAATTGTGCTTCAATTGTAAAATAAAATCTCAAGAATAAGATTATGTTTAGGGACAAAGAGTAGATTTTTTTAACTGTTACATTTGCAAGATAATCTAGTAATAATGGACAGACCAGCATATCCTAAAAAGTTACTCTTTAAAGTGTTCATAATTTGTTGATATATCTTTGTTAGCGCTCATTGTGCAACATTTGTTCTATTCATACAGTACAATCCTTACCAGTGAGATTGGTAAAATCCTTGAGCTGAAAAAACAAAACAAGATACTAAAAACATAATCCAATCCTTTTGACTTTTTTCCCCCCAAAGGTTCCCCTGTTAGGATCACTTGGCCGTATCTCCCAAATCAATTCCCTGCCATCACAGGGGACTTGGCAATTAGTGGCAGCCTGGTCTCTCCTGTCCTCTGCCTGTGGTAGTTTCCTAAGCACTGAAATACTTTTGTTTAACTGAAGTCACTGGGTTCAATGTAAGGGTATTTAGGCGGAATTTAATAGCCTTATTGGCCTGTGATACAGGAGGCCAAAGTAGGTGATCTGATGAGCCATTCTGGTCTCAAATGCTATGAAACTATGAACCACTCTTATTACACTAATTAAGAATAGTAATAGATGGGTTTTATATAAATATGTGCTAAAATGAGTAAAAAATGCAGTAAAACAATCTTTGCTCTGTCCCTACATAAACTCAAGGACTTTCCTCACCTCTGAGATGTGGATGGCTCACAGACTTGCTGCCCCTTTAAGGGAGATGGGCTTAGCCTTGCCTGTGACATAGCAGCTATCCTCTAGCTGATCCTGATCTGGTGGCTTAGTGAGCATTAGTGACTGCAGCTGCGAAAGGGTAAGGGAGAACTACATAGAGGAAGAGGAGACACAGCAGAGAGGAGCTAGAAAGCATCTCTCTTGGAGGGGCCTGGTGAAGGCATAGTGAAAAGAACCTACAGGAAGCAGGTTAAGATCCTGTAAGGGAAGCCTGAAGGCAGAGCTTGTAAGAAGCAAGGAGGTTCTTGGGAGAAGTGGACAGAGTGTCTGTGGGGAGGAGGTGGTGGGGAAACCTGCTAGGAAGAAGGGCCACTGGGGAAAAAGCTCCAAGAGACAGTGTTCAGTCACAGGAGCCAAGAAGGAATTTGGCATTCCCTCGGAGTAGAGAATTTCTATGGAGCTCAAGAAAGGCAGAAGGACCTTCCATTTGGATGCTGTTGTGGCTTCTTTAATTGGACTTCTGCTACCCCTGGAGGGAACAGAAATGGAAACAGGTGATCTGGCCAGAAAACATAGCCAGAGACAGGCAATCCCAGGGCAGAAGTGGTCAACAGAGGATACTGGAGACAGTCTTCTGCAGCATTACACTCTGATGCCAGGGGATGCTACAGTGATGATGGAACCACGTACAATGGCCCTATGCACAGCAGAACTTGGGTAGTTCAATCACAGAGATTTAGCTAAACCTGGAGCACTATGCAAAGGGCGGGTTACCAACATGCAACAGAGCTAGGTTATCCTGTGTTCTTTAGTGGGGACTAGTGGAGGGATGTTGGGAAAGCTGAGCCAAGATATCTATCCTATGCAGATCACTGGCAATCGTTTCACATATAATGGGGATCAGGAAGTACAGTGGCATGTGCAATGCAGTAGTTTGCTGAAAAGCATATCTGTATCCACTCCATAGCTTGTGAATTCCTCCCCACCACACTGGTTTCCTGTGGGGATCACCAGCATATAGAATGTGACTCAAGCGGTGCGCTGAACCCCAGGATTTGTATCAAGTGCTTATGTATTATTATTGTATTTTGGCTAATTCCTCAAGATCTTGATTGTGTGCTATCTGCTCAAGCAGGTTAATGGAAAATTTAGTTTGTGCTCATGAGCTTGAGGCAACAGGAGTGTGTAATGAATATGATTAATAAAGTTCCCATTTTAAAGTATTTGCTGACCATTAAAGAACACATCATTTTGTATGTGTATGCAACTATCTATTAATATTGGTCCGGACAAGTTTAATGTCTCTTCTAATATACTCAGGATGGCTCTGTTACATCCCTTTATAAAGATGTATAAATCACTCTCTTGGACTGATTAACATCTGTGGGCCTGCGCCTATTCCCTTTGAAGTCAATGGCAGGAACCACACAACTATAATTTTATCCACACAGACAACTTGACCCTCCCTGTTCCTAAAAGTACTTTAGAAAGAAACCTCAAAACACAGTCTCTCATTCTCTCCCCCGCCCCACTCCCCCCCACCCCCAAAACACACGTGGAGCGAAACCTTGAAACACCAAGACACATGAAGTGCAGTAACAATGAATAAACATATGAGGAAAAAGTGGGCAACTTTTTTTGAATATTTAGTCCAAAAGCAGCTCAAGCAGCTATTGCTCTGTGATCCTTAATGGTTATTCCTATCTGTGTTTTCCTAATTTCACTGATGCCACTTCTACTTAAAAAAAAAAACAAAGCAAAACAGCCTCACTCCCCCAGATCTTCTAAGGGGTTCTCTATAAACCACGTAATACATTTTTGGTGATTGCCAAGGCCCACCCTCCTTTTTAACATTGAAACAAACATGCAAAATTAAGGCCCCTCCCCCAATGCATTACATCAGCAGTTTCCAACCTGTAGTCTGAGGATCATATCTAACTGGTCAGCGAAAGTTTGTCGTTACCATAGAGCAGTGGTTTTCAATGTGTGGTCTGGAGAGCTCTGGGAGTCTGTAAACTAAGATTTCCAAAGCGGTCTGCACTTCCGTTTGAAATGTTCTAGAGGGCCGCAAATGGAAAAAAAAAGGTTGAGAACCGCTGCATTACATAATTTATGGACAGTCCCTTAAGTTTGTTTGCATAGTAAACTGAAATATGTGCTTTCTTATTATAAGTACAGTGTTTATCTACTTCAGTTTTACAATTATAAAAAGCCAGTCCGCTGCGAACCAGCTGAGCGGCGAACAGCAGAGCGGCGAACAGAGGGAGTTTGCCTGGGATCTGCCTGAGAGGAGGTATGCTAAGGGCTGCATTAGGGAGGCTGTGTTGGTGAGTATCTGAGTGTCTGCTGTGGGGACAGGTTGACCGTTTGACCGTGTGCTTGATTGGTGGTTTGAAAAGTGTGAATTGGGAGTGCTTTGTTCCAGGTGAGCCTTGAGTGGGCCTGACTGTTAGAAAAAGCCAGTCAGCTGAGAACCAGCTGAGCGGCGAACAGCAGAGCGGCTAACAGAGGGAGTTTGCCTGGGAGTTCGCCCAGGGAGAGCCCACTGAGGCTTACATCTTGCCGACTTCTCTGAGTAGTTACTACAACTCCTGAGGAAGCTCGTAGAAGGAAGGTAGTATGGATGGAGAGTGTTCAGCTGTTGTGACCTGCATTGGATGTGCCATGTTTGTCTTTCTTCCTCAGGACAGAAGCGACTTTGTCTGTACAAAGTGCAAGCTGGTCTCCATATTGGAAGAGAAGGTTCAAGGTCTGGAAAAACTAGTATCGACCCTGCGTTGCGTAAGAGAAACTGAAGATTTCCTGGACAGACGTCAGGGTATGCTTCTACAGGCACAATGTTCTGAAGATTCAGAGCAGGCTGCGCAGTGGGGACAGGATGCTTAAGAAATTTGGCAGCATGTGACCTCCAGAAGAAGAAAGGGGAACGTCCATGTACCAGCAGCGCAGATACAGGTAAGCAACTGTTTTCATGTTCTCTCCACAGGTACTAATGCGGAGAGTGGACTAGATGATACATCTGAGGGAAGGGAACAGAAGGAGACTCTGCCGATTGGAAGGCATGAGATGCACTGTCCTAGGGATGGGGGTTCCACGACCACTGCTCCCAAGAGAAGGAGGCGGGTGGTGGTGGTCAGGGACTCTCTCCTCAGGGGGACTGAGTCATCTCTCTGCCGCCCCGACCGGGAAAACTGAGAAGTTTGCTGCTTGCCAGAAGCTAGGATTCACGATGTGACGGAGAGACTGCCAAGACTCACCAAGCCCTTGGATCACTACCCTTCCTGCTTCTCCACGTGGGCATCAATGATACTGCCAAGAATGACCTTGAGCGGATCACTGCAGACTACGTGGCTCTGGGAAGAAGGATAAAGGAGTTTGAGGCACAAGTGGTGTTCTCGTCTATCCTCCCCGTGGAAGGAAAAGGCCTGGGTAGAGACCGTCGAATCGTGGAAGTCAACGAACGGCTACACAGGTGGTGTCAGAGAGAAGGCTTTGGATTCTTTGACCATAGGATGGTGTTCCAAGAAGGAGGAGTGCTAGGCAGAGATAGGCTCCACCTAACAAAGAGAGGGAAGAGCATCTTCGCAAGCAGGCTGGCGAACCTAGTGAGGAGGGCTTTAAACTAGGTTCATCAGGAGAACGAGACCAAAGCCCTGAGGTAAGTGGGGACGTGGGATACCGGGAGGAAGCACGAGCAGGAGAGCTCGAAAGGGGAGGGCTCCTGCCTCATACTAAGAAAGTAGGACAAACAGCAAGTTATCTCAAGTGCCTATACACAAATGCAAGAAGCCTGGGAAACAAGCAGGGAGAACTGGAAGTCCTGGCACAGTCAAGGAATTATGAAGTGATTGGAATAACAGAGACTTGGTGGGATAACTCATATGCCTGGAGTACTGTCATGGATGGATATAAACTGTTCAGGAAGGACAGGCAGGGCAGAAAAGGTGGGGGAGTTGCATTGTATGTAAGACAGCAATATGACTGCTCAGAGCTCAAGTATGAAATTGCAGAAAAAACGTGAGTGTCTCTGGATTAAGTTTAGAAGTGTAAGCAACAAGGGTGATATCATGGTGGGAGTCTGCTACAGACCACCGGACCAGGGGAATGAGGTGGACGAGGCTTTCTTCCGGCAACTTACGGAAGTTGCTAGATTGCAGGCCCTGGTTCTCATAGGAGACTTCAAATCACCCTGATATCTGCTGGGAGAGAAATACGACGGTGCACAGACAATCCAGGAAGCTTTTGGAAAGTGTAGGGGACAATTTCCTCGTGCAAGTGCTGGAGGAATCAACTAGGGGCAGAGCTCTTCTTGACCTGCTGTTCACAAACCGGGAAGAATTAGTAGGGGAAGCAAAAGTGGATGGGAACCTGGGAGTGACCATGAGATGGTCAAGTTCAGGATCCTGACACAGGGAAGAAAGGAGAGCAGCAGAATACGGACCCTGGACTTCAGAAAAGCAGACTTTGACTCCCTCAGGGAACTGATGGGCAGGATCCCCGGGAGAATAACATGAGAGGGAAAGGAGTCCAGGAGAGCTGGCTGTATTTTAAAGAATTCTTACTGAGGTTACAGGAACAAACCATCCCGATGTGTAGAAAGAATAGTAACTATGGCAGGCGACCAGCTTGGCTTAACAGTGAAATCCTTGCTGATCTTAAACACACAAAAAAAGAAGCTTACAAGAAGTGGAAGATTAGACAAATGACCAGGGAAGAGTATAAAAATATTGCTCGGGGAGGCAGGAGTGAAATCAAGAAGGCCAAATCACACCTGGAGTTGCAGCTAGCAAGAGATGTTAAGAGTAACAAGAAGGGTTTCTTCAGGTATGTTAGCAACAAGAAGAAAGTCAAGTAAAGTGTGGGCCCCTTACTGAATGAGGGAGGCAACCTAGTGACAGAGGATGTGGGAAAAGCTAATGTACTCAATGCTTTTTTTGCCTTTGTCTTCACGAACAAGGTCAGCTCCCAGACTGCTGCACTGGGCAGCACAGCATGGGGAGGAGGTGACCAACCCTCTATGGAGAAAGAAGTGTTTCAGGACTATTTAGAAAAGCTGGACATGCACAAGTCCATGGGGCCAAATGCGCTGCATCCAAGAGTGCTAAAGGAGTTGGCGGGTGTGATTGCAGAGCCATTGGCCATTATCTTTGAAACATCATAGCGATCAGGGGAGGCCCCGGATGACTGGAAAAAGGCTAATGTAGTGCCCATCTTTAATAAAGGGAAGAAGGAGGATCCGGGGAACTACAGGCCAGTCAGCCTCACCTCAGTCCCCAGAAAAATCATGGAGCAGGTCCTCAAGGAATCAATTCTGAAGCACTTAGAGGAGAGGAAAGTGATCGGGAACAGTCAGCATGGATTCACCAAGGGCAAGTCATGCCTGACTAATCTAGTTGCCTTCTAGGACGAGATAACTGGTTCTGTGGATGAGGGGAAAGCAGCGGATGTGTTATTCCTTGACTTTAGCAAAGCTTTTGACACGATCTCCCACAGTATTCTTGCCAGTAAGTTAAAGAAGTATGTGCTGGATGAATGGATGATAAGGTGCATAGAAAGCTGGCTAGATTGTCAGGCTCAACGGATAGTGATCAATGGCTCCATGTCTAGTTGGCAGCCGGTATCAAGCAGAGTGCCCCAAGGGTAGTCCTGGGGCCGGTTTTGTTCAATATCTTCATTAATGATCTGGAGGATGGTGTGGATTGCACCCTCAGCAAGTTTGCAGATGACACTAAACTGGGAGGAGAAGTAGATACACTGGAGGGTAGGGATAGGATACAGAGGGCGCTAGACAAATTAGAGGATTGGGCCAAAAGAAATCTGATGAGGTTCAACAAGGACAAGTGCCGAGTCCTGCACTTAGGATGGAAGAATCCCTTGCACCGCTACAGACTAGGGACCGAATGGCTAGGCAGCAGTTCTGCAGAAAAGGACCTAGGGGTTACAGTGGATGAGAAGCTGGAGATGAGTCAACAGTGTGCTGTTGTTGCCAAGAAGGCCAATGGCATTTTGGGATGTGTAAGGAAGGGCATTGCCAGCAGATCGAGGGACATGATCGTTCCCCTCTATTTAACATTGGAGAGGCCTCATCTAGAGTACTGTGTCCAGTTTTGGGCCCCACACTACAAGAAGGATGTGGAAAAATTGGAAAGAGTCCAGCGGAGGGCAACAAAAATGATTAGGGGACTGGAACACATGACTTATGAGAAGGCTGAGGGAACTGGGATTGTTTAGTCTGCAGAAGAGAAGAATGAGGGGGATTTGATAGCTGCTTTCAACTACCTGAAAGGGGGTTCCAAAGAGGATGGATCTAGACTGTTCTCAGTGGTAGCAGATGACAGAACGAGGAGTAATGGTCTCAAGTTGCAGTGGGGGAGGTTTAGGTTGGATATTAGGAAAAACTTTTTCACTGGGAGGGTGGTGAAACACTGGAATGCGTTACCTAGGGAGGTGGTAGAATCTCCTTCCTTAGAAGTTTTTAAGGTCAGGCTTGACAAAGCCCTGGCTGGGATGATTTAATTGGGGATTGGTCCTGCTTTGAGCAGGGGGTTGGACTGGATGACCTCCTGAGGTCCCTTCCAACCCTGATATTCTATGATTCTATGAATTACTGTAAATTGCTGATATCAGAAAAATATGATTATATTGCAATGGAGTTCAATCTGTTTCAATAAACATGATCTAAAACAATTCCCTTCCATTAAAAAATAGACTCTAATTCAGCTACATTTGCCCAGTACAAAAATCAAAACTAAGTGCTTGGACTGGAAAATCTCCATTTTGGAAGGATGGGGATGCTGAAGGGTCTACCGTGGCAACAGAGATTGAATGGAAATCGAAAATTGGAGTCTAGTGAAAGCATCTATAGTTTCAGAGTGATTTGGATAAACCTAACTCCTAATCTTCTCCCATCACTAGTTTAACATGTATGCATTGTGGTTGTAGATACAGACACAGGAATGGCTATACTGTATTGGAACAGTGGTCCATCTAGTCCAGAAGTGGCTAGTACCAGCTGCTTTAGAGAAAGGTGCGAGACCCTTCTATTTTCACTTTTGGAATAACTTGTCCAGAAAGAAAGCTTCTTCCTAATCCCCAACAGCTAGAGCTTTGTTTATGCCCTGAGGCACAAGGATGTATATGTATTCCAAAGCAGTTATTTTTTTTTTAAACTTACTATTACTACTTTGGATGGTCTCGTTATCCAGTTAAATATACACTTCTTTTTTGAATCCTGTCAAGGTTTTGGCCTCAACAGTGTGTTGAGATAATGAATTCCACAGATTAATTATGTGTTTTAAGTAATAGCAGATCCTTTTTAGGAGAGACTGAGAGAAGTTGAATAGAAGTGCCTGCTGCACTTTCTCCGTACCATTCACCATTTTGTATATTTTCATCATGTCCCCTTTTTTCCATTTCTTGAATGTATCCACTCCCAGTTTCTCTATGTGGAAGGTTTCAGAGTAGCAGCCGTGTTAGTCTGTATCTGCAAAAAGAAAAGGAGTACTTGTGTCACCTTAGAGTTTAACAAATTTATTTCAGCATAAACTTTCGTGAGCTAGCATATGCGCAAATAAATTTATTAGTCTCTAAGGTGCCACAAGTACTCTTTTTCTGTGTGGAAGATTACAGTTATTCCATACCTCATCCATTCCTCTCTCTCATTGCCTCCACACATCATTCTCATCACCCATCTTTGAGCATCCTCTATTTCTGTTATGTATTTTTTTCAGATGGAATATTTACAAGGATGACTGTAATTTTCCTGTTACTGTGTACTTTTACATATCAGTGTTTATGGGTGAGGTTGACACAAGATGCTTTTGTAGTTAGGCTAGCTTACTGTGAATTCACACTCATATATTTTCATTTTGATGATGGTATTTGACACACATTTTTCAAACTCTATTTATTGTAAATATTACAGGAATACACACGAATGTAACGTCTACCCTTTGTTTTCAATAGTTTATGTGCCAGGGTGCACTAGACCTATTTAAGAATGTCACATGGATTCAAAACCATATGGTAGGGGTAACTTAGGTTGGTTGGTTTGTTTTATTTATTTGTTTGTTTTTTAATTTGAAGTAATTGATTGTTGTTTCCCCATTTCCTTTCAAAATGCTCTAAGTTCTGTGATGCTCTTGCTGAGACTTGCTCCATTATAATATCTCATAGTGCTCAAGTCTTGGAAGAAATTATTTAAAAGGTAAAAAGATCAGATACAAGAGATCGGAGAAAACTTGGAATGTGTGTAATATTCTCTGCTTTTGTGCTTTGTGATTCTAAAACTAAGATGAGAGGTGAATCCCCCCCCCCCACCCCGCAAGATAATAACTTCAACTGAGGATTTGTCAAGGAGAAATTTAAAATAAATAAAAAATGGGCATGGTGGTTGCTCTAATACAATCCTCTGTATGTAACATCTAAGAGTAAAATCTAAAACTTTGTTTTTGTATCATAAGGGGTACCCTGGGTCATGGAACTTCTTTGTGGGCGATCAGCTACTTCAGGAGAATACAGCTAATAGTGCTGGGGAATGGTATATGCCTCTGAAAAATTGTAAGTAGTCTTGTTTTTACTTTGAATATTGATTGGAGCAATTTGCTTCTGAATGTTAAAATGTCTGAGAGCACTTTAAAATTGTAATGCTACTAATGAAGCAGAGTTCTCTGACAATCCTGCTCATGGTTGACTCCTGTTGCCTGCTTCTTTTAGTTTTGCACTTTTCTGTTGCTGTACCTGTATACCAAAACAATAACAAACAGGGAGAAGACAAAATCTTGAAACTCCAAATTAAGATAGCCCTGTTCCAAACCACCTGCAAGGTGCTGACTACTCTGGCTCTGATCTGGCAAAGCACTTAAGCAGATGCTTAACTTTGAGCAACGTTGTAATCCATTGGCTCTAATGTCTCTACTCAAATGTTTAAAACTAAGCAAAGGCCTGAGTGCTGTGCTGGACTGGAGCCAGAGTACCCAGCACACTGTAATGTGGAGCACAAATTGAGGTATCAAGATTGGTGCATTCATTATCATGTTTTGTGGACGATTGCAACATGTAGTACTGTTCATGTGGTTCTATAGTTCATTGGGTGGCCATTTGTGCCTCTGAATGGTTTTATAAATAGAAAGAAGAGGGACAATAATGTGAAAATGCGAGCAACTACTTTTACGAAAAACATGTTTACTTCTTACATCTCTGATCGAGTATAAGCAATAATAAAAACTCATTTAAACAAACACCTGCTCACTTGTTAATGTTTTCAAACATTTAACATAGGAGACATAGATTTAACCATCTAAAGTGCTATAAGATTTACATTTGAAAGAACGTGGCTGGTCAGGGGAGATAAGTAAATTAATATGAAGTTTAAAGCATTATTATATTATTTTTCTGTATTTTGGTTAATTCATGATTATTGTGGGGAAAAAATCAATCTGTAATTAATGAGGTATTCTTTATTAATGATTATAGCTTCCTAAGGAAAGAAATGTACTGTTCATATGTAAATGAGTTTTCCTATTAATGAATAAAGCTAGCCTATTAATCACCTCTGCAAAGGCAGAAATTATGAATAGGAGACGAGTTATTTTATGCTGTTCTGCTCCCTAATTGCTGAAAATTATATATCTATTAATGCTGTACTATTGTCTTGTAAAATATAAAGCTGTTGCAATTAATACAAACAATTGACCAAAGAGGTTAAAGAAAAACAAAACAAAGAAACTCAATTGCAGAATTTGAAAGTGATTTTTGTGAAATAGAGAAATATTTCATTTCAGTGTAGAGGGATTTTTGTACACAAATCAACATCCATCAAAATGTTAATATGCCCCAAAGTCATTGCTATACATATTTATAGCTACGTACAAAAATTCCCTTAATGCTATGCACTGACTAGGTAGGGAAAAATTGATTTATAGATGGGAGTGTAAGTATTGGAGGTCTTAATTTGTGAGTGATCATTGGTTTATAAATAAGGGAGGGGTTCTCTTTTTCAACTCGTATGTGAAATGTATTGCTTCTGAAAGAGCAAGATTAATAACGCTCCACTGAGCAAGTATCATATTCCAGGGCTAAATCCAGATCAATGTTTTGCTGCTGTAGCTCCCAACCTGGGCCCCTCATGAATAGCATGCAGATTACAGTCTGATTGCCTATGTAAAGCTGCAGCCTGCCAGCAACACTCCAGTCAACACTCTGGCTTCCGCCAGCCTGGGTTACCACTTCCAGGGTGACCCCAACACACTCTCAGTCCTGGATTCCCACCCCCAAAAGTGTGTTCTTCACTGTCCAGCCATTATAGGTCTGCTGCCCCTATAAGGGAATCAATATACAAGAGTTTGCTGCTTAATTGGAGTTACCAAACAATTTTGTTTAAACATAACACTGGATTAGCTTTGATTAAAGAACAAAATACGTTTGTTTAACTAGAAAGCGACATTTCAAGTGAGTACAAGGTATTAAAACCAGAAATGGTTACAAGAGAAATAAAGATAAAGCACTTCCTAGTAGCTAAGACATAACAAATGAGACATGCTTCAAGGTACAATCCTTAACACATGTTCCCAGCAACATAGCTGACCAATTTCTCATGTCAATATCTGCCTTCAAAGTCCAAAGGGCTGTTTCCTTTGTCATCTTAGGTGAAAGATTACATGTGAGAGAGAGAGACTGGGGTATTCTTGCCCCTCACTTTTACAGTCCAGTCCCCCTTTCAAGTGGATTCTTCCAAGGATTACTGCTCAAAGCAAAGTTTGTTGAAATAGTGAAGGGTGCCCTTTAATGCTCTTTATTCTCCCCTATGTATGCGGAAACGCAGGTTTGCCTTGTCTCCTTCTTACTGTCTCAAGGACCCTGTATATTTCTTATATGTAAACTGAGGTAAACACACATGCCTTTGTTTAAGATAGACATGCTTAACCATTTCTGCCTAATCATGGGTTTGAACGTGTGCTACCAACATCACACAGAGGGAATTCACAACTAACATATAATGTTGCTACATACATTTCACCATGATATTATTGATCAGTGAGTTATTAGTTTTCAAATAATAAGTCCCAAGGCATATTTTGTACAGAGTATTACAATAGTGTGTAAGGTGTGAATACAGGGGTGTGTTCAGTCACAGCCAGGTATAAATCAAGCAAACTTCCTTGCTAATCTTATCTGCCAATGCATCTCAATTATGCCCTGACTTACCACATCTTCTGCTTCTCCAGATGTCATTGTGTCACTCCTCCTGAGTGCAGGCTGCCAGTCATGCTGAATTGTGTGGTGGTTTGTGTGTGTGTACAAATGGGGAATGGGAGGGGCCACTAAAGTCCATTTCATTTGTTAATGTTCATAATAAAAATAAACATTCCTATTAAAAACAGAATTGAAAATACAGCTGTGCCAATTTTAGGTAATGAGAGAAAAAAACAGGTGTGGGAAATGCACCCCATCTCTTTTTCTTAAAAATATAAGATAGATGTGTTCAACAGGAAGCTATGGGCTTTATGCATGAATTACCGGGTAAAATTTCATGGGTTGTGTTATGCAGGAGGCCATACTGGATGACTGTATTTGTTCTTTCTGGATGAAAAATTTATGAATTTATGACTATTTTTAAAATATTATTTAAAAAGGTGAGGCAAGATGCAAGCCTACATTTCATTTATTTTTCTAATACAAAACAATAATATATTATAATTTCATTGCATTAGTTTCTGCGATTAAGTTTTTATTTTGAAAGGTAGCTGCAAACTCATAGTGTAAGAGTTGGGATCCCACAATGGTATAGAATTCTTAGCAGATGATCAGCTGACTGGATTTTTAATACAATTTTATAATTTGTATTGCTCTGCTAAACTCAAAAATTGCATACTCGAGAAGATTATCTAGATGTGTAATTGCCATTAAATAGGATATAATCCTTATTTTTCAGGGTGCTTTCTTTGACTTCAGTGGGACGCCACACACAGACAGAGAAGGACATGGTGGTAGATCCCAACTAAGGGTGGAGGCCTACATTTGCATTTTAGCCTATTGATAGGACATAGGTATAGTATTGTCCGATTCAGAAACAGAACCTCTGGCATTAGAGGTATCTTGTTGGTCTGGAGGATTTATCCAGAAAACAGGTTATTTATTACTTCATGAGAAGTTCCTAGCTCTTCTTGTTGCACATTTTAGACCAGGGATCGGCAACTTTTGGCATGCGGCCCATCAGGGACATCCGCTGGCAGGCTGGAACGGTTTGTTTACCTGCAGTGTCCACAGGTTCGGCCGATCAAAGCTCCCACTAGCCGTGGTTCACTGTTCCAGGCCAACAGGGGCTGCGGGAAGTGGCAGCCAGGATGTCCCTTGGCCCACGCCACTTCCCTCGACCCCCGTTGGCCTGGAATGGAGAACCGCGGCCAGTCGGAGCTGTGATCAGCCGAACCTGTGGACACTACAGGTAAACAAACCATCCCGGCCCGCCAGCAGATTTCCCTGATGGGCCACGTGCCAAAGGTTGCCGATCCCTGTTTTAGACTAAAACCAGAGCACAAAGAATTCTACCTTTTTTCTTAATAGAATACTGTGGGGATCAGTTCCACAGCCCTTACTCAGGCAAAACTACTCTTGAAGTCAAGAAAAGGCGCAGAGTGTTTAAAAGAGAAATGTAAGTGTATAAATCCCAGTTACTGTGTTTGTTCTCATAATATTTATTGAGAAAGAAAGATGGCTTTTTTTCTAATAATGAGTGTAGGATAAATCTTAGGCTTTAGGGTCTTCATCCTCTCAGAAGTATGCTGTAGGATTGTTAAACTTTCCTGCAAGTAATATGTGTGTGGTGTCAAAAAAAGGATTTGAAGGGGAGGGAACTATTATTTTTAACTATTGTTTTTTGCCCCAGCATCTGTTTGCTTAAAAAAAAAACAACACAGCCTAAAATAGGCATCTATTATCTAACATGCTACTATTTTTCTTTGTGGTTCCAAAGGCTGTATTTTTATTAAAGTTATGGAGGAGAAAGAAAGTGTTAGGAAACCTCTTTTTTTTGTAATGCCAAGTGAGAGCACAAAGAGCAAGGTGTACGTCAGGTAGTGACAAGGGAGCAATGATCAGTGTGTGATTGTCAGAACAAAATCTTTTCTCTCAAATTTATTGAAAATCTGGTACTTGACATGCACAATTGTGCATCCAACTGGATGCTCAGTTAAATATTCAGCTGAGCATGCAATATACCGTATTTTCACTTGCACTAGGTATTTTCAATGGTGTGTTCGAAATATTGCCTTTTTTTGGGTGTATGTTTATTGCACCATCAAAAGGACACTAACTCATGATGATTTCCTAACCCTCAAGTCTTCCTCATTTGGGGCTCAATTGTCCAAAGGACTGAATACTCTGTCCTCCATCCAGCAATTCCCTTAATCACGTATTAATTCTGAGCTTATGTTAAGTCTCGTTGACCTAAATAATGAATTCAGGACTAAATAGCCTTTCTCCCTAAAACTAAAGGGATAAGGGTTGGTCTCCTTAGCTAAAATATTCCTGAATTCATGATTCTGCCTGCTGTTTAATCTCTCCTCCCTGACCCTGTGAAGGGGAATGAGAGGATTGTGGTGGTGGTGGTGGTGGTTTGTTTTAATATTATCTCAACTCCTTATTATCATCATCTAATGAGTCCTAAGGACATTGTGAGGAAAGTAGGAGAGGAAACACACCACATTTGACATTGCATCTTTTCTTGTATAAAGGAAAAAAAATTCTTTTTTACCACAGTGGTGATCAGATTTGACTCATAGCAAGTCTGGAATCCCATCTCTGACAATTGCAACATCTATAGGGCAGAGTAACTTTCAACGGAGAGACTAGCTAAAACACTGAGGGGGGCAGGGTTGGCTCCATCCTAATAGGCTCCCCTATCATCCCACCATCCCTGAATTGGCTAATGGGTGGCCAGGGGAGGCAGAGACTCTGCTCTACTCTCCTACAGCACTCACTCAGGATGCACAATCCCCACATGCATTTTGGGTATGGGAAGGGTAAAAGGAGGGAGGGTGCTACTGTCAAAGAGCATAACCTCCTATTGATCAGGATCACATAGAGTGGGTGATGATTCCCTTGCTGGTCCTATCAAGCCTTTCCCCCCTACTAGGACAGGAAAGAGCTTCATTGTTCTCTGACAAAAACCTTTGCTAATCCTGTTTTCTAGGGTTGATTGCCTTGTACATTTACATTAGTGAAAATATCATATTAATTGGAGAAAGTAATATTAATCAAAAAGTGCATTGATGGCAGTTTTAGGTATTGTCATTCAATATCTAAATGCTGAAACCACTTTGGCAAAATTATCATTGTTTGTGTGTACCTAGATTCATAATCATTCATGCACATGTAAACACCATTAAATATATACACTCCAACATATACATTTGTAAAGGTCAGGTGAAAGAAATAACTTTCTTGCATCACAATGGGCAAGCAAACATACTATTTTTACAGAACATTTGTCCAATGTTTGACAACATTTTTGACAATGTTTGACAGAGCTTTGAGCTCTGTTAGTTTTATTTTATTTTATTTTATTTTATTTTATTTTATTTTATTTTATTTTCTGAAGCAATAGTCAAAGACCATCAAAGCAGTTTCAAGTTCCGCCAAGCTATTTCCAGGGCAAGTAAGAGAATGTTCCATAAAATGAGTGACCACAAAAAATCTTCATACAAGAATTAGACATGAAATTTACCTCTAGGAATGTGGAGTATTTATTATGGGAAGATTGGATAAGCTTCTTTAATTTTAAGTCGGACGTTATAAGGTAACTAAATGGTGTTTATACAAGCAATTTTTTTAAAACAGTATTCATGAGCTACAATTAGCTTGTATCTACAGTTATATTAAGGATGGGCAGATCACTTTTAATAAAATGAGAACTGTTCTAAACCTTCACATATAAACCTAAAACTTTTGAAGGTTTGAAAAAGTTCAGGTAACTGTTTCATCATTGTTTTGCATCTTTGTGCTACGCTTCTCTAATTCCAGATTCTTGTCATGAGGTATCATGAAAGAAAATTCTTGTGGTATTCTGGGTCCAGCTTGAAGCAATATTGGATCTCTTCAAAAAAGCCTGTTCTTGCAACGTTTATGCACAATATGGCAGCCCTTGAATGTTCAGATAAATTTGGAGTCAGCATCCAAAGATTTCAGTGTTGTTGTTGTTTTTCTGGAGAGAACCTCAGAATAGTGGTAATATTAATACTTCCATAGTGGTTTTTCATGCCAAGTCACTTAAAAAACCCCTGAAAAACACAGTAAAATAGATAAATATTAATATCTCTGTTATAAAGGGCAAAACTGAGTTCAAAGATTAGGTGACTTGCCCGAGGTCTCAAGCAGTGTCCGAGCCAAGATTAAATCTCAAAACCACCGTATTCCCAGTTTAGTGCTCAGAATGTTCAACCATTCTTCTCCTATTCTGAGAATGTTGCTTTTTAGATATCGGCAAGTTATTTCCATTTCTATATCTCTCTTTTTAATACATAGAAAATTGCCTATTCCGAGGAGGAAGATATTAGGGAACTAGCTGACTCTTCAGGGTTGGCCTGTTTCAGACATAGGCCAGTAAGTTAGAGGGGCTTTCTAGAGGTTTGGAGATCAAGCAAATCCATACTTACTCCCAAGTGGGTCCTGACATTCTGTGCCTCCCCACTGCCAGAAATCCTACCTCATCCTCTGGGCTGTGCTCTAGATGTAATCTGTCTCCTTTGCTTCTGATTCCAGACCCAAGACAGAACAAATAAGTTGGATCCAGTAGGAAAGAGTGAGACTTTAGGCCAAGGCTCTGGGAAGAATCAGAACAGAAGTGGGGAGAGGAGTGAGGTGTGTTCGGTGGCAGTGCAGGGTGAGGAGGGAAAAGGAGACAATCAACCTGTTGGACAGGTAATTAGGATATTGGCTCTTACTGGGGTTGTAGTTATGGAAATGAAAGGAAGACAAGATTCTTTACATGGTGGAGAAGAAGTAGTAGTAATATAAGGAGTATTTGTCATCAGTACTTCAGTTAAGAGTACGGAGTGTACACATTTGGATGCCCAAATGTGGAGGCTTAATTGAAGAACTTAAAAACAATTTAGCCCTAAAACATTTTAATTGGTGTTAAACTAGCATTAAAGAAAAATGGATTTCCAAAATGCTTGGCAATCTCTTGCAGTGCCTTCCTTTAATAGCAGAATCACAAATTGACATTTTTCAGCAAGATGGACCTCCCACCAGTAGTAGTCTGAGACATGTCAATTGTAGTAAAATAACCCTTTATTTTAAAATCTCGTTCACAGTTTGGACACAGTATGTAATGCAGAGGGGAATACAATAGTGCTAAGAAAGCAAACGCTGGCACAATTTTGGTATTCATAAAAAAATCTATAAACACCATATGCCATAATTTACAATTAATGATCAAACTATTACACACATCAGAATTTCATGTTGTATTTACAAATACATTTTAATAGTCTTTAATTTGTGTTTGATGGCACATCATACATTTTATAAACAAAACAAGAAAACATAACTGCTACATACGTTCTTTAAAATATGGTTCACACTCGGTCAAAAGAATGCTTAATTCTCTTGGTACTGGAAATGATTTTTCATCCAAGACGGGTAATTCAGAAATAATTAAATCCCTTTTAGATTGCCTGCAGGCAATTTTATTATTTAACTTTATTATTTTTGTAACTGAATGGATTCTAAGCCAGCATGATACATTTCTAATTGTTTTCATTTCTTTATGGTTCTTTTACTCTATAGCTCTCTGAAGCGGGCATTGCCTTCATTTTGTTTGTGGTACAGAATTAATCATGCTGTTGGTATATAAGAAACAATAAATAATTATCATCAGTCAAATTCTATACTACTTAGGGCCTGAACTAAAGCCTACTGAAGTCAATGGATATCGTTTATGGGTACTACGATCTAGTGGATAGGGCACTGGACTGGGAGTCAGAAGAAAACTTTGTCTAAACTTTTCTTGACAAAAAATCTGACTTTCAGTTAAATGCAATTTTCAGGAAAAGTTATTGGTTTCCTTGGATATTTGTTTGTTTGTTATAAAACTGAATGCCCATAAACCAAATAGTTTTCAGTTTGGGGCCGAAAATCAAAATGTTTCAGTTTGGAAATGTTGCTATGCCTCACAGGAGTTGCAGTTTGATTATGTTGTATCACTGTTCTCTTCTATGCACCAGGCTCCCCAGCTGGACTTCATCTCAAACGGTGCACCACAGCCATGGGAATTTGCATGTGAGATCATATCACGGGTGCAAATATAACTCATATCTATACTGCGTAAGTATCAACTAGCCTTATGCAGTTGGAGGTTTTGTCACTATAGTTTGCATTACACTTGCCTTTCTATGGAAAGTTTCCCTGTTTCCCTTTCATTTATTTTGCTGTTTATAGAAAATGTGACGATGGTGTTGTAGCTGTCTCACTGGTGTTACGCTATTCCAAATTAAAAGGAAAACACATTTTCAAAAATTTCTCGGGAGCTGCAAATCCTCAACATTTTGTTTCGGGAACACTGGCAAATGATGTTTTTGAAACGAAATGTGCTCCCTGAGCGAGCAGCTGCTATTGCAGCCGTGAAACTCACAATGTTCATTTCAGTCAGTAGCTGACAGGGCTCCCAGGTTCTGTGACCCAGAGCAGTCCTCCCACCCTTCCCCAGGCCCCAGGGGCTCCAGGGCTCCCAGCTGGGTATTTGGGCTGTCTGACATCTGCATAATCAGTTCACACTGGAGCTGTGAACCTTAGAAGCCTCTTCCTGAACTCCTGGCTCCAAGCTCCACAGCAGTGAGCCTTGAAGCTGTAAGAGCCCGTAGGATTCTCAAGCTTCCTGCTGTGCGTACAGTGCAAGAGCCCTGACAGATTCTTCCCATGGCACAGAGCCTGGAAGTCATGAGAGTCCCAGCTCAAGCTGGGTCTTCCAAGACTGCCTGGCTCTCAGCTCCATGACAGGGACCCTGGAAGCCCTGACATAAGGGGGTGGGAGCTGCCCTTGAGACATGGAATCCAGAAACCTGGGTGTCAGGTAGCCTGCAACTTGCCAGGTTAGCTGTCAGGGAACAAGGCAGGTTTCCAGTGGAACTCTGCTTGCACGTAAATGAAAGTTAATTGATCCCAACTCACTTTCATGAGAAATTTTGGGTTTGAAGCAGCATTTTCTGACAAAACTCTAAACAAATGGGATTTCCTGAATACATTTGCAAGAAAGTTCTTCTTGGTATTCTTTTATTTCACTGTAGGTGTCAAGGTTCCTCCCCCACTCTGAACTCTAGGGTACAGATGTGGGGACCTGCATGAAAAACCTCCTAAGCTTATCTTTACCAGCTTAGGTCAAAACTTCCCCAAGGTACAAAATATTACCCCTTGGACAGGCCGCTACCACCACCAAACTAATACTGGTTACTGGGGAAGAGCTGTTTGGACGCGTCCTTCCCCCCAAAATACTTCCCAAAACCCTGCACCCCACTTCCTGGACAAGGTTTGGTAAAAAGCCTCACCAATTTGCCTAGGTGACTACAGACCCAGACCCTTGGATCTTAAGAACAATGAACAATCCTCCCAACACTTGTACCCCCCCTTTCCTGGGAAATGTTGGATAAAAAGCCTCACCAATTTGCATAGGTGACCACAAACCCAAACCCTTGGATCTGAGAACAATGAAAAAGCATTCAGTGTTTTACAAGAAGACTTTTAATAAAAAATAGAAGTAAATAGAAATAAAGAAATCCCCCCTGTAAAATCAGGATGGTATATATCTTACAGGGTAATTAGATTCAAAAACATAGAGAACCCCTCTAGGCAAAACCTTAAGTTACAAAAAAGATACACAGACAGAAATAGTTATTCTATTCAGCACAATTCTTTTCTCAGCCATTTAAAGAAATCATAATCTAACACATACCTAGCTAGATTACTTACTAAAAGTTCTAAGACTCCACTCCTGTTCTGTCCCCGGCCAAGACGACTACAGACAGACAACCCTTTGTTCCTCTCCCTCCTCCCAGCTTTTGAAAGTATCTTGTCTCCTCATTGGTCATTTTGGTCAGGTGCCAGCGAGGTTACCTTTAGCTTCTTAACCCTTTACAGGTGAGAGGAGCTTTCCCCTGGCCAGGAGGGATTTCAAAGGGGTTTACCCTTCCCTTTATATTTATGACACGCCCCCCAAATCTCAGCTAGGGTGAAACACTGGCTGGGATTTCTTCCTGGAGCTCTAGGAAAAACAGAGTTAATAAGACACATGCATCTCTAAATATACTACCCAGTACATAAAGACTAACAATATTTTCCACATCTCAAGGACGATTTTAACCAGTTGATTCTGGGAAACTTTCACGGGAGAGTGCATCAGCCACTTTGTTAGAAGCTCCTGAGATGTGTTGGATGTCGAAATCAAAATCTTGGAGAGCTAAACTCCACCGAAGAAGTTTTTTGTTAGTTTCTTTGACGGTGTGAAGCCACTTTAGTGCAGCATGGTCGGTTTGCAGGTGGAAACGCCGTCCCCAAACATATGGGCGTAGCTTTTCCAGAGCGTAGACAATGGCATAACATTCTTTTTCAGTGACTGACCAGTTGCTTTCCCTCTCAGACAGTTTTTTGCTGAGAAACACTACAGGGTGGAATTCTTGATCAGGTCCTTTCTGCATTAAAACTGCTCCCACACCACGCTCGGATGCATCTGTGGTTACTAGGAACGGTTTGTCAAAGTCTGGGGCCCTTAGTACAGGGTCAGACATGAGTGTCGCTTTAAGCTTGTTGAAGGCCTTCTGACACTTTCCGGTCCACTGAACAGCATTTGGCTGTTTCTTTTTGGTTAGGTCTGTCAGTGGGGCAGCGATTTGGCTGTAGTGCGGTACAAATCGTCTGTAATAACCGGCCAAGCCTAAGAAGGATTGAACCTGTTTCTTTGACTTTGGGACAGGCCACTTTTGGATAGCATCCACTTTGGCCTGTAGGGGGCTGATAGTTCCTTGACCCACCTGGTGTCCAAGGTAAGTCACTCTGTTTAGGCCTATTTGACACTTCTTAGCCTTAACAGTTAGTCCTGCCTCCCTTATTCGCTCAAGGACTTTTTGTAGATGTTCCAGGTGGTCTGCCCAGGAATCCGAAAATATGGCCACATCGTCAAGGTAGGCGACTGCATATTCTCCTAATCCCGCTAGGAGACCATCTACAAGTCTTTGGAAAGTGGCGGGTGCATTTCGCAGCCCGAGAGGGAGTACATTAAATTCATACAGCCCGAGATGTGTGATGAAGGCTGACCTTTCCTTGGCAGATTCATCTAGCGGTACCTGCCAGTACCCCTTGGTTAAGTCCAAGGTAGAGATGAACTGGGCCCTTCCCAGTTTCTCTAATAGTTCATCTGTGCGTGGCATGGGATAGTTGTCTGGGCGAGTTACAGCATTTAGCTTACGGTAGTCCACGCAAAAACCTATTTCCCCATCTGGTTTGGGAACTAGAACCACTGGAGATGCCCATGCACTTTCAGAGGGGCGGATTACACCCATCTGTAACATATCCTGGATCTCCCGTTCTATAGCAGTTTTAGCTTGAGGAGACACTCGGTAAGGTTGGACCCTAATTGGGTGAGCATTACCTGTGTCAATGGAGTGGTATGCCCGTTCAGTCAGTCCTGGGGTGGCTGAGAACGTTGGCGCGTAGCTAGTGCACAGCTCCTGGATCTGCTGTCGCTGCATACGCCCAAGGGTCATGGAGAGGTTCACCTCTTCCACACCACCAGCACATTTCCCTTCGTAGTAGACACCTTCAGGCCACTCAGCGTCGTCTCCTCCCTGGGCTGTAAACTGACAAACCTTTAATTCTCTGGATCGATTAGAAGAGCTGAGAGGCGGTGGGTTGCTCCGTGCCGCCGTCCAAGCTCTCTGGAGGCTTTCATCTGCTTCTTGTTCGGTCTGGAACTGTTCCCTTGATGCTGGAGACATCAGTTCCTCATGGGATTGTGGACCTAGGCTTGGTCCCTCTGGAAGCGATATAGGGGATGGAGCTGTTTCTGTTGACTGTGAACCGCTCTCCGCTGGTGTACTATGTTGGGATTCAGGCTCCGGCTGAGCCTCTTGTGTAGGGTTATCGGCTGCTGCCAGTTCAGGTTCGGTGGGGCCCTCTGGTGTTGAGGTTGCAAGTACTGGATTCAGTGCTGACACGGGGTCTGGTGTTGGTTGTTTGGCTGGTTCCGGTTCTGGGACTGGTTCCGTCTGGGTCTCTGGGACTGGATCCACTACTGCTGTTGCAGACATTGGCCTGGGGTCCAGGTCCATCACCTCTGACTGGGTCCTGATAGAAGTTTCCGGAACAGAGCTAGGCCTCACGGCTTGTTTAGCCTGGTTGCGGGTGACCATTCCCACCCTCTTGGCCTGCTTCACATGATTGGCCAAGTCTTCCCCCAACAGCATGGGGATGGGATAATCATCATAGACTGCAAAAGTCCACATTCCTGACCAGCCCTTGTACTGGACAGGCAACTTGGCTGTAGGCAAATTGAAAGAGTTGGACTTGAAGGGTTGAATCGTCACTTGGATCTCTGGGTTGATTAAATTGGGGTCCACTAAGGAAGCATGGATAGCTGACACTTGTGCTCCGGTGTCCCTCCACGCGGTGACCTTCTTCCCACCCACACTCACAGTTTCCCTCCGCTCCAAGGGTATCTGGGAGGTATCTGGGCCTGTGGACCTCTGGTGTGATTCCGGTGCAATGAACTGTAATCTGTTGGGGTTCTTGGGGCAGTTGGCCTTTACATGCCCCAGCTCGTTACACTTAAAACATCGTCCAGCTGACGGGTCACTGGGGCGAGGAGGGTTGCTGGAGAACGGGGTGGTGGGACGATAAGGGGTCTGGAGGGTTCTTTGGGAGGTAGGTGGGGCTTTGGGCGGCCCCCGGTAATAGGGTGTGGTCTGGGGTGGTCCCTTCTGGTCTCCGCTCCAACTGCGACCAGTTTTCTTCTTCTCTGCCACCTCCACCCATCTGGCTCCAATCTCTCCTGCCTCAATTACAGTTTTGGGTTTCCCATCTAGGATGTATCTTTCTATTTCCTCAGGAACACCCTCTAAGAATTGTTCCATTTGCATTAGGAAGGGCAAATTTACTGGAGATTCAACACTTGCTCCTGATATCCAGGCATCCCAATGTTTTACAATGTGGTAGGCATGTCGGGTAAATGACATGTCTGGTTTCCACCTTAGGGCTCTGAACCTCCGACGAGACTGCTCGGGTGTTATCCCCATTCTGACTCTCGCCTTGGATTTAAACAGTTCATACTTGTTCATGTGTTCTTTAGGCATTTCAGCTGCCACCTCAGCTAAGGGTCCACTGAGCTGCGGCCTCAGCTCTACCATGTATTGGTCAGTAGAGATGTTGTACCCAAGGCAGGCCCTTTCGAAGTTTTCTAAGAAGGCCTCAGTATCATCACCTGCCTTGTAGGTGGGGAACTTTCTGGGATGGGAAGTGGTACCTGGAGAAGGATTGCTAGGGTTTGTTGGTATATTCTGCTGGGCCTTTATCCTCTCCATCTCCTCCACATGCTTCCTCTCTTTTTCCTTCTCCTCCTCCACATGCTTCCTCTCTTTTTCCCTCTCCTCCTCCACATGCTTCCTTGCCTCCATTTCCCTCTTGTGGGCAGCCTCTTGGTGTTGTTCTGCCTCCCTTTCTTGTTCCTTCTTCAGCTGCATGAGTTCTATCTGTCTTTCATGTTCCCTTTGTTTTTCCTCAGCCTGAAATTTGGCTAATTCCAGCTGTAGTCGAGCTGAGGATTTGGCCATTCTAACCTCTCTGTTTTTAACTAACTTTACACCCGAGGTTTAGAAATAAACAAACAAAACTTGGCTGTAAAATTTTGCTGTGCTGGAATAGAATACCTATTCTCTGATAGTGATTGTCAGCCTACAGAAAAAGACAATTCCCTTGTCTCTGCTCTGGGCCCAAATTAAAGCAAAAAACCTCCAACTACTTGGAAACCTGCTTACCCAGCCCAAAGAAGAAAAAAATTTCTTTTCAAACCTGTGCTCCTTGGAAAACAAAAAAAAAAAAAAAATCAAAATCCTAAAAAAAACCCCTGCCACTTTTGTCTCCAGGCAAATGGGTAGAGCACACACCCCCTATTTACTTTTAGGAAGAAAAGAAAAAAAAAAAAAACCTCTGGGTTGGAAGACTGTGAATTTCCCTGCAGGAGTTAAGTACCCTGCCTCCAGGCAAAGAAAATCTGCAATTCACAAGATAATCCCCTTTTGTCTCTGCTTGGCCACAAAGCAGAGAGAAACCAAGCTGCTTTCAGTTTCAAAGCTGCCTTCTGGACTTCCTAAAAATTCCTTTTTAAAATCTGTATTTCTAGTTCAAAAAATCTCAACTGGATCTCAAAATGATTTCAGGTTAATCCCACCTCTGCCACCATGTCAAGGTTCCTCCCCCACTCTGAACTCTAGGGTACAGATGTGGGGACCTGCATGAAAAACCTCCTAAGCTTATCTTTACCAGCTTAGGTCAAAACTTCCCCAAGGTACAAAATATTACCCCTTGGACAGGCCGCTACCACCACCAAACTAATACTGGTTACTGGGGAAGAGCTGTTTGGACGCGTCCTTCCCCCCAAAATACTTCCCAAAACCCTGCACCCCACTTCCTGGACAAGGTTTGGTAAAAAGCCTCACCAATTTGCCTAGGTGACTACAGACCCAGACCCTTGGATCTTAAGAACAATGAACAATCCTCCCAACACTTGTACCCCCCCTTTCCTGGGAAATGTTGGATAAAAAGCCTCACCAATTTGCATAGGTGACCACAAACCCAAACCCTTGGATCTGAGAACAATGAAAAAGCATTCAGTGTTTTACAAGAAGACTTTTAATAAAAAATAGAAGTAAATAGAAATAAAGAAATCCCCCCTGTAAAATCAGGATGGTATATATCTTACAGGGTAATTAGATTCAAAAACATAGAGAACCCCTCTAGGCAAAACCTTAAGTTACAAAAAAGATACACAGACAGAAATAGTTATTCTATTCAGCACAATTCTTTTCTCAGCCATTTAAAGAAATCATAATCTAACACATACCTAGCTAGATTACTTACTAAAAGTTCTAAGACTCCACTCCTGTTCTGTCCCCGGCCAAGACGACTACAGACAGACAACCCTTTGTTCCTCTCCCTCCTCCCAGCTTTTGAAAGTATCTTGTCTCCTCATTGGTCATTTTGGTCAGGTGCCAGCGAGGTTACCTTTAGCTTCTTAACCCTTTACAGGTGAGAGGAGCTTTCCCCTGGCCAGGAGGGATTTCAAAGGGGTTTACCCTTCCCTTTATATTTATGACAGTAGGAGATGTCAGAAGTTGTCAGTGTGGGCAACTTCCAGGAGTGACATTAAAAAAAAAGAAAACAAAAAAACAATTAAAACATATTCAATCTGAGGCCATCTAAATATAGAGATTTTAGTTCTGCACTATCTACTCCAGCCAGCACCTGCTCATCAAATTTCCAATACTGAAGATTGTGACCAATATTCATATCTGTCTAGTTAAATGTGTATCTTGGCCGATACTGTGGGACAGCAGCTATGGACATTCACAAAAGTACTTTTAGCTTAATTGTTTAAGTCCCTGCATGATCTTCGGTCCAAACAAAAGTAATCCTCAGTAAACACTTCTGTATTCATTAGGTGATATTCCCCCTGACAAAAATGTCTAAAATGTATTGTGCAAATATTATTCAAATAAAAATAGAGTGAGCAAATGGAATTTAACCTCTTCTCCGTCAAGCAAAACTGCTAGTAGGCATGTGTAATGTCATGTGATACTGTACTCACAATCCCTCAACATGATTCTAAATAAGGGATAATGTAGCTTGGAAAAAAAGTCATGTAGACCAGGGGTGAAAAATGGCAGATCACAAAGGTCTAATAGTAGTGAAGGAAGTAGATAGATCCAGACTGTCCCATAGGCTTCTTTATAAATGAGACACGTGAATGGATATGTCTCCCCACATAATCAATTGAAGATGTGTTTCTAATACACCCGCGTGCACACACACAGATATTGCTCTGCCTCATAACTCTATCAATATATTAAATGCAAGCCCTATGATGAGACGCTCTAGAGGGGAACAAGCTTCTCTACTCCCGCTATTCTGAAAGGGGAAAAGTCATGCCATAGACACTTCATTTGTAAAGGATAGCTACCCACAGTTCTTTTAATGACACTTGGGGAGTCACCAGAACTATACATAAATGTAGGATTAGGCCACAGGAGGTAGTGGGCTCCTCTCTGTGTCCATAGATTTAATGCAGCAAAAGGAACAAAAGAAGCAGGCATTACACAGAAGAAGGCGTCCTGCCTAGAAGTCTGGCCAGTAAGACTATTGAGAGCATGTGATGAGAAAAACTAAGACTGGTGAAAGCCTAGGTGTGTCTGGAGAGTTGGAATTGCACACAGACATAACTGGGAGTGTTTCATGTCCTGATTGTGAGCAGTCCAGAAGAAGAGGCAACTACAGAAAAGCACTGTAAAGGGCACCTCAGGTTCGAAGGCAGGGGTGACACAGCTACTCGCTAGTTTAGATCAGAGGTGGGCAAACTACAGCCTTCCCAAACTGGCCCTCCATACAATTTCGGAAACCCAATGTGGCCCTCAGGCCAAAAAGTTTGCCCACCCTGGTCTAGATTGTACCCAGGGTATTTCACATGCTGACATTCTGATGATCCACAAATCAGCTAAAAACCTGACCAAAGATGTAAGTCTTGACCTATGCAGTAAAGCTTGTCAGTAGGAATACATTCAGAGACCTTGCACGCTCTCCCTCCCATTAGCTGTAGAATTCCAGGATCTGACAGCAAAAACAGCCTATTAGTTCATAACTTCTTTGATAGAACGTAGAGTAAGAAGGGAATGCCTCAGATCACTTGGTCCCATAAGGCCCTGATTCAGCAAAGTCCTTAAGTATGTGCTTAAACACAATTGAACTCCATTGGAGCATGTGCTTAACGTTAAGCATGCACTTAAGTGCTTTGCTGAATTGGAGCCTTGACAATAGTAACCAATATCTTTGATGCGCAGTTCATGCATAAAGAAAGGATATTGTTTCTATACTTCCTCCACCATAGTTTTTAGTACAATTTGGTGCAGTCTTTCTTCTTCTTTTCTATTCATGAGCTAAAACTGGTTGTTGAGATACACGGAGCAGTGAAATGGTTAAAAAGAGACACAAAATATGAAAATGCAAATATCAGACGCATTGTTGTACCTTTCTTAGAGATAAGAGCACGTAGAAGCAGGTTTGCTCACACAAATACTCAGCATTATTTACTGGAATGAAAATGTAAATATATTATTTGCTTCAGCAGACAGCTGTAGGAAAACACTTGAGCATTACAGTATATACCCAAGACAAGCTTATATAAGGAAAAGAAGAAGCTCTCCAATAATGCATCTGACAAAACCTACTGAAGGAATATAAAGTATGAGTTCCTTGAAGCCTGTAATTTACACAACTTCTAACAAATTACATAAGTACCTTAGATTAATCTAGTGCAGTTTACAACCGAATGCTTTAAAATGCTTTAAAATGCTCAGCATTTCAAAACTGTTTAATGTCAAAACAGTGACAAATCTATGCCGATTTTTCCCATGGAATAGCACAAGTATTTGTAAATATTTTGCTTTTGAGAACAACCCAAGTAGTCTTTGTGAATATTCAACGTCAAACACAGAGTCAAATGCATTCCAAGACATACCTCTGCTGACTTCAGTGGAATTACACCAAGGATGAGTTTGGCCTAGTGTCTGTGTTGCTAGCATTGTTACAGAATTGCACTCTTAACAGTAGGGGTCCTCATGCTGAATTTTTTGTTATATTTGAAGTCAATTTTGCAGTTGAACACCAGTTTTCTGAATCAAATCCTTGGCCCCATCCAACAGAAAAAATTGAAAGGTTCTGGTCTTTTAAGCCTTCTCACTCCATCTAGCAGACACAACATCGTTACCTTAGGATATCATTCAACCATCTTGACTCATAACTTGTCCTTTTCAAGGCCCTTACTTCCTGGTGAGCTAGTATGCTATCTTGTAGCTCCATAGCATTCAGAGATCTTTCTAGGGCACTATAAATAAATGATACCACCCAGCAGTCAGTAGTTCTGCCTTTACCATTTTTCTTTTAAGTTTATTAAATTTAATGGAAACTCCTGTGAAATCAGAGGCCATAACTGTTCTGTGAAACGTACAGCTGTGTTCACTCATCCCTACACATTTAGTAGGTTTGTTCCTTTTTCTTTTAAGACACAGAGATGTATATGACGTTCTTGTGAAAATTAGGATGTAAGTTGGGAATGGGTGATGGCACTCAGGTTGTCTAGTTGAAAGGTGCTTGAGTGTAACAAATTAACATTCTGGTTGGGGTTAATCCTGATATAATATATAATTAAAATTGGTAATGACATTGACTCAGATGAGTTGGACATTTGGATAGTTCTACAAAATGAAGAAAAGCATAACTTCAGTGCTATAACATTTGCAGCCAACATATTTTATGCTGAAAGGCTTACTTTTAATCTTTCTGTTAAGTATATGTGTAGGTTTTTAGAGAGCATGGCTCTGTTAGAGAGTCATCAAAGCCTTCTTATATGGTTCAGAATAAGAATCTATTTTCATTGTGTAATCTTCCTTCTTATGTCATGTTCCCATACAATCTTTAACTGCATGTCAGTGTGTCTTCGTTCAAGAGTTTATGGTTTTAGACTTTGCATGTTTGGTTTTTGCAAGTGACATTAAATTTGCCAGTATTTGTGATCGGGGGTAGCGTCTACTTTATCTGCATATTTTTTTTTAATTTGAAGTATTTCCATACTTGTACAGGAATTACTTCCATTGGGAGTTTCTGAAATGTTTTACCAACCTCCTTTTCAAACAAATCACCTGCTTAACCACTTGTGCTCTGTGTTACCACTTTACGAATGAGGGCTGCTTTCTTGACAATTAAGTTTATTATATTGAATCATGACTTTTTTGGAGCTTCAATAGCCAGGGACTTCCACGCTGGAACTCCACTCAGGATCTCTTGCATACTATTCTGAGCTTCCTGCAAGCTCACGCTAATATTAACTGCCCAAGCCTTTTCTTTAAGGAGCAGCTCTCTTTTTCTGGTCTTATGTAATACTTAGCAGTATATCTGTTAACAAAAGTACAAGAAATGCAAGTGCAAAATACTCATTACTGCTTGATTTCAGGTCAGTGGTCCAGATGTTTCTTGGGACGAGTGGGAAAAGGGACTTCTTCCTTCATTGTCAGGTATAAGACAATATAGACAAAGATGTGTATGATGCTAAAGTGACTTTTTAATCGAGTAAAAGGATAAGGAAGAGAACACCAAAAAGGGAGGGTTTTTAAAGATCTTGCTCTAATTTAAAAAGAAAACATATGTAGGATATTTTTTTTTAACTGCATAGCTTTCTGACTCTTGTCTTAGTGACACAGTACCTTGGCTGCGTACTCATACAGACTCATAAGTATCTTGGAGGCAAGACAATGGAACTAGACTTTTCTACTTCTGGTGACTACCGATGTGGTCCCAGCCTCAGCCACCTGCCCCCTGTCCGCCCTCCCGGAGCCACGGCCTGGTCCTGGTCTTGGCTCTGGGGAGAGGAGGCGTGGGCAGGGGTAGGGGGGCAAAGTAAAAAGCTTTGGGACCACTGGCTTTCAGCACCCCCAGTGTAAAAAGCATTCCAGCGCCACTGATGCATGCATGCACATTTGTGTAAATGTTAGCTTAGGGGAAGTTTGTACTTCTTGCAGTGGGGGCAGAGGTTTTTATTTGGGGTTTTTATTGGCCGCCAGTAGACTCATCAGACACCTCATGAATGGCTACTGTGCCTAAGGCATGCATGTCTAGATACTGGGGTGCATAACTGACTGACTCCACTAAGAAAACCTGTAGCTTTGCAGACTCCCTCAGGGATTTAGCCATATTACTTGGGGCCTCCACTGTTGTAAGTAGGGACCTAGAAATCCCACTCTGATGCACAGTCACATGGGACCATTTCCCTCACAAGTGACAGCTGCTCTTTGACCCCAGCAGTATATTCCCGCCACATTGCTTTTCTTTCCTGAGGGAAGTCTTGGCTGCAGGACACCAACAGCTCCCTTTCATATGTGAGTGATGCTGGGGGAGGAGGTGCTGTGCCCTGCTTGCAATTCCTTGAGGTACTGAGTATCTCTCATGCTTCACCGATTGGGCTGGAAGGAAGAGACCATTCTTCTTTGCTCAGATGGGTATTTTACTACAATATTTCTAATGTAAAAGTATAAATGATTTCACTTTTCCTCTACTGCAAGTTATCTTACATGCACTATGGATTGTCACCATTCACCCAGATTCTGTATTATTTCATTATCTGAATCAGCAGCCCTGAAGGAGTGGTTGTAGTATTTTTTTTCTCTTAACTAAAAGTATATTTTCTAGAATCAACTTCCCAAACATATTAGTGGTATTTTTATGATACAGCTTACCACTTTAAACACACTCCAGTTGCTCTGCAGTCTCTGAGAGCATCCAATTAAATTAAGTTGGCATCATGAAATATGTTGTGCTCCTGCTAAAGGAAACGCTCTCACAATTTGTGGAGAAGTCTTAATGTCAATGATCACTTTTACTTACACTTTTATCCTAATTATAAAACATTTTCTTTTTTAAAAAGAAGATCTTACGTAATATTCAAGGTGTGTATTTTACATTTCAAATCCAAAGTTTCTCGATAATGCATTCTGTAAAATATAGCATGCAAAAATATAAATTGATTCTACTTATTGCTCTTCAGAATATTTTAAGCACCTGTTTATTTAAAGAGAGGAAGTTTTCTCTTTTTTTAATGAAACAGTTGACCTTTTTCCTTATTGAATCATCCTCTTACCTCAGTTATGTGTTTTAACTGTATTCTTTTTAGCACAACCTCTAATTTTCCTCAGTAGTAATCCCTTATTTTTACTGTTAGACAGTTCCTAGGAACCCTGATCACAGATCAAAGCTCCATTGTGTTGGGAACATACAGAAAAGTAACAAAGAATACAGTCCTTGCTCTATAGTGCTTACAATCTAGGACTCAAAGGGTGGATGATACTGAGGTGGGAATGGATGGGAATATGAGAACAATAAAATAAACAGTTCAGTAAAAAAGTAGATGGCTTAGTTTACCATTTGACTAACTAATAATGACTTTTAAATATGCATTGCTGTATCTATTAATCCTTGGTCCAGCAGGATTTGATATTTTCATTAATGACCTGGATAATGGAGTGGAGGGTATGCTTATAAAATTTGCAGATGACAGCAAGATGGGAGGGGTTGCTAGCACTTTGGAGGACACAATTAGAACTCAGCATAACCTTGACAAATTGGAGACTTGGTCTGAATTCATGAAGATGAAATTTAATAAAGACAAGTGCAAAGTACTTCACTTGAGAAGGAAAAAATCAAATGCCCAACTACAAAATGGGGAATAAACTGGTTAGGTTGTATTACTGATAAAGCTCTGAGGGTTATAATGGGTCACAAATTGAATGAGTCAACAATGTATTGCAACTGCGAAAAAGGATTATTTTATTCTGGGGTGTATTAACCGGAGCATTGTATATAAAACACAGCAGGTATTTGTCCAGGTTTACTCAGCACTGGTGAGGCCTCAGCTGGAGTACTGTGTCCAGTTCTGGATGCCACATTTCAGGAAAGATGTGGACAAATTGGAGAGAGTCCAGAGGAGGGCAACAAAAATTATGAATGATTTAGAAAACCTGACCTATGAGGAAAGGTTAAAAAACTGGACATGTTTTATCTTGAGGAAAAGAAGTCTGAGGACCGGATACGTCATTTTATAGGTTAAGGCTATTATAAAGATGATGGTGATCAATTTTTCTTCATGTCCACTGAAGGTAGGACAAGAAATTATGGGCTTACTCTGAAACAAAGGTGATTTAGGTTAAATATTAGGAAAAATCTTTTAACTCTAAGGGTAATTAAGCTTTGGAAAAGGCTTCAAAGGGATCTTGTGGAATACCCATCACCTGGATGATGATTTTCAAAAAGAGGTTAGATAAACACCTCTCAGGGATTGTCGAGGTTTACTTGCCCCTGCCTCATCACAGGAGGCTGGACTCGATGATTTCTCAAGGTCCTTTCCAGCCTTACGTTTCTATGATTTTATCATCTGTTATGTTTATTTAATATACAAAGTACAGGACACATTTAATATACATATTTCATCTCAGACTGGAATTATACTTTATTCATTGAGGACTGGATTTAGAGAAGTACCTTTCTCTACCTCTCTGAGATGCACAAACCTCAGGTAGTAATGGATTTTGGATCCTCAAGAGAATACCTTATCCAGCAGAAAGGTCAGACTACTTTGTACTCCTCCTAAAAGCCTGGGTAATTATACAGCTCAAAGATGCAGATCCTGAGAGGTGGGGATTAACAAAAGTCCTCTGTAATCCACCGTACTTGATTCCTTTTCCCATTAAATATAAATTCTCTGTGTGATGGAGCAAAATGGGAGTTAAATTCATCTACGAATATATGTATACGCACACGCACACAGAGAGAGAGAGAGAGAGAGAGAGTACACAAACTTGCCTTGTTAGAAGAGCTTTCATCCTAACAACACAGAGTTGTATTAAATTTAAGGAATTAGAGTTCACCACAATTTGATCCTAATCCATTAGAGAGAGACCCTTATTTCAGTGTATGGGAGCATTACACTTGAGTCAATGAACTTTAAGATGGTCAGGTTCGTGATGTAAAACAGTGGCTCTCAACCTTTTCAGACTACTGTACCCCTTTTAATAGTCTAATTTGCCTAGCGTACTCCAAGTTTCACCTCACTTAAACACTACTTGCTTACAAAGTCAGACATAAAAATACAGAACTGTCACAGCGCACTATTACTGAAAAATGCTGGCTCTCCTCATTTTTACCATATAATGATAAAATAAATCAACTGGAATATAAATATTATACTTACATTTCAGTTTGATACTTGAGCCTGTTTTTCACTTATGAGTCTTGTCTGAACCCAAAGCCCCACCACCTGGGACTGAAGCATGTAACTTTAGCTTCAGGGGGCCCTGGGCAGTTGCCCTACTTGCCACCCCCTAATGCTAACCCTGTACTTGCAATCCTCCTAAATCCATCCCATGACCACCCTGAGGGCTGCCACCCCCAGATTGAGAAACACTCATCTAGATGAGATGAGTACCCCTTGGAAGACCTCTGAGTACCCCGATGGTTACATGTACCCTTCGCTGAGAACCACTGATGTAAGGGGTATGGAACAGATCATCTTATGGAGCAGAAAAGGGACTTTGGAGATGCCAGTGTATATGGGGACAAGTTGGTCAGTCAGAGCCCCCCAGAAAGTTAGCTAGTGAACCAGTAAGAAGGTTTAAAAATCCAGAAGACTATGCTGTCCTCTCTTCACCAGCTGTCCTGGTGGGGAGGAGAGTCTCTGACCCTGGTTTCAAGCTAGAAGCTCTAGCCTGAGGCATGATCTCTCCCTGAACAATTCCTAGAGTGTTCTGGCTCTGTATTTTCCCCAGTGTTGGCCAGTATCCTAAATGGGCCAAAAAATTCATCATAGAAGAGACTATTGGAATCATCAAGTCTGACATCCTCTAGTCTAACCATTATAACATTGTAAATAATATCCTAATTTACTCTTTAATATCTGATTTTGAAGTGTTGATTTCCTGTCTGTTTCTTTTAGGAGTATAAATCACAATCCAGTTCTTGATGGTAACACCTTGTTCCTAATCTATGAACTAATGTTTTCCTTTTTTAATCTCTGGGCCATGGCACTTGTCCTATCATATTTTCAGTTTCTTTTCTTTCCTTTCTTTGTGTATATTGTTACTTTGAAGGTAAATATACATCATTCAAGGTATTTATGGCCATTGTGCATAGCCCCTTGTACCTGTTTTCTCTTTACTACAATAGCTAAATTTAGCTCCTTTGATTTCTCTTCAAACGACTTATTAGCTAATCCTGGTATAATTTTTCTTTCACTTCTTTGTATTCACTTTTCTTTAGTTGTTTCTTTGGTTTTCCTACATATGTAAATAAAATGTATGACATATCTTTAGATTCAAACACATCTGGGTTTGTGTATGCAGAAGAGGAAACCTTCTCTAGTTTGTGATCTTCCTGTTAATACGTTTGAGAATATAATTTATTCAGAATGGTGTTACACTGCAAATTCCTATTTAGTTTGCTATCTCTCCTCAACCCTATGTGCTGCTCAGTCTTGCTGCTTTCCTAGATTCCTGCCACACAATTTTTGACTGTGCTTGTTTGTATTCTGTCCCTTGGTATCTGATTTTTACACTGATTGATATTAAAGCCAGTGAACTGTATGCAGGCCACAGTTCCATTCTACCCAATTATGCACTCAGTGGGGTTCTGCACTCCTTATGTTTGGGATATCTCAGATTTGTGCTGTCATCAAGTAATTAGATGGCAGGCTGTTTATGAAACAATTAAAAGAAGTCCTAATACTGATCTTTACAGTACTTCTATTTACATTACACAGTTCTCCCAGAACTATGAGCTTAATAGGGGTTACTTCTGAAATATATATATAAAAAGTTATTAATCCATTAGTTGCACAGATTATTCATATGCTTGTTATATCATATTTGCTCTCTTAACTGCAGCTACAAGGCTAGCCCAGCATCACAAAAAACTTGATTCTGATCCTGTAGAAGTTAACAGGAATGTTATCTCTGACTTCAGTAAAGGTAGGTTCAGAGTCAGCACAGTATTCCGTGACTTGCCAGTTAACTTGACATATGTTATGGGAATGTGGGTACATTTTATGACTAAAACTCTGACTGAAAACTTTAGGGATTTATCAGAAATCACTCCCAAGTCGCTATCTTGACAGGTCTCTCTGAGCATTTTTCAGTCTATCGGTTCTGGTTTTTTATAGCACGACTTATCCACTGCATATTCATCTGTTTAGTCAGATCTAGATCTTTGAGTTCTTTTCTTTGTTCTTTCAGAGTATTTCTTCCCTTGCTCCATTTCCACATCCCATACTGGATTTTTTTTAATGCAGAAATCCATGCTTTTATAGAAAAGGTGAAAACCTGGATCAAATTTGGGACTTTGATTTTTGAAGCGTGCCCTTGAGTGAGCTTCATAATATTTTCTTTGAAATGTCAAACTATTTACTCTAGCCTGTGAGGTCTAGAACAGTATGATGCTAATCCTTAATCTAATTCTTAAATATTATTATGTTGGTGTTACAGCTTGCATTCTTCAGGAATCTCTAGTGAACTGAGTGAGTTTATAAAAATGAATTCCTTCTGAACCTCACAAAATTGCCCTGGGATATATGTTAAATCCTGATAGTTGCAGATTTTAGAAACTCTCTTAACCTCTCACCACTTCAAGAATTATCTACTTACAGTAATCTTTACTTTCCATACAATTGAATCAGCTGTTTGATTTAGGCAGTCCATCAAGATTTTGTTTTTAAATATCATATTGAAAATATATACTGCAATTTCTATTGTCCTACTCATTCTTAAAGGGCTATATTTTTCCTCCTCAACATTTTAGTACAACATAAACACACAAAAATACTGCTAAATTAAAATTGTAGGTTATCATTTATTGGAAAAAATGAGACAAAACTACATGATATATAGGGCATTGGGTACCCAAATTGCAATATGTATGTATGTGAAAAAGAGTCAATCTGGGAGTATTACTACAAAGAGGAACTTTTTTATGGTTGGATATGATTGTTTTGTAGCAGCATTAACTTTGTAAAAGAGAGTTTGCATTTTCAACATTAAAGACAGGCAGTTTTGCAACATTTTGCACAAGCCCTTCCCATCTTCACATGGACCAGCCATAATGTGGCTGAGGGACACAGGCTCTGCACATAGCTATCCCTAGCCCAGTGATGCTAAACCCGCAGATGGATGAAGAACGCATCCTCTTCTGCATCCATGAAAGGGAGTGTATGTTGCACCTTTTCCCAGGGAGCTGGAGGTGTTGCTGCAGTATGTGCTCTTCGGAGAGAATTTAGAGTAGCAGCCGTGTTAGTCTGTATTCGCACAAAGAAAAGGAGTACTAGTGGCTCTCGCCCCCGCTCTCTTGCTGGTAATAGCTCATCTTAAGTGATCACTCTCCTTACAGTGTGTATGATGACACCCATTTTTTCATGTTCTGTGTATATATAAATCTCCTCACTGTATTTTCCACTGAATGCATCCGATGAAGTGAGCTGTAGCTCACGAAAGCTTATGCTCAAATAAATTGGTTAGTCTCTAAGGTGCCACTCGTACTCCTTTTCTTTTTTCAGAGAGAATTGTTACTAAGGGTATGTCTACACTGCAAGCGCTGCAGCATCATAGCTTCAGCAATGTCACTGTGGCCCTGCAATGTAGACACTTACTACAGTGATAGAAGGGTTTTTTCATCATAGTAGTAAATCCACCTCTCCCAAAAGGCGGTGCCCGGGTCAATGGAAGAATTCTTCCATTGACATAGTTGTGACCACAGTAGGGGTTAGGTCAACCTAACATGTCATAGAGGGCATTTTTCAAAGCCCTGAGCCTTGTAGCTAGGTCAACCTACATTTTAGATATAGACTAGGCTTGGGAACATAGGACTTCTGCTGCTGCACAGCTCCTCTGTAACACGGGCTTAATATTTATACCAGAGTCTAACTCGGTGTATTCTGTTCTCTTTTTTGGATGGACCCCCGCTTGCAATAGATGGGCAGATGCCCTTTTATGATGTCCCCTGAAACCAGGTTCCTGTACAGTTGTCAATAACTTTTTTCTAAACTTTCTCTTTTCTTTTGGCCCATGCTTTTTTTTTTTCCTGCATTTTTTTTCTCTTATATTTGTTCTTTTAAGAACTCGTATGTATTTTTTTTTATTCTCTTGTTTGTTACTTTCCCTGTTCCTACTTGCAAAAACCTACATTCTGTTTGGGGTGGAGGTCCCTACCCTAGGTCAAGTCACGTGTGTACTTGCAGCTTAAATGAGTGCTGGAGGAGAGAAGCCTGCACCTGTGGGCTCCTGTCTGAGCCTGGACCCTGGGATGTATGATGTGCATTTGGCTGTGTTACGGGATGGTGTCAGAAAAGGGGCCCGAAGGTGGATGACCTCCAAAGAGCCTCTGCTGTTTTACCCAGAGCCACAGAAACTGCCCTGGGAAAGGGGGATAGGACTGTACAATGTGAGCCTAACTTTGTCAGTTTAATTGAGAAAGCACAAGCTGTATTTACAAATGCACTGTTAGAATGTAAGCTCTTTATTGTATCTATATGGGCTGTGGTGTGCATAAATGTAATCATATTAAACTAAATAGGGTCTTCTCAAACTGTAAAAGGCTGTTGAAACTCTAATATGCTAACCTAGCTGCTTATTTTTCTTTGAGAGTAGTGCCATATAAGAATAAGGGAGTAATAGGAATTTACAGTATTGTTAAAAGCAGGTTTTATGGGGGAGGAGGGAATGCAGCTGAAGGACTATGTGGCACATGTGCCATTTTGTAGTCATACCCCAGAGCTCAGCACTTATGGATGATTGTTTTGTCTTTAATCTGAATTACATGGATTAATAAAATAATCAGAACCAAGGGATGTAGATATAATATAGGTACTAGGGATAGTCTAACAACTTAGCAAATCTTGTTTGGTTAAATCTATTGCAGCACAGACAGGTCTGTAAAGGAAATGGTAATAAGTTACAAGGAAATACTTTCTAATAATGCCATCAACTCATTGATAAAGTGGCTGTCTACAGAATGAGGAATCTTGGGTATAATCTCAGGAGAACAATTGCTAACTTTTTAAAAATGTTGTGGAACGCTATCGTGGAACTACAAAGATGTAGTATGCTGGATTTGAAATACAATTAACTCTGCCCACTTACATGGACAAATGAGGAGAAGTCCAGCTAGATCATGACTTTTGAAGTGAATGGCTTGCACCGGAACCTGTACCCCTAAAGTCAATGGTGAAATAATTAATATTGTTAAAAATAACCTTTGTTGCATGCTAGAAAATAAACCCAGAAATATGACAGAAGGAACTGATAAACATACTGCAATATGCAGTGTTCATTTATATCTTTGAAATGTATAACGTTCTGTACAGAATACAAATCAATACAACGTAAAATGTAAAAAATTGTGCACCCAAGGCACAATTAGCTGGGAAGTGATCTTAACACAATGATTTCCTATGGCCATCTCATTTGCTTAAATATCACTTGAGAATCCTCTTCACCCATTCAAGTGGAATGCTTGCTGAGTGTTATGAGTATGAATGGCTGTTTACCAGGTGTGTTTTTAAAGTGGATCAATCAGAACACTGTACAAAACCATTACAGTGGAAGCAAAACAAAGCAAGTTAAACTGATATGTTGGAATCAAAACCACCCATCTAAAAGATGCTTTTAAATGTTAAAAGAATCACACAAAAAAAGGCAAAGTGAAATGTTTACAAAGATTTACTATAATCTCCTCTCTGTCAGAGAAATCAAGGACACAATCTTTTAATTAGTGCATTTGATTCCACATTTATGTATAAGGATATTTGATCATGGCATGTGGCAAAGCACTGGGAGAACAGTGCAAGTGAGATATTACAAGCCTTTTCCAGTGGGAACCAAAGAAAAGAGAAATGTATAAAATTAAATGAGCAAAGTTCAGGAGGATCTGTATGTGTGTGTATGCCCGTGGAATCTTAATTCTGCCCCCTTGTGCCTTCATCCTAAGCAATGACTGCGGAAGGGATCCTCTGGCAAAAAACAGTATGAAATTAAAGCCTTTTCCATACTGCATACCCACGGGGAGCATAATTAAGTTTGTGTAAACAACTGTAAATTCAGCACTTCCTCATTTTCCTGCAGCCTAAATAATGTTGTTTTAACATATTTTTGTATGTAATTTCTTTTTGTAAACTAATAAAAGGGGAGAAAAAAAAGCTTTTTCCCCCAGAACACTGCTACAGCTGCACTGGCAAGTACCAGGCATTCCCAAAGCGGCGGCTGTTGATATTCTGCTGGTATCATGATCTCAGCTTTTTAGAATGTTTGTGTTCAGTTATTATTTTGGATACTCCTTATATTGTCTTGAGGAAAACAAGCCACAGAAGGGAAATGAGGACTCTCAACAATTGGTATCTCAGCAAAACCTCAGTGGAATTTCACCGAACAAATAAGAGGCACTTTTCTATCCTGAAAGCTTTTCCCCCTGTCAAATTTGAAAGTTTTGCTACAAACAGAGATGTTAGAACTTAGATTCTTTCAAATTTTTAATAATAGAAAATGTCAGGCAATCTAGATATAGAGGTTGTTACCAGTTCCTCTATAATAGAGTGTGAGAAAGGTAGATACAATACACACATCTACCTATCAGTCATATTTTGGAGTTCAACCCAGACCGGTGAGAGGTGTTGTCACCATTTGTCCTGGAACCCTGAGTGCCGTAAAATGTTCTGCCATTGTAGCTCCCTGTCTGGAAGCTCGCAGATGGCATACAAGCAAGTACTGAATGTCTGTATGTTAAACAGCCCTCATTCGGCAACTCTGACTCCAGTAGCCTGCTTGTTACACCAGAACCCCACTCTGATCTCCACCAGCCTTGGTTACTACTAGCCAAGTGACCCCAACACACACCCCCCAGTCCAAAATTTTCCCAAAACTGCTTGTCCTGAAATGTCCAGCCCTCTCCTGGAACATTCGGAGGAGTGATAAGGTCTGTTGTTCCTTTAAACAGACAGAAGCCCAACAGCTTGTTGCTTTAACTGGAGTTGTTAATCACTTCAAGTAAAACATAATACTGGATTGATTTAGAATAAAAGCAAGTTTATTTAATCTAAAAGAGAGAGGTTTTATGTGAGATCAGGTGTAAAAAATAAAGTCAGAAATGGTTACAAGCAAATAAAAAGAAAAAAACACTTTCTATTGACTAAGACTTAACAAAACTACAATCTTGGTTCAAGGTAAGATTCTTGTCACATCACCTTGCAACAAGATAGCTGACCACTCCCTCTGTCAGGATCGCCCACAAAATCCAAAGTGCTTGGTTCTTTTGTGGTCTTTGAAGAAAGATAACTTTGGGGTTCTTTGCCCCTTTCTCTTCTAAACCAGTGTACTTTGGAAATGTATTATTCTCAAAGTCCAGTGCCCCTGATGTGAGGAAAGCTGCCATGGAGTCTGATGGAGAAGGTTCCATGATGGTTTCTTCCCCCATGGTGTTTTCTATAATGCAAACTGATCTGTCCCTGCAGCCTCCAATGTGCCAATGAATGGCCTTTTGGCTGTGATTGCCAATTGTTAGTGATTGCACTTGGATGGAGGCGTCAGCTGTTCCTTTGCCTTGGAAAACAAATTGTTTACCTACTCTCCAGACTTGTCTGGTTCAAATACGTGTTAGCTCCATATTTCCTTCACATTTTTACTGTCCCTTATCATACATACAACATGCAAGAATATTAGTGAGCATTGTTGTTGGTTTTCTATTGATACCTTACACGACACATATTAAACGCAGATTAAGACATAAGTGAATTGGGACCAGCTCACTCACTACCTGATACCACTGAGCCTCTGGCATTGGGATGCTCTTAGGGTGGATCTCTCTCTTTCTAGTAACAAAATCATATACCCAATATAGTTTTGGTTGCATAATATGCCACTGACCTCATTTGAGCTGGCAGCCATGTCAGTGCCAACACCTTAGTACAGCAAAGCATTTATGGCAGGTATAGCAGACTAATTCACCTCTTCTGTGGAGCAGTCACTAGTGTTATGCCTACACGGACCATGGCACTGAGCCTCCCAGCCTACGTCAAGAGATGGGGTTTGCACTAGTACTCTAAAAATAGCTGTGTAGATAGCATTTTGAAGTCATGACTCTGGCTGGAGCTGAGGCTTTTAAGCCTGCCCTAGGCCTCAGAGCCTGAGCTCCAGCCCATGCCACTGCTTCAAGAGCTGTCTCTGCAGCTATTTTTAACATTGTGTTTGCCCTGCGAGCCAGAATTTGTCAACCGGTGCTGGGAAGCTCACTGTCACAGGCTGGGTAGACACAAAAGGACAAAGGCCCAAACACTGCTAGTCTTAGTTAAATATACTGGTTGTGCTATTATTCTAGCACATAGGACCATGGATCAGGATCAGGAATCCATTGTGGTAGGTGCTATGAAAACACATAACAAAAAGAGAGTTGATGGATCTTTACATTGGGAAATTGATTCCCCATGTTCTCTTACAGAAGTAATCATTAAAAAGCCACCTTCTAGTTATAATGATCACCCGATAGCTTCTGTGATGTGTATTTATTACCTTTTTTCCAAGTACGTATTCAAGTATTACCTTTTTTCAAATGGCTAAGGTAAAGGTTTGCAAATGTTTTTTCTTCTCTTTCTTTTTTTTTTTTCTTGGTTACCTCTGTAGAGCTTGTGTGTGTGGTTCTTCTGCATTTAGTGAGAGTGACCACACTTCAAAACAGCACTGGAGGTACACTGAGAGATTGGATAGCTGATGATGAGATGTTGTCATTTGAGATGTTGCATTCCCACTACTTTACCAACAGGAGCATCACCATCACTTGAGCTTCAACTCCCCTCTCCCACCCTCCCCCATGCATTCTGGGCCAGCTAACTTTAGTTTCAATCATGACTTAAATTGAGCTAAAATTCAAAAATGGGGAACCAACCAGCAGCAGTAAGAGCCACTACACTTACACTTTGTTATTTGACGTCAAATATGTATGTCCTGTGTGGGGAAGGTTGGTTTGTGCAAAGAAGCTTGACCTTGTGCCGAAAAGACAGCTGCTGCTATATCACAGATTGTTTAAAACCAACAAATGTGAACTGGAATTGGTTCATCAGCTATCAGGAGAGTGGTCACAAGTGAAATGGAACACTTATGACAAGCCAAAGATAACAGATATCCGCTACACAGCCACACTGTAGTACTTAGATGCTCAAAATTGTGGAAATGCTTCCTAGCTGCAACAGAACCACATAAAAAAATCACTGATGGCTACACAATTGGAAATATGGTATACATGACTTGAAATACTTGATGAGTATGTCCAAATGCATATTGGCATTGCTGAATGCCTTCGCAGAGGCACGAAGATGGATTGGTCAACTTGTAGATGTTTATATTGCTTCCGAGCAAGAGTTGGTAGGTCCAAAATCAATATGCAGAAATGAGGCTATTCCAATTACCCACAGTCATGTGATTGCAGTGAAACACAAACCATGGAACATCTATTCTTCTGCTGATTTCTTGGGGAGCAATGGAAGATCTTGGCAGGTCTACAGACCAGGCCATACCATGTGCCCAATGCTAGAAAAACTTATGGTTGTGGTGGAAGGGCATGAGAAGAACTTGAACTAGAAATTTCTGTGTGTGTCTGGGAGTCCAGGTAGGGGTAACACTCAAGTTATAGCTCAAGCTTACTATGCTGTGGAAAGACACCCAGGAACAGCCCTAGAGGTTTTGCCTGCCAAGGCAAAAAATACTTTTGGTGACGCACACCCTGAGCAGCTGAGCCAAAAAAACAACAACAACCAACCCCCACAGCCAGCCAATCAGCAGAGGAGGGGGAAGGCCAGCAGCACAGTGGTACGGTGCCTTCTAGTAGTTGCTACCTACGGCAACCGCCCTGCTCACCCACTCCTAGAACTGGCTCCGGCCATACCCATGCTGTCACGAAGTTGCTGTGCTTCCTGGATCAGTATGTATGGCACATCTGTATGTATGACTCAGCTCTCAGGAAAATGAGCATGTGTGCATGTGTGCTTCCTGCTTGGAGGGAAAGTGAAGGGGATTTTTGAATTAGCAGCTGCACTAGCAGCAAGGGAGCTGCCTCTGTCCCTTCTTCCAGTACTAAATACATGTTCTGTTGTTATTAAGCTCATGCCATGTCATCATTCCAGGGACCCTGCTTGTTTATGCTAACCTACCAAGGAGATCATGAGATCACACAACAACAAACATGGTATCTCCACCCAATTCTCAGGATTCCGTCTTCTGCGATACTCCCCCATCCTAACCCCCATCCCATCACACCTTTTTGGAGGGAGATTGAGTAATGCTATCTATGCGTATTTCTACATGTCGGATGCCACTTTGTCTGAAAATAGTAGGTTGCTCTTGTGATTTAATGTTGTCCTTGACAGATGCAAAATTGTACCAGGATTTCAATATTTCTACTTAGTGAAAGTGATTGATATAAGTCAACTGATTTATTTCCATCTGTCAGGTGGCAAAAGATTAACCAATAGTGCTAAAACATATAATTTGCAGTGGTTCAATATATCGAGAGACAAACAAATTTCTTAATTGGAAATTGACAGCTCCGGTAGCCATTTGAACTAGCTTTTGCTTTGCTCTTGAGTCACTTTCCTCAAGCTATAGTTAGTCATTAAAACACCCCAAAGGTTCTCTCTGCAGGTATGTAAAGCCAGATCCTTGCTGGTGGCAGACGTAATTAAGGTAACAGCTGGATATTCAGTCTTCAAATAAAAGAGAAAAAATACAAGGGATGTTAATGTTTCTCAAAGTATCATGAAAGAAAAGGATAGCACAAGACGGGAATGAGCCTGTCTTAGTGGCATTGTCATTTAAAAAGTAGAAGGGGTATTTGACTGTTACCAGGGGAAACAGCTCATTTGTTTCAGGCATTGGCTGAAACAATGACTAAAATATGACAACAGAAGAAAACGTGATCATTCTGTATTATGAAGGTATGGGCAAATGGCTTAGTTTCAAAGGCAAACATCTGCAAACTTTAAGCATTAGAATGTGGTTCTGAATTTAAATGAGCAAAGATTGTGTAACAGCCTTCCATTTCTAGAAAGCATCTCATCTTTTGAGTCTTCCTTGCAGATAGAATTGTGATGAAAGGGTAAACAAAAAAACTACTGCTCAGTATATCTCTATGTTCCATTTATTCTAGATATGTTTATCTAGAAATGGTATTCCTTTGGGAGGGATGTTGAAATTCTTGTTTTGATTTTGTTTTATTTTTAATGTTGATACCATGATTTTATCTGCCTGTGTTTTTCCTTTTTCCATTTTGCATTGTCTGACAATTGAAACAGTGTGGGTGAGGTAATATCTTTTATTGAACCAACTTCTGCTGGTGAAATAAGTTTTCAAGCTACTCAGAGCTGGCCTTCAGATCTGGGAAAGTTACTCAGAGTGTCACACCTGAATACAAGATGAAACTCATTGCATACCATAAGTAGTTAACATGAAGGGAATATTCAAGGTCATAGGACAAAAAGAGGAGGGGGGAGTAAGTGGGTTACAGATTGTTGCAATAAGCCATAAATCCAGTGTCTTTATTAAGACTGTGATTTTTAATGTCTAACAAAGTTACAAATTTAAGTTCCCAGGATCATCTTTTGCAGGTATTGAGGACAAGGACTGGGAGGTCAGATATGGAGTGATGGTTTTGTGAAAAGTATTTGCCCCTGGGTGTTTTTGTCTTATTTTCTGTGAGCATAGTAGGATCTGGTGCCGCTGAATCAGTGTGGTCTATGGGGAGTTTGTCTCTGCTGATTAACTTAGTGAAGTTGTGAGGTTGTTTAATGATTCCCCTCTATTGGTTCCATTGTGGGGTGGTAAGGGACAACTAGGGGTGTGCAGTAGAAGATTGTTTTTTCGATCCCTATATTGAAGCAGGTTTTCTTGTGGTATTTTGGCGCATGATGCAATCTCCTTCTCTGGTGGAGAGTCCTGATTTGGTGAAGAAGGTTTTAAGTGTGTGAAAGTGTGTGTCCCGGACTTCCTCCCCGGAGCATAATCTGTGGTGTCTGAGGGCCAGGTTGTAGAGAACAGATTTCTTGATTTGTTTTGGGATGGTCACTGGATCTTTGAAGGTAAGTGGTCCAATAAAAGTAATTACCTCACTCATCTTGTCTGAGTGATATCTTAGGACCAACATGGACACAACAATACTGCAAACAAATTGAAACAATAGCATTCATGATTTGCCTGGAGAGGATGTCAAAGGGGAATGGGTTGCCAAAGGGTGGGATTTGTGAACCTTTATGACTAATATGGAAGGAACCTGAAAAACTACTAAATAGAGCTGTCTCCAAGTTCTGGAACTCAATGGCATTGAAAATATACTTTGGCATCAGAAACAACCAAGAATGTAAACTTTTATATGTTTTCAGTGTGAAATCCATATTCACTTAATAGACGGGCCCATTTTCCCTAATTTGATCTTCTAGTATGCATTTAATTTAAGCTTGAAAACAGACCCATTTTCACTAGAAATTAGGCTCCAATTCAGATGCCTTTCCCGATTTGCCCTTATGCCTCAATGCCATTTGTGAGCACACTTCCTGAATTTTCAAATACAGTTTTGGTACCCGTGCATGCACATTTTATTTACAAAATCCAGCTTTCATTTGAGTTCATTATCCTGGAATTTTGCTATATCTGACTTGACTAAAAGTAAATTCCTTTGCATTTTTGTAATCTGTCAAATTTGATCCAGTGCAGAATCTTTCCATGTCTAGCAAAAATATAAAACTTTTTGCTTTGAAAATGGAGTGATTGTGGAAAGGATAATTCAAGAACTTTTTCCACATTGGTGAAATTCCAGCTTTTTATTTTTGCAGAGAATGTAGATTCATAAGAATTGCCATAACAGATAAGACTACAGATTCATCTAATTCAGTGACTCTCTCACACTGGCAAGTACCAGATGATGTAGAGGAAGATGCAAGAAACTCTGAAGTAAACAGTTATAAAATAGGTAAAATTTCTTCCTAACACCCTTTAGTTAGAGGTTTGTTTATGCCTTGAAGTATATATTGTATAGTAAATGAAAATTACTCTTTATTTTTTACAAACACCAGTTTACAAACACCAGCCCCACGATTCTCAACAGAACAAAAAATAGATTTTTTAATCATTTTTTTTCTGGTGATGATAATTTTAGGTACAAACTTATTTACTAAAATGAGATCCATTCTATTCCTCTAGAAAAAAAAAAACTCTTTAAAATAAAGTTACAATTTCTGTCCTAAAATAGAGCACACATCATTCAATCAATGTTCTGCAAAAAGAGGAAAATATTTCAGTTTAACTGAGATGTACTTTTTTTTGTTCATGTCTACAGTATCTAACTTAAATTTTATATACTCCTCAGCTGCACTGCAGTTACACTGCCACTGAAGTGCTCTTTTGCCGCATTAGATGTGAAGCTTATGAGGTGGAGTAGAACTTTAAATGCACACTTTCAGTGGTATACAGGCTCATACCCAGATTTCGCCTTAACTACATTTTGTTTGTGTCATAGTAACAGAAATTAAGACATTTTTCCTCTTGCAAAGTCCTGGGAAGATACAGAAATAGCAGGAGGTTTCGATAGGAACCAAATCCATAGAAAAGTTTCAATTAGTTGGGACAAATTAATATCTATTATAGGAAAGAGAGTGAATGGTGAAATCTAGATATTGTTAGGCATCCCTCTAGGAAATATATTCCATGATTTAACCCATTTATAATAGGCAGTTTCTATGTTTTTCATTTTTTACTCTTTGGTCTTATGCAGAAACACCACATTGAAATATGGACATTTATTGAAAAATAAAACATGCAAAGAGATCTGTCAAGTTTAATTTGTTTCAATCTGCATTTTTCCCCAGAAGCTTTTGTTGAGCAGTCTACTCCTCTAGCCTGAAAGTAAAGTGGGTTGTCCCAGTCTTGCACATCATTTCCTAATGTATGATTTTTTCATTAACAGAATACCATGAATATAACATGAGACAATCTTGTCTCCCATTATGTTGGCTAAAGTTTCAACATTTTATTCTAGTTTTATCTATGTTAAATGAAGGCTGGCAAACATTCAGCTAACCACTCCTCTGGTGATTCAGCCATCCCCTAAATGTTGTCTTTCTTTAACAAATATCTGAATTATATAGTCATTTGCATGATTTGTGGTGAATGGATGGGTTTTAGTTTCATGGGGTCACCACAGTTATATTTGTTTTGTCTTTATAAAGATCCTAATAAAAAATGAATCAATTGTTGACTTTGCAGAGCAGAACTTTATGTAAACAGCTTAATATTGGTGTTTGCATAATGCAAAATTGGCTAAAGTCCTGTTTTATTGCTGTTCTAGAACTCTTTTTTAAATAAGAGTAAAACTTCCAAAAATAAATCATTAGTACTTATTCATATTAGAGATGGATGAACGAAAAGGATTTGGAAGTTCAGTTCTAACGTATGTTAAATAGTTCAGATACTTATTCAAAGTGTTACCGCACTTCTTTTTCCAATCAAGGCAATACATACTGTGGCAAATTGCCGGCACTACTATGATGGGTCTCATGCTTTCTCTTCTTGTGGGGGAGTTCAGGGCACCGTTTCTTGCCCCTGAACTGGGGTATTAAGTGCCCCACTAGTGTCCTAGAGGAGGGGAGTGGAGAGGGAGGGACTCAGGCCCGCCCTCTACTCCAGGTCCCAGCCCAGGGGCCCTAGGGATAGCGGTAAACCACTAGAACTAGCAATTCCTTCCCCTGGGCTACTTCCCTCTCCTGCCCTTCAGCTTGTGTGGCTTCCTGCCCTCCCTCTGCACAAACCAGGTGTCCCTTTACCTAGGGTCTTGGTCTTCTTAGCCCACAGCAGCACTTCTCCAAACTCTCCTCTGCTTCCCTCCAAACTGCTCTCTGCTCCAACACCAATCCACTCTGTTTCAACTCCTCCAAACTGTATCCTCTCCCTACCGTCCAGCATATCTACCTCTCCTCCCAGTTTAGTGTCATTTGCAAACTTGCTGAGGGTGCAAACCACACCATCCTCCAGATCATTTATGAAGATATTAAACAAAACCGGCCCGAGGACCTACCCTTGGGGCACTTCACTTGATACCGGCTGCCAACTACACATGAAGCCATTGATCACTATCCGTTGAGCCCGACAATCTAGCCAACTTTCTATCCACCTTATAGTCCATTCATCCAGCCCATACTTCTTTAACTTGCTGGCAAGAATACTGTGGGATGCCGTGTCAAAAGCTTTGCTAAAGTCAAGGAACAACATGTCCACCACTTTCCCCTCATTCAGAGCCAGTTATCTCATCATAGAAGGCAATTAGATTAGTCAAGCATTCCTTGCCCTTGGTAAATCCATGCTGACTGTTCCAGATCACTTTCCTCTCCTCTAAGTGCTTCAGAATTGATTCCTTGAGGACCTGCTCCATGATTTTTCTGGAGACTGAGGTGAGGCTGACTGGCCTGTTGTTCCCAGGATCCTCCTCCTTACCTTTTTTAAAGATGGGCACTACATTAGCCTTTTTCCAGTCGTCCAGGACTTCCCCCGATTGCCATGAGTTTTCAAAGATAATGGCCAATGGCTCTGCAATCACATCCACCAACTCCTTTAGCACTCTCGGATGCAGCGAGAGTCTGGGAGCTGACTTGTTCGTGAAGACAGAGGCAAAAAAAGCATTGAGTACATTAGCTTTTCCCACATCCTCTGTCACTAGGTTGCCTCCCTCATTCAGTAAGGGGCCCACACTTTACTTGACTTTCTTCTTGTTGCTAACATACCTGAAGAAACCCTTCTTGTTACTCTTAACATCTCTTGCTAGCTGCAACTCCAGGTGTGATTTGGCCTTCTTGACTTCACTCCTGCCTCCCCGAGCAATATTTTTATACTCTTCCCTGGTCATTTGTCCAGTCTTCCACTTCTTGTAACCTTCTTTTTTGTGTTTAAGATCAGCAAGGATTTCACTGTTAAGCCAAGCTGGTCGCCTGCCATAGTTACAATTCTTTCTACACATCGGGATGGTTTGTCCCTGTAACCTCAATAAAGATTCTTTAAAATACAGCCAGCTCTCCTGGACTTCTTTCCCCCTCATGTTATTCTCCCAGGGGATCCTGCCCATCAGTTCCCTGAAGGAGTCAAAGTCTGCTTTTCTGAAGTCCAAGGTCCGTATTCTGCTGCTCTCCTTTCTTCCCTGTGTCAGGATCCTGAACTCGACCATCTCATGGTCACTGCCTCCCAGGTTCCCATCCACTTTAGCTTCCCCTACTAATTCTTCCCAGTTTGTGAGCAGCAGGTCAAGAAGAGCTCTGCCCCTAGTTGATTCCTCCAGCACTTGCACGAGGAAATTGTCCCCTACCCTTTCCAAAAACTTCTTGGATTGTCTGTGCACAGCTGTATTGCTCTCCCAGCAGATATCAGGGTGATTGAAGTCTCCCATGAGAACCAGGGACTGCGATCTAGTAACTTCCGTGAGTTGCCGGAAGAAAGCCTTGTCCACTTCATCCCCCTGGTCCGGTGCTCTGTAGCAGACTCCCACCACGACATCACCCTTGTTGCTCACACTTCTAAACTTAATCCAGAGACACTCACGTTTTTCTGCAGTTTTCTACTTGAGCTCTGAGCAGTCATACTGCTCCCTTACATACAGTGCAACTCCCTCACCTTTTCTGCCCTGCCTGTCCTTCCTGAACAGTTTATATCCATCCATGACAGTACTCCAGGCATGTGAGTTATCCCACCAAGTCTCTGTTATTCCAATCACATCATAATTCCATGACTGTGCCAGGACTTCCAGTTCTCCCTGCTTGTTTCCCTGGCTTCTTGCATTTGTGTATAGGCACTTGAGATAACTTGCTGTTTGTCCTACTTTCTTAGTATGAGGCAGGAGCCCTCCCCTTTCGAGCTCTCCTGCTCGTGCTTCCTCCCGGTATCCCACGTCCCCACATACCTCAGGGCTTTGGTCTCCTTCTCCTGATGAACCTAGTTTAAAGCCCTCCTCACTAGGTTCGCCAGCCTGCTTACGAAGATGCTTTTCCCTCTTTGTTAGGTGGAGCCCGTCTCTGCCTAGCACTCCTCCCTCTTGGAACACCATCACAGGGTCAAAGAATCCAAAGCCTTCTCTCTGACACCACCTGTGTAGCCATTCGTTGACTTCCACGATTCGACGGTCTCTACCCAGGCCTTTTCCTTCCATGGGGAGGATGGACAAGAATACCACTTGCGCCTCAAACTCCTTTATCCTTCTTCCCAGAGCCACATAGTCCACAGTGATCCACTCAAGGTCATTCTTAGCAGTATCATTGGTGCCCACGTGGAGAAGCAGGAAGGGGTAGCGATCCGAGGGCTTGATGAGTCTCGGCAGTCTCTCCGTCACGTCACTCTGCTTCAACTCCTCCACACTGCTCTCTGCTCCAACACCAATCCATTCTGCTTCGACTCCTCCTCTTGTCTGATTGAAGCAGGGTTTTTTTTTTTTTATCATGTGGCTGGCTTCAGGTGCTTTAATTGGCTTCAGGTACTTTAATTAATTTATAGCAAACTTTCTTCCCTCTACAGGGAATAAGGCTCCCTTCTAACACTCTCCTGCTGCCCTCTGGCCATGCTGTATCACAATACACAGCCTGATAATGTTTAACCTAATCCTGAAACTTACAGGTTTGGTTTGCAATAGAAGTGACCCAAGTGGCAGGGGAACAGAGCAGATGGGAACTGGAAATGAAATTAAGAGCAAAAGCCCTAAATGTCTTAGATCCTACCTATCTGACAGATCAGTACTATAACATAATAGTTGTGACCAGCAGAGGTGCTGAAGTTGTAGTCCAAACTGTTATATAAGAGAAGGGGCAACTGGCAGGGAGTTCCCCGTGAGGGGCCCTAGATTCAGGAATTTTAACCCCCTTGGTCTGAAGTAGCCCAGGTCTGATGGCCATCAAAGCACACTGCAAAGCTCATCTTCCACTTCTGCCTCTTTTCAAATGCTACGGAATGAAGATTTCTATTGACTTCAGTGGACTTTTGATCAGGACCTTCTAGATTTTTAGCAGAATTTAATGATTTTTTTTCATTGTGTAATACCATAGACAAAAAGAATTGAAGTATGTTACACATCAGGTTTTTGTTGATTGTCTATCTAGTTTTATGAGGTATATTTTTTTTAAATAATGTAATTATACTGATTTATTGTGTAGGTTGAATTTATGGGTGAATGGCAAATGGTTAAAGGGAACTGGACAGAACTGAGATTTCAGAATTGGCTTCAAAAAGGAGTCGCTGTCTCTGTTTTTTTGTTTTTGTTTTTTGTTCCCCTCCCTCCCCGCAATGGAAAATTTTGAATTTGGATTGGATTCATTCCGATCTGGGATGATACCAAATTCCAGAACCTCCCGATTTTTTTTCACAAAATGGGATTCTTGCTTTCCAGCCAGCCCTAAACTTAATAACTGTCATAGCCTTTCAATAAAATAATGCAGAGTGGATCAGGGAAAGGATGTGGCCATAATGTACCTTTAAAAAAAAAAGGGTTTTATACATTAATGTACCATGTAAAAAAACTAATCTGCAAACTTAGCAAATATGGGTCAGGGTTGATCTTTAAAGTGGTTGCAATATTGGATTTGAAAGTAAAGACAGAGACTCTGGAGTTAAACAAGTGTGACTACACAGGTAACAAGTGAAATGTCACAACAATTTGCATAAAGAACTCATTTAGTTTACTTTGGATCTTATCCAGCACCCACTGAAATCAATGGAATGACCCCAATTTTGATGGAGCAGGATCAGATCCTTATCAGTTACCTAGAAGAAGGAATGTATGGTAAAGTGAGGACATTTGCAGGCCTCATATAATAATGGGATAAGGTGTCTAGTTCCTACACTGTACCTGAATGACTTGAGTAGATTAGTAGGTGCTTGGGTTATAAACCTGTTAATGCAATTCAATATAGAAAAAAGAGTCATATAATATAGCAGAGAACAACAAGATACATGACGAATATTTCCTTGAATGTCTCTTGCAACACCAAATGTTCCACAGTGGATCAGGTGGTGAAAGTGCATTGATCGAACACTAATAGCTTTCACACAGTGTTTGGAAGAGCTTCAAAAAGAAAAGGCAGATTCTGGAGCTCTATCTGAAGGATGTCGGTCTGAAGGAATTAATAGTTGGCATGCCATTCATAGCTTGTTTTGAGAGGGAATGCGGAAGTAACCATCTAATACTTCTGTCCATTATTACAAAAGGTAAATCATGTTTTAATAAAGACACCTATATATTGTTGGCTAACATGGTCTGATATGCTGTATAAATTGAATGCAAAGAATAAAAAGTGTAACATTATATAATCCAAGCACTCTCAAATTGTGAAATGGAGAGTTAAGAGTGAAACCTCTCCTTTTTTTCCTGTTGCATGTGCCTTAACAGATATTCTATTCCTCTTTATTTAGTCTTAGCCAGAGGCATTAGATCTATTCTAAACTGTACTGTGTCTCTGGGCCTTTGCCAACAGACGATTGCCACTGAAAGTAGCCACTTAGGGAGCAGAGTTCGTGAATTTCAATTCCTATTGTCTAGCTGTGCTTTTCTTTATTGTTTTTGATAGACTCAGAATTGGTGTATGTTGAATCTGACTTTATTTCTTAACTTTAAGGAAAAGTAACAGTTTTTCCTCCCTGTATGTTTATGTGTATATCAGTCTGGCCCACTAAAGGATATATTCTGTTGCTTTGCCTTGTGAAGATATTTCCTCCTTAAATTCTTTGTGGGATAAAATATTTTTTCTTCTCCCTTTGACTTTGTGGTGAACTTCTTACTTCCTGCTCAGTACCTAACTATGCCATCCAAAAGGAGGCAGCAGCACTAGTTCACACAGGTTGGGAAGCCTGTGGTGGCAGAGTATGAGGTGGGAAGAAATTCCATAAGAAGGCAGAGTTATACCTTCTCTGAAAAGGAGGAGGAGGAAGAGAACAAGTTGTCATGCTTTCTAGATTGGCTTACAACCATGAGAGCCTATCTCAGGGCAGACTGTCAAAAACAAGAGAGAGACCCTAAACGGGTGGTAAGTTCTATGATTAGATTTCACCAAGCCAATAACAAATGTGAACTTGTGGATCACTATACTAGTCTTACCATGGAGTCACAGACAGTCCCTTCAGATTCTCCAGTCTATCTTGCCGCCCAGACAAACAGGACTTAGTGATAAATTGTTACTTACATTAAAAATCACACAGTGTTCAGGTTGGTGTCCAGTCCAAGAGACCGGTCATTACCCTCAGATTAGTTGGTACCCAAGACCTTACACCAAGGACAATGTCAGTGTTAGGCAATTCTGTAATATGAACTAAAGGTTCATTAACTAGGAAAAAGAAAAAGAGAGTTATTTACAGGTTAAAGCAAGCAAACATATACACACAAAAGTGATTTATCTAAGTCCTAAGAGTGACAGGGTTGAAGTGATCTATCTATTCAAAGGGTCTTTCAGGGAAAACCCAGGAGGCAGCCCCTGGGGATCGCTGACTTCAGTTTATAGACTCTGGCCCTGTCAGAGTGAAAACTGCCAAAAAGATGGAAAATGTTCCTGTCTTTTGTTTTATCTTCCTTGCACATAGCATTTCCCAGGTGTGATAGGGCCATTAACCAACACTTTGTAATGTGATGGACCTCGATGACCCAATTGATTTTGATAGTTCTTCTGCATGGGTGGAGGGAGGGGGGTTATTCCTGAGCATGAGTTCACAAGTTCAAAACAAAAAATTTCAAGGTTATAAAGCAAAACTTACATGTTTTCTTATAGCATGGAATACAGACATTACAAGTTAGATTAATCCATGCAGCAATTTATAAGTATTTCATAAATATAAACACTAAATACAGGGTGGACTGGTCTGATCTCCAGCTATAAATTTGTCAGTTCTTAGCTAGTGCCTGCAGCCTGGGCAGGAGCTGGCATGTGACCTATCAGCATCATACAAATATTACTGCTTCTCGAACAGGAGGTGAGTAGGTTGGGACAGAGTAAAGAAACCTGAGCACCACTAGTTATTTTTCAGCAGTGTAAGAGACTGAATGAACAGAGTGGCTGAAGTTGTTGCTGTTTCCATAGGAAGTCATAAGGAAGGGGAGAGGAGAGGGGGGAGGAATAGAGTAGAGGTGTTTGGAAATTTTTTGATATTTTTTTTCCATTGGAAAATGGCAATTCATTGAAGCTGACACTGTTCATGGAAAGGGTTGGTGTAATCAAATTTCCCATTTAAAACACTTTTTGGGGAAAAAAGGTCAGGAAACTATAAAAATGAAACCTTTTGGGATTTTCTAAATTGAAAAGTTTAATTTTGGGGATTTCAAAGAGATGATGTGAAAAGTTAGGCTACGGTTTGAAAAAAAAAAGTAAAACAAAAAAGGTCAGAATCGGAATAAAACATTTTGAAATGATTGAAATTAAATGTGTTGATTGACCAGGTCCAAGAGTGGTTTTTGATTTTTGGTTCATGGACATTTTTGAGATTTTGACAGAGAGCGGAGGGCATTCTGCACAGACACCAACAAGAACAGCAGAAGTGGGCACTCCTGCAGCAGCAGAAGAGCCAGAGGGACAGAATTTATTTAGGGTGGTTTTTTGGGGGGCTGGCAGAATCTATTGATGCTGTGACTTATTTATTGGAGGGAATATATACATGCTGGTGGAAATTAAGAATGGTTTTTTGAGGCATGACTTTTGTGGGACTGGTGGAAGAGCTTGTTTTTCACTGAAGTAATTAGATATAATTGAGCAAGCAGATACAGGGGAAACTTTTCAAGCCTTGCTCAGCATTCTTCTCCCAGATCAAGCAAAGTGATAAGTGATAAGCCACATATAGTGGACTTTAGGGAGAGCCAGCCCTGGACCACCTCAGAGACTGAGCCCAGACATTTTGGAGCCAGTATCCCTTGTTCAAGGCATCTGGGTGGGGATGTGGTGATCTTTGTTTTTGAGGATAAGGATGATGTACCTTGTCTGGTAGCCTTCCTCCCCTTTTTCAGGGATCCAGTTACTACAGTCTGGATGCTGGTGCTGTCTCTGACTGAAGCTGTTTCTCTGAGTAGCCATTTGGCTTTTAGATCACTACAAGACTCAAGTTTAAAGTATATAAAATGGTGGAACTAGAAACCCTCTAGCGGTTTTTCTGTATTGATGCATGTGCACTCTAAATATGTATAATTGTTTAAATGTTGTCAATTTGAGTTCCCCAAAGATTTAGTGGGAGCCGTGCACTATCATGGGTAAAACAGATCTTGGTTGCTACCAGGATGTCACTTTCTGTCTCTGCCTTTGGATCTCCTCGTCTTCTTCATGCTCCCATCAACGTCTTTGCAGCTCTCCCATAATTTTTATTATAAACTTGTGGTGTGGGAGACTGATGATTAAATGGGAGGAGATAGCATAGCAGATTGGACTGCAGGGGGCCCAAGATGTTTGAATTTATCCTAGAGACACAAATATTCTTTTCCATAGATTACCATGTCTCCCAGGGTGGTCTGAGAATTTAAAAAATAGTCCAGCAGTTTGCAATCTCCTCCAGAGTTTCTGTTTGCTGCTTCACCATTGGAAGCTGTTCAATTAGTAGACCAGTATCCTACTTCTTAACAAATACTTTACAAGACAAGGTCTCCTTGGAGACAATTTATTCAGCAATACAAAATTTATATTATTTTCAATTTAAAGTGAACCTCATATTGTCTAAGATTCTAAACATAAGCAATATACTTTATCTGTTAAGAATATAATAAGATTTAGAAGATAAGGTGATTGACAGAAATACAATTTCAGTGTGTTGTAACTATAAGATCACGTCCTAATACAGTGTTTTGCAAACTTTTGCATGTAGGCACTTCTTCAGGAAAATAAAAACAATTGTGCACCCTCTGTCCTTGCTCCACCTGATAGTATTAAGTCTACACATCCTAATTTATACATCTTTTATGTGGCCTTCTCCCAGACTCCATTTTGAGCAAAGCTGGTAGATCTTCATAATCCACTTCCTTTCTTGTTTTATATACCTTTACGTATAATGAAATAGTGAACAATGCTAACATTTTGAGTATCTTCATGGGCATCTGAGTTAATACCATTTGAAAAGCACAGGGCGATTCACACTTCAGAAGTGTTGTTTCAGGGTCTCTGCAAACTCAGGCAGATGCCTTTGTTTTGCTAACTTTCAAAATATTAACTGAGTGTTTCCTTGCAACTCTAACAGTGAGGCACCAACGATATGCCACAGTTGCAGCTGCAACACTCTAGCATCGGCACTCATTACAGTACTGGAAGAGGTTCTTCCATTGCTCTATCATCTCCAAGGGACAATAGTTAGATCAAGGAAAGATTTTTCCATTGATCTAGTAGTGGCTATGCCGGGGGTTAGGTTGCCTTAACTACATTACACGGGGCGTGAAAATTTGCACAGCCCTGAGCAATGTAGTTAAGCTGACCTAATTTCATAATGAAGACCAGGCCTAACTTTCTAAAAATGAAGGCTGATACTTTGAAGAACATTATAGAGGTCTGCCCACAGCTGGTGCACCCTGCACTTTAGGATACAACTTCGCAAATTGCATCGAAATGTAAAAATAATTATCTATTTTGATACAGCATATCTAAGATTTCTAGGTAGCTCTGAATTTTTGGTGGGTAAGAAGCATAAAAAAGGTGTTACATGCCTATTTATCCCCTCACACTGACATGACTCCATTGATTTGTGGCTATGAAAACAACCTTTTCAAATATGGTCCAATGTGTTAGCCTTCCTGCAACTGCAGATAGACAACTCTAGTATCTCTGCTGCTGTTGCAAGCTTTGTCCTGCTGTATCAGCAATGTGAAAACTAACCAACCTTGTCCAAGTTCATTGGCGTTAATCATAATCCTGTGTCCATCAGTGATATTGACAAGAATTACACAATTAACTTCTCTCTCCTCCCATTTGCCTTTGGTCTCTCCATCTTGTGCAATGAAGGTAAAGAACAATTTACCTTAATTTATTTTCTATTAGTCTTTTTTTAAAACCAGTTTTTATAGTTCTTTGGATCCTTCAAAACAGCTGCAGATGAGGAAACGATTTTTCGGCAAAATAAAAAGTTCCAAAATTCAAGAGAAGTCCAACATAAAGGGGGAGGGGGGAGGAGTATTGTATAAGATTGTATTACTTCAATAATAGCATGTGACCATGCAATTAAAGAATGCATCATAATTTGTATACACAGGGTACAATTAAAATTTCACAGTCATCTTTAACTTCTAGCATTATCTTACTTTTGAGTGTCTAAATTCATTCATATAACTTTTTTGCATTGAAATTAAATGCTATGGATACTTGAAGAGTTGGTGATTTATCTAAATCCAAAGATAACTGTAAATGTAAATGTAATATGTTAATACATTCTATTGTAGATTGATGAGAGTATGTTCATTCATAGAATACATTTATGTGAATATAAATATTTGTGTATGAAAACATGATATTGACTATGGGCTAGGTCTACAAAGACATGTAGATGCCTCAGTCTAGCCTCAGTTTTAGATCCCCAAAACCCCGTTCAGCTTCCACCCAGGCCCCCCAAAGTAGGCAATTGCCCAGCGTCCCAGGCAATTTAAAAGGGCTCGGGGGCCCCTGGCCCTTTTAAATTGCCTGGGTAGGCCACAGGGCTCATAGGAGCATGCGGGGTGGTACTGGCGGCGGCGAAGTCTGCAGGGCGGGCATGTGGAAGAACTGGATGTGCCGGAAGAGTGCCCATTGACTGTTCTGCCCTGGGGCCCAAAATTGGTATGAGTGGAACTGCTTTCACCTAACCGTTTAGACGCCTAACCTTCTGATGGTGGGCATGCACAAAGCTGTCTAAATTGTGGTGCCTCTCAGTGCCTAAGTACTGCCAGGATCCTCAAACGAGGCATTCTCCTGCCTGTCTCACCCTTGGGGCCTGATCTTGTATAAATACTCCAAGGAACCCTACCAGATTGGGCCCTGCATAGAATATAGCCAAGAATGAGGTGGCAGTACCACCTCTATTATACCATTGGCCCAGTGATTAAAGCACTAAATGACAATTGTGGGGACTTGGGTTCAAATCCACATTCTGCTTGATATGGAGCCAGAAACTTGAACAGAGGTCTTCCTTCTTCCAGATAAATGTCCTAACCACTAGGCTACAGGATATTATGGTGTGGGTCTCTCTATCTCTCCTGTTAAAGTTGTTTCACTTTGTATGAAATGCTTAAACATTCATTGGAATAGGTACAGGAACCTGGGTCTCCCAGGTGAGTGCCCAAATCACTGGGCTATTGAGTTATTCTCACACTTTCTCTGGCCCAGTTACTATTTAAATATTTTATACAAAGGAAACAGCTTCAACAGGAGAAACTAAAAGACCTCCAGCCTATTGTAACAGTGTGACTAGTTGTGTTTTGTTGTTTTGTTTTTCCCCTGAAGACAAGAAACTTGATTATAATTAATTAAGAATTACTCAAAGTTTCTTGAGTCTGATTTTATTAAACTCCACTATTATTATTATGATTTGTTTGTTTGGTGACTTTAGTCAATGCTGTATTACAATCAGGAGTTGAGGTTGCATTGTGCTGAGTACTGTAAATACACATACAAAAATAATCACTGCTCAGAGAGCTTACAATCTAAGTAATGTGTCAATTGGTCACTTTGTCTGGTTTTAGGAAACATACTTTAGCGTTCCTAAAATGGTATGTTCATGTTCTGCTGTGTTAGAAGTGGGGATAGAAAACCATTCCATCACTTACCACTAACATTGCATAAGGTGCAGAATATTTCATATGAGGTACTGAGCACTGTCTAGTCCTACTGATGTTACAGGAAGCACTCCACAGTTGGCAGGATTGGCCCTTTAATAAATTTGCCTTGCAATGACACAAACAACAGAGTAATGCATTGTGATAGAGATACATAACATATTTTTTTTCATAGATTTACCAAAAGAACGTCTTCCTCAGTTGAAATTGTACCACTTTGATAGAGAATAATAACTAAGGGGACTTATAGAGTTCTCAGTAGCACAGTACTCATGCAGCTTGGTGTTTATTATTAGTAATTATGCACATCCCGCTAGCTAACACAGCCTGTTGTATCTCCATGAAATGAGCTGTACAGGATCTCATAATGTGTGCCCAAAATATGATAAGCATATTGAAAATAGTTCGAAAGGCAGTGTGCAGTTCAGTATCAGGGAAATAATAGGCATTTCATAACCTTACAGAATTTTTTAAAGGAATTTTGGTACACCACAAACAATGTTTAAATCATATGAACAGTCTTTTTTAAATTACAAAAACCGGGGGGGAAATATATATATATATATGTGTGTGTGTGTCTGTGTGTGTTCTTTACACTGGCATATATGAAACCAGCGTCATTTCAACTGTATTTCTTATCTTGTCAGTTTAACTCACACCTTTGATCTTATTTAAATGTTGCCTTTTCTGTTTTAGTTTTTTCCACCTCTGATCTGCAATAAAATTAATGGTTATGGAACCACATTGCTGCTAAACAAAGAAAGCATTTAACATCTCTTTGGGAAATTATAGGTCATAATAATTTCTTCTTCACTGAATAATCTTTGATTGATGATACCTCTGTGTGTGTTTAGATTAATTCTGGTATTATGGAAGGAAAATATGCTCCCTCTCTGATTAACTGTTTCATTTTCTAATTAGGATACTAACATCAGAGTGTCCCTTGTGTATTTTTTTCTGTGCACTGTTAAATCTAGGTCATGCTTTTTGAGCCTGTCTACATAGCTTAATAAGAATTAAACAAGGTTTGAATTAGTGATGGGCTCAAGTACTTCAAAATAATCTTAATAGTTATTATACTTAAAGCAATGTGAGAATTTGGATTTGGGTTCCAGGTCTATAGTATGTCAATATATTGGCTGCATGTATTAATAATAATTATTATTTCTTTTATTTATTGACGATGATTCATGTAATATGTGTTCTGGTATTGCTGATCTCAGCTCCAGACTGCACATTCTTCTCAGCTTGCCACTCCCACCTTCCTTATATTGGGGATTTCAACACCTGCAAACACGGTGTTTGAGTGGCTGGGTTTTTATGGTCACTAAGGCATAGCTTGGTTACTGAGTTGCATGAATTAACACAAAAAATAGGTGTCATTCCCCAACTTTTCTTTGTTTTACTTTTCCTATCTGTACACTAGGCCTAATGAATAATACTTTTCAGTTAGTTACATAGAGCTTGTTCATCTGTATATCTTATAGTGCTTGATAAAACTGGATATGCCTGAGTAGTTCCTTTCTAAAGCTAGTATAACCATGCACATGTGGGCATGATCCTTCATAAGTGAAGTAAAAGGGAATGCTCATATTCACTTCCATGAAGAAAAGAATGGGGCCATACATTTAATATATTTTTTCACTTTAAGACTTTGTTGGTCTACTGGATGAGTCATGGATCTAACAAATCAGAGGGGTTCCTCTGTCCTCAGCTCTTCTTTAAATGGCATACCTGATAGAAGAAGCATGTTCCAGAAGTTATGACATTAGCCTGGGCTCTGGGAGACCCATTTCAATTTTTCTGCTCTACTACAGGCTTCTTGTGTGAGTTTGCCTCTTTGTGCCTCAGTTTCCAATCTACAAAGTGGTGACAGCAGGGGTGTTGTGAGGATAAACACATTCAAAATTTGAAGACACTCAGATATGTTAATAGGGGCCACATAAGTACCTAAGATGACATTGAACAAGTCACCCAAACTCTCAAGGCCTTAATTACTCCATTCTAAGTTGTAATTAGATCTGAGGAAGCTAGGTAAAATCTGTTCTTTAGTTATTTTCCTTTTAAGAACCAGAAGGCCAAATTCTCTATCTCAGCTCTGACCTTGGCTGACCTGCTGCAACCCTTGACATTTCAAGTGCATTGAATATTTTATCATTCTGTCCTTTGGCTATGTTTTGTTTTAGACATTATCCAAAGCAGCAGATCCAGAAATAGAAGAGTTTGTTTTATTTTAGAGTTGATTTACAAAAATGATTAAGATACAGGTCATATGCATGTAAGTACTTGGGACCTGATACAAAACCTATTAATGATGCCAGTGGATTTCTTTCCTTTAACTTCAGTGGGCTTTGGACAAGGCCCTGAGGGACAAACTTACTGGCAGTAAAGTCAGAAAGGTTAAAGGACCACCAGATCATCTAGTCTGGCCTGTGTATCACAGGCTAGCAACATTATCCAACGCCTGCTAAGTTTACTTAAAAACTACAGATTATGTTCTTACCTGACAGTCAAGGCCTAATTAAATAAATCTGCAGTGCCTATTTGCTATAATTTGTTTATAGATGCTTCACATGGCATCCACTTTAAAAAACAAAACACCACTGTGTACTTTAGTATGCAAGAGAGCTGAGTGCTTAATTTTTTTTTATCGTTGCTGGCAAAGGTACTGCTTGTGTGCAGCCACAGTGAGAGGCATGATAAAGCCAACTTCAGTCCTTGGAAGATAAGAGACTCTCCATCCTAAATCCTTTTTATAAGCTAACTTTAAAAGTCAGAGGAAGGAAGGAGGGCAGACTAGAGCCCAGATTCCTATAGGCAAAGGAAATACATGGGCTGAGCAAAGTCATGGGAAGGTAATTCCAATCAGATGATTTTAATGAGATGAACCAGATGGATATGATCAAAAACTGTTTGGGCTTTTGGTAATAAAGTAGAAAAGTGTTAGAAATATCCCATTTAAAACATTTAGCATGAAAATGGAGAGAGCTAATAGATGTAGAGGTGGCAATGTGCCTGGGGTTCAGGGAATGCAATGTTGCTTTGCACCTTTCATTACAACAGTTGACCAAAATGGTAGTTACAGCTAATCTTGAAAAATGCAACCCTCAATCATAGCAAGTTGCTACGAGTTCAGCACGCTTTGTGATATGACAGCTTTCTTTTCTGAGCCATGGATGTGGCAATTTGGATCTGTGATGAAACGCAGAAATCTCATACAGAGGGTACAGGAGTCTTTCACTGAGAGAAGCACAAGATGATGTGCAGTATGTGATGGTAAATTAACTTCTTTCTTTTATATTGAGAGGCGAACTTCTTTGAGGGCCAGATTGTGATCTTTGCTTTGCACTCACTCAGAATAGAGGGGGCGTAAAGAGCCCATACCTCCCCTGGGTTTGCTACCTATATTGCAGGAAATAGCATAAGGAAAAGAACAGCATTCCTGCTTTCTGCCCCTTCTGTGCAGGGGGGCAGAGAGTAGACTGAGTCTCAGCTCCATTTCCCAGTTGGGTGCAGAAGGGGAAGTAAGCTGTACCAGGAAAAGGCAAGGGAGAAACAGGGTCCAAATTTGACTGAGTCCCAATTCAGTTCCTACTCTGCTCCTTGGGGAGTACAACTACATGTTGCCCCTCTCTATGGTAGAATGTAAAGTGTCAATCCAGCAGTAAAGGAACTTTATATTTAAAGCTGTTGTTTGTAAAGTACTTTAAATGATACTTGCTAGTTTTTCAGTTCACCTTTCTTTTGTGTTATGGTGTCTGTGCACTTAAAAAAGAAAAGAGGGGGAGGGGGGGAAAGAGACAGATTTGAAGTCAAGTTGATATCTGTTTTTATAGATATAATTGCTGACATTCTTAAATAATCCAAGGCCAGAATCCCCATATCTGAAAGTTCAGATGTGTAGATGTAAAAATTATCTGCACACAGCTCCCTTTGAGTGTTGGTGCCAAGTGGATTACAGGAAGCTTATGGAGGTGATGGTCCACAGTGCCTCTGTGGTTCTTGTAGACAGGGGTAGCAGGTTTGTATAATTTTTGGTGGTGCCCAGAACAAGTCCAAGTCCCACTCCCCAGACACCTACCTTGTAAGCCGATATATACTTCTTTAAATAATGTAAAAATGTGAGGGCTCTGGGCTGGGGCTGGGATGAGCGGTTTGGGGTGTGGGAAGGGCTCAGGCAGGGTTCAGGTGCGGGGGTGAGGGCTGCAGGGTGGGGGTTTCACAGTGCAGGAGGGGGCTCAGGGCTGGAGCAGAGGGTTAGGGTATGGGAAGGTGATGGCTCTGGCTGGGGGTGTGGGCTCTGAGGTGGGGCGGGGCCCAGGATGAGGAGTTTCAGGTGCAGGCAGGCTGACCCCAGCTGGGGCCAGAGAGGCGCTTACCTCGCACCACTGTCACTGCACATGCTCCTAAGGCCCCTCTCAGGTCCAGGAAGCCCTCCTCTGTGGTGGGTGTGGGGGGGGAAAGGCTGCCATCACATGTGCGCCTCCTCCCCTGCTGCTGCCCTTCACTATAGCCTCACTGGGGGTGGGGGATGGGCTGCCCCTTGCCCAGCCTGGGGCAGGAGTGGTGACTGTGGGTGGGGGGCTCCCTGTGCTGGTGGAAGGTCCTGCTGGAAAAGGGAAGGGTCTGAGGTGGAAGGACAGGGGCAGGGACAGCCTGCCCTAGCACTAGTGGATGGGGAACGCTAGGACCCTGTGGCCAGGACCGTCCTTAGTCATATGCAGCATAGGCGGCTGCTGCATTAGGGCACCTGAAAATTTAGGGCACCTCTGAGTCTTTGTGTTCACCCTCCAGTCTCTTCCTATCCTTGTTCTGACCCTTCCTGCAGGCTCCCACCACAGCTGGCTGCTGCAGCCTGGTGAGTCTTCACCCAGAGGGGATCTAGTATGTAAAAGTGAAAAAGCCTTCCAGCCTGCCAGACCTATTAGCACAACACTGAAACTGCTAAAGAGCTATTCAAGTGGTAATGAAGCCATTTAACAGGGTATTTGCCAACCCTCAGGTATATACTGTCAGTTTCTGAATTTACTGACAAAAACAGTTGTGCACTACTGTAATATTTACTCAGAATATGTTAGTCTACAGGACCTTAGTTTAAAATTTACTTTAAAAATATTTCAATAGTGTGTTGCTGAAGATTATAAAATCACATCTCTTAAAAAATCCTTAAATAGATTTTTAGATGCACAATCTGAGTATTCATCTTTACCCTGAAATGCTTGGATCTTCAGGCATATAGTTTTTTAAATAAATCCTTCAAAAGACCACCCTTATCTAAAATACACATGTGAGGCTGCAGTCGGGCATAGGAGCACCAGTTTAATAATACTGCATAGGGCCCCATAAATCCTAAGGACGCCCCTGCCTGTGGCGGCAGTTGATGCCAGGAGCCAGTAGAGTGGAGCGCAGCACGGAGCTCTAGGGGGCAGCCGCCTGCCACCCAAGACACAGGGACGCTCAGGGGAGGCACGCGGGGGCGGCAGGCTGGGGCACAGACACGGCACAGAATATTGATGGAGCTGGGCCCCCAGGCCCTGAATATTACTGGAGCATGGGCACCACGGGCCCATATAACTTGCCACCCCTGCTTGTGGACTTGGGAGTGCATTCCTGAATTTTACTGTCTGTGTTCCCTTCCTTGGCCTCCGATGCACCGAAAAAGAGGAGTCCTCTTTTAGGATAATGTGACTGAGTTCTAACCAGGAGAGGGCAGAATGCAGCCAGTAGTTTATCTCATTGTGTGTGATCTTACTGGGGAAGAAAAAGTGTGGTTTCTTTTTTTGGCTATATGCATCCACATTTTGCTACGTTTTTCCCCTCAGGTGAAGCTCTATTGACGTCATGAGAAGTACATGATGTGGGACCTTTTATAGCATGCACACTTCTTAGTTCAGTAATAAAACATTTGGCTGAATTTTCTCCTTTGAAACATAGTCTGTCTTCCCTCCAGTGATTGCATTTCTGGCTGAAAAAAGCCACTATGGTTCCGTTCCTCCTGGCAAATTAAGTAACTGTGGTACCATTCATTGCTTTAACCTTGTGTGTACGACTCTTAAAACTGTGGAATGAATTTATTTTCCACTTTCTCAGCTCAAGCACCATTGGGATTAATATTGTACATTAAAGATGAAAACAGGCCATGTTTTTTCCCCCAAGCATAACTTTATTTAAAGAAAAGATTTGCATAAAAGACCTAGATGAAGATGAGCTATATAGAGTGAACTCTATTAAACTTTACTCCAAATTACCTTGTGCACAGTATTTAAAAATAATCAATAAAAAGCTGAATGAAATAATACGCCACCAACTCTAGATGGGAGGGGATTATAAAACACCTGCCATTAGGGTTTAGTTGTAGAGATGATTCTTTATACTTATAATGATGATGATAATTATTTTTGCCCAAAGGATTATTATGGTTATTCTGATAAGTTATTGGTATCTTCTTGAGTTTTTTTTTTACTGGTGCATGTAAATTAGATGGGCAAAATTCAGGGGCTAAATGTAAGTCTGGTTGCATGTTATTGCTCCAAATGCAGCATTAGTATGGGCAGACTGGCAGTGTACTACCCCTCTGCTGGTTATTCCCAACAGAAATAATATGTGTGAGAAGTGTGACAGCTGCACTGGGTTTGTAAGTGCTAAAATATGAGGGCCCTGCCTCTTGACCCAAGCCTCCATTTGTAAAGGACACACGGAGCTTAAATCCACAGGCTGGGAATAAGGTAGGAGAGTGGCACCACCTTCCACCTACCACAATAGAACTGTTGATTTGTAAATGGGGGAAGCAAACTTCAGTGAATGACCACCACTGAGAAAGCCCCATCCTGCAAGTCCCAAGCTTGCAAATGTGGAGACTGCTGGCTGGGGAGCTTTACTAACTCACTTCAACTGCCAAGATGGTGCATAAGGAGAACATCAGAGACTCAGGTATCTAAAGACCAAATGCTGCACTCGCACTGTGTTGCTTTTGAAAATGTCTCCCACGTCCAGTAGATTAGTCTGTCCCCTCATACTTTGGAAGAGCCAAAAATATCGACAAAGCTGCCTCATTTTTCTTTCTTAAAACTCTCCTTTTCCATGATGCCTAAAAAAACACTTGACAGTGGTTATGTTGCCGGTCTGTAGAGACCACTGCCTATCACGCTGACCAATATTAACCAATACTGTTTCCTTCTACTTCCCCTTCTGTCTGTATTCACCTGTTCTCTTTTAGTTGTATACATTGTAAGTTCTGTGGGGCAGAGGCTATGCTTTGTTCTGTGTTTGTACAGCACGTGGTCCATGACGAGGCCCCCTACATGCTATGGTAATACAAATATAAATATATATACACAATGGAAGCAATCAATCAAAATGGATCATTCAGTTAGAGGATAAACTTTTAAAGTATTTGCAACAAAGCAAAACTAAAGTAAATTCTATTACCGTACACAGATATATTTCAAGAGCCCTGAAATATAGCTCTGAGTTGTCAGCCAAACAAACTTTCTATGGATTAATCTAATTGACTGACTCATGGCTGAGAACCTGAATATAATGCACGCTAATTCCGTGGGCCTGAGCTAGGAAGTATGGCTCCTATAGCACAGGAAAGTAATGTACATAGACTACTCTTCCCTTGCATCTTTAATTTCTGTTACAAGGTTGCAAGATACTGAGGAAGGAGTTGACCTTTCTCATGGAGTGCCATATTGTATGCCATTATATTTTAAACATGAGTGAGAAAATCCATAGATATATGGTGTAGCCAAAGGATGTTTACCAGTGTGGTGAAAAAAGATTCATGATACCAATTTGTCACATTTTCTAATTTGGCAACGTGGGAGTACAAGCCTCTACAAGTTAAAAATGGCCCAGATTCTATTTTCATTTACACCAGCGTACATCTGTGGAATTCAGTGGATTTTTGGCGGCATCCATGAAGGGACTTAGGCATTACAACACTGAGTTTCACAGTGCAATCCACAAAACTGAGTTAGGTGCTTAGGCTCCATGTACAATGCCTGGGGAGAGAGAGGAGCCAAAGAACATGATCCAGAGGCCAGCACTCTAGGCAGGGAAATGCTGAAGCGAGCCAGTGGGAGATGCTGACAAGAGCAGTGTATGCTAAGCCCTGCCTCTGTCTTGTAGATAGGTGCCTACATCCAGACTGGTGGGGAGGCACCTCTGTCAGCTTCGGGGTCCATGAATGGGCACCTGCTGCCTGGAGTTATATGGCTTAGGTGCCTAAGCCACTTTTTGAGGAAATGAATTAAGCACTGTCATCAGATGTTGATTGTGTGTGTGAGTCCTTTCTGTGTGCTGCACTGGCTGTGGCAAGATAGCCCATACGGCAGGCTCCGATCAAACTGTACGCTGGTGTAAATGAAAATAGAATCTGGGCCATTTTTAACTTGTAGAGGCCCAATAACCACAGACATGTTAGTAGTGAAGGCACTCGGTCAGGTTTATTGTTGAGGAAGGGCGGTATTAGTGCCCTATACATACAACAAGTACACTTAATGCATGTATGCCCCTGACAATGGATGCAGCTCAGTCAGTGGTGGGAGGCATCAGTGAGCATGTCCAGTGGCAAGAACATAGTTGCCTTAGAACTTTTACTCTGAAAAACTATAGGCACAAAGTGATTTTAGGTGCCTACAGGGTTCACTGGGGAGTTTTGTGGATCACAGTGAAGGCAAAAGTGACACTTAGTCCTAAATCCCAGGTTTGGAACCTAAGTCATCATAGCGCCCACCCATAATGCCTGATTTACAGTAGTGTAGCCAATATTAATGCCTTGCTCCAGAGCAGTTTTACATGCATTGGCCCCAATCTTTCAAACTCTTACTACTGGGCTATAGCATCTCTTGTGCACTATGCCAGATAGCAGTTGTTTGCTTTACAGGGCACATATCAGACACAGTTCTTTTGCTCATGTGGTAACAACATAGCTTTTGCTGGAGATTGCATGCAATCTGGATGGTGTCATTAACAGGGAGATCAAATCATGTAGTACTGCATGTGTGGCTGACTGACTTGGACTAAGATGAAACATGTGAGTTTTCACTGATTGGCACAACTGGAGGGGGTTTGGTTTGGTTTAGTTTTTTGCTCCTTCCTGTTAAGGCCTTTGGGCCCAGAACTCCAAAGTATTATTTTAGAGTTAAGTACACTAGTATGGAATGAAAAGGTCAATAATTTAAAATTGGAATCAGAAAGGAGAGATAATAGCTTCTGTGGAATCCTTGATAAAGCAACTGACTTCTACCATTTCTAGCAAAGGATAAAAGAAACTTTGAGAAGCCAGAAGGAAAATAAGAGTCCAGTATTCATGATAAACACAGATTTGTGGTAATGGATGCTGAAAAGGCAAAGTTAAAAAAAAAATAAAAAAGAGCAGGCATTAGTACAAATTATTTCTAACTCCTAGTGCAAAAGTCAGACAATATTGTGAGAAACTCTTATGGAAAATTAAGCTAGAGAACTCCACAATCGGTGTAAAACATTTGTAAAGAAAGGGGAATATGCGCTAACTAAAGAAATCATTCTAGCAGAACCTCATCAAGGCAGAATTTGAAAGCATTTAGAGAAGATAAAGAAAAAATTAAAATATTTAATAAATGATTCATGTGTTATTATGTAAATTATCGAAAGAGACTGGTTATTTATCATTCAGATAGTTTTCAAGCTACGGAGTTAGCATTTTGACACAAAACAATTGAGGAGTATGAAGTTCATGCTAGATTTAGATTTTAAGTTTGCAATGGTTAACCTATTTTTTGACATACATAAAAATGATGAGGCATCAAACTTGAAGTTAAGACTATGGGTATATTGTCCTTTAAAGCTTCATCAGTACAACGTTCCAGATGTTAAAAAATAAAAGTTCTATATATTCAAAATATTCTTAAGTAAAGGATTTATCTCCAGCCTTAAAAATAATCATGCTGGTTTGTCTGGAGACCCTCACCAATTGCAACATTAAAATTAATTCTGTTCTGCATTCAAACAATACCTCTTTTGGCTGCATGGTGATAAAATTTACATCTTTCTCATTCATCTTAGAATGGGTATATGGTATTCTTCATTATTTATCAGAATGAGATAGAGCCTTGTATTCCTAGGATCCAGGATCTTGAGCTTGAAAGGTTTCTAAGTTGGTCAACAGTACATGCATGGATTCTTGATAATAGAACGCGATGCAATAATCAGGACACATTCAGAATAAGCAGAGGAACACTCAAAGATTCTATGTCAAAATGAGCATAGACATTCCTTATTTTTCAATATAAAACAAATGTAATGGAAATTTTCTGGCCTGCTCTTACGTTGTACCTTCCCCCGCCTCACCCTTTCTAGAATTTAAAACTCTTTGGGGAAGGAACTGTGTTGTATTGTACATAGAGCTGGTTGGTAAGCAGTTTCTGTTCTGAGGGGAATTCCAGCATTTGGATATTTGTATTTTATCACAAATAAGGAGAAAGAGTCAAAATGTTTCAGTTTTCACTGAATGGAATTAAAATCTATATATTTTTTTCTTTAATGTCAACATTTTTGTCTATATTTTATGTCTAACCAATATAAAATATTAACATTGATATTAAAATGTATGTTATAATATGATATCAATGTCAAAATGAGACAAAACAAGAAACACAAAAATCAAAGGAGATAATCAAAAGGAAATACTCCATTTCGGTTCTGAAAAATTTAAAATTCAACCCATTTTGACAAAACAGCATTTTTTAACAGAAAACTGTTCCTTTTAATAATTTTTCGACCAGCTGTAGTTGTATATTTGTGCAGTACCTAATGCATTCTTGTACTTATCATAATATCTATAATAAACAATGCACTAGATGTATCTTGACCCTTTCAGGATAAATTATATCAGCTGACATGACAGTAGCAGAAGAAGAAAGGTGGAAGTTAGTAGGAGAAGTCTGTCAAGAAGGACTATACACATGTTGACTCCCCCATTCCAGCATGAACTTCAGCCTAGTAGTTAAGACTTGGGTTCTGGGTCTGATGTTTATTAGTTGCATAACCTATGAGAAGTCATCTGTGAAATGGGGATATTAATATTTATTTACCATCTGTACAGGGGAACAATGATGCTTAAAGACAAATGTTTGCAGTTATTTAAAAAGATCATGCACTGTGTATGTAATTACTATGTTTTTGTTTGTTTGCTTAGGTATGGTTTTTTTTTTTGTTATCTGCTGCCTGCAGCTTGAAGGAACAGAGAACACTTGTTAGGGGAGAAAAAAATCCTCCCTTTATCTGTGGTCAACTGTCCTCCATAGAGTCCAGAGGAAGATAGACATTTTTCAGTATATCAAAATAGAGATGTAACTGAAGGGATAGAGAGAATGTTTTGGCAGAGAGAATTGTATGAAGAAAATTAGAGAGTAGGTACCCATGTATAGCTGACAGAGACTTAACAACTGTAATGGAAATCTACTTTACAAAAAAACAATAACTCATAGGCACAGTTAAGATTGTCATGTGAATTTTAATGTCTTATTTGCTCTTATGCAAGAGTGTGTTGAATGGAATATTGTATGTGAAAGAAGAAGCAATCTCTAATATTTTTGAAAGAAACTTAACTCAAAATTCCCTGTCCTTTTAGTGACAGTATTATTTAGGAATGGACTTCAGCAATCTTAACTCCAGGTTAAAATGGTGGTTGTTTTATTCTCAGGGAATTTCCTTTTTTATTTTTAAATGTAATAGTACTATTAATACAATGAACACACAGTCACAGCTGAAAATATGTGGGGTTTTTTAAAGTCAAGTGTGAGGTTTTTAAATAATTGTTCATGGAAGAGATTGGGCTGATAGGTCTTGTCCAACCCTAGTTTATGTGGAAATATTATTGTCAAAATCATTTTTACTGGCAGCCATAAATAATTTAGTATAGAATTGTGGAGAAAATTATTTCAACCAGAGATTTAACTCTAATGCAAAACAATAACGGCGCCCTCATACACTTGCATCCATGGATTGGCACCTGTAACTCTCATACGTTACATGTGGTTGGGAAGCTACTCTGCCGTAATGTTGCTAAGGTTGCTGTTAAGATTTTGCATTAGAGTGTGAATTTGAAGATTGTTGTAGGAGATGGAACATAAAGCATAGTGGAGTATTTGAGGGCAATACTGACAGTTCTTTAGGCAATAAGGGATCAGCAAAGAATGCATAAAACTATTCATTTGTTAATTGCAGACTTCCAAGGTTTTGAGTGTTGAGGTGTGTCCTGATGTAACCTTAACCATCAATAAAGGTCTTTTTTGTTTGTTGTAGTACAACATATAGTATATCTTTCTTTAGTTGTTTCTTGAGATATTCTGTTTTTCTAGTTATAAATGCTCCTGTGGTAGTTATAATTAATATTGTGGCATCTTTTCACGGTAAAGAGAAAGGGAAAACATAATAGGAATACTCACAGGAAGGGAGATGTGACAAGTAGAAGTCAGCTGCCAAATGGCTACTTCAGAGCTGCAGCTGCCTATCTCTGCCAAATGTAAAAGGACAGCTGTTGAGAACACAAGTAGAAATAAGATTCCTATAAAACACTTATACCATATTGTGGAGTTTAAATAGTGACCAATCAATTCTAGAAAGGCCCTGAATCCCTATGTTTTGATGACAAGACAGCTGATTGAAAGATAGATCTAGGGTTTTCTAAATTGGAGCTTGGTGTTTGAAACAGCTATGTCATTTATAAATATAGATTAGATATAAAATACATATGCGGAAGAGCACTGAAGTAAGGTTGCACAGTCACCATGCAGGTGGTACTACCAGTCCTGCCTATAAAATAATATGTGTGTGTGTGTGTGTGTGTGTGTGTAAATCAAATATGGATGATTTTGCTAACACATATCTATGCACTATTTTATAGGCAGAACTGGTATCATTCTATAATTTTAAAAAAGATGCAATTCTGACATCAATTTTGTTTAGTATAACATAATAATTCTCTACTTTTCAACTTTAGCTGGTTACATTATTTTTCTATATTATATTTTATATGTTGGATATTAATATTTTATGTAAATTAGTAGTAAATGCAAACCCCAGGAAAGTGGTACATTCATACCATACAGTGTATATGCATTGTGTTAGGAGCAGGGTAGGAATTCTTCCTGTTTACATACATTCTTCCTGTTTACATCAGCTACAGTGTAGTAAAATTTATTAAGTTGGGAAATCTTGGCATAAATGAAAATACTATGGTAAAAAATAAATATGTAACATACCCTATACTGAAAACATTATTAAGATGTATACATGTGGGAAATTTTCGGTCCCTAAGCTTTTTCATTGTTAAATCAGAGAAATCCAGAGAAATCTATTAAAACCAATTCATTTCAAACATGGGTAATTTTAGAATATTTCTAACTTTCAGGAAATTCAACAGACTTAAACTTTCATTTAAAACTCAGTCTGGATCTCTTCAATGAGAGGATGTAATTTGAAATGGAAATATTGTTATTTTCACATACATTCAAGGGAATAACTCCCCAGTTTATCTTTATTTTTCAACATATCCTTTTTGAGCACAACTTTGAAATTGAGAGCAGCATGTCTCTTTCTCTCAACTATCTTGCACATTCTGTAGTCATTTACACCTGTGAAAAGGGGATGTGCAATATACCATTCTGATCTGGTAATACTTTACAATGACTTTACAAGGATGTAAAAGATGGCACAAGATGAAAGATAATGGATAATCAGGCCTGTTGGAGGGTATCATGTATGTATATAATATATTTGTGTATATTGTACAAACAGAGAGACATTGCAAATCCGTTTTCAGAGTAATAGTAAATCTATTGAATATTCCTTTTGTGTGGTTTCATAAAAGCAGTTACATAAATAGGAAACTATAGGAAAAATAATATTGAAATTGTGGATCCATCCATTCAGTTCAATGATTCTGCTAAATGGGTCAATGTTATTTTTCAGGAGAACAGAAACAGAGTACAATGTATCATATACTGCAGATAAAACTATGAGGATAGAGAGCAAGGGGATAAATCTTCTGACAGTAATGCCAGGCAAGAAAAATGGAACCTCTCCAAGAAAATTTTGAAAGTTAGTAAAGCATATACCAGATCATGGTTAGAATATTCAGCACTGGTGCCAACAGGACAGCACCAGTGATTGCATTATTTAGTGAACAAACAAAAACTGAAACAAACGAAAGCTATTCAGCATATGCACTAGTATTGTGCAGAGACATCTGGGTTGTATTTGGGTATATAACTGAATACAAATTTCAAATATAAACAAAGATATTCCTCCTCTACTGTCTATAAGATACCAACTATATTTGATCAAACTATTCAGTGCAAACAATTTACTGGATGAATGTGGCTTTTCCTCCCCCCCCCAAAAAAAAACAATTCTTGCAGATGTCTTTGTTAATCAGAATTGTTTGAATAGTTTGTATGAACACATTCCTTTGTATGGCTGGATCATGTTTGCTCTGGATGCTTTGCTTTGAATCATCAATATTTATTGTTCGAGATGTATGATTGGTCACCTGAGTCACATGAAGCTGATTCTCTTTCCTGATTGTATCATCTAATAATTAATTAAGGGGAAGTCTTCAGTAATTCATTTGGGTCTTGTCTTTAAAAAAAACAACATTTAACGTGAAACACTTTAGAATGTGACAGAGAGCTGTATTAGGGAATTTTAGGGAATGTTTTTTTCTTCCTTTTCCTTGTCATCCATAAGATAGTAGTATATTGGGCTATGCATGTAGTCCACAGATTAAAAAAATATGGGTGTCTTTTCCTGTTTGAGGGAAGAGACATGCTGTGTTGAACTTTCAACCCATAATACCTCCATTCCATTAGTGACCTGAACCTGAAAGCAACTGCCAGCCTATTCTCAGGCTGACCTGAAGAAGAGCTCTGTGTAGCTCAGAAGCTTGTCTCTCACACCAACAGAAGCTGGTGCAGTAAAAGATATTACCTCATCCACCTTGTCTTTCTAAGATCCTGGGACCAACACAGTTACAACAACATTGCATACAGCTTACCCACAGAAAAGAATTGTCAAAATCAGTGATGAACTACACAGAGGCCAAGACTGAAAGGCAGGACCCAGTTCCACCACCATGTCACAATCCTTAGAGTTTAGTTTGTTTACTGGAGTTGCCCAGAAGAAATATCCCAGTAAAGTAGAAAATTAAAGCCTATGTATTTCCATCAGTCTTTGGGTACAGCTCCCACTGATGACCGTGGGAAATGCTTATATGGATTGTGGGCTTAATATAACGCTGTGCATTTAAGAATTTTAATTTTGTTTATTTATTAGTGTCATTATTAACAAAACAGTATGAGTTTACCTATTCTGCTACTGAAGCTAGCATGGTCTAGGGCAGAGGTACTCAAACTAGGGGCGCCACTTGTTCTGGGAAAGCCCCTGGTGGTCCGGGCCAGTTTGTTTACCTGCTGGGTCCACAGGTTCAGCCGATTGTGGCTTCCATTGGCCGCGGTTCACTGCTCCAGGCCAATGGGGGCTGCGGGAAGCAGCGCGCGCCGAGGGATGTGCTGGCTGCCCTTCCCACAGCCCCCGTTGGCCTGGAGTGGCAAACTGCAGCCAGTGGGAGCCACAATTAGCAGAACCTGCGGACGCGGCAGGTAAACAAACCAACCCAGCCCACCAGGGGCTTCCCTGAACAAGCGGTGCCCCTAGTTTGAGAACCACTGGTCTAGAGGATAGGCCACTGAACTGAAAGTCAGCAGACCTGAGTTTCAGTCACAGCTCTACCACTGAAATGCCCTGTGACCTTGGGCAAGTCAATTAATCTCTCTGTGCTTTTGTTTCTCCCTATTCCATTTGTGCTATAAACTCTTCTGGCTAGGGATTGTCTTTTACTCTGTGTTTGTACAGTGCCTAACACAATGGGATTCTGATCTTGATTGGGGCCTTTAGGGGCTCCTGTAATACAAATAGTAAATATCAAAATATAGTGCAAAGCAGCCTTGCAAAATTGTCCTAGAAATTCATTACTCCAGGCAGAAAATCTAATGATCTTCCTTTCACCCAAGTGAGAGGAAAAATAAATTATATCTTACTCATCCATTAAAATAATACTTCATGTGAGTGTGGGAGTATAATTTTGTAAGGCTGGCATAACATGCTTTTTCTTGATAATATTATTCTTTGTTATAAATGCTTGGTAGGCCCAAACAATGTTTGTATTATAACATTTGTGGTGAGAGTGAATACTGTAGTTATGGTTAAGAAGGCCCTTGAGCTACAAACTGTCTTTTACTATTATGCATATTTGAGTCAGAGAGATAAAATAAAATTAACTGAAACCACAGAGTTCACTGCTAATGTCTGGTCATGTTATCCATAGCAATTATATGAGGAAGACCTATCTCTTCCTGGAAAAAGACATACAGAATTACTAGACCTGTTTGGGAAAAGTAAAGTTCATCCATGTAAGCAGTGTCAGGATGAGCTCCACCCTGACATCTGGTGGTGAGGTGTGGCAAGTTGTGGAAAAGAACTTCAGGGGCCGATCTCATTTGCATAGGCACACCCACCACGCCTAGAATGAGACCATAGCTGCCCAAATGGTCACTTTGGCTGCTGTGGGATCCCCAGTGTCTCTGTTATTGGGGCAGGAAGAATAAATTGTTATTACCCTGTGTCACGGTTCCTCCCCCACTCTGAACTCTAGGGTACAGATGTGGGGACCTGCATGAAAAACCTCCTAAGCTTATCTTTACCAGCTTAGGTCAAAACTTCCCCAAGGTACAAAATATTACCCCCGTTATCCTTGGACTGGCCGCTACCACCACCAAACTAATACTGGTTACTGGGGAAGAGCTGTTTGGACGCGTCCTTCCCCCCAAAATACTTCCCAAAACCTTGCACCCCACTTCCTGGACAAGGTTTGGTAAAAAGCCTCACCAATTTGCCTACGTGACTACAGACCCAGACCCTTGGATCTTAAGAACAATGAACAATCCTCCCAACACTTGCACTCCCCCTTTCCTGGGAAATGTTGGATAAAAAGCCTCACCAATTTGCATAGGTGACCACAGACCCAAACCCTTGGATCTGAAAACAATGAAAAAGCATTCAGTGTTTTACAAGAAGACTTTTAATAAAAAATTAGAAGTAAATAGAAATAAAGAAATCCCCCCTGTAAAATCAGGATGGTAGATACCTTACAGGGTAATTAGGTTCAAAAACATAGAGAACCCCTCTAGGCAAAACCTTAAGTTACAAAAAAGATACACAGACAGAAATAGTTATTCTATTCAGCACAATTCTTTTCTCAGCCATTTAAAGAAATCATAATCTAACACATACCTAGCTAGATTACTTACTAGAAGTTCTAAGACTCCATTCCTGTTCTGTCCCTGGCCAAGACGACTACAGACAGACACAGACCCTTTGTTTCTCTCCCTCCTCCCAGCTTTTGAAAGTATCTTGTCTCCTCATTGGTCATTTTGGTCAGGTGCCAGCGAGGTTACCTTTAGCTTCTTAACCCTTTACAGGTGAGAGGAGCTTTCCCCTGGCCAGGAGGGATTTCAAAGGGGTTTACCCTTCCCTTTATATTTATGACACCCTGATTATGGGAACTGTGCTTGGAACTGTACGTGGCCTTTTGTTATGATGGAGGGATTCACCATCAACTAAGTAGCACTCGCTAGGCAAGGGTCATGGGTTCCAAAACTGTGTGAATGGAGAGAGGCTGGGGACAAGTACTAATACTTGGTGGCATAGGCCCCTTGGTGAGGGCCTTACATGCTAATTGCACTTCCTCCTCTCTCCACTGTGGAATATCAGAGCTAATTTTGATTTCATTAGAAGTCTAGTTATAGGCTGCTGAGCTCACTTTGGGCTGACAGTGCACCAGCACTGGGGCTCCCCTACTACAAGCTGAATTCACCTAAGAGCTGAAATCACTGAGTGTTGTGTTAAGTAGTGGGGGAGCCTGAAGATATATTGTGGAGCAGTTTGCGGGACGGCTGGTGAAGCAGTTCGACACGGAGCAGTGTGTGGATGGCAGGAGCTGCTTGTGGGCCGTGGAGCTGAGCGAAGGAGTTCGTGGGGCGGCTGGCGGAGCGGAGCACAGCTGAGCGAAGGAGTTCGTGGGGCAGCTGGCGGAGCGGAGCGCAGCTGAGCGAAGGAGTTCGTGGGGCGGCTGGCGGAGCGGAGCGCAGCTGAGCGAAGGAGTTCGTGGGGCGGCTGGCAGACCGGAGCGCAGCTGAGCGAAGGAGTTTGTGGGGCGGCTGGCGGAGCGGAGCGCCGCTATGGAGCTATGGGGCGGTCAGCTTCAGATCATGTAAGGTGCCTCTTACCCCCGTCCCATTTCCACCCAGGTTGGGAGGTAAAGCTCCGCAGATAAACTTTCGAACTCTGGGGCTGCCCTGACCAGGGACAGAGACTTTGGGGGCATTGGACTTTTGGGACTTTGGGTGATTTGGGGTTGCTGGAGTCAAGAACCAAAGGGAAAAGGGCATGCCCCAGTTTGCTTGGGGTGGGTTTTTTGCTCATGGGTTGTGTTATGAATCCTGTTGGTGGTGTTTCCCCAACATAATGCCACATTGTTTCTCTCTGTTATTAAAAGGCTTTTGCTACACTCAGACTATGTGCTTGTGAGAGGGGAAGTATTGCCTCTTGGAGGCGCCCAGCGGGGGTGGTATATATTTGTCCCAGGTCACTGGGTGGGGGCTCGAGCCGCTTTGCATTGTGTTATTGGAATGGATCCCCTAGATATTGAACCCGGCCCTTGTTGCTGCCAACTCTGACGGGCAGAAGGGTTACATCCAGTTATGTTAAAACACTGGCTGCTTTATGTACTAGCCAAACACACCATTCAGAAGGTAGACATCAAACACTAAGACCAATTTTCCTCAGCAGAATCACGCCCTCCTATTTCTGAGGAAACCCATCTGAAGTGTCTCTCTTTTAGATTTCAAGCCTTCAATTTCCTCTTTCTTCCATTAGTGTACATTGTTGTCCTAAATTCTCTTCTCTTGCAGTATCCATCCAACATCACGGACATTAATTACGTCAATGAAACGTCATGGGTATAAAAAGGAGAACATGGCTCACTGAGTGCAATACTAGAAGTGTTTAACTCTAGATGTAGTCCAAATGTAATACACCGGTGACTGTATTCAGATATTTACCATTAACAATCGATGATGATATAAACTGGGTGAAACCTAGTCATGGGTTGAAGTAAAAGCTTGTTAAAACTGATGTGTGAATATTTGCTTAAAATAGTTGTAAAAACCACTTCAAGGGCTACACATAAAAGAATGCCTAAGTGAGTCTGCCCGGAAACTGGCACAATGTTGAGCTCTTGTTTCAACTGGTTATTGTGTGTGTGCGTGTGCGCGCATGCGAGAGAGAGATGCTTGGTCTACACTTAAAAGTTAGGGTGACATAGCTACATTGGTTGGGTGTGAAAAATCCAAGAAAAGCAAGAAAGCTAAGCAACAACCTGTGACCATGGTTGTTAGGCGTGTTAGCGACAATGTAGGATTCAGGCCTGTATCTTTTCCTGAGATAGAATTTTGGGTCTTGGCTGCCCATTTGATTTTTGATACCCTTATATCTATATATTCTCATATCTTTTACTAATGAGTGTGAACAAAGGATAAAGACCGTGCTTCTGCCCAGCCAGATGGGTTTGTGAGTACAATGAAAAAGAGATAAGAAAGAAAGCACAGCTAAAGTGTCACAGGGTATGGTGGAAGTGCAATATATGAGCATACCCTGGAAGGCTGCCTGGCTCCTCTCTCAAGCCAAGGTCAAGCAACCTGTTAGGAGGGGCAAGGAGAATGTGGGAGGAGACACACGAAACACTAAAAGTCAAAGAAAAGCCTGGCCTTGGCCAGAACACAACCTCATTCCTTTCCCCTCCCATGGGATACAAAAGAGATGGGATGTAAACGCCAGACTCATGACCCTCCAAAATGGAACATGACCATAAGTTGTAAGGGGTGGGACAGGAGCATGCATTGCAGGTATATTTGGGCCTGCTAAGAAGGAGAAGGTGGGAATGGAGACCCAGGAAAGGCTCAGGGGCATCAGAGGTGGGAATGGAGAAATGGGGTAAAGGCTCTGTGGCATTAGAGCTAGGAGGGCGACACTAGGGAACAGACTCTGCCAGCATGTAGAGCTATGGATATACTTGCTTGGAACTAACCCCAATAAACATTGCATTGCCTGTACTTTGGACTTCCGGTCTTCTGCTTTCCGTTTGCATGACAAGAACCAGGAAAGGGGGGCTGAAGGAAGAGCCCTCTAAAAATGGTGTGTGACCCTGGGAAAGTTAGAGAGCATTTTTAGGTCTGTTGAATAAAGTGACTTGTGGGCCTGTAAGCCCAGAAACTGCTCTGTTTGCTGTTCATTCTTCCTCCATTCACTGGATCAGGACTTTGTATAGTCCTTGTAGATAAACAAGATTGGATCAAGGAGAATATGAGACTCCATTGTGAATTTCTACTCCTGGTTGGAACATTCCCTGAGCTCCAAACTTTGATTAGCCACTTGGGTCAAAAAGTAATTGTGTGTGTGTGTGTGTGCATACAAAGCTGCTATTTACTTAATAAATAACCTTAGAATTTATTAAACTTTAAAAAAACATTGGTGAGAAAAAGGTTAGACGGAAAGGAAACTCCTTTATTACTAAGCTTTCTTTCTTCAACAGAGGAATCAACTGAGTAAGAGTGTTGTGTAACCTTTAAGAAAAGAGGGCAACAAAGCTGTGCAAGTGTGACACTTATTTAAAGTCTTTTGCTTGGAACAGGTGAATAATTATCTGCTTCACACCATCTGGTAGCTTGTGAAAATAGCACAAGCATACAGCCATACTTCAATATAATTTACAATTTAAGTAGTATGCTGTTGTGACATATATTTAAAACATTAATAAATATTAAAACTTCTATACAGACACAATCATATAAATGCTAATTTAATGAGGATTAGGCAGAAGGGCCTGTACCACAGGTAGTTATCTCACAAAATGTGCATAAGCAGAAGAGTGTTACTGATGCCTACTTTAGAGGTAACAACATTGGAACAGTGCAGAATATGGGATTAAGAATATAAATTTCAAAGAGACCCTGGCTCTGAGGAAGCATCCTCCAGTGGTACTGAAGTATAGGAGATCAGTTAATACGTAGATGAGGCCCTTATAAGACTCAAGCTCATTAAGACCCAACTTCTAATTTTGCAGCCAGTATTTTGTGAACACAGTCAATTGCGTGTGGGGGAAAAAAGAGGGATCAGTTATACCCCATGATCTCTACACACAGATCTTGCTTTTTCTCTGTGAAAGGAGAAGAAATAATTTAGCCTTATCTTCAGTAGTATCTTCCTCTTCCCAGGACCCCAAGCAGGGTGACTTAAGATCTGGATCTGCATTCAGAGGAGGATGGCTAGTGTCAGGTAGCAGTGGAATTTAAGGGATGCTCATCATCCTGCCTTGAGCTCCTTGAGGTTTTTCCAGGAAAGCTAATGCAGACTGAGACCTTTATTAAAACTAAGTGTTTAACTTTAACTAATTAGTAATGAGGGCTGGTTAAAATTGATGAAAATCTTTCCTTAGTGAAATTTGGCATATCTTGACATAAATTCATTTTGCATCACTTTTAATTACTTCAAATTTTGAGTGCCCTTCAAATTCCACCAGATTACGGGCACGTTGACTTGCAAATCTTTATGGAATTGCACGTTTTAAATTAAACACTAGAGCGGGGTGAAACTTTTTTGGAAGAGTAGTTTATATGAAAAAAAATGGAGTTTCAATCAACCCCAAACTTTTACTGAATTTGACACACACAGCATCAGCCATGTGCAACCCCCTCCTCCCCCGCGCCCCGCCTTCAATTTTTTTTGAAGTGCCCAGGAACCAAAAAAATCAGTTATTTGCCCAGCTCTATTCAACACCAGTGGTCTATGGCAGCCATTTTCTCTCCAGAAGCAATTTCAATTTGTGTAAAGAAAACAGGAGAGAGGGATCAACATGCCCAGACCCTCCCTCATTATCTCTCTCTCTCACACACAGACACACTCAGCCAGTTGCCAATAGAAGTTGGGACAAGTATAAACAACTCCGTTTCAGTCTTAAGAAGTGGAATGGGAACCTGTACAGGTGAGGGACCAGCATCCAGTAGTCGAGGAGGCATGTAATTTTTACATTGCAATTTTGGGCAGCTATTGTAAGGGAAACTAGTTTGATGCTCAAGGTGAAATGATTGGTATTAGAGCTGAATTATGGTGTGAAGCCTGTTTCCTACCAGTGTATCTAAGGTGTACTGTAGCTGTATGTCACAGGAAAAAGCCTATGAAGTAAGCATCTGTCTGCCTGTCTCATTAGAGTATGGGAACGTTAAAGTTGTGGGAAAGAACTGCAGGTTCTTTAAATGTTTCGTATCAGATCTCAGTGAAGCTGAGTGTTTAGTTGGCTTCATTTTGACACATGTAAGCAAGAAGTAGAAAAAATAAATATCCTCTAAAGTAAGTATAAGTAAATATCCTCTAAATTATAACTTTTGAGAATTATTCATAACCGATCATGTGTAGAGTAGCTATGACATATTTTTTTTCATGTGTGTTAACTTTAAGAGCATAGTTTAAAATGTATGTGTTCAGACGGCTTTCAGCTGAACATGTGGATGATTCTGCTAGCTAATTCAGCCAGCCATTGATGACAGTGGTCATTTGACCACTTGTGGGGGAAGCATTGTTTACTTTAATTGCATGTATTTAATTCATGTAAGGCACTCACATGCTGTGGTGATGGACATCAAACAGAAAAACATTTTTTTTTTCAATTGTGCTTTGAGGCATAGTGCCACATTCATGCCCCAGGGGAGGTCTGAAGAGATTCTGTGTCAGGAAGGCAAAATTCCTCCTGGAGCTTCTAGTGTGCAGGGAGAGAGTGCTCACTGTTATCTCCTTCACAAAGTGCAAAATGCACTCATCTGAATAGCCTGAATGCCTCAGAGAGGGCAGGCTTTGCCTCACTGATGTGCAAAGGAGACACTTGCTTCTTGACTTCCTCATCCCTTGAGTGGGATGTGCAAAATTCCTGAGATTTTTTTAAAATCTCATTATTTTAAAACCAATAATAAGTGATCGGTTCTCTTTATTTGCCTGCTGGGTCTTGGGCCTTAAGGGTTTAATTTTTCAAGCTTTTCTCTGCTACACTGAGGACTAGAAACTTACTTTAAAAAAAAAAACTGATATACTCATGTAATCATGACAGGTTTCAGAGTAACAGCTGTGTTAGTCTGTATTCGCAAAAAGAAAAGGAGTACTTGTGGCATCTTAGAGACTAACCAATTTATTTGAGCATGAGCTTTCGTGAGCTACAGCTCACTTCATCGGATCCATACCGTGGAAACTGCAGCAGAAGTGTCTGCTGTAGTTTCCACGGTATGCATCCGATGAAGTGAGCTGTAGCTCACGAAAGCTCATGCTCAAATAAATTGGTTAGCCTCTAAGGTGCCACAAGTACTCCTTTTCATGTAATCATGTGAGTCTGGAGGCTGGGGCTTTAGAAAAAGAACCCAAATATTGTGAGACTCATGATAAAATCACAAAAATTGGGAACACTGCACTCTGGTCCTACATAGATAAATACTGATTGCACTTTAAAAATTTTTAGTTGACATGATGGTATGAAACTTAGAAAAGTATGTTACTAATGTGCATGTGGAATGATGTTACCTGTACCGGAGGACTGTGTTAGTAAAAGTTATACTAGGCATAAAAATTAAGAAAAAAAGTTTACAATTCAAATTATCTAGTCTTTTCTACTCATCTACTCTGGGTAGGTGCACAATAGGTCTGAACATCAATTCACAAATTTGCATGTTTGCTAGAGTCGTTGTAACCACTTCCAAATATACATTCCACTCATCTCACCACCCATTCACCTCAAGAAATGCCTAAGGGAAACAATGGGGTTGGGACTGTGTCCTGAAAGTCAAGGGACATTGGTTCTGTCAGACCAAAATGGAAAATATATTCTAGGTTTGAGACCCCTCCACTGAAAACACTTGCATTCAACTCTGCTGGGTATAAATATGGTGATTCACTAGGAGCACCTCAGTTGTCAACGAATGTCATAATGTCACATACCAAAAATTTGGGGGCATGAAACTGTTCTCACTTGTACAAAACCCATTGACTTTCCTGGAACTGCTACTGCTTTGCACTGATGTTAGTGACCTCAGCATCAGTTCATTGACAATTAATGGCCAAATTCTGACATTTTTGCTTAGTCCTTGCCTTGCATAACCCATTGATGTGTGGGAGTTTCATGTGTCCTTGTCTGCATGATCCACAGAGGATGTAGAATCCTGATCTCCACCTGTAGGAGGCATTAGTCTGATCACAAAGAAGGTGAGATCCCTGCATGCCCAGCGTCCAAGCCCAATCCAGGAAGAGAGCCATATTATGCCCTCCTCTGTGTGTTATAATGGATAATAGCTGGGATCAATGGTGGCCTTGATGCCCCAGGCTGTCCTGCATGAACCGTTGTCCGTGTGGCTACTGAAGTCACGTAGGAGAATAAGCATGGGAGATTTCAACACCAGTGACTATTTCCATTTTAACTGTATCTCAGGGCTTTTCCACAGAATATGAGTTAGTTTTTTGAGAGTTGCATTTCTGGCGTAGAAAATCAGGTGTAAACAGCACAACTATCCATTCTCTACTTGTCTGCTTTTGGCTTGTCTTCAACCAAGTCCTGTCTGGGAAAAGCTTTGACCATATTTGAGCTGATATTTGGAAACAGGCATGACACTGCCCACCCCCAAAACAGGAACATAATACATTGCAAAACCAGCATTAATGTTTGTCAAGTCAGTCTCATGCAAATAACCTATGTGCAATCTCGTCTTAAGCGTAGGGATAATCTGAGTTGACTGTGCTCAGAATACACTGCAGTGTTGTGAAAAGGGTGGTGAATCTCTAAACATGAGGACCAGGCCATCTGACTTCTTGGCTATGTCCTATAACACTGTTCCATGGCTTCTGTCTGGAAGGACCTGAAGACTGGCATCCTAGCCTGACTTAAGAGGGATCAGAATAGGGACAGCCAATGCTTTTTCTATTATCAGTGGGTTTACATGGTATATGTAAGCATAACACCAGACTAAGACCTGGTAATACATCTTTATCAAATTCTCAGTGTGAAAAAGTGCCTTTCCCAACATTCTCTAAAGCAAGTCCAGCTATAAACTCCTCTGCTTCCTAAAATGTCACTTTAATAACACATTTAATTAAATATACAGTGCAAAATAAACCTTCTCTGTATGTTTTTAGCTGTTGCTAGGGGTCCTGCCTAAGACTGCTGAGCTCATCCCATAGATCCTTTCTCACTCCCACCTCCTTTATATCCAGGAGGGTCATCATCTTAGTGAGTCAGCAAAACCCACTTACCCCTTTCTCAGAACAATCAACACCTTCTGACAGAATGGGGTGTTTCATATAAACGCTGCCAGTCTGTTATGCTAAGCTTTTCATGACAAATGTGCTTTCGGTACAGTGCATCAATAATGACTATCGTACTCATAACTTACCCTATTAAACATGTATACCATACAGACTTACATGAATGAAATTTTAATTGCTACAGTTCAGTGTATCAAAACTACTTAAACAAAATGATAAGGATATGAGTTGACAGATGTGTCCATGAATGTTTAGCAATTCATGTTGACTGTCTTTCATCTTCGTGCTTAATGACTTAAGGCCTTATTCTGGTGGGATATACATGCCATGTAAATCCAGTATATGCATAATTTGAACACAAAAGCAGTAGGACACAACTTCGCTATCTAAGTTATTCAAAAACAATTGTCTCTTTCAGCAAAATTTATTATTGTCTTATGGTTATGCCAGTAGAAACTGTGGGTGCAAGGCAAATGGGGGTGGTGGAAGTTGTCTGATAAAGTTGTGCTCATTTATCAGTACCAAACTTAGAAATGTTGCATAATGTCACATGTGTCATGTGTTAGTTGGAATCTTCCAAACACTTGTTTGAAGACATCACTCAAATCACCTTCCTGTACCTTGAAACGGGGAGTGTGGGGGTGGAGCTTAATTGCCTGGCTGGCCGAATGAAGGGAACAGTGCTTTGTAGCTTCGAGATGAGGGGAGAGATGAAAAATGCTGCAAAAAGGGTCAGCATGGTCATTGACTCATCACCGGGGTCTCATCATCATGCAGGTTTTAAAAGGGGCACCTGAAGTCTCCCTTTTTGCATGGACCAAGGCTGAAGCAGGACCCACTCTCCCTCCCTTTTAGGTGGTAAAATACCAGGTTTTGGCTAGATCAGGGATCGACTGCGGAAAGCGGAGTGGGCCGAGGGATGTGCTGGCAGCCGCTTTCCGCAAGCCCCACTGGTCTGGGATGGCAAGCTACGGCCAGTGGGAGCTGCGATCGGCCGAACCTGCGGACACAGCAGGTAAACAAACTGGCCCGGCCTGCCACGAGGCTTACCCTGGTGGGCCACGTGCCAAAGGTTGCCAGTCCCCAGTCTGGGGGCATTATGCTAGCTGCCCGTTTTTTAGGAGGTCTGGGAAGGAATTTTTCCATTACCACCATATTGGCCTGGGTGCAGTTGTTTTTTTTTTTTCCGCCTTCCCCACAGCGAGCTCTGTTCATGGTAGCCCATACTTCTTTAATTTGCTGGCAAGAATACTGTGGGAGATGGTATCAAAAGCTTTGCTAAAGTCAAGGAACAACACATCCACTGCTTTCCCCTCATCCACAGAGCCAGTTATATCATCATAGAAGGCAATTAGATTAGTCAGGCATGACTTGCCCTTGGTGAATCCATGCTGACTGTTCCTGATCACTTTCCTCTCCTCTAAGTGCTTCAGAACTGATTCCTTGAGGACCTGCTCCATGATTTTTCCAGGGGTTGAGATGAGGCTGACTGGCCTGTTGTTCCCAGGATCCTCCTCCTTCCCTTTTTAAAAGATGGGCACTACATTAGCCTTTTTCCAGTCGTCCGGGACCTCCCCCGATCGCCATGAGTTTTCAAAGATAATGGCCAATGGCTCTGCAATCACACCCACCAACTCCTTTAGCACTCTCGGATGTAGCGCATCCAGCCCTATGGACTTGTACTTGTCCAGCTTTTCTAAACAGTCCTGAAACACTTCTTTCTCCACAGAGGGCTGGTCACATCCTCCCCATGCTGTGCTGCCCAGTGCAGCAGTCTGGGAGATGACCTTGTTCGTGAAGACAGAGGCAAAAAAAGCATTGAGTACATTAGCTTTTCCCACATCCTCTGTCACTAGGTCGCCTCCCTCATTCAGTAAGGGGCTCACACTTTCCTTGACTTTCTTCTTGTTGCTAACATACCTGAAGAAACCCTTCTTGTTACTCTTAACATCTCTTGCTAGCTGAAACTCCAAGTGTGATTTGGCCTTCCTGATTTCACTCCTGCCTCCCCAAGCAATATTTTAATACTCTTCCCTGGTCATTTGTCCAATCTTCCATTTCTTGTAAGTTTCTTCTTTTTGTTTAAGATCAGCAAGGATTTCACTGTTAAGCGAAGCTGGTTGCCTGCTATATTTACTATTCTTTCTATACATCGGGATGGTTTGTCCCTGTAACCTCAATAAGGATTCTTTAAAATACAGCCAGCTCTCCTGGACTCCTTTCCCCTCATGTTATTCTCCCAGGAGATCCTGCCTATCAGTTCCCTGAGGTTGTCAAAGTCTGCTTTTTTGAAGTCCAGGGTCCGTATTCTGCTGCTCTCCTTTCTTCCCTGTGTCAGGATCCTGAACTCGACCATCTCATGGTCACTGTCTCCCAGGTTCCCATCCACTTTTGCTTCCCCTACTAATTCTTCCCAGTTTGTGAGCAGCAGGTCAAGAAGAGCTCTGCCTCTAGTCGGTTCCTCCAGCAATTGCACCAGGATATTGTCCCCTACACTTTCCAAAAACATCCTGGATTGTCTGTGCATGGCTGTATTGCTCTCCCAGCAGATATCAGGGTGATTTGAAGTCTCCTATGAGAACGAGGGCCTGCGATCTAGTAACTTCCATTAGTTGCCGGAAGAAAGCCTCGTCCACCTCATTCCCCTGGTCCCGTGGTCTATAGCAGACTCCCACCACAACATCACCCTTGTTGCTCACGCTTCTAAACTTAATCCAGAGACATTCACGTTTTTCTGCAGTTTCATACCAGAGCTCTGAGCAGTACTGCTCTCTTACATACAATGCAAATCCCCCATCTTTTCTGCCCTGCCTATCCTTCCTGAACAGTTTATATCCATCCATGATAGTACTCCAGGCATGTGAGTTTTCCCACCAAGTCTCTGTTATTCCTTTCAGATCATAATTCCTTGACTGTGCCAGGACTTCCAGTTCTCCCTGCTTGTTTCCCAGGTTTCGTGCATTTGTGTATAGGCACTTGAGATAACTTGCTCTTTCTCCTGCTTTCTTAGTATGAGGCAGGAGCCCTCCCATTTTGCATTCTCCTGCTCGTGCTTCCTCCTGGTATCCCACTTCCCCACTTAACTCAGGGCTTTGGTCTCCTTCCTCCAATGAACCTAGTTTAAAGCCCTCCTCACTAGGTTAGCCAGCCTGCTTGCGAAGATGCTCTTCCCTTTCTTCGTTAGGTGGAGCCCGTCTCTGCCTAGCACTCCTCCTTCTTGGAACACCATCCCAGGGTCAAAGAATCCAAAGCCTTCTCTCCGACACCACCTGCGTAGCCATTCATTGACTTCCACGATTCGACGGTCTTTACCCAGGCCTTTTCCTTCCACGGGGAGGATAGACGAAAACACCACTTGTGCGTCAAACTCCTTTATCCTTCTTCTCAGAGCCATGTAGTCTGCAGTGATCCACTCAAGGTTATTCTTGGCAGTATCATTGGTGCCCATGTGGAGAAGCAGGAAGGGGTAGCGATCCGAGGGCTTGATGAGTCTTGGCAGTTTCTCCGTCACATCGTGAATCCTAGCTCCTGGCAAGCAGCAGACTTCTCAGTTTTCCCAGTCATGGTGGCAGGTAGATGACTCAGTCCCCCTGAGGAGAGAGTCCCCGACCACCACCACCCATCTCCTTCTCTTGGAAACAGTGGTCGTGGAACCCCCATCTCTAGGACAGTGCATCTCATGCCTTCCAATCGGCAGAGTCTCCTTCTGTTCCCTTCCCTCAGATATATCATCCAGTCCACTCTCCGCATTTGTACCTGTGGAGAGAACATGAAAATGGTTGTTTACCTATATCTGTGCTGCCGGTACACGGACGCTCCCCTTTCTTCTTCTGGGTAGCTTAACAGGTAGTGATCAATGGCTCCATGTCTAGTTGGCAGTTGGTATCAAGCGGAGTGCCCCAAGGGTCAGTCCTGGGGCTGGTTTTGTTCAATATCTTCATTAATGATCTGGAGGATAGTGTGGACTGCACCCTTAGCAAGTTTGCAGATGACACTAAACTGGGAGGAGTGGTAGATATGCTGGAGGGTAGGGATAGGATACAGAGGGCCCTAGACAAATTAGAGGATTGGGCCAAAAGAAATCTAATGAGGTTCAACAAGGACAAGTGCAGAGTCCTGCACTTAGGACAGAAGAATCCCATGCACTGCTACAGACTAGGGATCGAATGGCTAGGCAGCAGTTCTGCAGAAAAGGACCTAGGGGTTACACTGGAAAAGAAGCTGGATATGAGTCAACAGTGTGCCCTTGTTGCCAAGAAGGCTAACGGCATTTTGGGATGTATAAGTAGGGGCATTGCTAGCAGATCGAGGGATGTGATTGTTCCCCTCTATTCAACGTTGATGAGGCCTCATCTGGAGTACTGTGTCCAGTTTTGGGCCCCACTCTACAAGAAGGATGTGGAAAAATTGGAAAGCATCCAGCGGAGAGCAACAAAAATGATTAGGGGACAGGAACACATGACTTATGAGGAGAGGCTGAGGGAACTGGGATTGTTTAGTCTGCAGAAGAGAAGAATAAGGGGGTATTTGATAGCTGCTTTCAACTACCTGAAAGGAGGGCTGGGGTCCAAAGAGGATGGATCTAGGCTATTCTCAGTGGTAGCAGATGACAGAACAAGGAATAATGGTCTCAAGTTGCAGAGGGGGAGGTTTAGGTTAGATATTAGGAAAAACTTTTTTCACTAGGAGGGTGCCCTTTGGCAAATCTGAGGACAGGTATCTAGGGCATGTGATCTAGTTTTTCCCTGATGTTCAGGCCTCTTCATAAGCCATGCAAACTTCAGAAGTAAAAGAAGAGAAAAGGCAGCAGATTAAAAACTGAAATAACCATTTTTGTAATGTCTAAGCAGATAATTTGAATCATCAGCTATAGCCATTTAAACTGCAAGAGGTTAATGTACAAAATAACTAAGCATCACACCACCTGGTTTTATTACCATTTGGAAAGAAATTGTACAGTTGAGAAATAGAAAGTATATTACAGGCTTTTAGAAAAATTGCTAAACCAGAGATCTTGCAAATATGAATCTGAAGGACTTAATAAAAATATATTTTTGCCAGCTGTTTTCAGATTTGCTGAATCAAAGTAAATTAGTTTTAAAAGCCATCTACCAGATGGGGGAAATGTTCACATTTCTTAAAGTGTTAATGAAATTTAGTTATCGCAAAGTTACAACCATACATTAGGAAAAAAACAAAATATATATTTGCAATGGCTGTGTGAAGCTAACAGCTGTCACAATAAAGTACTCAACTGCAAAGAGGCAAGATAGTTTCCCCTATTCTGAACCGAAGATACAACAAGAAAATGTTTATTTCTTGCACATATCTGTCTTAGTCAGTGCTATGTTTTTACTAGACAGAGGTTGTATTGTGTTCATAAATACAATACCACTGAGATGGGTAATGATTCAGATAGCCATAAATTCATTCAAATTGATACTAAGAACATTTATCAAGAGCGCCAACAGCCTGAAACCTCCTCAGTGTTGATTTCAAAATTTGAACATGTAGAACTTTATTCCTCTTCAGGGATCTTTGTGCAGTTCTTAGAAGCAGATGTTTTAAGATGCAGACGGTGAGGCAAGGAGACAACTGAGGCACAGGTGCAGAAATTAGTGATAGATGAGTTTTGTATCAAGGGCCTAAACGATTTCTTCCCCTCGCTATCCACAAAGAAAGAGAAAATTAACGGCCTAAAGATGGAGCTATATTTCCTAACAGGCTGAGGAGGAGAAGGGTAAGATACTAAAGGGCTTTATCTTGACATCAGGGCATGCTGGTTTTTCTTAAACAAGAAACCTTCCACCCCCCACAAACAACACACACACAAGCACTCGCAAAACAAGGAAAAAACAAACAATAAACCCTTAAGTAATTTTTAGTCATCTTTTTCACCCATTGCTATGATCATGCCACATTATCTGTTGTTTACTTCTCTTAATCCCAATTGCAGAGCAGAGCAAATTTGCATGTCTTGTCTTTACCTTCTGGCCCCTGCATCATGCAAAATCTCTGACCCAGTCTCCTTTCACATCCCATATGCCCGCTTTGCTAAGCCAGTGATGCGAGACTCAATGTGCCTTCTTACCCTTTCCATGTCTCCATTTATTATATCCACAAATCTATTCAACAAGCTGCTATCATTGCCTTCAAAAGATTCACTACTTCTATGTCATGTATACAAAGTGTGGGGGGAGACTGTGCAAATATATACAATAAATGGCAAAAAACCCTACATTTACATAGAGTTAAGGTTCCATTGCCATAGGTCATCCCCTTGAAGAACATTTAATTGAGCACAACCCAAACGTCTGAAAACGCGAAACTGCAGAGTTAACAGTACCCATGCCTAGACAACCTAAACTCTGCCATCTTTCATCAATGCCCCAATTAACACATATACCTTTACTCATCATCCCCACAGCTGCTGAAATGTACAGCTTCTTCACCTCGTTTTACAGCCCATTCACTGTCATAAAGCAAAAAAAAAAAAAAAAAGGGGAGGGAGGGAGGAGGGGAAGCTCACACCATCTTCCTTCTATGCTCTTTGAGCAATGCCTCAATATTCACATGCACTGGCCCTTTACATAACAACATTCTTGTGGTTCCACATCCTGGCATACACTCAGCCAACTATGCAGTAGGAATACCATACGTATACAGTTTAAGAATCACTTCACAACCTTTGACAGCACCCTTACACTTATAGGATACCATTTCACTTTCACTTAACCCTCACTAAAGCATTAGAATCTTCTCATATTTCACCTCGCTGCTGACATTATCCTTTAACAGCCCTATGCCCTGCTATTGGCATAACCTACACAATTGTGCATAGGTATGGTTCAGGTTGCATCCTGTAGGTACATGTGTACCTCTTGCCTTTCCTCACATACATGAGAGCACAGAAAACATAGATGAGCTCATATCACAGTCTCAGCTCTGTCACACACCTCAAAGTAATCCACAGATCTCACAGACACAGCTCTATCAACTACAGGTAACTACTGTCTCCACCATTCAGTACAATTACACCAGACACAGATCACACTCACTTTCCCTGGAGTGCATGCATATAATAAATGCTGAGAATGCTCTCATACCCCAGCTCATGACTGACAATATCCTTTGTAATACCTCCACCCCGGTACCCTGCTAATTATATGACGTGAACACTTCTGCATTGGGATCCTGAAGGTACACATGTACCTCTTCCCTTTGTTCACCCACACCAGAAGAAGCAAAGCATATATCTGCTCATACCATAATCAGTGGGTCCCCAACTTCTTTCACCTCCCCTACCATTTTTCCCCATAACCCCTCCCTGCAGCCTAAAACCCCTCTCCCCCACATCTATTTTTTTCACCCAAATACTTTGATTACACCAAAGTAAAATTGCCACCCATGACTCACAAATTGTAGCTACCTCCAGCCTCTTAGTTCAAAACTTTTTGTTTTAGGGGTATGTGTGTGGTGGAGTGGCGATTAATTTATCCTTAGTCATATTCATTGAAGGGTGAGTTCACAGCCATCAAAATCAATGAGTTCTGTGATTCATCCAGTCATTAGTAACTCTCGGTTTAACAGTACCAGGCATCAGAAAGGAACAATTTTGAGGAGGAGGGAGGACTATAATTCAGGAACCTCTTGGTCAAATGATCCCAAACTTGGATTATTAACTCTACGTATGCGGCACCTGAATGAGGCACAGCAAATTTCAAAGCAACTGATTAACTGTTAGGATTTTAGAGCATTTAAAGAGCAGAGATTTAAAGCATGGAAGATTGTGGGAACAGAAACCATTTTCCCATTTTTTCCCTGTATTCTTAAATAACAGTCTCAGTTTGGGTCCTCCGAAAATGTGTGAGTGCAATTCCACTGCCTTGGTTTGAGACCATTTCGACCCACAAATTATGAATAGTTTGATCTCTAGGCAAAAAAACAATAAAACAAAACAAAAAAATAGAATTTTAAAATGGCTATTTTTTTCTGGGCTTATATATCCAGAGACCCTGGCTCAAATTTCTTCAAATTTTGTTCACTAAGCCTATGCTACTGCACCCTACTGAGATACACCAAATTTCAAAGAAATCTGAATAAGCACATCAATTTTAGAGGACTTATAAAGGTCAACCTTTAAACAGATGTCATGATGTCACAACTTAACTATAGTAGCATTCCTGGCACCACTATAATAAAAAACCCTAACTTAAAAAAATTAAATATCCTAATTAAATCATGACTTATGGAAGCATTGCTGAGTGCCTCTATGATCTTAATACTGTCCTTTTGTCCTCCAGCCTTTCCCTCTCTTGATGTGTCATACTGGAAATATACTGCTTGCTCTTTGAGTAGGGATAGTGTCTGCTCATAGTTTGTGAGATGCTTGCACATGTTTTTTGCCTTGACAAAAAATTATAGTAACTAATAAAAGTGTCAATTTTTTGGACGAATACTTTTCCATTGGAAATTGCAGTTTCGACGAAAATGAAACATTTTGTGGGAACATATTGATTTTGATGAGCTTTTCAAAGGTAGAAGGCCAGTTATTTTTATTTTCTTGATTCAATAAGGCTGAAACATTTCATTGTGGCTTTCTCATTTTGATTTATTTTTTCAACTTTTATGGTATATGAAAATATCAATTTTATTACATTTCTATCTACATTTAAAATACTAAATATTATAGAGGTAATATAAAGTATTTTACATTATATTATGTTTCGATAGTTCCAAATATTTTTTTCTCAGTTTTCGTTTCTTAGAAAATTTGAAATTTCAGCTTTTAGTTTTGATTCAGAATAAAAACAAATTTTGAAATGTCAGATTCCAGCAAAATAAAAAAACAGGGTAAGCTTTGCTTATCTTGTTCTGTGTCAAGTACTATATGTTCTTTTCTTGCTGCTGCAAACTGGCTCAGAGCATTCCCTTGTATCAGGTTTTCCCACCTACTTTCAGATGTCACCAGCCTCTTTTAGGTCCTTCTCCCTCCCACCCTCTCCCTTTTTTAAGACTGACTTTTTAGTATCTCATCAATCATAAAAAAAATACTAACAAAGGACTAATGTGTGTATATAATTTAGTACTCAGTTCATCTGAAATATACAACGTTCTCTATAAGCCTGGTGAAGTTGTACAATTGGCTCAAAGGGCTGTCAATCTCTTCATCTCAGAGGTCTGAGATTGACTGAAGCATTTACATTTTTTACCCTCATGTTCATATCCATAGCTCTAGGCATGAAGGATTACATACTATTTTAACTGAAACTCCAATTCTCACCCTCCATGTATGCCCACAGGTAGAATATGTTTGGAAAAGGAGTTATCATACAGCAGCAAAGGTAGAGATATTCTTGGAGGAACTATTAGAATTGTTTCTTATTCTGCTAAAATATTATTAACCTTCTATTATTGTTGTGGGGACTGCCTTATCCAATTTAATATTTTTATCCTCAGCCAAGATTTTTTTTTTTTTTTGAGACCAAATATTTTGGTCTTTATGGCTCTTCCAACATCTGACGTAGAGTAACCGGTCAAGGAAGGGTGTAATATTATGAAACAGCCTCTGAGACTTCTATAAATTATATTCAGAATACATTTCTGATACCATACGTACACAAATAGCTAGATTACGTTCACTTTCTTCAGTCTTAGAATATGTACGTGTAAAAATTGCCAGCACATTTTTTGTGCTACTGTCTTTTTGTTAAAGCATATAAGTAGCTTCAGATCCTGTTTTTTCCTATCATTTGAACTAGCATTAGATTAGTTCCCAACAAGAATTAATCCCACACTAGTGCAAATGAATGATAAACCTTCAATTGATTCAGGATGTTCTAGGATGGCTTCAAAAAAGTTTCTCTGATAAAGGTTTCTCAGCATTTTATCTATTTCAGTTTAGATTCCAAGAAAGCTAATAAAATCAGTCTATTCTGACACATTTAGTGCTGTATAATGATAGATATGTACCATGAACTTAATCTATATGACTCTCGGGCCAGATTACAGCATTTATGACTCTCATGAAACTATTTCAGACAGAATGTTTCTCAGTCAGCCAGAAAAGAACTGTCCTCCATATGGGGCTGTTGTCAGTGTGTGCTCTCTGTGTGCTATACTGGCTCTGGTTAGATAGCCTGTACAACAGAAAAAACTGCCCCAAGAAGATCATAGACTCGGTTCAGTGGTGAAGGCGCTCTGCCAAGTTTATTGTCAACAACGCATGGTAATAGCACCCCATAGAGTCTACAGGGATACTCAGACATGTATTCCCATTATAATGGACCAGCTCAGTGAGTGGCTGGACTTTCTGCTCCCCCCTGTGCCAGACAAAGAAACTCCTCATGCGACCCCCTCTTTTATACACTGATACAAGTTGTATGTTGCCCCTCTAATGTGGTTAGGTACCACCCTTTACCATGTACCTGTTGGTTCGATCAAAACATTTATATGATCACCCTGTCATCCTAACCGTATCTTTGCAGGGAAGGGTCACTGTGTCCCTGTATCATCTTCGGGGAGTGTGTTTACACCATAACTTTGTATCAAGGTTTTCTGGTACTACCCTTCTGAAGTGGGTTTATGTGAATACATAGTGTCCAGTAACTCTTAGGAGTGTCTGTTTTTGCAGTGCTAGTCATGTTCTTGCCAAGTTCATGTACTGGACAGTGAACTTGTAAGCAGGCATTTGCTTTGTAGAAGGGCCTGACTTCCGCTAACTTTGTTTGATAGCAGCAGTGCCTGACTTCTGCTGACTTTAATTCAGGCCTTAGGCCTTGTACTAGGCCCCATGCTTCAGGCTCTCTCTTTCTACTACAGGGGCGTCAAGTCTGCACATTTGTAGCAGGGAAGAACTGAACAATATGTTGGTGCCAGCATTCTGCAGGCTCCTTATTTGCTTAAATAAATAAAATAGCACTATTAAGGTCAGGATTTAGGCACCTGTGTAAGCAACAGAGTGACACCATCTAATACACTTAAAAACCCACATTTACACAACAAGATGTTTTGTTACGAACGGGTTGGTGATGAGGTAGGGAGGATTGTATCTAGTGCTGTATGCTGAAAAATCTCTCAACTCACAGGACAAAATTCACTTCTGTGCAGCACTTAAATTTCACATGAACCTTCAAAATTGGGCTTTCTGCCTCACGGTGAATTTCACCCGCAAGTTGCAGTGAGGACTCTTCAGAATTGCTGTATCATCATCACTTTAAAAGTATGCCATAGACCTATCTTGTAGATAATCCGCTGAAGAATCTTGCTATATCAGACCTTCTAAGTTGATGTCCATCAGACCCCTCTTAATAGGCTCAATAGAGACATTTAGGAAAAAAAAACCCCATACATAAGCATATTTAAACATATGTTATGGGTTCATTCAACTGTACATTTCTGTAAGCCAAGCATCCTTTCCAATTGAATCTCTTTAGTTGACTGGAAGGCATTCTGCCCATCAACTTGGAATCAATCCCTTTCAGAATAAAGCAGTAGCAAAAATAACAGCAATCAATTTTTTACAGAGAGGTGCTGTTGAAATGTTTTCCTTAAGGGAAAAAAAAAAACAGTTTTATGAGAATCTACAGCTGCAGAATATGCTACCTTCCAAAATCCTAATCTCATTCTTGTGTGTGTGTCCCCTTTTTGTATAATTCCCTGGAAAGTCCTACAAACTCTTCCAGCTACACCAAAGGGATCCAGCATATTTTAGCTGATGGCACTGAATATGATTCAGGTAGAGTTTCTTGGCAGGACAGCTAGCTGGAATAAGAAACAAACCGCCAAACTCAGCAACGGAAGCAGATAGTACCAAATGAGTTCAACAAGGAACAGGTCCAGTGTTTGGAAGGAGAAAATATAGGGGTTCCAGTCATTAAGTAAAATTAATGTTAAGAAGAAACTTTAATGCTGAGGTTGAAAACAAAGCAATATGTCACATCAATGAGAACTAATACATTTTTACAAGAAAACCAATGAGTGGAATAATTGTTCAAGCCCCAAGTCCTTCCTCAAGGTGAAGAGCAACCTCAACCCATCTGCAAGCTGCTGCACATCTCCTGGAAGATATTGTGCACCCTCCATTCTCATTGAATGTAATTTATTTCTATAGATTGTTTCATTATCTCCAGTAACTATCATTGGCATGAGTACCATCAATGACAATGGGAATCATTCAGCTACTGCAGAGAAATATTTTCTGACTTTTTGTGGATGGAGATGCTTTTCCTGAGATGAACAAAGTGTCTGTGTTCCAAAATAGCCTCTGAAAATTTTGCTAGGCACTTGAATGCAGAAAGTTAACTCACCTGACTTGATGTCCTTTGGTCCTCTTTGGAAAGGCACAATAGCTAAGGCAAAAGCACTCCTGATGGTTTACAACATGTTCTGAATTCAATGAGAGTCGAGGTTGCTCAACAGCTTGTAGGGGTATGCAGCTAGTGCATGCTGCAAATGACAAAAAATGGATTGCAGTATTAATAGAAACTATAATATTATTCATTTTAATCAAATTCGAAACAAAATTTATGGTGTTTAACCTACATCAAGAGCTGAAACTTCCAGGGCCATGCTGTAAATAACATTCTAAAGGGTAACATATTTTTGTACAGTATTTACTTGAATCCGATGATGAATTTTCACATAGAAAAAGCTATGGTTTTTTTATTGTTCTGACCCCTAAGCTACTGAAGGTATTTAGTATTTTTATATCATTTCTAAAGCAACTAAGAATGTATCCTTGTTCACATAAATATTTTATATTAGGCACAGCCCTGCTGCAGATGTGATGTTAATAACTGAATAAGCCCATTTGGATTTAATTTGTTTTATGCCAAAGAATTCTTTAAAAAAACCAACCCTGAAATAGTGTTTTCTTTCAGTGATTTTCTACATATGTGATTGGTTGTGCAAGTAAGCTGCAATGCATGGAGAATAAATGGTGGGGAATGAAAATGAGGATTTCCAGAAATATCTGTTTGGATTCAGAAAGGGAAACAGAGCACTGCATAAGTTTTACTGTGATAAGGTTTCACTGGTATTTTTTTTGTTGCTTATAGCTTATTCCATTCACAGTGTTCCCATCTGCATCACCAGCTTGCTTTTCTTCCCTTAGGACTGCAGGGTGTTTTAATAATAGGCCTCCAAGACCCTTACAGCAACAAGAAGTCTGATAAAATAAAAAGAAAAAAGAGCTGAAGTGATCCCTGGAGAAAGACAACATATTTTCCTATTTTCTTTTCCATTCCACAACAGATTGATGGGCTGAGCTAATAAAAGCCCATTGGCATTCCAGCAAATCTAGATACATTTTGCTTGTCAGGTAACAGTTATGAGTTCTAAATATTAGCATTCATAATTTAGTTGTCCTCTGTTTCTTTAAGTGCACTTAAACATATGTAAGCCTAATAATTTAAATTTTCAGCCTGTTTTAGTACGCACCAGCAGTTAGAGAATGGTATGAAAACTGCTCAGTAGAGATTTTTCACCCATAGTTCTACTGGCTGCCTGAAAAGAATATATTAGAATGACTAAAAGAAAAGGAGGACTTGTGGCACCTTAGAGACTAACCAATTTATTTGAGCATGAGCTTTCGTGAGCTACAGCCCACTTCATCAGATGCATGCTGTGGAAACTGCAGCAGACTTTATATATACACAGAGAATATGAAAAAATACCTCCTCCCACCCCATTGTCCAGCTGGTAATAGCTTATCTAAAGTGATCATCAGGTGGGCCATTTCCAGCACAAATCCAGGTTTTCTCACCCTCCACCCCCCCACACAAATTCACTCTCCTGCTGGTGATAGCCCATCCAAAGTGACAACTCTTTACACAATGTGCATGATAATAAAGTTGGGCCATTTCCTGCACAAATCCAGGTTCTCTCACCCCCACACCCCTGGCAACAAAGCCCGTTGCCAATTGTGCCCACATATCTATTCAGGGGACACCATCACAGGGCCTAATAACATCAGCCACACTATCAGAGGCTCATATACCTGCACATCCACCAATGTGATATATGCCATCATGTGCCAGCAATGCCCCTCTGCCATGTACATTGGTCAAACTGGACAGTCTCTATGTAAAAGAATAAATGGACACAAATCAGATGTCAAGAATTATAACATTCATAAACCAGTCGGAGAACACTTCAATCTCTCTGGTCACGCAATCACAGACATGAAGGTCGCTATCTTAAAACAAAAAAAACTTCAAATCCAGACTCCAGCGAGAAACTGCTGAATTGGAATTCATTTGCAAATTGGATACTATTAATTTAGGCTTAAATAGAGACTGGGAGTGGCTAAGTCATTATGCAAGGTAGCCTATTTCCTCTTGTTTTTTCCTACCCCCCCCCCCAGATGTTCTGGTTTACCTTGGATTTAAACTTGGAGAGTGGTCAGTTTGGATGAGCTATTACCAGCAGGAGAGTGAGTTTGTGTGTGTATGGGGGTGGGGGGAATATGAGAAAACCTGGATTTGTGCTGGAAATGGCCCACCTTAATTATGCATATTGTAGGGAGAATGGTCACTTTGGATGAGCTATTACCAGCAGGATAGTGAGTTTGTGTGTGTGGTTTTTGGGAGGGGGGTGAGGGGGTGAGAGAACCTGGATTTGTGCAGGAAGTGGCCCAACTTTATTATCATGCACATTGTGTAAAGAGTTGTCACTTTGGATGGGCTATCACCAGCAGGAGAGTGAATTTGTGTGCGGGGGTGGAGGGTGAGAAAACCTGGATTTGTGCTGGAAATGGCCCACCTGATGATCACTTTAGATAAGCTATTACCAGCTGGACAATGGGGTGGGAGGAGGTATTTTTTCATATTCTCTGTGTATATATAAAGTCTGCTGCAGTTTCCATGGCATGCATCTGATGAAGTGAGCTGTAGCTCACGAAAGCTCATGCTCAGATAAATTGGTTAGTCTCTAAGGTGCCACAAGTACTCCTTTTCTTTTTGCGAATACAGACTAACATGGCTGTTACTCTGAAACCTGTTAGAATGACTAGAATATTATTTATTTTTTAGGCATATGTTCTTAACATTTGGCAGACCTGAAAGTTATGTCAATTCAGATTATGAACCCAAATGCTAACCCAAACAAATTTTGAGCTTGGCTCTGTCCTGTGGAAACTTGGGTTGCCTGCATGTACCTTGTTCTGGAATGGTCACAAATACAGATGCTGACCTGAACATAGCCTTTCTCTAATACTGCCACTTCTCTGTCAATTCCTCCCTCCAACATCTTTAGAGTCTATGGATCCTTTTCTTTCTTTAAACTTGATTCCTGTATCAAGACTGTGTCACGTTTCAAGTCCTGTGCTTGCTTTCCCTCTTTTGTTATAACATGGCAGTCACTGACAAGACTTTGACTGCCTCTGGAAGAGTTGATTCTCATATTAAGTTGCACAACAGCCACAGCATAAGAGCATAAAATAAAATGGGGGTAAGGGAAGAGAGATTTTTGCACACAGTTCTGTAACATATAGCAGCATAGAAATTATATCACAACACCAGCCCATCAACTTTTCTTTTTTCCTCCCCTAAAGTGGCAGAAAAGAAGTTTGTAAGTAGATAAGGGAGGAGAGAGACAAATTTCTGATAAGCCTATGGGTGCAAATAAATTACATTCAGAAAAACGGAGACGTCAATTTCTGCTTCTGTCTTCAGTGTTTTTATGCATGTGTACTATTTCAAACCATGATCCCACATACTAAATAGGGTTGGGCCTGCATAGTGCTTGGAAGGGAGGCCTCTAAATAAATTTGAGGCTGTTATATGAGATGGCATTGGTGATTCATTAGGCAGAACATGGCTTATCCTGAATCAAGGCCCCTGCGTGATGACAGGAACTCTTGTTGCTGGTATTCTTGTGTACAGATCCCAAGAATATTCAGCTGCTGAGTTGGATTCCCCTTCCCCCCCACCCATTAATGAGTTATCTGAACAGCCTTCTTTAAAAAAACAAAAACAAAATTGATTGCTGTTCAGTATATTTCAACAAACACTCAATGTGAATGTACTTCAACCTATAAACTGTTGTGAGCTATTCACCCTGTGACTATGTCTTCTGTGATTTCCCATTAGAGTGGGTTGGAAATTTTTCAATGTAACTTTTTGTCAAAAAATCCTGCTTTGTTGAAATTGAAACAGTACATGAAACAGGAACAGGTTCAACAAATGTCCTGTGTCAAAAAAATAGTACGGAAGCTTTTTTTTCAAAATTGTCAAAACACTTTGTTTCAACATTTTCAAAATGAAAAAAAGCATATATTTTTTTCCAGTTTGAAACTACTTTTCATTTTGAAATTTAAGCTAATTTGACTGAGAAAAGGTTAAAGGTCAAAATCTAAATGAAAAGTTTTATCTGAACCCAAAACAAAAACAAACAAGCAAACAAAAGTCAGTTTTGGTTTGTGAATACTTTTGGAAATGATTTTTTTGTCCCAGTTTGAGACGGGGAGGAAAAAAATAGAACTCTTGCAAATATTTATGGACTAGGAAAGCCATTTCCCACCCAACTCTGTTTGCTGTTCATTGTGTGAATGATGTATTACATCAACATGGTACTGCTTCTGTGCCCTGATTGGATGCTTGAAACGAATAGAGGGAAATTAAAGATTTCAAGATTGCCACACTAATGCTTCTGGTATGAGTCTTTGTGAACACACATTTTTGTGAGTATTCAAAGACTTTGTTTTTCCACAAACGTTCTTCGAGGAACAATTCACTTATACATATGTTCAGGAAACTAAATTAAAAGGAGCTGTATAAGTACTTTTGGAAGCAAATATGTTTTTATTTGAAGAAATGTTTGTGAATACATTTTTGTGATCTTCACATAAGTCTGGAGGACTCTGGACCTGTAACACGTATGACAATTTAGGTTCAGCATTCATCCAAACTATAGTTTTTGTGCTGAATTCTTCTTCCCTTGTCTATGTGCTAGAGGAGGTAATGTCTTGCTCTTTACTCATTTTTGGTCAGGGAGGGACAATGAATCACTTTGTTCTCTTTCCCCAGAGGATTAAGAGGGTATTTTTATTTTCTTTTGTCCTTGAAAACATAACAGAGGGGATGAGAAGGGAAAAGGCTGCTTTTCTTCTGCAAGGGTCCTCTGGTCATTTCCATTTGTGCAATTGGTGGCTTTGACCTTACCTTCCACAACCTTCAGGAAAGTTGTGTCCATGAGGATTGTATGAATGATCCCTTGTCATACCAAACATTCAAAGCCTAAAATTATATAAGGGAGTACAACTCCCCAGCTGCCTTAGTTCTCCATCACAAAGCACATACATATTTCCTTGCCAATGCCTCTTTAGTGTCCTTTCTCACAATGACAGGTTTCAGAGTAGCAGCCGTGTTAGTCTGTATTCACAAAAAGAAAAGGAGTACTTGTGGCACCGTAGAGACTAACCAATTTATTTGAGCATAAGTTTTCATGAGCTTATGCTCTGATGCATCCGATGAAATGAGCTGTAGCTCACGAAAGCTTATGCTCAAATAAATTGGTTAGTCTCTACGGTGCCACAAGTATTCCTTTTCTTTCTCACAATGTTATTGTTTATGGGTAATTATTATAAGGAGGTAGCAATAAGGTAGAAAAGGTAGAAGGTCTGGCTGGAAAGCCTTTATATTTTACAGCAGAGCAAAGATCCTCAGTCAGTGCATCATCTCTGCTGTTGAGATGCCACTGTTTGCTTCATGCTTGAGGGCCCTTGGAAGTGAGTTCTCAAGCAAGTGAGCCTGGAAAATATTCTTAAGAGAGTAAAACAAATCTTCAGGCAACCCCTTTAAAAAAATTGCAAGCGTCATATATGATATTCAATAATTCACAATATTTTGAAGTTAATTCTCAAATGTCAAAAACTTAAGATATCCAGGATTCATATTTTTATAATTTATTTGCTGTGAAATACCTATTTCAAATAAGATATAAAACTGAGATCCTGAATGGCCACTTTATGGCACTTTCAAGCGAGCAGTGTGTATAATGTTAATGTCAGTGTCCTGGCTAAATTCCAAAATTGGTAATTACATTTTGCTTACCTAGAAATTATGGGGAATTTTATTAGATAAAGTATCCTATGTTTCAGTCATCTGTTATTGTACAGCATTGCTGTGTAATATAAGACCTGTCATTTTAGAGCTATGTGAAACTTAGTGGTTGAGTCATTTTGGGGGGAAGGAGAAAAGTTTGGATCACATGAATATGCCTCTTCTGAACATCACTTTATAAATTTTGGTGATAAGAAACCTAAAAAATCAGTCAGACTCAGCCTAAATTATCCCGTTTTGGGTTGGTACCATGTGAAAATGCAGAGTATTTAAAGAAGTAGTACAAAACCATAATTGCCTGCTAGGAACCTGCAGGAACTCCTCTTGACTTCAATGGGAGCAAGATTGGACTTTTTACAAAAATAAAAAGGAACAGGTCAAACCAATTCCAATTAAACCAAGAAACAAATCTTGTCTGAAGATAGAAAAAAAGTGTTAGCTGTTATTCTTGTTCTGTTTATCCTTATGTATTAATGATTTTAAGTATGTATTTTTGCACACCTCTAACCTTTTTCATTCTTGAAGCAGAAATACTGATAATTCATGAGAACTGCAGACCCCAGAGATGCAAAGAAGGATTGATGATTATCTGAAGTGATGCTATTGTTATGCATAATTACACACAGCTGAATAAAACAACTAACTTTCTAAAGATGCATGAACTAAGGGGGTTCATAAGCATTCTTGTATTTTCTAATTTCCTTCAAATATATAACAAATGCCTATGATTACTGAAGTGGAAGCTGGACTGGATAAATAAATGATCCATCAGCCAACTTGAATGGTCCAGTGGTCAAGGCATGAGACTTGTTGTTGAGAGACCTGGCTTCCATGTCCAGCTTTGCCATTCACTGGCTTTGGGACAGGGAACAAATGATAGAGTTAATTGCTCTCAGACTCAGTTTCCCCATTGGTAAAATGGGGATGATAATGCTTAACTACTTCTCAGGTATGCTGTGAGAGTTAATTACTGTAAACACTTCAGTTAAAAGACTGCACAAAGGTAAAGCATGATTTTAAGATAATTCAGGTTCATATCACTTCATACCCATATCGTGTACATCTCCAATTACTCTTTCAGAACCATTTGGAATGTAGAAAGATGCAAACAAGCTGTTGAGGCATTATGAAACAACAGCCCTTGTTGCTTCATTTAAAGGACATCTTACTCTTTCTTGGCTCTGTGATACATGTTGGGGACAAACACCACAAGCTGGCTAAACTGCAGCATTCAAACTGATGTCCAGGCGGAGGATGCAAAGCCAGACAGCTGTTGCTAAAATATCTGCTGTTGCTGTTGGCACTTCTTCCACTGTTGCTAGTCCTGTTCAATGGCCCCCAAGGTCTCAGTGACAGTGATCAGGGTTCTCCCAAGCCAGGAAGATGAAGCCAATTTTTGTAATGAGAAAATTGAAGTGCTAGAGCAGAAGATAACTACCCCCCTGCTGCTTTCTGTAGGATAATGGGACCTTGATGAAGCAAAGTTTGGTACACGAACACAGTATCAGTAAAAACAGCAGCTTTGTATAGAAAAACTGATTTGGTGCCTTGAGTAAGAGGCGTAGAATACTTTTAACAACTATTTGCATTACATTTCAAAAATATATGCTTGTTAAAAACGTGAATGTTATGAATCCTACTGTAGGAAATGCAGGCAAAGATGACCAGATGTTTCACTTTGACTGATTAATCCTCTCCCCCCTCCCTAATAGAAGGTCCTACTGTCCTTGTGATTTTTGTTGGAATGTCCATCGACTTTTTCCTCTTTGGTGCTGTGGGCTCGAGAAGCACAAACACCAGAAAGAAATGTTGTGTTCTGTTGCTCTGTGTCTGAAAAAAACTATCTTATTTTACAAGCGGTGTAAGAGGAGGTATTGTTCATTAACCAATATTCACAGTCAAATCAATTATTTATTTCCTGAAAGCCAAAATGTTCTCTCACAAATGACCATTATGGGAATTCTGATTACATCGCTTATTGATATTACCACCCCTGTATCTCACTGAATCCCTTAAAATGCGGAGCAGAGACTCAGATATTCAGCAGTGTTAGAGGCTGTATTCAGAAAAGTAATTAAACATGTGCCTAACTTCAAACAGGTGAGTAGTCCCATTAAATGACTGGGGCTCTATTGAACACTAAACTCATATGACTTCAGAAACCTAGCTACACTAGTGGGAGACTCTCACAATGGAACAAAGTACAATGCCTACAAGTGGCAGATGGACACCACAGGTACAGATGAAAGTTTGACAGTAAGGAGTGTGATCACATTTCTGTGTCTATCATTTCTAATATACGCAATCCCAAGGTGTCTCTTCCCTGAAGAACTTAGGGCTTGTCTATACCTACAGCTAAATCAGCACTGCTGCGATAGATGCAGCGGTGTTGATTTAGCAGGTCTGGTGAAGACCCTCTAAGTCAATGGGAGAGCACTCCCCCATCAATGTCTGTGCTTCAGCTCCCTGGGAAGCATAATGTAAATCGGCAGAAGAGCATCTCCCATCGACACAACACAGTGTAGACACCACTGTAAGTCGACCTAAGTTAATGTCGACTTCAGTTACATAACTTACGTAACTGAAGTAGTGTATCTTAGGTCAACCTACAGCTTATTAGACAAGACCGAAAAAGAGCAGGAGAAAGAAAATAATTATTATCTCCATTTTACAGATGGGAGGCATAGAGATCAAGGTTACACAGGAAGAACTAGCGCAGAATCCAGATCTCCTGGGTCCCAGTTGAGTGCCTTACCCACAAGACTGGAGCTGTGTGGGAACCACAATGTCCTTTTCATAGGAAATGATGCAATTATGAAATTTGTTTTCATTGCAAATTGGAAAAAGACCCAAAAACTTTGAAATTTCCCACAAAATGAAGCATGAAGAACAGTATTTTGGATCAGTCAAAACATTCAATTTTGATAAAATTGATATTTTTTTCTGATTTTGACTTTTTAAATTTTGTTTTCAATTTATAGTATAATATAAAATATAAATACAGAAATAGTCATTTTTAAAAGTACTCGAGAAACAAAAAGTTTAAATGTTCCAATATGAGGTGAACCATTCTGTTTTGACATCCTAATGCTTCACTTCAATTTTTGTCTAAACTAAATTTCACCAAAATTGACACATTCCTGTGGAAATTTTTGAGTTTCACAAAACAGCATTTCCAAACAGAAAACTCTGTGGGAAATTTTCCATCAGCTTAATACAAGACCATCCTTCCACTCTAATCTATGGGTGCCTTGACAGCCAACTGGCATGTTCTAGGTGATTCTCATAGAGCCTCAGAAAATGAGAGAGAATAGTATTAACAGATGCACAAGCACACCTTGGGATTGCGTATATTAGAAATGATAGACACAGAAATGTGATCACACTCCTTACTGTCAAGCTTTCATCTGTACCTGTGGTGTCCATCTGCCACTTGTAGGCATTGTACTTTGTTCCATTGTGAGAGTCTCCAACTAGTGTAGCTAGGTTTCTGAATTCATATGAGTTTAGTGAAGTTTTTTCCTGCACAAGTGTTTTCTTGCAACTATTCACAATCTGTCTAAATTCTATTTGCCTCTTTATTTGATGTTGCTAAATATAGAAACAAAGAAATACAGCACAATAAAGAAGAGCAGATAATATAAAAAGAATCTCTGCACTAAACTCTGCATGACTCGTATTCTAGGCTCCTGTGACATAATGTAAAATAGTGCATTTCTAATTACTGTGGATTACACACCCTCTCTCAATTAGGAGGATAAAAACTTTAGCAAGCATCCTCTCTCAAACTCTGATAAACATTGACAAGTTCATTTTGTTGTATAACAGTTCTGTAGTGTTTTCAAGGAGAATACAAAAAAAATAATTTTAACAGGATATTTACTCAGTGATTGTTCAGCAGTGGGAAAAAAAATCAAAGCCAAAGTTATAGTGCAATAATCTGAATTCATTTGTGGCATAGAGTATACATCAACATAAGTGATTTTTTTTAAATAAGAGGAAAACTCTGAAGTGATATGCCTTGCCTTATAATTTTCCATATTTACCTATTTAATAATTTTAATTAAGTAGTTAAGACAAGCTTCTGAAGTAGATAATTGCTATATCACTTCACTTACTTATCAATGGTAGCCATTTCTGGAATGCAACACAGCAGCTGCTGGACAGTCAACAATTACAGTACATAACAGCTTAGCCAATATAACTGTAATTAGTTAAAGCCACAGGGGAAATTTTAGGTATTCCTGCATTGGAGCTTGGCCAAGATACCAGGGTTATCATCACTAGCTATTCTTACTAAAAACACTATGGGTCTTCTATTTTTTTTTATAATACCTGCAATGAAGCATTAATGTGAGATAGATGTAATTAATGCATTTTAAATAAATAACAACAATGCTCGGCACTTTGGTTTTGTATCATTTCACAGATGCCTCCTCCAAGACCAACTTGTTCCTTATCACTGTATAGACATGGATTCAATACTGAACTGTAACTTTTTTTTTTACCAGAACTTGTGATGCATGGAGGTGGTCTCCCATCAAAGTATTAATGAGCGTTTGACTCTGTTTAGCCTCTGTGAATTGATGAGATCACAGGGCAAGGTGGTATGGGAATCCACAAATGTTAGGGCTTCTGCACAACGGATAGCTTGTGTACTGTACTTGTGTACCACTACTCACCAATAAGTTGTGCAGACTTCTGCTGGAGTAAGCAGGGGTTCAGGGCTCACATCAAGAAAGAGTCCGCTTGTAGGAAACTTGCAGTAGCACAAGGTGCCTGTGTACTCAAAGGCATACACTCCCAAAATGGAAAGCATGGCCTGGATGCAGGTCCAGGTCTTATGAAGCTTTGTCTGCAAATTATGTCAGAATCTTAAATATGCTTGTCTTTGCTGGGTATGAATTTCCATAGAAGTCAAGCAGCCAATATGGTGACTCAAGCTCATGAGTTCTGATCCTGTAGATCTTCTGCAGTGGTAGGTTCATGCCATTGCAGACTAGGGAATCCGGCCTATGTCTCAGTACAAAACAGTCTACAAAACAACAACGTTGTCTTCATCATCATCTTCTAGCTAAAGCTTGTATTTGTAAATAATTTTTCAGTGAAGATGTAGCTTTTAACCACAGTCTCAGCAGTAAAGTGGTTTGTTTTCCAATTCACCTCCTGAACTGCACTAAGCCCCAAGAATGTGACATATATGATTTTTGGGAAAGACAGCACAGAAAAAGCATGAACTCCTAGAAACAGTGTCATGAACTCTGGTCATGATCATTTGTCTTGACAATGCAGTGTTCCTCATTCTGTGCTGATTAATTACTAATATTGTCAGATGGTGAAGATTCAGATGAAGTCTGAAAAAGAAATTGAACTCTTCCCAAAAGTTAGCTCTTCTGTAAATGACATTTCTGTCCCCATTCAACTCATTCACTGGTAATGGGATGGGGTGGGAGGGGGAGGAAATCCCTTAGGTAGTCGTTGAAGTTAGCTTTTTCTTTCTTTCTTTGTATTCCATACATCCCTAATTCTAGACCTATCTAATGAGGGACAGACAGTTCCCATCATACTGTCTTCTCACAGGACGCGTGATGTGTATTTCCCCTTTAATGTTTTCTTTCAGTGAGAATGTTAGTTGTTTGTCATTTTCCATTTCAGGTGAGTATATCAGCAATTCGTCATTCTTTGTTTTTATTATAACCCCTAACATTTTGTTTTCTTTGTTAACAGTAAAGTCCTTGACCCAGTTTAACACAGAGGATCAATCTTTGACATGCCATTTCGCAGCATTTTAAAAGTTATGAACTGAGGAACCTCTTCAATGTGGAGTATAACCTTTGTAAATTATTGTATATTAGTTCACCTTTTGCACTAGAGTGTTGCCAAAATGGGGGAGGGGGGTTAAATTCACTTATAAGAGCAAATGTGTTAAAGCTTGACTATAAAATTATGCCAAAAGATCCCTGTGAATTTCATCTGCAGCAAAAGGCGTTTTCTCCTTGTTTTTCTTTTCAGTAAAACCTGTATATATACTACACATATATAGCTAAACTGTACTGAATTTAATTGACAGTGTGATTATCCCCATATTGCACATGGAGAGAGTGAGGCAAAGTGACTTGCCCAGAAGCACACAATGAGTTCATTCCAGAGCTGAGATGAGAACCCAGAAGGTCTTGACTTCTAGCCAATGCTTAGTCCCTGAACCACAGTGCTTTGCTTTAATTTAATAAAACAAAAATTATTAAGAAACAAGGAAAGGAGAGGTGCCAAAGATAAAAGCTTATGATCATTTTTTTCTAAGACTTAATTGGAATCTGAAAATAGACTCAAGCAAGGAAAACAAAGTTTCAAACCATTACAAGATCAGTACAAACTCTCACTGGATGATCATAACCTTAATGCATGGCACTGCTTCTAGCAATTTATGAGAGTTGTTTTTCCAGCATTACGTTTTTTGCATGTATTCCACCCTCCACAACTGTGGGGTTCTGTGCAATTCTAACTGCCTTTCTTACACTATAGCCTGTTCAGAGAGCATGAACAAGCCTCAAAAGGTTTGACTATGTGTGCAAAAGTTTTAAATCCACAAGCTTTGAACTTTTTAAAGCAAAGTCCTCCCCTCTCAGCTGTATAATAGTCTTGCTTTAATGCTGATATCCCCACTTTAGTACTGTGAACTGACCAGCTTTGGCTTTTCCAGACATTTTGGCATCTTTTTTTTTTCTTACTGCAGCAAGCACAGCATTAACATCTGCAAAGCAGAGATTACAGTCATGCATCATATTGATATTTTTTTCGTAGAGTGCTGGTATTGCTTCAAAAATCCTTCCCTTGTGACATATTCCATGAAGGAACTAACAAGTCTGCAGGCAATAGACAACCTTGAAGTACTTCCACTGCTGTTCAGAAGTAACTAATGATGTCTTCTTCTTACCCTGTACTTGACACAGATATACATTTTACCTCTTGCAATATAGAGACGTAGTGTTTGTTCTAAAGAGAGAATCTTTCACTCAGATGTTTTCATGTACAATTATTTCTCAAAACTTTATAGTCCTTATTGATCAAAACTAAAGCCTTCATCAAATAAACAAAGCAGTACTTTTGTTGTAGGCATTAAAATATTTGTGTGTCCTTAAACATATCAGAGAAATCTATTGCATAATGATTCACAAGGACCAGAATTTAGCTTGATATCCTGCCGTCTCTTTCAGTTTGAGATTCACTTGACTTTTAATGATTTCTTTAATTACTTTGCTGGCATAGTATAATGATCTATATCTGGTAATTCCTCCCCATTTTGGAATTATCAGTCTTTTGTGAATGACTTTGGTTGGGATTCTGCTATATTCCTTTTTATTAGTCTGTTTTGCTCTCTTTTGCTTTCAAAGCTTTGTAATTAAATGACTGTTGAACTACATTAGCCTACTGTTTGCTATTAAGATAGATCTTTTATCCTTTGCTAAATGGATGACAACAATAATAAATTTTTGAGAGGCAATTTGTTCCCTAGATGCAAAAATATGTTTGTGTCATTTCAGAAAATGGATTCAAAAGCAGACAATGCATCAATCCCTTGAAATGAATTAAAACAGTCAAATATACAGCACAATGGGTGCAATACTAGTATGATGCAAGTAGTAGACAAGTTTATGAATCCTTTAGGAAACAAAATGATGACATGCTGAATTGCCTAAACAAAAAACTCTGAGGCTAAAATATAATTTTTCAGATGGAGCCACAGTAGTTACTCTTGAGTATGCAAGACATGTATGGGGGGGCAGGATGGAGGTGGGGGAAGAAGTTATAGACTTCTTCACATACAAGGTGGTGGAATACTTGGCCTGTTTAACTATTCTGTTGCTCTTTGAGAGAAACTCGTTTAACTCCAGAAAGTAGTATTGGAAAAGTATGAAATAATTGTATTAAGCCCTGAATCCTCAGAAGCTGAATTTGGATCCAAGGCTTGATATATTTTCTGAAGTTAGAGTGGGGAGCAAAGTTTACAAAGTGCGGGAGATTTGTGAACCACCGACTTTGTTCTCCTTTGACCAGCTGGCCTCATTCTATTCCTATAATCAGCCTCCATATGCCATTATAACTGCTTTCCCTGTCGCTAACAAGGCCATACTTACTGTTGCTATAATCAAGGAAGGGAAGGAGAGCAATGCCATCTTCTGCTTTTGCTTAGTGATGGTTGTCTTTGCAGGAGTCTTGAAAATGTTACTAGATGTCTGTACCCCCATTCTGAATCTCCAGAAGGCTACCAGGTATAACCACTTCCTTAATAATAGGGTCTTTAGGGAGGAAGCTGGGGGCATGGTCTGCCATGATTTTCCTAAAAGGCAGAAGGAGAGGGAAACCAAGTTCAGATCTGCACTAGGGGATTGATATAAGGTGCCGAGCATTCTGGCCCCCATGGTTACTTAACTTTGAGAGCATGCCTAGTTCCATTGACTTAAATGGGACTATATATGTGCTTAAAACAAAGAATGTACTTAACGGCTTTGCTGGATCAATGCAAGTTTGCTCACTACTTTGTAGGTTTGAGCCCTAAACCTCAATGGCACCTGTAGCTCTCACTTAGTACTCCAACAGCCACTATGAAACTCTCAAACTTCCTTAGCAATTATGAACCATTAGGTATGGTGGTGTAAAGATTGTGGGATATATCTGTATTATTGTTATGAATATTTTATGTACCTTTGCCTGTTTGGTTTACTAGCCTAACACGTGGTTACAAAGAATGTATTTAATCCTTGAAGGCAGACAATGGGTGTAGATGGCCCAGTCACTCATATTTAACCAAAAAGGTATCAAGACATGTACCCATATTATCCAAATCCAAGGAGGCACAACCGAGCAAAAGTGTATTGACTTGCCAACAGGTGTATTGACCTATAACAACTACAGAGGACTGGAGATTGGAAAAATCCCAAAGGAAAGACAGGAAAAGACAATGGTGTTAGAATCTGTTAAAAGGGAGACTTTCATGAACAAAAGGGAGCAGACTAGAACCTGGGGACAAGACTGGGCAGGAGGGGAGAGAGTGCAGAAGAATTCTGAGATGCCTGGAAGACACTAAGACCCAAGGGACTTTCAGGAGGGCTGAGGGAAACTCAGGTAGGGTTTTTTGTGCAGGTGTTAATGTTTCCATGGAGCTGTATATCTTTTGTGCTGTGTCTATGAGGAAAGTGTCTGGTTCTAGAACTCCGTTGCAAAGTCTGTGTATTACTTGCTTTAACCACTAAGAGAAGGAGGGAGAAACAAATATGCAGAAGATCCTCAGCTACAGTGGAATTCTGCATAAGCTGCAGGGGACACATAGGGGTTCAGCAGTGATCTTGGGAACAGGGGCAGCTAGACTGCAGAGTCCCACAACCAAGAAAGGAACTGTACCTGCCTGAAAGGACAGATATAGAGAGAGTGTCTGAACACTGCTCAGAGTCAATACGTTTAAAAGCCTGTTGGATCCAAATAACTGAGTCCAGTACAAGAGTTTAGGTGAATGCCCACAAGGGGGAATTTAGCTAGGGCTGTAACATCTGGTCATAGTATTTTAATCTACATGGTTTTTGTTTTTGATTTAAAAGGGGTGGATTTGTGACTTTTGGTTTTCCATTATCTAACTAGCTTTAATAGAACAAAAGCCCCAGAAACTTCTAGTAAGAAATTTCTAATGTTCTTTATTTACTCTTCTAGCCTAGATAGGATAAAACCTGTTCAAAGATGACTGCAGCGTTTGAGAGTTTTCCTGTCCTAATTTCGAGCTATGTGAATAACTGATTTTTCAGTTTGCTGACAGCTTTATTTTGAACATGTAAAAAAATTAAATATTTTTATTTTGGAGGAGATTTTGTTTTTAGCTTTGGTCTACCAAAACAGTTAGATGGAATCAATACAAATTAATGTAAACTTTTGGTTGACCTGAATCTACATTTTCCTCTAGAAATTTTTTTTTCTATGAACATTTTTGCCCAAATCTAGTCCAGATTCCCTCTTGGGACAGAGGGAGGGTAAAGACACTGCCCTGGGAATTGGAGGCTGCCTGTCCTCACATGAGAAGAGGGGAAGCAAATACTTGCCATGCCACCAAAGTCGCTGGGAGGCACCTCTGTAAACAGGTGGAAATGGGATCACTTTGGAAATGTAAAGTGCCATGTAACTATGAAGTGTTACTCTTAAAGGACAATGGATCTCTTACTTAAAAAGATGTCCACATGTGTTTGGTAATGATTTGGATCACTCCAGTTCACTGGCACATATTCTGTGGTGTAGTTTGCTAGTTCAGCATGAATGTTCAGATACAAATTCCTTCTGCAATAAGAGGAGTCGAAGATCATGCAATAGGTTGTTTTAAAAGTTAGTTCCCCAAGATTTGCAGTAAAGTCTCATATTTGATGTCTGACCTTAATAGCAGTTTCTCTAATAACTACTTCCTCTAGTTTGCGACACAAAAGGAAGAAATGTACTCAGAGTGGCAGCCCAACAATGCTCTAATTCTTAATCTTGCTAAAGTGCCTTTGGCCTTGATATGGACTAAATGTGTGACTTTTGTGCACAGTGATGCCAAGAAATTCTTAGATGTAAAACTGGCACCCTCCCCTGAAGAAAAAGGTGAAAGACTCTTTTGCAAATGATGCTAAAGAAAACATAACTTTGTTGCCAGACTGCTAACTAAATGACCCTTTATTGCCTTTTTTGGATTTATTTCTCTAATGTTTTTGCTTGCCTTTATAAGCAAAGCTTCTAAGGATTTAAGCAAATATCTCAGTGTAGCTGCCCATCAATTGTTCTCCAGTTAACACTTCCTCCATTGCTGTTCCTCTGAATTTGGAAAAAATAAAATGTAACTTTTTAATTTTCATATTGAGATTCTATAAATCCTTATTTTAGTGGCCCCAGTGTTAATGATAAAGGATAAACATTTCAAAAGGATGTAAGTGAAAATCAGTGAGATTCCCAAATCACTTAGGCTTGGATTGACAATGGACTTAGGCACTTGACACTCAGCATGGTAACACCTAACTTTTAGGTGCCTAGAAAATCACAGGAACAACATTATGATTTGCAATGTCTACGTTAGGTGCCTAGGCTGCTATACTATAAATCTGGAGAGAGAGGTGCCTTAGACTGGGAGCCCCAGAAGTCAGTACACTAGGTGGCTCCCTTCTTAAGCTGGCTTAGAGAGGGGCATACTACGGCCCATGGGCCACATCCAGCCCGCGGGACCCTCCTGCCCAGCCCCTCAGCTCCTGGCCCAGGGGACTAGCCCCTGGCCCCTCTCCTACTGTACCCCTTCCCCCGCAGCCTCAGCTCACTGTGCCACCAGCGCAATGCTCTGGGTGGCAGGGCTGCGAGCTCTTGCCGGGCAGTGCAGCTGCAGAGCCTGGCCTGACCCAGTGCTCTGTGCTGCGCGGTGGTGTGGCTGGCTCCAGCCAGGCAGCACGGCTGGGGGTCCAGGGGCGGTCAGGGGACAGGGAGGGGTGGATGGGGCAGGAGTCCTAGGGGGGCCTTCAGGGGCGAGAAGCAGGCGGGGTTGGACAGGGGGCGGGGGCGGGGCCACGCCTGGCTGTTTGGGGAGGCACAGCCTCCCCTAACCGGCTCTCCATACAATTTCGGAAACCCGATGTGGCCCTCAGGCCAAAAAGTTTGCCTGCCCCTGAACTAGCTGATGGTAGATGCCAATGAAAGGGGTATATCCTAGGCACTGTCACAAAGATAGGAGCCTAAATCCAGGCTTCAAAGAGGCACTGATATCTGCTAGTGATTCATGATCTCCTGGAGTCAGTGGCTTAGGTGCCTGAGATGTTGCAAGTTTTCTGAGAATGAGTTAGGCAGGTGCCTAACTTCACACAGAATGGCCAGAGGAGGAGGTGCCCACCTTATAACTTTTAGCCCAGCTCACCTGAGATGTGGGAGACTCTGGAGATGTGGGAATCCCCGTCCGCCCTCCCCCCCCCCCACACCTGAGGGGAGGAAGAGGATTTGAACTGTGGCCTCCCAGCTTTGAGGAGAGTGTTCTTACCACTGGGCAGTAGGATATTCTGATGTGGGACTCCCTTGGCTACTCCTGTTGATGTTGTACCACTGTTGATAAATAGTAAGAGTCACTGGAGCAAGGAGACTGTGCTCTGGGTCTCCTGCCACACAAGGGGTGCCCTAATCATCAGGCTACAGTGTCATTCTCCCTCTATCGCTAGCCCAGTGGTTCTAATTATCTAATCCAAAGAGGAACAGCTTCAAAAAGAGAGACTGAGGGAGTATCAAAGTATCTCATAGCATCTCAGGTAGAGAGGGGGATTTAACCTGTGTGTCCCATATCCCAGGTGAGTATTCTAATTCCTGAGCTAAGAGTTATAAAGTGAACACTATCACCACCACCCCTTCCTCCTCCTCTGCCCAGATATCTAGTAGGTGTGCTCTGAAGCCCACACACAGTGCAAGTCAGGTGTACATATGCCTATATTCCCTGGTTTGTGAATCACTTTGGAGCTTAGGAAGAAGATAGGCAACTGTACTTGTAGAGTGAGGCTGCAGCACATGCTCAAAGGCAGAGACTTAGCTGCCTAGGGAAATTTTATTCTGAAAAATTTAGGGGGCAAATGAGTTTAGGGACCTACAGGGCTAGGATGGAGTTTCGTGAACCACAGTGGAGCCAAAATCTGGGTTTAAGGTGCGTAAGTATCTTTGTGAATCTGGGCCTTAGTGTTAGGTGCTTGATCCTGAGTCCATTGGAATAAAGAGTGCAATGTTCTTGTGTACTTCACTGGTGCAGGATCAGAGCCTTAGAGTACTGGACTAGGACTCAGGAGAGACCGGTTCTAGTCCCAGTTCCTCCACTGGTCTGTTGTGAACATCAGTTCCCTCCCTATGCCTCAGTATCCCTATTTGGGATACTGGTACTGACTTCCTTTGTAAAGGGCTTTGAAATATACTTTGAAAAGTCCTATATAAGAATTAAGTATTGTTTATGGCTAAAGGATTTGGGGCAAGTAATTTGAATTGCTATGCCTCTAACAGCTATGTCTACACTGGAGCTAGAGCTACCATTTCTAGATTGAATAGAGCTACTTGTGTTAACTCTAGTTGAGCTACTGTGCTAAAAATAGAAGTGCAGCTGCAGTGGTGTGAGCTACCAAAGGGGCAACTGCCCTAGGTATGTACTTAGGTGGCCTGTCCTGTCACTCATGCTGCTTCAGCGACACAGCTATTCCTAGTGCACTAGTTTGCTCAGACCTATCATGGCTATATATACCAGAAACTACGCTTCCAGCTCCAGTGTAGCTATACCTAAAGTGTGAAAAAGAGATGATAATGTTTACCTGTTTCACAGGGATGACCTGAGGCTTGACTTAATGTTCTTAAAGCATTTTGAATGTTCAGTTGAAAAGCATGACTGTAATATGGAGTGTTATTACCAAGAGACTTTGCATTTAATAGTATGCTATTCTCTCTTGTTGTCATGGACAAATAAACTGAAGTTACTGTAAACATACTTATATCACACAACCTGTGGACTTTAAACAGAACCAAATCTATTTTGTTCTCCTGGAAATGTTACATTTCTTTCTTGAAATGTTTAAATTTTGTCTTAAATTAAACATATTTAGGCCTCAGGATGTGAGTAAAATTCATAATTAAGTACAACAACTTTTAATATAATAACTTATTAGCTGAAAATGTCTGAAGAGGACAGAATATATTTTACTTAAAGCAAATACTAACAAAACTAAGGTGGGATCATGGAATTAAACACTGTGTCATGCATTAAGAGCAACCTTAATTCTAGCATTTCCTAACTGTAACCCTTCTGCAAGGTGGACTTGGCAGCAACAAGGGCTAGGTTCGATATCTAGGGGGTTCCTCATAACAAATCAAAACAGAACTGGCTTGGGGCCCCTCCCAATAATCTGGGAAAATTTAACACCACCCCTGGGTGCCTCTGAGAGGCAGTAATTCCCTTCTCACAAGCACTGAGTCTGTGTATAGCAAAGAAAACTTAATAAAAAGGGGGAAAGAACCAAGCATTAATTAGGGAAAACACCACAACCATGATTTGAAAGCATATGACCATGAGCAAACATCCACGCAAAGTATGGTGGGCGGTGTCCTTTGCCTCAGTTTCTAACCTTCCATTGTGAAAGTCCAACAAAAAATGTTCCTTTAACATGCCACTGACTTTTCTTACCACAGCATCCCATTCACAGTTGCTGTCCTTGGTCAGCGAAGACCCAGAGTTCAGAGGTGCATTCACCTGGGTGAGGGGGAAGCATTGAGCAATACCTCAGCTGCTGCGCTGCAACTGGCTCACAGTTGCCACCATTCATTCTGCTGCCTTTGCCCACTGCTGCTGTCCCCTGCAGTGAGTCATGTGCTGAGGTTCCACAACTTAAACTAATGACAGGTTTCAGAGTAGCAGCCGTGTTAGTCTGTATTCGCAAAAAGAAAAGGAGTACTTGTGGCACCTTAGAGACTAACCAATTTATTTGAGCATGAGCTTTCGTGAGCTACAGCTCACTTCATTGGATGCATGAATACATGATACATCCGATGAAGTGAGCTGTAGCTCACGAAAGCTTATGCTCAAATAAATTGGTTAGTCTCTAAGGTGCCACAAGTCCTCCTTTTCTTTTCACAACTTAAACTATCTCTCAGTGATCTCAGCAGGTAGTGGGGAATCTCACTTGTAGTGCAGTGTCTGCCTCTGCAACACTGTCCCATATCAGGTCTAAAGCTCAGCACATGGTGATTAGAGATTTCAGCTCTAATGATCAGTGAACAAAAAAGGACTCTCAATTGAATCTAATCAGCTCTATCTTTAAACAGCAGAAAGGAGAGGATCGAATTCTGTCAAGGATTCCTTAGGGAGAGCTCTCCCCCACCATCTCTCTCATTCAGTGGGATTTGGCATCCCCATCCCCAGGTTAGCAAGTGAGGAACAGTTTAGAGTGACCCCCTCAGTCAGTCGGGTTGCCCTTTACTCATACAATAAGGATAACATTTCATTACCCCTTCACTTACTAGTAAAGTGATTTATAACCCAACACCAGCCAAAAGTGATCATTTTGGCAAAACAGTTCCACCATGCTGTGAACCCAGGCAGTATCTGTGGAAATATAGTCTGTTCTTGAAATCTTTTCCCCAAGCTAATTACTAGATGTCAGGGGAGAGCTCATTCAGACCCTGCTTACATAACTTTGCAATACTTGACTTTGAAACCGTAACAACCTTCTTTTAGAATTGGTGTCTTAATTAGCTGGGGAGCTAGCTCAGTTGACTGAAGGCTTTCACTCAGCCTTCTAAATGTTAAGCAGCACATTTCAAAGTATAACTGACTTTAAAATATGCTAAGGTATTGAGTAATGTATGAGCAGCAAAAGGACACTTCTAAATGAGACAAACATAGCGTATTGGATTGGACATTGAGAGGTTCATTTTAGGTTCACCTGCTGCCTATTGATCACAAGAGCCTTACCTTGATTGGTGTCTTCAATAATGTAAAGGCGGGACATAGAGCAGGCTATCCAATAGGATAGTTTAGTATCTGGTTAAATCTGCTCTAATGTCTGCTCATCATTTGGTGGGTGCACCAGTTAGCAAGGAGGGCAGTGTTGATAGGCCCTATGTGCAATGTCAAAACAGAAGCAAAACCTTCGCTATGCAGAGTGGGTTGAAGCTCAGATAAGTGGAGTGCAGCTCCTGTTGTATCAGGTGAGACAAGCTCCATTTTGGCTTCCCTGGTTGAACTGCTACAGGATGACCATGAAGGTCTAGGTTCCAGTGTCAAATCCAGTAATGTGTGGGATACAAACATAAGTCTAAGTCACCAGATGGGAGACTTCATTTATTAGTTAAGTCTGTTTTAGTATCTGGCCACCCATTGGTGGGCACAGAAAGTATTTTTTCTCAAGGCTTGGATTTAATATTAAATGTGCTTGGTTTGTCTGGTAGGTAACTCCACTCAAGGCAGTTTTTCTGAGGCTAGGGAGTGACTATCCTTATGTGGGCTTCTGAGGTGTTGATTTGAAACTTTTTCTATGACTCCTCCATCTTCAGGATGTGGTATTTGTTGAACTGATCCCTAAGCTGGGAGAGAATGTGCTGGAGCAGATTCAGAAATTACAACAGGAAGGAAAATAGTCCTAATTTAATTTTAAAAATACTTGTTTTGGTCCATTTGAGTTATTGGTTGTCTGCAATACTTTATGATGTACCAGTAAGAGCTGCTAGAGATTTCCTAAGAGGATATTCAGACTCATTCTGCAGAGGTGAACTTAATAGTAAGGACATAAAATGGCTTGAAAAATGCAAACAGTTTCATCTTTTGATTTGAGACATGCAGAGACTTGGCTAGCATGACACTTTAAAATGAAATAGCTTAACGCAGCAAAGAATAACCAAACACCATGACACCTGCTTTATTAGCTTTAAAACATAAATTAATCAATTGTAAAATTAGGAACATATTATGGGGCATATGAGGGATTGCAAAAATCCACACAAGTTCCAAATATGAATCTAAAACCATTCATGCTGGTGTGTTCCTAGCCTCACTAAATCAGAGAAAATGAGTTTTATGAACAATCCACCAGATGGGAAAATGTTCACATACCACGAAATGTTGATCAGATTTATTTGAAAAGCAAGCCGTAACCATATGCATATGAGAGGAAGTAAAATGGATTTTCAGATACGCAATGACTGCTGTCAAGCTTGCAGCTGTATGAATTTAATGCTGTACTGCTATTTCTACAGTAGACTTCCTTGATGCCACTTACCTGTTTGCCAGCTAGTATGATTAATATTGATTCAGTTTTACAAGCAATTAAATTGAAAGAAATAAACAACCTTTTATTGGATTTTCACTAGACGGAAGTACACATTTGGATGATATTTTTTTTCTTTGAGAAACATAATATTGCAGCATCCAGAATCTTCAAGAACAGAAAGATTGCATTTATATCACAGCACCTCTATGCCTCTGGAATTTCTCATTCATACACCACCTTAGGTCACTTCATGTTTGTTTCACTGCATTGACACCAAGTCATCTAATGGTGTAAGAATGAAGAGTATAAATAATTACATTTATTTATGAACATGTTTAGTTTATTTTATTAGTCTCTTGAGTGGTGTTCTGTTGTCTCATCTTTCTACATTTGAAGAAATGTAATCTCTGGTTGTAGATTTGAAGGGAAGCAGCCTGATAATGGTGAGGCAAGTGGAGAACTGTGACCACTACTGCTGACAAACAAGACTTTGACATCTTATGTATTTGTTACTTCAGTTTCCCTCTCTCTCACCCCCTTCCAGCTCATTTGTCTCATCCACCTGTTATAGAGAAATGGAGATTGGCACAACTGTTTAAAAGAGCTCTAACCTGGGAATTCAGGGAAGACTTTTGGGAGATGCTCAGGTACTCTCCATGCCTGATTCTAGTATTGATTGGGAGGAAAATCAAATAAAAGAGGATACAACAATGGAGAAAGGAATAACAGAGGGTAGGAGAATGGACAACAAGAGGAAAGATAGTGTTGGTGCCACTGAGAGTAACAGATACTGGCAGTAAAATGGCTGTTCCAATCCAATGAGGAATCCAGATGAAGCCGAGCAGAAGCAACTAAGATGTTTGCACACTGATGCAACAAGTCTGTGTGCGGGTTTATTAAATGGAGGAACTAGAATGACTGATGAAGAAAGTGAAACCAGATATTATAGAGATAATGGAAACATGGTGGAATAGTAGTCATGACTGGAATACAGAATATTGAAGGGTATGTTCAGGAAAGACAGAAATAAAGGTAAACGTGGTGGAGGAGCATTGTACATTAATAATGAGGTACACTTTAAAGAAATTAAAAGTGATGGAGTGAATAAAACAGACTCTGTTTAGGTCAAAATCTCTTTGGGGAAGAAAGGTAATAGAGGCTCCACTGGGATAGTGGTTGGGGTCTGATACAGACCCTCAGGACCCAATTTGGATATGGATAATGATCTTGTTAAATATTTCTGGGGATTGTGTGATTTTGGGTGATTTTAATTTCCCAGATATAAATTGGAGGACAAGTGCAACTAATAATGGTAGGGTCCAGATATTCCTGGATGTAGTAGCTGACAAATTTATTGATCAAATAGTAACCAAACCAACAAAAGGAGGCTCCATTTTAGATTTACTGTTGGAAAGTAGTGATGACCTCTTAGAAAAACTAGTTGTAGAGCTCCACCTTCGTTCCAGTTGATCATTAATTAATTCAATTTAAACTAAATGGAAGAACAGAAAAAATAAATCTGCAATTAGTATTTCAAAAGGGCAAACTTTAAGAGAATTATTTAGGGAAGTGGACTGGACTGAAGAACCCAGGGATCTCAGTGGTAATTTCAATGAAGACATCTTGGAATTACTGTATGTCAAAGTTGCAGAAACCATCTGAGGCCTGCATCCCTGCCATGGGAAAAACGTACAGAGAATAGTTGCAGATCAAACTGGGTGAACAAGCATCTAAAACAAACAGAAAGCAGAAAGCTTGCAAGGAATGGAAAAAGGGATGGATCAACAAGGAAAGCTATCTCTTGGAGATCATACAGTGTAGGGAAAATGTGAATTGCCAAAAGCCAAGCAGAATTTCACCTTGCAAAGGGAATAAACACCAATAGTAAAAGGTTCTTTAGCCATATAAATAAAAAGAAAACAAGGAAAGAAGTAGGACTGCTGAATGGGATGAAGATTAAAAATAATCTAGGTATGGCTCAACAACTACATGATTATTTTGCCTCAGTTTTTAATAAGGGTAGCAAAGATCTTGGGGAGGCAATGGTGGGATGGCTAATGGAACAAAGATATGGAAGTAGAAATTACCACATCTGAGGTGGAAGCCAGACTCAAACAGTTTAATGTGACCAAATTGGAAGGCACAGATAATCTCTGTAAAATAATATTTAAGCAATGGGCACATGAAATTGCCAGCCCAATAACAAGTATTTTTAATGAATCTGGGTTCATACACAAGACTGGAGAATTGCAAATATGATCCCTATATTTAAGAAAAGGAATACAAGTGATCTGGGAAACTACAGGCCTGTTAGGTTAAGCTCAGTTGTATGCAAGATCTTAGAACAAATTTTGAAAGAGAGAGTTGTTAAGGACATAGAGGTGTAACAATTAATTGGGATAAAATACAACATGGTTTTACGGAAGGTAGATCTCATGGCAGACCAGCATGATCTCTTTCTTTGAGAAGATAACCAATTTTATGGAAAAAGGTAATCCAGTAGTTGTAATCTACCTGGATTTCAGTAAAGGATTTTACACAGTTCTACATGCACATCATTACTTAAATTGGAGAAGATGGGAATTAATACAAGAATAAAAAGGTGGATAAGGAACTGGCTCAAGGGAAGATGACAATGGGTCATGCTGAAAGGGGAACTGTAAGGCTGGAGGGAGGATACTAGTGGATCACTCTTGTGACCAATCGTATTTAACATTTTCATTAATGACCTTAGCACAAAATGTTGGAGTGTGCTAATAAAATTTGCAGATAATGCAAAGTTGGAAGGTATTGCCAATATAGAGGAGGACCAGAATATCATACAAGCAGATTTGGATGGCCTTGAATACTGGAGTAATAGGAACTGGATGAAATGTAATAGTGCAAAGTGAAAAGTCATGCACTTAGGGACTAAAATGAAGATTTTTTGCAATAAGCTGGTGACTTATCAGTTAGAAGCAACAGAGGAAGAGATATATTGGATATATTTCCTGGATATATTGGCTGATCACATGATGACTGTGAGTCACACATGTAATGTGGCCCTGAAAAAAAGCGAATCCAATCCTAGTACACATTAGGAGAGATTTCCAGTAGAGATAGGGAAGTATTATTACCCTTCTTCAAGGCACTGGAAAGATCTCATCTGGAATAGAGTATGCAATTCTGGTCTCCCATGTTTAAGAAAGATTAATTTAAACTAGAATAGGTGCAGAGAAGGGCTACTAGGATGACCAGAGAAATGGAGAACTTGTCTGAGGGGAGACTTAAGGATCTTGGCTTGTCAAGCCTAACAAAATGAAGGCTGAGGGGAAGAATGATTTATCTCTATAAATACATTAGAGAAATAAATACCAGAGAGGGAGATGAGTTATTTAAGTTAAGGGCCAATGTGGACACAAGAACAAATGGATACAAACTGGTCATCAGTAAGTCTAGTCTTGAAATTTGATGAAGGTTTCTAACCACAAAAAGGAATGAAGTTTAGGAACAGCCTTCCATGGAGAGTAGAGGGGTAAAAAACCCAGCTTGTTTCAAGACTGAGATGGATAGTGAAGGTAATGGTGTTTATGGTGATGGTGATTATGAAGATGATGGTATGATAAGGTTGCCAGCATTGGCATACAATCCATCCATGACTTCTATTAAAATGGGTGGAATGGATGGAGACAGGACACTAGCACTAGTTTGGGAGGGCTCTAAGTTATTACAGAGAATTCTTTCCCAGTTTGATGGCTGATGAGTCTCGTCCACATGCTCAGGGTCTAACTGAGCACCGTATTTGGGGTCAGGAAGGAATTTTCCCCCAGGTCAGATTGGCAGAGACCCTGGGCAGTTTTCATCTTCCTCTGTAACATGGATCACTTGCTGGTTTGAACAAGAGTAAACATAGATTTTCTATAATCTGAAGTCTTTAAATCAAGATTTGAGGACTTCATTAACTCAGCCAGAGCTTATGGGCATATTGTCAGGGTGGGTGGGTCAGGTTCTGTGCCCTGTGATGTGCAGGAGGTCAGACTATGATGGTCCTTTCTGGCCTTAAATTCCGAGTCTAATTTCTTGTAAACTATTAAAATCCAGGACATAGTAGGGTTTTTTTTTTTTTTGCTTTTATTGACAAGGACCAGATTTGAACCAGTGTACAGCTCTGAATCCCTGACCAGAATAATCACCACCTAATTAAAAGAGGTTTAGTATAACCAGTGGTAAAAGAAATCTAACTATTGAGACAGTTTCTTCCTCCCAGAGGGAAAAAGAGCCATCAGGAGAGACCTTGTGAAGAGTATTCCACAATGTTTTTCAGTATGGAAAAGAAGGTGCTTCTGGCCCACTTCCCTCACATTGAGATGAGCACAGATCTCTACTCCCCAGAATTCATGCATCATCCACAGGAGGCCAGATGAGTTCACGGCCTCCCTACCTCACCACTTGCTCCCACATCATACAGCTCTACTGAGAAATGCCAAGCTACTCCTGGAACTCCTCTTTCCCCCCCATCTAGTAGGAGCTAGCCTTCACAACACTGAAGGCTAGAACCAATGGAGAATCTTATGAAGGCAAAAGGCCAAAGGATAGTAGTATCCCTGATGATTTTGAGTGGGAAGAAATATAGGAAAGATTGTATGCTTGTTTATCCTCTCTCTCTAGAATTACTCCACTGATATATGGATACGCTATCACTTTACAAACATGAACTGATGTATTGCAGTCTTCCTGCTTTTGCAGAAAGACAACTATAGTGCTTCTGCTGTTGCTCAAATCTTTGCCAAACAGTAATAGTGACAAGAGACCAGTCTGTGGCGGTACTCAGAATGCTGTGTGCAGAAGAGACAGTGAAAAGAGTTACATGATTAATCTCTCTCTCTCCTTTAAGGGGAAATAATACCATGCATAGGAAGGACACTAGTGGAAAGCTAGAACAGGATCAAGCTATATTAACTTCTGTACAGATTCTCAGTAGGTTTAGAAGGGACAATGTATTTTTCTCTAAGCCCGTTTACTAGCTTTCCTCCATTTTCCCTGTAGCTCGATCTTTAAATTATGTATTAATTATATTGATTACTTAAAAATCCCCAGTTATCACTTTAAGGGTTGTCAGGTTCTTGCCCCAAGATCAGGCCCAGCATTATTTCAATTATTACATAGTTAGGAACCCCGATGTGTACAGTTGCAACACTCACTATAGGAACTCCTTTATATTTATAAATATAGTTTATTAATACATTTCATAGTCAAACACCCCAACTCAGTAGGTAGATATAGATACTACAGAACATACATCTGCACATCCATATACTCACACCATCTCCTGTAGAACAACCTGAAGTGTTAGCCATCATCTTCCTCATCACCATCACCTTCCCCATCATCACCAGTGGCCATCATTCTGGCATCTCCCAAGGACTACATCTCTCTCTCTCACTGCCCCTTGGCTGGGATGCCACTTTTATAATATTTACGCTAATGCTGTTGTGTTGGATGCAAATTCAGCAGGGAATTTTTCCCTTTTTCCTTATTTGTATTCCCTTACCTTACTAATGTTGGAGTGTCTTTTTTCCTATAGGTTAGTACATCAATCATGTCAATTTATTATCATATACATCAATTTGTTACCATGGCACTTCTGTGGTTAGGTATCACATTTGTTATTTCTGTCCTGACCTGACCGGTTATTTCGATTCTTCCAAGTTGTGGTGTACCTGTTAAGTTTAAAATGGTATGACCTTAGGAAGCCCCCTATGCCAACCTGTTTCAATGCATCCTCTATGTTAAAGGTCACAGCCATATATGGACCTTATGCTTTAGCTCATCACCATCTAACCATGTGAAAGGTCCCAAACATATATATGCTAACTTTGCCCTAGCTCAACGTACAGGATGTGGCCTGTAGGTCCCTTTTGTTACAGCCAAAATATACTCTCATATTAATTATATATATTAATCTATACAACTACTATAATAAAACAAGCAAACCCATCAGAAAATAAGAAAAGATATATAGGCAGACAGCAGGCTAGTCTTAGATGTTTCTCATGTATCTGTTATGTGTATCAGTTCAGTGCCAAGACACTTCTGTGGTTGATTCATGTACCTGTGGTCAGAACTTCCGCTTAAAACTCTATTTTCAGCTCCCCAAATACTTGGGGTTCTACGTTGGGCCGTTTATCTGTACAAAGTGTATCTGTTCAAAGTTCATAGGATGCTTCTCATTCACTCCAGTACTGCTTCAAACACAGAAAGCCAGTTTGTTAACAAAAAAGGAAGGGATTAGAGTACAGGTAAAGATTTAAAACTCCAGAATGCCTTCTATTTAGCTCATTATGCCTTGGCCACCTTTTATGGTATTGTTTAAACAAAGATGCAGAAAATGCTCTCATTCTCCATGTAGCAGTGAGCCCTGTCCATGACCGATACTGGAATCGTCAGTATTGCATAGGTGCTGGAACTGGGGGTGCTGTCACACCTCCTGACTTGAAATAGTTTCCATTATATACAGGGTTTACAGTTTCGTTCAATGGTCTCAACACCCCCACTTTACAAATTGTTCCAGCCCCCCTGCACTATTGTGGACATTTCATACAATTAAGGATTATCTAAAGACCTCACTGTGTTTTGGAAGGGTGTCTGCATGTAAAACTGTGGTCATATTGCCAGACACCAAAGAGATATTGAGTCACTTTATTTTTGTAAGGTCAAACCTCCTGAGAAAGTGCTTCCATCTGGTACCATGTCTGCCTTATTCATTAGTTGTATACCAACACTGCTGCTGGCATCCTTAACTTGACAAATAAAACCTCTTAAGTCATCAAAGCCTCACATTTACCTTCTGGTGTGTGTCTCTCTGTGTGTACACACAACAGAGATTAGCAGCAGCACCATCACCATTTTTTGTCTAACGGAGGAAAAGTAGGTTGACTACAAAGCATATTCATATTTACTTTCAAAGGTTCCGATACGCTTTGCCCTAGTAAGGGATCATCACCATTTTAGACATCTGAATAGCCCTGCACTGAAAGAGTGATTAGACATTAGCCTGATTTTGCCATTTGCTCTAATTTAGATTTATGAGTATGCCAGTTTAAGGAATGAATCCCTCTCATCAGACATAGAAGTATTAGTTTCCTTTTTCCTCAATAATAAGACGTTTCATTCACTGGCAAAATTCCCAGTCCAACAATATGATGGAAATAAATTATGTACATTTGCATGGAACTTCTGTGGATTCTTAATTAAGAAATGGTAACCATCATCCAAGGGGATGCGTTTTATTTAGTGAGAAATTGAACAAATCCATTAACCCCTATCAGTTCCAAGATTTAGCAGGAGGGATGGATTTATGATTGCTGTTAATTTTTTAAAAAGGGTTTTTAAAAAAAAAAAACCTTTCACCTCAGGATATTGATTAAAAGCAAATAGTGCATAAATTCTGCTTGCTTCATAGGTACAACTGACATTTTGACAACTTTAGTAGAGCATATTTAAGATTTTTTAAAAAATAAATATAAGATAACATTTCTTTACAATAGCAGAGAAACAGATCCTGTCAGTGCAAAGGGTAAAAGCATTGTATCCTTGTGTAATCATGCGTATGCTGTGCAGAGAATTAATTTAAGAAGCTCTACTTGAGGTCCCTATGAACATAATCTCTGACAGCAGATACTAAAAAAAAAAGGCAAACACAATTTTACTATGAGGTATTGCAGGGGTGTAAATAGAAAAATGCTCCAAAATACAGTTCAGGTAGAGCATAAAAATATTTCACCCAGCTATGCAGTACTAGAGAGGATGATTCCGTCCCCCTGTCCTAAACTTCCCTTTATTTTTGCATTCATTGCAAGGAAAACTACATCAGCTGCATCTTAATGAAGTACTCAAGTCCTGAATAGGGAAGGACTTAGACATCTACTAGATATCTCATAGACTATATACATCAGGAGAGAGCTCAGTGGGGGAATACAAGCAGTCTGATAACATGTGTTTGAAGAAAATGCCCACTTACAGTACTTCATATTAAAAGTTTATTTTGCTTCTAAACGTTCCTATGCACCCTTCATTCTTAATTACTATTCTAAGATTAAAGGACTGAAGGTGAGTGGCCTGCAAAAACAATGGAGTAAAGATGTTCAATTCAATATTATTAATGCAAATTAGTGGGAAATTAAAGAGGAGGAACACAAAAAGATTAAGGGGCTGGAGGGGCAAACTCATGAAGAAAAAGCTAAGTATAAAGCATTGCTAAATGATGGCTAAGGCTGGGAAATGGTAACTGCCTAAGTATTTGAAAGGTGAAAATGTCAAATGAGGGAATGGATTTGTTTTAGGGAATATGCAAGGATGTGTAATTAGTAGTCATATGATGGGATTAAGAAGGAAATAAAATTAGACTAAATGTCCAGGCAAAACTTCCTGATGGTGAGATAGATCTATGAGACTGGGAAAGTCTTTCTGAAGAAAGTGGTGGAAAACCCATGTTTCAGGCTTTTTAAACCTAGACTGGATAAAGGAACTATCTGGCCTTCTCAGAGAATAGTCTATGACCTATATGTCTTCCATCTGTAATTTCTATGATTCATTTCTTGGGCACAAGCAATTATGTATTTTTTTCACAAATATTAATACCAGCCCCTTTTCAAAACTAATTTAGACATTAAGGAGCCTTTGAATGAAACTTTGGTTCATGTGCTACTTAGGGTATGTTCACAGTACTATTTGAGCCCAAGCAATATATGGGTCTTACTCTTAACAAATCAACACATCTTTGTAAAAATATAGAAGTATCTCGTAAAAATTTAATGTTAAATGCTTGTTTTATTGTTTGTTTCCTGGTCTCCATTTTGAATTCCACGTGGTGGTGGGCATGACATCAAAGCACTAGAGTGTATGTGCCATTGGTGGTTATTCACTACTGCCCACAGCTTGTGATAAAAATTCCACTAGATTGTAAACAGGAAATCCCTCCCATACATATGTTAGTAAAATACATGGAGCCCAACACTTGTCAGGCCATAGGACTACTTCTGCCTCTTCTATTTCTATTCCCGGTTCTGCAGTGGGCTGATCCTCGGTGGGACAGAGATGGGGTCATACAACAACTCCTCCAAGTAGGGGGTCAGGAAATGCTGCAGCTGCTCCAGCAGCAAATCTTCCTCAAGGACTGGTGTGAAAAGTGGGTGCCTGTGGGCTTCCCGCCCATCTTATACTTTGGAGGTCAGAAAGTCATCATTCTGGCTGACCAGGTGTCACAGACTGTATCCCTACATTAATCTTTTTGTCTAGACCATGATACATTTTGTACAAGTATGCCTTATGAAGTATCACTTGAAAACACATACTCTGCTGAACATTATTGACCTGGTAAAATATGTTTGGCAACATTGTATAAGTTATAAGACTCTACTGTATAACATTGCTGTGACATGTTCCAAGGTTAAAAAAACAGCCCAAACCAGTTCCTCTGGGACAAAAAGCTAGTCAGTTCTTCAGTCAGGTGTCAGCATAGTGAATTGTACAATCGCCTAGTTAAACAACCATTCTTTGACAGGAAAAAGGATGTAAGCAAGAATTGTACATCTTGACAGTAGAACAACTGGGGGTTCCCAGTAGACAGACTGACTGCCACTTGAATCCCAGCTGGAGATAATCCTCAAAGAGAGGAGAATGGTATAAGAATTGAGAATACAGACAACACAAATTACTTCTCTCCTCCACTTCTTTCTGCTCATGGCTGTAAAAAGCTTATGATGAGAGAAACCTTTTGCTTTTAAGTTCAGTTAGCTTGTTAAATTAGGTATTAGTTAGCATATTATCTTTTATTTTCTTTGTAACCAATTCTGACTTTTATGCCTCATTACTTGTAATCACTAAAAATCTATCTTTGTGTAGTTAATAAACTTGTTTTATTGTTTTATCTAAACTATTGTGTGTTTTGATTGAAGAGTTGGAAACCTTCACTTGAGATAAAAAGTTTTATGTATATACTTTTCCACTGATTAAATGACTGACCTTATATGAACTTGCATTTTCTAATGGAGAGCTGGGCAGTACAAGACACATATTTCTGGGGAAGATCTGGGATTGGGAATTTGCTAGTGTCACCCTGTATATAATTTATGAGTGAGTGGCCAGAGTATTCATGTAATTCAGCTGGGAGTGGTTTTGCATGCTAGAGACTGTGTGAGAGCAGGACTGGGAGTGGTGGTTCTCACAGCAAAGCAGTATAAAAATCACCCCCAAGTGAATAATTGAGGGGGCACAGCTGTTAACTGTCCATATTTTACCCTGGAGAATGTCACACCAGGCTATAGTAAACTGTTGGAGGTTCAGTGCTCAGCATAGCACCAGTCAAAGTCCTCATATGAGAGAGGCAGGATGATGGGGAGCTCCTTGCGGTGCAGTTCTTACCCCTGACTTTTTGTTAGTCACTCTTGAGCTGCTTAATCCACTCCTGCACCAGTCCATTGAATCCCGGTACTGTCAGCTTGTCTAATTTTTTGGTACACATGGTCATTTCTGGTGCTCTTATGTCTGTCTTGCCTTACACCACAGATTTACCAGAATCTGACTGTGGTCCCCTAACCAGATAGCAGCACACTTGGTAAAGGCCTTCTTGGTGGCCATAGCTAGGACAGGAGTTCATTCATTCTATTTGCTAATCAGCCATTAGAATGAAATGGAAGGATTAAATTTTGACCAGCTGTACTTAAACCAGCAGGTTGCTTCCATTTCTTGGGAGTTGATTGGCTAGTCTTAGGCTAGAAAGAATAGGAACACTTGCCCATGGGACTGTGGAATAGTGCTGGTGGACTCTCAGGACATGAGGTGTGTTCACACTGCAAAATTATGCACAGTGGACATGAATCCCAGCCCCCATGCCAGGTCCTAGGGTCTGGGAACAGAGGGCTTACTGGCCTGAGACAGATTGATTTGTATGTAGAGGGAAGGGAGGGGCTGGGCTGGGCTTGAGTCTGAGTTTGGGGGTACGTTGCATGGTAGACATATCCTGAAGCATCCTTGAAAACTTTACTTAAGGTCTTTCATCTAATGGTTTAACATCAGATATCCTGTACTCTTGTCCTGCTGATGATTTTTCATTTGTGCATTAAACTGCATCACCATAACTTTGCTCTTATTGAAAAAGTCAGTAACAAATTTCTTAAACAAAGTAAGAAAGCCTGGGCTGAGTTTCAAGTGAATCTTTGCTCATAGATGGTTTCATGGGGTCAAAGATGTTCAGAAACATGGAAAAAACTGATTTTTGACTAGAAACTGAGCATAATGTAACAGTTGCAAGTGAGTTTTGCTAAAAGTAAAATTGAAATTTAGAGATGGTAAATAATGTCTCCCCAACTACTCCCCTTACCCCCCCCACCCAAAAAAAAAGATTTATGCAAACATCTAGGCAGCAAAACTACTGGAAATCTTGCAGCTACAATATAGCTATCACCTAATAGCGTAGGGAGGAGTCAGGACAAAGTAAACCTTTAAATGTAAGACCAGGTCCACACTACAGACTTATATCAGTATAACTCGGTCTCTCAGGAGTGTGAAAAATACATACCTCTGAACAAGGTAGTTATACCAACCTAAGAACCCATGTAGACAGTGCTATGTGAACAGGGGAGCTTCTCCTGTTGACACAGCTACCATCTCTAGCGGTGGTACATGGATTAACTATGCCGATGGCAGAAGCTCTCCTGTTGGCATAGTAGCATCTTCACTGTACATGAAGACAAGCAGTTAGTATTACTCCCTTTGACTACAGAGTGTGTGGTATAGAGAGCAGAATAAGATTATAGAAAGCACAGGATTAAGGTAGTTTCAAAACTAATACTTTTTTAGGTGTTACAAAAGCATTTTTGTTTCCTTCTTTCACCAGCTTTGTTTCTTTTATATGGGCCCAATATTGCTCCCTTTGAAGGCAACGGAAATGTTGTCATTGACTTTCATGAGGTTCTGACTGACCCTATAAGATTCCTTAGGGTAAAGTCCTGTAGAATTTAACAGAAATGAAAATACAGTTTTACAGAAATTATTCTAAAAATATAGAATGGAAATTGTTAAAAACTGAGATCCCCTCTAAAACTCTTTTGAACCGTTCTATAGCATGGATGTAATTTTCTATATGATTCTTTCCTAAATGAAAAACCAAAACACATACTTACATCCTCAAACTTGACTAGCCAAAAAAAAAAAATTCTTTTGACAGAAGAAAGGAAAAAGTTGAAATTCATTAGAAATGTCGTGAATGTCTCCATTTTCTTGGGGCTTCATTATTCTATCATATTTCCTTGAATAGGTAATTCAACAGCTAGACACAGAAAATCGAAGAAATGAGCATGTAGGGTGCCCACATGTTGCATACTGTAAGATGTGAACATTTTACATAGAAATCTTTAAACATTTTGGACCCTTTCATGTTTGTAATTGTTTTGGACTCAAAAGTTCTTATTCCTGCACGGATGTAGCCGCAGCATTTTAATGAAGTTGCTCTAAGGCAATGGGTAAGAGTTCTCCCACTGGTGTAATTAATCCCGCTCCCCAAGAGGTGGTAGCTATGTCAGCAGGAGACGCTCTGTGGCTTGCATAGCACTGTCTACACAGTGGGGTTAGGTCGGTATAACTAAGTTGCTTAGCAGTGTGGATTTTTCACACCTGTGAAAGATGTAGTTATACCTCTATAAGTCTGTAATAGACCAGATCTCAGGGTATGACCCAGGCCAGCGACAGGTGTTTTATTGCAGTGTTGAACATATCCAGAGTGTCACAACTATATACAGGGTGGAACAGATTGTTTAGCATAACTAGTTAACACACATTCTAAGGGACCATTGAAGGTGAAGTTGACAGTTAATACCTTTGCAGTCAAAGGACTGAATAGTCATAGAGTATGTGTTTAACTACTTATGTTAAACAATCTGTTCTACTTTGTATTTAGTCATGACATTGTGACGCCTGGTCTACATTAGGAAATTAGGTCTATATAACTATGTCGCTCAGGGGTGTGAAAAATCCACCCTGGTAAATACATCCTGGTATTAGTGTGTTTAAAAAAAAAACTGGGGAGGGGGTACATGTAAAATAAACTAGAGGTCAGATTATGCATGAACAACACATGTACAGAGCATGATGTACAGGGATTGGCTCCTACAAAGTAACCAAAGCCAACCCCAAACCTTGTGATGCAATGTATTGTGAATGCAGTATAAATGTATATAAAGGAAGAGGTTTGCTGTGTAACTTTGGATGTGTGGTACACCCTATATCCACCCCCATGCTTGAGTCTGATCAACTCAGCATAGTTGTGCTGTATGCCAAATTAAAGTACCTGAAGGGAAGAAATCTGGAGTTGAACTGAGTTCTTGGGAAACTGAGTAGAAAAAGGTCTTGGAGGGAATCACAACAACAGTTAAGGCCACTCCTGATTGTAATTACATTACAGATAGGAAACAGAGTCAGAAACTCAGAGAAAGGGCCCAATCCAATTCTCATTGAAGAATTCACTGGTAATTGGGTCAGGCCCTGTGTGATTTGCCCATCACACTAAAAGTCAGAGGCAGAGCATGGTTGAGAATTCAGGTCTCCTGACTGCCATTCACATGTTCAGGAACCAAGAAGTGGTTCAGAACTATTTAGAAAAGCTGGACAAGCACAAGTTTATGGGGCCTGATTTGCTGCATCTGAGGAGTTGGCTGATGTGATTGCAGAGCCATTGGCCCTTATCTTTGAAAACTCATGATGATCGGGGGAGGTCCCAGATGACTGGAGGCTAATGTAGTGCCCATCTTTTAAAAAGGGAAGAAGGCGGATCCGGGGAACTACAGGCCAGTCAGCCTCACCTCAGTCCCTGGAAAAATCATGGAGCAGGTCCTCAAGGAATATTCGAAGCACTTAGGGGAGAGAAAAGTGATCAAGAACAGTCAGCATGGATTCACCAAGGGCAAGTCATGCCTGACTAACCTAATTGCCTTCTATGATGAGATAACTGGCTCTGTGGATGAGGGGAAAGCAGTGGATGTGTTATTCCTTGACTTTAGTAAAGTTTTCTCACAGTCTCCCACAGTATTCTTGCCAGCAAATTAAAGAAGTATGGGCTGGGTGAATGGACTATAAGGTGGATAGAAAGCTGGCTAGATCATCGGGCTCAACAAATAGTGTTCAATGGCTCCATGTCTAGTTGGCAGCTGATATCAAGCGGAGTGCCCCAAGGGTCGGTCCTGGGGCTGGTTTTGTTCAGTATCTTCATTAATGATCTGGAGGATGGTGTGGATTGTACCCTCAGCAAGTTTGCAGATGACACTAAACTGGGAGGAGGAGTAGATACGCTGGAAGGTAGGGATAGGATACAGAGGCCCTAGGCAAATTAGAGGACTGGGCCAAAAGAAATCTGATGAGGTTCAACAAGGACAAGTGCAGAGTCCTGCACTTAGGACGGAAGAATCCAATGCACCGCTACAGACTAGGGACCGAATGGCTAGGCAGCAGTTCTGCAGAAAAGGACCTAGGGGTTACAGTGTATGGGAAGCTGGATATGAGTCAACAGTGTGCCGTTGTTGCCAAGAAGGGCTGTATAAGTAAGAGCATAGCCAGCAGATCGAGGGATGTGATCATTCCCCTCTATTCGACATTGGTGAGGCCTCATCTGGAGTACTGTGTCCAGTTTTGGGCCCCACACTACAAGAAGGATGTGGAAAAATTGGAACGAGTCCAGCAGAGGACAACAAAAATGATTAGGGGGCTGGAACACATGATTTATGAGGAGAGGCTGAGGAAACGGGATTATTTAGTCTGCAGAAGAGAAGAATGAGGGGGGATTTAATAGCTGCTTTCAACTATCTGAAAGGGGGTTCCAAAGAGGATGGATCTGGACTGTTCTCAGTGGTACCAGATGACAGAAAGAGGAGTAATGGTCTCAAGTTGCAGTGGGCGAGGTTTAGGTTGGATATTAGGAAAAACTTTTTCACTAGGAGGGTGGTGAAGCAGTGGAATGGGTTACCTAGGAAGGTGGTATGATAGAGAGGATTTGGAGTAGATAATGTAAAAGGTCACTATAACCACTGGCAGCTTTAGGCACAACCCGAATATGTAGATAGGAAGGCTACTATGTTTGAGGGGACACCTGAAGCTTAGTTCAATCAGTGCTGCTTCAACTTTGTGCCAGTATCTTCCAATATCATCTCATTGGCACCCTATAATCCCCTTCTATTTGTGTATCTACCTGATATTTCTTGTTTTACACTTAAATTGTAAGGTCTTTGGGTCTAAGGGCTGTCTTTTTATTATAGTTTGTACAGTAACTAGCATGATGGGGTCCTGATCCATATTAGAACCCCTAGGTGCTACAACAATAGAACTAAATCATCATACATGGGAAGGGATGCCACAATTCCAAGCAACCCCCCTCCCAAAAAAAAGCAGAACACGCCCCCCTTCCCCCCCACACACACACAAACACTGTTCCTCAGACGTTCTGGTCAACTGCTGGAAATGGCCCACCTTGATTATCACTATAAAAGGTTTCCCTCCCAACCCCTGCTCTCCTGCTGGTAATAGCTCACCTTACCTGATCACTCTCGTTACAGTGTGTATGGTAACACCCATTGTTTCATGTTCTCTGTGTATATAAATCTCCCCACTGTATTTTCCACTGAATGCATCCCATGAAGTGAGCTGTAGCCCCTCCTACACTCTAAGTCCCTCCCAAACCCAGCACCCTCAACTGCACCCCAACCCTCTGCCCCAGTTTGGAATCCCCTTCCATACCCAAACAGCCTCCAAGAGCCCACACCATGCATCCCCTCCTGCACAACAACCCCTGCCCCAGCCCGGAGCCCCCTCCTGCACCCTGAACCCCTCATTTCTGGCCCTACCCCAGAGCCCACGGCCCCACCTGCATCCCAACTCCCTGCCCCAGCCCAGTGAAAGTGAGTGAGGGTGGGGCCTCAGAAGGGGCAGGGCAGGGACCAGGCCTCGGAGAAGGGGTGGGGCAAATGTGTTCAGTTTTGTGCAATTAGAAAGTTGGCAACCCTAATTATAGTGATGTTTAATCTTAGTTTGTTATACCCTGTTTCTTTAAATTGTTAAGTAAAGGTGGGCTTAACTCTGATTTAAGTCTATTGGATGTATATTATTTATAATTGGTATTATTATTTGCATTATTACAATGGGTTTGTTCCTGGAAGTTCCCAAGGCACACCATAGAGTGTGGACGGGGCCACCCAGGTGGAGGCAGAACAGTTTTATTCTGCTTTTAAGCATCACAGTCTTGCTGCTGCCCATGAGAAGGAAAAGAATTCATGAATGGGGGAGGGCAGCCAGCCAGCCGTTGAGTAGTGAGCAGGTTGGCAGAGTAAGTGGACTGTTGTGTCTTAAAATACTCCCTGCAACTATTCCTCATCATCATTCCTACCAACATTATTATCTTAGCTGCCTCTTTTTTCCCAATTGCAATAGTATAAGTTTCCCTCACTCAAAGTTAGTACTTTAAGATTAGAGATGAGAACAAATAAAAAAGCCTGAAAACCACAATCCTTTGGAAATAATGGGGTGGATACTGGAATGCACATATAGAGCTGGATGTTATGGATGGTACCTGATCGTATAATGAGCCTAGCCAAAAGCCTGAATCTGAACATGTCAACACCATAGGAGGGAGGGGAGATTTGAATTCTAGTAGTTTGGTTTAGTCTCTGTGTAACACAGAAGAGTAGAATATATTAAGCAGCTCATTCTAAAGTCTGCATAGTGCAGGAGAAGATGTTTATGGGATCTTTTGGCAGCTCATATCATTGTGTAACTAGGGATTCTGGGAATAGATTCCAAGGGAGATTTCATGAGTGTGCATCTATCCTATCTATATTTCCAATGTATCCATAATCATACTAGAAAAGTACCAGAGTGAAATTCTCTATTGTTTTCAAATTTAGGACCAAATAGAGTTATTTTGTTCTTGATGTGGATGCAGAACCTCAGTGGAAATCTGTGTTTTTTGTTGAGTGTTCATAGAGTTTGTAGTTCCCACAGAGTTGTCTGAGTCCTACAGTAACCCAGGTTCCATACAAACTTTGAAAAAAAAAACCCACAGTTATGTCCATTAGAGCTCAATCCTACAAGCTGTTGAGCATTGTGATCCTTTTCAGCAAAGCACTTATGTGTCTGCGTCACTTCAAGCACATGAGTAATCCCATTGGCTTTAAATTAAGCAAATACTTAAGTGCTTTGCTGGCTCAGAGCCACAGTTCTCAGCACCTTGCACAACAGAGCCCATAAAGAACAAAGTGGGAACTGCAGTTTACTTGAAAATTATTTAGAAGTATAAAATGTAAAATCTGGCCAGATACTTAGACACAAACATTGAAACAAACAGAAAAATAGGGAAAAGGAGAGATCTACTATATTTTGAATAGTGTAAGGAGGAAAAAAAAATGTTCCAGATACTTGTACCACGTAAGGCAAGAACTTCAAATTATATGTCATGTCTTTCTATCTGATGTTGTGCCAAGAATGCCAGACACAAATTGAGAAAGAAATGTTGATGATAACAAGTGGCTACTAAGGGAGCAGAGTAGTCAAGCTAAAAATGCTGGAAGGTGTCTTTAAGAAGAGATGAATGACTCATACACTTTGTGACAGGCGGACCAGTGGCTATGAAAATTCAGTATGAATTTTGCTTTAATTTGCCAGAGGGAAATGTTGTGACATAGAGATACACGTGAAAGGGAAAGTTCCCTCCCTTTTCTACTGCAGGCAGTTTGTGTGGTGGTGGTTTATTGCTTATATAGCTAAGCAACATGTTACTAAATTAGAACCCTCTTCATTCTGGCATGTTTGGGGGACAGAACTGAACCTCCATCCAGTCCCCTTCCACTCATCCTCCACCTGCTCCAGGCAGAGAGTAAACCCCTATCCAGCTCTCACTTAACCCCACGTGCCCAGACCCAAGGCCTAAGTAACCCACACACAAACTGCCTTTTACTTCCCTGGGTGGGTGTGAAGTCCAAGTTATGATCTACCCTTACCTATTTTGGGAGAATCTATCCTATCTACCAGCAAAACTACAAAAATTAGTGACCACGTGTTAGCATTCTGAACTTGATGTTGATGATTTCAAAACCACCTCCTCGTCACTGTTCAATTCTTTATTTCTAGCATTCAGTGGTGGTGGTAAAAATCTTTTCATCTCCGGTCCTATGACTTAGAACAAACAAACTGTAAACAAATGTTAATTGCACATTAAGTTCTGATTTGACACTGAATATTCTATCTGAAAAATGTATTTTCTGCCTTAAAAATAAACATGAAATTAAAGTGGCAAAAAATGGCCAGGATGCATATTCATATAAGAAACAAATACAAAGATTAAGCCATAGATGAAAACATTACATTTTTGCACTCATGAATTCAAGCTGTCATGATACTGGCTTTGTTTCCTAAGAGACTCTACTCTGAATGAAAGGTAAGTGAATGTCTCATTATTTAAATTAATGCAAGCTCTCTGGCAGCTAAGTTAGAACAAACAAACAACCAAAATATTTACTAAGGATTTTAATATGGAGAAAAGGTCAGAACAGATTTTCTAGTCACAAATAATATCTGACATATGATCCAGGAGACAATGACCTGTGAATGAGGATGGTGTAATCCTTCAAAGAAAAAGAAACTATACTCTTATGTAATTTTCATAAGGACTATCATTATTTATTGGCTAATCTAATGTTTAGCGTTGAAAAGTGCAGTCTTAACAAGGTCTTTGCTGCTTCTTTAGTCCACATTTGTATTATACCGTCAAGCACTGAATAATAAAAAGGGCTTGAAAAATGTCAACTCTAAGCCTTATGTTTCTCAAATGCTCACCCACACACCCCTCTGCTTTCTAACCATGGCAAATTAGCTTCAGCCTAACAACAACAAGCCTAGATAATATTCCATCTTTTACTGTCTTTCACATGGTGCTGATATGCTGTTTTGATCAGTATTCAGCAGAGCACAGTGATTGTGTGCAGTCATTATCTGGTGTGGGCTTTGACTGTTGACAGCAGTTAAAATAAATTTCATTTATTAATGAATATGTTCATATGCATATTTTTGAAAATGAGAAGAAATAGATAAAATAAAAGGTACAAACATTTAGCTTAGTGTGTCACAAAATTATCTATAATAGGACAAAAATCATTTTTTTAAATTCAGAAATGTCAAGTTGTTAAAGGTGTAATTTTTTTAAAATTGGCTGGTGGTGCAAATGGTTATTTCATCATGTCTTTCTTGCATATACATGAAAATTGTACCTAGCTTCTTCTGACCACATTTCAAAAGATAAAATTGCCCCCTAATGGAGAAAATCTCTCTTATGCAGATTACACATAGGCTATGCCACACTTGAGGACCCAGAGCTAGATTTCCAAAGACATTTAGGTGCCTAAAGATGCCGATAGGTGTCAAGTGGGGATTACCAAAGCAACTAAGCAGGCCGAGTGTCTCATTCCAGTTGACTGTCAAATGGAGTTATGTGCCTACCCTGTTCAGGCACTTTTGTAAATTACCAAGCTGCATCTTTAAGCACCTAACTAACTTTGAAAATCTGCCCCAAATCCTTTGGAGGTCTAGGTCCAGAAAATAAGATTTGATTGGAAAACTTTAATGGAAATTCAATGTTACATGAACATTGTGCTGGCCCTCTTCACAGATATTAATTTCACCCAAATAAATGAACTGAAGAATCCATACAACAACTGATTTGGCACTTGGAAACTTCTGGAATTTGAGCATTCTGGTATGAGCATAATAGATAGTGTTCTCTTTTTTCAAGTGACTTGAAATTTGAATATCATGAGTGAAATTGTGGCTCCATTGAAGCCTTTTCAATGTATATTGCTGTTGTGATCCACTTACAAAACAAGATACATTCACTCTGCTTAGATATTGCAAAATACATTTGATTCAGTATGATCTTGGTTTAGAACTCTTGACATAGACATAAGCAAAGAAATTTAAGGCTCAGGATTAAAGATTGGAGGTTCAAAGTCATTTTAGCAAAAGAGACAGAAAGAGATTTTGTAATACCGCTGAGGAATATTTGCACTGTTAGTTTTTGTTTACCACTAACTAAAGATGCTAGAATAGGTGTTTCAATCATTAAAGTATCAGTTGGAGAAGGTACCAATAACATTACAAATATATCTTGATGTTCAATATGACTTGCTTTCCAAATTTATGATAGCACAGGCCTGAATGATTACCCATCTCAAGTAGCAAGATGTGTTACAAGCAGGTTAACTAATTTTTGGTTTCATCCACTGCACACTGGCAAAATGTGTTAAGGTCAAATGTCTCTCAAGGCTATATTTAAAATTGTTTTTATATGATGCACTGGGTCTTTAAAGTGCAACTATAAATGTGTACACTTGGAGTTGGGTTGCATGTGCTAGGAGAGGAACACAAGTGGCAAATTGAACACAAGAGCATAAAATAGCTGTTAAAATCAGAAGTCAAGGTCTCAGTCTGTGCATTAGTGGTCCTGCGCAAGTTCTGCTTCACCCCTTAACATCCAGTTTTAAATGGTGCTGCAGACCATGAAGATGGTCCCTCTCACAATGGGATGGGGAAACATTCTTCAAAGGCAGGACTCCCTGCTCCCCTGATCATGCAGACATGGATGGGAGCAAAGTGTTTGGATGGATGGGACCCTTAGTGTTTTTAGTACCTTGTTCTTATACCTGATCTACTGCTACTTTCTCTCTTACAGGAAAATTTAAAAAATAAACTACAATAAAAAAAAAAATCTGCACTCCTTTGCACTGTGCTGATACTAACTGCAGCCTTGTTGGATCTCTGCCCTGTCCTCTTTCCTGTTGTTGAACTTCACAGCTGTCTTCCAGTAAGGTAAATAAAGCCGATGCATGCTTTTTACTCAGTCTTTCTTTTAGACAGAACTCCAGTATTTGGCCCATTGGGCCAGATCCAACACCCCATGGAATCAGTGGAAAGACTCCCTTAGAATTTAATTGGCATGGAGTCAGGCCCATGATGTTTAAAAGTCATGTTTGAACATTATGCCAAATGTGAAAATATGAATATATTAAATGAGCACATGCTTCAACAATGTAGGTATGCATTAATCTCCTCTTGAAAAAAATATGCTATTATCAAACTTTTTAATATACTACCATCTCCTAGGGGATTATTTTAGTTTACTCTACAATATGTCCTTCAAAAGAAATACTGAAAGGTGTATTTCCACCTCCTACCTCTTGCTTTAATACCTCAAAATAGCTTATTGCTGTCAGCGATTTTAAAACCTAAATCCTTATTTGTTTGTGAAACTCTGTATACAGTTATACTGGAAAGGAATTAAATGATGCAACATCTGTGGAAAAGCTATGAACTACAAGGGGAACATAGTCTATCTTCTATGCCTATAAGAATATTAGCTAACAACCACATCATGCTGTTTCCTGTGGAATTGCAATTTAGCTCAGATGAACACTAAGCACTCACACAACTGTTGACAATATACTGTGCCTGCAAGGGTGAAATTTACTCCTATTAGAGGGCCCGCACATAGTCTGTGCACCATGTAAGTTCTCAAAATAGGCCGCAAATGATGGACAATCCTGGTGTATCACTCTTAGTTTCATCTATTGGTAAGTACTTGCTCACATGAGCAGTCATATTGATTCCATTGGCTCCAACAGGAGTATTCACACGGGTAAGTGTTCTGTACCAGAAGTAAGAGTTTCTTAAAGGGCTAAATGTTGTCCTCTTTCATTTTTACATTTGTATTATATGGTGCATTAAGTCTTTCTGAATTGCTAAGACTTATACATTGATGTTTTAGAAGCCAGACTATTGGATGTGGAAAAATAGCGTAGCAATTGCGGGCTCTCAATCCTGCACGCACACATTTAGCTAAGCCACTGTGGTGGGGGAGGGGCTTCTAAAGGCACAGATATCTTGTAGTTAACAACTAAAGTATCTTTATTTCAATCCTATATTGCTCTAATACGACAGCAATCAGCGCCTGGTGCTGAGTACAACCTCCGCCCCTATAGTTCAGCCCTACCTTTGTCTCTATAGACACTCCCACATCCTTACATAACAACAGCAACTGCTCCACACAGCCAATGGTCCTACTGTTTCTCATACCTTAGGATCACAATAATAGGATCACACTCTCCCTGTGACCCAACCTGCCATTTAGCAATATGGGAGAGGCATAGGGGTCACAGTCCTCTGTCACCTGTCTGTGAACCTCCATTCTAGGCCATGTATCTACTGGGAAACCACCATTTCCTTCTCTACTGCGGCATATGTAGTATCCCAGCCTCCTTAAAATCTTGTAAGTGTAAGCGGGGGAATAGTCCCGCTCTTGTGGGAAACTTTCCTGGCTTCTGCACTACCCCGGTGAAGTGGGCTAGCGAAAGGATCTGAGTCCTGGCTCCCACTTCCTTTACCCAATGGTCTCCCTGCCCTTGAGGGCTCCCCTTCCACTCTCCTGTCTGGCAGAATCCTTATCACAACCCCAACAAGGCTGGGCCCAGGATTCCTGGGGGCTCGACCCCCCAGCCCTGCTGTGGTCACCTAGGACAGGGGCTAGGGTGTCCCCACTCTGGGGTACTCTGTCTGCACTGGGCACTTCTCTTACCCACTGACCATTACATACAAGTTAAAGCAAATGCAAGTTATTTAATCAACAATTACATTTAAAAAGAATAAGGAAAAATGAGAAAGGTTCAAGGAAACACATCAATGCGCTCCGTGGCAGGGAACATCACAAACAGTGTCTCTGGAATGTCCGGGCAGTTCAGTCTGTTCCTTGTAAGTCCCAGGCCTTCTTCTCAGGCCCTGGCTGTGCTATAGGGATGCTGTGGGTTGGACACTTGCTCTGGTGGTGTACACACATTCTCAGGCTCTAAGTGGTAGGACCCTTCTTCCCAGTATCGCCCCACCCTGTCAGGGTTATGATGCAAGCCTGGCCTGCAGAGCCCCCTGGCTGAGGTGTCTCCCTGTGCTGGGCCTCCTGCCCAGGGTCCCCCTCGGTCTTCCCAGCTGCTTACCACACCAGCTTCAGCCACAGCTGCACCACTCTGTCTCTGCACAGCTGCTCTGGCTGTCTCTGCACAGCTGCTCCTCCAGCTTCCTGGGCTGCTTCCTTGGCCCCTCTGGCTCTGGTTGCTGCAACTCTGCTCCCAGGACAGGTCTGCTCTGCAGGCTGCTTCTGTGACTCTGCTCCCAGCACTAACCTGCTTTCTGGGCTGTTTTTCTGGCCCCTCTGGCTCTGGTTGCTGCAAGTCTGCTCTCTCTGGGCTGTGCCTCTGGCTTTGGGGCTGCAGCTCTGCTCCCAGGACAGGGTCTGCTCTCACTGGGTCTGGCACAACTCAGCTTGGGCCCATGCTTTCTCCTTAGCTTGGCCCCACTCTGTCTGACCCAGGCAAATCCAGCTCACATAGAGGATGAGACCTCCTGACTCCTTGATTAGCCTGCCCACTCTGTCATTCAGGCTGGCCTGGAACATTGGCCTCTCCCCATTGTTCCTGGGGGCTGTCAGTCTCAGGGTCCTAATTTCCCATAGACCCTTCCCCTTTTAGTACTGGGAGCTAGCCAGCCAAAACACCACACTGAATGTTAGTAAGGGGGCAACAGTCCCCTTACATAAGATTTCCTAGGCTTTTCAAATACTCTGCAAATTCAGATTAAGCTTAAGTACTTTATTGACCATCAGCCACCCACCTGCAGCTCCTGGCTTTTTCTTGGAGGTCTCCTTTCCAATTACCAACTATTCTCATTCCGTTTACGTTATAAGAGCTGAGGAGGTATGGCTGCAGGCAATGGCGGTTTTCTATTGATGTCTGTGAGTAACAATGCCTTTATAGTTTATATTGCCTCATATGTGACCAGGGATAGGAGAGGTTTTAGCAGGGATTTACATTAATAAAATGAAAGCTTTAGGATATCACTTCAAAGGGAAATATCAATAAAAGCATATCCTCTCTTAGTTGCATTGGTAGCAGAATATTAACACCATTGATATAGAAATATTGTAGCTGGAGGCTCAGGATTGCATCTGGTGATGGTGAAAAAATAATTTGTAGGCCGTGTCAGAAATGGCTGTAGCCATTTAAAATTAAAAGATACCGAGTGTAGCGGGGTGGCTACCCTGCTCCTAAACTAGAAGGGGTTAAAAGCAGCCCTGGAGAGGGCTGTGGCTGGGGATGGCTGATTGGGGTGTGGCCCAGCTGCGGCTGCTTCCCCAATCAGGCCCCAGATACCTGTATAAAAAGGCTGTAGCCAGTGGCCCAAGGAGTCTTTCTCCAGGGTGGGAGAGAGCAGGGCTTGCCTGCCAGGGTATTGAGTGTGGTGCAGTGCTGGGGAAGGAGCAGGCTGAGCGGGGGTGCTTCAGGCTGGCAACTCCTCAGGCTGTAGGGCCTGATCCAAGGCCCATAGAGGTACTGGGAGGCAGAGGAAGGCAACAGCTCCAAACCCCCTTGCCTATGATGAGTGCTCTTTACACTGCAGTCGGCCCCAGGGAGTGGGGGCTTGGTGATGACTGGCAGTAACCCAGACTGAGGCAAAGTGTGGATAGTGGGTTGGGGTTCCCCAGGAAGGGGAGAGGCAGAGTATGGGGGTACTGCCAGGAGGCAGAACCCTAGAGAAAGGGGCATGGAGTCTGAGGGACATGGGGGGCCAGAGCTGTATGGATCATTGGCCTGCAGAGGGTACTCCAGGCTGGAAAAGAGCTAATTCCCAATGACCAGCAGGAGGCGCCGCAGGGGTGAGTATGCTCCTTTACACCGAGGAAGGAGTGACTTCTTGTTGGAGCAATGAATTCAGAATATATATATTCCACATGCTTATTTAAAGTACCCCAACTCTTCTGTGATTTCTCAACAATACCATTGCATTACTAGCACCCTGCTGTTGTCAAACCCCTATGAAATGCTCAGTATGATTTTACTTCTGGTAGTGCAGTGGATTTTTTTTCCCTGTCTGTTTCTGTTACTTTTTTATTTTAAAAAATATCATAAATAATGCAGCTAAGTGAGAAACTTGTGAGAATTGTCAAGATTTGAGACAGTTTCCCCATCTCATATTGGTACAACATGTAAAAATCTGAATAATTTTAATGAAGCAGTTATACCCTCCCCCCCTCCCCCAAAGTTAATTGCAATGTTTTGTTTTATAACTTTGATTTTTTTTTCACTTTTGACCTTCTTAATTGTTCTAAGTCAGGGATCGGCAACCTTTGGCCCACGGCCCGCCAGGGGGCTTATCCTGGTGGGCCGCATGCTAAAGGTTGCTGATCCGTGTTTCTAACTCTTTAAAATAAATCAACTAAAATTTCAGAACAAAAAGTTGAAATGTGTTGTTGCAAAAATATCAAAATGGGACTTAAAAAAAAAAGAATCTGGAGATTAGTCAGAATTGACCTTTTCCCCTGAACAGTTCCAGTTTTGTCAGAAAATTCCCAATGAGTTCTATTCAATAACCAAACATATTTAAAGAGAAAAAAAATAAGGTCACATTACTAAGCAATACTAGACAGACCAATGTAACATTTCTAATCAATATTAGAAAGAAATAACAAATATATTCATCATTGTGGGCCAGCTTTTGCAAACTTTATTCATGCTAAGTAGACCCATTAATTTCAGTGACACTACTCAGGTAATAAGAACCTGCTCAAGGAGTGACAAAACTTGTGCACAGTAAAACGGACTATCACATGGACATTATTCACAGATTTTGGTTAGATATTAGGGGGGAGAAAAAAAAAACTTTGAAGGGTAGTTCAGCTCTGGAATAGGTTTCCCTGGGGGGGTTTTGGAATTCTCTTATTGGAGGTTTTTAAGAACAGGTTAGACAAACACCTGCCTCAGCAAGGGGTGGGGGGAGGGCTGGACTTGATGATCTCTCAAGATCCCTTCTAGCCCTACATTTCGATGATTCATCCAGTTAACAAGTAATTAGTGAAAATAATTTTGAATGTGGAGCATTTGGTTTAAGAGGTGGAAAACTAGTGGCTGTTTTGTGCACATTGATTTCTTCATGTTCCAAACAGTTGTGTGTTTTATTGCATATCATCCAAATACATAAGGCAAAGTCCTTTCGGTTTTTTAGATTTCTTATTCAATGGCAGGTTTAGAAGCTTAGTCAACCCAGTATTGCCAAACCCAAGCATTCTGAAACTGAGCACCAGACAATAAAAATAATAAGATAGACTTGTGGAGAAGGCTGTTAGACCTTACTCTGTTCTAGGTCAGAGAGACTCCCCTGTACATTGGCCCCAACTGACAAGAAGCACCCCTCTGAGCATGATCTTGGGAGAGGAGCCTACAGCTTCTAAGTCTAAGGACTCGTTATCCAGAGCTTTTCATGAAAGCAAAGGACATGCTCATGGTTACAAGGAAACCTAGGTTTGCTCCTAAAATAAGAGGTCCCCCATGCAGGTCAGGAGAGCCTTTTACATGAAGATCCTAAGGACTCAAGACCATTTAAGACTCCCAAACAGGAAGGTAAAGCACAAAATAAAAAGGATCCATCATTCTGTTTGCAACTCCATCTCTTAAACATAAAGACAGGCATCTGCCAGCTCCATCTAAGAGTTTGGGATCTGACTCTTCAGCAGTACCAGCCTGTCCTTCGAAGGACCAGCCAACCAAAATATCGCTGGACACATCAGAGCCATTGGTCATGAGTGCTGGGACACCCTGAACACTGGGATGTGGGGACACTTATTCAGTTCTTCCAGGGAAAGATAAAATATGTTCTGCCATTATATGTACTTTTTCCTGTGTCACATTTTGAGAATAAAAATGGATTTTTATGGGGAGCTAATATTAACCTGCTTATCTAAGGGCTTTAGAACATCATGATATCCAGAATGGTGATTTCTTGCACTATGTGAACTGAAAAATGTTTACATTTAAATAATTTCTTGAAAAAGCCAGTTAGAGGGGCCAAACGGAAGACAGACTAGAAGAAACTCAGTAAATGCCAGAAGCTAGAAAAATCAAATATTCTTAACAGCTGGAAGCTATATTATCTCAAACTGCTATCAGGTCTCACATGATAATCATGATTGGATCATGGGAACCAGCTGGTGTTTGTGATTCAGTAAGTGACATTCTGTTCTAGTGTGCAGGGCTTAAGTCACAACATACACCAACAGTTATAGGAAGACACTAGCCTGCCAGAGATGTCATCTTTCACATTACATGTAACATCAGGATTCAGACCACTCATCGGCATCTAAAATCTCATAGCAGTTTTTGTAAAAATAGGTTTATTTACATAGTCAAAAATCTAACTTGGATAATTACTTTCTGCTAACCCTAAATTCATCCTATATCTATTTATATATCATTTATTTCTTTTTTTTAACCTGCTCTGAACTGTTTCTGACATTTCACCACAGTGAAATTGTATTCATTTGTGCTTTTCAGTGATGAGAGGTAATTCTTTTTTGCAGTATAGAATATGAGGGCCATTTTGTGTCTCATTTTTCTGAGACTACGATAAAATTTGTACCTATATACGTGAGAGAAGAATTTGGCATATGGTTTCTCTAAGCGGTTAGAAGCATTTGGAAGGTGTTTGGGGCTCCATATGTATACAAAACCAGGATCAATATAATCAATTGATATTTACTCCCCAGAACAGCACCTTAAACGTGTCATGTTAATCCAATCTCATTTAAACTCACATCCAACAGGCCTGATTTATTGTGGGCACTTTAATACAAATTTGAATCCCTAATTAAAGTGCCTCTGCACACCAACAGAGATAGCGTTCCTGTTCTTAAGGAACAGTTCTCTGACAGTTCTCTTCTTTCATGTCTGTTCCCAGATTATTGATGGTTGGTGATGCTTAAAGCCCCAGAGCAGGAAAGCTGTTAAGCTTGTGCTTAACTTTAAGTGTGTGCTTAACTACTTTGCTGGAGGAGAGCCTGCATATTCACTAGTCTCATTGTAAATTACATAGTTTTTAATTTCCATGTTATTTATGGATGAATGCACAACTCACTTACAAGACCTATATTATCACATCATATATCAACGTATTTCTGGACCGGTGAAATAACCCCTTCACTACTTGTATATAACCATAACACACGCATAAATGAAGGATTCCCAGATATCTGTTCAAAACCCAGTATTTTAAAATTCTCATACAAGAATACACAGAAGATTTAAAAATATATATAATAGTACTAATGCAACTCCCTTTGATTCCCAAAGTCTTAGATACATGATATCCTGAAACAACATTTTAAAAGATAATTGTCACATCAACATCTTCTGCTAGAATGAGCATTAAAGGAATACCAAATGAATATAATAAAATTAAGATTCAGAACACAGAGTCTCCCAAATAAAACCAAAGTTAATCTTTACCACAATGAAAAGTGATTTGTATTTTACAATAAGATTCTTTAAATTACACCATACATGAAGCAAAACGTTTCTATATAAAAGTTAGCAAGACGGAATACTTATTGAAGCAATAAGAAAAGGAGTACTTGTGGCACCTTAGAGACTAACCAATTTATTAGAGCATAAGCTTTCGTGAGCTACAGCTCACTTCTGAAGTGAGCTGTAGCTCACGAAAGCTTATGCTCTAATAAATTGGTTAGTCTCTAAGGTGCCACAAGTACTCCTTTTTCTTTTTGCGAATACAGACTAACACGGCTGTTACTCTGAAACCTGTCATTATTGAAGCAATGAGAAATAACATTCAGAATGAATCCACAGACTATCACTAAATCAATATAAACTTTGCTGACTAATACAAACAAGGGTATACCTCAGAAATAATTAAAAATAGAGATGAGGAAAATTCAGAGTTTCCATCCCATGGGAAATTCTCATACTTCATCTGTAGAAGTCAACAAGAAATTTAAGAGGTTTTTGTTTGTGGGAGGGAAATTCCAAGAGGTTTTAATTTGGAAGTATCAAAATATTTTTTTTCAAAAATTGTGATCATTTCCCTAATCCATAGGTTTCATTTTGGTTTGCTGAATTGACTCAGAATGCTTTACTTCGTGTCAGTTCCCATTCAGTTTTATTTTTCCCCAGTGTGTCACATTATCTCATAGGAGCTGTAATTCAGCAGCCTGATGCCCCCTTTATCTCCTATACACCAAGCTCCTCGGGCTGAACAACAGCTCCCATGATGCACCCAGAGTCATGTGACTCAGATAAGCACGCCACCACTTGGTCAGAGGAAAATCCACATTGCATTATTGGAGACATAGCTCTCAAGGGAGTCTGGCAATGGGAGCCCAAATTACAACTCCCATAAGAGAGTATATCAAAAGGGAAATGCAATATAACGTTCTCTTAAAATGACTTAAAAGTAAATTTTTTGTGGAAGTTCAACAAAAGAAAATATTCTAATTCAAGGCTGTAGTGACTAGAAATGAAATGTCGATTTTGATTTTTCCAATGGAAAATCAAATTTTCAGGAAACGCACAATTTCAAGTTTCCTTCAGGAAAATTTCAAAACAACTGCATTTTCTGTCAGAAAATCATTCTGATGGGAAATTCCCATCCAGCAGTAATTTAAAAAAAAATAGATTCTAGCTTATATGAAATTTCTCAAACTAGAGGAACAATTAGAGGGTAGTTGTGGCCTTTAAGGGAGTTTGGCTTAGTCTCCAAACATGACTAATCCGTTGTCCTCCAGCTTAGGCTGTGATGCCAGGTGGTATCTGGAAGATCACCAGGTTCTCACAAAAAAACAGAAGGTTGGCTGCAAAGGAAGCTATGTGGGGAGTACGTAGACTCCTGCAGGAGTTCCTGGATCAAGGGAAGTTCATATGCAGTTCCCAGGTATGTGGCCTGTAGTGTGCAATGCTGTAGGGAGCAGGCTAGGAAGGAGTTTAAGAGCTTGAAGGAGTAGGTAGGCTCCCAAAGATGACCCTGAGTCAGGGAGAAAGGACATAATTAGCATGTTAAACTTACTTTAAACCGTTTATTTCTCCTGAGGAACTTAAACCATAGCCCTGAAGAAAAGGGAATGAAATCCTGTGGCTGGTGAATATTCTTTGGTGTACAGGTCTATGTTAGCCCCCCGCCTTACAAACAGCATCCTCGTTGTTTAAGAAAATGTTTCCTTAGCAAAAGTCTCCTGTGAGCATGCATCCTCACTCTTGGCATGCTCCCTTGTTCCTGGATCTGGCATTGCAAGGGGTTCTCAACTCTGGAAACCCACTATCAGGATCTCCCACAATGCAATGGGCCTTTCTCAGCCTGCATCTTCTCTCGACTCTCCATCTCAGTGTTCAATGACTTAGCCTTCCAGCTAAGTTATATAAATTCTACACCCCTTCTGAGGAGCATCAACAAGATGAAATAAAAAGTCCAAATAAACCTTCAAACTAATAGCCCTTCTGGCTTTCAGGATTTTCCTCTCAGGCTTCAGTATAGTTCCTTGTTGCCTCTACTTCAGGGCTTCTCCCAAGGAACTCACACCTTTTTCTATATTGTTATTGTTACCTATCTGGTCTCAGAGCTTCTCTTTGCCAGAGAGACCTATCTCTTCTGTAATATCTCCCCAGCTGAGCCCCCTTAGTCTGCTTATACAGCCTAACTCTACCTCCTCTGACCAGGGGGTAATTAGTTAATCATGCATCCCACCAGGTTTGGAGCACAACTAATTGGAGTTCTTTCCATTGCTTTGCAGGTGATGGGGGTTAACATACTGACATATGTGTAATGAAATCTGAACCATGGCTGTCATGAAACCCTTATGTACTAGTGATGAAAACAAAGAGAAATTCACATCTGCATCTGAATCTCCCCAGATTTGGAGGAGTGATTTCTGATCTGTTGCTCTGCCTGCAAAAATGAGAGATTATGTCAAGGTTTTATCAGATTCTCTTTTCCTATTGACTAAGATGATACAGGATTTTTACAGACTTCTAGAATTGTTTGTGTTCTCACATGCGCAGTAGTTGCCATCTTTGCTCTGCAGGTAACAGTGATTCTACAAGTGCAACATATGTCTCCACATGTTGAAATGCATGGACCTTGCATCATGCACTTTCATTTAATTCCAAATTGGGAATGTAAAGCACTATAGATATGCCTATTTAAATTAGAGATGGATCCGAGCTATAGATCTTCACTATTTCACTTTTGTGTTTGTGGGTAATAAGGTATAAAGCTGATTATGCAGATGGCTGATTAGCCAGATCAGGTCGAGCTACCCAGTCCAGATCCATTTCCAAACTTTCTAGTTATTTAGATCCAAAGTTTTGGTTTCGGCTCCTATTTAATTTCAAATAACACAGACAATATAAATGACCCAGCATGTAAAGCTTGTTGGAATAGTATTCCACAGATCAAAGATTTTACACTTGTGGATTATTACTGATCTTTTCAAATGTATTTGTTGTTTCTAAGTATTCATCAACTAGTTTGGATGAATCATTTTCAGACTATAGATGGATTGCAAATAGAATGGATTGACTATCAACTATGTGTGACTGATAAGCTGGTAAAATTTCTACTCCTGATTGGTTCACTGATTGTTCTTTATTTTTTAAAAAAAAAAGTGCAATTCGAGTATCAATTCGTGACGCTTTCAGAATTCGCAGATGTTTCATGAAAATGTTCAGCTGTTCAAACTTTCATGAATAATTACAGGTATGGCCCATGAAGAACAGTGCATTGAAGTCAACTGGTATATTCACTAATACATTTGAAAACCAGTTTTCTTTCATTATTCAACCAGATTTACTTGATAATGCACACTGCAGTGGACCTAATAAAGTTTAAACTGAAATTGTTATGTTGCATGATGAAATAAAGTACACCTTCATTAGAAAAGACCAAAAATTTGTGGAATTAAACTATGCCTTATTGAATTAGATACATTGTCTTTTATATCAGGTACTTCGTGTACTATCTGGTAGATAGTGGACCAATCAATTTCTTACAATGTTAAATAAATCTCCTAGTAAAACATACTGTATTAATATTAAATCAAATATGCTTAAGAAATCAAACTCTACACTGAAAAATACAGGTAGTTAAAAGCATATTTTTTCCAAGCCTTTATTTAAATTTTCTTCAGTATGAATTTGAGGTATGTATAGACTTGTGATAGGCAGAATTATTCCTTTGACAGCTTTCTCTTATAAGCTTTTTCTCTATTAGAAAGTCATTTAAGAGGGGTTTATCAAATCTGATACTGAAATTGCTGAATGGTGGTGCACTTGATGCTGCACATTCTTTTCAGCTCTTTAATTATGGATGCAGAGGCATTGTTAGTGAAGGAATATTGAGAGTCAAGTATTTATGTGATGACTAGTGAATTGTTCAAAAGTCTGTATATTCTAACACTTAATGAAATGCAACTTTCTATTATATATTCATGGCAATCTTTGCTTTTACTGTCACTGACAATTTTCTTTGTTTAATCTGTATAATATATTGCTTAGGATTTGTGTCTTTTTAAGCAGCCGACATCAAAACTGTTAACAGCCCCAATTTTTTGCTGTCAGGTGTGTTTTCAAGTGTTTTACTCTCATTGGTTGTATTTAACTGAGGCATTGTCTGTAATTTTTACATTATTTTTCTTGTTTGTTTCCCAGTCCTCTGGTCTTGAAATTAGTCTTTGCGAGGTACTCACCTACTATGATTATGGAGGCTCTGTAGATAGACCTAGCCTATCATCATTTCTGTAACCTGACAGTCTGGATGTAATCCTGCATCCCTTATTGGCATGAGATAGCACATCAAGCTGCACCTAATATCATTCCACTAGCCCCTTTGATTGTATTTCTGCAACTTTAAGAAGAGACCATGCCATGTAGAATGGGTGAACACACTCCTGCCCTGACATTTCCACCAGAGACACCTAAGTATGTAGTAGTCCTGAAGAGTCTTCCAAGGGCTTGAGTGAGGGGCAGTATGCTACACATTTCTTCCTTCCACACTTCTCACCCATTACCAATGGCTTTTCCTCCCCTTCACAAATACAAATGGAGGAGAACTATCTGACTCCCAGTTCTTCCTCAGACAAAATACACACTGATTTCAGTGGGAATTTTGCTTCTGAAAGTGTTCCAAACAGAATTTAGCCCAGCAAGTCTATGGATGAAATCCTAGCCTCATTGTAGTCAATACTAACGCCCCTGAAGGCACTGATTTCAATGGGGCAGGATTTCATTCTATGTATTATACCAGCTGCTTCATGTGAGGAATTTGTGCACAAATCTGGTCCACATTAACAAAATTCCCACAATATAGACAAAAATGTAACTTTAAACATAAACCCCCAGTCCAGTTCCCTAAGAATATTCTCATGTTGTTGAAAACCATTTATAGTCAGGGATGGTCTAGATTTACATGGTCCTTCCACAGCACAATAGATGGGACTAGATGACCTTTTGAGTTATCTTCCAGCCCTACATTTCTATGATTCTGTATCATTTTCCTTTTTGGATTGTTTCTGCGGTGATCAAGAGCTGGGATGGAAATACATTAGGAGGAAGGCGAGTACTGAAATAAAATACAACTTTGTTACTTCAAGGGATTATTAAGAGCCATTTGTAAAGTTATCTTTTTTTTTTTGCATTTATAATATTGCCATTTATAGTGCTTTAGGTGTGATTAAAGTTTTCCATGTGTAAAATGTTCTTCCTGAGACTCTACCTGGGTAAATGGCAGATAGTGGTTTTTATCAGGATGGAATGAGAAGGCATCCATCACGTTGTTCAGAACACCTCCTGTGTTTTCACCTTGTCCCTTCAATGAACCGAAAAGTGGAATTACCCAGCAAAACATCCACCCAATTGTTTCTCATTACAATGTATAAATGCCCCAAAGTTTAGACCAAATAAGTTCAGACAGACCATTGCTTTATTTACTTATCTATATTTTATTGTCACATCCCTGCACCTTAAAATAATAATAATAAAAAAGTACTGCACTGCTGGTACAGCATCATTATTAGGGTAAAGAGGAAAATACAGAATAGTCAAACACCACCAAAATTACAGAGAATGTCAAACATTCTAATATGTTGTATTTTTAGATACACTGTACCTGCTTACATGTTCCTTCCCTGAGAACTGGTAACATAGTTGTCAACAGAGCTGAGTGAATAATGGAATTTTAGTTCTCTGGCCGTTCTTCATCTTTTATTTTTAAATTGGGGTTGAACCAAAAATGAAGTTTTTCAAAAATTTTGGTGCATGGAAATCTTTTTTCAAAAAAGTTTAATTGTAACCATTTCAAAATATATTTAAAAGGAATTTCACAATGAAAAGTCATTTAAAATAAAAAAAAATCATACATTTCATTCTGAAAACAAAACCACAGTTTTTGACTGTTTTTCAGATTTTTTTCAAGTTTATTTCAACCAAAACAATTCAGCAAAATCAACACAGATTGATTAAATGTTTGTGTCACTAACTCGGCATATTTTGCCAAAAAAAGTTTTGATACAAAAATATGTGCCCAGCTGTAGCTGTTAAGTAGTTGCTGATACTATAAGATGGGTGGGCAAACTTTTTGGCCTGAGGGCCACATCAGAGTTGTGCAACTGTATGGAGGGCCGGGTAGGGAAGGCTGTGCCCCCCCAAACAGCCTGGGCCCTGCCCTGTTCCAAGCCTTTCCACTTCCCACCCCCCTCAGAATCCCCGACCCATCCAACCCGCCCCCTCCCCCCCCCCCGCTCCCGGTCCCCTGACTGCCCCTGGGATCTCCTGCTCCCCACCCCCTTACCATACTGGAGCCTGCTGTGCTGTGTGGCAGGAGCAGTGGGCCAGAGCGCTGGTGGCGCAGTGCGCTGAGGCTGCTGGGGAGGGGCCGGGGTGAGCCCCCCCAGCCGGGAGCTCAGGGGCTGGGCAGGATGGTCCCACGGGCCGTAGTTTGCCCCCTTCTACTATAAGAGCAAGATTACAAGATACCTAAAGAGTCAGAGGCAACAAGAGTCTCCAACAACTGATACCTTAGGAGCAATACCTCCCAGTTCTCCAGCTAGATTTCTCATCAGGGGACATTTGCCTGAGGGCAAATCCCTCAGGTTATTCCATCCAAATGTATCAGGGCACAGGTCAAAACAGCTAGTTTAAATTCAGCCTGCTAAAGGTAGGTTGTGTTTCAATCCTTTATCAGCCTGTCTCCAGCATAATGCATCACTTTGTTTGTCTAATTAAGACCTCTATAGATTTTGTTTTTTTAACATTCTTATTGTGCAGTATTAGCAAATACTTAGTACACTGACCTACAGAAGAATTTAGCATGTTTGTTTGTTTAATCCTTTTCTAGGATGTTTATCTAAAGGTATGTTAGCAAGGTAATGAAAACTAAAACAGAAAATGTTACAACTGGACAGAAAAGAAGCAACTAGCCCAAACATGCAGTCAGGTGGAATCCAGACAGTGTTCAGGATAAAGCCTGGAACTTCTTAGGGCATGTATTGCTGTAGTTGTATCAGTCCAAATATATTAGAGAGACAAGGTGGGTGAGGTAATATCTTTTATTGGACCAGCTTCTGTTGGTGAGAGAGACAAGCTTTTGAGCTGGTCCAATGAAAGATATTACCTTACCTACTTTGTCAGTATCTTAAGGCAAGCCACCCTAATGAAAACAGGATCCGTTCCCAGCTGGTACACAGGACAAGGGATAAAAAAAGGAACAGCAAAAGCAAAATACACATTGTGATGATGTGGGAATCTGTCTATACAATATATGAATTGTGAATTTTATGTATCTGTCGGGTTGCAAACTCCATTTTGAATCTGCAGCTTTTTGATTTCTCTGTTGCTTGTTTACCTCCATGTTGGAATGAAGGCACTTAGATTCAGAACTGACGATGAGGGTCTCAGACTTTAAGTGTCCGATCACTGGAAATTGTTCACTCTAACCAAAATATTTGCTCTGTAGTATCTTATTGATGAGCAGATGGGTGTCAAGATAAACCCTTTATTATGAATAAAACTATGGAGGTAACAAACTTTCTATGGCTCAGTGTAACTGCAACATGTGACTTCCCTGTACTGGGCTGTTTTGTGTCACCCACAGCAGAATATATCAGGGAAACCAAAGACTGCCTACAGCATGTAAGGAAGTGTGGCATTTCTACACTTCCTGAAGGACTTACTCTATAGCACATCTTCCCTTTTTTGTAGATCTCTTTGCTGAACTGAAACATTGTTGCAGTTTGTTAGTTTAATTTAATAAATACTACGATTGACTTAACACTTAAGTTGTTTTAAAGCAGTCTGGACATGAATTGATCAGGCTCCTTAGGGCATTTCAGCACTCTTCACAACCTGCTGCATTCCACACCCTCATTAGGCAATTCTTTGTAACAGACTGTTCAATTTCATGGTCAGTAACAGGATCCGTTTGTGAATTGTTTTCACCTTGTACATCAGCTCATTCTTCACTTTTCTTAATGTGTTCAGTATTGCCTGAATCTTTGATTCATCAGACAAGGTTCTTTTGGTCAGTCTCTCTCCCAAGTATGTTACTTCCACTGTCTGAAATTGACATTGACCTTATTCGATTTAAGGTTATCAGCTCTCATAATTTCCATTACTCTCCTCAGTTCTTGATATTTAATGGCACTGCTGACAAATTATTATGTCATCAATGTATGCTTTCATGCCTGCTAGACCCTTAGCATCCGGCTCACTGTAGGGTGAAATACTGCTGGAACTGAACATATTCCAAAAGGTAGTCATAGGAATCAATATCAGTCAAATGATGTGTTGTAAATATAGATCTTGGATTCTGTATACAGGGGGATCTGCCAACTTCCTGCAGATGCACCTAATTTGTGGAATCTGATAGCTCAGATCACAGTTCATACTTGTGGGCAAGTGGAGGTGGAAGCCAATCTGTTCTTCTAGTCTCCAAATGATACATCCATTTCCTGTGAAGTTTTGAAGCTCTTTTCCTAGCCTCTTTCTTAAGGCTTGTAGAACTTTTCATGTAGAATGTACCACAGATTCTGCATCTTCTCTTATCTCTACTTTATATGTTACTGGGAGGCACCCATTTCCTGTGAATACATCTTAATATGATGCTATTGGAACTTTCATATCTAGTTAAAGGGTGTCCTTCTGTTTCTCTATGCTCTATGTCCTCTTAACAAGACCAGGCTTCTCACACTAGGTGTTTGCCAAGACTGGTTGCTTGCCCCTGTTTACCACCAAAAATTCATGTTTTATTATTTTCCCTGTGTTTTTAGTGTCAGTGTGCACTCACCCCACTCTGGAATTATTCCTGCTTTATAGTCTTTCACAAATATTTTTAAGTTGCCCATTTGTATGTGCTCCTTACACCTCAGTTTCTGTGAATGCATTTACTTGTGCCCTACTGTCTATCTTGTGTGTTACAAAAGTGCCATTGTGCACATTTTTAATTAGCCTTTTTTTTTTTTTGAGTTTTTGGCCTCCTTCATTTTTGTGCTTAAGAACAGCTCTTCCTCTTCCCTTGAGGAATTCATTTTTTGCACATAATACATGCACTTTCCTGCTTTCTTGGCATATATTAGCATAATGGTTGGGCTTATTACAGTTTCTACATATTTTCCTGAATGCTAGGCATTTCCAATACTCATGCTGGTTGCCACATCACAGGCGTTGTTTCACGCTTTCTATTTTTCTGGCCTTTGCTAATTTAACTTCTGTGAACGTTTCCCTTGCTGATTTAGCTATGGTTCTCAGTCATATGGTCTGTGCCTCGCTGTAGGCTTTTTATTTGTCTGTTTGTTTTTCTGCTTCTTGGCATATGTGTATTGCTCTTTCTAGAGTCAGATCCATCTCTCTTAGTAACCAGTCATGAACTTTTTATTGTTACATCCCAGGATAATCTGGTCTTTAATTAGTGTTTTTTAATGAGATTGACTCTGTTAGTTTTGAGTCTGTGACAAACTCCTCTACTGTTTTCCCTTCATTCTATGCTGTCATCCTGAACACAGATCTTTCAAAAATAATGTTTTTCTAGAGATACAGTGATTCTCAAACATTTTCATTATTTCTTCAAAGCTTTCCTCTCTTTTCACACCACCATCTTTATGGAATGCTTTATATATATCTAGGGCTTTTGTGCCTGTTAAAAGCAGAGCAATCCTTTGTTCATCCTCCAGTTTATTTGCCCCTATAGCTTTCGTATACAGTTCAGATCGATTGTTTGATCCTTTCCAAGGATTTTTAGCATTCCCTTTGATTCTCGGGGCTTGTGAGGAGTTACATGCAATTTCACAGGCTCTGTAGCAGCCATCATAATGTTACCTCTCACTGGGTCTTCCAGCATGCTGTCCCTTCCACTTCTGGTGCCATGTCATATCTTATTGACCAGCAGAGACCAGTGTCAAGATAAACTCTTTATTATGAACAGAACTGAGATAACAACATTCCCATTAATCTGTGTAGTTGCAGCCTTCAGATACCCTGACCTGGGCTTTGTTGTGGTTGCCCCCAGCAAGAAATATGTCACAGGAAATCCAAAGACTGCATATCTCTACACTTCCTGAAGGACTTAATAGTACATACCCTGCACAGAAGCGATGGTTTAGCAGCGAGAGCAGCTGTCATGTGGCAGAGGGTTGTGCTCATATGAAGAAGCTGGCACAGGTGTCACCTGACAAAGGGCACTGAAGGTTTTAAAAGGGCAGCAGCTGTTGTGCTCAATGGCCACTTTCCTCCAATCTACAAGGGAGAAGCAACCCAGGATGTTGCAGCCCACAAGCCATGCACTGAAGCAGGAGGATTGTGGTTAAATACTAGGTGTTCTGAAGGTTCACCACTGCATTCAGAGGGGTTCAGCTGTTGGACAGTGGGTTATAGCTCTCAGAAGGGGATGCCAGGTAGAGGGTCTATGTCCTGTGGGTGTGTTTTGGGGTTGGTGTCTGGGGAAGAAGCAGGAGTTACAATAATCACATGCACAGGGCCTTCACAGTTCCAATGGGGGAATCCCAAAACTCATCCTGCCATCTCCTTGGTACCATATTACCTCAGCAGGTATGGAAAGGAAGCAGAACTGGGACTCTTAACTAAATCGGTCAGAGGAAGAGGACTTCATTACCACACTGGGGAATATTAAAAGGCTGCATGTATCTCAGAAGGTGGAAAGAAATGCAGGAAGTAGTGTTTTAGGTGAAAAAAACTGGCTGTAGAAGAAGCTGTCTCTTTTTAAAGGCATTAGTTTTGGTTTAAAATACTTGCATTTATTAATATGTTATACACTGACTAGAGGGGATGGAAACCTGAATTTCCATTCCACATGAAGGTCTGCCATTTCAAAAATTGTTGACGTTACAAATCAGAACAAATAGATCAAAATGAAAATCCCCCCGCCCCCAATCAATTTGGAACTATGGAACTATGTCATTTTGATCATGTTAAAACATTATAATATATAATAGTATACTAAAGGAATCAAAATGAAATACTTCAGCATGATCAAAATGAGAAAGTAAAAATGATTTATTTCAATTTTTCCCATAGAAAACTGTGTCAAAATCAATATGTTCCAGCACAATGTTTTGATTTAGATAAAACTGCATTTTTCAACACACAGCTGTTGCATAGAAAAATTTTCAAGTTGCTCTAATTCTAACTAAGTGTTGGGTGACTTTGGACAATGGTTGTTTCTGCTGCCTTTGAATGTAAATGGCAACAAGTTGATATTGTGCTCCCCTCCTCAGTCCCGTACACACAGCCATTAATCAATATCAACTGGGTTTTGCATTCAAGGTGTGAGGCTTGACCTTTCAATACCAACAAACTCAGAGATAACATTTCCCCAATGGAGTATCAGTGCTTCCTAAAGAGCAAAGATTGTTATAAAGAAAAGAGAGCACTTAGAATCCAACAGGAGATAGAGATGGAGTAAACAACTCATCAAAGTTAATCCACAGTTAAGAGAGAAATGAAGCAAGCAGTGTTAGAAAATAAATAAAACGAACTTGAATCTTCAGATGTTGTGAAATGTGAAAAAATGGGGGAGAACACTGATAAAAATACTTCCCATTTACTTTTCATATTGATTCTTAAAAATTACTTCTCAGAGTGCTTTTATATGTTCAAAGAACTGTAAAGATATTAATTAGTTGACAGTCACAACACCGGCCTGATATAGGCAGTCAAATATTATCCCCATTTTACAGATGGGAAACAGACACAAATGGACATAAACTCACTTGAGCAAGTCAGTCTTTCGGTAATTGTTATCCATTTGTTAGTCCACTGGTAGATTTGACTGAAAAAATGGTGAAAATTTTGTATTTACGTATGTTCATTTTTTTGTTTGAAAATTTTCAACCACCTCTACTCCACTGGTACTCGCTTATAAGTAGTTGTATGAAATAATGTCCACACATGATGGTTTATGTGGTCAGCTGTATATGCTAACTATTTGATTTAATTTGGGTACAGTATAGTTAGCAATCACTGCCACTTTGTCACACCAGATACTATTGTGATGGGCACAATATAAGAAAGTGACTAAAAATAGAATAAACTTAGCGATATCAACTGGAGGGGGAAAAAACACATTTTTCGCATGGGGGAGTATAGTTTTTTGAAATTCGACTACATGAGCAATAGATACTCTGCCCAAAAGATTTGTTGCTGGATTCTCCACTGTAAAGGATTATTCTCAGTGGCGGATTAATCTGAGCCCATGCTTAGGGGCCTCAGCCAATTTAGGGGCTCCCAGAAAAATCGCATGGTGCTAGGGCAGGATGATTTAGCTGCTGCGCCCTCTGCTCTGCTGTACGTGCTTGGAGCAAGTCATCTTGCATGAGTCAGTTCAGGGATCAGTCAGTGAGCACAGCTGGAGGGAGCGGCAGCAGTCTCTTCCTCTTCCTCTGCTGCTTGTTGTTTTCTTTGCTGCTGCCCATGGTTTCTCGCCACCACTGTGATGGGCTCCCCTGCATTCTCCTGTGCCTGACCGGGCAGCTGGAACTAGGCAGTGAAGGAAGACGGGGAACACCACTTCCTGCTGCATCTCCTCCATCCCCAAGCTATACAGGAATGCCCACTCCCAGCTGGAGTCCTACTGGCTTGAGCCTGATCTGGGCTGCAAGGACACAGGCTGCAACCTGTAACACATGAGCAACTGGGAGAACATAGATGGTAAGGGGGAGATGGGGAGCTCCCTGCAGCCAGGGGAGCAAAGGGAATCCATGCCACCTCAACCTATGGTGCAGCCCCAGGGGAAATGCAACCCACAAGCACATGGGGAGCTTGGATGGTGTCCCTAGCCTTTTTTATCCAGAAGCTGGGAATGAGTGACAGGGAGTGGATCACTTGATGATTACCTGTTCATTCCCTCTGGGGCACCTGGTATTGGTCACCTCAGAAGACAGGATACTGGGCTAGATCTGTCCCAATATGGCCGTTCTTATGTTCTTATGAGCCCAGGGGGGAAGGACTCTGCTGTCCTGCTCAAGGGGGAAAACATGGAAACCCTCAACCCCCTTTCCCTCCTCCGCACACACAGTGGGAGCCCCTCTCGCCTCTTCTTTGCCTCTCAATGTTCAATCACTTATCTCTCCTAAGTGAGACTTATTCTCTCCCCTCCTCTTCCAGTTTTTTTTTTCCCTGTGTTTTTTGGTGATTGCAAAATATATGGTGAGAGGCTTTGTTCAGGGCCATAGTTTCAAGGCTTTTGGATGCAACATTATTTACCCCATCCTTATATGTCATGATGTAGCCCCTATCCTCACCGGCACCCCTATGTGGATCCCATTTCCCTGTGCACATGGTTCACAACCCTGGAATCTTATTGTGGATTCTTGCCATGTGCATTGGATAAGGCATTATGTAGCTGCCTGCTCAGCTGATACGAGGCCTTCCATAGTATAGTTTTCCCACCTTAGCATTCAATGAAAGGCAGTAGTGCTATTTACCCCAGACTATACATTTAAGATCTTTGTGTGTATTTTCCCCCCTCACCCAACATGGACTGATGTGGCACTTTTTACCCTGGGTCACAGCTTCCAGCTTCACTCAGCTATGAATTTCACAAATGAATTGTGGCCCACCCAAATTTACTTAACAAAGATGGTCAATGAAATCAACTGTTGTCATGGGCTAATGTTCGTCTTTTGCAATGTGAATGCCAAAGCCAAGCCTAATTGGGGGATAAAACATAAAGGACAAACCAGACAGTTATAGAAGTGGGAGAAATTTATCTTGTGAGGACCTTCAGTTCCCCTGACTTTTTCCCCCTCCATTACACTGATGATGAGGCATTGGTATAATGGTATGATGAATGTTCTCTCTCTGCAGTATTATTGGAAAAACTATATTCGTATTGGCTTAGTAATGACCGAACATCCTGTTGTGTGCTCTGGCCTATTTTTAAAAGTGTAATTTAATGTACACATAAAAGCTAGTTTCTGATCAGCTGAAATAGTCCTAAAACCTAATTGCTAAAATGTCAACTTTGTCATGGTTTGACATGAATTGCCTTTGGTGGAAAGCCAAAAGAGTTACGTTGGCACACATCAGATACTTTCAGTATGTGTTCAGTTCCAAACTTTGTTTTAATCCAGTTCTCACCATTGGCTGAAATTTAAAGTTCTTAATAATAGGGTAATTTTACTTCAGGTTAGGATTATTTCTTTTAATTAAATTACTTTCTGGAACCGTGACTGTTGTCTTTCAGATATCTTTGCTTCCATGGGAGAAAAACTGGAATGTAACAGGTTCAATAGGTGGAAAAAATGTATAATGGTCAGGTTTAAGAAAATTGGGGGAAATAAAAGAACTACTTGTTGACCTGTGCACGACTGAGTCTTGTAACAGCAGTGTTGTCCAGATTAGCAGTGAAGACCTTTATGTAATGGTATGGATAATATCTAGCCATGTAAATTTTATATGTGGAAAAAATGAGCAGTTAATTTAGGCATAATGAACTGGGATATGATTTGCTTTATTATTAATGCAGTGTATAAACACTGAATGGAGGCTTCGTATTAATGCATTCTGATACATTCATGTTTCCAACGGGCCATGGGGGACCCAAATATTCTTTATGTCCAGGGACCCAATAAATCTTAATCCACCTCTGATTATTCTATTCTATATAGGTTCTTATATTGTGGTCATCATTGTAGTACCTGAGTGCCTTCTAGTAGTGCATTAAGCAATGTAACTACACGTCTGTCATGTGTTTCACCTTCTCTGTTGCTGATTTTGAAGTAGGTAGTATAAAGAATGAAAATAAATGGCTGTGTGTGTTTTGGGAAGTGTTTATGGGTGGAGAGGAGTGTGAGACTCTTGCCATTCAGTTGTCACAGTGGAGAGGGCTCCCAGATCACCTTGTTGCTGTGGGGTTCCCTGGCCCGCTTTGCAGGCAGATATTTTTTTGCCTGCTTGAGCCCCTTTCTTCCTCCTGGCAGAGCACTATAATGGTGCAATCAACTGTTGTAGTATTACTCAATCCATGGGGTCCTCTACAAGCTATTCCCTGACTGACTGAAAGGTAGCACAATGGTGCAAGAACTCATTCACCTACTGATTATAGACAAACATGTGGCTGTAACAAACTTTAATATCATTTTTAACTATTTTGATTTGATAGTCCAAGTCTGGAAACCCTTCTCATGTGAAAATCCCATTGACTTTAATAAGAACTCAACATTAGAAGATTTTAAAATAAAATCAATATCATACATTAATGATGCCAAGCCTGATCCTCAGCTTGTATAAACTGGCATAGATACATAAGTGTCAATGGAACTATGCTGATTTACACTCACTCAGGATCTGACCTATCATATCAGCCAATCAATTGTCTTGTGTGGTAATGGATAATATATTATAGTGCAATTGTTCTCTAGTTCTCATGGAAATGTGAATTAAGAAAAAATAAATATATTTACATTACAAACAACACTATATATCTACATTTAAAATACATTTCTTAAATCTTCCAAATAGTGCTAGGCTATCTAGACTATAGGGTTTATTATGTGTGTAAATTAATTTAGAGGCAACTTCGTTTGCTCTCCTGCTTTCAGATTTTATAAATATTGGTTTGAAGGATTTAGGGAGTAACACAAGGGCTTTATCTGTTATCTTCATATTATATTCAAAGAGCAAAATGAAAATTCTTTGATATGAAATATACTCTGGGAATGTAGTACTATGTACCTTTGACTATAATCAATCCCAGAAGACACCGTACTACACTAGATCAAACAAATTGCACTTTTGATTTAGTTTGAATCTAGTGAGGCCTAACAAACTATTTCTTCCTCCTTCCCCCTCTCCTTCACTGTGTGGCAGATAATGAGCAAATGGATAACCAGATGGCATAATTTTTGTAAAGTTTCCAAGACAGACTCTGCAGCATATAAAAAGACACATTCATAAATTGTTCTAGTTTTAAACATGTAGCTCAGCTCTCAATTCCTTCAAGTGAAAATTGGCATGGTATTTACTGTTTTTCCACGTAATTATTAACACTTTACAATACATAAATGGCAAACTTCAGAATGAAAAAGGATACCTTTTAACTACATATGTAATTTGTTTGAAAACTGGGATCATCTCATAATTGTCTTTGTCCTAATTATTTTTTGGCAGAAGGTCCTTGGGGGAAAAAAAAAAAAAAACTTAACACAAATGAAAATTATTCTAGATTGTGAAGTTTACAAACGTGCTTTACTAACTTCAGTCAAAATCAAATAGTTCCAAAGCTAACAGTTTCTTCTGGATTGAATTAAACCCTCTGCAGAGGCCAGTACAAGGCTTATGTGCCTCTTAAATCCCACTTAAACTCTCAAAGGAAGGCATTTGTGGTACTTAGATGAGGCCTTGTGCATGGGGTGAATTTCACTCTCATTGGTTAAATGCACTGGATTTATGTTATATATAGTTACTAGCAAAGTTTCTGCCATTGATTTTCGTCAAAACTGCATTGCAGAATCTTAATGCCACTTGCATGAGTATGTTCACTGTGTTTGTTTAAACTAATATGATTAAACAAATGCACATGTAGATACGTACGCAGGAAGATTTATCCCTGCTTGCATATGTCCCAACCTTGTAAGCCCTCTGTGCCTAGAAGTTCCAACTGGTGCGCTTACTACACCAAACACAATTCATTTCATGGTTACCTTTGCCTTCCCTTCCCACAGTTTTCCCTGCACCTGGCTTTCCTTAGATGCTAATTTGCAAGCTCTTTTGGGCAGGGCATGTGTATTTTTATCACATGTATGTGTACGTCCTAGCACAGTAGGGCCCTCATCCCTGGCTCTGACCTCTAGCCATTGCTGCAATACAAATAATACTAATCTGTTGAGGAAGAAGAAGCTATTTTTACACAGTCACTTTTCCAATTGAACCATACTTTGCCTCATAGTGGGCCTAATTTTCTGCACCTGAGTGCTGCTCATCACAGTGTTAGGGGAGGTAGATGTCAGGTACCTGGTTCTCAGGGCCAGCCCCAGCTTTGTTCAGAACAGCTGCTTCTGAACAGTTCCAACTTGTGCCACTAGCGCAATGTCTGTAATGGCCCAGTGGTAGACAAATGGAGCCCCACTGCACCTACTCAATGCTCTTGCATGCTCCAGACACTCCCTTTCCACAATATGCCCCCTATGCCAAGGAATGTGTATGTGTGGGGCAGGGAGAGGAGGCGCAGCAGTCATTGGGCCCAGAGTCTCTCTGAAAGGAAAAAATATTCTGTTGGCTAGTTGCAGCCAGTTTCTGGTTCCTTTATGCATCCTAAATGGTGGGCAAAGGAACCAGATCTGCTTAGAGAATTCAGATCATGGTGACAGTAAATTTTAAGCAGAGCTCCATTGTCAAAGTCAATAAGGGATCCTGTTTAAAATGTGAGTGCACAAGGTGGCTTGTTAAAAGTAGTGACAGGTTTCAAGTGCAAATTTAAAATACCCATAAAGTTAAGGAAATTTAGCTCTGGTGTTATGAAGGTAAGTGCTGCCAGCAAAGTTCAGATCTGGGTTCAGTGACTGAATATCCACAAATATTGTAGATGTGACTGGGGTTTTGGTTTGGACCCATCTCTGCTTTAGTAGGTCATTATGGGTATCAGCAAAATTCCTTTGGACAAGAATTTAAACTTTTAAAGTGTTTTGTAAAACCCCTAGTATTCCCTCAGCATAGCGTTGTAACTTGAGGGTGCTCCTGTTTACAAGGTAGTAACTGCATCCTGGGTTACTCTCCCAAAGGCTGAGGCCAGGTCTACATTACAAACTTTTGCTGGCATAGCTATGTCAATCTGGGTTGTCATGAAGTGTGGCCCCTGACCAACATAGCTGGGCCACCAAAAGCCACTACTGCAGGTGTTTTAACAGCAAAGCTGGACTTTTACTGGTATAGCTTGTTCCACTCATGGTGGAGATGAGGGGAGGTTTACTGTACCGCTACAATGTGTAGCTGTATTGGTATCACATCCCTACTCTTTGCACTTTGCTGGTATAGTAAACTGGCAAAACCCTCAAACCTGGCCTGAGGTGTACTATATTTTCAAGAAATAAAGTGACTCAGCACATGACTATTACTAAGTCAAAAGGAAACACTTGCAGTTATTTTTATACTGAAATGGTCACCTGCCTCTCAGCCCCCTCCTCTACTCCCTTTGCTGCTTTCAGCCTCCTTGCTTCTCCCCCTCTTGAGAGGGCTTTATCATTTCCACCACCATCAGCTCTGAAGCCCTGATTCAGCAAAACTCTTAAGTATGTTCTTAAATCCAACCCTACTCGGCAAAGCGCTTACTCATGTCTAAGCCACTTTCAGTCAATTGGATTTAAACACATGCTAAAAATTATGCAAACGCTTAAATACTTTTTTGAACTGAAGCCTATACCAGGAACAGAAGGAGGCAGGGTTAAGCTGTGTGAGAAGAAGCCTGGCCTTTCAGAAGTGCTCCTCACAATTGCAGCAGATGCAAGCATCTCCTATGCCATTTATCGTTATGTTGCAGCATTATCCTAAATCAGTGAAGCTTCAGCATAAATCTTTCTTCTCAATTTAAAAAGATTTAAGGACCCCCGCAGAATGGGCAATGGATTTGTTGCTATCAAACTCTGTCCTACCTGAATCACGGTTAAGTTTCCACAATATTGCAGGAATAGAAGTCCTTGTCAGGCAGGACTGAGAATCAGGAGTTTTACACGTTAGGTCTGCAGTGCATAGATAAAGCTGTGGCAAAAGTTTATGCAGAACGTACCTATCCAAAAGTTTGTAGGTTTTTCTTTTCCTGTGATGGTTTTTGACATTGAGGTCACATGACTAAGAAGTAATCTTATTTATTTTGGTCCTGGGTAGTGATTGACCTTCTTTGTAACTGCATTATTTAACTCAGTGAAGCATTATGGAACCCATTTTCTCTGAAAGACTATCAAATGGAACCATATTGTATTATAGATTAATAGATACTAAGGTCAGAAGGGACCATTATGATCATCTAGTCTGACCTCCTGCACAACGCAGGCCACAGAATTTCACCCACCCACTCCTGCGAAAAACCTCTCGCCTATGTCTGAGCTATTGAAGTCCTCAAATCGTGGTTTAAAGACTTCAAGGAGCAGAGAATCCTCCAGCAAGTGACCCGTGCCCCATGCTACAGAGGAAGGCGAAAAACCTCCAGGGCCTCTGCCAATCTGCCCTGGAGGAAAATTCCTTCCCAACCCCAAATATGGAAATCAGCTAAACCCTGAGCACATGGGCAAGATTCACCAGCCAGATACTACAGAAAATTCTTTCCTGGGTAACTCAGATCCCACCCCATCTAACATCCCATCACAGGCCATTAGGCCTATTTACCATGAATATTTAATTACCAAAACCATGTTATCCCATCATACCATCTCCTCCATAAATGTATCGAGTTTAATCTTAAAGCCAGATAGATCTTTTGCCCCCACTGCTTCCCTCGGAAGGCTATTCCAAAACTTCACTCCTCTGATCATTAGAAACCTTCGTCTAATTTCAAGTCTAAACTTCCTGGTGGCCAGTTTATATCCATTTGTTCTTGTGTCCACATTGGTACTAAGCTTAAATAATTCCTCTCCCTCTCTGGTATTTATCCTTCTGATATATTTATAGAGAGCAATCATATCTCCCCTCAACCTTCTTTTAGTTAGACTAAAGAAGCCAAGCTCCTTCAGTCTCCTTTCATAAGACAAGTTTTCCATTTCTCGGATCATCCTAGTAGCCCTTCTCTTTACCTGTTCCAGTTTGAATTCATCCTTCTTAAACATGGGAGACCAGAACTGCACGCAGTATTCCAGGTGAGGTCTCACCAGTGCCTTGTATAACGGTACTAAAACCTCCTTATCCCTACTGGAAATACCTCTCCTGAAGCATCCCAAGACCGCATTAGCTTTTTTCACGGCCACATCACGTTGGCAGCTCATAGTCATCCTATGATCAACCAAGGAAAAGGTACTTTTCCTCCTCCGTTACTTCTAACTGATGCGTCCCCAGCTTATAACTAAAATTCTTGTTATTAATCCCTAAGTGCATGACCTTACATTTCTCACTATTAAATTTCATCCTATTACTATTACTCCAGTTTACAAGGTCATCCAGATCCTCCAGTACGATATCCCGGTCCTTCTCTAAATTGGCAATACCTCCCAGCTTTGTATCATCCGCAAACTTTATTAGAACACTCCCACTTTTTGTGCCGAGGTCAGTAATAAAAAGATTAAATAAGATTGGTCCCAAAACCGATCCTTGAGGAACTCCACTGGTAACCTCCCTCCAGCCTGACAGTTCATCTTTCATTAGGATCTGTTGTAGTCTCCCCTTTAACCAATTCCTTTCAATTTTCATATTGATCCCCATCTTTTCCAATTTAACTAGTAATTCCCCATTCTTCATATCCTCATTCCCATTTGTCATGCTACCATTACCTCTAAGATCCTCTTTAGCCTTATTAAAGACTGAGGCAAAGTATTTGTTTAGATATTGGGCCATGCCTAGATTATCCTTGACCTCCACTCCATCCTCAGTGTTTAGCGGTCCCACTTCTTCTTTCTTTGTTTTCTTCTTATTTATACGGCTATAGAACCTTTTACTATTGGTTTTAATTCCCTTTGCAAGGTCCAACTCTACTTGACTTTTAGCCTGTCTCACTTTATCCCTACATGTTCTGACCTCAATAAGGTAATTTTCCTTGCTGATCCCTTCCATCTTCCACTCCCTGTATGCTTTCTGCTTTTTCTTAATCACCTCTCTGAGATGCTTGCTATGAATTTTTTCCCCTTTCTTGGGATGCAGGCTTCTGATAGCTTCTGCAGCTTTGATTTAAAATAATCCCAGGAATGATGGTCTTGAACCCTCCCATCGGTTCTCTGTTCCTGGCAATGGGAATTATCCCTTTTGTGTTTGCACAATCTCTTTCCTGGAAACAATGCACAGTGAAGACGTTTATCAAAGGAGTGACTTTGCAGGGAAAACAATGAAAGACAGTCTCTGAATCTGTCAGATTTTATGCTGTCACCAAGTATGCATTTCAAACAGACGACAATGATACCAGCACTCTGATTATCCAGCATTCCGTCTCATAAATTATTTTATAACAGAGTTAATCTTAACTCTGTTGTTCAAATCCGTTAAAGCTTAATCAGTCAAATTAGCCAAAATGAATGTTGATACGTTCTGAGGAGCAAGAAAGGCATATATTTTGGTGGAAATGCACCTTTGCTTGATTTTATTAAAGGTGAATGGTAGAGTAAAAATAAAAATGGATCTAAGTTCAGATTTCTACTCTGAATAGCCCCTTTAACCAGGCTTTGAGGGGAATTATCACAGAAATCAGTTTTAACTAATCATTGCTTTCATATATTATGTATTTATAGTTTTGTTTATTTATTTATTTATAGTTATGTGCACACATACATTCTTTGCGGTTTCAGGGCCCAATTCATTAAGATTTTTCTGTATTGCTGATGTCATTTTAAAAAAAAATATTTCATTTATTTTTTTTTAATTGGGCCCTGATACCACAAATAATGTGTGTGTGCATAACTTTAAGCTCATGAACATCCCCACTGCAGTCAATGCAGTACTCACCTGCTTAAAGTTATACCACTCCTCTTTTGGAAAGATGGGTTATCCCTTAGGAACAGACACTGTGCTTAACCACAGAGTGATACCTTTATCTGAGTAGGGGAAAGCACTCAATCAGTACCGGGGTGTACCAGAAGGAGACTACAAAATGGAGTTACACATACACCTTGCTCAGCAATTGGGCTCCATGTCTAATGCCTAAATATACATTTTCATACTTTCTGACCTGACTAGGAGTCCAAACAGCCCAACTCTCAGCCTCTCATTACTGACTAAGGTTCTTTTTAATCCTTTTTGGTACAATCTGGAGTGTGGTGTAAACTCAGTGTGATGAGTCCTTGTTCCTGCTACACAGGCTGACTCTGGTCCCCTTGTTTTTTTGGTCTCTGCTTCCTGGTTGCAGCCTGCAGCTCCCAATTGTACTATTCTCTGCCTGCTTGGATCAGTACCTCTGCCACTGCATCTAGCTGTGTCCAGCGCTGATCTCCTGCTCTTCTTCTTTCCCAGCACATAGTAAAATTTCAGGCAGCTGCAATAGCTTCTTTTCCACACACATCCCCAGCCACTGACCAGCTGGTTGATCCAGAATCACTCAGGTAAGCTACAGCCAATTCTCTATATTTGTTTTGAAGGTCTCCAATAGAACTGAGGTTATCTGGAATCAATCACCAGTCTTTGTACTAGTGTGACACTCCTCTCCTCCATGGAAGCCAGGTGGTCTATTAGCTAATATCTTGCTTACACCCTACCCCATGATGAGGGCATGGGAGGAACTGAGGATGGCGGTGCCCTCCACACTGCTGGACAATTAAGGCTGTTTGGGGGAAGGGTTCTACACAATTCCACAGTGTGAACTTTTAGTTCTTCATCCAGTGGTCGCTGTAGAACCTAAATAGCTGAACTTTTGGACTACTTCTAGCTGGTTTGTATTTAAGGAAATCCTATAGCGTGATGGTTAGGGCATTCACCTGGAGTGGAAGTGAGAGAGGTTCAAATCCTTGCTCCATAGCTTTGACGGTGAGTCTCCTGCATGCCAGGTGAGTGATCTAACCACTAGGCTAAACCTCTGGCTGTTCTGTGAATCTAGCCTTTTAAAAAGAATCAGAAGCAAAATGTCTTGGGTTAAACATGTTTCATTTACCCCAAAATAACTTTTTCAGTTTGCTGACTTATTTTTTATTTGGTTCAACACAATCTGAAATAGTTTTTTTTTTTTCTTCAGAACCACCAATGAAAAAAATCAGTTATTTGCCCAGCTCTATTTAACACCTCCTTCTTGAGCATGAAATGTAGGTCTCATGTATGATTTATTATCTTATGAGATTTTTCTAAATTGTATTTTAGTCCAGATCCTTACCTTGTCCATAAATGTCTCACAATATTACAATCATAGAGTTACTTAAGTCATCAGTTGTTTTGGACTAATCCTTCAAGGCATGAAATATGATCTGTCAATCATATGTTCATTGAACTTCTTGTGGGTAAGAGAAAATTTAATGAAGCACAAGTTATAGTTTTATCTTTATCCATGTGGAGAATTAGTTTACAGTGATACTTTATGTTGTTGTCTTAATACTTATAACTCCCCTGATATGAGGTATTTTTATACCTTCACTCCTGCAACACAATCTATCATAAACAGAGATTCCAATTCAAACAGCTGCCTCCGAGGCAATAATATTTAGCAGTGCTTTTCATCCACAGTACAAAATACTTTAAAAATAGGGGCATGCACATTTATTTTGTTTAATACTTAGTCCACTTGAATGTTGTGGGTTCAGAAGTTTCACTTGAATATTTGAACTCACATTGAACTCACATTTTCATTTAGGAGAGACTAAATGGTGCAGAGAAGTGGACAGATGAAAAATGAAGAAAATGCTGGCAGACTGAAAAACAAAAGGGAAAAAAGGGAGACTGAAATGTGCACTCTTTAGTTTGGTCTCTTTTGACAATGGGCAAATTCATTTTCTTCAGGAGGTGATATAGTTTAGTGGTCTGACAACAGGATTGTGCCTATGGAAAAAACAATGTTTTACAATAGAAGATTCAGTCCTCTTTTGGTCATGGCTATCATGGAAAAACAACTTTTAAAGCAGCCTTGATGATATATATAGTGGAAGAACTTACAAAGCTGATTCTGTTTTCTTGAGGTATTAGCGATTTGCACAGTATTTCCTATAATAAAAATTCTAGAATACTGCTACAACTGGAATGAACTTTTTCAGTGCATCCAGTGCTTAGGTTTCCCATAATTTATTATTCACTATGCGCTTGGTCAAGTGTCTCTTTACCTCTCAGAGAGCAAATCTCTTCATCACTATTTATTATATGAGTGTCTGAAGGTATTCTAGGCTCTACACACCCACATGTATGTATGTTTGTGTAATGACAGTGCATATTCTGAAGAACTTATGGTCTTAGGCCCTGATCCTGACACTGGATCCACCCAGGTGGATCTATTTTATTAATATAGATGGAATAAAGGGACCCAAAGAATCGAAGATATTAACATGATGCTGAAATTGTCTAACATTAAACAGTTTTAAACAAAGTTTGGGGTTTGGTATACAGAGACCTCAGCCTGCTTAGTACCATGACAAACACACCATTAAATAGCCTTTTAACCTTTTATTAAAGATAACAAAAAGAAGGAAGACAGTTCAAAGCATTTGTAATCTTAAGTACCAAATAAGGCTTTCATTTTAACATTATCCATGGTTCCCTTTCTCTTTAGCTGGAGAGATTTCTTTAGGGGGGGGGGGGAGAAACTTGTTTGACAATATTTTAGATCATCTCAAAGATAATTGTCTTTTTCTGGGCAAAGAGGAGAAGTTAGTTGAAATGGGCTGGAGCAGCTGCTACTGTCTGGTAGTTGTAGTGGTGGTTAAAGTTCAATCCTGTATTCTAGAACACAAAACAAGACAAACACACACAAGAGGGAAGAAAAAAGAACAGCAAAAAAAGAAAATGCAGCTTCTGTCTCTGATGTTGACTTTCACTTGCAACCTCAAAGCTGGAAAAACAGTCCCAGCACATGGTCTGATCAGCCTCTCTGAGACCTAGCACACTGATACCGGCATAAGGTGATGTAGAACATTGCTTTCTGTTGCCTCTGTGGTCACAGGTTCACAGCAGTGTTGCAAAAGATGCAGTCTTGGCCAGCTAAGCCAGACTTCTATTAAACATAAGGTGTGGCAAGGCACCTCCTTTGTCTTGCCAGACCAAACACATCCCCCTCTGGCGGTGCCGTGCCTGGGGTAAATCAGCCCCACTCTAGGCAGGGTTTGCCTTCCTGCTTCTGCGCTCCTTTTGCCGTGTTTTCAGGGTATGCCCCAGAATCAGCCTAAGGGGTGATCCTTCACCAATCAAAAAGGAAACAGTCTCGTAAACACAAAACCAAATGGGGATACCTTTCCCTGCCTCCTCGCTGGGGCAGGCTGTCATCCTGTTGCTTGCACCAGGATGTCAGTCCTTCCCCTAGCAGGGGCTCAGGTTTGGCAGTTCCGCTATGAGCAGGATCACAGCCTCTCACCCTGGAGAAACTTACTTCCCTGCTGCCACTAGCCTGGTAGTAGCTTGTCTCTCTCTCCTCAGTTTTCTCTCTGCAAAGGAGGGGTTTTTAAAGGCCTCTGGCAGCCCTTAATTGGATTCAGGTGTCCCTAATTGACCTGAGGTAATCCCTTCTCAGCTTGTAGGAAAAAGGGCCCTTAACATTCTAGGGCTAATATGTCAGCCTTTCAGGCCCCACTTGTCTGAAGAAGGGGGACCTACACAACCTTCGGAATTGGATCCCGTCTTGCTCCTCAGCATGGACTACAAGGTCATAGTGAAGGCCATCTCGCTGCGACTGGGGATCCGTGCTGGCGAACGTGGCCCACCCCGACCAGACATACACCTTCCGGAACCGTACCATCTTTGACTACTTGTATTTGGTCCGGGATATCCTAGAGCTCGGGTGTAGGGACAGTCTGTTGTTCGCCGTCCTGTCCATGAACCAGGAGAAGGTGTTCAACAGGGTGGACCATGGGTATCTCCTGGGCACTCTGTGGGCATTTAGCTTCAGGCCCCAGTTTGTGGGGTCTCTCCAGGTGTTCTATGCCTCGGTGGAGTGTTTGGTCAAGCTCAACTGGACCTTGACTGAACCGGTCAGCTTCAGGTCAGGGGTGCATAAAGGCTGTCTGCTGTCAGGTCAGATGTACACTCTGGCCATAGAGCCCTTCCCCCAACTTCTCCGTAGGAGATTGACAGGGTTGGTGCTCCATGAGCCGGAGATGCGGCTGGTCCTGTAAGCGAAGGCTGACGACGTGCTCCTCGTGGTCCAGGACCTGGTGAAAGTGGAGGCCTGGCAGGCCATTTATTTGGCAGCCTCCTCTGCCTGGGTCAGCTGGGTCAAGATTTCTAGCCTCGTGGTTGGGAATTGGGGGCAGGCAATCTCCCTCCCACCAGTGCTTCAGGTCATTTGGTGGAGTGTGGGTCCACTGCTCTATCTCGGAGTCGACTTTTCTGCCACGCATCCTTCTCCACCGAAAGACTGGCAAGGCTTGGAGGGCAGGGTAGCTGAGCAGTTGCAGAGGTGAACAGGACTACTCCGGTGCCTTTCCTTGTGGGGTAGGGCACTGGTTCTCCATCAGCTAGTCCTGTCCATACTCCGGCACAGGCTCAACACCCTGCTGCCAGCTCCAAGTTTCCTGGCCCATTTCCAGACATTAGCTCTGGAGTTCTTTTGGTCAGGACTGAACTGGATCTCTGCTGGGGTCTTGAGTCTTCCCCTGGAGAAAGGAGGACAGGACCTGATTTGCCTTCACACTCAGGTTCATGTCTTCTACCTCCAGGCCCTGCAAAGACTTCTTTATAGTGCAGGTTGTCCGGCATGGAGTACATTGATACATGCCTTCCTGCGCCGCTTCCAAGGGCTTCAATATGACTGGCAGCTCCTTTATCTCCATCCGAGAGGTCTTCTGCGAGACCTCTCCGGGCTGCAGGTCTTCTACCAGAACACTCTCCAGACCTAGAAGCTGGTTTTGGCTCACGTATCTGGGCATAGTTCCTCCGGGCAGCATCTGCTGGCTCCCTTGACACCTTTGAGGAGCAGTGGGCACTTTATGGGGTTCTCTGCTTTGTGCCTCTTCAGGTTCCCTATTTTTGACCCTTTGACCCTCACACCTGGCCCTGTTTTTTTTCGTTGTCCCCCATATTTATTTGAGTCCTGGGCCATGTGGATCCTCCACAGAGGCTGAGGTAGGGTTTTTTAGCAGTAGGCGGGCTAGCACCCGCCCACTCCCCAGAACCCAATAGGAGGATCTTTTTGCAGCCATCTGGCCTGACTTTGTCACAAAGGCAAAAGAAGAGGAATGGAAACTAAAAGAAACAAGGTGAAGAAGGGAAATGACACATGCAGGTAGGAGGGGAGATCAAGTCTCACATCCCAGATGATGTTCGGGATTCAGCTGGACCCAGTGGAGGTGTCATTTGGGCAGTGCTTAATTTGTGCCAGGGCTTGAACCCTGGCACTTCTAGGCTTGGCAGTTCAGAGCCCTGGCATCTCTGGGCTTTGCGTGTCAGTTATGAAAGTAAAAAAAATAGTTGCTTGAGCACTGCCACCTCTTTCTTTACAAACTAAGCACCGCATCTTGGTGTCTGTCCCACTCTATTCAGGACATCTCTCAGGATTAGGATGAAGAAGATCAAGGGTCTCAGGAGATAGTGGGGGTGGCAGCCATGATGATGAAATTCACAGCAGAGCTGCTTCTGCTAATTTTTCCCCATTTTTTTTAGAACCCTAAAGAGAGTGGGGGACAGAATAGCCCATCCCCTCATTATGTTTCCCATCAATTAAACCTGATTTCTGACACACCAACTTTGGTTCATTGATTTCCAGTCCTCCACTCTTCATGTTTGCCAGTCATCATCTTACACAGTCCTTGAGTGGAATTAGGAAAACCCTGTCTGTTTACATCAATTCAGTCTTTCTGTTTCCTTGTTGCAGCTTTTCTTAAACAATTTTATATAACAGGCCATTGTGAACATTTATGAACTTTAACCCCAGTTTTTACAGTTGAGTTTACAATTAAGGGTAAATTTGTAGTCACAATGATCACAATGGACCTCTCTGCCCCTATGAATCCCTGTTAACCAGGGCAGTGCATGGGGACAGAAGTCCATATTAGTGGAGCTTCAATGAAATCAATGAGGCTCCATCCAGGCACCCTGGTCTGCCCATTTGGATATGACTTACTAAGTAAGGGAGACAAGGGCAGAGGTAGGATTAGGGTTAGAATTATGAGTTTTCATGGTTACTCCATAAGGCATGTGTACATCTTGATGTTTCCATTAAACTAGTTTTTATTGTTTGTTTGCTACTTACAGGGAACATGGCAGAAGTGAGATTTTAGAAACTTTCTCTTACTAGCAAAACGGAAATGCTCATTATTATATTGTACAATCCTGCTTTCATATACCCCAATCAGTACCCATACCAATATGAAACCACATACATCTATAATTCACAGTCCAAACAGTATGCAGAGTACATGTTCATCCAGCCAGCCACATACAGAACCAAAGCTGTGATTGCAAAAATAATTGGAATTGTGTCTTTATGTTGCTTTTCTTCCCTTTCCATGTTAGTGAGTGTGTTGAATTAGATTGTTGGGAGCTCATCCTCTTCTATTATTTCAAGTCTCATCACATAACAAAGTAATGTTACTGATAATATCATAAATGTGATAAAGTGCACCAAAACAAGGATTTCAAATTACACTATCTGAAGATAAGTGTAAGTCTCTTCCCACATAGCTCTAATCGTTATCAGATCACTAGCCCTCGAGAAGTGGGTATTTTGGATTTCCCTCACATATTTTTTGTTTTCGTCAGACAGTATGATTCTAAATCACTACTCACACATCTATGATTTTAAGAGTCTACAGAGATGCTATTAAGTTTTTCTTTTCTGTATAATAGTCCTTGGGGTTTTGTTTCTATATGTTTTTTTTTTTTTCAGAGCTGGCTGATTGCTGAACAAACCAGTGAAAATTATTCTAGTTGGTGGTGAATGGGCTTTCCTGGCAGTCATAACATACGGTACCTAAAAATCACATTGGACCCCCCTATCCTGCCACTGCAATCATTATCCTTAGAAGAAGAACATAGACTTTTGTTTGTATCACTAGAACTTGATCAATGCTTGTTCTAAATACAGGTATTGAATTCCTTGAAATACACCTATGAAAAATAGCTATCTTTGATTAATCTATGTTGAGGCTTTAAAACAAGCTGGGATAGCTCTGATTTTATCGGTTTTATGGTAGAATTATTACAGTCTATTCATGAATAACATAAGAAAAACCTTTATACTCTGCGTGGTCTTACTGCTATAAACTGGCTTCATTTTAATGGCAGATTTAGGCTGACTGTGAATAATGCAATAAATATTTGTTAGTTTGTTGCAAACTGCTGATGACTTTTAAAAAATCCTTTTTACTGTTAAAATGATCCTTGATGTTAATTGCATCACTGCTTAGTAGGACTCGAACATAAACCTCATCTAGTCGGTTCAGTGAAATACTTGTGTGTGATTAAATTTGGAATAGAACACTTTTTAAATTTTAAATCAGCAACAGCCCCCAGGTTCCCTCCCCCTCCCCAAACATACAGAAGTGATGAAGAGAGTTAAATAAGCATGTAAAGGAAAAAATAAGTCCATACATTTAAAACATATGAAATAGTTTTTAAAATACCCAACAACTGTACAGTAGTTATTGCATCTGTGAAACAAAAACTTCATTTCTGGCAGTTCAGCAAAAGCTTTTAATGTAGTGGTAGATATGTGAGTTTTCTTGAGTTTTGTTTCTGAATGAACCCAATATTTTTTAAAGTGAAATTATTTAAAACAACTGAGTGTTGCCTGATTTGGGGTTGAAAAAACCCTTCAGCACTGCTGAGTGTTAAAGTTTTTTGCCCCAAGACATAAATACATACATTTAGCAAAGCACTTAGACACTTAACTTTAAAATCAATGGGACTAGTCAAATGTTTAAAGTTAAGTACATCATTAAGAACTTTACTGAATTAGGGTTTTGTCTCAGATTCTGCTTGGGGTATGTGCAAGGTACCTCAGGTAGCACATGACCAGGATTCATCACTGAATTTTGTCTGCTGATTGGATCATTAGCTTCCCCAGCCCGGGTCAGGTACTGACAGGAAGTGCAGCGTGAGTGCTGATCCATGTGCCCCTGTCTCAAATTAACAAAAAGGCTTATAAACCATAGCCAACATGGGTTGAAATTCAAGGCAACGTCAAAATCTGCTTTTTGACACATTTTTAGTTTTCATTGTTGAAGTTTTCACAAACATGCAACTATGGTAGTTAGGAGAAGCATAGCCTAGTTATTAATCTTTTGCTAATTCATTTGTCAAACAACCAACAGTGCAGAGAGAAATAAGGGTAAGTGGTGGTTCCCAAACTCTCAGAATAAAAGATTAGCTTTCCATACACTAGATATATTGTGCAGAATAGAATTGGATGTCAGATAATCTTAATAAAAGTTTGTGTTCTAAATAGAGAGGGAGTAGAACTCCAGATCTTGGCATTGAGCTAGTTTTTTTTATACACAGAAGACCTCAAATAACTGGCCATTTCAGGTGTTCAGTTCACAGTATTTTAAATATTTGTACAGTTAAATATGCCTCAGATACTAATAAAAATCTGTCACATTCTTATCCACACACAAATTGGTTAACAGTTCTACCTGGCTACCCCAGCTACCATCAGCCACAAGGATTTGCTTAGTTGTCTCTCCAACATGCAGTGAGATCTATATCCATCTGTTATAAATTCATCTGTACATACACAATGTGTTAGCTGGGCAAAAGGTGTTCTGCATCTTCCATTAGTACTTGGAAATTCATGTTTCATTGTGTTTTCTACCAAAGTGGCACTGATTTGCTCTGTGTTTTGTTGTTGTTTTCGTTGTTGTTGGTTTTTTTAAATGATGGAAGGGAAAGTAAATACTCTGCTTTGTTTTTGATGTGAGCATTTAAAGAAAGTGACTGACAAGGACAAACAGTACTTTACCATCTAATACAGGAAGAGAAACATCTGAAGAAGTGACAGCGTTGACAAAACCAACATGCTTTGCTTCATCACTAATGGTTCCTGAATGGATTTCAGTATGATTCAAGTATCATGCTAATCTTTGTGAGTGTGTGTGGCATGAATAAGATGAGAGTATTGGGTTTTGATACTACTGAATGTTTATAAAGTTAGTACAGGATCTGTAATTTCTTTAAAGTACTTTCATTACAACTCCAACAAAATGAAGCGTTAGAAAGATTAACCGCTCTCAGTGTCCACTAAGTGTTGTCAGTCATAAGTACCAGGAAACTCTTTTTATCAGGCATAGCTGGAGTACTGCCTCTTGAAATGTACTGCATTAATAGAAGTATTCAGCCGCACATTTAATTTCATTGTATGAGCAAAGTGTTACCAGAAGTGCTGAACAGTTAGTATAATTTATACTGCATCTTTTAAATAAAATATCAGTGTTAACATTTTAAACTAAAATAATCCTCTATCTTATAATATGAAGTTCATGTAAATTTACATAACTGTATAAATTAATATTAATAACAAAATTATGTATTAATTGCTGTAGGCTCTAAGGGAATTCAATACAATGAAAACAAAACATTAACCAATACTCTCCTGAGTGAGCTACAGTAATAGTCACCGCACAATTAACCACTCAAACCCACTTGATGAATATATTTCTTCAGTCTTAGCCCAAGGTCAAACAAATATGTGGTTAAAAATGAGCTTTTCAGTCTGCCCTGAAGGTCAGCAAACTCAGGTTCTGGAGAAGTGCAAATGGGACTGAATTCTAGATCATCTCTACAATATCTGAGTTACCTAGTTCCCTCTTTCACTTCTAAGACTTATGCATGTGCTTAATTTACTTCAGTGGGACTATTCACACTATGTGGAATGTTAACCTTGTGAAGGATCTGGGCCTATACTCGTGTTTCAGGCAAAAAATCAGGGTTCATTTACAGTTGTCATTGTGTTCATTATTCCAATATAACTCCCTGGCTGACACTATGAATTGACCTTTCCCATGAAGAGTTAAATTCTCTGGAACAATAGATTGTGGCTTTGGCTGACTGGACACAACTTGAGTGAAAGACTCCATTTTCTCACTAACTTTGAAATTGCTTTTGCTCGCTTGGCAGATGCTACTGCTGTGACTGAAGGTGGGAGGAGGAAAAAGTGCTTTGAAGCTCCTCTTTATAAATGTAAGGAATTGTTATGTTGTAAAGTGTTCTTCATGTTGAAGGATCCCAAAGCACTTTACAGACTTGGCAGACTGTTGATATAGGGCTGGATCATGACCCTTGCTGACTCACACAGGAAAAATAAAAGGAGGACTTGTGGCACCTTAGAGACTAACCAATTTATTTGAGCATAAGCTTTCGTGAGCTACAGCTTACTTTTCTTTTTGCGAATACAGACTAACACGGCTGTTACTCTGAAACAGGAAAAATAACAGGCTCACCTATGTCACACTTAATGGTGCGGGTGCTGGAGAGCAGCTGCTACTGGCTTGCTTCTACTTCCCATGTAGGTTGGGATGCTGGAGTGCTTTTCCTTGCACCAGGAAAAGAGCTGCTACAAATTACTTCCTCCATGAAATATCATCTCTTTGAGTCATAATAATGACCTTGTTCTTCTCCTGGGGCACAATAACCACATGATGCCCCTTAATCAGAGCAATTCATAAAATTATAGTGTATCCCATAGGAATTGCTTCATGCATGACTGAAGTACATCCACATCTGTGGTGGAATAGCACAGTTGTTTAACAGCTCATAGTAACAAACAGATTTGGACAGGAAATCATATTATATCCAATAGAAGTATCTTGAAGTTTAGGTAAGCAGAATGTAATTAACCAAAGCAGAGTTAAGCCAGCATACAAGAACTAACACAACGCAAAAAGCTCACAGAAGGTTAAAATTTGTTTTTAAGGTATATCTGGCACAAACTAGATCCCTCTAAACGTAGAATAGAATTATGGTAATTTCAAATGTACAGTGGACACACTTAAGAAGTTCATTCTTACTCGAGAGAGATTAGTGGTTCTAGCATTGTTTCCACATTTTAAGTATACAGATTATATCTAGTACGGGTAATACCTGAAACCGTAATGAACTTTAAGTATACCCACTGTAGAAGGAAATATGACCCAGCCTATGAAACATTTAGGACATCCAATGGTATGGTGTGCTAGGTAAACTAGTATTATTTTTAGAAAAACGAGGAACTCTCTGTTACATTTTCATTTATATATATATATAGGTCATTAACGTTGCGGTTATAGATGTATTAAACATAGTTCCATAGTTAAGGTTGAGTTTTTCACTTATAGCAGCGATTAAGCTACTTTGTTATATATGAAGAGTATCCCCTTCAAAATACAGCATTTACTCTTTCAGCACAGAATGAATTTGCTGAGTAATATTGCATTTTAAATTAGCTAATTTAAATAAAATATGGCTGGACAGTGATCAGCGGCTGATGTGTGCTGGGACAATATTTAATAAGGATATCTAGTAAGTTCCTACATCAGTTAGAGACTGTGTTTTTTGGTTGTTTTTGTTTTTGAGGACCATCTGCATTAAGAGGCTAAACTCAGCTGCAGACCAGTTTGGCTGGAGTTCGGTTTAGACCCCTTTACTTGGTTTGAAGCTCTATGTATATAAGACCTTATATGTAACATGAACATGATAACCTATTGATTTTGTTTTCTAATGAATGCATTAATGTTCTATGGGGCAAGGGAGACTCATCCAGAACTCATTGAAGTCAATGGAGGGACTCTCATTAACTTTGACCATTGGTAGCCAAAGAGCTAGCGCTGTGTCAGAGAAACATTGGAGATTGGAGATGTGGGGAGAGCACAGAGTGAAAAGCCTCAAATACTTCATAATTTTGCTTGCAAAGCACTGCTGTGTACTGATTCATAGATTTTAAGGTCAGAAGGGACTCTTAAGAAAATGTAATCTAACCACCTGCATAATACAGGCCAAAAATGTCACCCAGTGATTCCTGCATCAAGTCCAAACATTTTGATTGAGCTAGAGCATCTCTTTGAGAAAGACACCTAAACCTGATTTAAAGACTGTGATGGGAAACCCATCACATCCCTAGGTCAGTTGTTCCAAGCATTAAGTACTCTCTCTGTTACCTCCTTATGACCCTGCTCCTTCTGGTTTGGAGAGTAAATAAATGAATTTTAAGAATATTTACTGGTAATAATCAGGATAATTTATATGTGCTACAAGAAATTAGTAGGTAATTCATATTCAAAGTCATTTCCTACACCTGAATATTCTGATCCTTGATGCAATCTCCTTGAGAAGCCAACCTTCTGGTTCCCCTCCCAAACATAATCCTATTTTATTCTTAATTATTTGTATTGGTCTCATTCACAGTTATATCTCTCTTCTCAAATACTCAGCCTCTTAGCTTCCAGTGCAGGAGAGACTTATGTAATTTCTCCATGGCTTTACTAAAATCTGACTAATTCTGACATTTAAAACATTCCTGCTGCTTCTTTGGTCTCCCATGTGTTTCCCACCACTTTCTTGCTGTTTAATTCACTACATTATTGAAGTAGTTTGAAATAAACTTACTTGTATTTTTTTCATATGTAAACCCCATTGCTCGAATATCTAGAGCAGTAGTCTCCAGTCTTTTAATGCTCAAGATCACTTTTTGAATTTAAGGGCAACACAGGATCTCCCCCGCCCCTTCCCCGAGGCCCTGCCTCTTCCCCAAAGCCTCAACCCACTCACTCCATTGTCCCCTCTCTCCGTCACTCGCTCTCCCCCACCCTCACTCACTTTCACTGGTCTGGGGGAGGGGTTTGGGGCTTAGGGGAGGGTTCAGGATAAAAGAAGGGATATGGGATGCTGGCTGTGGGAGGGGGTTCGGGGCGGGGGTTGGGGTGCAGAAGGGTGTTTGGGATGCTGTCTCTGGGAAGGGGCTGGCGTTTGGGATGTGGCCTCCTGCTGGGTGGCACTTAGCATGGGTGGCTCCTGGTTGGTGGATCAGTGAGTCTAAGGCAGGCTTTCTGCCTGCCCCGGCCCCATGCTGCAGGGATGATCAGGCAGGGAACAAGTCTGACTTAGTGTCAGCCCTGCTGCACCACCGGAGATCGCGATCGACTGGGAGAGTGCCCAGGATCGACCAGTCAATCACCATCAACCTGTTGGTGACCACTGGTCTAGAGAGACAGAACTTTCTGCCCTCTCTATTGGTGAGAAAAGGAAAAAACAGCAGTGGTCTATTTCATTTCCATGATTATTTAATCATCATTTCATCTAACAAGTTTGCTGGTTTGGGTTAGGTTTTGTTTTAAGGAAAAAGGTAAAAGAAAAAGGAAAGGGGCAAAGAAATTGTATCATATATGCTGTGAATGAGGAGTCATGCTAACTATACCAGAATGGAATTTTGGTGAAGTAATGAAGCTTGGGCCCAGAAGGAGAAAAGAGAGAATGGGCTCTCTCCTATATAAGAAGCCTGACTGAAAGAAGCCAGGACTCTGTGCAGTTGGTCTTATGTGCTTTTGGTTCCCCAGCTGATGATTCTGCAGTTTGAGGGAGGAAACTGCTGGACTAATGGTGACAGCATGGTGCAGTCTCCTCAATTAAACTATCAGTGGTGTGGAACAGACACCATGGTCAGGCCAGTAGAGGTGAGTGCTGACCGACTCAGTGTTGGGGTGAGCTGAATCACAGAGCTGAGCCAGGTCATTACACCTCTGGGTGGGACCATGCTGAGCAGCTCTGATGGAACCAAAGGCAGACAGCAGAGAAGGGCCACACTCAGGTCCTGTGGGTTAGTGATTGTAACTTACTCAAGTGTGAGTGGTGGTTGCAGTTGTGATGGTCTGGTTTTTGGGGACTTCCAGATGCTGGACATTTATTGAGCCTGGTATAAAGGGTGTTGAATAAATTCTTGATACGTTGACTTGGGTTTTTATTTTTTAAATATATAACTACTGATTTTTTCCATGTTTTGTTTCTGGTTTCCCCTTCCCTTTAGCAAAAGATTGCTTTGTTTTATATTCCAAAATAGACTTAGGAGTGCTTGTGGGTGGGGAAAAACTCCCTGCTAAGCGTGGCCAGGGAGAGGGCTTTGGTTTTGTTTGTTTGTTTGTGTTTTCCCCCCACAGATCTGAAATATGAATAAGATTCTTTGCAGGGAGGGTGGGGAGTGGGCTCAAGCCACTGTTTTAGTTATTTTCTGAGAGGGAACTCTAGAAATATTGAATCTGGCCTTTGTTGCTGCCATTGACACCTGACAGATTATACATTAAAAAAGGAAAGGGGTTTGATTCATATGATTCTTTTTTTACTATGGCAGCAAACATTCCGAGATGGTCGCAAAAGCTCTAGGCTCATCAAAGCAGTAAGATGTACATAAGCTGTTTTAAAATTCTTATTGATTAATTGTTAGTATATACAACATACATTTTCAGGACACACTAATAATTTGGGGTGCCTCAATATTTGGGTTTCCATTTGAAATATCTTGAAGGTGCCTGATTTTCAGAAAGTACTGAGTACCCAGGCCTGGATCCAAAAAAGGGACCCAGGCAATGCAACACTCCACATTGCAACACCTCACTTTTAGGCACCGAAAACATAACTGGAACAACAAAGGGATCCACAAAGCCTGAATTAGGGGTCTAGGCTCCCTATATGATGAATGAGGAGAGATAGGCACATAAGAATGTTATCCACAAAAGCCAGCACGCTAGACAGAGTGCTGCCTAAGTTAGCCAATGGGAGATGCTAACAAGAAAGATATATCCTAAGCCATGTGCCCTCCTAGAGTTTGGTGCCTAAGTCTGGGTTGCGGAGAGGTACCTGTATCTGCATGCAATCCACTGCCGTTAACCCTTCTCCTAGAGTCAGGAGGCTTAGGTACCTAAGCCCCTTTTGTGAGAATGAATTCGGAAGGCACCTAAATCAACATAAAACAGCTGGTAGGTAGGGGGAGGAGGCCTCACTCATAACTTTCAGTTCAATGGTAGGGTAATCATCTAGAATGTTGGAGACTCCAGTTCTAGTTTATCCCCTCTGCCTGATGAAAAGAAGGGATTTGAACAAGGGTTCACTCCACATCTGTGTTCTCATCATTGGACTACACAGTGTTTCTTACTATGACTTTGGCCCAATTGATATTTAAATTATTTTATTAAGGTAGAATGGTATCCACAAGAGAGACCTACATCAGAATATCGCCTTGCAAAGGTATTCCCTTGTGAGGTGGGGAACACCTGTTCAAATCCTATCTCCATGTCAAGCAGAGGAGGGAATTGAATTAGGGTCTCCCACATCTGAGGTGAGTACCCCAACCACTGGGGTAACTATTATAATCCCACCTTCTGCTTCCGCTCAGTTTTGTGTGGAGTTAGGTGTGCTTTGAGCACATCTCTGGTATTAAGACCGATAGGTGTTCCTCTGCCTGTCTTCCCTATCTTCACCTGCATTTGAAGAATGCACCAGGGCTTAGATATGAGATAGGCATTTGGCCACCTACAGTGAAGTGGCAGTGTGCATGCCCCAGAGGCATACATGTATACACCTATGCAATGTTTACAGCAGAATGTAGTCTCTGGGTGAATTAGGTGCTCATGTGTTAGGAGGCAGCTGAGCAGAAGTTTTGTAGATTACAGTGGTGCTTAAAACTGAGATCTACTGCATAAGTCCCTTTGTGCATCTGGCTCACACTCTCCAAAACATCTGACCCCTTTGAGGTATCTCAATTGGAAACTCAAAATATGAGGCAACCAAAATCACTAGTCATTTTCAAAAATGTAGGACATTTAAAAAAATAAATTCTCATATAAAAACATGATTTTCTGTTTTGTTTTCAAGTGTGCACTAATATGAGGGAAAGTGTGAGTGGACCTAAAAATCAATTATAATAATTCAGTTAAAGTGAGTAGGCGTATTTTAAAGTTTCCATCCTATGATCATTCTTCAGTGACTTACATGAAGTCATAGGAACCACCACCACCATACTGTCATGCTGTGTACCTATTCTGTTCATGAATAGAGAACTTCATTCTCCCATGCTGTCAAACTTGCATGTTTGATTAGCGTTACCATTCATTTAACCTCTTGCTCTTGTATTCAGCAGCAGTTTCTGTACTCCAATGAAAATCAGCAGCATTCTTTGGAAATGTCAATAACTGGAATATCAGCACTTCAAATCTCTATCCCTTATAAATGTAGACCACTTGACATTTATTCTGCACCATGTACAAGGTATAGTTAGCAAGATTTAGGTGGTTATTCTGTAGAGAACAATTAAGCCATTGAGAACACATGTGTAATAGCTTTAAGGGGGAAAATAGTAGCTAACTCTAGGAACAAAGAAGGGGGCGAGTTCTGGGTTTCATGGGTGCCAAAACTAAAGAGTCCAGGCAGTTGGACTGAAATCCTGGCCCCATTGAAGTCAAAGGTAGTTTTGCCATTGACTTCAGAGGAGCCAAGATATCTCTCTTGGAGTTTACAGCTGAAATGTGCAGACATAGAGAACAAATTGAAGAAATGTGATGTTTCCTGCAGGCACTATCTTTAAAATAGGGATAAGAACACTTCCTCTTATTTTTGTCTGCCTTACCTGTTTATATTGTAGTCAAACACATGTCAGGGATGGTCTAGATCAGAGGTGGGCAATCTATGGCCCACGGGCCACATGCAGCCCGTGGGACCGTCCTGCCCAGCCCTTGAGCTCCCGGGCAGGGAGGCTAGCCCCCAGCCCCTCCCTTACTGTCCCCCCTCCCCTGCAGCTACACTGCCACGCGGGCACCACAGCTGGCTCCAGCCAGGCGAGCTCCTGCTGCTCTCAGCTGCATGGTAAGGGGGTGGTGGTAGAGGGTTGGACAAGGGGTAGAGGGTCCTAAGGGGGCAGTTAGGGGACAGGGAGCAGTTGGATGGGGTGGAGGTTCGGGGGGGGATTGGTCAGGGGGCAGGGAACAGGATGGTTGGATAGGGGGTGGGGTCCTGGGGGGGCTGTCAGGGGGCGGGGGTGTGGATGGGGGGGCAGTCAGGGGACAGGGAGTGGGGGAGTTGGATAGAGGGTGGGGTCCTGGAGGAGGTTTGGGGCAGGGGGTCCTGGGAGGGGGTGGTCAGGGGACAAGGAGCAGGGGGGGTTGGATGGGTCGGAGGTACTGAGGGGGGCAGTCAGAGGGCGGGAAGTGGGAGGGGGTGGATAGGGGGCAGGGGCCAGGCTGTTTGGGGAGGCACAGCCTTCCCTAGCTGGCTCTCCATACAGTTTTGCACCCCGATGTGGCCCTCGGGCCAAAACGTTTGCCCACCCCTGGTCTAGATAATAGTTAGTCCTGCCATGAGTGCAGGGGACTGGACTAGATGACCTCCCGAGGTCCTTTCCAGTCCTATGATTCTATGATTCTTCGGGTCAAGTATATTTTTTTTACTACATGATTGTACTGTGCCTAGACCATTAGGTCTCCAATCTTGGTTGGGGCTTTCAGGAGCTACTGTAACATAAATAATTATAAAATAACAAATAATAATACATCCTAGAAAGTACCAATTAATAGATTATCAATTTAGCATTGGTCAAAGGAAATATGCAACAAACTTAAGCAGTGACCTTGAGAATGAGGTCCTTTTTTCAAACTCAAATAAGTTTCTTGAAAAGCAGAACACACTTTATCCAATATTTGTCAAAGGACTGAATCTGTTTTGTGTAAATGACACTCCCACGTCCATGTTAGAGCTTCCTATTTCACCAAATTAGCCAGAGAAGTCACTTCATTAAAAGTGGCTGCTTTTAAGAATGTTTTAGAACATAGGAAAAAAATGTAAAAAAGTGCTATTCTTATAATGAACCCCTCTTCCTTCATTGGGGGAACTATACTGAGAGTTGTGTCACTGTCTGCCACTATCACTGCGAGAGGAAAAGAAACAACAGAGATACTACTTAGAGAACTTCAGTGCATCTTGACTGCTGCTCTAAGGATACATCTCCTCTTTGAGCTGGAGGTGCCAATTCCCGCTTGAAGAGACATACTTTATTTCAAGCATTTTAGTTCTATGAAAGCTAGCGCAGTATCACCAGAGTGGAGGGGATGGGCTAATCATCCCCAAGTACGTACCTGTCTGAGATGCTAGGTATGAACTCACGCAGCTAGCCCCTCACGTTGCTCACACTGTCAGGGGTGTGCTCTATTTTTCACACACTAGCTTGATCCCAGCTAGTGGATAGTGTACATAAAAACCAAAGTGAAGTGTGGAGACATTACATGGCACAAGAAGCTGCCAGTGGGGGCAGAGACATGGGGAATCTGAGAAAAGTGGGAGAAAGCGTTGTAAAGTGGGACCCAGTAGGTCATGAAAAAGGAGCAAGATTAATTATATATGAAATGCTGTATAGAGCACATTGGGTTCTTGAGGGCAGAGATTCATCTCAGCAAGATGGAATTTGGAGGTTTAATTCCTGTTACTGGTAGTGGAAGTTGTGACAATTTTCTCAAAACCTGTACATGAATTATCACTAGTCATTTATACGAGCATAACAAGTTCAGCTGAGTAGTGCTAGGACAGTGGGGAAGAAAAGTGCTATCTGGCACACAATTAAATTGCAAGGTGACCCAGAATGTTAAGAAATCAATTATCACTCTAATACAAAGTGCATATGATAATCAAATTCATTGTGATCGTACATTTTTAAATGTTAACTTTAGGGATGCTTGCTTGGTCCATAAAAGCATATACATTTATTTAAGTGATCCTAGCACCCCCATTCACAGTAACTCAAAATATGATGTTTAGATATTCTTTTTTTTCTTCATTTTAATGGGAACACAGGTGAATAATAGTGAACTGTCTAGGAACCAGAGGGTTGATTGATTGTCCTGGGTTCTCCAGTACAAACTGACAGAAACCAGGTTGTAGGTCCTCAGAAGTATTACATCCACATGGAGTGAGAGTTCAGTGGCATAAACCACCTGCAATCTCTGTCCAGAACTAATCACTGCAGTGCCCTAAATGACCAGGACATAAGCTACTTCAGCATGTTGTTCGTGCACTGCTAGGACTCCTATGGTACCCAGTCTCTCTGTTACAGTTGCTATCATCAGCAGGATTCTTGGGAAGGGTGATGATAACTTTCCCATTTGTTGAATTCCTCTCCAAGTCCGTACGAGACCCCCACAGATGCAGTCGTTGGAAATTGCTCCCAGTATTCCTGGGAATGGCTGTGGCTCAGGTGCTTTAATGAAATTAACGAATGGCCAATTAGAAATACTCACATCCAGTATCTCACAATCAAATTGAAATGCAAAAGCTCAACTTTGCCTCTTACTTTATGTACAAAAACTGTGATGCATTATAGGTTCTGACTTTCTATATCTTAGTGTAATTGTGGCTGGCGGGAAAGTTTTTCATTAGACGAAAGCATTGTGGATGGTTCTATATTGGAACTGAAAAGGTGTTTGTTGAGGAGCTACAGCTCCTTTGAGTGTGTTTGTATATGATGATGTTTGGATGATAAAAAGAGATTCATTGAGGTTGATGTAGATTTGATAGTAGGCTTAACTGGTGACCTTAATTTAATTGTGGTGATTGGAAATGCTCTTGAGCAATCTTAACTGAAAGGAAACATGTTTGTGTGACATATAAAGGGATTTTTAAACCCTTGTCACAAAGGAGGTGTTTTGTCTCTTGGCTTTTAAAATGAGCTAAATACAGTTTTTTAACTTCTTGTTCAGATTTATTCTAATCTTTTTAATATATACCTCTGATATTTGCAAAATGTACTTTGCAGAACTAACTGTGCTAAAAGAGGAAAAAGACAGCAGAATCTCCTCCCAAAATAGTCTTCTACTACCATCCACTGCCTTCCAATGCACACACCAAAGGATATCACTGACTGATTAAATACTCAGAGTCAAATCCTCAACTGGTGTAAATTGGCATAGCAGTTTTGAGTTCCCTTATAGTACCGGCTGGATGCATATTTTCAATAGGGTATGGAAGAACTTGGGCATGCCGTCCTGTTAACCGATAAGTGTTATTACACCAGACCTTTCTGCATAAAGTCAAGCAGAGGCTGAACAGTGAAGATAAAGGACTTGTTTAATCATTATTTATTTTATTTGTGTAAGCAGAGTCGGGATGAGCTCCATCCTGACATCTGGTGGTGAGGTGTGGCAAGTTGTGGAAAAGAACTTCAGGGGCTGATCTCCTTTGCTTAGGCACACCCACCCCGCCTAGAATGAGGCCAGAGCTGCCCAAATGGTCAGTTTGGCTGCTGTGGGATCCCCAGTGTCTCTGTTATTGGGGTAGGAAGAATAAATTGTTATTACCCTGATTATGGGAATCAGGGACAGTGGAACTGTACTTGGCCTTTTGTTATGATGGAGGGACTCGCCATCAACTAAGTAGCACTCGCTAGGCAAGGGACATGGGTTCCAAAACTCTGTGAATTGAGAGAGGCTGGAGACAGGTATTAGTACTTGGTGGTGTGGGCCTGAAACACCAATTGCACCTCTGTCTCTCTCCACTGTGGAATGTCAGAGCTAATTTTGGGTCTATTAGGAGTCTAGCTACAGGTGCTGAGCTGAATTCACTTTGGCCTGATGGTCCACTAGTACTAAGGCTCCCACTACTACAAGCTGAAATCACTAAAGAGCTAAAATTATTAAGAGCTGAAATCACTGAGCACTGTGTTAAGTAGTGAGGAGCCTGAAGATCTAGAGCGCAGCGGAGCCGTTCATGGATGGGTTGATGGAGCAGTTCATGGGACGGTGGGAGCTGCTTGTGGGATGCTGTGTGGAGCGGAGCAGTGAGCGGAGCAGAGCGGCTTGTGGAGCAGATCAGAGTGAAGCCCTGTGGAGCTGTGGGGCAGTCAGCTTCAGATCACGTAAGGTGCCCCCTTATCTCTTCCCCCCAGACACGCACATTTTTCACCCAGACTAGGGAGTTACACTCTGCAGATGAATTTTTGAACTCTGGGGCTGGACTTTTGGGTTGTTGGACTTTTTGGACTTTGGGTGATTTTTGGATTGCTGGACTCAAAAGACGTTTGGATTGTGGGACTCAAGAACCCGAGGGAAAGGACATGGCCCAATTTGCTGGGGTGGGTCTTTGCACATGGTTTGGTTGATGAACCCTAGTTGTGGTGTTTTCCCAATTTAATGCTGATGTCATTTACCTCATGTTGTTAAAGATTCTCTGCTACACCGAGACTCTGTGCTTGCAAGAGTGGAAGTATTGCCTCTTTGAGGCGCCCAGGGGTGTGTGTAAGATTTTCCTAAGTCACTGGGTGGGGGCTCGAGTTTGCCTACAGAGGAATTTACACAAAATGGCTTGAGAGGTGGTGGGGAGGAGGACCTCTATCATAATTTTAAGCACAATGTTTAAGATTCTTACCTGGGATGATGATGAGGAAGAGGTGGAATGGGAGAAAGATAGGTGTTCCTCTGTGTATCTCACCTTCAGGGCCTGTATGGAAGCATGTTCATAAGTTTATAAAGTCAGAAGGGACCATTATGATAAACTAATCTGACCTTCTGTATAACACAGGCCAAAATAATTCCTAGAACGTATCTGTTAGAAGAACATCCAGTCTTGATTTAAAATGGTCAGTGATGGTGATCCACTACAACCCTTGTTAAATTGCTCCAATGGTAAATTACTCTCACTGTTAAAAATGTACACCTTATTTCCAGCCCAATTTGTCTAGCTTCAGTTTCCAGCCATTGATAGTGTTATGCCTTTCTCTGCTAGGCAGAAGAGCCCCTTACTAAATATTTGTTCCTCGTGTGGGTACTTATGGACTGTAATCAATTCACCCCTTAACCTTCTAATTTTTTAAGTCAAATAGATTAAGCTTCTTGAGTACATCACTATAAGGAATATTTTCTAATCCTTTAGTCATTCTCATGACTCTTCTCTGAAGCTGCTTCAATTTATCCTTCTTGAACTGTGGATACTACAACTGGACACAGTATTCCAGCAGCAGTCACACCAGTGCAAAATATAGAAGTAAAATAACTTCAGCATTCCCTTGTTTATGCATCCAAGGATCACATTAGCTTTTTTGGCTACAGTATCACAGTATCTTTTTCAGAGGCACTGCATCCCAGGGTAGAGTTCCCCATCCAGTAAATATGGCCTGCATTCTTTGTTCCTAGATGTATACATGTACATTTAGCCATATTAAATTGCATATTGTTTGCTTGTACTCCGTTTACGAAGTGATCCACATCTCTCTGAATCAGTGATCTGTCCTTTTCATTATTTACCATTTCTCTAATTTTTGTGTTATCTGCAAATTTTATCCCTGATGATTTTATGTTTTCTTCCAGGTCATTGGAAAAATGTTAAATAGTGTAGGGCCAAGAACTGATCCCTGCAGGACACCACTGGAAATACACCCACTTGATGATGATTCCCCATCTACAATTACATTTTGAGACCTACCAGTTAACCAGTTTTTACTCCATTTAATGTGTGCCATGTTAATTTTATATTCTAGGGGTTTTTTTTAATTAAAATGTTGCCTGGTGCGAAGTCAAATGCCTTACAGAAGTCTAAGTATATTACATCAAGACTACTACCTTTATCAGTCAAATTTATAATCTCATAAAAAAGATATCAAGATAGTTTTAAGATCTATTGTCTATAAAGTCATGTTGATTGATATTAATTATATTACCCTCTGTGAGGTTTTAGTCTTTTCACCGCAGCAACTGGAAAACCCAGAGGTACAGCCTAGTATGTGGTCATTATTATGTAGCGTCACTTTGAGAACACAGCGAAGTGTCTAAATAACTTAGTAGCACATATCAGGCTCTACAAAAAAGTCTATTTTATTCATTACACTGAGAACAAAGATCATCTAAGATGGAACTGGAAGCATTAAAAATAGTTTTATACACAGAAAATGCTCATCTTACCCCACCTGTGTCAGTCAATCTTGAGCATCTTATTTATTTTAAAATAGATCACAGCATGATATGTTTGTATATCTGTATCTTGTGTCACCTCCCAGCAACAACCTTTGCTGCTGGGTTACTGAGATGGCTCTGCAAGTCCTTCATTTTCTCTGGAGAATCTCTCCCCGCCAAAATCCAACATGATCTACCTTTGTGAGGAGCTTCTGGGGCTCAGGACCCCAAGCTGAGTGCTCTTCAATTTCCCTCCTCAGAGCTCTACTAATCTTCTTCAGTTAGCCCAGCTCCAACTCTAGCCAAACCTCAGACCACCGCCATCCCCCAACTCCCTGTTCCCAGTGGCTGTCCTGCCACCATTCCCAAATCTCCCTCTCTTGGGATCCACTCTCCAACTATCATCTTGAAAAACTCCCCCCAGAGGCTCCACCCCTTGGGATGTCTCTGTTCCTTCATAACCTCCTTTAATTTTTGATTAATCAAGTCCCATATAACTGCTCCATTCTCTTGCCTGGGATTGATCTCAAACTGAAAGGCCTATAATTACCCAATTCATCTTGTTTACACCTTTTAAAATATTGGCACAACACTAGCTTTCTTCCAGTCTCTGGAACTTCCCCAGTGTTTCAAAACTTATTGAAAATCAAGATTAACAGTCCAGTGAACTCTATAGCCAGTTCTTTAAAAAACTCTTGGGTACAAGTTATCTGGGCCTGCTGATTTTAAAATGTCGAAGTTTAGCTGCTGTTGTTTAGTATCCTTCTGATATACTACTGGAGAGGAAAGAGTGTTATCATCAAATGATATGATTACATGCTTTGCCCCCCCCCAATACAGAATAGAAATATTGATTGAAAACTCTGCCTTTTCTGCATCATTATTGATTCTACCATTTCCATATAGTAATGGACCAATGCCACTGTTAGGATGCTTTTTGTTCCTAATACACTTTAAAATGTATTGTCCTTAACTCTGCTGGCCACAGAATTCTCCTTGTCTCACTTTGCTTCCTTGATCAATTTTCTACAATTCTTAGCTTCTGATTTATATTTATTACTATCAAATTCCCCTCTCTTCCATTATGTATATTATTACTATTATTTATTTATTATGTATAGCTGCCTTCACTTCCCCTCTAAACAAATTTGCTTTTTTAACCACTACATCCTTCTTCCTTGATTGTGGCACTCTGGCGTTTTGGGCATCTAATAAAGTGTTCTTAAACAATTCCAAATTATCATTCAAATTTTTCTGTTACATTATTCCTCCCATTTTAAAGTTTGTGAAACTGGCCCTTTAAAGCACCAAGTGTATGTATTACTGGTCTAGACATCATTTTGTTTGCACATTAGATATATGATCAAGGCATAATCACATATCCTTAAGCGACCATTACTTTCTAGTTCTGTGATCAGTTCCTCTTAATGTGCCTATATCCAGGAGTGGGGAGGGCTTAACACACACCTCTTGATTTGGCATCTCCCATCATCTAACTTAGGCCAGGGGCTGCCTGGTGTGATGGTTTTTGTGAATCCCATTCTGATGCATGTGTCTCTTCCCCATTCATTTTACAGGGATCGCAGGTGCCAAACTCAGGCTTTGCACACCTAAAAATTAGGCGTGATTAAGCTCAGCATCACCATGCCTAAATTCCTTTGTGTAACTAGCCAACAGTGTCTGGTACACTTAATGATCTTTTCATGTGAAGGGATATTCTTTGCTATATTCTTTCGGCTACTGAATAGCACATTCTAGTCTGACAGCAGTGAACAAGCAAAAGAGATGGTTGGGCTTGCAATGGAAAACTCTATAAACCAAATTCTGAGAATGCATGTTTTTTCCCTTGCATACATGTACCACACCAGGCTACCATGCATTTCTTAAACAGGTATCTATGGAAACTAGACCCTGTGTTTCTGCAGATTATTGTTATCCTATTTGAACTAAAGGAGGAACTCTATTTGCTTAAGCCAGGTAATACCTGGTTTACAATTACTTTCATACTGCCTTTTTCTGAAAGACAGATTCTGTTATCCAACATATACTATTAAGCTGTGAGGAACTTAATGTGTAGGAGCTATGCACTCCATAGCATGCAGTAATAAATCATGCTGCTGGAATTAATTAAAAGGTGGGTATCTAGATATGCATGTATATCTGCAGAGATTCTGATTTTATGAGTAGAGAATTACCCAGCTCATCTCAGAGCACAGTAACCATTTCCTTCTGAGTGGTGAATAAATATTCTATAAAATGACTAACGGTCTATTTAATTGTCCAATCTAAAAGAACATGGATGTAACTAATGTGCAAAATTAAACCAACTTTGGAAACTGCACATAGTACTTACTATTCTTAAGGTAATGAAGCATGATGATGAGTGCTGCGCTTGATCCTAACTAATCTGTCACTCATGCCAACTTTCCCTCTTCAAGAAAAGAAATGCTCTGTACAAATGTTCTGAACATGAATGAGCCTTGACTCTATCAATGCAGATCACTGAACTCACCCTTAATCATTAAATTATTTGTTCCACTCTTTACCATCACCACTTCCCTGTGTGTTAGCATTGAGGGAAATATAGTTGTGGATGACACATTTAATTCTAACAGTAGAAAGTGTGAGGTAAATAACAAGTCTTTGGTTTTTGCTGCAATGGTGCATAAAATTGCACAGCTGAAATTGCTTTATTTCCATGTCTTGTGGGTATTCATTTGTTAAAATTAGCTACTGCTGATGGGAACTGGGTGATTTAGTCTTGGGTTCAAATCAAACCCATGGATTTCAATAGAGATCATTTAATATACAATTGTAAGCACTATGCCAGTAGTAAATGGTTACAGAATCAACGAGAAGTCCGGTGGCACCTTAAAGACTAACAGATTTATTTGGGCATAAGCTTTTGTGGGTAAAAACCCCAGTTCTTCAGATGCATAGAGTGAAAATTACAGATACAGACGTAAATATACTGGCATGTGAAGAGAAGGGAGTTACCTTACAAGTGGAGAACCAGTGATGACAAGACCAGTTCAGTCAGGGTGGACGTGGTCCGCTCCCAATAACTGATGAGGAGGTGTCAATACCAAGAGAGGGAAAATTGCTTTTTTAGTGAGCCAACCACTCCTAGTCCCTATTCAAGCCCACATTAATGGTGTTAAGTTTGCAGATGAATTGTAGCTCTGCAGTTTCTCTTTGAAGTCTGTTTTTGAAGTTTTTTTGTTGAAGGATGGCTACTTTTAACTCTGTATTGAATGTCCAGGGAGATTGAAGGGTTCTCCTACTGGCTTTTGTATGTTATCGCTCCTGATGTCTGATTTTTGTCCATTTATTTTTTTACATAGAGACTGTCTGGTTTGGCCAATGTACATGGCAGAGGGGCATTGCTGGCACATAATGGCATATATCACATTAGTAGATGTGCAGGTGAATGAGCCCCTGATGGTGTGGCTGATGTGGTTGGGTCCTATGATGGTGTTGCTCGAGTAGATATGGGGACAGAGTAGGCAACGGGGTTTGTTATAGGGATTGGTTCCTGGGTTAGTGTTTCTGTGGTGTGGTGTGTAGTTGCTAGTGATTATTTGCTTCAGGTTGTGGGGCTGTCTGTAAGCGAGGCCTGCCTCCCAAGGTCTGTGAAAGTGAGGGATCATTTTCCAGGATAGGTTATAGATCGTTGATGATGTGCTGGAGAGGTTTTAACTGGGGGCTGTATATGATGGACAGTGGTGTTCTGTTATTTATTTGTTGGGCATGTCCTGTAGTAGGTGACTTCTGGGTACCCATCTTGCTCTGTCAATCTGTTTCCTCACTTCCCCAGGTGGGTATTGTAGTTTTAAGAATGCTTGATAAAGATCTTGTAGGTGTTTGTCTCTGTCTGAGGGATTGGAGCAAATGTGGTTATTTCTTTAGGGCTTGGCTGTAGACAATGGATTGTGTGATGTGTCCTGGATGGAAGCTGAAGGCATGTAAGTATAGCGGTCAGTAGGTTTCCAGTATAGGGTGGTGTTAATGTGACCATCACTTATTTGCATGATAATGTCCAGGAAGTGGATCTGTTGTGTGGACTGGTCCAGGCTGAGGTTGATGGTGGGATGGAAATTGTTGAAATCATGGTGGAATTCTTCAAGGGCCTCCTTCCTATGGGTCCATATGTTGAAGATGTCATCAGTGTAGTGCAAATAGAGGAGGGGCACTAGGGGATGAAAGCTGAGGAAGCATTGTTCTACGTCATCCATAAAAATGTTGGCCTACTGTGGGGCCATGTGGGTAGCCATAGCAGTGCCGCTGACTTAAAGATATAAGTTGTCCCCAAATTTGAAATGGTTGTAGGTGAGAACAAAATCACAAAGCTCAGCCACCAGGTGTGCCGTGCCCTCATCAGGGATACTGTTTCTGACAGCTTGTAGTCCATCCTTGTGTGGAATATTGGTGTAAAGACCTTCTACATCCATGGTGTCCAGGATGGTGTTTTCAGGAAGATCATCAGTGCATTGTAGTTTCCTCAGGAAGTCGGTGGTGTCTTGAAGATGGCTAGGAGTGCTAGTAGCGTAGGGTCTGAGGAGAGAGTCCAAATAGCCAGATGATCCTGCTATAAGAATTCCAATGCCTGAGATGATAGGGCATCCAGGATTTCGATGTTTATGGATCTTGGGTAGCAGATAGAATACCCCTGGTCGGGGCTCTACGGGTGTGTCTGTGTAGATTTGTTCCTGTGCTATAGTAAGGACTTTCTTGAGGAGATGGTGTAGTTTCTTTTGGTACTCCTCAGTGGGATCGGAGGATAGTGGCCTGTAGAATGTGGTGTTGGAGAGTTGCCTGGCAGCCTCCTGTTCGTAATCTGACCTGTTCATGATGATTACAGCACCTCCTTTGTCAGCCCCTTTGATTATAATGTCTGAGTCGTTTCTGAGGCTGTGGATGGCATTGCGTTCTGTACAATTGAGGTCATGGGGCAAGTGATGCTGTTTGTTCACAGTTTCAGCCTGTGCACATCTGCGGCAGCAATCCTAGTTTTTGTGGATACAAACTAACATGGCTACCCCTCTGATACTTATTTATAGAATCAGGCTACAAGTCAAGAGTGACTGAAAGTTATTGTAGCATGATGGCTATTGGGTGGCTTGTTAGTATGTGATTTGAAATTGGTAGTCTTAGAGTAGTGTTCAGTGACCACATTAACATCATTAGTAGAGCAGCAGTAACTGGCACCTTTGTTAGCAATCTTACGAAAGACCCCACGGACTGAGTAGACTGAGGCCCCAGTTCAGAAAAACATGTAAGAACATACTTAAGACCCATTAAAACCAATTTATAAGTCAGTAGGCCTAAAGTGTCTATTTAAGTACTTTGTTGAATTGAGATGTAATCCTCACACACCCTTCAAGTCAGACTTGAGGCACATTGTCAGGGTACCATGGGAATTCATGCAATGTTGTTGTCCATGTTGTGTCAGTTCTGTGGCCAACCTTTGGTTTCCAGGGCTTTACAGTTTCTATGAGGACTAGATTAACCTGAAAAACTAAGAAATGATGAGTGTCCACTAATAATACTGGAACTGGTCAGAAAACAGTAATTATTGTCCACAAAAATGTTTGAAAGAAAAAAAAAATCTTAATTTTACATGGATTTCCCCACCCCCCACAGATTTGCCAAAAACCCCTTGAAAACCATAAAAAGTTGGGTTTCCAGTAAAACTTTGTTTTTCAGAAATGTTGAAAGCCCAGAAAACCTCAAATGAAATTATTTTTTTCTATGAACATTTGTTTTGAAAAAAGCATTTTTGTCCCTCTTCCATTTCCTTAATTAAAAGTTCATCAAAAATAAATGGACAGTGTCTATCGCACAAAAAATACCTAAATTAGCGCAGTTCTCTGTCTCCCTCATCAGTCAGTGGTATTTCTAATGCACCTCCCAGAGCGCTAGTTAAGCAGTAAAGAAAGATCTGACTGGGTTTGGAGACTACACTGCCTTTTCACCTCTCTAGTAACTAGTAGAAAGTACATCACTAGGGCAGCTTACATTGTTACAGCCCACGTTTTACCTGCTGCAGGGAATAATAGGTTTAAATTGCCAGGGTTGTCAATCTGCCAGTTTTCACAGGTACTAAGTTTACGAAAAATCATTTTTAAAAAGTTGCAAATAAAAATAAGATTTATTTTAAACAAAATTATAACATTTGCAGAATCTGCTATGTACAGAGCCCCATGAATGTCAAACTGAATACTGAGCATCAATCATCCTTCACACCAAGTACCATATGCAATTGTAGTTTTGGAACGTTTTGCTCAGGTTTTGTCATGTCTGTCTGTAGGAAAATTTGACTTACAGAGAAGAATGAACCATGTGCCTTTCATGGAAGGGCTTCAGTAATCAAATTCAATGTAGATGATATTATATCATTTCTTGCTTTCTATTTTGGATCTTTTTTGCTTACAACTTTTGCTGCTGCTAGAGTAATTTGATTTCTTTTCCATTTCACTTTGCCTCTTCCTTGATATATGAAAAGCCCTCTTTTGAACAAATAGTATATGTTCTTTGCTCTCTCTCCCTCCTTCCCCCTTTGATTTACAGTTTAACTTTTATGTCACATTTTTCCAGTTCTGACAGCTCTGTGGAAATGCTTACAGAATATTAGTAACCAGCCATTGCAGTCAGAGATGTAGTGCAATCACCACACTACAATTTTGTTTTTTGACACCACTAGCAAAATACATGGTTGAGCATCGGCGATTCTAACTCTGATGTTACTAACAACATGACTGTGGATCTCTTCTCCTCAAGCCAGGCAAGGTGGTCACTCCTCAAAGATCTTATCCCCTGAGGAGGGGGAAAAAAACAAACATACCCAACAACAAAGTGGGAGATAGGGAGAGTTTAAAATCACTTTATTCCATCAAAATGAATTAATGTTGACAGGAATGGCTTTGCTGTGGGGGTAGCTAATATCTATCCTATTTCCTTTTGCCAGGCATATTTTTTCCAGGCTTCCAAATGCATTACTGTTACTCAGAAAACTGGACAAACATATTCATCACCATTGAGCAAAGCTGACTTTGAGGGTGTCCTTCAAGTGCTTCAGACAGTGATTTGAAACAAGTGCCACTTCCTGGCTGTCTGATGTTTTTTATGGCTGCTAGTGAACATCAATAATATGAATTCCATTTTAATTCTTCTGTAAGGGATCTTATTTATAGACCAATTTCCAGTGCAGTGTCTTGTCTCTATGAAATGATTGCCAACTCAGGCAGCCGTTAAAGTTTACTGCTTAGGCCTTCCTTCAAGGTACAATATGGATATTACTTTCCAAAAGTAATTTAGAATACAGACTGTGAGGAATGTGTTAACTCCTTGCCAGCTACCTGTCCAAGACAAGAATGTAGCTTGGCTTTATGAACTGACCCAGCTTTATTCAACAAACAGAAAGAGAAAGATGCTATTTTTTTCTGAAAATCACTTCCATTATCTTCTTTAAAAATAAATAAATAAATAAATAAATCATCAGCTGAGAGTTAACACTATGATGACTAGGACTGATAAAAATAATATTTTTGGGGATAAACACAAGCTTGGTGTACTGTAATTCATAGGTACATAGGTTGCTTGTTCTTCACAAGTATTTGGATAATGGCAAAGTTTGACAAAGTTCCTCCTCTACCTTGGTGGGTCTTATTGGCGGATTTTCTCACCTCGGAGATTCACGGCAACGCTCAGTTTGGCCATTTTCCTGAACCCACAGTCCAGGTCAACTCCTCCTGTGTCTGATCAGGAGTTCGGAGGTTTGGAGGAACGAGGGCCCACCCTCTAGTCCGGGGTTCCAGCCCACGGCCCTGTGGAATGCAGCTGTCTAGAGTGCCTCCTAGAACAGCTGTGCGACAACTACAATTCCCTGGGCTACTTCCCCATGGCCTCCTCCCAACACCTTCTTTATCCTCACCATAGGACCTTCCTCCTGGTGTCTGATAATACTTGTACTCCTCAGTTCTTCAGCAGTACACCTTCTCACTCTCAGCTTGGGGTTAAGTTTCTATTTTATTCATTTAGGTTTAATATACAGGCTAAAGGTGTTAATATAATGCAGTAACTGTTCAACAGAAAAATGATAAACAAGGTTCGGGGTCAACAGGAGAGACTGAGGGACCCCTGCACCAGAATATTGTCTAGCTTAGGAGTTAGTGCACTCACTTGAGAGATGGAAGATCCCTATTCAAATCTCTTTTTCTCTTCAGGTGAAGGAAGGAGGAACTTGAACTGGGGGTCTCCAACATCTAGGTGAGTTCCCTAACCACTGGGCTTAAAGTTATGAGGGAACTCTTCCCCCTCCTCGCTGTTTTGCGTGTTTGCCTGTGGAAGCCTGATCCAGTAGGTGAGCTCTGACTACACTTACAGGATTGGGACCTGCAGGTGAGTTAGGCGGAGCAACACCTATTTCCCCCGATTTGTGCATTACACTAGCCTAGAGTGGAGTAGCATTATACACCTAGGGAGAAACCTAGTCACCTGGGGTACTTTTTTCTGCAAAAATGTACGTGTCTACAGGGGTCGGAGGCAGCAGAGGGGGGCTTGTGAACCCCATGGGGCGTGATTCTAAAATTTGATGCCTAAAGTGGCAGTTAAGCACCTACGTTCTTTTATGAAACTTGCCTCTAATGTCCAATTTTTGTTCACCCACCTCAGGATATACTCTATTACAAGTGAAATGGTACTATTGACTGTCATTATTATAATTTTGGTATTATTTCCCATCTCATTCTTTATACATATTAATATTTTGTTTGATTTTTTGACCCCCGCTGTGTTTTGTGCACAGGTTTTTGTTGAATTGTCCAGAAGGGCTCACCAGTGCAATTTTTCTGGAGTGGTTATAGTTAATGTAGAACCCAACAATGTATATGAGTTCAAATGATTCTTTCCATTGTACATTACTTGTCCATTTTTTAACTTCATGTTTCACAGCCTTTTCCCCCAGCATCCTCTGTGGTGAAGACTGATATTGTGAAGAAATAATTTAACTTCTTTGCAATATTTTTATCCTCCCTAGTTACTCCATTTACCCCCTGCCCATCCATCATACTCATCAAATGTCTCTCAGGCTTCCTGCTTCTCAGATACTTAAATCAAGGTTGGGTGTCTTTCTAAAATAGTTGCTACAGCTCAAACTGAAGTTATGGTCTCGATGCAGAAATTATTAAGTGACGTTCCATAGTCTGCTTTATGCAGGAGGGCAGACTAGATGGTCATAATGATAGCTTCCAGTCTTCAAACCAATGAATCTATGTTTCATTATTCATTTTTATGTCTTTGATTATTTGTCCTTCAAATCCCCACATAACTTCATATCTATGTTACCTGCAGGTAACATAATGTTCTTTTGTATTCAGATGAGTTAGATTCATTTGGCTTCAATTGGGCTGAATCCATTTTTGAAAGATAATGGTTTGAGTTGACTAACTTCTTGTACCTTCTCATTGATCAGTTTTTGGTTTGATTGAGTATTTGTTGCCTTTCCAATTCTTGTGTTTTTGATTTTTGTTCAGGAGCTTGCATTACTTTCTGTGGCTCTGTTATGAAGCATCCATATGATGTGCAAGGATTTTAATTTTCTCTCATCTGTTCTCTTTTAAATTTCAGAAATATTTTTACTAACTTCCTCCTGAAAAAAACAAAACAAACAAACAAAAAAACCCCACTTCTTCCTGAAGTTTAGGAAGGTGTTGAACTTAATTATAGTTTATATGTGGTTAGCTGAAGTCACCTATTCTTATTTTCACTTTTGATCTTCGTCAATATAGTGGACTTGCTATAATATTCCTTGAAAATGTGGAGGGAGGATGCTAATTTGGAATAAGACACAAAACCTATTTGTGTGAGACGATAAATCGTATGGTGGGTGTTCACAAATTATTGCCACTTAAGTTTGTGATTATACATGCATCTTGGTTTACAGAAAATAAAAACAGCTGTTACCCAGGAGTTTCAGAACCCAAAGCAGTGGTAACTTAACTGTTTTCCTCCAGGCAGTGTCAGGAATAAATCAATGGGACATGGCTCCTCTATCTGATAAATGATTGATACAAACCAGAGTGCTTTTACTTAAAACTACCTTTTTTTATCAAGCACACAAACATATATGCTATAGCAATGGGTTTGGAGCACTCCAGATATAGAAACCCAAAGTCTGAGATGGTTTTGAGTGATCACCAGCTGGGCTTCCAGAGACCCTCCTTCATCCAGTTGATAGGGAGTTAGGTGTCAGCCCCTTGCTTGAACAAAAGCTCCATCAGACTGCTCCAAGGTGTTTACTTTTACTTAATCTTTTTATAACTAACTCTCACAAAACACATAACTCATAGTAACCCCAATGGGTCACCAGTTCTCCTAGCTTTAACAAATTACTCATTATCTCTTATCAACAAAACATTCCTAGTATTTCTAGACATAATAAACGTATATGTCAGGGACACCCAAATCCAAGGTTGCTATTGACTTACTCTCTTCCATTTTCATGGTCTGTTAACTCTTTTCTCCTCTTCCCATTCTGATTAGCAAAGCTGCAACTGCAGCAATTTGGCCTTGCCTATGAGAGCCCTGACAATTATTCCTAGCTATATGGTGTTCTGCTTTTAATCAAAAGTGGCTAAATGCACCCCAAATGGCTGCAGTTTAGTTTGGTCAAATTCTGGGGTTACACAGCCACCCAACACTTTTTGTCCAAGGCAGTAAATATAATATTGGAGGATAGGAACACACTCAAAGGACATCATATCAGGGACAGTCAGACTCCTGATCTCTCAGAGAGGAGCAACTGTATAAAACAATGTTGGATGCTAATGAACAAAGACCAAGCTTAACTTACAAGGGATCAAAGACTATAAGCATACAGACTTGAAGAAAGAGATGGGTGGATCCCAATAGGATGGAATGATGGTTGACACACTGTGCTGCAACTCTGACATGCTATCCTTCTATGGGGGTAACTTCAGTGGTTTGTTTGTTTGTTTGTTTTGGGGGGGGGGACGCTGCCTAGACCAGTCTAGGGAGATTTAGACTTGGGTATGTTTTTGTATACTTTTGTTTGCTTATAGATTCATAGATACTAAGGTCAGAAGGGACCATTATGATCATCTAGTCCGACCTCCTGCACAACGCAGGCCACAGAATCTCACCCACCCACTCTTGCGAAAAACCTCACCCCTATGTCTGTGCTACTGAAGTCCTCAAATCATGGTTTAAAGACTTGAAGGAGCAGAGAATCCTCCAGCAAGTGCTTGTTTGTTTGTTTGTTTAATATTAGTTTTCCTTCTTTTCCTAAAGTTGTTTGAATATGATTATTGGACATTTTAAGCAGTCCATCATGGCACAAAAAGAAAATGAACCTTTGCCCTACAAGAGGTAATGAAGGAGGCAATCTGGAGCCAGCCCCATTGTGAATCTCTGTCAGAAGGTATGGGCATAAAAGATCCATCTCATTGGTGCACTCAGTCAGACTGCAGTCTGAGCTAAGGATGTGAAACCCAAAACGACCACAGGAGAGAACTGAGTTTAAGAGATTGACAGCAAGGCATTATCTACTAATGATTGTTTGTCACACAGTAAGGGAGCAAGAAACAATGTAGATATTTGTGATAGCATTGGGTAAGTATCTAAAGTTTTGCATGTTAATAAATTATCACAACAGATGTCCATTGCAAATTTTATAAAATGTAAGAACATTCAGGTTTTTATAGTAAGGGACAATATTTTCTTAATTGATGCCAAAGGTTGCAGTGAAAATATTTCTTTTCCTGTTTCAGTCATAGCTCAAGATGGGATTTGTAAACTGTCCAAATTTCTAGGGCATCTGTTGATTTTTAGTTCAGTCTCATCTCTAGTCATAATATAATATTTAAATAAAGTAGAACAGTCATATTTTGTTCAGTCATTATCACTGAGAAAAAACTGTTCACTCCCAGAAATTTGCATTTCCCATTATTTTAGATTCAGACTGTCACGTTCCAGTCGATTCAGGGCGCAAATCCAGACCAGTGAGAGGTTATTTCTCTGCCTGCCAGGTAACCCTGGGTGCCTCACAATGCTTTGCTGCAGTAGCTCCCAACCAGTGTACCAGCATGCAGGTCACACCCTGAGTTCTGTGTTCTAGACAGCCCTGGTTCAGCAGCTCTGATTCCAGAAACCTGGATTCCAACAGCTCTGATTCCAGAACCCCACTCTGGCATCCACCAGCCTTGGTTACAACCAGCAGAGTAACCCTGACACGCTCCCCAGTTCCACTTTTCCCCAAAACTATGTATTCTGCAACATCCAGCCCCGTCTTGGACAGTTCAGAGAAATAATATGGTTTGTTTCTTCCTTTAAAGATACAAAACTACATTACAACTTATTAACTTAATAAGGGTAAATACACCTGTCAGGCTGTCTGAAGTGGCTCATGAGTGACAATACCAACTTTATAGCAGACTGTTAAGAAGCAGGGCACAAATTCCAGACCAGCTGTGAGTTCTATACTTAAATTTCATTATCTAACTAACAAGTTAAACTCCTCGGACGCTACACAGTTTTAACATGGTAACACAGACATCTCCTTGGGCATTCTGATCTATCTTGCCCCCCAGGCAAGCTTGACTCTATGATTGATAGTCACTTTACACAAAAGAGCACAAAATATTCAGGTCACTGCCATCCCAAAGGACCGGTTACTAACCCCATGTCTATTTGAACCTTCGATCTCACGCTGAAGACAATGCTTGTAGCCAATCCTATAGTAAATTAACTAAAGATTTATTAACTAGGAAAAAGAAATAAGAGAGTTAACAAGGTTAAAGTAGGTAAGCATACACACACAAATGAGTTACAGTCAGGTTTCAAAAGGTAACAGCAACTTCTATAGTAAGCAGACTCTATATCCTTTAGGCCTAACCCAAGCTAAACAGTTGGAAACTCCTTGCTTATGTTTACAAATCCTTGTCTCTCAGAGTTCAAGCAACAAAGGAATAATACGTTCTCCTTAACAGGCATTTTTATTGTCTTCCCCCAGCATTCAGGGTGTGATGGGATGAGGGTTTGGGACGTGCCCTCTTCGGGGCTGTGGTGGAAGCAGTCAACAAAGTCTTTGTTCCACAATGGCCTGTTTGAATTCAGTAGTCCTTGCCTCTGCCCTTTGGTAGCGTGATGGGTCTGTTTATTGCTTATATGTAAACTGAGGTAAACACACATTCCTTTGTTTAGGATAGTCCTGTTTAACAACCCCCCCTGACATACCTAGTTTGAACACATTTTAGTTATCATTCCAACATTTGTCCTGTGACAGGGTCAGGCCAGATGGCTACAGGAGAGTGATCCTACTGGGATCCAGGAAGTGGGTGGACGAAGCCTGACCACTGCTAAAGGTCCTGTGGATCCCCCCTCCCAGCTTAAGAGGGGGATCCACAGGACCTAGAAACCAAATAAATATGGGGAACAACTAATGAAATAACAGGGACAGGAGTGTGGTCAAAGGGAACTAGATGGGGACACCAAGCAGAGAACCGTGGACAGCGCCTATTGCTCCTCAAAGGCATCAAAGGAGTCAGTGGATGCCACCCAGGATACGTGAACGGACGTGAACAAATGGAGGATTGGAAATAGGCCCCATAGTCACAGGAGACTCCATCGGCCAACCTCCTCACTCTGGTTTTATAGATGGCCATTTTTGCCAGGGCCAGGAGGAGGTTGACCAGAAGGTCCCTCGACTTTGTGGGGCTGTGGATAGGGAGTGCATAAATAAAAAGGTGAGGGGAAAAGTGTAGCCAAAAACATAACAAAATATTGGTGAGCAGCTGGAATAGGGGCTGCAGCCTGGCACACTCCAAATATATGTGTGCCAGGGTTTCCCTCATGCCGCAAAAGGGGCACGTGTCTGGGATAGGGGTGAACCGCGCCAAGTACACGCCAGTGCTCATGGCTCCATGAAGGAGCCACCAACAGATATCCCCGGCGGGCCTCGGGATCAAGGTGGAGTATCGGCTGGCCCACCGGGGCTCCTCACCCTCCAAAGGTGGCAGGAGGTCCCGCCATTTTGTATCGGGGCGGGACGTGAAGGTGAGGATGTGAAGGGTGTGGAGCACGAGCATGTATAGATGTTTCCTTGGCATGGTCTGGAAGCAGAGCAGCTGCAGCTGGTGCAGCTGGCTCGTGGTGAAGGGGTCGGGGGGTTGGTTGGGTCCACTAGGCAGGGGCCCGATGAAAAGGTCCAGTGGGTCTGGGGTGGAGGGTGGGTGGGGTGTGCCCTCGTGCAGGACCTGGTCAGCGTAAACCCGAGCAGCAGGCGGCAAAGCGGCCCTCACCTCCTGAACTACGTGCCGGGAAGTATGAGGTCTGGAGAGCCCCAGGCTCTAAGCGAGCATCGGGGATCCAGCCGGTCTCCCCAGTCATAGTCTAGGAGGTCTCCGACTCTTGTGACTTCTGCCAGGACCAACCTCTGGCACAGCGAGGGGTCTCCGCCACCTGCACACAGACTTGGAGGTTGTGTAGCAGGGGCTGCACGAGGAGATCTGCCCCCACAGTGGCCGCCACAGAGCTGGTCATTGAAAGCAGTTTTCAGGTCCGGAGAAGGTCCTGGTAGAAGACCAGCAGCCCAGAGAGGTCTCGCGGAAGACCTCTTGGATGGACATAAAGGAGCTGCCGGTCGTATCGGAGCCCTCGGAAGCGGCGCAAGAAGGCATGTGCCAGTATGCTCCACGCCGGACTACCTGCACCATAGAGGAGCCTCTGCAGGGCCTGGAGGCAGAAGACATGGACTTGAGTGTGTAGACACTTCAGGCCCTACCCTCCCTCCGCCAGGGGTAGATGGAGAACCCCTGCAGAGACCCAGTGCAGTCCTGACCAGAAGAACTCCAGAATCGATGTCCGGAGGTTGGCCAGGAAACCCGGGGCAAGGACCAGGGTGTTGAACTGGTACCAGAGCATGGTCAGGACTAGTTGATTAAGCACCAGTGCTCTCCCTCGAAGGGAGAGGCACCGGAGTATTCTGTCCATTTCCGGAGCCACTTTGTCACCCTTCCCTCTAAATCGTGCCAGTTCTCCAGCAGAGATGAATGCGTGGCAGAAAGGTAAATTCCAAGATAGTGCAGCAGACCTGCCCTCCACCAGATGACCTGAAGCACGGGTGGGAGGGAGCTCGCCCGCCAGTCATCCCCGACCACCAGGCCAGAACTCTTGACCCAATTGACCTGGACGGAGAAGGCTGATGAATAGATAGCGTGGCAAGCCTCTACCCGCGCCAAGTCGCCCGTGTCCTGGACCACGAGGAGCACATCGTCGTCGTATGCCGACAGGACCAGCCGCAGCTCCGGCTCCTGCAGCACCAACCCCGACCACCTCCTATGGAGGAGACAGAGGAAAGGCTCGATCGCCAGAGCATACAGCTGGCCTGAGAGCTGGCATCTCTGCCGTACTCCTCGTCCGAAGCTGACCGGTTCGGTCAGGGTCCAGTTGAGCCTGACCAGACACTCTGTGGAGGTGTGCAGCACCCGGAGAAAACCCACAAACTGTGGTCCAAAGCCAAACGCTCGCAGAGTGCTCAGGAGATACCCATGGTCCACCCTGTCAAATGCCTTCTCCTGATCCAAGGACAGGAGGGTGAACGACAGACCATCCCTACACCTGAGTTCCAACAGGTCCCGGACCAGATACAGGTTGTCAAGGATGGTGCAGCCTGGGACAGTGTAGGTCTGGTCTGGGTGGACCACGTCCACCAGCACAGACCCTAGCCGCAGCGAGACGGCTTTTGCTACGACTTTGTAGTCCATGCTGAGGAGCGAGATGGGACGCCAATTTCGTAAATCGCAGAGTCCCCCTTCTTTGGCAATAAGGTGAGCATGGCTCACCTGCACGAAAGAGGGGGGACCCTGCTCTGCAAAGACTCGGCCCAGATGGTGACTAGGTCTGGGCTGAGGACGTCCCAGAACATGCGGTAGAACTCCACTGTCAGCTCGTCCATGCCCAGAGATTTATTGGTGGGCATGCGATGGAGGGCTTCCGAGAACTCAGCCAGAGTGAGAGGCAGCTCTAGCCAGTTTCGGTCACCCGCGCTGACCGCAGGGAGCTTGTCCCAGAGCACTCTGCAAGCGTTAGGATCGGTCGGATCTGGGGAGAAAAGGCTTGTGTAGAAGGCCCCGGTGCTCCTGCACATCTCCACCAGATATGTGAGGGGGGTGCCATCCTCTGATAGAAGGCAGGTGACGTGCTTCTTGGCCCCCCTCCTTTTCTCCAGGGCATATAAGAAGTAGGAGCCACGATCCATCTCCCGAAGGAGACGGATGCGGGATCGAACAAAGGCACCCCGGGCCCGATGATCTTCGAGGGCCTGGAGCTCCTCCCGCTTCTCCTGGCGTGCTCCACAGAGGGGCAGATCCTCAGGGCTGGCAGCCAAATGCCTCTCCAGCTCTAAGACCTCCCGTTCCAACTGCTCTATCACCGCATCCCTCTGTCAGATGGATCCTCGAGTGTAGTCACGGCAGAAGAGCCGGACATGCACCTTCCTCAGGTCCCACCACTGCCGTGCTGAGGGAAAGGCACGCTGCTGCCCTCTCCAGGCCAGCCAGAACTCCCAGAAGGACGCCATGAAGTGCACATCCTCCAACAAGCTGTTGTTGAAATGCCAATAGGCCGGCCCCAGCCTCTCCGCGCAAAGAGAGGCTGTCACAATGGCTAGATGATGATCAGAGAACAGGATCGGGCAGATGCTGGAGGAGTGGGCCCGTGAAAGGTGGAAATGTGATAAATAGATGCGGTCCAACCAGGAGTGGTGCGACCGACGGGCTTCCACCCGGAAAAAGGTGAACGTTGAGATGTCGTCCAGGTGGTGGTCATGCCAGACGTCCACCAGGGAGTGATGTTCAACAATCTCCCGGAGGATGTCCGCAGCAGCTGGGGACTGCTCAGTCTCCGAGCGGTCCTGCTCCTCGAGGGTGGTGTTAAAGTCCCCACCCAGGACCAAGCACTCATGAGGATCCAAGGTGCTGAGGAAGGTGGACGCCTGCTGGTAGAAATGCAGCCGCTCTGGGCCCGATGTTGGGGCATAGATGTTAACGAGGTTGACCACAAGCACCTCCATACGGACCCAGAGGTGCAGCAGGTGGCCCAGCACAGCCTCAGCGACCCCCCAGCACCTCGGGCCATACGTCAGTGGAGAACAGAGTTGCCACTCCAGCCATACGAACTGTGAGATGACTAAAATAGACCCTGTCCCTCTAGTCCAGCCACCAGCTGTCTTCGGTGGCCAGATCCGTATGGGTCTCCTGCAGGAAAACCACAGAGTACCCCCCTCCCGAAGGAAGGAGAGCACCTGGGACCTGCGGAGACCCATCCTACAGCCCCGGGTGTTCAATGTTGCGATGATGATAAGTGCCATGAGGAGGGCTGGGGCGGATCCTAACCAGCAGGGTCACTCACGGCCCCCGTAAGGCCACGCAACAAACGTGACCTACCCCGAAGGTGAGAAAGGAGTCACAGAAGAGGTGGACCCACTGGCAGGCCACGGTGCCCTGCTTCCTGGTCCTTTTACCCTTCCTCATGAGGGCCCTCGCGGCCTGGAGGATTTGATGAAAATCCCCCCATCGCTGGAGAGCGAGCTGCACCTTATTGTGGGAACCGCGGACATCTTCAAGGAACTCCTGCAGCTTTTCTCACAGTGTATGGGGGGCTGGAGTCACTGGCCCCCGGCTATCCTCTGGAGGGGCCTCTGACACAGCCCCATGGCCCACTGAGATGGTCAAACAAGGGGCGGACCCCTGACTTGGTGCCCGATGGGCTGGTGCCACACGGCCCACCTCAAACCCTGATTCAATTGGGGGCGGCGGAGGGAAGAGAGCAGCCCCTAGTAGGTCGGAACAGAGAAACACAGAGGCTGCTCCCTGGGGGCTGTCCTCTGGGAACGAGGAGATGACAGCCCCAGGGGTGGCAATGGCATCATGGAAGGTGGAGGGGATACAGACGAGCTTAGCATCAAGGGCAGGGCAGGGATCAAAAGTAGGGGCAGGGCAGGGGTCATGAGTAGGGTAGGAGGCAGGATCCTGGGCCCCAGTAGCCGGGCCACTGGGAGGCGGCTCCTCTTGGTCGGGCTCAGGGATCTTGGAAGGGGTGGGAAGGGGACCCCTAATGATGCTGGGCTCTGGCATGGGTGGTCTGGAAGCCATGGCATTGGAAGGTGGACGGTCTGCAGTGGGGTCCCCGCCCGGGAAGGAGGTTGGTTGCCCCACACCTACGAGGGATACCCCATGGGACTTGGGTCCCAGCTGTGTGGCACCGGCCGTCGCCTCAGTAGGCTCGGCAGCATTCAGCAGGGTGCCCCCTGTGGCTGTGTAGATGGAGGAGCCCTGAGGATCCTTGGAGTTGGGAGCAGAAGCAGCGGTTAGGGGGAGGGAGCATGGGGAAAGGGGGTCCGGGGTGAGGTCGCTTAGGTCGAGGCCCGCTGGCAAAGGGTCGTCCTTCCCCCTGGGTGACCGGGGTCAGACCCAGGGCCTCGATCTCCTCATAAATGGGGGGGAGATCACCTTCCGCCACCCCAGGGTTCTCCCCGCCGGCACCTGAAGCAACGGTCACCTCGGGGCTCACAGGGGCTTCAGATGGTAACAGGGCAGGAGGGGCTCGATCGGGGGGCCTTGGAGGGGAAGGACTCAAATGGAGGGGCGATACTACCCTCTAGTGCTGCCACGTCTTCCCCAGCCAATGCTGGTGGATGGAACACACCTGTGGGCAACGCAGAAGGCTCAGCATCGGTGCCCCCGTTCCTGGTCTTCCGGGGGAGCCTCCGCATCAGATGGAAAGAGTGGAGCTCGAGCCTTTCGCTTTCCCCACTTTCCCTGTACTAGGGCCCAGCCCTTCATGGCATCATCTGGGGGGTGGCTAGCAGAGGTCATATCAGTAGGATGGGGCGATAGCTCAGGGACTTGGGGAGGTAATGGTGGGGCAGCGCAAAGGAGGAAAGATTCTCCCTGGGGCGGGCCCTCTCCCATGCCTGGCGTTATCCCCGCCGCACCCTGCTCCACGCCAGATTACAAGCAGTGGAGGCGGGGCTCTCCCGCTCGTCTGGGCATAGTGGGGGAGGTGCCCCTTGGGCCCGAGCGGGAGCAGTGGTGGGCTGGGAAGGAGGGAGGGGTGGCTCTGGGTGCCGGGCAGCCAGGGGCGCCAACGATGATGGGGCCGGCACCCTGCTGGGGCTCGGGGGTTCCGGATGCCCCCACCACAAGAGCACTGTTCAAAAATTCAAAATCACAGTCCGTGATGGCCCCTCCACGGTGGTCTGCAAAGTCTCTAGGTTCTCCCACACTGGTAGATGGTCCTATTCTTCTCCTCCTCAGGGCTTCAGCAGCTCCATGCAGCAAACTCCGCAGCAGTAGCTCCAGGAACTCCAGGTGGTGGTCCAGGCAGGCAGAAAGGACCCCTCACAGGTGGTGGTGGTGTCCACAACAGCAATGGCTGGAGATGGGTTGCCTCACTCCCCCCTTCTCGGGAGTGGGCCAGCAGCCCGCCCTCCCCCAAGGGGCTGTAGTTGGAGCAGTAGCAGCACCCAAGGGTGGGGAGTGGGTCCAGCAGCCGGCCAGCAATCAGGTAGCAGAGAAGGGGGGTGGTGTCTGGCCCCACCAGGGAGCAGCTGGAGCAGCAACAACAGCAGCAGGGAGAGCCCAGGGCCTAACAGCAGCGCTAGCAGCAGAAGCAGCAACCCTCTCCCTCCATCCCCCCAACTCCCTACTTGATACCAGAGGAGTTGAACTGGATTGTGGGTTCCACCAGAGGGGAAGGTCTCTGGCGTGTTCCCTGATCCACTAGGTGGATCAGCAGAGACTACGGGGATTGCTCTTCTTTCTTTCCCCATGCTGGCCAGTGATGAGGCTAACTGAGTGAATGGCAGATTTGAGCCACAAATGTGGCCTAACTGAGGGCTGCTGTGAACCTCTGAGGCAAGAAAATCCTCCAATAAGCGCAGGACCCACCAAGGCAGAGGAGGAACTTTGTCACAGTTCATAACTCTTAATACCCACCACGTACATACATCACACAAGAATATTAATAGTATTAGCCTTCAAGTGATACCTCACAAGGCATATTTTGTACAAAGATTATTACAATAGTGTGTAGGGTGTTAATACAGGGTGCTTAGTGTCTGTGATGCTGTAGGATTGAAATATGACCATGTATATCATTGTTGCTATCACTGTTATACAATTGCAACAAATCTTATACAAATCATGTCATGTCAGGTATCAATGGAAAAGTTACAATCTATCAAATATGATTATCCTGTTTATATGCATGCATCATCTTTGTGTCTACAGTTATGAATGTTAGTTATGTATTGGTATCCCAAACGTGTTTGTTCCTGGGTGACACCCACCAGATAAGATTTACGTTAGAGACAGACAGCTATGCATCGACGGCCCATTACAGAATACTTAACTCTAACAATTGGCCATAGAAGACAATCATCCTGCCTGGTGAGTCTTCCTGTGGATGCCCCAGCCAGAATATGGATAATGGCTGCCCCTGTGACGCAGCAAGACATGTAAGGAATGTTACTTGCTCATATGATCTTGGACTCCATCTAGTGCCTGTAACATTCCACAAACTGAGGCTGTGAGCTGTGTTTGAAACAGAAAATTTCCAGGCATATGGCAAAGGGTATAAAAGACTCTGGAAACATCTCCATCTTGCCTCTTTCCTGCTCTGATTCTCTGGAAGATGGATTTACACCTAAAAGGAGCATTCTAATCTATGGACAGAGAACGTTTCAGTTATTTAGACTATTAGAGACTTTACAAGTCAACAGTTTATTCCATTGCTGCTACAAACCTGGTATAAGAACTTTGCAGTGATTGTATGTATATGATCTATTAACCATTTTAACTCTCTTTGTCTTTATAAATAAATATTTATATTTTAGTTACTAAAGTATTGGCAGCAGCGTGATTATTGGATAAGATGTGAGTTATATATTTACATGGTTATGTGACTGATCTCTTGAGATCAGAAGTATCCTTTGATGAAATTGGTTTTCAGTAATCACTCATCAGAAAGTCCAGTGTCTGGGTCATGAAGTGAGGTCTGGAATGCCAAAAGAGACTGCATTCTTGACTTCTTGTTAACCAGTGTGGTGAGACAGAAGTTTAGTTTTGTTACTGGCTTGGTATATCTGATGGTAGAGTAACCACCAGTTTGGGACGAGTCTTCCCTGTTTCTCAGCAATTTGTCCTGAATCTGGTATTCTCAACTATGACCCACCAAGGCATGGTGACAGTATCACACAGACATTTTGTTTTAAGAGACATAAGGTCTAAATCCCATGTACATGTTTTATGATTCCTTTACTTTCCTGGAATGGTATAAAGGGCTCTTAGTGTAAAGGACACCCAGTCCATAATGGTGCAATTAGAGCTGGTCAAAAATGGTGACATTTTTGGAGGAAAAAAATTTCCATTTTTTTTTTTTACCAATTGTATAAAATGGTCAACAAAACCAGAATTTTTTTTTTCAATTAAAATAAATCCAGAAAAAAATATTGGAAATCTGTGTTTTTGTTTTTATAAACTCTAGCCATGATCAATGTTAAGCACATATGATGCAAAATTCAGCTCTCAGTTAAACCTGACATACCCGTCTCTTTATCCCACTTTTTTCCCCTCCCAACATAATAACATAGTTAGTTCTGTTCCAAATAATTTGTTTTTAAAAAGGAACAAAATAGTTCAGACATATTACATTGAACAACTAATATCAACAAGGTGAGGTTAGAAAATAAATGACTACATAGCTTACATTGAGATTGCTAACCATTGTGTATTTAAGAGGCCAATTTTATTTTTATTCCTATCGTTCTGGCTAATGGCCATGATATAATTTTTCAATTTAGATCCCCACACCCCCATTTCCTGGCATGCTTCCTAGTTCTCCAAAGTTGGGCTTAGTTGTACTCCTTCATTTTATATCTTCCTTCCCTCCTCACTGCCTGAAAAAATGAGGTTTACGTAGTTTCCACTGTGCATATAAACAGGTGATTTACATTAATTTACATGTGATTTGTTTTTAAACCAAACTTTTAAAATGATTTTACATCATTTACAATGAGAGCAGGTTAAAAGGGGCACCAATTACTGCAAGTACTGCAGGTTACTCAGGGCAGTGCTCATCCATTATAATAGAGATCACTGCAGGACCTGCAAGTGTTGCTGCATTTCAGTCTTACAGTTTATTTGGGGGTAGAAGTGTGTGTGTCAATCTAATATTAACTCTAATTTACACTGCTTCACTTGCTAAAGGCCACATTTTTCCACCCTTAAACTGTGTATGAATGGGGCCACTTATGGAGTAAGGACTACTCAGCGTGACCCATGAGTAAGAATAGCAGAACTTGAAGGAATAGTAATTCATGTTCTTGTATAGATCTTTAAAGTGTGGTTGGCAAGATATTGAGCAACCAAGTTGTGTTTAGAGAATTGCACCATCTTATTATTAGTTTAACCACTTAGGGCCGGATCCTCAGCTGTTGTAAATTGACATGATTGACCAAAGTCAGCTGATGCACACCCATTGAAGACACATCCCTGAAGGCCATCTTCTTCATAGGGCTTATCCCAAGGAAGGCAATAGGTTTACAGCAGGGACAAATCTAGCCCCTTCATGTACAAAACTAATTTCCTATGCAATGTTCTGTTCTTTCAGCTAGATGGAATGCAGTTCATGACCTTTGGTCAGATCACCTTCAGAGTTACTCTCCACACCAACCACAAAAAAGCTTGTCTAAGAGTAGCCTGGCTTGCACACTCCTCTTCTGTAGTGTCAACTACATGTCTGGGTTGAAATACTGCTCCATTGAAGTGAATGGGAGTTATGCCATTGATTTCACTGGGGCCGGGATTTCATCTCTGATCTCCTATTCTGAGTTCCATGGTCTCTCCGGAACCTACTTCTCCAATATATCATTGTTCTGGGTTCTGAGGTATGTGTTTGCCTCAGAATTTCCTCGGATTCCTTTTCTTGAAAGGAAATTTGTAGAACAATTAAATAGAATGATAACATTTATATGAAAGACCTCTACAATAGATCTGGGAAAACTGTTGATCAGGAATAAATAAATAACCTGATTAAATAAATAACTGCTTAAGCATAGCAAAATAGACACTGCTGAACATGGAGGAAAGCCTGGAAAAATGGAAGAAAAAGAAGAGATTGGAAAATGAATCCAGGATGTCTTAGACGCTCTAGACTGGTTATGAGTTTCTCATATCTTTTTAGGCTACTGTCACAGATTGATAAGCATAGAAAGCATATCTCTATAAAACTTCTTCTTTCCTTATTATTTAGGTTTCACGAGTTAATAATACATTGCTGGGCTAAAGCTAGAAAGCAAGGAGAAACTATAAGCTAATAAACCATAGTATCTGTGGGCATTATAATATCCCTGGATACAATTTTGGGGACACTACTGCCAAATTTATAGGAAATACTATCTTTCTTTCTAAAGAAGATGAGCTATCTCAGGTCTACCATCTTGTGTCCATGTTTGAACTTTGTGGACTGTTTGAAATATTTTTGGTGAAAAGTGACATAGAAGGAAAGAAAATTGTAAGAAAACTTGAACTTCTGTCTGGTAGAAAGCACTGTTGATCCCAGGAAATAGACATGTGATTCATTATTAATGTGTTACAGTTAAACATCATATTTTGATTCTATATTTAATTTAGAGTGAAGTGTCTCATGAACAAAGACAATGGGGCAGAGGAAGGCGGCTTTGAGTATACCACAGCATCAGCAACTGAGAATGATTCATAGTAGAGGCACCAAAAATTATTGCATTTGGGTGTTTGGTTCATACATTCTTTTCTGACAACTGAAAATAAAAGTAAAAAACTGATTAAATGCTAAACATTGTTCCTCAAATAATGTATTTTTTTTCAAATTGAATATGTATTCAGATTTTTGTAAAAACAATGAGCAAACATTGTTCTGTGTCTGACAGAGAATGAGGTTCTATTTCATGGACAGAGATAATACTGTAATATGCATGTGTTACAGGACATCACCTATCCTTTTTTTTTTAAAAGAAATCATGCATATGGTGTTGCCTATCTATATTTTAACTGATTGGAGCAAAAGTAACTGTGCATTATTTTAACAAGTTTATCTTGTATCATGTATTTGTTTCAAAGGGCTCAATTTATCAATGAAACATGTTTTGGTTTAGTGAACAATTTAAGTAGATAAACTCCATTTTTTCACCAGGTAAGTTTATTTTATTTTATCTTGCACGACTTTTATTCTTTAATAATCAGTGTAGGTATTGTGGACCTTATTTGAGTTAGGTAAATAGAGGCCACGATGCTGAGTGGTTTTAACATATGGCAACAGTCACAGAGAACAGGTGAATATAAGATTATATCAGATTTGTAGCTGGTCCATCTTGATCCAACTTAGCAAACTAATGTAACAGGAATGGTTGACTGCATTTCTGTTTAGCACATGCTTAATTTTGAGACTGAAAATAATATTTTAAATACTTATTTATATATATATATATGTACCAATATACATAGTGCAACAATTAGCAGTCCAGCACCAAGTACCACATTTAAATGTATTAAGTTACAATAACTCAGTATTCAGCTATATATTTGACATTGATGTTAACAATTTGTGTTTTAATAATTCTAAAGCTTTAACTTTTTGAATCTCACCATCCACTTTCACTAAATAATTATTGTTTGACCCTCCCATAATTTCCCACAACTGTAAAAGTTTAAACATTGAAAAATCTTTAAAAATGAACATTGCTATTATCTGTCAAAATCATGTTTTAAAAATCAAATTCTGCCAGCTTAGATAAATAGACAGATATTCTTTTGTTAAGATAAAAATAATGGCCAGAACACTTTGTTCTTTAAATATAATTGGGTAATGGCTACTGGGGAGTTTTGATTAATTGGCATTTTCCAACAACAAATATCATTGAAAAATTCCCAACCAGGTGTATGGGTGACCTTATAAAAACCTTGAGAGAGAAAGAGAAAGACAAACATGGGAAGGAGCCAAGTGACATATACTAAGTGATTCTTCTTATTATTAGTCTATGCGCAACCCTGTCTCAGTTGGCACATGACCAGGATTCATCTGCTGGTTGGATTTAGTCTGCTGGTTGGATCATTAGCTTCCCTGGCTTGGGCCGGGTACTGACGGGGAGTGTGACATGAATGCTGATCCATGCCCCCAACTAAGTGACTGTCAGATTAGAACAAGATATCTCAACAATTTCACTTAATTGTTTTGAAGACATACCAAGTTGCTCATTGTTTAAACTGTGTGCAAACAACATTAATCTCTAGACACCTTTTCTTAAAAGATTTCTGTATCATCTTAATATTTATTGGCTGGAACAGAGTAACAACTACCAAAATTAAACAATAACAAGACACACCCTCATATAGAGGTTACTTAACAAATCTGTTACATTCCTTTAATAATTTTTACTATTTTTAGACTGTAAACCTTTTGGGACGGCAGTTGTCTTTACTGTGTGTTTTTGTATAGGCACATTGTCAGCACTAAATTAGTTGTTCTTTAAATGGTTAGCTGCATGTAAACAAATAAGAATTACCATGAATACTTAGGATATGTCCACACTGTGAGGACTAAACTGGTGTAGGTATGTAGCTATAGCCCCATAGTACAGACTTAGCCTACACCAACAAAAAGGTGGGTTGTTTTCTGTCAGTGTAGGAATAAAGTTAGCTATGTCAACAGAAGCACTCTTCTATTGACATAATGGCATCAGTTATTTGGGGATTATGTTGGCATAGCTCTGTCGGTCAGGAGTGTGGTTTTTTACATGTAATTATGCTGATATAACTTTTCAATGTAGACCAGGCCTTAGAGGGATTTTTCAAAAGCTCTCTGCATTGCTCTAATGTTGTCCCACCCTAAGTTTACATTTCAGCACTCATTTGCTTTTACACCCCTACTCCTCCTCTGCACATACTACCCAGCCCTCATTGGGTCCTGATCCTGCAAGCTCGTTGTGAAGTTGCAGCCCAGTCGGTGGGGCTGCTTATGATTGCAGAAATCCACTCACATAAACCAGCTTGCAGAATTGGAGCCTTAGGGCTTCTTTGGGGCCTTATTGTACAACCCTCAACATGTGGAACTGCCACTGCTATCAGAGGAGCTCCGTGTGTGGATAACCACAGGACCAGTCCTTTCCTCTCCTTGTATGCTAATCTAGGTGCCCTTTTCACCCTGCTCATTGCACTGTGAAATAGCATTTTGGTCTTTGTGTGCCAAGTCACCTGCCAAGACTCCTTTGAATTCCTCCTTCAAGCCCCTTCCTTTTCATCCTTTATTGTGTGATCATCTTAGATTAAATCTGTTTCTAATCATGAATATTTGCATTTTGTTAAGTTTAAGGAAGTCTGTAATATCTCCAGGACAAGGACCTTGTCTTTTTATGTCTTTTGTGTAAATTGTCATCTACCCTCATAGTATTAGGAAGTATAAATTATAAGTCTGGAGTACGATTGAGACCACCCCTTCCTTCTTTAGGAACCCTGACCACTTCTCACCACTTCCTGTTTCTGACAACTCTTCTAGGTCAGAAATTTACATGGGGAGGCAGATTTACATGGGGAAGCCAGGCTAGGGATGGGGAAGGACCAATTGGTATCCCAGAGCAACTCCACATAGGGAGAATGAGCATGCAGCTCTGTAACATGGGCAGAGATTGTGAGAATCTCTGTTCACTGAGGGATGTCATTATTATATCATTTTCAGAGGCGCTATGGAAGAGAAGGAATAGGGAGCTAATATGGGATTTTTAGCTTTTTTTCTGTAGCAGAAGGAGCAGTATTTCCATCCCCAAGTACTCAAAATTCAGGGGTCCAATCTCAAAAATCATGAGATTTGAAAAGTAAATATTTTTTGGATTCTTCTGATTTGGCTTTTGGTTTCTGAGCCTCCACCAGGCACTCAGGTCATGTTTCCAGCTCTGCAACCCTGGGGGCTAGAATTTTTTTAAAATGAAAGTTGTGATTCTAATGTAATCATGTACATCTAAGAACAGAGGCTTTGAGCAAAAAAAAAAAATATCATGAGACTCATGATAACATTGGTGAGAGATGGCATCACTGACTGGGAAGAACCATAGGAAAAGAGGTGAAATCTGTGCTGCAGGGGTAAGGAGAGGGGGCAATGCGGCTGACTAAACTCAGTTTTCTACAGGCCAAATTCTTCCATGACTTACAGTCCTTGAAGCCTTAGTGACTATAAATTGGTTCTGCAGAGTGGAAATCAGGACAGCATTTAGTCCAGTGCAGCTGGTCTAGCTAAAGTTCATCAAGCAAGAGAAAATTGCAGGAGGCAGCAAAGTCTCTAAGGGCATGGAAAAAACTTAGGCCTGTCTACTGGAATCTTAGCTGGAATTTAGAAGACTTTAGAAAGCCTGACTTCTAAAGTGCTTTTGAAACCAAAATAGAAAAGAAAATGGGGCGAGAGAGTGAGAAAGTAAATGACTTCAGATTAAACAAAGCTCTGTAATAATTTGAAGAGTCCATACTGTATGTTCACAAACAAGCAAGTATAGTGCAACAAGTAATGACAATAACAATCATGATTATACCTACAGATATTGGAAAGCTATGGGAGGGGGGTTGAGATGGCTGCAGTATAGCAATGTTCTTTCTAATTCCTCTTTAAGAATTGAAGCTGCATAAAAAGGGAATACTGCATTCACAAAACACTTGACTCTGGGAAATCTTGTCTTCAGATTACCTACTGCAGCACTTTTAGTTCAAGGTTTTTCCCCACAGTGTATTTGTACTACAGATTTGGGTCATTTCATCTGAGAATTCTGGCAATTTTCTTGGAAGAAGCATAGATGTGTGGGTAATAGAATGAAACATAAAAGTCATATTGGAAAGGAAGTGCAGCCTAGTACAGTGGGGACATTTATATTAGAGTTCATTTCAAGGAACAGAGCCATAAATGCCTGAGATTCAGTTGTTAAACATATTACTAACAAAAACAAGCAAACAGCCACGCAGATAAAATAATCCACACTGAAGAAAGAATGATCCTAGTGAAAAATTTAGGCTGAAAGTTATTTGTAGGGGAACTGAAAATACATTAATCTTCAAGGTCAAAATATCTCTCTGTCACAATGATTGTGTTAAACTAATCCCTTATTAGTTCATTTTAATTAGAAAATTCATAGCATGTCTATCTTCTAATATATTCTCTTATTTTCTGGCAGTATGGTAAGTACAGAGAACAAGAAATAGATATAGGTCAGACATTTAGAACGTCAAAAAAATTAGAAAACATTATGTAATCAAAAATAAAACTTCACAAAGTATGAATGCCACTGGTCTTGTCACGGATGATCTCATCATGCATTACCTCCTGCATCCGCACCAGCTCCAAATGTTCCAGCCCCAGCTCTCACAGCCCATTCCACAAAGGTGAAGGCCTCATTGGTAGCGTTCCTGGCCAAGGTGCCAATTCAAGAAATCTGCAGGGCGGCGACATGGTCCTCGGTGGACACATTTGCCAATCAGTACGCTATACCCAGCGTGCTAGAGACGATTCAGCCTTCAACAGAGCAGTGCTCCAGTCTATTGTTCCTTAACTCTGACCCCACCTCCGAGGTGGGGCTTGGGAGTCACCTATCTGGAATTGATGTGAGAAAGCAGTCAAGAAGAAAAACTGGTTACTCACCTTCTTGTAACTGTTGTTCTTCGGGATGTGTTGCTCATATCCATTCCAGATCCACCTGCCTTCCCCTCTGTCGACTTAGCCGGCGAGAAGGAACTGAGGAGGCACCGGGTTGGCAGGGTCATATATTGAGCGCCCCAAAGGCACCACTCCAGGAGGCTCCACAGCTGACCCGATGGGTGCTGCTAGGGGAAAACTTTCCCATGACTGTGCACATGGTGCACACACACCTAACTGAAATAGATATGAGCAACACATCTCTAAGAAAAACAGTTATGAGAAAGTGAGAAATCATTTTTTTTCCTGGTCAAAGGATATGTTTCCAAGAACCTGCAGAGATGACAGAGACCCAGCACACCTTGGTTAAGGTAAATGCCGGCCTGACTTTGTTCCCTGTTTGCACTGACTCTTACCTCCTTGCTCAATGCCCATTGCGGTCACTCTAAGGGCTTGGCTACACTTGCAAGTTAGAGCACATTAAAGCAGCCCCGGGCACCCTAACCCCTGATGCATCCACACTGGCAAGGCACGTAGAGCGCCCGGACTCTGCGGCTGGAGCGCTCCCGCTACACCTGCACCTCCTTGAGAAGCACAACGCTTGCTGCGCCCCGGCTGGAGCGCTGCGGTGCCAGTGTGGATGCCCTGGTCTATTAATGCGCTCTGATCGGCCCCCAGAAGTGTCCCACAATGCCTGTGCTAGCCACTCTGGTCATCACTTTGAACTCTACTGCCCTGCCCTCAGGTGGCCAACATTCAGATCCATCCTTTAAATTCTCTGGGAATTTTGAAATCCCCTTCCTGTTTGTTCAGCAAGGCGTCATCTTTCCAGGTGACCATGACTCCACGTGCCAGGTGATCCCCAGTCTGGAGCAATGGTGAGGAGTTGGACCTCATCAGTGTTTGGGAGGAGGAAGCTGTCCAGTCCCAGCTCGCACCAGCCATAGGAATTATGATACCTTCAGACAGATATCAAGGAACATGATGGAAAAGGGCCATGACCAGGACACACTGCAGTGCAGTGTTAAAGGGAAGGAGCTGTGGGATGCCTACCACAAAGAGGGGGAGGCAAATTGCCGCTCTGGTGCTGCCCCCACAACCTGACGTTTCTACAAAGAGCTGGACGCAATACTTGGAGACCCCACCTCCACTCCAAAGACCACCATGGACCCTTCAAAGCCCAGTTCAACAAGGCAGGAGGAGGAAAGCAGGAGCGAGAGTGATGATGAGGAGGGGGACAGCCCGGCATCCCTAGATGCATGCAGCCAGGAGCTGTTCTCCAGCCAGGAGGAAGGTAGCCAGTCACAGCAGACAGTGCATGGGGAAGAACAAACATCAGAGGAGGTGCCCGGTAAGCGGCTTTTATTTTGGGAAGGAAGTTGTTGGGTGCTGGCTCTTGGGGCGAGGAGGGTTAGGGCTGCATGCATGCCTACATGCGGAATAGGGCATTGATGTGCTCTGTCATATCGTGGTAATCGGCTTCAGTGATCTCTTCAAAGGTCTCATGCAGAAGCTGGGCAATCTGCTTGCGCACGTTCCTTGGCAGAGCTACTGTGCTCCTTGTCCCAGTAAGGCTAACATAGCTGTGCCAGTGTGCCGTAACAGGCGGGGGGACCGTTGCTGCACACAAGCAAGCTGCATATGGGCCAGGGTGGAAGCTGCATTGTAGTAGAAGACCCTCCCAGGTCACCCTCAGCAGCAAGATATCTTCGAGGACGAACTCATCCTGTGGAAAATGTGGGGACAGTGTTCAGTATAGGTGCCCCCTGAAGCTGTTGGCTCTCCCCGAGGCACAGAAACCCAGAGGACAGTACAGCCATGAAACAATCAGTCCCCCTTGCCCCTGTGCTTACTCACCATTTTGGGGCTCCTGTAGGTTATGTGCGCTTGCTTTGGGATGGGCAATATCTGCTATTGTGTATAGAGTACTTGTCTTTAAGTGCGGCCAAATCATTGCTCTATCTGGTGTGAACAATGCTGCCTCTGTTAAGTGTTGCATTTTGGCTTTACAGATGCAACCTTGAGATCCTAGCCATCCTTGTTATCAACGACAGAAAGATTCCAAAGAATCAAGAAGCGTCCATGAAGAAGCAAAGAGGACATGCTGCATGAAGTCCCTTAATGAAAATCAAAAAGTTTAGGAGTGGCGGGGGAGTGACAGGAGGGTTCATCAGCAGAATGCGGATTGCTGGCACCAAAGCACAGAGCCGCTGCTAAGCATCATGGAGTGCCAAGCAGACTCAATACAGGCACTTGTAGCAATGCAGGCGGAGCACTTCCGTGCCCGCCCCCCCACCCAGCCTTTGTCCCAAAACTCTTTCCCTTGTGCCCCCCATGTCACCGCCAACCCGCTTTCCCCAACATCCAGGTTCTTATCACACTAGCTGCCTCCAACACCTGTAGCTTCATCACCCAGCCCTGCAAACTGCGACCCTTACCCACTGCACTCAACCCCCATCACCGTGCATTTTAACTAGCCTGAAGTGCAGCACTCATTGCATGGTACTTCAGACAAGAAGGCTGAGTCCTGATAACAGGACATACGCAAATCTGTGATTTGTCCCATCCCACACAGCACAGATGTCGTGCCCTTTCTGTTTCCCAAGCAGTTGTGTTTCCTTTCAGTAAATTAATTTTCTTTTCAATAAATGAATGTTTTGGCTTTGAAAACATTCTTTATTATTGCATAACGTAAAAGATACCATAGCCCAGGAAAGCACAGGCACGGCAAGTCAGTGCATCATATGTAGCAAACACAGATTCCTACTAACATTGGAACCACTGCACTTCACTCCCATGCAGGGCACCAAACATTACAGGTGGCTTTCAGCCTCAAATTGTTCCCCCAAGGCATCTCTAATCCTTGCAGCCCTGCGCTGGGCCCCTCTAATAGCTCTGCTGTCTGGCTGTTCAAATTCAGCCTCCAGATGTTGAACCTCCAAGGTCCATGCCTGAGTGAATCTTTCACCCTTTCATTCACAAATATTATGGAAGGTACAGCATGCAGATATAACCGTGGGGATGTTGTCATCGGCCATGTCCAGTTTCCCATACAGACAGTTCCACCAGACCTTTAAATGGCCAAAAGCACACTCCACAATCATTCTGCATCGACAGCCTGATGCTGTCAAGGCTCCCTGTGTAGGGTTTCATGAGCCATAGCATTAAAGGGTAAGTGGGGTCTTCAAGGATCACAATGGGCATTTTGACTTTCCCTACGGTGATCTTCTGGTCTGGGAAGAAAGTCCTGACTTGCAGCTTCCTGAACAGGCCTGTGTTCCGAAAGATGCGTGTGTCATGCACCTTTCCAGACCAGCCTGCATTAATGTCAGTGACACTCCCACGGTGATCCACAAGTGCCTGGAGAACCATAGAGAAATACCCCTTCCGATTTATGTACTCAGAGGCTAGGTGGGCTGGTGCCAGAATTGGAATATGCGTCCCATCTATTGCCCCTCCGCACTTAGGGAAACCCATTTGTGCAAAGCCAGCCACAATGTCATGCACGTTACCCAGAGTCACAGTTCTTCTGAGCAGGATGCGATTAATGGCCCTGCAAGCTTGCATCAACACAATTCCAATGGTCGACTTTCCCACTCCAAATTGGTTAGCGACTGATCGGTAGCTGTCTGGAGTTGCCAGCTTCCAGATTGTGGATGGAAGCACAGGGATTGCTGGGAGGAGAAGCGATGCATCATGGGGCACTGGGACAGGACCCAGAATGCCCTGCATTCCCTGCCCCCTTCCCACAAGCCACAGCGCCAGAATGGGAAGAGGTTGCTGTGTGGGATAGCTGCCCATAATGAACCGCTCCCAATGCCTCCGCAAGTGCCGCAAATGTGGCCACGCCAGTGCGCTTGCAGCTGACAGTGTGAACACACTGAAGCACTTTCCCAACTGTGGTCTCCAAGGGCTGGTTTAACTCACAGCACTCTACATCTGCAAGTGTAGATGTAGCCCTAAATGTCCACCACATCCCCCTTCCTGAAAAGGGAAAGGTGATAAAACCTTTATCCAAACTTTACATTCAATAATAATGTATAACAGGAATAAAATATCAAGACAAAACTGTAATAAACAGCCCTATCAAGGACAGAGTAGACTGCCTGAACTTTCAGCCTTGTGTCAGGGGTTTATTCTGCCTTTTTAAGGTATTCTGCTGCTAGTCCTCTTTCCTGAATTCTCAAGAATTTATGTAATCCTCCAAAATGCAGGAGGCCTTCTTTCTCTCTCTTGCTGGGTATCTTCTAGCAGGGAGAGGATCTGGATGATGTACTGACAGTTCTGTGTGGGCAGATGTGATGTTCACAGGTTCAGTCTCAGGGCATATTGAAGGACCACCAGATGACAGGAGTTCTGATGGATGATTCCTGCTGGCACCCTAACAAAGTAGGATTGATGTCTCTCTCTGGACAGGTTTTATGTTGATCTTCCTTCTTCAGTAGTCTCAGATATACAGGCCATCGAGGGTCTAGCTGGGAAGGGATGGTTGTGATAGTGGGATATCAACTTCTTTCCCATCAACAGTTCTGCAGGGCTGAATCCATTTGCTAGAGAGGTTTACTGGTGGTGTAAATGGGGTGAGATGAGGACCTGAGGATTTAAATAGAAGTTGTGTTATTGTCTTTACTGCGTGTTCTGATTTCACCATTACTCAGAGGGAACTGTGGTCTGGATGTGAAATGAGTGAAACCATGGGTATTTACAAACCTCTTAAAGGTCTCAGAGGAAAATTGAGGACCGTTATCAGAGATGACTTGCTCTGGAATTCCAAAACAGGCAAAGATGTTTTTTATCCTCTTCACAACTATACTTGACATGGGGTTTAAGCAACTTGGCAACTTCAATGAATCGTGAGAAATTATAAATAATCAAAAGATATGTTGTATTATCCAGATAGAAAAAATCAGTTCTGACCTTTCTGCCATGGCCTGTGTGGTAGAGTAGATGTTAGTAACAGTTCTAGTGGGTGCGTTCTCATGTGAACACGAATCATGTCTCTCAACATGCCCCTATAGTTTTTTGGTCAACCCAGGCCATCAAACAGACTCTTTAGCTCTCTCTTTGCATTTTATAATGCTTGGTGTCCCTCATTCAGTCTGTTAAGGATTTCCTGTTTCACTGATGTAGACAAAACTCCTTCAATAATAGATCTTCATTTATGTTACTTGGTAAGGTTCCCACAAACAGACCAACATGATTTCAGGGAGGTTTCTGACTTTGTTTTGTCCAGTCTTCTTTGCAGTGAGACAAGACTCAGTAATTAATCTGCTTCTTGGTTCCTTTTCAATTCTTGGAGGTATTTTTCTGTGATTGGTAAAGTAGTAAGTATTGCATTCTACAAAACATTCTATGAGTAACTCCTCTTGTTTACACTCTGGTTGTGGTGTTTCTTGTATTTGCGGCCTAGGGAGGGTATCATCTGTGGCACGATTCTTCCCAGGTAAATGAGCAAATGAGAATTGAAACCTCATGAATTTTATTTGAAAATCATAGAATCATAGAATTGTAGGACTGGAAGAGATCTTGAAAGGTCATCTAGTCCAGTCCCCTGCTCTCATGACAGGACTAAGCATTATCTAGACCATCCCTGACAGGTGTTTGTCTAACATGCTCTTAAAAATCTCCAGTGATGGAGATTCTACAACTTCCCTGGACAATTTATTCCAGTGCTTAACCACCCTGACAAGTAGGAAGTTTTTTTCTAATTTCCAACCTTGCTGCAATTTAAGCCCATTGTTTTTTATCCTATCCTCAGTGATTAAGGAGAATATTTTTTCTCCCTCCTCCTTAAAATAACCTTTTATGTACTTGAAAACTGTTATCATGTCCCCTTTCAGTCTTCTCTTTTCCAGACTAAACAAACCCATTTTTTTTTTTCAATCTTCCCTCACAGGTCATGTTTTCTAGACCTTTAATCATTTTTATTGCTCTTCTCTGGACTTTATCCAATTTGTCCACATCTTTCCTGAAATGTGGTGCGCGGAATACAATACTCCAGTTGAGACCAAATCAGTGCGGAGAAGAGCAGAAGAATTACTTCTCATGTCTTGCTCACAACATTCTTGCTCATACATCCCAGAATCATGTTGGCTTTTTTTTTGCAAAAGTGTTACACAGTTGACTCATATTTAGCTTGTAATCCACTGTGACCCCCAAATCCCTTTCCGTAGTACTCCTTCCTAGGCAGTCATTACCCATTTTGTATGTGTGCATCTGACATTGGTCCATATTGAATTTCATCCTATTTTCTTCAAACCATGTCTCCAGTTTTTCCAGATCATTTTCAATTTTAATCATATCCTCCAATACACTTGCAACTCCTCCCAGCTTGGTGTCATCCACAAACGTTATAAGTCTACTCTCTATGACATTATCTAAATCATTGATGAAGATATTGAACAAAACTGGACCCTGAACTGATCCCTGCAGGACCCTACTCAATATGCCCTTCCAGCTTGACTGTGAACCACTGATAACTACTCTCTGGGAACTGGTTTCCAACCAGTTATGCACCCATCTTATAGTAGCTCCATCTGGATTGTATTTCCCTACTTTGTTTATGGGAAGGTCACACGAGACAGTATCAAAAGCAAGGGAGTACTTGTGGCACCTTAGAAACTAACATATTTATTTGAGCATAAGCTTTCGAGAGCTACAGCTCACTTCATCGGATCCATTCAATGGAAAATGCAGTGGGGAGATTTATATACATAGAGAACATGAAACAATGGGTGTTACCATACACACTGTAAGGAGAGTGATCAGGTAAGGTGAGCTATTACCAGCAAGGCGGGGGGGGAAGCCTTTTGTAGTGATAATCAGGGTGGGCCATTTTCAGCAGTTGACAAGAACGTCTGAGGAACAGTGGGGTTGTGGGGGAATAAACAAGGGGAAATAGTTTTACTTTGTGTAATGCCCCATCCACTCCCAGTCTCTATTCAAGCCTAAATTAATTGTATCCAGTTTGCAAATTAATTCCAATTCAGCAGTCTCTCGTTGGAGTCTGGTTTTGAAGTTTTTTTTGTTGAAGAATTGCAATAGTGCAATCTCCCCACTGTATTTTCCACTGAATGCATCTGATGAAATGAGCTGTAGCTCACAAAAGCTTATGCTCAAAGAAATTTGTTAGTCTCTAAGGTGCCACAAGTACTCCTTTTCTTTTTGCAAATACGGACTAACACGGCTACTACTCTGAAAAGTATCAAAAGCATTACTTAAGTCAAGATATACCACGTCTACTGCTTCCCCCATCCATAAAGCCTGTTACCCTGTCAAAGAAAGCTGTTAGGTTGGTTTGACATGATTTATTCTTGACAAATCCATCCATATTACTTATCACCTTATTATCTTCTAGGTGCTTGAAAACTGATTTCTTAATTATTTGCTCCATTATCCTTCCGGGTACTGAAGTTAAACTGACTCGTCTGTAATTCCCTGGATTGTTCTTATTTTCCTTTTTATAAATGGGCATCGTCTTTGCCCTTTTCTAGTCCTCTGGAATCTCTACCATATTCCATGACTTTTTGAAGATAATCACTAGTGGCTCATGTACTTCCTCAGTCAGCTCCTTGAGTATTCTAGGATGTATTTCATCAGGCCCTGGTGACTTGAAGACATCTAACTTGTCTAAGTAATTTTTGTTCTTTGTTCTTTCCCTATTTTAGCCTCTTATCCTACCTCATTTTCACTGGCTATGTTAGACATGCAATTGCTACTAACTTTTTTGGTGAAAACTGAAATAAAAAAGTCATTTAACACTTCTTCCACTTCCACATTTTCTGTTGTTTTTCTCTCCTCATTGAGTAACAGGCCTTCCCTGTCCTTGGTCCTCTTGCTTCTCATGTATTTGTAGAATGTTTTCTTGTTACCCTTTTGTCTCTAACTAGTTTAATCTTGTTTTGTGCTTTGGCTTTTCTAATTTTGTCCCTACATACTGGTGTTATTTGTTTATATTCATCCCTTGAATTTGACCTATTTTCCACTTTTTGCAGGACTCTCTTGAGTTTCAGCTTGTTGAAGATCTCCTGATTACGCCAGGGTGGTGTCTTGCCAGACTTCCTATCTTTTGTACACAGTGGAATAGTTTGCTCTCCTGCCCTTCATAATGTCTCCTTGAAAAACTGCCAGCTTCCTTGAACTGTTTTTCCCCTTAGAATTGCTTCCCATGGGATCCTAGGTGGTATCTTAGGTGGTAACTCATCTAAGTTTTGTTTTTTAACCTAGAAGAGTAACTAGCAGTTTGTGGTCAGTTTCCACATGAAATGTTATGCCCACTAGAAACTCTGAAATGTTTCCAAGCCCATGTAGTGGCTAGGACTTCTTTTTCTATTTATGTATAGCACTGCTCCATATTGGTGAGTGTCTATGAGACATATGCTACTGGGATCCTCAATGAAGCTGATTGTTCCTGGAGGAGGACTGCTCCTATCCATAGGACAAGGCAAGAGTTGAAGCTGTGATGGTTTTATTTGGCTTATATAGGACCAAACCTGGTGGAGTCCTTGGGTCTTATTTTATTTCTCTGAACACCTGGCTCTGTTTAATTCCCCAAAACCAGAAATTTTGTGGAGTCTGAAGATCTTGTAATAGCTTTCACTTCTCTTCTAGGTAAGCTAGGAATTTTCCCTGGTGTATGACCATGCCCGCAAACTGACATAATTCACTGGCATTGTGAGGCTCCTTCATCTGAGTATTTGCTTGCACTTTCTCATATGGTCTGACCCCTACTTCATCAACGATCTGAACAAAAATTTGATTCTGTCTTTTGAGAATTCAGACTTGTCCTTAAATATTAGGCCTGCTTTCTCCAGTCTTTTTCCAGAACTGCAAAGAGACATTGGTCATGTTGGATTTGAGTTGATCTGCAGATAAGGATATCATTCATTTGGCAGAGAACCTTTCCAGGCCCTCCAAAAGTTATGACATTTTCCTCTGGAAGTATTCAGGAGCCAATGATATGCCAAATACTAGCCTAATTAAACTAAACCTTCCAAAAGATGTGATGAAGGTCATTAGTGGTGCGGATTCTGTAGCAAGTGATATCTGCCAAAACCCACACAGGGCATCTAATTTTGAGAAGATGTTTATTGCACTAGGTTGTGCAAGGTTGTGTTCAACATGTGGGAATTCAAGTTCCATGCCACAGATATTCTCATTGAGCTCAGTAAGGATTACACAGATCCAAACCTAGTCATTTGATTTTTGGATCAATACTATGCCTGCACATCATTCAGATGGGGTATCTATTCTGGAAAGGACATCCATCTGCTCATCTTCTCCGCCTGTTCTGCTACTAGTTTTGTGCAGCTTTTTGGCTATTCTGGCTGGACTGGAGAGCTTGCTTGCCTGTTTTCCTTTCCCCCTTTTTCACTTTCTGCAGAGAGAAGGAAAACAGACTTTATGTTCTGTGATCTGTGGGATCCTTATTTGATCCCATTCTGACATCATGTGGAGAGTACAAAGACCCAGAATACCAAAACTGACTTTACCTCCTGTTTACACACACTTTTGTTCTTGCTCTGTGCCCCCTAGTGGTCACTTTAACTCTTTACAACTAATACCAAAGAACCCATCAGTAATTTGGTATCTTGACATTTGCATACATTTTTTGGCAGTGGTAGAATGAGGTAATGCTAAGTTTAGGTAGTTGGTGGAAGTCACAGGGGCTGTTGGTTAGTAATGAAGATTATATGACAGTGAGGAATACTTTAGGCCCCTTAACTGTAAATTTCTAGACATTCTTACTGCTGGATTTTTTAAAAACAATAGAACCAAGGTTCCCAAACTGTAGGCCATGGATAATTGGCAGAAAGGAGTCCATGGAGCTCTCTGCTGGCAGGGCACAACAGTGCTGACTTGTCCTCCTTATTTCCAATTTTGCTACAAGATACATACAAATACATTAAATACTTTCTGGGTATGACTGTTCCATGCTGGCCATCGCTGGTTGCCACATGGGTGTTATGCAATTGAAAATGGGAAGTGGAGGGGTTCATCGGATCGCAAATAAGGGAAAGGATGCCCATGATATAGTCTTTCTATTATAATGTGGTGCACACTAGAAACACATTTGGGAACATTTTATGTAAATAAAGTTATGTTGTTTATGGGCTCTACCGATGCACAATTTCAGCCTGAACGCATTTTTAACCAAGTTTCTGTTTTGCAAACTCTATTGTATGTAAAGGTCAATAAGCAAAGCATTGATCTAAAACATGTCAAAAGCAGATGTTTGAATTAGTGGAGGAATTCATTTTCTGTATATGTCTAATTACTTAAGTCATGACAAATTCCCTCTCAATGGAGAGACAAGGTGGTTGAGGTCCTCTCAATGGACACATTTATACTGAGATCTAATTCGGAACCATCCACAACTCTGAATTAAATGTATTCATAATTAAGGCTACAATTTAGTCATGGGCATTCATAGTATAAGTCATGGACAGGTCACAGGCAGTACACAAAAATTCAAGGTCCTGTGACCTGTCCATGACTTATACTATGAATACCCCTGACTAAATCTTAAGGGGGTTGCTGCTGGAGCGTGCCGGGGCCACTGTCAAGGGTGGAGGGTATCTGGAAGGGCCACTGCTTGGGTGGAAGTTGGGGGGGCCGCTGCTGGGGGGGGGCATCCCTAGGGGCTGCTGCTAGGGGGTGCAGGGGCCATGGTAGTGGCTGCACCGTCGGCAGTGGCTGCACCAGCTGCCTGGGGACCACCACCAGCAGCAGCTGCACTGGCCACCCCAGTAACAGCAGGTGCAGCTGGCCCCAGGGCCACTGCAGCACTGTCTGGTGTGGCTGGCTGCAGGGCTTCCGGAGCAGCTGGCTGCAGAACTGCTCCAGCAGTGGCCGGTGTGGCTGTCCCCCGGGCCCCAGAGCCAGCTGCTTGGGCAGCCCTGGGGTCAGCCATACTGGCCTCCGCAGAAGTCACAGAGGTTGTGGAAAGTCATGGAATCTGTGACTTCCACGACCTCGGTGACACACATGGAGCCCTATCCGTAATATATAAAGCAGTTTGCTTCTACATTTCATGGTGGCTTCATAAACATGCACTTTACTCTTTAAAAAATCAGTACAATAAAATAAAATCAGTACACAGAAAACTAGAGTGAGCGCATTTACATAGTCAGCTAAACCTGAGTTTTACTGTTACTGCCTCTTATAATGGTTTTTTGGAGAGTACTTTGCATGAGTGAGCTATAAAACAGTATAATTCAGAATTATCCATTTGTAAGTCAGTCAATGGCCTTTTACAGACCACAAGCCAACCTGCAGTCATCTTAGGCATTTTACCACCTACGGAAGATACTCCATTAAAAATAATACATTCAACTTCATTTTACCTGAAATGCTGCCATTACTTTGTTCTATGACCACCAGTTGTGAGGCTTCGTATGACATGACATTTGCAGTGATGGATGACAGCATAGCATAGTGCATGTTATATATAAAATGTATAGTATTTATATGTAGTAAGTGCTTTTAATTGGACAAACCAGCATGCTAATCTTTTATTTCTTATACTTTAAAAGAATCATGTTCTTTTGCTGTTCTTAAGAAAATGTCAGTTTCATAAATAGAAAACTTCTGTTTAGCTGAGAGACACATGAATAGTAAATTATTCCATCCATTTATTATTCTGGGTGAAAATAAAATTATTCTATCAACATTTGGTAGAAATGCATTTATTATTTGAGACTGATTAATAGCAAATAGCTGTTAAAACGCCTGTTCCACTGCCCAAAATAGGATTTCTTTGTTGTGCGTGCTTCAACTTCAAAGTAATTGTCCCTCTAGCAATTCCCTTTAATCAGACACCTCCGAAAGCTCAGAAATGACTAATATTCTCTCTGAATCTCCCCCCCACCCCCCATCACTGAATATTAGACTTTTAGGCCCAGATCCTTCCATTGGGAGTTAGGTGCCTAATATCGCTTAGGGTCTGGGCCATAGGGTCCAATCAACTTAATCCGTTCAAAGTGCTGAAGGACAAAAGTGTGTTGTGATCAATAATACAGAGAGGGGGAAATGCAGACTGCATCTGACTGTTTCCAGGAAAAGCATAAGTATTCTTCAAGGGTAGCTCCAAGCAAAAGCACATTAGATAATCCAGCCCACAGGAAACAAAATCATGAATCACTATTTGTGTGAGGTCCACATTGGAGAGAGAGGTTTTCAGGCTTGGTGCAAACTGAAAATGACCAAAGGCATTTGGATACACTGATTGCACCTGAAAGTTAGAGAACATCAATGAATTCAGTAAAACAGTTAGGTTGCAAATCACCAAGACTAGAAGAAGCAGACAAATTCCCTCAATAGAGGGAGCAGTAACAGCCCCTCTCTGTTCTTCCAGAAGTTCTCCCTACTGAGCAGAGTCTCTTTCATCTTTACTTGAATTGAGTTTTAGCTCATTAGCATTCATCCAAGATACTCTCTCCCCTAGGCACTGGAAAAACAAGGAGACTGTTTCACTCATGTTTGAGGTAAATGAAACACTGGACTGTCATAGCCCTGCCACTGATTTTGCAGTCAAAAAATGGCTCAATCTACTACATGCATGCATGTTAAATCAAGTGGATGACAAGATGGCACTCTGTGGGGCCAACAAGGGGGAACACTTGGAGAGTCTGAAAAGTTCTCCATTAACACCTTCCATCTGCTCCCAAAGGAATGAGGTAAGTAACTAGAGCGGGTCAGAATATTTTTCCTTGCAGAAAAATTTCAATTTTTTTAGCAAAAAATAATTTAAAAAACAGATAAATTTGACTAATAAAAGGTGCGGTGCCTCAAGGACTTTTTAGTTTAAGTGCCTCAAATCACCATTCTCTATAGTTTGGCTCCCCACCCACCATACATCTCCAATGACACCTTATAGTCCTGCTGAACTGCCACAGTGCATCATGGGAGATGTAGTCTGGGTTATAGGCACCGCGGAGAAATTCAGTGTGGGCTAATACATTTTTAAAGTTATGAATTTAATAGTTCTGGGCAAAGTATTCTTCCTATGTTTTCTTTTGATTAAAAATTAGCCAGCTTTTGATTTACGGAACATTCACAAAATTAGAGCAATTTTAAGAAATATCAGAAATTGTCAACATAATATCTTCCACCATCTGGATATTTGCTAAATAACTAAAAAAGCTTTCTACATTCGGTAATTCTTATTTGTAATTGTTATATATATATATATATATATATAAGGAGGAGGCTGACTGAGGGAGAATTCACAGTGATATGCCTCCAAAGCAACAACAGCTAACCCAGAGTTTCTCAGCTCAGGAAGTAGTGAGGGAGTGCTAGCTGGGTCACATCCAGAGTTTAAAAAAGCAAAACAAAAAGGCAGCAAAATCAGGAGGGAGCTGAAGAAAGGGCTGGTCTTGTGGTGCTCACTGGAAGGTGATTCAGGATATCTAGGTTCAATTCAGCACTTGAGCTGTGACAGAATGGTCCAGAATGCCATTCCAGTACTTTTCTGGGGAGCTGAAACAGTGTTCTGATACTTCTGTGGTCTTGAGCCAGGTGGCTCTCTCCCTCCTTGGCTACAGGCCATTGTCTGAGCCAACAGGCATTAGTGCCAGGCCCAAGCAGGGGAGTGTTTGGTAGCAGGTCAGCACAAAGGGAACTGTGGATGCTGCAGCCAGGCAGGGCTCGGAAGCATGGGTGCCAGAGCCACCATGAGCCTGAGGCAGAACTGGAGATGCAAGAAGGCAGCCAGGGAGCAGGGCCACATGGATGATGGAGCCTCCCCTCCTCCCCCTAAGGAACCAGGAGGTGGGCACATGTAGTGGGCAGGTGGGAATAGGATGAGTTCTGCAGGGAGTGACCCCCTACTCCCTGGGGCCTCCCCCAGTTTCCTGACTACTCCTATCTTCCTTCCACCTCCCCCCCTTCCCACTACTTCCCTGTTCCCCTCTCATCCCTCTGGGGGGCCCCCACTGCCCTGGATTCTAGCACTTTTTTTTTAAGGACTCAAGCAAAATTTTAGGTTAAATATTTGGCTCTGTCATGGATTTCCTGTGAGACCTTATGTAAGTCACTTCATTTCTCTGTGCCTCAGTTCCCCACTTGTAAAATGGGGATTATAATCCCTCCTTTGTCTCTCATTCAGATTTCAAGCTTTTCAGGGCAGCGACTGTTTCTAACTATGAACATGTACAGTACCTAGCATGGTGGGCACCCCGATCTCAGGACCAGTAGGTGCTACTGTAATATAAATAATAATACTCTCCTCCTTCCTTTGCCCTTCAAGTTGCTTCCCTCTTCCCATGCTCAGTCCATTTATTTAGAAATGGAGTTGTAACATGGTGGCTTGCTCCAGATGCTGGAGATTGTGGGGATAGGCCAGCCCCGATTACAGGATGAGTCACACCTACGTTGGATCAGGTGATTCACGGATAAAAAGAACAAAAGTTGCACTGAAGTCGGGAATCCCAGGAACTTGCAGTTAGGTCTGTGGACACTGCGGGGGCAAGAAGGCTTATGCAGGGCCCTGAGGTAACAGGAATAAAAGCTGAAGATGCAGGAGAGTGGGAGAAATCTCTTCAGGCAGGTAGGTCTGGTAGAGACGGTAAAGATCAGCTCAGATGAAGCCTAAACATTTGTGTTTTGTGTTATTTTGGTTTAATCAGGAGAGACACACTGAATTGCTTGGGGTCTAGAGAACCAGTATCTTTCACAGGATTAAATAAATGGAACCCCTTGTGGGAATTGTTTGAACCACCTTTGAACTGTGAGTTTTTAAATGGCTCTAAAGTGGGGGAAACAGAGGCAGGGCAGAATGACCTGCAATCACAAGGGCATGTTCAGTACGTGGCTGTCTAGTATTACAGGGACCTTAGTATAAAGTGTGACTCATATACACTCTCATATTTCACATTTCAGAAGCAGCTTTTCTCTGGCCTGCTCCTGGTTGAAAGATTCCACTATGCAGCACAGTTTCACATTAACAGGAATTGTAGCCAACATTTCCTTTCTCAAAAATGGTCCGTTTCTAGTGAGGTGGAAGGGGATACCTTAGGTTTGACTCCAATTACATGATCCCACCAAGGAAACACTTTTTTTTTGGTTCCTGTCTGTAAACAGTTTATGTCAAATCTGGGTAAGGGAAAAGAGAATTGAGGTTGCATGTACGATACCAAGCTCTCTTGTATCAAAATACATCTCTTCTCTCCCTATCATAGCAAGACCTGTCAACGTTTTAGGAATCAATGTCTCTCCCATGGGAGAATCACACATTTAAATTCTTAGGGAGACAATGTGAAACAGAGACTTAGGAGACAGCAACAAAGATTTTCAAAGAGGAAAAATAAATAGTAATGGAGCCTAAATCTATACAGGGCATTTTAGGTTAGATGTGGAACATCTGAGATTTTTGGTGGGGGAGAGAGTGAGGGGGACTATGTGTGTGTAAATACACATATCAGAGAGATCTTAAATTGTGATCAAGAATAATGTCTGTGTCCATTCAGAAGCCACAGGAAATGATGTAGAGTGGTCACTATTAAATGTTAAGTATTTACTCACAGTTGCAAACAAAGTTATATTTCAAAATAGAAAATACTGCAGTCATGATCTAGTCCAAGTAAAATATAGTGAAATATAACAGTGGTATCTTAGGTTGAGATGAAATGCAAGTGATTGTATAACATTTTTAAGTAGTATTTTCCTACATAGGTGGTTTTAAAAGTATAAAAAGCTGGCTCATGTCATTTTCAGCTATATTCTATCTTCTAAAGTATTTTTTTGTGAAATTTGGGGAGTCTATTGTTGAGATAGCTTATGAAATAAGCTCCCCCTTAAATATTTAGAAAAAATGGGTGAAATCCTGGTCCAACAGGAGTCAATGGGCGTTTTGCCATTGAATTCAATGGAGCCAGAATTTCATCCCATATTTTTTGTGTGGAATGAAGACTACATCTATGCAGCTCACTTTTACTTAGATGTTAATCATTTGAATGTTTTGTTCATGTCTTTCTATTTTTATTTATATTATTATTGTCTATAATATACATTAGTTTAACATCTGGTTATACACAACAAAAGACTCTCGAGAATAATTATGGTGCACCGGGAAAATTCTGAACATGCTAGTAAGTCCAGAGTTGACATCAGAGCCAGTCTGAACTTTAAAAACAAGCTGGATATGCATTTTATTATTTGGCTGTAGGAGGAATGTGGTATGATTTTTAAACATACTTTCTTTGTATTTGCTTTATAATTAGCCTGAGAACTAGGACCCTAGATACAAAGCATTGTTTTATATAGATTTATTTTCCATGTGATATTACATATGGTATCTTAGATATCTCTATTCCAAAATGGCTGGTTCCAAACTAAAACACATAGCAGTTATAAGGCATTACAAATGTAATCAAGGGCAAGATATATTTTATTCTAGCCTGAGATGAAAGCTCAGGATGGCTGCATTAAGTTTTGCATTTGATTTTGAACACATCCCCCCGATACGAAAATACAAAATAATGTCATGGTAGAAATAGCCAGTCAGACACACAATAATCCCTTAAAGGTAAACATGACAACAATAAAGGTTTCTGTCTAACTCCATTGGATCTCTGAAAAACAACAGCATGAGGACTGGCTTCTTCAACCAAGAGGTAAATTTCCCGCAAGGGCTCAGTTACTGAAACTTAACCAAATACCAGATTTACAAAGACTAAAGGAACAAAATGCGCACTATGACAGACACACCAATATGGACAGCTAGTCCAGTATTTTCCAAATGGTGGGTCGTGGGAAGATTGTAGATGGGTCATGTGCCTGGTGTAGAAAAGAGGTGCCGAGGAATGAGGAGGTGGGAAAGCCAGGCCATCCCACACTTTCCCCACTGCAGCGTTTTCAGGTCGCAATGCCATTGGCTCAAATTGTCCTGGCTGCCTCCCCGTCATGAAAGGCAGCCAGCTGGGCCAAACCTAAGTGGCATTGCAACCCTGTGTGCCCAGGTTGCAATGCCCAGAGCAGGGAACTGGGCTCAGTCCCATGAGACGAGCTGTCACTGTGAGGTGAGTGCAGCTTGTGATGCATCACCCACCTCCTAGGGCTTCCCTGGCTGGGATTAGGGTTGTTGTGCCAGGGCAGAGGGTGCTCCTGCATGTGGTTGGTGCCCTCGGTGAGGTGAGGAAGTCAAAGAGAAGGAATCTGTAAATTAGTATATTAACCCCTCCCCCAAGATGGCTCAGCTACTCTACAATAAGAATAGGAGAGTTGGGCCCAGTCTCACTTCCCACTTTCCACTGCCCACCTGCTTTGGGGAGGGAGTAAGTAGGGTATCTGAATGTAGTGCCATTTACCTTTATGGATCTGGACCCAAAATAGGGGCCTTAAGGGGGTTTCTTACACCCTTCCACAGATCCATACTCTATATTACAATCTAGCCCTTTAGTACTCATTTTGATACAGATTTTTGTTATTGTTGTTTAATATTTTTAGTAGAGGTCTCAAAATTGAGATTTACTAAATACAGATTTCATTTTCGGTACTTTTATAAAGAAGTCCTCTACATTTTGTTGCACATTTTCTATCATGCCCAAATTTATACCTTACAGCTGAGTGCACCTTCAATCTTTGACCTTTAATTTTCCCAGCATATTATGGTCTGATTAATAACAAAGTGTGATTTGCCCTACAGTGTGACTGTGTTTGCACGTCAATCATTTCCATATCTAATGTGCACTGTTTCCAATTTACAAGATGTTAATTTACTTATTAGCAGCCCTACAAACCCAAACTGGACTCAAGTTAAACTGGGTGCTTTGGAGAGTTGAAATTAAACATCTGTTAGTCAGAACTGCCAAATGTGTTGAGCCTGAAACTTGTCACAGGAAAGGGTCAATTTCCACAAATGTCCCGTTTCAAAAAGTTATTTAAAAAAAATGAAATGGTCAGAATAGGATGTCTTGACATTTTCTAAACAAAATGTTCCAATTTTTGGGTTGAAGTGGCTGTTCATTTAGCAATTTAAATCAATTCATAGTGTGAATTCTGCATAGCGGAATTTTTTTACAGAGTCTTCATCTGCAACAATTTTTGTGATTTTGACTTTTTGTCCCATTGCGAGATGGGAAAAATTCTTAAAATTCTCATAGGCCAGGAAATCCATTCCTTATCCAGCTCTAGTTCTTTCCAACTCATTCATCATCATTAATAGAACTGGAAGAAATTTTTCAACCAAATTTCTCCCCCATCTCACCTACTGAAAAATGCAGTTTTAGGTCAACTGAAACATTTCATGAATTCACATTAAATTTGTTGAATTGTTTCAGTAAAAAAACAAACAAAAAACCCCTAAAAATAAAATATCAAAATGTTTCATTTTGACATTTTCTAAAGGAAGTGTTTCAATTTTTTTTATTTAAAATAACTATTAATGTCAACAATTAAAACACTTTTAAAAGCTTGAAAATGAAAAAAAATGTTTCATTTCAGGTCAAATGAAACATTTTTATTCTACTCTTTGGTTCATTCTGATAATTTTTTGGTTGGATCAACCCAAAACTATATTTTTTTAAAAATCAGAATAGATAGAATAGGCAAATAGATGTTGTAAGCAATAAAAGTCCAAGGTGAAGGATCAGTGAGAATTTGGGAATCATTTGTGAGACATAACAAATTTTCTCTGAGCTGTGACTGGTGAACTCCTCTTTGTATAATGATGATAACTGGACACCATACCAATTGTAGGTCTTGATAGATTGTTCTTATCAATCACTTCCTTTCAATGTTGAGAATTTTGTGCTCACTGGGATGTGTTACTTTGCAGTGTATTTAAATCAAGTTTGATCTAGGCTAAGATATACATACTTTCCCAATATATTTACTACAACCTCTGAACAATTTACCTGCACTAATCTAGCAGGTAATCAACGCGATCACTACTTTGGTTGTACGCATGCGGGCAAATCATGAAGAGTTTTACTCAGTCCTTCTGTTTATGGTCAATCATGGCAAATCAATGGGAGTTTTGCCTGAATTAGAACTGAACAAAAACTCAACAAGCACTTCAAAATTTGTTCCATAAAGAAAATAAGATATATTTGTAGAAGGAATGCTTTAAATATATAGATGGCAAAGAGAATGGAAGACAGGTATAAGAACAAATTGGAAGTCTGTTGCAATAAAATGTACTGTAACATGCTATCACCAGCAGGAGAGTGAATTTGTGTGGGGGGGTGGAGGGTGAGAAAACCTGGATTTGTGCTGGAAATGGCCCACCTGATCACTTTAGATAAGCTATTACCAGCAGGACAGTGGGGTGGGAGGAGGTATTGGTTCATATTCTCTGTGTATATATATAAAGTCTGCTGCAGTTTCCACGATATGCATCTGATGAAGTGAGCTGTAGCTCACGAAAGCTTATGCTCTAATAAATTGGTTAGTCTCTAAGGTGCCACAAGTACTCCTTTTCTTTTTGCGAATACAGACTAACACGGCTGTTACTCTGAAACCTGTAACATGTATGAGTGTTAAAAAAACAGGAATTAGGAGGTCAACATAATGGATCTCTTAAATTACCGCAGTCTGAACGTAGACTACAGAGGTCAGCTGTTGGCTGATTCAGTGGAATTGAACGTACTGATGAGACATTTTCTTCAGGAAAGCAAAAAGCAGGAAAGTTAAGTACAAGTAAGAAAAAAGAACATGTAACTATGAGGTGTAATATAGTGTGACAAAAACTATCTGCCAAAAATTCTTGGTGATTTCCAGATCAACTTACTATGTAACAAAGTGCGTGATTGCAGATCTAACTGGTCACACAAGTTTGTTCAACAGCATACGTGCATTTTTACTACTCATGTCATGTCTGTGTCCTTTGGAAATTTGGCTTTTATTTAAAATGCATGAAGTCATGAACCCAAAAATGCTGTTTGAACCAAATGTCCTTTTGACCATAGATTGTCTGGATATGGAACTTCTGTGGAACTACTCCAATTAATGACAGCTATGGTCTCTCCCTGTACATTTTTTATTTACCATTCATAAGTCCCTGATCCAAATCCTAATGAAATCAGTGGGCTTTGGACCAGATCCTTGATGCTGAAGGAAAGGAGGGCCTGAGGTTTGTTGAGTCAATATATTAGAATGAAAGAGGACTAGTTTTGCTTTTTCATAATGTTGCCTAATCTGGAAGCCATTTGACCAAATTCATCTCTCCTATAACTTGGCAAAACATCCATAGGAGTCCCTGGGATCCTTTATAGAAAAACCCTTTAAAGTTTAATAGACTATTCTAACCTTTCAATATTTTTTTTCTTTCACTTATCCTATAGAATTCTATAATTATAAACTTGCTGCAGAATTTTACAGGATGGTTCCAAAAAGCCACCCAAAGATTGGAACTTTTGTTAAGTTCTGGCAGACTTTTCCATAAAGGGGGACTCCCATGCAATAATTGAATCTTGCCTTTGTCTTCCAATAGGTACTTTAACAAAAATAAACAAACAGACAATCCCAACAATAACAACACAGAATTCTGACAGGAATATTTTGTGATTAAAATGAAACTTAACAGAAACAAAAAGATAGGAAATCAAGTGTAGCTCATACTGGCCCCAATTCCCTCTTCAGGACATCACTTAAGTATGAAGTCAATGGGACTTAAGCATGTATTTAAAGTTAAGCATATGCTTAAATGCTTCCCTGAATCAGGGCCATTTTAGGTTTTTTTTAAAAATGGGGCCTGATACAAATCCCACTGAAGTTAATGGAAAAACTCCACTTGATCAGGCCTGTATTGAACATTGGCACTGAATAGTTTTACTAGGTTGGTTCCAGTCATAAACTATCGACCCAATAATTTCTGAAGATCTTGTCATTTTTAGGGAAGGACAAAGTTCGGGGAAAAGTTGTCAAATTGCTTCATTACCTCCCTTGTAAATCCTCAATAGGTAAGAAACAAACTAAAGGTCTAGAAAACATGACCTATGAGGGAAGATTGAAAAAAATGGGTTTGTTTAGTCTGGAAAAGAGAAGACTCAGAGGGGACATAATAACAGTTTTCAAGTACATAAAAGGTTGTTACAAGGAGAAGAGAGAAAAATTGTTTTTCTTAACCTATGAGGATAGGACAAGAAGCAATGGGCTTAAATTGCAGCAAGGGAGGTTTAGGTTGGACATTAGAAAAAAACTTCCTAACTGTCATGGTGGTTAATCACTGGAATAAATTGCCTAGGGAGGTTGTGGAATCTCTATCATTGGAGAGTTTTAAGAGCAGGTTAAGCAAACACCTGTCAGAGGTGGTCTAGATAATACTTAGTCCTGCCATGACTGTAGGGGACTGGACTAGATGGCCTCTTGAGGTCCCTTCAAATCCAATGATTCTATGATTCTGTGCATCCAAGTGTAACAAGGCAAGAAACAACCACTCACAAGATTTCACTAGCAGTGTTTGAGAGCGGGGAGAGGATGTCTACTGTGGGAGAGGAGGGAATGTTTGTTCGCTGAAGAAACTCAAAGAAATTCTGAAGGATGAAGAACCCATTGCCAACTGATCCTTGAATTTAATAGATGTACACACACAAACAAAGCCACAGGCAAAGATAAATATTGTCCTCAGCTGAAAAACAAAATCAAAGACGTTTCTGAAGAGTAGAAGACTATTAATGTTTTCTTTGCTTTTGGTGATAAGCAGACAACTTCCCAATATATCAATCCTGCAAAGTACTGAGTACTCTGACCCCAGTCTATCACAGTACTTAAGCCCGCGTTTAACTTTTACCATGTGAGTAGTCCCACTGACTTCAGTGGAGCAAATCATATGATTAGACTTCTTTTTGGAGGGCATGGATCAGTGTTCATGTCACGCTCTTCATCAGTACCTAGCCCAAGCCGGGGAAGTTAATGATACAAGCAGTGGACCAAATTCAGTGATGAATCCTGGTCACATGCCAGCTGAGGCAAGTTGCACATATGCTAAGAAGACAGCTTTGCTGAATCAAGGATCAAAGCCTAGATGACTAGATTTTGGATAGCAGTAAAACAGTAAACTATCGATATCTGCTTCTTCCTAAAGGTAACATATCAGAACAATACCTCTTCATAGGTAGCCTATCCTACTAATTACATGAATCACATATTCATAAAATTTCTCTTGAAATGAATAAGGGAGACATTTCCAATTATATTTTCCTTCTTTGCCCTCTTTGACTCCCATTATAAGCAGGGAGGATTAATTTGGTTGACCAAACACACAATCAAATTCTTCTAGTAGATAACTTTGGGTCTGGTTTTTGGCCCCTTGCTCTGAGGTAAGTAATTCCATTGATCTGTGGAACTAGTAACCTGAATTAGAGCTCACCAATATGAATAAGGGTCACAAAATTGTCCTTCTCATAGAGAACACCCATCCTACCATACTGTTGGATAAGTACTTTACTGCAGGTACGCCACTGTTCGGAGTCATGTGACTAATCTCCGGCTGTTTCAGTATCCATTGCATGTTCCAGGGCAGTTATCTTATTGATTTCTGACAACTTCAAATTCATCTTCTCAAAATTCTTAATCAATCAATGATGCTGTCTCCTGTAGTGCATCTCATCATATCTATTTACTTCTTCATTACCCCTAGCAATCACCCCTGATATTTTCTTGCAAAACACAATAGTACAATAAATGTGGTGACTGAACTGTGCTCACTGGCATGGTTTGGATTCTTGATTAACTTTGTCTTAAAAATGAAAAAAAAAAGAGCTTATTATCATTGTGTAGAAACCTTTAAAATGTGACCCAACTGTAACCAATGCAACAATATCTGTCAGAGATCCTGAAACAATAGCTCTGAGGAGTGAATATCTCCATTTGCTTCAATGGATGCTAACTCAGATACCACAGATTATTTTTAAAATGTCACTACTGGTAAGTATTTCACAGCTCAAAATACAAAGAAAAGAGAGAACGTATCATATTAAGTTGATCTACCCCAGCATTTCCTAAAGGATGGGGCACCCTGGGGAGTGTGAAGGCCTGGCACCGATGAGTGTGCAGCAGATATATAAATTAAGATGGGGAGGTCTTTAACAACACATGACAGGGTGTTGGCAACGAGGTTGATTTAATTTTCCTGAAGGGGTCTCAGCTTTCAAAAGTTTGAGAAATATTGGTGTAGACTGCAATAAAGTTATATCAGTGCTGTGATTGAATCCTGCCATAAAACAGCACTGCAATTTCCTGTAGTTAGGTATGAAGATGTTTTACGGTACTCTGCTGTTATTATTTAGCCACTGAACCTCCAAGTGAATATCTGGGTTAATATATTATTTTGTGTCCAGATGAAACAAAAAATTAAATGCATGTTTCTTTGGGAGATGAAAGCTCATAGAGGCATACGTTTGTCTACAAGACAACACTCTCTTCTGCCCCGAAGAATTTTGATGACACATCCATCAAGACACTTGTCAAAATACTGTTGCTTTGAAAGGTGCTATGAGCCAACAAGTAACTATTTATTTTTCATATAAAACTCATCCTTTACAGGAGATGCACACTAACACAGATATTTGTTTAGTGTTCAAAGTGAAAAAGGGCTGAATATAAACCTGTTCCTTGTACAATGAATCATATCTGACACATATTCGTCGTCAGTATTTTATGTGTAGCTGAGAGGCTATCTGTTTTTTCTTCCAAGTCTCAGATGGTTACATCTGTGCTGTTTAAGATGGGAACATGAACCACTGAGTCATTTAATTTTCAAGAGCTCCTTTTTTGCGGGAGGAGGAGGAGATGGTCTGTCTGTCTTTTTTTCAGAATTCGGAGGCTGGAGTACTGCTTGGAAAGATAATATTCCAGTGCATGTTTAGATGGCTCCGAAAAGTGATTATGGACAAACTCCATGGCTTCACTCACAGCTCCTCTGATGTTTGCCCATTAATATAATCATTGCTAAGCATTTATTGAACAGATGTATTTGATCTGTAAACCTTACATTTACTGAATCATGGTGAGTGTTACTGGCATCAAGACAACATACTGAAAACTAAAGATAAAAGATTTTAAAGCTGCTAGCTATTTGTCATGTTTCCATTTCCCTCCCTCTTCTCCTTCCCATTTCTTTCTCTTTCCCAACTTCTTCTTCTTATTTGCTGACAAGAAGAATCTGAATACTGGTGCAATGTCAAATGCTGTTAGTAGTAGCATCTATAATAATGAGTAGGTTTTTTAAGCCAATATCAGTTTTAAAGTGGGTGTGTTATATCAGCAGAGTATATCATAATCTATATTGAGGGTCTATATCCATATTGAGGGCTACAGCTACATTGACTAGGGGTGCCGTTAATTATTACAATTTTAATGTTATACATTCCTATCAATAACAACTTCATTTCAATAGGTGAAAAATCTATGTATACCACAGCCTATTAAGATATTCTCCAGACTCTGGAGAGAAAGCCACCAGCCCCTCCTATGGCCTAGTTCTTGAAGGAGAAATGGAAAAATAGAAAACATTTTCATCCTTTTCTGGATTATGACAAGATTTGGACTTGTGGGGTCCAGGGAAGGTAATGTACCTGAACAAATAGAACAGAGAATGGTGCTTGGCCTAGTGGGCTCAGGATGCGCTAAGCCATTGGTGGGCTTAGTAAAATTGTGACTGTCTTTGGGCAGCAGAATCTGAGCAGGTCACTTGAACCCATGCTCAGAGACTTCCACGTCTCATAATTCTGGTCATAATTCTCCTGTGAGTGGCAGATTGGGAGGGCCAATGGTGAGCCGGTGCATTCCTCTCATTGTCCTAGTCCATTGCTGTGTGTGTTGAGACTGTACATTTCGTCTCCCACCTGGGCCATAAGTAGCAGCCAAGAAGTCAAGAGAAGACAGGCTTATGTTCATGGAAAAGGTGATGCAGGTACTCTGGAAACCACAGAGGTCTTTGGGAAGTGGATTCCAAAAGGGTGGCAGGGAAATAGAGCTTTGTTTTGGGCTTGGCCCTGTGGAGCAAGTGTGTAACAGGCTGGCAGTGTTTGCTTGCAAAATCTCACCCTGTTCACTGGTGTTGATTTTCCTGGAAAAGGGCTAGGTGAGTTCTGCTGACTCTGAGATAGGTGATTCAGTACAAGAGCGATGGGAGTGTTTCTGTAATGAGAGAGAATCTAGGGTGTGGGCTGAGCAATCCTGAGATAGCAACCAGGAGAGCAGCAAGACTACAGGGAAGGCGGAAACTGAAATTTATGTGACAGTTAATTTCTTTCTCAAATTAGTCAGACCCCCAAAAGCATGTGAGTTGTTTACTTTGCACAGTATGTGGACTTTGTATCACAGCAAGTTTAGAAAGGCACCTGTGGCAGATCTCTTAACAGCGTATAGAGGCAAATAGCATTTAAAATGCTGTCTGGATGGTGATGATATGGTAACTATAAAAATTACTTATAAACTGAATCAATATGTGAATATCTCTTCAATATCTTATAAGGTAACTTCTCAATCTATTAGGAAAATAAATATATGGACAATAATGTTTATGAATTGTTATATAAACACAGAGAATAAGAATATGTCCTCTCTCTATATGTGTGTTTATGCATACAACTCACAAATATTACTCTCCTTATCCTATATACATTAGCTTTATTTTACAGTCATGTGGCCGCACTGTCTTTTCCTATCCTTCAAAATATTATATCACATTTGCTTAACCAAGCCTTATCTCTGCATCCATAATTCAGTTTGCTTTTGATAAGCCCATTTAAAAATATTAGCACAGAGCATACTTTAGCATTGGTGTTTGAAGGCTTTAATGCAACTGAAAAAACAGTAGCCTGATAAGGTTTAGAATATAATGTATTTATTTAATCACTTTATGTAAATCCTTCAGCAGTTTTGGCAAAAGGTTATAGCTGTCAATGACTTATCAGAGAGAAGATTCTCCCTCTAATTCAATAGGAACATGAAACATTTCTTCTGTTTGGCTGGTTTTGGAGGGACAAAACAATTGAAGACTTCTTTATAGTCTGATTCTCTCTTACAAAAGACTCTCCTCATTCATCAAAATGAAATATGCTTCAAATTAATTTTAGAACAAGCAGAGAGGACTGATGATCTTGTGGTTACGGCGCTATGTTGCAACTCAGGAGACCATGGGTCAACTCCTGATTCTGCTGTAAACTACTGTGTGATCTTGGGGAAATTCACTATAGGTAACATTTTCAAAAACACCTCACTGTCTAAGTCCCATTGAAAGTCAATGGAACCTAGATCCCTCATTCAATTAGGCAATTTTGAAAATTGTATCCTTAATTCACCTTGCTGCTGTATCTCATTTCCCCCACCAGTCCTCTGCCTTGGTTATTTAGAGTGTAAGGTCTTTGGGGCATGGATTGGCTCTTACTATGTATATGTACAGTGCAGAGCATAAGGGAATTCCAGTCTTGTTTGGGGCCTATATGTGATACATAATAAAATAAATAAAAATAATAATAATAAAGTTCCCGAATAAAGACAAACAAGGCTCTTTGAACGGATCTGAGAAAGAATGTATATCTAATTTTAGAAACACCTTGATTACTCTAGTAATTGAAATAATCTAGGAAAACTAATATGTACTAACAGTAACATGAAAGAGTTTTGATGCCTTATTTAATTATATGAATAACTTGTGAAAGTTATACAACTGAACTAGACCTCTACTCTACTAAAGATGAGAGATGATGTGGATGATTTATTATTGGTGATCCAAGTTATACAAGGCCCTTCATTTTTGTTTCTTATTTTGTTTAAAATGTCCCAGGAATACATCGGTGTTTAATTGTAATATTTTAAAATGGTGAAAATCAGGGCAAAAAATAACTTCACATGTTCTGGGTAAATATTGGAGGACTGGGGGACAGAAAGAAAGCAATAGGCTACTGATTTGCCATCTCTCCTTCCAGAATGGGGAAATGGTCTAGGGAGTTCTGGCACTTCTGTTTTTAGGACTCGAGCTCTGATTTACAACATATTCTGTGTGTGTGTGTGCGTGCACGTGTGTGTATATCTTCTACTACATTGCCTTACTTTAGCAGACAGCCGTGCATCATTTACACTTAGAATAACTTATTTTTATCATAAACACATCTACCTAACTTAATGTAGAGCAGAGCAACAGAAGTGATTAAAGGTTTAGAAAACATGACCTATGAGGAAAGTTTGAAAACATTGGGTTTTTTTAGTCTACAGAAAAGAAAACAGGGCGGGGTGGGGGAGTGTGAGAGAACAGTTTTCAAGAACATAAAAGGTTGTTACAAGGAGGAGGGCAAAAAATTGTTCTCCTTAGTCTCTCAGGATAGGACAAGAAGCAAGTGTCTAAATTGCTGCAATAGAGGATTAGGTTGGAAATTATGAATAACTTCCTAACTATTAGGGTAGCTAATCAGTGGAACAAATTGCCTAACAAGGTTGTGGAATCTCCATCACTGGAGATTTTTAAGAACAGGTTAGACAATCATCTAGTTATTATATAGTCCTGTCTTGAGTGCAGGGGACTGGACTAGAAGATTTCTTAAGGTCCCTTCCAGTCCTAAACTTCTATGATTCTATGAAAGGTCCCTTCCAGTCCTAAACTTCTATGATTCTATGATTTTGTTAACATAATCAGTATTTTCATGTTCTGGAGTGACCCAATATTTGGGTGAAAATTAGTAAAAATTGAATAATAGCTTTTGTAATACCTAGGGATGTTTTGGTAAAGGGCCTTACAAAGGGCCTTACAAACAGAATAAGGTCCCATTGATTTGAGTGGTGCACAGGCATATCATAAAAGATATTAACTTCCCAAAAGACCCCTTACAACCAAACATAGGCCCTGATCCTGGGACTTATTCTGTGCAGGCCGATCCTTGCATTAGCGTGGGGTCTCACTGGGTACACCTACAAGGTGAGCAGCAGCCTGTGGCAGTGAGTTTCAGAGCCCAGGTCAACAGACTCAGGGTTGTGGAGCTCAGACTACCATGCTAAAAATAGCTGTATATACTTTGCGGCACAGGCTGGAGCTCGGACTCTGAAGCCTGGGGAGAAGGGGATGAACTACAATGGCCGCACAACTATTTTTAGTGTGGTAGCCTGAGCCTCCCAAGGCCAAGTGTGTTGACCCAGGCTCCGAGACTCACTGCATCAAACTGTGTAGACATGCCCATTCACTTCAGTAGGGCTTTGTGTGAGCAGCGGGGTCTACTTATGTGAAACATGTTGCAAGACTGGGGTCTTAGTTCAAGAAAAGATACAAAGGGTGGGTGAAACAGGGGAAGTATGGGGATAATAGTGATAAGAAAATGTGTTTTCATAGGTTAGCTTTGTGAACAATTTGTAGATATGGAAATCCTATATCTCCAATTTGAAATCCTAGCTCATTAAAGTCAATGGCACAACCTCTATTGCCTTCGGATGGGCCAGCATTTCTCCTATAGAGTTGTTGTTGTTTTTTTCCTTTCTAGGGTCAAGTTTACAGTGTTTCAGTTATTTTTTCACCTACTCCATAACTTTGTTTTTTCTTCCTCTATTTTCAGTGACAACATGGAAAAAGCTAAAGAAAGTGGAGGGGGGAGGTAGCTGGGGGAAAGGATAGTAGTGAGAAATAAAAGGTAAAAAGAGGAAAAATAAATAATTTAAATGTCCCATGAAAACTTTTTTGAAAAAAAATCAACGAACAGAAAAAATGTTCTTTTTAAAAACCCACAGGATTAAAATGACTTTGAAGATTTTACTTTTTTTTATGATTATTTTTCCCCCTAACTTTTTGGGACATCTCTGCAATTCATCTCTTTGGTACTAAGAAGGGCTACACATGGATCAGCATCAATGAGAGGAATATAATTGGATGGCAGCACCAATAGTAATGAACTTTAAGTGCTAGTGATAAAAATAAGTTGTTGTATACGTCGGATAAAGGTCCTAGCAAAAAACCTCACGTAGAAGACTGGGGTCTTGTTATGGGAATAGACTCGGAGGGGCTGAAGATGCTCACTACTTTGCCTACCCAAGGGATTTGCTAGACCTTGCGTCTCTTACTAAACCCATATGACTGTTCTCAGAGGGTGAATGTCAGCCACCAAATTCAGAATTCATCTCCCCTGGCACTAGATTCTGTCCCATGCTATCCTCTTTCCCTGTGGGGCACATTTTGCTAGTTTCAGCTTAACCACCTTAATCTTGCTCTTTCCTGGAAAAAAAAAAAAAGGTGGCTTGAAATCTAGGCACAGATTCATTGCTGTGTCAAGTTTCTGCATGATGAGGCAGAGAAGTGGGGGGACTGTCAAGGAGCCTGCTATGGCTCCCTGAATATCAGGGCACTTATGCATGCCCTATCCTTGGCATAGGTTTAAGCTGTCCCTAGGCTGCTGTAACCTTAAGTCACCTGGCAATGATCCCCTTGGGGATGACTGAAAATGTTGGGAGAATTTTTGGTTGGCCATTTCCTGCTGCTTTCTGGAGCTGAAGATTCTGGCGCTAGCTATTGTGCATGAGGTCAGTAGATTTGAAACAAGTTGCATTGCTGGTTTATGGCAACGGGAAGTGGAGATGTGTTCACTGCTCTTCAAAACATGGCTCCCTTCTCCCAACATGCAAGTTCCAGCTTCCTCTGTATCTGCATATATCACTATTGAATAGTGTGCTCTGGCTGAGGGTGCTAAAGAATTTTTTTCATTATTTCTAATGAAACTGTGTGTAGAGCTGCCAGCCATATTTTCTGTGTTCTATGGAACAAAAACTATATGGTATATTTGGTCTGTCTGTCAATATGGATGCTTAAATGGGTGCCCATTACCATGAGATCTGAATAATTCATGAAGAAAGCTTTCTTCTCCTAGCACTTTTGCTTAAAAGATATTCATGTTTATATGTATAATGTATAGAAAAGTTTATGTATTTTAAATATATTTTAATGTACATATTGAAGTGCCAATTAAATGTTACTAAAATATTTAAATTATGTTATAATTAGGTCCACTAATGAAAAGACAACAAAACAAGTGTAATAGTTGGTAATCAAAAGTTTGTTGGTTTTCATTTGACCCCTCTGAAATAAATTATACATGACTGACTTTTTTTGTTTAAATCGGAAGCTTGCATTCCTCTGTTTCTTAAGATGTCCTTCAACAAAGATTTAAGTATTTAGTATTTTTAATGAAGAAGTCCTTGGGGTGGGATTGTTGCTTTATAATCCTTTATTTTGCTTGAAGGAATTGGTGAGGCATGGTGGGGGTGGATAAAGAATTATAAAATTACAGTATGAAGCTATTGTAATAGAACTCACATGCAACATTTTCTGCTTAGCAGAGCTTCAAGATAACATGTGCAAAGCAGTAAATTTGCAAACAAATCAGAATATCGAGGGGAAATGTAGAACTGAAGGAGACTCTAAATATCCAAGAGAGAAGCTGATGATCTTTAACATAAAGGAAAATGAGTGTGTACTGTCAAAGGCAATGAGGAATGGAAAATCAAGTATGTTTTCTTAGGTTGGCAAGTGCTCGTCAGGTGATCAGTTGTATGAGTGAAGTCAGTTTGCAAAAAGGGGCAACTAACATCTGCCTTTGCTTTTAAGTAATTTTTTTAAATTTTAATTCCAACAAAAAATGCAATATTCCAAACCCTCTATATGTGCTCTGCTCTGCAATTTCTCTTCTGGAGACCTTGTTTTCAGTGATCTCTGGTCATTGTCATGTGTGTGCAGAATAATTTCATATCATCCATATGTATCACCAATGGAGACCAGAGAGAGAAACACTGTGAAAACTGAAGATGAAGTGATTGTTACTGATCTGATATGGCATCTTAGGCCCTATATAATAAAAGGTAACACTGATGCCAGCTGAATATCTATTCACTGGGACTTGGAATATCTTACTTTTTGTCTTTAACTCTTATTATTTCTATTCTGAAGTATTACCAACGCTCACAATTTTATCAAAAATCTGATATTAGGTGTTTTTTCTTAAAGCCATGAGTCTTGTGATTTGTGAGAATCAAAGCTATTTTTAAAGGTATGTTTCTAGGTCTCTTGATTGCATAAAAAAGCTTGAAAACATGATCAGAGTTAACGCTGAAGGTTCAAAAACTGGAAAGCAAAGAAAAAGAACCAAAAATGTATCATTTTAAAAATCTCATAATTTTTATGATATCTTAAGCCCAGAAAAACCCATCTGATGATTTTTGAACACTAGATGTTGATACTTGCACCTTTAGTTGACTTCTGTGGGAGTTGAGGGTACAGGCTTTGGACCTATGTCTTTTGCTTGTATATCCTTGTTACTTTGTAATTTATTCAGATTGAAGTGGTCAAGTTTCTGCATACAGAATGGTTCATTGCTGTTCTGCTTGACATCCTTTGATTTGTCTTGAAAATCTCATTTGCATATTCATTGTAGGGTTATTTAAAAAATAAATTGTTTCTGTTGATCGTTTGGATCTTTTTTTTTAATTTACCCAGAGTGCTGTTTTAGTTACCTGTTTTGTAATGAATCCTTGTTGTTGATGTCCTCTTTCATCTATTTTCCTCATTCTCTGTTATTTATGGTGAAAATACTGTAAAACAATATTAAAATAATACTATTACTTAATAACAAATATTACCTTTAAAAGAAACAGTGGTTACTGCTTTGTATTTCTGGTGTATCAGGTAAATCTAGAACTTTTATTAAACAGATCTAAGCTTGGCTAGTTTTGCTTGGAACACTAAGGCATTGGATTGGGCTAATTGTCTCCCCATTTACCCTCCAGAAGCAGCAGTAAATCTTCTAAGAAGTTAATGTAGCCTGAGGTCTGCATCTTCCCCTTTACTCCGAAGCGAGTAAACCCCTTTTAATCTGGAAAGGAAGGTGTGATTCTAGGAACAGCAGTCAATATGGATGTCCTTGACAATAACCAATGGAACCATAGTGCCTGGGGAGGAGGAGGAGGAGAAGCAGAAGCATAGGGACTCCGGAGTGTTCCCTCAGGTTTGTGTGATACGATAGCTGAACTCTCTACTCATTCTGTGGCAGTCTTGGGAGTGACTCTGTCCCCAGATAATATGAGGGAACACTTTGCTAGGATAACATCCTCCTTTCATGGATTTCTCTCAGGAGATAATGAGCTGGCCCTGCATTTGGGACTTCATTCAGAGGAATGGTGCACACTTGTTGACAAAAAGGAAAAACGGTTCCGTATAACTTATGGGAAATGTTACATAATAAACAAGTGATGTGGGCACATCAGAATTTACTGAAATCCTAATTTGCACGTGGCTAAAATAATAGTAATTGTATTTGATACAGACTGGAAAACATTTTTTTTTCATGTAGCTGACATCTGCATAGTCATCTGAGAAAGGCTGGATTCTTGGAAGGTAAAGGGGAAGAGCTGGAAAGCATCACAAATTTTAGCTCAGGGCTGAAATGAGTCATGCTGTGTCAGATGTAGTAGATTATTTGATTTAAGATGCTTCTTAACTGCGACAGACTTTAGTAGATGATTTAAGATGGAACATCCTGATAGAGACAAGCAGCAAGCGCTGGCCATAAATACACAGTCTTTCCAAAAACATGAAAGATTGATTATATCAGTCTCATATACAAACTCAGTGACTCCATTTCCTCACTCTCTCAAAAATAACACAACTCCAAACCATTCTTTGTGATGTTCTTACTCTACACAAAGTTATTAGATGTCAAAAATTATCTTTTACTTAATTTGACCTTTATTTAATGTTATATATAAATATATAATAATGTACATAATAATTTATATATAAAAATATAAAACTTTTATAGTGGCTCTGCCAGTATCTCAGGGCCCCAGTGTGAGCTACTAGGATGCACATGATGGCCATGGTTAGGTAAGGTGCTTGCTTAAAATCAGAGCCATCAATTATTGTTTATAGCATGCTGCCTCTGTTATTATTAAAGTCTGCAGATGTTGGCAGTGTCACTATAAAGGTTTTCAGGACCCTTACATGTAGCGTTCAGGACTACAAGTGCTTCACTGCAAATTTGCTACTTCTATCACCCTTTTCCATTGGCCATCTGATCAAGCCGATGAACAGGAAGCGGAAAGGTCAACCATGCCCCTACATGGCTAAGAGGCACTAAGAAGGCAGGAGTACCTGAAGTGGTCTTGAGGAACACAGTAGCACAGAACAAAATCTCTCTTCTGCCTGCCCTGTAAAGGGAATGAGTAGAGGACAGCCTGGAGAAAGACTGAGAAAGGAACCAAGCAAAGAAGACTGGGGATAACTTAATGGAAAGGGATAGGAAGGAACCAAAAAAGGGAACAGGATGGTTTTCAGGGAAGAACCAGAGTGGTGGAGAGAATAGGCCAATGGAAAAAAGAGAGGCCAGGAGCTGAGATGCATAGGTTTGGAGAGACCTTTTCTGTATAGTGGGGCAGACCATAAGTGAGGTCTACTTCAGAGTTGGGTATGAAGGGAAGCACAGCTTAAATTTGTGTTTGGGTATCCATTTGCATACCACTACACCTCTGAACTAGAATACCCCATGTTGGCTTAATATGTTAGTTCTGAGTGATCCTTTCGAGTCAGAGTTGAGACTGCTGTTGGGTCAGGGAACAGCTCATTTTTTACTTCATGCATCCAAATATTTGGCTCCAACTGTGTGAACTGCATGCGCATTCTGTGATATGCAAACACCAGTTAGAATACAGTTCTTTGACTGGGAGTGAAACTCTGAACCTTAAGTGTTAGCAGGGAAGAGAAGAGGAAGTAGTTCTATGAAATCTAAGTGGAATTTGTTTGCTTAGAAGATCAATTCATGGAATTCAAAAGAAGAAAACTAAATTACTTATTAGCTAAATAAGACCTGTCTTTTTCTTTCATATAACTGATTGACAACAAATATTGCTATAGCAATAGTTTATACCTTATTTTTTAAAAATCACACCAATTTTGGAAATGCTAAGCACTGGATTAACAAGCTGGGGAGACTGAAAATAGTGTTTTGCTCTCCATACCCATTTTATTTAAGACTGAGATCATCATTCACTGCAAACAAAGGGCTCAATCCTGCTCCCCTGGAATTTGAGAGCAAAATTCCCATTTACTTGAATGGGAGCAAGATTGCTCTGGGACTCACCTAACTGCCTGCAAACTGATACTTGAATCTCTTCATTGCTTCTCAACATTATCTACCTGGATAGTACTTTATCACATATAAAAATCCTCCTAATTGGTTGAATTTGTGTGATAGTGATTGCACAGAAAAATATTTAACATATATTAAAATAGAGCAAGATATCCTTTGGACTGACAACAGCAATAAGCAGGCAGTCTTTATAAAAAGGAAAGAAAGATTTCTAATGAAACTGGATGATCTATCTCATAACAGTCACATAAACTCTCTTTAACATTAAACCCACAAAAAATTATGTACGAATACTAAAGAGGATTCCTTTACAGGCTGGACAAGATGTGTCATGTTAATTTCATTTCACTGTCACATTTTATGAAGGGAAAAGTTCATATACCAGGTAGAATAAATGAATACTTCATGGCAGGAAAGCTAATGAAATTTTTGATTCCAAGCTTTGCACAGTATCTTGGTTTGTTTCTGATTTATGGTTCCTTTTTGTTCAGTGCTAAGAAGGAATAATACAGGAACCTATTACTGTAATTTTGTACTGAGGACTCATCATGAATGGCAGATGTAATTGTGGCAGAGACCTATCATTGCTAAAATGTTTTGATTTCTTTATACTAGTAGCGAGATATGAACATGTATTATTATTTCCACTCCAGTTACTATAGGTGTTCCATATTTTTTAACACTTTTCTTACACCCTAGTTCTTTAGAGAAAACATATATTATGGTTCATCAAACTGTGTAGGAACTAGTGCAAGTATATTCTTGGTCTCTTGTTAAAGATATAGAATATGACATGTTACTTGAAATATTCTCCCTCACACATCCTAGTTCCCCAAAGAAGCAAATTTATAAAGAACCACCTTATAGAAGGTCTCTTCACGCCAGCAGCTCTGTGACATCCACTCAGTTCCCTGGCCCTTGACAAAAATATCTCTGAATGTTTTGAAGTAATAGCTTCAAAACCCAATTTTTCAACATACCCATCTTTGATAGCTCCAACACTTTCAAACTCCCAACTCTCTAACACTTGAAACTCACTTTGACCACATCACCTCCTATTTGTTTTCCTCCACTCATCTGTCTGAAGAGTGTTATACAAGACACCCTGGGCCTGATTTTCGTCTTATGCAAATTGTACACAGTGTATTCCTCCTGATTACATCAGTGTACATGACAGAAGGAACAGACCAATTATCTCCTATTTTTGTTTGTTTGTTTAAAGTCTAGTATAAGTGAGCACAATCCTCCATGTTCATTGTAACAGGTTGTCAGACTGAAGTTAACAAATGGAAGGAATAGGAGAAATCTTTAGCCTTGGAGGGTTGTGAAAATGGCAGGCGCTGGTTCTACTGTGGAGAGGATGTCAAAGCCACTCTTTTGGACACCTGCTGAGAAGCACATGGCCATGATGGTTTTTAATAAGGTAGCATAACCTGGTGGCATCTGAAAATACTGTAGATGACAGAAAATTACACTTAAAAGTGCACAGACAGCCAATATACAGCACTAGATAAATAAAGATGGTGTTATGTCTGATTTAAAATAGGATAAGTAGAGAATATTTGGCCTACCCCAAAGAGCCTCCATGGTTTAATAATGCTGCCTTGGGACTTCTGGTAAATGGTAATAGAGGAAAGTTTCCACAGTGTAATGTAATATTTCAGGAGTCAGTTCCCTCTCCTGATGATGCTGGCCCTTCATCACATAGAATCCAACTAGCAGCTCTGACATCTTAGAAGCAGTAACATAAAATGCAGGGAAACAAGTGGGGATTTAACACTCACCTGTGCATTTTCCTGCTTTTAGGCTTTCCGTTGGATCTTTAGCATGACATAAATGTAGCCTTTTAAATATGGATTTATTGATCTACAAATACTTGCCATTCTCACTCTTTGTCCTTTTAGACTACTTTCAACTTATCATCACACAACACTTATTTTTCATAAAAGTTGTTTGACATGAATTCAACACTCTCATTAAAAACTTCTAAGGAAGGAGATTCCACCACCTCCCTAGGTAACGCATTCCAGTGTTTCACCACCCTCCTAGTGAAAAAGTTTTTCCTAATATCCAACCTAAATCTCCCCCACTGCAACTTGAGACCATTACTCCTTATTCTGTCATCTGCTACCACCGAGAACAGTCTAGATCCATCCTCTTTGGAACCCCCTTTCAGGTAGTTGAAAGCAGCTATCAAATCCCCCTTCTTTCTTCTATAGACTAAACATCCCCAGTTCCCTCAGCCTCTCCTCATAACTTATGTGTTCCAGTCCCCTAATCATTTTTGTTGCCCTCCGCTGGACTCTTTCCAATTTTTCCACATCTTTCTTGTAGTGTGGGGCCCAAAACTGGACACAGTACTCCAGATGAGGCCTCACCAGTGTCGAATAGAGGGGAACGATCACATCCCTCGATCTGGTAGCAATGCCCCTACTTATACATCCCAAAATTCCATTGGCCTTCTTGGCAACAATGGCACACTGTTGACTCATATCCAGCTTCTCGTCCACTGTAACCCCTAGGTTATTTTCTGCAGAACTGCTGCCGAGCCATTCAGTCCCTAGTCTGTAGCGGTGCATTGGATTCTTCCATCCTAAGTGCAGGACTCTGCACTTGTCCTTCCTTGTACTTCCTGCCCTTCTTTTCAACTCTCTACAGAACTCTACATCCGTCAGCTTATCCAGCTTTTTTCTCACCACCACTTCTACCCTGTGCTTGGCCATGATGCCAGCCTCAAAGCCTCATTCATTTGTTTCATCCCATTTCCATGCCTTCTGTTATGTTTCTTCCTACACATGGAAAGTCCTTCCTACTCTGGTCAAGTCACCACCTTCTCTTCAAGATGCTTGTGTGACAGTTCCAGGGTACCCAGGACTGTGAGTCACCTTGCCATTCCCTGCTTCTGGGGTGAGGGAGTCTTGTTTGTGATAACTGGGTGTTAGCTCCCTAACACTATCAATCTTTCAGCCACCCAAGTGCTCTCCTCCAGGCTATGCCAGCCCTGTTTTTGCATTGCAGGTTAACAGGATGTGCATCCCAGTGCCTGAGTCCCCTTTAAGTGTTCCCCTGTGGTATCTAGCCCCTGACTCTGGCTACTATCCGAAACCCCAAAACCTCTGTTACCAAAGGCTTTACGCTTTTGTTTTACATTGTTTCCACCACTCTTGTTTCTAAAGAAACCTTTTGTTTCATTATAAGTGCTTTGTGTTACACAGGAAAGGAGGTTTAAAACAATATCATAAAACATGAACTAGGGCCTACGCTTACTAATAGTTAATTTTCCTGTGTAAAAAAGTAAGTTCCCCACTCCCCACCCCCTGCCACATATTTCAGTCTGTTGCAGAGCTGGCTGGTTTTACAGGAACCCGGATTCAATCTTTCATGAAAACAACCCCACTCTGTCAGATGTCTCCTCAATGAATGGGTGCAGAGTGCCACTCTATCTTATACTGAAACAGTCTTTTGTCTTTATTCATAGGCAAGGTGATCCTCTGTCTGATGTAATGTTCCTTTTTTTTTACCTCCAAGTGTTTTTGATTTTTTGCAGTTGTCTTTGGTGTTTTCTATTGTCTGTGCTCTGATGAGGCAATGGTCGATAATAGAACTTTTCATTACATCACCAGCTAGCCAGGGAGGTATGACAACTCCTTCCTGTATAAATAGGCTATCACTGAGTAATATTATTCCCTGGTGAATCCTTTTAGCCTTAAGGCCACGCGGGCATAAATTTTAAAATATTTACATTATTGCTTAAATATTACATGTACACGCATCATGCCATTATTACAAACATTCATAAATTGCAATCTTTTAATAGAGACCTTTCATGTACCCTTTATGGAGAAATACCTTGAAAACAATGTATTTGATGTAGCAAGTTCATGAGGTCTGAGATGAGTTGTTTGTAAACAACAGGGGACCCTTTGCCAAGGTGCTTATATGTCACAGTTTGAACACAGTTCCTTCCAGCCAGCACATGGAGAGGATAGAAACCAAATCAGATCACACCATTATATTTAAAGAATGTGATGAGACTCACAGACTTCAATTGATTTTTGTCTCCCTCGGGTGCAGGAACAGCTGAAAATGCTAATTATTGCTCAAGATTTCAGTCTTACAATATTTTGAATAGAAGTAGTAGTAGACCATTTTTTACCTGGGGGTGGTGTGAGATGGTGAACTCCCTCCACACTGGATGGGGAAGGGTTACCTCCTCACTGTGGGCAGAGGAAGCCACTCCCCCATGCCCCTACTGAGCATGCTCCAGGTGTAGCACCAGTATAAGTGGAAGCATTGCAGCTCAGTCTGGGCTGATTGCTGGAGAGGAAGGACACTGCTTGCTGGCTCCTGTCCACATCATGGAAGCTAGAGGTGCCAAGACCCAAGCAAACACCCAGCTTACCTGCAGACGCCCCAGGGAGGTCTGAGCTACAGGGAGTTGCAGTGGCTGAGGAATTCATAGACCCCAAAGACGCACAGACTGCCACCTCAAGTATCGCAGTAGGAAGTAGCCCCGGGGGGACTAGCCAATGTCCTGATGATGATAGGCATGTTGTGGATGGATCCCTGCTAGCCCAGTGGTGGACACACTTGCAACTGACAGGGCCCTGGGCTGGGACCCAGTGGAGCAGGGATGGACTGGATTCCCCTACACTATCTACCACCCATCCATCCCATACACCCCAACTGGATAGAAGGTCATACAGCCCTGCCCTGCAGGGCAACTCTATTGACTCTCGCCACTAGACCTTACTGCCCAGTGAACCTGGGGTAACTATTGACTCTGTCTGCCAGGCCTTATTGCCCGGTGAACCTGGGGTATCTCTATGGACTCTAGTCTCTAGGCCTCACTGCCCTGTGCTGAAGGGTTACCACATAGGTCATGAGACCCTACCAGCCTGTTGATCAGGGTGATTACATAGACTATGGCCATTGGGCCTTCCGGCCCAGTGGATCAGGGAAAGTGTACTGACTTTAGCCCTTAGGTATCACTGCCTAGAGACAGAGGGCAGCTCGAAGAACAGGGGTTAGCTCACCCTGCACTGGACAAGGTCTCCACATCCCATCACAGATGATTTTTTTGAGAATAGAATTTCTGTATGTTCCTGATGCGTACAAACCAATACAGAGACAAATTTCACATCCATCTTGCATTGGGTGCCCATATGTCCCGTTTTGGCCGGAACTGTCCCATTTTTAAGCCCTGTCCCAGGCATCCCAACTTTTTTTGGCAAAATCAGACATTTGTTCTGTTTGCTCTTACCCGCTGATCATCAGTTGGCAAAAACAAACTGGAGAAATGCCGAGTTTTGCCAAAAAAAGTGGGGTGCAACCCCTACTGGCACGCAGAGGAACGTGCAACCCCTACTGGCACGCAGAGGAACGTGTTGTCTCAAAAGTGACAACAGCCCTGCACAGGAGGGAGGGTTCAGGAGAGTATCTTGGGCTGGACTGCCCTGTGTGGGATGGTGGCAGGGGGGCTCTGGCCGCCCCGTGTGTTGGGGGGGGAGAGGGGAGCCTCAGGTTGGCACCACACAGACAGGCTGTTGGGGGGCTCAGGCCACCCCGTGCGTGGGCATGAGAGGGGGACCTCAGGCTGGCCCTGTGCAGGATGGCAGCAATGGGGCTTAGGCCAGCCTCGCACAGCAGAGATGGGGACCTTGGGACGGCCTGTGGGGTGTCCCATTTTCACTTTGAAAAAATATGGTCACCCATATTGGCCTGGTTATTTGAGGCTTCCAAGAGAAGTTAAAATCTCCTGATATACAACTCTAATGCTTCAGGGCATAAACTGACTATCTTCTAATGGGGTTATGAAGAACCTTCCACCATCAGGAGGTGATTGTGTAATTATCTATGATGGGACTTCTTGCACCTCTGTCCCTAATCACCAATGAGTGGGAACATAGGAATTGCCTATCACATCAAACCAGTGCTCCATCTAACCTCTGTCTTGTGTATGGCAATGATCAGCAGTGCATATTCTAGAAGAGTTCCTCCCTCTTGATCAGATCTCCTTTTCTTAAATCAATAATTCCTGAATTAATAATTTAAAATAACACAATGCTTAGAGCCAAGGGTGATGTACACTTTACACATAAATATAAGTGAGATTTGGTAATATTTGGTACCCCAATAAAATGCTGATTTCCTTGTTAGAGCAACTTTCTACTACAATCAAATTTAATAGTATATTCTTATATTTGCTATCTGAATAATCTGTATGTGCCATTTAACCTTTTTAGATTTGGCTTTGTTTCTCAGAAATAAATGTCTTAAAAAAACAATTACATTTGATCTCCTGTACATGACAAAAAAGCTAGTCTATTAGTAAAGCATTGTGCAAAAACACACCATGTCCATGGTTGATTGTTACCGTTTGTTTAAAGAGCAAAGTGACATGTCTAGTACAAGTGAGCCTGTTCCCTCGTGTTCACTGTAACAGGTTGCCAGACTGAGAGGTTCCCATGTAAGAAAGGTGTTTAGCTCTGCAGGGTTGTGAAAATGGCAGGTGCTGGTCACACAAAGAAGGTGGGGGGAGGGCAGACCCATTTCCCTCTCAAAAATGTTTTATTTGTAGGGAAACCTTGACATACAAGTAAACTGCCTCTGAAGTCTAACTGTCAAAGCCTCTCTCTCTGGTGACTGCTGAATAACCTGCAGCAGTCCTGCTTTTAATGAAACTGTACAGCAGCGGAGGCTGGTGGTGTTTGAAAATAAGTAGATGAAACTGGCATGTATAAGTGCGCTCCAGAGACAATATACAGCAGTAAGTAATGATGATAGATCTAATTCTGAATAGGGTAGGTGGAGCCAGTTGTTCTGGCAAAGAAAGCAGCATTAATTTCTGTTCCAATTGTAAACAATCTTCTACTTATGTGTATGACCAACCTCTAGCCTAAATGATACACCATTTAAAATGATTAATTCAGGAACTACTGATTTAAGAAAAGCAGAGACCTGCATAAGAGAGAGACATTCCTATGAATTATCTGGGAGTTACTAGTATCCTACTGGTCGCTACATGATGGTGGAAAGCCTGTTGAGCATTTTGTTTTACTGTTTGCTGGCTCACAATTAGTGGAGAGGTTCTTGAGAAAAACTGATAAATATAAAAGAAGAAGTTTGCTACCATTTGGCTCTGGCTGTCCCACCAAATTATTCTCACTGGGAGAATTGACTAGCATGCCTGCTACTTGTATGAATTCATGTAGTTATGCAGAATGGAAGCATTAGAAACAGAAGTACTTTATTGTTCTTCAACATCTTATTAAGTAGTTTAGGTAAGGATTAAGGCAAAATCCTTAACAATCAAACTAAAGCTTTACACTGTGGAAATAGGTGTTTAACTTTTTAAATGTTTTTGCCTATTTTGAACATGTTTGGCTGAAATTGAAGTCAATGGACTTCACTAATTCACAGCTGCTGAGGATCTAGCCCATATACTTTCATAAAAGAAAAGAATGGATGCAAAGGTTCTAATGAGTCATGTAAAAATACGATTATATTCCACTATACTGATCCAAAACATTGGAGCTTAAAGTGTTGTTTCTGTAGTGTTTTAGATCATTATGACTGAATATTATGTGTTTTGTTACTAAGTTAGTATAAACTCTTACTCACCAGTTCAATATCTTTTTCTAGGGCATATTTTCTGATGCTTTCTCCAATCTTGTTGTAATGACTAATGTTAATGAGGATGCCAAGGTGGAAAAGTAAAGCTGACAGGCAAGTTTCATTATGTAGTTACCAGGAGAAAAAAAAAAGTGAGTCAACAGAATAAGAATTTAGTGAACATTATTCCTCTTTAAAATTGTCAGGATCAAAAGCCTTGGGTGTGTTCTCACGATCAGAACCAGGCCGACTTATTCCCAACTTCCCTTTCATGTTAGTAATTCTTGAAGGTGTAATGATTTTATTTATTTATTTATTATATTGGGGAAAAAATCAATATAAAGCTTGATTCTGTTGCACTGATGTTCCATTCCTGTACATAAGTAGTTTGATAAGCTGCTAAAGGTCAAGTTGCAAGTTTCTGAAAACCAGACCCAGTGTAGCACCAAGAATAAAGCAAAAGAGGTGTCAGAGAAATATGAACGTATGTGAGGATGCTCAACTGATCTATATAAAATTGATAATTTTTTTATTGTAAGAAAATGTTTGCTCTCTCATAGCGCATAATATGAGAATAAAAGAAATAAAAATGGAATCAGTACAGAAAAGCATCCTGACAGAATTCTCTGAGGAATTTGGAATTTCAGTTTACCCTAGTGAATGAACTCACACTTCCAGAAAGGTTGACCACTTCATGGTAACAGTCAAGTTTCTTCATCCTCAGGTTCAGAACTCAAGCCAATATTTTAACACCCAGATGGTGGCTTAAATATCAAAGCCAATTACTAGAGCAGAGAAGAGTTGGGTTACCGCTGGAACCTCAAGGAGAGGTTAACACTGGCTCAGCCAGAATTCATCCAGAGAGAGAAGCACAGGCTGTGGCAGCAATTACATCATCCTCTTATGTGAGATCCCTCCACGATCAGCTAGCTTTAGCAGACAGTGCCAGGATCCTCTCTCTTCTCATCCCCTTTCATATATCTAGTACTAGCCTGCCTACTAACCTGCTTCTAGTCTACTAACCGGCTAAGCGCAGAGTAATGGCTTACCTCCCCAATGGGGACTCTGCCCAACCTATATGGAAAAGCATAAGCAGATGGGCATAGAGGATGAGATCATCCTTGCAATCTCTCCCTCCCATCCCTTGCCCTTTGTAAACTCAAAGGAGGCAGGCACAATCAAGGTATAATTAATTAGTATTGATTGATCTTAATAATATGGCAGTGATAAATGATCATTGATGGGCAAACTTGAAAAGCTTTAGAGTCTGGCTTGATTGAGATGCCATCTGCTCTTTCTCTATAAATATCTAAACATTTGTAGTCTAGAAATAAAGCTAGACATTTCCCATAAATAGGTCTTCTTCCCAGATTCCTATTGTTCCAGGGTGAAAAGTATGGTTAGAATAGATTTTATGTATGCCCCCACCTTCATTTCCTGATATGACCAGAAAAGAAACAGGAAATGCAACGACATACAAATACTTTTTGCCTTTAATACCAAAATGAGTTTGCCTGAACCTCAAAAAGAATTTAGCACATACCTAGTTCAATTTTGGGGCTGAGCTCTGAAGAGGGAAATCTCTCTTATCCAAATCACCTTGTCTATCTCTAGTTTATATTCTTCTTATGGTTCTGCTGGCCTGAATGCCTGAATACTAAATTATGGGAAATACTGAGACAAATGTTTTTCATGAACAGTTGGATCTGTAACTGACAGAGAAGATAATGCTATATTGATATAATGCTATTATATCAGATGACACGAAGTTGTCTAAGATTGGTTCAACTGCATAGCTAGAGCCCATTTTTCTTCCATATTAGAGAGTGACTCAGGATGGGGCCATCATATATGTTGCCTATTTCTTTCTTTGACGGACTAAAACTTTAGCTGCTATTTTTATTGATAACACCCTTCCCCATCACCGCCACTGATGGATGGATGAAAACAGAAATTGGGTAACTTTCTGTGCAAAGAAAAATGTCAATTGGAGTTTTTAGAGGCTCATTTATATGAATCTGATTGTTTTGTATAGTCTTGTCTTTATGCTGTACTCTCTGAATGCTTTAAAATGTAATCTCATTCTCTGTAATCCTAAAATCAATAAAAAAAAGGAAGCAAGGAAGACAATATGGAAAGGGAACAATTTTTCATGTTGGAAATTGGCATGTCATTGTTACATTTGGTGTATTAGAAACAAATTACTTTTGTGTAAAACATATTAACCATCTTTTATTCCATTAATATCTATTAAATAATAAATACAAATAATACTCATTATAGAAGAGCCAGAACTGATGCATCAAACTTACCTCCATCTTGAGTGTATTCATGTTTAAATACCTAGATCTGAACACATACAAAATGTCTTCTTCAGTATCCATCCAGAAGGGGCCTGTTTTTTCAATAACCAGTTCAGTTGCAAATCATGATGGCAAAAATCTTAAGAAACTAGCTCATCTCTTGTATGCAGAGTTGTTGTAGCCATTTTGGCCCCAAGATATTAGCGAGACAAGGTGGGTGAGGTAATCTTTATTAGACCAACTTCTGTTGGTGAGAGAGGTAAGCTTTAGAGGTCCACAGAGTTCTTCTTCTGGTTTGGGAAAGGTACTAAATATGTCACAGCTAAATACAATAATCTAAAAACTCATCCCCCATGACCCCCCCGTCCCCTGAAATTTTACATGCTTCCCAAGATACACAAGCAAGGGAACCAGGTAGACTGTTGTAACAACCAGGCAAGGTACTAACAAACTTCAACAGGACTTTATTTTTAAAGTGGAAACCTCTTTACCAAGCTGCTGCTGCTTCACCCTCGGTAGCTCTCACTCCGCCTCCTCAACTCCCCCCCTTCCTGTTTCCTGTCCTTTCAGACTCCCAACAGCCAGTGCTCCCAGTTCTAATAATTACAAGCAGCACCTAAACACCACATTCCCTCCTCTCTTAAGAAACTCTCCCAATTAAAATAAACATTGCTGTTCTAACTACAGGAACAAATATGAAACAAGACACTATACTGTTGGCAGAAATATTACACTGAAAATACTGTAGATACTACATAACATAGTCTCTAGTCCAGACAGGTGGTCGTCTGGGTCTCACAGGCCGTTTCTCAAGCCCCGGTTCCAGTGCAATGTCTTGTTGTGTTGATACTACGGTGAAGTCATCCAGTGCAGACTGGGTGTTGGCATGATCTCCTCTTGGTGCATAGGCAGGTGCAAGATAAGAAGCATTCCATACCCGCCCATCAGAAAGTCGATATGTGTAAGGTCCCTTCTTCTCTATGATTTTAAGAGGAGCTGTGAATTTATGGTCCCCTTTGTGTAAAATTCCAGGTTTTTGTATTCTAACGAAGGAAGCACGCTCAAACTTTGGTTCCTTAGCACCCCGCTGCTTGTCTGTGAAAGCCTTATACTTTGCTTGGTTCTGTTCAACTGTTTTTCTCAGTCCTTTCATGGTGAGCAATGCATCAAAGGACTGTGGTCTGTATGCAACTTGAACATGCAGCCCCACAGGTAAGTTTTCCATTTTTCAGTACCCCAGACACTAGCAAGTGCTTCTTTTTCAACTGTAGAATATTTTCTCTCAACATTACTTAGTGTCCTTGAAGCAAATGCAACAGTTCTCTCTGTGTTGTCCTCATGAAGCTGTGTGAGGACAGCCCCAAGTCCATAATCAGAAGCATCAGTAGTTACAATTGTGGGCAATGCAGGACTAAATAGTGCAAGTGCTGGACTATGTACAATCAAGTCTTTCACCATGTCAAAACTAGCTTGTGCATCCGTTGTCCACACTAAGGTTGGACTTTTCCATCGTGAGTCTCATAATGGTTCAATGACAGAAGCATAATTGGGAATTAATTTTGAATACCAGAAGGTAAGACCCAAGAAGGAACATAAGGTTTGCAAATCTGTTGGAGGAGCAGCATTAGAAATTGCCAGGATATGATCTGGATCAGGTTTTAGTCTAGCCTGTGAAATTGTATGCCCCAGAAAGGAGAGTTCAGTTTTTCTAAATTTGCATTTGGACCTATTCAGCTTGAGGCCTGTTTTGCTGATGCAGTTTAGTACAGACTGCAGGTTATTGTCATGCTCCTCAGAAGTATTTCCAAACATGATAATATCATCCAGATAGCATTGAACTCCATGTTGATTCTTCAGAATCAATGGCATCATTTTTTGGAAGGCACTTGGGGCAGATGCGAGACTGTATGGAGCACATTTAAAATTAAATAGTCTCTCATGTGTAATAAACGCTGTGAGTCTCTGCTCTCTTCATGCAACATAACCTGGTGGTATGCGCTCTGCAAATCAAGAGTATCTTTGCTTCTCAGAGTTCTGCAAATACTTCTTCTATATGAGGAAGAGGATGGCTGTCAATCACAATAGCTTTATTTGGCTCCCTTAAATCCACACAAAGGTGAATGCCTCTACCCTTCTTCTGTGTCACTACTATAGGTGAAACCCATTCTGAGGAGTCAATCTCTTCAATAATGTCCTTTTGAACAAGTTTTCTAAGTTCCTCTGAAACAGCTTCCCTGACTGAAAATGGTAAGTGCTGTAACTTCTGTCGTACAGGCATCACATTATTCCACATTTTAACTTTATGCAGAAACCCATAAGCACAGCCGAGTTTCTCCTCAACCTCGTGTTGGGTCCCCGCTGAAACTGGTGTGTGTACCACAAGAGTGCTTTGCTGAGGAAGATCAATTCGTCCATTAACTACCCTGAGATTTAAAGCAGCCAATAAATCTCTGCCAAGGATAGGAGAGGCTTTGTGGACAATGTAGAACTCTGCAGTTACACAGCAATCACCAAAAGTAATTATTGCTGGTAGGCAGCCATGTACTGGAATATGGTTTTTCAAATAGCAAACCAAGTGAAGTTTGGGTTCGGTAAGAGACACATCTTTAAAGTAATGCAAATAGATGGATTCAGGTAGTATAGATACTGCTGAGCCAGTGTCCAACATTAGCTGAATAGTGTGATTTGCCTGAGGATATGGAGGAAATGTTTACGGTGAACTTTATTTGTTCTGGAATATGTGCAGTAGTGATTTTTCTCCACGCTCAGCACAGTAACATCTGGTATTGTAACTTCATGAACCTGTTGATTGCACTGGCTGCTGCAACATACTTTAGCAAAATGCCCAATATTTTTGCAATGATTGCGCTGAGCTACTTTTGCCAGACATCCTGTGTAGATTGCAAGGTGTTGTGGGGATCCACAGCAAAAGCATGCTTTTACTGTATTTTAATTTGCTGATTCAGTGGTTTTTCATTAGTTTTCCTCTTGTAATCATTTGTCTGCAGCTATAGTGAACTTTTCCACAAAGGAGTCACAGCCTGGACTTTGCCTCCTGTATCCATGCTCATTATTTTGGCTTCAGCTGTAGCTGACTCAATCTGGGTAGCAATGGTTATTGTTTTTTCTAGTGTAAGTTGTGGTTCTAGAAGTAAGTGTTCTCTTACACAAAGCATGGTTGTTTTCTCAATGAGCTAGTCTCTAATCATCTCATCTGCCATATTCCCAAAGTCACATGTTACAATCAGACTCCTCAGGGAAGCAATATATTGCATTATAGTCTCCCCTGTTTTCTGCTCATGCTGGTGAAATCTGTAGCGATTAACTACTACATTCACTTTTGTCACAAAAAAGTTCTTTAATGCAGTGAAGCAATCTCACGTTTATCATCTGCAAGTGGAAAAGTGTAAAATGTACACAGCCCTTCTGCTCCAAGGCAGTGGATTAGCAGAACATGCTTTCTTGCTTCAGAAATCTCTGTGGCACTGATTGAAAGCAGATAAGTCTCAGACATATGGTTCCACGCAGTAAAAGCAATTGGAGGCTCACCTGGGCTTTGCAGAAAGGGTGTAGGTGGGTTCAGAGGCAGAAGATCCATCCTCATCACGAAAATGTTGTAACAACCAGGCAAGGTACTAACAAACTTCAACAGGACTTTATTTTTAAAGTGGAAACCTCTTTACCAAGCTACTGCTGCACCCTCAGTAGCTCTCACTCCGCCTCCTCAACTTCCCCCCCCTCCTGTCTCCTGTTCTTTCAGACTCCCAACAGCCAGTGTTCCCAGGTCTAATCATTACAAGCAGCATCTAAACACCATATAGACCCATCATATTTAGCCATGACAAGCCTACTGAAGGACTATCAGGACTCAGAGAAACTATTCTCAACCACTCACCTTAAAAAGGGCCAGCTTCCTTCAGGACACAACCTACTTCCTCCACAAACAACATTAACAACCTCTCTCAGAATATCACTAATGCTCCTTTTTGTCTTATGACTTCATGGGTGTTAATGGGCCACTTTACCATGAATGGTCCTTTAGAATATGTCCTAACTACTTATGCAAAGCTATCTGTTTGACCTTGTGTTTACCTGTGACATTCTTAGTATAATTCCTAGACATAAGAGAAATAAGAGCTCTGTGTAGCTTAAAAGCTTATCTCTTTCACTGACAGAAATTGGTCCAATAAAAGATATTACCTCACCTACCTTGTGTCTCTAGCTCATCTCTTGAAATTTCCACAATTCAAGATGTGAATCTCATTGAATTACTAATCAGTTTTGGCTGAAATCTAGAGAGAACAACTTGGGCAATTTTGGCATAATCAAATTCACTACATTTCCAAACGTGGGTGTCGAAACCCAATGAAGATCCAGCTCTGGATACTGTTTCTTCAGTCCAGCTTTAATATTTATTACATAGCATCCTTCAGAACCATGTGTGAAATAACTGAACAGTGAAATTTAATTACAGACCAACTTTCATGGACACATAGGTGTTCCCATGCAACCGGACTGGTGTTCCAGGTAGTCCAGCATCATGTGTCGCACTGAAGTCAGTGTCAGATACTTCAGAGGAGTTCCTCCCTCTTATTCCAGTCCTCCTTTTTCTAAATAAAGAGTTCTTCCTGATTCTATAATTTTAAGGTAGTTAAAGGTAGGTAGTTAAAACATATAAATGGAACTATAGATTTGTTTGTTTTTGGAAAAAAAACAGATCACTCTTCAGGGATAAACCATGGACTTGCCATACAGACAAGACTAGTGGTCACTCTAGTCCAGTATCTTCTTGATCTGCCAGCATTTATTATTAGATGCATCGGGGATAGGGGAAGTGGAAGAAACCTAATGGTGGACAATTATGATATTATCTCAGCATTTAATGTTTGTCTAATACCTGGAGGTAGAAAGACAGGATTATATAAGCTGAGAAGAACTATGATCCCATGGGTTGCGTGCCTATCTGGGACTTGTGAGACTTGATTCAATTCCCTGTTCCATCATAGGCTTATTGTGTTCATATCACTTAGCCTCTCTCTATCTCAGTTCCCCATCTGTAAAATGGGGATAATAGTATTTCCTTTCCTCACAATGAAATTGTGAGTCACTCAGGCATCACAGTAATAGGGTGGGGGGCATATAAATACCTTCCATACACAAAATTTTTACAGATATGTTTATTCAGTCTCATGTAACTGTCTTTATATGCATTACCCATATAAATGCCCAATATTTTCCTGAATCCTACCAAACACTTGCCCTCGGTGACATCTTGGATGAATGAGTTCCACTGGTAAATTATGTACTTTCTTTAAAAGCAAATCAAATTTCCTTTTATCAGTTTGAAATGTCTTCCCTTTCAATTTCATTGAATGTCCCTTAGTTCTTGTAGTATGAGAGTGGGTAAATAGGTTAGCTCAAAAAAGGGCTGTAGCACTCATTATTGAGGCTATGTTTCAGTCACGGGTATTTTTAATAAAAGTCAAGGACAGGTCACAGGCTGTAAACAAAAATTTAAGGCCCGTGACCTGTCCATGACTTTTACCATATACCCCTGACTCAAACTTGTGGAGGGAGAGGGGGTAGTTGGGGGAACGGCCCTGGGAGCACTGTGGGTACTGGGGCCATTTCTCTCTGTACAATACATCCGTTTCTCTCTGTACAATATCCTTTTGAGAGAGTATGACAAGAGTTTAAGATAATATGCCAGATAAGAAAGAATCATTTTTGTTTCCATTTAAATGTTAACCCTTTTAAGAAATAGAAATCCCCATCCTGAGTTACTTCAATTTGTTTATAATCACGTTTGGGGTCCAATCTGATCATCTGAACTTCTTTATATTTGTGAGATGAGACCATTTCTCTTCTACATTTTTCCAGATGCATATATCCTACTTAGAATATAGGTAGATATGAGATACAAGATGGTAAAATGTGTTATTTAGCTATATGATTATATTACAATTCATGATATATGATCAACATAAACACACTCTTAAAGTCCTATATTAAAGATACCAATTTCCAGTTGTTAGAATCAGTGCACCTAATTCTCATTTACACTTAAAGCCCTTTTACACCACTCTGGAAGTGGAAAGGTAATTAATTTTGTGTCCATAGATTCATAGATTCATAGATATTTAGGTCAGAAGGGACCATTATGATCATCTAGTCTGGCCTCCTGCACAGCGCAAGCCAAAGAATTTCACCCAC